>NC_139720.1:196452280-197845081 GCF_964211835.1 Anser anser
TCCTACCCAAATAGATGCTGTCAGCAACTAACCCACCTAAGATTTCAACCCTTCACTTAGGAAGTACTCTATAAAAAGGACCAGTTCCTTAAATTGCTTAAGGATTTTTTCCTTCAGTAAAAAAAACCAACAGTATATAAAAAAAATCATATTACTCCCATCTCTTTTGGGAATTATGCTACTCATGTGAATGTACATGCAGGGAAACTTTGAAGTCCTCCCTATTTTTCTCAAAAGGGATAAACCTCACCTCATCGAAAACACTCGCTTCAACTTAGACCAAAGAAAATCCAAATTCAGACCTATAAAAGCATCATAATTATACATGAAAAGAGCTCCAATTAATGGAACAGTATTTTCTTTCATTCATTTTTTTCCTACATAATCACGTGGACATAGTTTTTGATGTGACTTGTACATGTGACTGCTACTATGCATTTCTCCAGGTTGAGTCATAGTCCACTTCCCAGAATGATGGCATAACTTCATAGCAAGGAAATGCAGGTGGTTAATGGGTAGGTAAGAATAGGAAAAAGAGTACACCTTGTAAGAAACTTCTGGGTTTTTGTCTGAATACTGCAGTTGTTAAGGTTAGCGTTCATTTTAATTATGCAATATATAACAGTGGTCCCAAAAAATTATAAGCAGGTAAAATTATATGAAACCAGTGAAATACTATGAACAGTATCTTTGCATTGTGTGGTGATGATAGCCTCTTCTTTTTATTTGTTTCTTTGTTTAATTGTTTGCTTTTTCATGTACCAATGGTGCTTCAGTAGCATAGTTCCTAAAATATCCAAAAGATTTTGGGGTGCAACTGAAGATAACAAAGAAGAGGAAAACAAATGATTCAGAGGAAGTATTGTTTAGATTAAGAGAGTTTCATGTCTCAGTGTTTTTTCAAAGATTGAATAATAAAGGCCATTATTTTAAGTGACTGTCAGATAAAGGATTCATGTATTTGCTTCTGAGATTTAATGGAAGCACAGTAGGACTGTTATCTTGCTTTAGATTAGTTGGAACAGGGTTGAATACATACCTTTGGTAGTTAAAAAAGGAAAAAATACCCATGTTCCTGAGTTTATAAAATAGAAATTGACTTGATTGGGTAACCCAGTACAGAGTCAATGTTTCTAATAATTGTTGTAAAGATAGAAGTCATGATTTACAGATAGGAGAGATATAAAAATAAGGTATAACAGATGTTTCTGCAGTTGAGCTGAATAAGATGTTATCACCAACCACTCTGATGTCAATACTTCAGGACAGGAGTGCCCAATGGCATCATAATATGCTGACTTTTTTGTTCAAAAATTCAGTGTACTGAGGAACAAGGCAGGTCTTTCAGTCATTGGGTATTAGGAATGAAAACAATCCACAGTATGAGCAATCAACACTACATCCTATCATAAATCCAGAAATATGTTAAGGAATGAGGTTATTCAGAGCAGGTTCACAATCATAGAACAGCTGAGGTATGAAGGCTCCTCTGGAGCTTATCTAGTCCAACCTCCTCCTCAAAGCAGAGTCATCTAGAGTATGTTTTTTAGGGCCATATCCTGTTGTGTTTTGTATATCACCTAGGATAGAGATACCACAAGCTCTTGAGGCAGCCTGACCCTCACAGTAAAAGTTTTTTCTAATATTTAAACAAATTTTGTTATACAGCAATCTGTGAGTGCAATTTTGATTTGGAATCCTCACAACATGAGAAAAAAACAAACAAACAAACAAAAAAAAAAAAACCAAACACGTTGCTCGCAAAACAAGCCACCCTTTTGGGGGAAACAAGGAAGAGAGATGAACATTGGATTTGATCAAGCACTGAAGTACCAGGCCTATTTTGCTCCTGTTTTATTATTATTTCATGTAGAACTCCAAAGAAATGGGTCAAACAAGCCACTGCTACCTGAAAGCATAACCAGGTGTTGTGGAATGGAAAACTTTTCCTTATAAGTGCAGTGACATACTCCTGATCTCCTAAGAGCCAGTTCACTCCATGTGTGAAGCATCTTGAAGCAACAATGAGAATGGCAGTTCTTAACAGGAGTTACTTGAGAAAGCAAATGAAATATGGAGTTCATACTGCTACAGCATAATGCCACAAATCAAACTATCTACAGAGAGTCAATCTTCATGCTGTGGCTTGCTTTTTTGAATTTCAATGAATTTGGTTGTTAAGACTGAGGTAGTTCCCCTTATCCAAAACATCGTGTAAAAAACATTTCATTTATTTAATCCTGCAAATAGTATTAGGAATTGATATAGCAATATAACTGAACTCATCACTTCATGGATAAGTATCTGAGAAAAGCGTCACCTCAACGCCACTTATCATTTGAACAGATAATTAAGACAGAAGGGACTGGAAAGGGAATTAGAAATTCAAGTGGGTAGAGCTTTTAAAATTAACACATTCTAGTCTACTTGTTTATTTATTTGAAAGTTTTCTACTGTCCATTATTATTCTAGATATGTAGGGAAAAGTTTAGGAAATATAGACTGTTCTGGAAGAATACCATAAAGAAGATTTTAGGGGAAGGGCAGGGGACATTACTTAAATCAGCAAAAACATACAAAAAAAAAATTTTCCAACAAATATTTGTTTCTAGACAGAAAAGATCTATCTCTATATATTTTTTTTCCATTTGACACACAGATGCAACTGAAGTATGCATGTGTTTATATTCAATGATTACTGCAGTTTTGTCTACCAAGAAAAAGCATGAGTTTAGTATTTTGTTTTCAATGAAAATTTGAATTTTTACAGTGTAAACTTAATTGAAAAAGTAATTTTTCTTCCTGTCTCCTTTAAAATTAACCACAATAATGTTCTTCTTTTCTTCCTAGCTCTACTTTCAGACGTACATGTACTTTTGGACAGTACTAGAGAAAAAGCTGAAAGCAGGATAAAGGTGCATAGTCATAATGCTGATAGGCTGAGGTTGTGGTGACTCTGGTGTAAGGATCTGGCATAGCAATCTGGATCTAAGTTGTGCAGGTGTATAAAGAAAGACGTAGGAATATGTGGGATAAGAAAAGTGGCTTAAAGAGAATATTTAAACATAATCACCATTGACAATCTGGTAGAAATTGAAAAAAAAAAAAGGAAAAAAAAAAGCGTTCAAGAAGAGCTGATAAAAACCTAGAGAGTGAATACCAAATGGAATAAAATGGAAAATGGTCCACTTCTGGAGGTAGCTGGTATGCAGTAGACTACAGTTAGTTTTCAGATGACAGGCCAATAAATTTATTGAACACCATATACTTGAAATGTTTCCATGCTGTTAAAACAATATATCAACAAACAGAAGTGCTTTCAGACAGTTAAACAGCAAAGAGTGTACATAATACATTTTATGCACACATTGCAAAAGACTGTGAGATCCCTGAAATCTATCAAACTAAAACTCTTTGGTATGAATTGTAGAATTGTAGTCATTCATCCCTATGTACCTTCTGTAACCAGCAGACTAACAGTATAACAGGATAACAGTAGATGTGAAGATGGGTCAACCTGTTTTTAGCACAGCTTAGGAAATTTATCCAAGAGTTTCCTGCTGGACGCATACATCCTGACTGAAATTTATTACTACGGTACACCCTTCATTACACCTACTTTGTTGCACCTATTTTTTCTGTCCCGTGTAAGGTAATACTGCACAAGGTATTCCAACATGAAGCTATCTCTCCTCTGATTACATTGTAGACATTACCTAATAGATAAATAATTCAGATAATTAACCAATAAATTAAACAGTATGATAAACAGCTATGGGACTAATTTAAGGTGTAAGGAATGTGGCAGTGGACAGGCAGCAAAAAAGGTCATGTCAAAAGAAACTGTCAGGTCCAAAGACAAAGACAGATAACATCAGCAAAGAAACATGACAAGACTCTGGACAATAGTTTCTCCTAGCATAAGAATCCTCATGGAAATAGTGTACACCATAATTTGCTATCATCATCATCCATAGAATCATAAACTGTGATATGTATATATATGTATATTGGATATAGCTCCAAATCATCCTCTGTTATTTATTTATTTCCTTGAAATTGTATATTTAAAGCCCCAGGTTAATCAACAAAATTGCTCTAGTAAATATTGACACAAGATTTTCTTAAGAACTTACATGTCATGCTACAACAGTCTCCAGAGATGTGTGGACAGATATGTGTGGACATGGCAATAAGGGATGTGGTTTAGTGACGGGACTCAGTAAGTCAGGTTCAGGGTTGGACTTGATGAACTTTAAGTTATCTTCCAACCCAAATGTTTCCATTCTACGATTTATGTGAGGGGAGCAATGAGAAGCATTCGTACAACAAATGCTGTGATGTCAATCACGGAGTTCAAGTGAGGAGTACTGCAGAAGGGTAAAATATTAATTGTGCTAATAGTATGCTATGGCAGCCTGAGAGCAGTAACTTGTTGCATAGCTCAAGAAGAAGGAGGTTTTGTTATTTTTCAAAATACTTTTTATCTAGAGTAGTAGGATGGAACAGGTGTCTTTGCATACATGGAAAATGGCAGCCAGAATGAAAGAAGAGTTTTCGCACTGAAGCTCCTAAGTTCTGTTGGTACTGTAGAAGTTGAATGCACCGTAAAAAGATTCATATAATCAGTTGTAGTCTTCAGGTGGTTATTAATAAACAGAGAAAAGGCTGAGGTGCTTAATGGCCTCTTTGCCTCAATCTCTTCCAGCAAGACTGGCCTTCAGGAAGCCCTGGTCACAGAGGCCAGGCTGAATGGCTGCCGAAAGGAGGATGTACCCCTGGTGGAAGAGGATCAGGTGAGGGAACAGTTGAGCAAACCGAACATTTATAAGTCTTTGGACCCTTCAGTTAAAAATAACTTCAGTTAATTTTTTTATCTCCTTTTTTTTTTTTCCCCTCCTTATTTCAGAAGTTATAAAAATTGAAAACCTTTTTCTAATGATACGTTTTTGTTTCCTTTTATAAAAAATGGAGATCTAATGTTTTCACTTGTTTCCTCACAGCTATTTGCTAAATATGCTATCCAAACTTATGAAGAGAGTTTTGTACACCAGAAAGTGTATTTTCCAGTAAATATTTTTCTTAATATTTACAAAGTATACTACTGAAGTCGTGAATTTATACAAAAACTCAGAAACTTGGAGAATTTGACATAGTTACAAAATTTGTAGAAGAGCCACTGAGGAATTTATAGACAGTTAGGAATAAGTTTCAATGTAAAACAAGGTTTTAACTCCCTTTAACTTCAAAAACAGTCAGAAGGTTGTGGGGTTTAGGAACACCAGATTTAGTAAACCCTTATTTAAATCTGAATTGGAGAGATCTGTTATACTCAGCCAGATTCCAGGTTCTTTGGTCTTCTGTCTAGCAGAACAGCAAACATTGTTAACTATGTAGTGCATCATAATGAGTGATGAAGGGAAGATGAAGTAAGCCAGGAAAAGCTCAATCTATACTGAATGCAGACTTCAAGATCACCTTTAGGTGACATAGAGATAAGAAGAAAAACCACACAGCACAGACACATAATGCTGCCTTTACCCTTTCCTTTTCCTGATGGTCTGGGGATAAAGCCTGGCAGATATGTCAGGATGAATGATTTTTGGATTTTGATTTCAAGAGAGCGCCCTTCAAGAGAGTGCCCCCAGACTTTCAAGCAAGTCTGCACAAGAGCAAATTAAAGAAGGAAGATGTGTTAGAGCATTCTATGTATGTTTTTTGTCATTTACAGTTTAAAGGGTCAGTTACTCCTTTCCTCAGTCAAACCTCAATACATGTACACACTTTACATTTTAATTCCAGTAGGAGAATTTGTAGTTTGCTGCAAAGCCATTTATCATCTAATTAGAATCTTCCAAGATTAATTTAAAAAAATTTAAGGTCTTGGACTTTTTTTTTTTTCTTTTCTCTTCTCAAATGAACCTATAATTTACTGTGTTATGTCTAGGTCTTGAAGACATAAAGACATTTAGTGCTAGCTTATCCTGATATAATTAATGTTCCGAAACACTGATAATATTTCAAAGAGTATGCATCTTCTAGAGCTAGGAAATATTGTTATATTCAAATAATTTTCATACAGGTATAGAACACCCATTTAAATCACATGTACTCTCTTTTAGTTTATTTTCCATTAAGATGTAGACATTTTTTTTTTTTTTTTTCCTAAAGAAATATTAGTCTATTTGTCTCCTTCAAGCTTATAAATCTGGTTATGGAAATATTGTTTCCAGAGACATCCTTCTCATCCAGCTTCATGTCTACACTTTATATGTCTACATACCAGTTCGTAACCCAATGCTCTCTTCAAGGTCAATAGAGAGCAATATCCAGTGATTCATCTGACCTATTTTAATCATTTATTTTAGGATGAGATGACTCATGCTTTGAAAGTGCCAATTTTACTCCACTCACTGTGAAAAAGTCTTGACAACTAGCTGACATGAAAATATCTATATTGCTGATGTCTATATTTGTGATCTCATGAATGCCATTCTATGTGTCTATCTTCAGAGCTCTTTGATTTCCCCTTCCTTTATTTATGAAAATTCTACTCATCCAATCAGTGAGTCAAAACAGAATTGTATAGCACTGCTGAATCTGCATATACCATAAGTATCAAATAGTTACTAGCACATTTTAAACAATCACTGTGAAAGAAATTCACATTGTGAGCTGCATTCTGCAAGTCAGGTTATTTCAGAATGAAGGAGATTCAGAAGTAATTATTTTATTACTTGATTAACAGAAATTTCATTCAGGATACAGTATTTTGGTAAGGGTAATTGGTCTACTACTATATCTAGAAAGGCACATCCATTCCTTTCATAGGGATGGATGCAGTGATATCACTATAAGAGTATCTTCTCTATGAAAAAAAAATATATATATAAATATTCCACTATTTTGATAAGACCGAGAGGGTTTATACCTTCTTAATTACACCTTAACAGTGAAAATGGTGTTTTGCAGGAAGTTCAGACTGAGCACAGTTCATATTTAATGGATGATAAGGACCAAACCTGTTTAACAATTTGGAAAAAAAATGCAGTCATTAAACATTATGACAATTGGTCACACATTAAAAGGAGAAACATTTAGATGAATTGGTCTTCAGTATCCTTCTTCCTGCATTTAATTGACTGACATTTAGTATAATATCATTTATCTTTTTGGAGATTACTGAAGAGATGAATTTTCTTGAGGCAAGTGGGAAACTAGTATAAAGATTCCCAAACGTAACTTCATATTCTGTGTATCAACATCATATGTCAGTGCTTCAGCTATAATGTAAACAAAACTTTCTCTAATGAGGTATCCCAGCTGTTGCTGTACTTTAACTTTGATTAGATCAATGTATTCTTATTCATTAAAAAAATATATATAATTTTCGACTGCAGAAAACTGTTTCTTCTTGAATATTGAATCTCAGTATCACCTGAAACTCACTTTTGCATTTCTTTGAAACATAACCCCATTTTTTTACAGTTAATTGCTACTTAATTGCTACTGAAACTTATACATATAGCATGTGAGTACAGAGTTAGTGAAAGAAGTCATTGTCTCAAGCTTCACTGCAACTATAGTCAACCAACTAACTATACATTGATCATATCTGCGCATTGTACATGGATTTTGAAGTATGATATCACAGTATTGTAACATATAACAATTTTAGAAAGAAGTGAGTTTTCTCTTGTGCCTTATTCTTATTATTCGTTTTGCAGGTCTGGTAGATTCATTACATGACTGATTAAGAAAAGGCATATTTGTTAATATCTAAGCATAAACAAATCATTTCTGTTTTCACAAGAACTATTGATGCCCCAAAGCAATCCAGGCAGTGAACAATATGTTTAGCAGTGTGGATGAAATGGGTCTGGCCTTCCAGCCTACACATTGGCTGAAAATACTGCCACGTGTTCCGTGTTCAAAATTGTAGCTCTCTACATTGGTCAGCTGAATTTCACTGCATGTGTCTGTATGAGCTGCATTGCAATTCCTACCTTTGACTGTCTTAATTTAAGAAGTTAAATGTTTTAGTAGAATTTCTGTCTTTTTGGTGGGAGGTTGAAAAAAGGATTATCAAGGGTAGCTTCACCTTGCTGTGGAGTGGAGTTGTGAGTTCTTTCATGTGTGGGTTTGTTATTGGATTTGTAATCTAATTCTTTGTTTTCATTCCATATAAAGGGTTTTTGAGCACTGTAGCTGTATAGTTATCTTTTTTTTTTTTTTTTTTTATTGTTTCCAGAAGTTTGGACTGGGAAACTGCCTGTATATGTTTACTTACCTTTTTTTACTTACCTTTCTTTAGTTTTTAATTCCTGGAACAAACCTGAAAGGAGCTGGGAAACTCAAGAAATGCTAACCATGTTCAAGGTCTTCAGCTGAACTGAAGGTTGCTCACTGGATTATAATATTATAGAAAATCAGATCCTCAGTGAGCCATGGGCTTTCAATTTAAAATAGATACATTTGTGAAACTTAACATGCTCTGACTTATTTTAATAGCTTTGGATGTACACAGATAATGCACAACATTATCATACATCTACAAAAATATATCATCTACATTATTCATCTTGATCTACAGCATGGAAATATTAAATCCCATGTTCTGTTATTATTACTGAGTAGCAGCTTAATTGATTTCAACAAGCATAAGATAGAAGAAATTTAAGGATCACAAAGCTATGTCTTTAAATGCTTTGTAATGACTTAAAGAGTTACACAACAACTCAAAATCACTGATACTTAGAAATAAATGCAAATATTTCTAAGAACTTATTTAATATCTGATTTCTGGTATCTTTACAGGCTTTAATTGCATTGTATTTTTCTAATTAATTTTTGTAGAAATTCTTATGGCAATACCTATTTGTTTGAATAAATATGAATTCGAAAATGTATAATTTTTCCTCAAGTGAACAGCATAGAATCTTTGAAAAAACCAAAACAAACAAACAAACAAAACAAAACAAAAACAACTGAGCACAGTTATAAATAAAAGCTTATCCTAATGAAAATAAAATGCAATTTATAGTTATATAAATATGTTATTTACTTTTGTAGAGAATATGTTCCCAGAAATATTAACAAGATAGGTGTCATTCACACTTTATCTGTCAGTCTAACAGCTGAGCAAAATGTTGCATATTTTTTTCCTGTAACTCCTTAGGATGCACAAGGATCATCAGAGGTTTGATATCAAAAGTCAAGTGTGGTAGCAGGAGTGCTAAGTTTGAAAGGATAATTTAATTGTGCAAAGGAAGCAGTGGAGTATAGCCACAGTCTCTGAAGAAGAAAAAGTTGGAGAATTAGTCATTGTTAATTCAAGTAATGTACATTCAAATATATGTGGACATGTTAGTACACATAAACATAAATATATGTATGACTGTTGTTACTGCACCACTATTCACTTCATTGATGATCATGTGATTATTTAGTGAAGAGGAATTTCAATCGTACTTCCAAACAGAAAATGTAAACTACAAGGTTAGGTTCAAAAATATGAATAGAACATTTGTGATTGTTGATAGTTGTTAAGGTTACATGTGATGCCCTAATCTATACAGGCATACTTTGATATATCCACTTCCTTTTTTAACTTCTCAAGCCTCGTAATAGTATTAATTCTTAAGATTAAGCTTTAATTTTTCACTAACTAATTTATCCTTTATCTGAGTTTATAGAGCAGAATTCATCTGGTCATATGTTAATATCTATCTGGATTAGTCATCTACATCTGAAGAGAAGTAGGCTATTACCCTATGTCACCTCTTAACATTTACACCTAGAGATCGGATATCTCTTTATGGTCAGAAACACATATCTGCACTTAATTTTTTTTGAAAAAAAAAAAAACAAACACAAAAAACATATTTCCTTAACAGCTTTACTCATGAGCAGGTTTACTTATTTTATACTTGTCAAAATTTCATTAACCTTAGTGATTCTATCCATTTGTTTTCATTTTGAAAGAATTTATTCTACTTGGTTTTCCTTAAATCATTTCTATATGCAAAAGTAAGAAAATCATGACATACTTCTAAGAGCTATGTTAAGAAAAAAAAAAATAATAAAATAACCACCCTGGAAATCAAATAAGTATTTTTCCTAGAAATACTGATCACTGAAAAATATCCTGAAGAACTCTAGTCAAAAAACATTTAAAGAAGGCCTACATGCAGATCACAGTATTGCCTTAAACTGAAGTTGCAGGACTAAGAGCCTCTAACTGTTCAAAATGATGATTTTGGTTTAATCGCACTATTTGAAACTATTGTCTAAAATAAGAGATTAATAACATCTCAAATCATTTTTGCATAACTTCATTGATGTCACATTAGCACTGCTATAGTAAAATAAGTGTCTGCATGTAAATGGGACTCAGGCTCTTTGCTCATGATTTCTGTTAATTTTATGTGAAAAGGGATACTCTGCCCATCTCTTGTCTCTTTCACACAGTTCTTAAAAAAGAAAAAAAAATCATTTTCTTCTGTTGCTATTTATTTCCTTGTCCTGCAGCCACAGTAGTTTTCACATTCCTATCAACTTCTGAATTTTAGAAACATATTGCAAAAGGACTGATTTTTAAAGGTGCTGAGAACAGGTGTTATCAACTAGATTGTTGATGCTCTGAAATGCTGACAAAGCTATCCCTTAAACTTTTGTAACAGACTGGAATCAAACTGCAGGAAACAGAACGATAATTAGGCATCTGTAAATGTATCTGCTTTCTCTTTGGACAGGTTTGCACTCACCAGTACGAACTGCAGGAAACCCACATGGCTTTTACATAGGTGGAGTAGCCAGTGATAGAACAGGGTCTCTCAAGAAATATTTATTGCAAGTTGTCTAGAGTAATAAAATGCAAAATCAGTGGTGAAAGAAAAATAAATAAATAAATAAATTAGTTAAGACCCACCCTCTGGTTATAACCTTTTGACAAAATAATTATAAAATACGATACTATTATTTATTTCTCTATAACATTGTAGCTACAATATATCAAGAAGTGATATCTTTCTTTATTATCACTCACATTTCAACAATTAAAATATAAAATTTTAATAAAATCCTACACCAATATTTCAGACCAATATATTGTAGGTGATGAGTTTTCTCCATTTTTTGTTTAAATGCATTCAAAAATGCAAAAGAATTTGCAGTATCAATATTTCATTTCTACTCATAGACTGTAGCATTTATACAAGAATTATTCTGGTCTCCTGATGAAATTTGTTTGTTTGTTTGTTTCTTTTTATCTTTAACAAAGTAATGAAAAATGGCCAAATTTTGCTAACTTCAGTCTTCTCTGAAACAGTAATTTTAAACTTTATATGCTTCCCTAAGTTAAAAAAAAATACATAATTATCTTGATAATTTATTGCATTGATTTTCTATTAATAAAGTAACAAGATCAGCAAAATACTTTGCAGCAAATTGATAGACTAGAATGATTACTACATTAACTGAATGTAGAAAATTATTAAGCAATTAAGTCACTCTAAGACTTATTTGTTAGAGGAGATTCCAGTAGTCAGTGTAGCACAAGCAAAACAAAGAAATCCATTAGTAAGTGTAGCACAAGCAAAACAAAGAAATCATATTGTAACTTAGCTATAAATTAATTGGGTTTTGTGTTCCGCAGTGTATAAGATCATATCTAAGCATAGTCTGACCTGTTTAATAGACTCACTCTTTTTTACATCTTGGCAGCTATCTTAAAACATCCGGAGCAATAATGCATCTTACTGGCTTTGCATGTTATCTACTTTAAATAATTTGTCCATTTAGGGCCAAGCTCTGCTTCTGTTGCTGCTTCTTAGCATTTTAATGGATGAAGACCATAAGGATAAGATTAAGCACAACAAAGCACTAAAAATAATATTTTTATTGTCTCAAGGCAGCAAGTCCTTTCCAAACTTCTGTGAAGAAGTCAGTGGTGCTCTTACTTCTTACTGAATACCACTGGTAGTTTGCCCCCAGCTGCATATCCTAGAGCTCCATGACAAAGCATCAGAGCATGTATAGCACTTACAGTGTTTTTTTTTTTTGTTTTTTTTTTTCCTTCCTCAGAAAGAATGTCCAACATCTGTTAGGGCTTTTATCTGAATTTTGGTTAGATATAATACTAGGCTTACATGCTGATGCTCCCACATCAACATGAAAATTAAGTACTCATGAAACCAGTGATCCTCTCCTTAAAAATAATGAAGTGTTCCTTGGATATCATCCCTGACCAAAACTGTTGATCATTCCATACTGCTGCCATGTCTGCTCACTCTTCAGGAGAACATAAAGGGAGTTTGTTGACTTCTGCCTAACTCTGCATATTATACTTGTTTTCTCTCTCTCTCTTTTTTTTTTTTTTCTCTGCTTTTTCTCCAGCAGATTAAAAATATAAACACAAGTGGAATCTTTTATGAGTAGGGTACATTATGTCAAGGTTAAATGTGAACGGTTGCTTTATGTTGGGGAGGAGGGAGGGGGGTGAGAATGGGGGATGTCCTGATGCATGGAGATGTGTCCTGTATGGGGCTTATACAGAGAATTTAGAAACTACAAGGACAGGCTACCTTTATGGAGGGTGAAGTGGACTGGAATAGTTCACAATGTTTTTATTATTTCCTTACAATTACAGATGACAGCCAGTGAAAGCAACCAGAAGTAAAATCTGAGAGGACAAACAGGTGGTGAGTGCTTGACCATCTTATGCACTGCAGGAAGATATCTGAAGTAATGGAAATTTATTTACTTATTTATTCAAAATTCTGAAAACTATACTGGAAAAACTGTTCTGTATTGAGAAGAGTGAAATCCCTCCTCAGGACTCTTTTGCCTCTGAAGTGCCAAGAAAAGAAAATCAGCAAAAGAAAAGGAAAAGAATCAGTTAAACACAAATCAGTTCAAAAATTCACTATTTTTCTATGGCCTTTGAAAGAGAAGACAATATACAAAACCAGTCAAAGAATAAAAGTTCAAGGTGATACCTAATCTTCTTTTTGGTATCTGCAAAGTACCTTCTTTCTTCCCTTGTTTTTGCATATGACAAATAAGACAAAAATCTGGAATATTGCATATTACATACGGCCTGAGAAGTTTAAGGAAAACTTAATTTTATTTTCCTGAAGAAGCAAGGAAGTTTAATTATCTGTGATTCACAGGATCACATTGTTAGAGGTGACCTGAAGAAAAGGAAGGGTACACGAGCATCTGCTGAAAATCATTGTGAGATAAATTTGGAAAAAGCCATACAGAACTGCAAAGCAACAGAACAAGCAAAACTGCAAATGCAGAATTTCAGGAATGAGGAAAATCAAGAAACAGTCAAGGAGGGTATTGCACAGCAGAACATGCTGAGACCAATACAGAAAAGCACCTGAGCTGTGCACCAAAGAGAGGCCAACCTAAGCAACTTTGTAAGAAGAAATCAACATGCAGACTGAAGACACCTATCTGAGTGCCCCATAAATGTGATTTTGTTGTTGTTCTCATCCTTTGTCGTCACTCAGAGTGATGGCTTCCTTGTGTGCTGGGCTTAGGAGAGGAGCTGGATGCTGCTGGGCTATCCATTTATCTTAACAAACGCTACTGAGACAAGAAAGGCATTAAGGTAGTAAGTCCCATACTATCTCTTTTTCCTGCACTGATCACCTACATAGCAAAGCACTCAGAGTATCCTGAAGGCCCCAGTGCCAGCAAAGAAGCAGCAGAAGGAAGAACCAACCAAACAATTTTTTGAGCACAGACAATGAAGGGTCAAGAAGTCCTTCCAGGACACAAGCTTGTAACTGATTAGCTATTCTGTTCTAAGAAGAAGGAGATTCTGGATATAAATGATGAAGTAATGTCTTTTTCACAGAGTTTAGGTTATATTAACCACTCAGAAATATCAACTATTTTTACTACTCTTCCTTCTCACAGCAAGTGTGAGCCTTGTGCAGAGAGTCTCTTGTTTGTGCTAGCTGCTGTACCAACAAGTCCAAAACATTCTCACTGGCCCACACTCCTTACAAATATGATAGTTAAGCAACTTCAACTAAAGCTGTGGTCTATTTCTTACAGGACTGTGTTGGCTGCTGGCTGCTGTGTTGGAAAAGGGGGCTCAGACTGTGACGTCTAACAGGAATAAAGGCAAAATATAAAATCTAGCTTTTGCATAGCCCTTATGGCTTACTTAGATCTCCAAAATAAGCAATACTAACTCTGCATCCAGCTTTCTAGAGATCTGAAAAGCACTGCAGATAGTTTCTGCTCCTCACCTCTCAGTAAGATGATATATTGCAGCAGTATTCCATTATTGTATAGTCCTTTTCTTGTGCTTTTCCTGCAGCATCAAAAGAAAGCAGGAAATAAAGGGAGGGTAGGAGTGGGGGTTGGAATGGGAGGAGGAGGTGGGAAGTTGACTGAAAGCAAAGCTGCAAATGTCTTACATTCCAGATTCTGACACAGTCTTGATGTGAACCTTCTGAAAGTCATGACCATTTCAGTTCTGTACGTCAACCAAAGATATAAAAACTAAAGTGGCTTCTCTTGGTATGATATGGTGGAGATAAGAAAGTAGGAAAAGAAGGAGAGTGATGAAGAGCATGGACATATGACTATCTAAACACAAAAATAGCATAACCAGGCTGGATTAGAGGGCAGATATAAATTAGAATGAAATTACGAACCTTTCCTCTCTGGATGCAGGAATTCCAGGACTTTGATACCGTTAGCATTTATTTTCATTTCCAAAGGTTTGCAAATGGATTAAGTGTATCAAGTTTGCTCTTCAGCATCTTGACCAAAGGCAACCTTGACAGCAGCAGAGTCATGGCTTATTTAGCACAGTTTATCATCTCTGTCTCCATGGATTTTCCTGTTCACACTCCTGAGAGCTGCAGCAGCTAGTATTACACAGTTAATGCAAAATCTTGTCACAGAGCTGAGGCAGGTATAATCACTTACAGAAGTGAATAGTGAATCTCTTTGGCCCTGCTTTTGGTGACTGGCTTAGATTTAAGGACCACCAGAGCTCACAGGACCTAGTTGTACCATTGAAAAGGAAAACTTGTTGATTAAGTTTATGTTTTATGACAATACTATGCAGATGACATTCAGATATTTTATTTATTTATTTATTTTTACAGTGTGGTAAAGCAGTCAGAAATTCAGTATTTTTAAAGATACCAGCACAATCCATTGCTTTTATTTAGGAGGAACTCCATTAGATTGAAAAAAAAAATCTCTTCATGCAGTTTAATTAAAGGTTTTCTCTATCAATCCTAGATACTTAACATTCTTTTTAAATTGCTATATAAGCAAAATGAACTATTTACAAATTATCATTCTTTAACAGAATAAGGAAATTTTGTATATTGCAAATTTTATTCCCAACAAGTGCCTAGTTAAGATCCCCCCAAAAACATTTACATATATGTTTACATGTAAATTCAATAGCAGCTCTAGACTTCAAAGACTTAATCTCAAGAAGATTTAACATGAGAAAGTTCTATTAAGGTAGAATTAATATTACCTAAATTTAGCAGTGTGAAAACTGTGTATTTGGTAAAGTTAGCCTTTGGGCTCTTTCTATAATCAGTGGTAATGGACAGGCAAGTACATTAGTCTTTCTTGTCTTAGATATCTTAAGTTGGGAAATGTTTACCTGTCAGATGACTCCAAAGGGAGCCTAGGTAATGAACTTAGACTTGATGCCCAACTCTTACACAGCTAAAGTTAAGTGAGATGAATCTCATTCTTCATTTGAAGTTAATAATAGATGCAATCATTACAGTAGCTCCATTTTCACAAACCCCCACACTTCATTACATGACGATAGCATAAGCATAATATTATTAACATAATTATTTTGGATAAAACATAGCTATGCACATCATATAAATGGGAACAGTTTATTTTTCCATCATTATTTTCAATTGCAACCCTTAAAGTACTTAACTATTCTTCATTCTGACATAAGAATATTACATATTTAATCCCTGAAAAACTACTTGTTCCTAGTTTTCATTATGTCCTTCACCTCTAATTGTTCTCTTATTAGTGTTTATTTTTTCCTCCCTTAAGAGCAAAGATATATCTTTCCATGCCTCACTGCAAGTCTTGAAATTATACTCCATCCTCTTGGTAAGTATCCATCGTGCTGATTTATAAATTATCATTATCAGTAAAGCATCATCAGAAAGACTTCGATCTGCTATGGAAGCCACCTGAAAAAATCCCAAGTCCTCAATGGTACAAAATTGTGAAGAAATCCTTCTGAAATTTTAGCCTTCTACATCTTACTTAGTTATTTCTAAATTTCACTGTAGGACAATGAAGCTGTGGAGAAAACAGGTAGTTTAGGGACTATTGTAAGGTATATAGAATTATAGAATCATAAGATACAAATATTTTCCTTTCTCTTATTTCCTATGAGAAAAGAATTCAATAGCTTGTAATAAGTTACAAACAACACTGAGTTCAGGTTACTCCAGCAGAGCTTCTTTCAAAATGATGATATCACTTTTCCAGAGTAGCTGGATTTAGGATAATTGCTTCCCTTAAATTAATCAAGGCCTGACTGATTTCAGTACTCACTAGATGGAGTTGTTAATGTTCTGCAGTGGTGTATTTATGGAACATCCAAATCAGATGTAGGGCAGCATGATGCTACCCAGAGTACTCAAAATTTCACCAATTTGTTGAAGCGTAACTCAAATGAGAAAAGAATATAGGCTATAGATATTGTGCACTTGGTTACCCTGTCGATGAGCATCATGGTGGTATAAATAGCAAAATAAAAGTGATTATCTAGGTAGTATTTTTGTTTGTCTGTATTTCTTTTTTCATAAACAAGTCTAACTCCATAATATGAAAGCATTCTTATTCACAAATTTCTTGTTTTACCCTGAACATCCTTGTTACATATTATATGATTGATTACTTTTAAACAAAAGTTTATCTAAGAGTATCAGGGAATTGATTGCTGTACAAAACCAAAAAAAAAAAATAAAAAAATTAAAAAAGGATAAAGACTCCTGAAAGTCTAATGATAAAGGGCTGTCTTTCTTTTTGGTTCCTTTCAAGAGCAAAGAATCTGCACCTTAAGAATTTTATCATTGCTCCAAGTGTAAAATTTGCTGAGCTTTGATTGTTCTTGATTTCAAAGGCATGGATGCTCAGCTTTTCAATTAAAAGTCTATGGTTAACCTGTTTGCATCTCAGTTTCCACCTTTGAAAAATGAAGGCTGTTAATGATTGTCCACTTTGCAAGAATTCAGTTTTGCAAAGCTAAATCACCTGACAACTGTAAAATATGCTGAGATCCTGCTGTAGAAGATGGTATGACATGGAAGTTACAAAGTGATATTATAATGCTTACAAAAGCTGGGAACAAAGAATGGGAACAGAATCAGCAGTTTGGGTGACAGGTTATTTGTAAACAATGTGAGAGAGAAGGAGGTCTCTGTGGAGTAACTTAATTCTCTGTCTGAAGATTTATACCTGCTGGTGATGCCAGCTGAATAGGTTTGTTCCAAATAGAAATACGAGTTTTTCAACTTGAATATCTGTAAAATGACTTTTTAAAATTCTTTCAAGTCATTATTTCAGATAGAGATATGTTCTCTTTGACGTACATGCTGCTGTCATGGGATGGAGATGTACATTTGGAATATGCCAGTTTAGGGCAATTGCATCATTATTGTGACAAGCTATGATAACAAGCTTGCTACTGTAGAATCATTAATAATGTTTGCCACAATAATGTGCTTTATTTATGTGTAAACCATAGGAGCTGGAACTGAATGTCATGCCAGCACTGATATGCAAGGCAACAATCCCAGCCAATATGATGTCCCAAAGACATTTCTTTTTGGTGATTTAATCTGTCTTGGAAGGGTTATGTTCTTACATGTATTAGCAAAATTTTTATGATCTGATGGTTCTGAAATGACTTTCTGAATTACCTCCATTGTATGATGATAAAATACTTGAAAAGCATTTTAGTTCCCCTCCTATTTTTTTTTCTCCAGATGTTAGTAACAATGTAAGACTGAAGATACAAAACTTGTGTGGTGTTTTTATATTTCAGTGTGAAACATTGTGTGAAACACACTATCCAATGGAATCACATGCAGAAAATATTTCTTCTTATTAATATGAACTCCGTAAAAGTGTCTGCCTTATTCTTACACAGATCAGTTTTCTTTTGAGCATCCTGACTTTCTCATAGAGGGGATTTGTGGAAATAAACTTCTTGTTAACTATTTGGCATTGACCATTATGCTGCTAATTGCAGGAGAGAGGCAGTTGTCGCTCCCAGGTATAAATGCAGCATAACGCCCCTAGAAAGAGCATTTATAGTATTATGTAAAAGGGAAAGGAATAGGTTTTTTTTCCATTACTCATCAGATTTCCTTCTGTCTGTTCTATCAGTGGCAAGTTTCTCTATGCCTTCCTCTCAATTTTTTTTTTCCAGTTTCTTTTGGTTGAAGAGGGTTTACCTGAGGTGAATAATGGAGAATATAGAAGTGGTAGGAAACAAGATAAAGCTCATCCTAATCCAATGAAATAAACAAAATATGAAAATTGGATCGGATTAGAATTCATAGATGAAATGATTGCATAGAAAGAAATGAATTGTAAACTTCATTTGTAATTCTCATCCAGGGAAGTGGAACATTAACAATAACATATCAGTGAAATAATGGACAACATTAGAAGGTTGGGAGACTAATGAAAAACACACTTGAGGATCATAAAAGGTAGCTGTCCTTTTTGGTTCTTTGTTAGATTTTTGTTTATTTTTTTGTTTTGTTTTGTTTTGTTTTGTTTTGTTTTCCTAGCAGGTACAAAAGTGCTTACAATGTATTATAAAGCAGAAATCCAGGAATCTTCTAGGGATGTGTAAACAGTGTAAATACTGCAGGCTGCAGTAAAAAGTATTTATATTGGTATGAATGGGCAGGAAATGCTGGGGCACAAAATACCCACAAAGAGAGGGATATGACAATGGCTGACACGGTACCAGGCCATCAAGATCCTAGCACATATCTACCTGCAGTTTCTCAGGACAATCAAATCTGAAACAGAGACAATGAGTAAATCCCAGGGACTCACAAAGTTGGGATAACAGAGAGAGATTAATCATTGCCAGTTCCTGATGGGTACGAGCTGCATGCAAAAGTTACACCCTACCAAGAAGAACATAGTAAGTATGGGGATAGACTTGAAAACTGCTGTCCCTTGTCCATTATGTCATTGAAAGCAATGTACAACAGACTCCTTGGATACAGGTGTCACTGCTTGGCAGACTACTTACATGCATCTTGGTGCTTGTAGGTGGGATGGTGTGAGTGCTACGGGCAGTTGAGTTCAAAATAAGTTAGCATTTCTATCCTACGCAATACTCCTTTGAGTAGCTTTTTGCTACAGTGCTGTGACATTATTTCCTGCAAGTCAATTTGGCAGTCATTGTGTTTTCAGGATTTACTAAAAGATAGGGATTCTGCAATTAGCGATTCAGCATCCATTCATATAATTATAACTTGTGAGATGAAATGCTCTGTTTATCAGAATAAAGGGTCATCTCTAGTGCTAAAGTACAAAAGAAAACCATCATTTCTAGGAGTGGGTTCATCCCATTGTAACACAGTTCTTAAACAGTTCAGATGAATCGCAACCACCAAAGCACGGAATTAAGCCTCTCATATCAGCAGCATATTGCATACAACCAAATTTAGAAGTCAAAATTCAGATGAGCATTTAAAATGTCTAAACATTTATGTGGAGCCATATTGCACACTGTCTGAGAGATCCTCATAGAGCTATTATACATGACAAAGAATCTATGGGAGGTCCCCAAAGTGGCCTTATGGGATCAATCCAGGTACCCCAGGATATCTGAAGTGCTCTGGACACCTAACTTTAAGCATGTGCATTATTCAGAGTGTTCAGTTCCTAAAATATAAGTATCAGAAGGTAAGCATCTTTTAGTTACGGAGTGTCTGAGACCTCCAGGCAGAGCAGATGAGCACAGTACCACGTTTGTGTCAGCCCTGCCCTGTTCTGATGTAGCAGCTCCAGGTTAGGTGAGGCTCCTCACAACCCCTGAAGTGATGCTGCAAAGCCTGGTCCTGACAGCTGAGCCCTGTTGAGTTCATAGACAGTGGACTTCCAGGCATTACAATTGGGATTAATTTACATATTTAGTACCCCTGGCACCTGCCCTAGTGATGTGGTGGCTGTGTCACAGCAGCAGAATGTTGGCTGTGGTCCATGTCACAGATGACACAATCATCCAGGATGGAGGTGAGGAGCAGGCGAGCAAGGGCTGAGGCGGGGACAGGGACAGGGACGGGGAGAGCTGGACCCAAGCAGGGATGCAGGGGTTGTCCCTGGTGGGACAGGTGGTGGCTGTTCCTTCTTCATCTTCTAGAGCTGGAGGCTCACGCAGGGACACGACCAGACCATGGCACAATGATGTCCTCAGCCACTCAGCTGAAGAGATTTTCTGCTTTCTACAAGGACACCAACATCAAGGTAAAGCACCAAAAATATTATCTCTGGGCACCAACCCTAGTGATGCAGTGCCCATGTCACAGTGGGCAGGAGGCTGGCGGTGGCCCATGTTGCTGTGGACGGGTGTCTGCCGGCCGCCAGGGAGATGTAGGACTGACATCCTTGGCTTGAGGCAGGGAGAGCCCTGGGCAGGGGCAGGGGCTGCCCACGGTGACTGAGGGTGGCTGCTCCCTCTGCTTGTCGGCATTACCCGGTTTTGTGCAGCCGCAGGCCCAGGCCAGGACAAAGCTGGGCCATGGCGCACTCCTGCCCCCCCCAGCCACTCAGCCAGAGGTTTCTGCAGCTTTCTGCGTTGTCCTGGACCTAAGGGAGAGGAATGTACACAGCCCCAGACTGCACCGCGCCATGGCATCACAGGTGTGAGACATGCGTCCCACAGCTGTGGACACAGGGAGCTTGGTGTCACCCACACTAAGCTGTTTCTCTGTATGAAGATCTAAAAATAAAATTTATCTCAACATAAAATTTTTCAATTCATGAACCTATTATCCTCTTATGGTTTATGTGGTCCTTTTTACATTATTATATTTAATTTAAATATCTTTATATGTATGCATATATGTAATATATGTACATATATATACATATATAAAAATATATATAAATATACACATAAATGTACAAATATGCACAAATGTACACACAAATGTACAAATATATAGATAGATATTTATGCATATTTTACACCTCTTTCTATATACATGTACAGAAATCTTAACGTAAACGTATTGTTTTGCACATATGATGTAAAGGGAGTAGGAAGCCAATGTGAGGGTGCTCTGAGATCATGTGGGTATGAAGGTTTCAAAATGTGGCAACTGGACAATCAGAGAGCAGTACAGAAACACGTCGGGTCTGAGCCACCAGTCACGTCCTTAGGTCAGCACAATGAGGCAGGAAGTAGGGTTTCATGGGCTCCGTGCAGGCCTCACCATGAGGTCAGCTGCTGGCATGCGGACAACTGGGATGTTCTGTGCTCTGTCTCTCGTGATTTTCATCTGAGGTCATCAAAGGAAAGCATTTCACTTTCTTATCTGTTTTCTCTTAGAAAGCACACATTATCTGTGGAATTCCTTATAGATTCCCCTTAAACAGTGAATATGGCTGCTGTTCTAAGTTTATTGATTGAACTGTTATCATATATTACATCAAATCCATGGCAGATTTTAACAAAGATTTTTTTCAATATTTTGTTTTTAAAGATTAATGCAAACAAACAAACAAACAAAACCCTTCAAATTCTCAGAAAGGTATAAATCTAAGTTAATGACAATAATACGATACTGGTGTCTTAATAAATATCTTAGTAACTTCTCAAAGTCATGGCAGAATCTTCACAACAGAATCTTCAAACAGAAGTTTCACAAAAGTATATAAGGCTTTTTTTTTTTTACTGACTCAGCTCTCTCTGTGGTTGTCTATGTCATGAGAGTTTGCATAGTGCTCTTTTAATTCCTGTTTAATGGAATCTCATTTGCTGCCTTTTTGATTTTATTGTTGTTATTATTATTATTATTATTATTATCATCATCATCATCATCATCATCATCATCTAAATCAATGAGACTGCTCATCAGATAATACAATGCAACTAATGTACAGAACTAAAAGTATTGTCTAAAAGAGACTCAGAGCATTAAACTCATTGGCAATTTAACATCTATGCCATTGTGTCTTCTCCCTCTGCTCTGATTTTTTGAGCCAGACCTGTCCCAGAAATGTCAATGCATATAAAGGCAGTGCATAAAAGCCATGTTTTGCAAAGCCCAGTGTGACATCCTCATGTTACTCAGAAAGTGTTGAGAAAAGATATTGGTTTAACAGAGGAAAAGTATTATAAAAAGAGATCTGTCAAGATAAACATTAGTCATGTTACAACACATATCACCTGGTAGTGTTCAGGTAGCCCTAGGACAGGTGCAGTGCAGGGCTCAGTGGGTCAGACTGGACTAGGTTAAATGGAAAGCTGCCTTTCCTATCTATTGCCAAAGTATACATAAAAGTATGCATAGTATACATAAAGTATGCATAGAATTCACCTTGAAACAAAATCCTTCCTCTGAGCTGAAACCTGATTCAAATCCCATTGAGTTCAAGGTTAAGATTCTTCTCATGAACGTGCATTTGCTGACCTGTGATGCATAAGTTACCAAAACCACTAACATCATATTTTGACTCAACTCAATTACTTTTTAAAAACCATGAAGTCAAGTCTCTTAATCACATTAGGAATGCCTGATCACTTAATTTCAGTTCCAACATTTGTTTGTATTTCTGTGATACCAAGCTGGCGTTCTGCAGTCTTTGTATGATTTATAAATGTTTTCCCATATTACTGATCAAAATTCTCATATTTTACTATCCCAGTTGTACTAATGCCTTGGTAGCTGTGATGCAGGTCTTCTTCACAGACTACCAAGTGTTTGCAAGTCAAATAATAAATTCTAAAGGCTGTTTTTTGTGAAAAAACTTTTCATCAGACAACGTCTTTTATGATCCAGAGTACTACAAATGATTTTTTTTGTGGTTTGTGTTAGAGATCATGCAACATATGCACTATGTTTTTGTTAAAAGTGTTGGTAAATCAGCACAAAATGGACCAAGTAGTCATTATAATTGAGACTGACCTCATCTCATTTAGGTATGCATGATGCAAATTTTACATCTTCTGAAGTACTCATTTTGAATTTTGAATCAGTGGAGAGAAACAGGTGCTTTTAGGGATTGTTCATTTCACCTGCTCCAGACATTGATTTAGGATGAAATAAATCATATCTAAGAAGGATTTTTTCCCCTGCTGCTGATTAGAGTGAGCATAACTTGAATATAAGCATGGAAGGGTGAAGTTCAGTGAAATTAATCCTTTCTTAGCAGATGGTGAGCTACATAGGGGACCCTATGGTGCACACACTTAAGCCATCTTTATTTTATCCATGTTTCTGTTATGGTTCAGATTAACATTTTGACTGCTTTCTATTGAACTAGAGTTGATCTTAATGAATGCCATTGAACAATGCAAAACACCTAACTCTGTTAAAAGAAGTGGCTGCTCAGAATTTGCTATGATTTCCCTGTATAGACAATCTTCAAAAATGATGCAAATAACAAAAGTTATGCTACTGTAGATTTTTTTTTTTTTTTTTCATTTTAGGTTCCATAGCCATGAGCAAAGTTTAGAGACGATGAGTTGTGGTGGGTTAACCTTGGCTAAAGGCCAAAGTGCAACCCAACCACTCACTCACTACCCTCCTCAACAAGACAAGGGGATAAAGTAGGATGAAAAATCTCATAGTCATGAAAGAAAGGGAGATCACTTACTAATTACTGTCACAGGAAAAAGCACTTGACTTGGGGAAAATTAATATAATTTATTGCAAATAAAAAATAGAGTAGAATGTCGAGGAATGAAGACAAAACTAAAACCACATTCCTCCCCCACTTACCCCACCGTTTTCTCAGGCATAACTTCACTCTTTCTTTCCCAACTCTTCAATCTCCTCTCCACCCCAAGTGGAGTAGGGAGGATGGTGAATGGGTTGTAGTGGTCGGTCTATAGCAGCTCCTCTCTGCTGCTCCTTCCTCCTCACGCTTACTCTTGCTTCAGCATGGATCCCTCTGAGAGGCTGCGGTTCCTTTGAGATAAACCTGCTCCACCATGGGCTTTCCATGCCTATGGTTTCTTCAGGGAATATTCACCTGTTCCAGTATGGGGTCCTCGATGGTCTGCAATGTGTATATCTGCTCCAGCACGTTCCTTCATCAGCTTTTGGTGCCGATGATTCTGCCTGGAACATTTCCCCCAGTCCTTCTCTGATCCTGGTTTTCACACTACATTTTTTTTTTCTTCTTTTGTCTTTCTCCCCTGCCTGTGTGGTATTTTTTACCCTTTCTTAAAAATGTTTTTACAGAGGTGCCATAAGTGTGGCTGCTGAGCTCAGCTATAGCTTTTGTGAGGTTGTTGGAACTGGCTGGAAGTGGGTCAGTCCAGCATGGGGAGCCCCAGACTCTCCCCACAGCTGCCCCTGCATTCCTCCTTCCAACATCTTGGCATGAACGCCCAATATAGCAGTGTACGTTTTCAGTACTTTCAATGACATTAGTCAGTCAGAAGGACAAAGAAGGAGAACTTTAAAGGGAACTGACCTCAGCAGTTCTTGGAGAAGGGTCCAGTCAGATGGTTACATTTACCGTCATAGGAAAAAGGTTTCTTTTGCCCCATCTTCAGTGCTGCCATATTGGATCATCTAGGTTGGAAAAAAACTTCAGGATCTATTGTTCCGGTCATGGGATAAATTACTCAATGTGCGCTTGCAGCCCAAAAAGCCAACCATATTCTGGGCTGCATCAAAAGAAGAATGGCTAGCAGATCGAGGGTGGTGATTCTCCCCTTCTGCTCTGCTCTCATGAGACCCCACCTGCAGCAGTGTGTTCATCTCTGGGGACCCCAGCACAAGAAGGACGGGGATGTATTAGAACGAGTCCAGAGGAGGGCCAGGAGGATGATCAGAGGGCTGGAGCACCTCTCCTATGAAGAAAGGCTGAGGGAGCCAGGGTTGTTCAGCCTGTAGAAGAGAAGGCTCTGGGGAGACCTTAAAGTGTCCTTCCAGTGCCTAAAGGGGGCCTACAGGAAAGCTGGAGAGGAACTTCTATTAGGGAATATAGTGATAGGACAGGGAACAATGGCTTTAAACTAAAAAGAGGGTAGAACTAATGGCTTTAAACTACAAAAGGGGAGATTTAGATTAGATATGAGAAAGAAATTCTTTATTATGAGGGTGGTGAGGCACTGGAAAAAGTTGCCCAGAGAAGCTGTGCATGCCTCATCCCTGGAAGTGTTCAAGGCCAGGTTGGATGGGGCTTTGAGCAACCTGATGTAGTGGGAGGTGTTCCTGACCATGGCAGGGGGGTTGGAACAAAGTGATCTTTATGGTCCCTTCCAACCCAAACCATCCTATGATTCTATGATTCCTGGATATTATGGTACTTCTCTTCATAATGTAAATTTCTGTTTTGCAAAGAATTGCACTTCCTATCCTGCAGAAAATTCCTTCCCTGTTACACTCCTGCACAAACTCACAGGAACCTCTGGAACATTTCTTCTATCCTGAGAATCTGCTTTTATAATGTTCTGGGTTACAATGCATTTGCTTGTTAATTTGCAAGCACAGTTTAGCTTGCTCTGAACTAGCAGAAAGCTATGTGATACAGCTCCAGCGCTGAAAGGCCTGCTAAAAGTCTGAATGATTTACCCCATGTTCAGCTTATTCAAAACTAGAATATAACTTATTCTAACCAGAGGTTATCACTGGCCAGTAACCATTCTTAATAGGCAGCTTAGGTGCAGCCTCCTTCATCCGCATGGTAAGACATTCAACGCTTAGAAACACAAGACGTGACATCCCACTGGACTCAAGGCTGGAAATTGATCCCTGATTGGTCCTAACACAACTGGATTCTATTTAGGAGAAAAAAGCTATGCGAGGTTTCATAGTGCTACATCCGCACCTTACTGCTTCAGGCTATTGGTAAACGAACGCACCTGCATGAATCAGGCAGCTGAGGTCTCAAAGGAAGCATTGCCATGTCAGTGGGGTGGTTGTGTCTCAAATAATTACCTGGGTTATAAGTGATTATTGTGCTATATTGCTGTGAGGACACTGTCCCGGTCCTGCAACATTTTTGGTCAGCACTTAGCTTAGGAGCAATGTGAGTTGTGTTCCATACTGTCATGTAGGATGCCCTCAGTCCTGTAGTAGATCTCAGAAACTCCAGGAGTAGAAACACTATGTGAGTTAAATAATTCCACCTTGCTTCCAGAAATTCAAGAAGAAACATTTAGTCAGCTTTGGTTGTGCAAAACAGACTCCACCTCCACAAGCCACAATGCAACTATGTGCTTCTAATACCATTTAAGGTCTGGTTTTGTGATTGTCATTTTGGAATTAGCAGATCATTTTAAATACCTGAATAAAGTTTTGGTAAATGCAATAGGACTGCTATTGTATTAGTTTTTCTTTCTCTTTCTTTTCTTTCTTTCTTTCATTCTTTCTTTCTTTCTTTCTTTCTTTCTTTCTTTCTTTCTTTCTTTCTTTCTTTCTTTCATAGGAAGATATTAGTATTAAACCTAGGAAGAGCCTCATCCTTCTGAGGAATTAAGATGTGAGCTATTTTATTTTTTACTATCATGCAAAATGTGTTGGTCATGATATTAAACTATCCTCAGTTGGTCCTCTTGGACTTGAGATATTCAGTAAGTCTTCTTCAGAATGTGCTTCATCAGATAGAAATAGCTACCTTTCTCTTTATATGTATGAAAAATGTCACTTTGTACAGTAGTGTCTCTGGTAATGACCTTATGAGTCACCATAATTTTACAAAACATACAGAAATTCTTTTTCCATGGATAAAGGTGGAAAGTAATCACAGAAATTCTATCCCCGGGGCAGACATTTGTTTTCTTGATTCTCTCTAGAGTTTTTGATGTATATCGCTGCTTCAAAACAGCATGGGAAAAATATTTGAGAATAGCCTCTTAGAAATCTTCCAGCTTTACTTCCTTGGAGGAAATTAAGTCTTCTCCATGCAACCAAAATGCCCATCTCAAATGTCTCTCAGGTTAACAGAAGGTTCAAGACACACATCTAGAAATCATAGAATTGTTAAGGTTGGAAAAGACCTTCAAGATCATTTTGCTGGCTGTGCTGTCATGTTTGTTCCCATTTTCTATTAGTATGATTACAACAGCTCTAGAGACAGACAGTGCCTCACAGTGTCTTTTTAAAAGGACAGCAATGCTCTTGGTAGTACAGTGCCTGGAAACCATGTCTGTCAGCAGTCCTTACTTCAGTGAGGCATGGTGGTGCAACGCAGAGCTTGTTTGGGAAACTGGAAGCAGTTTTCATTTTCTTTCTTGCAAGCCGCGCAATGTTTTCGCTCAGACATGTGCGATACTCAGTAAGAAGGACTTCATTGGTCGAAAAGAAAGCCACTGTCAGCTGTCCTTCTGGCCTTGTTACATACTTAGCAAAGTTCTAATGGTCAGGTTTTTATGCCTCACTTCTGTTCGGTGGCAAAATGTGAGGAAAACGGCCTAGTGCTAATACAATTTCATCAGCTGTGAATGTACTAAAAGAAAATAAACATAATTAGCTATCTTTTACATAATGAGGTATTCAGATATGTTTCCCTTGGCAGCATTTGAATTAAAATAGAGTATATTCTTAATTAGCTAAGTCAGGACCTTATGAATACAGACCAACTATATCAAAATGAGAGATGATGCTTTTCTCTCAAATATGCGTTTAATTTTCAGTGTTGACATTCTAATCTAATAGATAAACCCTGATCCAAAACCCACTGAAGGGATTTCAAAAAATGTTATTCAGTGTATTTTGTGTCAATCTTTATAACAAGCTTTATTGGTGGAAATGAGTAAATATAGCAAGTGAAGTTAGTGTGTAAGCAACAAACTTCTAAGCATCAGATACAAAGATATTCAGGGGAAGTAATAGTAATCACATACAGCAAATACACAGCTGTCTCGAAAATATATGCAACCTGCTCAGAGTCTAGGGGGAGCTGATCATGGTTTCTGTGTATGTATGTACAGAAACTGCCACATCAACATTGTACCATTTTAGTGACTTGAAGCCATGCAAACTAAGAAAAGCAGTTGTAGCTAGTTTACTGAGAGCCTGGAAAAGGCTCAAAGAAAACCAAGGGTTGCTAAGAATATGTAGGAATAATAAAAGATAATAGTAAACCTTAAGAGTGAGAATAGCAAGATTTCAACTGTAAGATTGGAAAGATCTTTAATGGACTGTGCAGTTTTCTTTACAGAATCAGCTCCTGGCACCACACAGGACCACACAAAAATCAAATCAAATGTCCAAGGGCATTGTCTATATGTTTCTTGAACTCTGGCAGGCTTGGTTCCCTGGGGAGCCTGTCCCAGTGCCCGACCACCCTCTGGGTGCAGAACCTTTCCCTAACCCCCAGCCTGACCCTCCCCTGTCCCAGCTCCATGCCGTTCCCTCGGGTCCTGTCGCTGTCCCCAGAGAGCAGAGCTCAGCGCCTGCCCCTCCGCTCCCCTCGTGAGGGAGCTGCAGGCCGCCATGAGGCCTCCCCTCAGCCTGCTCTGCTCTGGGCTGAACAAACCACGTGGCTTCAGCTGCTCCTCATATGTCTTCCCCTCTAGACCCTTCGCTGTCTTTGTAACCCTCCTTTGGATACTCTCTAATAGTGTTATGTCTTTCTTATATTGCAGCACCCCAAAACTGCACACAGTAATTGAGGTGAGGCTGTACCAGCGGAGAGCAGAAAGGGACAATTACTTCCCTTGACCGGCTAACAATGCCATGTCTGACACAGTCCAGGCTGGCCCTTTTGGTTGGCAAAGCACGCTGCTGACTCGTAATCAACTTTCTGTCAGCCAAAACTCCCAGCTTCCTTTCCATGGGGCTGTTATCCAACCTTTTGTCCCTCAGTCTGTATGTATATTCAGGGTTGCCCCATACCAGGTGCAGAATCCAGCACTTGCTCTTGTTGGACTTCAAGTTGTTGGTGATTGCAGAGCCCACTAATTTGTCAGGATCTTTCTGATTTGACAAGATCTCAAATTCGTCAAGATCTCAAGATTTTTCCTTCTTTCTTTCTCATGTGTGCCACATCTGCTCATGAATCCTTCTTTCACACTAGGCTTGGGATGCTGCCCACTGCCTTTGCTCTTCTTTGGAGGCTCCTGATTTTGGTTTGAACTTCTACATACGGTTACAATATGAACCTTGGTTCATCATCTAATTTGCTGACAGTTGTAGCAGTACTAAAAATGTATAAACAATGCAAAGTAACCAATACTTATATTATTATAATTCACAGATAATTATTGGCTGGTATACTGGTAATGGTGAAATCCATACAGGTTTTTGCACTCATTGTATTAAATGATTTTTTAATGACAACTCACTTCTCTTTGCACATATGCCTTTCATTATCTTTTATTACTGAAGCCAATAATCAGTTCGCCTTCCTATGCTGGTGAGAAAGGAAAGACTGCTAGAGGGAAGTCTTCACTCCAATTGAAACAGAGGTTAGTAACAGGACCCACAACTTCTAAAGAAATTTAATATGCATGTTTTGTTTCTATAATGTTGTGGTAACATTAACTGAAATTTTTACTTACATCAGGAGAAGTTTCATAACAATGACCTAATGTGATTTGGATGCTGGAAAGGACTAAATAATTTGTAGTATTATTACTACCAATAAATCTCTTAGAGGTTTCTTGACAGATGAGATGGTGGCCTTTATTTCAAACAGTTCACTGTGTCTTTTTACAACATATAACTAAGCGCACACTGACATACTACATATTAACAATTAAACCCACTTGCCTAGGTAATGAATAGGTTATTTTCTCTTCAACTGCGCAGTACTTTAGGAAGCTTCTAAGGTAAAAAATAAATTCTGTTCAAATGATCTAAGAACACAGAAACAGGAGACTCTAAAAACCCTGAGGTGGAAATTAAATGGAAGAAATCCGTTGTGCTGAATTTGCTTCATTACCTCATATGACACTGAACTCAATTCTTTCCATAAGGCGATTCATATAAAAATTTCAAAGATTCAGAAAAGAGGTGATAGTTCAAATTCATTTATTCCATTCAAAAAAATAATAAAAAAGAACAACAAGAATACAAACTTTCAGCGTGTGTTAATGTTATTTTCCCCCAGAGTGAAGAAGATATAACCCTGCAAAAAAATGAAGCTGAAAGCTCCTCTGAGGTGAGCGCCTCTTCAATTTCTACAGACTTCTAAACGTTCTATGAAAACAATAAAACAAGAACTTGACTTCTTAGGTCTGTGGTGGTTTTACTCAGGTGGGCAGTCAAGCTCCAACACAACCACTCTCTCACATCACCTTCTCAAAGGGAAAGGGTGAGAAAATATGATGAAAAGGGCTCAAGGGTCGAGATAAGGACAGGGAGATCATTCAACAACCATCATCACAGGCAAAACAGACGGAGCACAGGGAGATTAATGAAATTTATTACCTATTACTAACAAGCTAGAGAAGTGAGAAAAAATCAACATGACTTAGTGGCTTGACTCTGGCCAGTGGCGGGTTGCTTTGAAGCTGGCTGAAACTGGCCCTTATCTAACATTGGGCAGCTTCTGGATTCTTCTCATAGAGGCCACCCCTACAGACCCCTGCAACCAAAACCTTGCCCAGCAAACCCACTACAAGGTCAGGCTGTTAGTTTATATTAATCTGCAAAATTCCACCAATGTCAAGCAAAAAGAATAAGTTTTACTGGTGGTAGGATTTTGTAATTATTCATCAAAGACTAACAGAGTCCAAAAAAATATTTTTATGTGACACATAAAATTTGTCATTAAATAATTGAATGCATTTGAAGGTCTTTAGTTCTGATCATGCTCAATGCTTCACAGCTGTGGCTCATCTCTCCAGGGCACTGAAAAACTTTTATTTTAAAGAACTTGTTGCACTTTGCTGTGCTGTTTACAGTCAACCAGAAGACTAAAACCCAACCTTACCCACAGGTTTGAACATCCACATCCAGGGGAACATAAACTTTTTTGGTGCTCTTATACATATATACATATATAAATATATATTATATTATATTATATTATAAATATCCATATACATAAGGATTTTAGACAAATTTTGTATAGATATACAATCACACTATGTCTCTCAGAGTTCTATAGTGTGGAAAGAAAGAGGGAGAAAAAGTGTTTACTTTCAAACATTTGCTTGTCTAGGAAGAATCAGAGATTTTTCTTAATCTGCCCTATTTAGATACTGACCTTGAAAACAACCCATAAAAATTATGTCCTGAAGGTTTTTGTTTATTTTTACATCCTCAGTATGAACACAGTTATAAATATTTTGCAGCAGAATGTGTTTTAATATAGGTTTGCACAGGTTGTAGCGCTGATGAGAAAGGCAACCGTTTAACTAGGTGATAAAACCCAAAGAGCAAGCCTTCTTTTGTCCTTAATTTTTAAGAGAATTTCAAAGTTCAGAATGAAAAGAACAATTCACATCTCCTGGCATTGTTCCAGGATATTTGAGACCACATCATGTGCTGTGTGTGCTCAGCTCATGTATTGAAGCTTTTCTTCTACCCTAAAGGCCTAGAAATGTAATAGAAACATGAGAGCAAAGATTCTGAACTCAACCATATGCCTCCAGCAGCTGTAGATCAAGGCAATGAATTTTATTATCTATGTCTCACTCTAGCTCTGCCTAACACATACAACTGAGTTGCCAAGTGCAGCTTAGCAATGTTGCTTTTTTTTTTTTTTTCCCCTGAAACTTACTCTTTCATGTAACCAAACTTATTTTTTATTGGAGACTACACATTAAAGATGTAGAAATATGGATGGGTTTCAGAGGGTTATACAGGTAGTGTTATTTCCAAGAGGACATGTTATGTCTCTGTGGTGGTTTCACACTTAGATAAGCTTCAGCACACCACTCTCTCAATACCCCTCGTCAGGTGGCCAGTAGGAGAAAATATGATGAAAAAAGGCTCATGGGTTGAGATAAGGACAAGGAGACCACTCACCAGTTACCAATATGGGCAAAACAGACTGAGTGCAGGGAGATTAATGTAATTTATTGCCAATTAATAACAGAATATAGCAGTGAGAAGTAAAAGCAAACTAAAAACACCTTTCCTCCATCCACCCTCTCCTACCTCCTCCCCCCCGAGCAGCACAGGGGAAAGAGGAATGGGGGCTATGGTCAGTCTATGGCACTTCGTCTCTGCCACTCCTTCACAGTCACTCTCTGCCTCTGCTCCATGTGGGGTCCTTCCCACGGGATGCCGTCCTTCCTGAATTGATCTTGCGGGGGCTGCCCACAGGCAGCAGCTCTTCAAGAACTGCTCCTCTATGGGTCTGTACCACAGGGTCCATCCATCAGGAATAAGGGCTGCAGGGGAAATTGTGCTGCATGCCTGGAGCATCTCTTGCCCTCCTTCTGCACTCACCTTGGGGGCTACAGGGCTGCTGCTCTCTCTGCTCTCACCCCTCTCTCCCAGCTGCTGTAGCACAGCAGATTTCCCCTTCCTTCAATCTGCTCTCCCAGAGGCCCACCCAGCATCGCTCATGGCCCAGGTCTGGCCAGCGGCGGGTCCCCTTTGGAGCTGGCTGTAGCTGCCTCTGATCTGACATGGGGTAGCTCCTGCAGCCCTTCCACTACCAAAATGCCATGTAAGCCCAACACACATTCTACAAAACTTTAATCTCACATTTCATCCATATATGCCAAGACATGGTAAACTCATTCACCATGATCAATTTACAGATAAATCCAAGACCTGATGAAGCTGTACAGTTTGAAAAAATGTTGCTTATCTATTAGTGTTTAAATCTGAAAAATATCTACTGTGTTTTCATACTTCAGAAACATAATAAAAATGCAGTGCAACAGCAGCAAATCATAAAAGACTGGAGTAACAAGTATCCTTGTCTGTAAGGATCTCCAGAGGTTGAAGGAGAAATAAGAAGGTTCTTGAAAAGTTTTAAAGAGCGTATAGCTATGTCTGGCTTCCTGGTTAAAACTTGAGTACCTCATTAATTAAACTTTATTATTATTTTTTTTAAAGATTCCTCATGATCTTTTTATTTATTTATTTATTTATTTATTTATTTATTTATTTATTTATTTATATTTAAGAGATTCTGGGTGTAGCTACCAGCTCCAGCAGATCCAGAACTTGGGGATTCATCCTGCCCAGCCACCCACTTGCCTCTCTCCCCGAGCAGCTGTTTTTGGGGACACACACTTCCTGCCCCAGTGGCTGGCAGCAGAGGCCCTCACATGCTCTTGTAGCTGGCACTGCCACCACCACTCACTACAGTGGCTAACAATATTGTCCCAGGGTGCCTACACCCCAAGTCTGAATCCAGATGGTGACACCAAATTCACTCACAATTATCCTGCCAGTTGCTGGCACTTAGTACTTGAAGCCCTTATACACATGAATTAGAGATGAACTTGTACAAAGGGATAGTTAAGAAAAGATTTAATAAAAAGATAAGACAGCCTGTGGTGATCAGGTGCAAGGCTCAGACATACAAATGTACAGACCAGCCCCATTTACACCTTTATATTGTTTTCTGACTATTTCCTGATCTGCTCCTCCCCATTTCCCTTCCTCTGAATGTTCTTTTATCAGCTTGAATAGTTCTACCAACCCCCCCAAATATCCTAAATTCTCATATTCTTCTTGTTCATCCTTCTCATGGGTAGCAAAAAGTCCAGGTTGGCCCTCTCTAGCAATGTGCGTGGAGTTTCTTAATGGCCCATAAATTACTGAGGAGACTTGTTTTTTGCCATAGTCTGTTATCCTGTGTATATCAGGTTTGTGTCTCTGTGTGTTCTTATTTAGTGTTTCCTCCTTCACTTATTATCTCCTTTGCATTGAATATGTCCTTGATCAGGCAAGCTTAGTAAAGCAGATGCTCTCACCTTCGACATACCCTTATACTTGTGGAGAAACTGAATTTACAAATAAGTGAAAAACAGACTCAAGTATAGAGAAATGAAGCATATTTTATTTATATCTCAGGTCTACCTGTCTGAGATTAATACAGATATATTAATATGGATACACTATCAATATCTGAGACACTTATTTGCACTGCATTCTTTTGGAAGCAATCAAAAGACTCAACAAAAATATTTTCCCAATCTGACTCGACTCAAAGAACATACATTTCTCCAATCTATGCTAAAGTCTCTGCCTTAGCTTCTAGCTGACTGAAAATGCCAAAGCTACCTTTTTGTTTAAGCCATCATTCTGTACCGACAATGCAGAGAATATACCTCAGGTTATAGCAGTAGCCAAAGTGTTTCTCTGAACATGTTGCACTATCGAAAAAATTATCCAAATCCTCCTACAGTTTTCACTCACTAGAAAAATAACTCAGGCTTTTGGGAAACACACTTGAGAATTTCAAGGTTTGCCTCCATCATCATTTGGTGAGTGGTTAAGCTATTTAAGCATGGATGTCTTATGCCACTTTAGATGCGCTAGGGTACTGTCCATCCACAAGGTACCCATGAAAAGCTAATGTGACTTCAGCGGTGCTGGAATGTAGGAGAAGAGGCAATGGGCAAAAAACAGAGCACAGGATGTCTCCTCTGAGCATTAGTTAGCACTTCTGTTCTGTATGGGTGATGGAACACTGAAACAGGTTGCCAGGAGAGGTTGTGGAGTCTCCCTCCTCGGAGATATTCAAAAGCCACCTGGACATGGCTGTGGGCAAACAGCTCTACAGGGTCTCACTTGAGCTTGCGTTGGACCCAATGACCTCCAAAGGTCCCTTTCTATCTTAACCATTCTGTGATTCTGTGATTCTTTGATGTACTTGCCAATGCTATGTAGACATCACATGCACAAAGACACCAGACACCAATGTTTAATCATTTGAATATCTCAGTTTTCACTATGGAACAAAGCAAGAATGGTGAATAGCTGCTAAATGTGTTGGGTAGAGCCTGTTATTTTTCTCATCCCATGTTCTTTTTTGTTATTATTATTATTATTTTTCTTCTTACAATCTGCCTGGAAGCAATACGGAAACAGAGATTTTCATGAAGGGACCTATTTGAAAAATAAATTTAGCAGTAAAACATACTGTTTAATCTATACATTGTCATTTTAACCTTATTTTTGCTGTGATTTAGCTATCACACAGAATGAGAGAATGTTTCTAACTAATGAAAAAGAAGTCATTTGAAAATACTGAAAAGTGATGTAGGAACAATGTTACAGTGTGTTTATTGACAACTTTTGACCAGAAAAAATCTCCGAAACCAAGATGATCCTGTGAAAAGCTTCAGTTTAGGTAAACTTGTACGTTTTAGGAGCAGTTCAGCGCTCATTTCAGCGCCTGGTGCTGCCCTGCCAGTGAGGTACTTGGGGGTGCACAGGGAGCTGGAAGGGGACACAGCCAGGAGCTGACCCAGACTGCCCAAAGCGTTGTCCCACACCATGTGGCATCATGCTCAGCTGGGGCAAAGAAGGAGGAAGAGGGGAATGTTCAGAGTGACAGCATTTGTCTTCCCAAGGAATCGTTACATGTGATGAGCTTTGCTTTCCTGGGAGTGGCTGAACACCTGCCTGCTGATGGGAAGCAGTGAATTCATTCCTTGGTTTGCAATGCTTTTGTGTGCAGCTTTTGCTTTACCTAGTGAACTGTCTTTACCTCAACCCACTTTTTTCTCTCTTTAACCTTCCTGATTCTCTCCCCAGTCCCACCTGGGGAGAGCAAATATGAAGCTGTGTGGGGCTGTGCTGCCTGCTGGGGCTAAACCACAACACAGAGTTAAAACAGGCTAATCAAGATGGATCAGTAATATGAAAACTATGACATTTTAAAGACACTCTTCTCGTGCATATGCCTTAGCAGAGTAGTTTGGGCATATATATGATGCAGAGATCATATGGTCATTTATAGAGGTTGTGTATAGGCCTTCTAGATGTAAAAAAAATATTTTTACATATGAGTGTAGCTCCCCAGATTACCAGCACCTTAGATGAGGATGCTTATTAAAATGTGCACTTTTGGGTTTGTGTGTAAAAGGCCTTATTTTTTTAACAAATATTACTGCAGAACGTAGAGAGGATATGCAGCTGCAGAAAGCAGGAATAGAACTCTTCAGTAGCATTTCTTCTTGCTTTTACACTTGGCAATTTTTAAATCAATATATTTTCACTGATCCTGGTTTCTTATAGTGATCAAAATGAGAGAAGACTTAGGTCACTTCTTATTTTGAATGTCTCAGTATTATGAGTGTTTTCTTTCACTGGTTCTTAATTTAATAGCTGCATGGATACTTGAATACCTCATAGTCCTGTTTAATTTCATCTTTTTTACCTAATGCAGTGTCGGATTTAGAGGAAAGGATCATCATCTGATTTTGAAAAGGATTTAAAAAACATCCCTCTATGTCTTTACCAGAGATATAGAAGCTCCTTAGAAACGTGGGTGTCTGTCATGTAGGCACAGAAAGAAAAAAGTAAGTACAAAGTAGTAATTATTTCATTTGAATGCTTGAAGCTCTCTCTGCTAGCAACATACAAGCTACTTGTTGTTAGCATATATGCTTATTTTATTTGAACAATTTTTTTTACAGAAATAGTTCTAGGCTCATGGCACATTTGTTAATCATGTCTAATTTTTGAGATGTATTTCACATCCAGTCAGACCTAGTATTCTGTCATTTTTAATACCACAAAATATTTATACAGAAATTCTGAATAACAAAACAAAACAAAACAAAACAAAACAAAACAAACAAAAAAACCCATGATGTTGTAGATTTTGATGTTTGTATCAGTGAAACTAATTCTGCATCCTGCAATATTTCCTATGCAGGTATTTTTCTCATCTTTTTCATTTTGGTGGATTGTTCCCCTTTATTTTCTATTTAAAATACTATTGTTTTCTATAAAGTGAAGCAGCTAAAATGAAAGTCTGCTATGGCAGGAATTGGTGGGAATGAGTGTTATAGATAGACAAGGCTATACAGATAAACAAGGAGCTGATCACCTAACCTAAGCAAATTTGTGCATGTAATCCGATTTCTTTTCATTGATGGTTGGGTTGGTAAGCACACAAATTTATTATAGGATAAAATTGTACTCAGGAACATGTAGGCTGAAATAACAGACAAAATTGAACACTGGCATATGCTGAAGCAATTGTGGAAAACATTAAGAATTTCAGACATTCTGTTGCTTAAAAGAAGAGTAGACAATGAGAAGGACAAGAGCAATAATGCCCCAATATTTAGGGAAGGAATGAACTAGCTGGATGAAATTTTCCACATGTAATTTCATTGTTATCTGCTCCAAACTGCAAGTTTTGCACTCCCTGTACAGAGATGAAGCAAGAGGGAAAGAGCTGTACATTCATCTGAGCATGAGGTTTAAAGTCAGATGCTCCACCATTCTCTCAGACTGATTTACCATTGCAATTTTGTGCAAATCATTACCATTTCATATTTCAGTGAGCCCATCAGTCCATAAATACTGCAGTATTTGCCAATATCACAATGACGTTGCATATATTAATTTGTACGTATATTTTGACAGATAGTACAGCTATTATCATTGCTTAAGAATTAACCTGGTCTTTCAGCATGAGAGGGAACCACCTTTCTTATCAAATACCCAGGGAAATTTTAAGTTCCCTGTTTTGCTTTACACTTTGATAATTTCAGTGGCTTTTTGAAAGAATTAAAATACCTTTAACAACAACAACAAAATCTTCATCCTTGACATCCTTGACATCCATGACAGCAGTCATGATTTATTTGTAGTGATCTTACAGACTAACTTTTATTGTATTTTAAACGAACATAAAGTTGTTGTGTTATCTTTGAGTAAAACAGGATAACTTTCATTCTGGCTGCAAAAAGAGTGATCTGCATTTGTTTATGCAAAGTCACATATTCTTCAGAATATGTTACTGCTCTCCCAGGGTGCCCTATCTTTTCTGGCACAGAGCAAGATCTGTCTTATCTTGTGGTTTATACTATAACATGTGCTTTCCTGATGATTAATGGCATGCAAAAATAATTATCAGACAGCTATAAATTAAAGCTTAATATTAAGCTTAATAGTAGAGCTTAATATTATTGGTCTCTTCTCCCTGGTAAGTGATGGCAGGACACACAGGAATGGCGCAAAGATGTGCCAGGGGAGGTTTAGACTGGATGTTAGGGAAAATTTCTTTACTGTCAGGATAGTCAGATACTGGAACAGGCTTCCTAGGGAGGTGGTTGATGCCCAAAACCTGTCAGTGTTCAACAGACATTTGGACAATGCCCTCAGAAATATGCTTTCATGTTTGGTTAGTCCTGAAGTGGTCAGCCGGTTGGAATTGATGATCTTTAATGGTCCCTTCCAACTGAACTATTCTGTTCTGTTCAGTTCTATTCTGTTCTGTTCTGTTCTGTCCTGTCCTGTTCTGTCCTGTTCTGTCCTGTTCTGCTCTGTTCCAATTTATAAAAGCTTTAAAAGCATAAATAAATAAGCAGACATAATGCCTCCTAATTATTTGTCAATTGCATTAAATATTAATCACAACAACATAACTAGTATAAGCTGTTATTTCTTCTCTGCAAATGTTGTGCATTGGCTGTACTGTGTAGTTGCCTCAGGTGTTATAGTAAAAGATAACAAATACCCTTTTCTGAAGGAAAAACAATGTAGACTGAAGGATTTTTTTAATTGTAAACGAAAGTATCTGATAAAAGCAATGCATAAGGCAAATAGGCTAAAGGAATCACAGGTTGGTTGGTCAATTTGGGCTATTAGTAGGGTTGGGGTAGATGATTGTATCAGCTCAAATTGAAACTCATATCATTTACCTAAAGACTAGTGATATTCAGATTGGGCTCCATCTGTTATGGCTAGGACTGTTTCTGAGTCACTTCATTCACTGAGGAAATACTTGAACAGTCTGAAAAAACTTACATGTGTTGAGGTAATTCTTGCTTCATAGGGTAGAAGACAGTGCTGGAGAGCATTCATTCATGGAAACTGTTTTTCAAACTTTGTTCACATGAAAGAAATCCTCAGTGAAAGGGATACTACGTTAACATCACCCTAGTTTTATGAAGGGAAGGTAGCGTATCTATGGAATTTCCTAAAAGCAAACAAAAGCCAGTGGAGACAGAGAGAATTTAAGCTCAGATATATCCCTGCCACAGAATTTTAATACCTTCCAGTGATGCATCTGGTATTGATCACTGTCAGAAAAGAGGTCCTGGCCTTCATGAACTTCAGGTCACATACACCTTCATGTGGAAGATAAAATAGTTCCCTGGGACAGATTTATTTCTTACATTATAACATTTTGGAGTCTGTTTATGACAGCAGTGGACCCACCCCAGTGTAAAACGGCAAACATACAAATGAGATTAGTCCAACAGTACTGTTTCCTCTTGGACCTTCTTCACTGTTTTCCATGGAGATAAGGCAGGCAAAATCAGGACTCGCTTGTTGGATTCATTTCACACTTTCCCAAAACAAGATCATGCAATAATTTCTGATTTTTTTATACTACAGATTGAATTTTGATACAGAACAAACTGTTCAATGAGTAAGTTTTGATGAATACTAAAGTGACTGTATCATATAACAGGATTTTTTTTTTTTTTAAGGGCAAAAAAGCAAAAGAGAAAATACTAATAGTTTAAGATTATTTCATATCCTTTTTTTTTTTTTCTGAAATTGCAGATGAAAAATCTCAGAATGGATATAATTAAAATCTGTAAGCCACAGTAGTCAAAATTAGGATGTCTGCAATTGCTATGAACTAAATTTTGAAATGGCTTAATTTTTCATCTGTATGCATAAGATGACATGGGCAAAAATTATTCTGGTAAATAGATATGTACAAGAGCTGAAACATCTTTTCTTTGATTACTGTTGGATGAGTTGACCTAATTCCAAAAATAATTTTCTAGATGTTTGATATCCAAATGTTTGCTCAGGTAAGGAATACATGTGTCATTTGAAAGCTACCAAGATACCAGATTACCTTCCCTTCCCTTCCCTTCCCCTCCCCTCTCTTCTCCCCTCCCCTTCCCTCCCCCTCCCCCTTCCCCTCCCCCTTCCTTTTCTCTTTCTCTTTTTACTTTTTTCTCTTTTTTTTTTCTAAAATAAAGTGGAGGTTTGGGCTACGTGCTAAAATTTTGACCATTATAAATGGGAAGATAAAGAATTATGAAGGCACAATCAAAAAGATTCATATATATAATAAAAACTCATTATTCAGGATGACCTTATTTGCACCTCCTTTTTACACCTCCAGTAATACGAGAACAAATAATTGTGGAGACAATTTATGCCCTGTAGAGTTACAGAGTCTGATTCACCAGCGAATTATTTGAGTATTACGTCAATGTAGCATGGTGTTGGGGAAGACTTATAATAATTACCTCTTAGGTGTAATCAGGCAGTTACATATCCAAATGAGATAAACTGCATAAGCAATTATTGTAGATGTAAAACTGTGTTCACAATTTACATCTCTAAATTGTGGGAACAGAAAAGGTAGCCCATCCTTAAGTATCCATCTTTGTCTTCTGTATTTATACCCAAACCCATGGCTAGATGATAGTTTTTAATTGCAAGATTCTAAATCAGTTTAAAATACTATGACTTTGGCCAAGTGGTTGCTATTTTACTGAAATATTTTAATAGAGTGCTACCTGCCAAATTGAATTTCTGTTCTGATACCAGAAGCAGTTTCCTAATATTGTGATATTCAGAAACAAAGTGTAAATTAAATGAAAAGGGATGCTGGTCATTTTCCAGAAGTGAAATGGAAATAGAATATCAATTAGCTATAGTGATATACCTGGGTGTAGTTGTACTCTGTAAATTTTGCCATATACTACAGTGTAAAATGGAAAGGAGAGAGGGAAGGGAAAAGAAAGAAGGGAAAGGGAGGGAAGGGGAGGAGAGGGGTGGGGAAAGGGACATTTCAAATCTTCAGATAATTTCATTAGCAACAACATGTGCCCAGGTATATAGGCAGAATCTGTGGTGCTCATAATCAGCAATCAGAACTCACTGGGATGACATCAACATTTTTTATTAATGAAACAACAGTGACAAATCTGAAAGATGCACTACTTCCTTACTAGCTCATTAGTAATGTATTTCATTTATTGAAGAATAGTTTTGTAAGGATATGACTATATTTGCATTGCATAGTTTACTGGAAAAAAAAAACAACAAAAACAGCACATTTCTGATGGTTTATAGTTTCATCAATATGTTAATAGCAAGTCAGCCAGGTTTACTATTATTTTTTGTATTGCCTTGAAAGTTATGCTTTAGGAAACTTGATTAAAGTCAACATTTCCATTTGATACTTGAAAAGCATATAAAACTGGAAGAGAAGAAGGAGAGAAAACTTGTATCCAGTTTGTAAGAACATTTTGCCATTGATTTATGCCCCTGTCTTTTGAAAGTGTAGTTTAAAATATGTCCTTGAAAACACGGATCATTTCATACTGCCACGTATTTACTAGATAACTTAAGACTTATGTCTTTTGTCAGTGTTGTGAAATCAGTTTGCATTTCCTGAATCAGCATATGGAAATATTCAGTATTAGGGACGTTTAAGATAGGCAACCAGACTTGATATCTTCTATGATTTTTACAAATGGGCTACCACAGCAGCAAATTAACTACCAAATTCCGAAAGAGAACAACTTTTTCATCTTGCATTTCACCCCATTACAGACTTGCTTCTAGGATCATTTCCTGTGCTAATATTTGTATGTATAAACATTTCTGTGCACATATATATACACTTACATATAGACACAATATAAAAGTTATAACACCTAAGTTTTAAAATGTTTTTCAGTTCAGTAATTTTATCTTTGATACTCTCTTTATGAAAAATATTAAAACTCCTAATCTGCTACTGCTGCATTTCTAGCAAGGAACTTCCTAGATCTTGTGAGCTAAATAGTAATTGCAAAGATAACTGAAGAAATTGTGAAAGTCGAAGGTGGCGCTGTAAGTAGCTTTTTTTGTCTATGAGTAGTTAAATACTGAAATATCTGTCCTGTGTAAGTTGCTGGTCCTTTGACATTTTTTTCTCTTTCTTATTGGGTCAGCAAGTTTGAAAACATTTTTTTTTCCTTTTGTTTTGCTATGTTTGTTTTGCATTTGTTACATTCTTAGAAAATTTAGAAAGAAGGGTTATATTTTGGCATTTATGCTTAGAGAAATGCATTTCTCACCTAACCATCCCGGAGCTGTCACACCCTTGTTCCCTTCACCTGTTCTGATCCTGACCCCTGCCCATGGGAGGCCATCATGGTGCCCTGGTGGTTCCCGCCACCTGTTTCCTGAGCAACTGGAGAAAGTGCCCTGTTAACATTAGTGAAACAATCCCTCATCTTTCCCTTCTCCTCATGACAGCTTTTAAACAAGTTTTTCTGTTTTTTCACTGCAAACTGCAGTTCAATTTGCATTTGAAACAATCCACAACTTGAAGAGATTTCTTTCTTGGAAATTAATCATCCAATCTGCATATTTTTTCACTCTAGCACTCCTATATGACTGAGTTTTATGCCAGTAGTGTCTAAGAGTAGAGTGTTGACTACAAAGCACAGAAAGCACTGTCTTGTTTATTAATAATTACAAATCCTGTCCAGGATTTGCTTTTGATAGTGCTTTATATAACCTGTCAATTTATCACAGAAGTTGTAAGTTACTCTGAAATGAATCCCTTAAAATAGCATGCAGCTGCTTGTTCACTAGTTTACACAAGGTATTATGGCATTTTTAAAGTCAGTTTACAAATTTAAAATATGAAGCAACTTATTGATTCATATTTGAGTGCTATAAAATCAATCAGTGTAAACAGGTTCAGTAAATTATTTAGACACATCAAGAAAGCAAACAGGAGAAATAAACACTGACAACTGATGAGAGCTATTATGCGAAACACAATGGGTATTTGAACATCTTTCACAGTTTCTGTGCTTATAAAACACCATTTAGTGGCTAATGTTATAAATTATTTTTCATGAACTTGAAAAGAGAAAAGCACTGTGGATTTGTCAAAATTGATTTTTATGTGAGTTATGATTAGGCAGGGAAATACTGCTGCTGCCTTACTGGAAGGGCGCAAGTAAGAATTTTATGATTAAAACCCTGGTCATACAGTCAGTCTCCAATATGTTATACCTGTATTTAGAAGACCGATTTCCTCATAAATCTTGTGCATTTCTAGTTGTCTCATGATGACTTTCCAAACCTCTTGGGTTCTGTTGTGGTAACAGCTTAATTTATCTCATTTCAACATCTGTGATGAAAAATTGTCAGGGAACTCTACAATCTCTCCCCAAACATTTGTTTTCTTTTGGTGTGCTGTGCTTATACCTGACACTTTGTTTTTTTAAAAGTTCTTTCTTTGATTTACTGGACTGAATTAATCAGATTTATCCTTAGTCTGAAGGCCAACAATGAGACAGCATTATTGCACCCCAAATCAAGTTACAGGGATGTGGAAAGGTCGAAGGGCACAATGACTACAGCAAAGCAGAAGTGGACCGATAGTATCCCCTGGTATGCACTGCCACATATACCTCCAATGACTTCGACAGGACCATCAGTACACTCACAGATAGGTAAAAAGGGGCAATGTGAAGTAATCTTGTTCCAGTTTATTCTTACATTCTGTAGTACCAGCCCTAACATCATACTTAGTGCAATATTTTGAAATAAGAGTTTCCAAATATTTCTTATGCACAGACTAGAGATGGACTTTAACACTCATAAAAAGTATACTGTAATCAGGAGACATCAACCAGGCAAAATTATCCAGATCCAGACTAAACTAATCTAAGCTCAAGGAATATTTCTATATGCCTTCAATTCAGTGTCCAACATTTACAATAGAGTTTGTACATAGTTTTATCTTGCACTGAGCTCCACCTAGCTCTGTTTTCATTTTGCATATTCCTACTGAAAAAAAAAAAAAAAGTATTAATCCAACCACTCCAGCAATACTGCTCTTTGCCATTAGTAGGAATAGGTTTCTGTGAAGTCATTTGAATTATTTAATTAATAATTGTTGGAAGAAACAGATTTTTGGCAGAGATTGTTGAACACTTGTGAAAGCAAACTGAGCATACTCTTACCATGAAGCTTTAGTACAAGAATTGCACTCAGACAGAATTTCTTTTTCAAAGTGGCAATGTCCACTGACAGACTTTTGCAATGAAGAGATGACAGATCTGAAGAATACAAAATGTTTGTGATCATTTCAATGGGTATGCATAAGAATGCAGATTACAAAACCTTTCTTCAGTCTTCCTCTATCATTAGCCTTGCTTTGTCAAGCAGCTTCTTCATATAGAGACAGTCAGGAAAATTTTTCTGGCAGCAGTATTCACTAGAGGTAGGGTGATGCAAACACATTAGACTTATTAAGACACCTACTCTTAGTCTTCCTTGTTTTTTGAAGAGAACAGTTAGCTTCTGTCCCTGGATGGAGCTGGATCAAAGCTGATATAAAGCCTGAGGATGACTTCTAACTTGGCGGGAGAGAAGAACCCTGAAAAAAAAATAAAATCTGTTCAAAATTTTGCAAAGAAAAAAAGAGCAAAATGTAGATATTACTCGATATAAAATGTTGGCCCACTCAGTACTTAGCACAGATGCTCCCTGAGTGAGTCATTTGTGCAACATACTACAAACACAAATCAGTTAAGTTCTTGGAATGGAAAAACATAGAAAGGAACTTGAGCTTGTTCGTATTCACAGAGATATCCCATTTCTATTTTGAAAGTCTGGTGTGTATGAAGTTAGCAGATTTAGAACCAAATTTTAATACAGTTGCTTTTTGATTAAAGTTTGTCATCTGTTAGCTACTCAGATTTGGAAGACATGACTACATGATTTTTAAAATATTGGTTATATCCTTTAATTAAATTGGTTTTAAATCTTTAATTGCCTGCTCAGTTCTCTAGGCTTTGGTTCAGCAGAGCACTTAAATATGTGCCTGGTTTCAATCCTATTGAGTACTCTCATGGAAGCCAAGTGCACTAAGCATATAGTAATGAGTGTTCTTAACAGGACGTGTGTGCAATTGTTTTGTCTGTGAGCATAATGTTCAAAGGTAACTATATACACCTTCAGTATAAAATATTACTGTGTTTTCTTGTTTCATTATATTCTTTAACCATCTATTTAAAATAGCACATTAAAGTATGTTGAAGAAAATTTTGATCAAACTACTGCCAAATAAGCTGAAATTAAAATAAATAAATAAATAAATAAATAATATATATTCCATCCAGCTAGAAAATAGATGTTTTAATTTGTTGAGAGTTTAATATTGTTTTCAAACATTGTATTCTGAAATTAACATGTGCTTAACAATTTATGTATTATCAAAATTAGATTTTTATTTTTTATTTTTTATTAAATATTAATTAGATTTGCTAAAATGGATGGGAAAGAGCAATCAGATTTCTTTCCCCTCTGCTTACAACTCTGTGGTAACAAACTAAATATGCCTTGTTTTTTAATAAGTTAGTCTAGAGTGGCTAGCTACTTTTGGAGGCCATTTTTGGATTCTCAAAACGTTATCTTTTATTGTATGTATAGAGTTTCTGGGTACTTCCTTCTACAGAAAATTAGCTAAAATTTTGTCCCACTTTGAGAAACTACCATCCATAAAAGTTGTTAGCAGCTGATGTTGGTATATGGATTAACTTCTCTCCTAAGTACTTCCTATGTTCTGTATCTTGTGCTCACAAAATTTCTCAGTCAGAAAAAAATAGCAGTAATCTTGCAGCTCCCTTACGCCGCAATCAAATCACTAAAAAAATCAAGGTCTTCTCACCATTTTTCAAAATTATTAAATTCTGTACCCACAGAAATTTCACAATATTTTTCTAAAGTTCACGTACATTCTGGGAACTCATTGCACAGAGTTCTGTGTTGAATTTGTGTTGACTTCACTGTGAAATCTCAAAACCACAGAATACTTGAGCTTGGAAGGGACCTCTGGAGGCCATCTGGTCGAACCCCCCCACTCAAGCAGGGACACCCAGAGCAGGCTGCCCAGGACCATGTCCAGGTGGCTTTTGAAGATCTCCAAGGAGGAAAGGAGGTCCTACAACCTCTCTGGGCAACCTGTGCCAGTGCTCAACCACCTGCACAGCACAGAAGTGCTCCCTGATGTTTAGACAAAACTGTGTTCCAGTTTGTGCCCATTGCCTCTTGTTCTGGCACTGGGCACCTCTGAAAAGATCCTGGCTCTGTTCTCTTTTCACCCTCCCTTCAGGTATTTATAGACGTTGTTAAAATCTTCCCTGAGCAGATCTTCTCTTCTTCAGGCTGACCAGTTCCACCTTTCTCAACCTCTCCTCATAGGAGGGGTACTTCAGTCCCCTTATCATCCTGGTGGTCCTCTGCTGGATTGCTCCAGTACGTGCATGCGTCTCGTAATGGGGGGCCTAAAACTGAACACAGTACTCCAGGTGCAACCTCACCAATGGTGAGTAGAGGGGAAGAATCACCTCCCTGGACCTGCTGGTGATACTTTGTCTAATGTAACAAATGTTAAGTTTTGGGCCTTCTTAGCAGGACGGGCCCATTACTGACTCATGCTCAACTTTGTGTCCACCAGGATCCCCAAGGCCTTTTCTGCAGAGCTGCTTTCCAGCTGGTTGGCCCCCCAGAATGTCCTGTTGGCTTGGGGTGATTTCTCCTTGTTGAACTTCATGAGATTTTTGACAGTCTTCTGAATGGCAGCATGGCCCTCTGGTGCATCTTCTACTGTCATCAATTTTGTGTCATTTGCATACTTCCTGAGAGTGCACTCTACCCCATTGTCCACATCATTAATGAAGATGTTGGGAAGGACTGGACCCAGTGTTGACCCCTATGGTACTCCACTCATTACTGGCCTCCAAGTACACTTTGCACCACTGTCCACTATACTCTGGGTCCATCTGTTAAACCTGGTTTTGATACACCTCACTGTCTGCTCATCTAGCCCATACTTCAACAGATTCTCTGACAGTGTCAGAAGCCTTCCTGAAGCCAGGAAGACAGCACCCACTGCTTTTCCCTCATCCATCAGGCTTGTCATAAGCATGTAGAAGCTTATCAGATTGGTCAGACATTACTTTCTTTTGGTAAATCCATGCATATACATTGCAGAATCAGGGCTATTAAACATTGGAATAATTATCCATGCTATAGGTCATGGTCTAGTCTTTTCAGCTTTGTGATGTCTCAATGATAAAGACATATCTTTTTTTTTTTTTTTTTTTTTTTTTTTAATTCTGAAGCATCACCTTGCACAAGATCAATGGGGAAATCATATACTTCAGTGTAGACCTATTAGAAAATGAGTTATATGGTGCATGCCCTCAAAGTAGGCTCTCAAGCTGTGGAATTTGCTATACCAACACTTGACTGAAAGATCTGAGTATCTTCATGGTGTGCAGAAAAATGTATGCTCCCGATAGACAATTGCACATTACTGGTATGTATGTATTTGTGTGTGTGCAATTGCTGGAGAATGAAAGGGTGCTTTATTTATTTATTTATCTATCTATTTAATTATTTTGTTTAGAATGCATAACTTTGAATTGTGCTATTGTTTTTTTGAGGTCTGAATAATATTTTTATTGAATGATTAAATCACATTGAGGACACTGGGGACTTTTCTAGTGTTTTATCCTAATAAAATTACAGAAGGCAAATAAATGCTAAAGCTTTCTCTAATTTCAGTTCACCACATATTCTCAGAGCCTCACAGAAATATTTAGGTTGAAAAAGTCCTCCAAGATTATTAAGAACAACCACTAACCTAGCATTGCCAAGTGTACCACTAAATCATGTTCCCAAGCACCACATCTGTGACTCTTTTGAATCCCTCCAGTGATGTTTACTCAACCACTTCCCTGGGCAGCCTGTTCCAATGCCTCACAACACTTTCACTGAAGGAATTTTTTTCTAATATCTAATCTAAACCTCCCCTGGTGCAACTTGAGGCCATTTCCTCTGGTCCTATTACTTGTTGCTTGGGAGAAGAGACCAACTTCCACCTTGTACAATCTCCTTAGAGGTAGTTGTACAGCATGATAAGGTCTCCCCTGAGCCTCTTTTTCTCTAGGCTACTTGACATAAGAGCAGTCCCTTTCTGCAAATTTGACATCCTAATGTACCTCATAGAATTCATGTTTCTCAGAAATAACCCTATAAATGGAGTAAGCTATGTTTACTAAAATAATTGATTCTGCAGAGCTTTCCAGATATCCCCAAAGTTCATATTATATATTTTCTAAGTTGAAACACAACAGGCTATTTTCTAACATGCTATGAATGTGAAATACTTGTGATAAAACAAGGCTATTATACTTACATTCAGAATTGTAGAATAGATTGTTGCTAAATATATCAAAGGTCAGAACTGAAATGAGGGTATTTTGTTTCATGTGTGATAATACCAAACTCCTAGAAGTGCCTCTTAGTTGGTCACTGTTGAAGATATTGATAGTGAATCATCAAGACTGTTTTTATAGTGGGGAGCAGCAAGTAAGAATGAGGAGGTAGGAAATATATGCTATTTTAGTATCTTGAAGATTGGTTGCTGAACACTGTCATGAAGCGTAGAATAGATTTTATACTATTCAGAACAGAAAAAGAAAGAAATAAGAAACTATATTAAAGAAAAGGCAGCTGTTGTTTATATAATCACAACTACTGGGAATGATCTAAAGATCATCTTAGAGCTCATCCAAAAGAGTAGATTGCAAGATTATGAAACAACTCCTTTGCAGTGTCTTTTAGCCCTCAGCAGTTCTATGAATCTGTGCCTGGATTAAGATATGAAGGTGGAAATAATGGGATAGTTAAATGCTGTTGCGATGAAAGTTACAATGAAAATATAATGAATTTATTCATTATTTGCATATGCCCTGGTTTCAGAAAAAGTCAACCAGTGCTTGCCCTGTTCTGGAACAGACCCTTCAGATATTTCCTCATAACTTTGGGAAACCCAGAGATGAGGAACCATGAGTGACTCTGGAAAGGAGAATAGGAAACAATTATTCACTTTTTCTCACAGCACAGGGACTAACAGACATGAAACGAAATTATAGGGTAGCAGGTTTCAAGCAAACCAAATAAGTTAATTTGTGTGGTACTCATAATTAAGTTTTCCAACTTACTGCCACATGGTGCTAGTGATGCTGGAGGCCCTGATGAGTTCAAAAATGCAATAAAAGAAATTCAGAAAAGGAAATCTCTTCAAGCCCTGTTAAAAACAAAACCTTTGATCCTGAAAGTCCCTGAGTCACAGACTGGGATGTTATTTGGGGAAGTATGCATCAGGGTTGCCCCATGCTTATTCTCTTTATCTAGGCTTTCATTACTAGCCAATATCACTCAGTTTCCTGGGGTAGATGGAACTCTGGTTTTACTCAGCATACCCATTCATATATTCTTGTGTATTACAAGAGTTATTTTTTTAAATGTGTCTTGTGAGGGGACAAGATTTCAAGAGTTCGGGTTTGCTCTTTTATAGATATTGCTGTATTAGAGCAATATAGCTTTTACAAACCTCACTGTTAATCCTGCACATTCCTGTGAACTCTCAGAAATATAAACTAGAATACCTAACAGATTGAATCTTCTTTACAGGTCCATTAGATTGATTACACAGTGAAAGCTGCCCAGGTCTTTTTGTATAAAAAAACACAAATTAAATGCAGTCATCTGCCGTTACACCATGTTAGCACCTGTTCATTGTTACTTGAATAGGTAGCAGTTAACTTATTGGAAGCTACAGACTACTTCCATAGGAAATGTAGCATTTGACATAAACTAGGGCTCCAGTTCAGAATCAGATCCCTTTAGATATGAAGAATTTAATCCAAATCTAAAAGCCAAGCAGCAAAATTCAGTGAAAGAGGGTTCCTCCTACAACAAAGTAAAAAGTATAGGAAGTATTGTACAGTGTAGCTACTATTTTATTAGTCCATAACTAGCCTAAAACAACCCACAGAATTTGCAAAGTCACCTATAGCAGGCTGATGTGGGGGTTATAGGTGGGATCATTAGCAGAAGTTTTCTCCAGGTCTCTGAGATAATTTAATGTCTTAAAATCTAAAACAGATGAGATTTTAATGTTTGCCTGTACTATATCATATCTTTCAGTGAAACCTGCCAGGCTCAAAGATCCTGTTCAATTATGGCAATTTCACACTGTGAAAAAACAAAACAAAACAAACAAAAACAACAAAAACAACAACAACAGAAACAGCACTACAAACATCCACACCTTAGTTTGAAATATACTGGTTTTGGATTAGGTAACTGCAATTTAGTTATTGTACTTAGAATTGGGAAGAGCAGCCATTCTCATCATGTATTTGCAAAATTTTTATTTTTTTACTTTTATATGTTTTTATAACTACTTAACTTGGCAACTCTTTCAGGTAAACAGTTTTACTCCTTTCAGTGTCTTCTGCAGTGAGAATTCTTTCATATTCCTGCTTTTTATCTGAGTGGTTAAAGAGTCACAAACCACTTAGTGAACTATTTGTCAAAAAATAAGAATTCTTGTCTGCAACTGTGCTATTTACATCCATGTCTTCTAGTCTCACTACGTGAATTTCCAAGAAGAGTTCCACAGAATCACATTTTTACATGGTTATGATTTTGTTTGTTGATTCCCATGGTGGCTTAGTTCTATGGTCTAGAGTATTATGGGCGAAAAGCAGTAAAGGCCTTACTGAAATCTTTCTTCTGCCTTTTTGTGGATGCACACATGCAGGGAAAGTGTGGCTGGCAGACACAGAAATGCCTCTTTTCTTTCCTGCATCCCAAGACTGAAATCCAAGGAAAGTGCACAAGATTTTTGGATTTTTGTGCAAAGGTATGGCACAATTTTTTTTATTTTTATTTTTTGGATTTAATCCATTAGTGTTTATAGCTGGATTGCCACTTTTTCATATATATATTACATATATATATACAACATATAAAGAATTATTACAAAACAGGTCAAAGAAGTAGTAAAAAGTAGTAAACTGGGTGTTATTTGCACCCTAAAGCACACTTGATAGTTTTTCTTATTGGCTAGGCCTTTAAAGTTTTTGCAACATATATTCATTAAACATACATATTACCTTTGAATCTCTCTTTAATGCTATTAGAGTTCTTCATATTAGATCAGTTACCATTAAAAAACTGTACTTATCTGTGGAGGTTAGTACAATTCATTTCATACATTTATTGTCCATCAGCATGTGCCAGTTTCTTGCTATTTGTGTCTCTGTAATGAATATTAAACCATCTCATCTACTCATAATGCTATAATGGGTCCTGTGATGACAGACTCTGCATGAGAAGCAGATGTTGGTGTTTACCTACATGTAATTTACAATGATGAGTGGTGGTAAATAGGTGTTTTTTGTTCGCAGTGTTGTTTGTTTGTTTTTGTTTTCTTGCCAGCACAGTTGAGTCTATGTCAAGTTTCTGCAAAATATTTAGCATGCTGTTATGATCTCTCAAGTCTCTCTCTCTCCCTGAATATATATATATAGAATCATAGAATCATAGAAAAATTAAGGTTGGAAAAGGCCTTCAAGATCATCTGGTCCAACCATCACCCTATTATCGATGTCACCCACTAAACCATGTCCCTGTGCACCAGGTCCAACCTTTCCTTGAACACCCCCAGGGATGGTGACTCAACCACTTCCCTGGGAAACCCGTTCCAATGCCTGACCACTCTCTCTGAGAAGAAATGTCTCCTAATTGCTTTAATTATTGAACAGTAGTGCTCTTTGTTCAATTATTTGTTTTAGTTGTTGAAGAGTAGGGGCATGACATTTCCATTTTTCCACTCACCAGGGACATCGCCCGAATGACAGAAGTTTTCAGCTATGATGGAGAGAGGCTTGGCAACTACATCAGCCAGTTCCCTCAGGACCTTGGGATTCATGTCATCAGGTCCCATAGACTTGTACCTGTTTAGTCTCAAACCTGCTCTTCGCTTACAGTGGGTGGGACTTTGATCCCCCAGCCTCCACCTACGGGTTCAGGGAAATGAAAGACTTGGGAAGCCTGTCTACCAGTGCAGACAGAGGCAAAGAAGTTGCTGAGTACCTCAGCCTTCTCCATGTCTGCCGTTACCAATTACTCAGATGTAGAAACTCACTCCTAATATAAGAAATTAGCCACCTGTAATCGCTTACACACTACTATTTTCACCCCTCAGTCTATTTTCACAAATATTAAAGGTGCATGGTGGCCCTTGGGGACTCCTCCTGTCACCCCAGTGCAGCAGCCCAAAGGGAATTGGGCCCTCTCTTGTGCTCTTCCTCGAGGCTCTGTACAGAAGGGATGCCACCTCAAGGGCTGGGGGATGGGAAAGAAGCACTGATACACTCCTGAGAATCGGCAACAGAGTTCTTTATTGCCGGGACATCTTGCAAGTGAGCCTGCAGGATGTCCATGCTGTTTGGCAGCTCCAAGCTAATGCTTGGAATGGAGCCTGAGCGACGAGTAGGGAGCTCGCCGGGCACTCCTGCAGAGCTGTTGGTGCACTCTGATGGCAGAGAGGAAAGACATGCCGGGGTAGTCCCAGGTCTGATCTGGCCGAGGCGGGTCCACTTCCATTGGTTCCTCCATATCTTGTGGATCCAGCTCCATGGGCTCCATAGTGTTTGGCAGAAGGATAAGCCAGTCCTTGCCTGGGACTGCCCAACCAGGATGCCTTCCATCAGGAATGTTTTCAGGCCAGGGTGCTGAACCAGGGAGTCGTCCAGTTTGGCCCCTATGTCCCATGCCACTGTCCGGTTCATTTCCATGAGTGGGTCCAATGTTGCTCTCTGGTTTACGGCCATGCCTGGGTCCCACTCTATGTTCCGGACTATGGGCACACCTGTGCTCCATGCGGCTGTCTACCTCATGCTCCTGCCTTCGCTCCACACCGCCATTGTACCACTGGTAAAGCCCAGGCCCCCTGTTGCTGTATGGCTGAGGGGGTGGCCTGTTCCCTGCGTCGTTGAGGTGCCAATGGTACCGCCTGTAAGTGTCCGTGGGCTGTGCACCAGAGGTCCCCTGAGCACTGGTGTCAGTTGTGCTGCAGGTGCAATCCCTCTGCCCATGACACTTCTTGTCGTTAGGTGCATTCCTTCTCGGTGCTTCCTTGGACTGCATTGCTGTCCTCTCACACCAAGGAGGCCTGCCGCTTGCCTTGCTGCTTTGGCTCTTCTTCCTGCCGTACAAGCCAGCTGTCAGAGTGCCTAGAAGCTCAGCGAATGGTGGGCCAGCTGCAGGGGTCCTGTTTTATAGGGCCCAGAGAAAAGGCGGGGCAGTGGTGGCCACTGTGACCTCAGCAAGCCTCTGTGATGGAGTGGCCCACGCGTGGCCAAAGGCGGCTGTGTTGGGAGCAGCCTGGAAGATGCCCTCACGTGGAAGAAGGAGGAGGGTTGGGGGGGCTGAGGGCCCCTTTTCTGGGGCTGGCTCCCCTGGGCCATTTGGCTTGCCAGAGAGAAAGGCTGCCCCTCGGCCACAGGGACTGCCCTCCACCTCCCATCCTGTGGCCTGGGTTTATTTTAACACTGGTTTTTAGGTAATTAAAATTAATTTATGGAAAAGAACAGAAGCAAGGTGCATCTTCAGCCCTAATTCCCATGTACACTTTGTGCTCTGAGTGAAGAATTTCTTCCTCACATCACATCTAATCTAAATCTCCCCTCCATTTGTTCAGAGCCATTATTCCTTGTTCCATTGCTACACTCCCTGATAAGAGTTCCTCTCCAGCTTTCTTTTAGGCCACTTTTATGGGTTAGGTTAGGTGCCAAAACTGCAGGACCTTGCAAATTGCAACCTTATCTACTTTGTTCCACATTTTCCACATGACGTTTTCCAGCTCAGGCTCTAGCATCTCATCAGTTTAACATAGAATCATAGAATCATTCAGGTTGGAAAAGACCTCCAAATCACCTGGTCCAATCATCCCCTTACCACCAATGTCACCCACTAAACCATGTCCCTAAGCACCACATCCAACCTTTCCTTGAACACCACCATATATATATATATATGTATATTTATATATGTATATATATATACACACATTATCTTTGGTGAATAACTGCTAATCTAGATTAGGAAAAGAAATTATGTGCTTAGTCTAACCTCATATACTGGAAAAATTGTGGAAAAAATAATCCTGGGGGATACTGAAAGGCAGTTAAAGAACAAAGGAATTATTAAACATTACAGTCAACATGGGTTCATGAAGGGAAAGTTCTGCCTTAGTAATTTGTTCTCTTTCTGTGATAATGTCATCCACTTGATGGATGAAGGGAAGACAGCGGATATAATCTTTCTGGATTTTAGGAAGGCCTTTGACACCATCCCTCACAGCATCCTTCTGGATGAATTGTCGTACTGTTAGGTTCTCTCTACACTGGATGATGAACTGGCTCAACAGTACACCCCAGAGAGTTGTAGAGAACGGGGCTACACCTGGCTGGCAGCCTGGCAACTGGTCACTAGTGGTGTTCCCCAGGGCTCAATTCTAGGACTAGTCCTGTTTAACACTGTTATCAGCAATCTGGATGCAGGAGTGGAATGCATCCTCAACTAGTCTGCTGATGATACTACGCTGGGAGGTACTGTTGAATCCTGGGAGGGATGGGAGGCCTCACAGACGTATCTAGATAGAGCATTGGACGATCATCAATTGCATGAAATTCAACAAAGACAAATGCGGGGTTCTGCATCTGGGATGGTGTAAGTGACTGGAGAACAGCTCAGCAGAAAGGGATCTGGGGATGCTGGTTGACGGTAGGCCCAGCATGAGCCAGCAGTGTGCCCTGACAGCCTAGAGGGCAGACTGCATTTTGGGGTGCATTAAACACAGCACAGTGAGTGGGTCAAAAGAGGTGATTTTCCCACTATATTTAGCATTCGTTTGGCCTTACCTTGAAAATTGTGTGTGTTTCTGGACCCCATAATATAAAAAAGATGTTAAGGTACTTGAAAGTGTCCAGAGGAGGGCAAAAAAAATGGTAAAAGGGCAGGAAGGCATGACCTGTGGGGGAAGGCTGAGGACACTTGGGTTGTCCAGTCTGGAGAAGAGGAGGCTGAGAGGCGGCCTCATTGCTCCCTCCAGCTCCATAAGGAGGGGAAGTGCAGAGGGAAGTGCTGGTCTCTGCTCCTTGGGAACCGATGGCAGGACGCATAGGAATGGCACAAAGCTGCACCAGGGGAGGTTCAGACTGTAAATTAAGAAAAATCTCTTTGCCGTGAGGATGGTGGGACACTGGAACAGGTTTTCTGGAGAGGTGGTTGATGCCCCATGCAGTCAATGTTCAGGCAGGATTTGGACTATGCCCTCAATAATATGCCTTAACTTTTGGGTAGACCTGAAGTTGGACTTGATGGTCTTTTAAGGTCTTTTCCAGCTGAACTATTCTACATATGAATAGACATTTTCTAAACTCACCACTCCTTTCCAAAAATACGTTGGGCAGAACATAAAAATGCAGAAGGCATCTCCAGAGGCAACCTTTTCCTTCATTTTTCCTAAAGCAGACCAGTGGCTCCAGAGATAATAAAATGGGGAAAATACAGATCTTTTGTCTCTCCTTATTTTGATTAAAGTAAAATGGTACTTCTTGGATAAAAAGGATGTTCTAAATTTATATCAGTTGCAATTTCAATGTGCTTAGTCTTTTTTTTTTTTCAATTTTGTGGTTCCTCATGGAATGGCAGTTGTTTAAACCATAAAAAATCAAACAAGAAAACAACATCAAAAAAATCAAAACCAATCTCCAATGTGAATAAAGGTTATCAGTATATGTGTTCTGATCACTTATGTAAAACTGGCCTTATTTTTTTTTTTTTCAAGGTCATTTAGACCAATCATGCATCCCATGTATTTGCAAATATACCCATCAATATTTATCTTGCTATATATTTTTTTCTTTTTGAAAGGCTACACCTTTCCATTCTCCAAGGTCTTAATTTAGGGACTCCTTTTAAATTCACTCTTCTTTTACTAATTTCATCCTGCTGCTTCTCTTCCATATCCTGAAAATGCCTTTTCCTCCTTGGCATTTAGACTCTTCAAATATTTATAGATTGTTACCATGTTCCCCTTTAGTCATATCTTAGACAAACTATGCATATTTAGCACTTGCAATCAATCCTCATACATCAATCACTCCAGAAGCCTAATCATTTTTGCAGCTTTCTTCTGATCTGTCTCCAATATGTGAATAACTTTCTTATAATAAGATGCCTAAAATTAAATACAATGGGTCATGTCTGTAGCTCATGTAAATCAGTGTAGCTTAGCTGAAGACAGTGTTGATTCATGTTAGCTGCAGTTAAAAAGCAACATTTCTGTTGCAAAGGTATGAGAACTGTATAGAGTTTGTCCAGTAGTGAAGCCTGAATTCAAGCTTTTTGTGTCTGTAGTAAAGCCACTTTGAATTCATTTCCATCACTTAGCTGTATTTTTGAGTGATGTTTTTTCCAGTAACTTCCTGTAAGTATCTCATTTTGTTGTTTTGTGGAAATTCTTTGCCCTCCCTACCTCCATCCATCCCATCCTCAGTGCAGCTACCTGTCCCTGACCTTCATCTGGAAGTTTCTGTATACACACCATGGCCGTGAAGAACTGATGCAGTCTCAGAGTAGCTGTGGAAAGGATTGTTCTGAACAGTAATCAACAGCAATGGCTGGCACCCTCCAAAAAAACAAATCTACTCTGTGGAAAGAAATGTTATAATCCTCCCTGCAGTAGCTTTTGAGTCTTCCACCATCTTTGTCACTCACTTTCCCAACCCCATCAAGCAGTCATTCACTCAGCATGTTTAATTCCAAATCTGGTGTTTTTGTTGTTGTTGATTTTTTGTTTTGTTTTGTTTTTTTTTTTTTTGGGGGGGGGTGTCATAATCTGACAAAGTTAATGCAAACTAGTAAAAAGAGAAACAGAAATTTATTTTTAAAAATATATATATTTTTAAACTAGCTATGGCTGAAGGGCAAAAGTAGCTGCCCTAATTAAGCTCATGATAGCTCTTGGCCTCCTATATTGTTTATGGAAATAAATAGACTTTTTTAGAGGATTAATACAACATTTAGACCAGGTGTTTCAATTGTTCTTTTCCAATAAGCTATAAAAGAAGCTAAAGCAATGCGGACACCTAAAATTACTGCCTTCAAGGATACAGTATAGATACCATTTCTTATGTAGCTATATGCAAGTGGATTGAATTAGTATAACAAAATAAAAATGAAGTTGATAAATAACTTACAAAATAGGCTATCACTGTTAGATACAAAATGTTGTCATTCCATTAGAAACACTGTAAGAGAAAAAAAGCGCTATAGCAATTCAGCTTTACAAGATTCATCTCCTGTAATATATTAGCATATATTACCCTCTCATTACTGAAGAACGTTATTTCAATGTGTCACTATGGTCAATTCTATCCTGAATTGACACTATTTGGGAAAAGAAAAAAAAAATCTGCATTGTTAAGCTTTCAGCAGTATTGAATTGATACTTTTTACTTTTCACTAACATGTAATACAGGTGGCCATACTTTAGAGAAATCTGCAATATTGCAAATTTACTGTGGCTGTGCTGGAACTTGGTCTCAAATCAAGATATCATTTTCCCCAGGCAATTTTTTTTTTTCAGACTGTATCACTTATTTACTTCAAAAACTTCAGAAACCAAGGAAATTTGTAACTGACAATCATAAAGAAAAATCTATTGACTAGTTTGCTATTTTGTAAACTCTTTTACATATAGATTTCCCCTCCATTGTTTTCCAATTTATACACTTTTTCTTTGGCCTTTTCACTGTAAATGAGTGTTTTCTGCTTGATTTCCTTGAGAACTATTTAGTATGACTTCAAATTCCACAGGGAGGAGTAAACCAAATGCCATCTGAGCTGTAAGCCATATGTCAAAACGACTTTGCATTCAATATCAAGGGAGTCACATAATATCATTGGAGTCACAGATGATAGTATCTGCTCAAATAATTATGATCAGAAAATCATGATGAAGGGAATTTTTGTTGTTGTTGTAAGAAATTTATATAGGGAGAAAAATCAGAGTTTTCATGAGAGTTTGCATATATTAGTATTGTGCTTCATTATTGAAATATATGAAGAAAGACATGAAGTTTTCCTCTATGAGCATATGAGCCCTGCTCAAATAGATTACACTTTCAGATACCTTATAGGCCACTGAGACAGACTGACAAATGACTGTAAGTTATGTGGCAACAGGAACTTGGCATATAAAACTCCTGAATAATTAGCTAGTCTGTTTTATCTGGGTAGGATTGTTCCCCTCAGGGCATTCTTGAAAACTGTGCACAGTACTTCCCTAACTACTTCCCAGGATGAAACTTCTCCAACCATGGAGTTCACAATATCACTGTATTTTACAGTTAGGTTGTATTTCTGATATTCTTCTGAAGGCAAAACCTTGGTTTCAGTACAAACCTGTTGATGGGGCGCAGAGCTATACTGAATCCTCATGAAATTGGGCCTCAGAAAAGCTATGTTTATAAAATTTCTCAGCCTTTCTCGTACCACTTCCTTCACTGCTTCAAACCCACATTAACACATTCATAACTGGGATCATAAAGGGCAAGATGGATGACCTGGGGAATTACAGGCTTGTCAGCCACACCTTGATCCCTGTAAAGATGTTGGAGCAGCTAATCTTGGAAATGTTTTCCAGGCACATGAAGGAGAAGAAAATCGTCAAGAGAAGTCAGCATGGATTCATCAAGGAGCAGTCATGCTTGACAAACCTGAAAATCTACAATGAAGACTAGCTTGATGGATGAGGTGAGATCAGTGGATATTATCTTCCTGGACTTCAGTAAGGCCTTTGACACTGTCCCCCATACTATCCTAATAGAGAAGCTGTTGAAATATGAGATGGATGAGCAGACAGTGAGGTGAATCAAAAACTGTCTGAACACCCGGACTCAGTATGTAGTAGCCACTGATTTCTTTTTGGAAGTCTGATGGGTTATACGACTGACAAATTCCCGTTTTTCAAAATGTCACCCACAGAGATTCTGACAGGAACTGTTCTTATATTGAGAAAGTATCCGCATGTTGCTGAGATAGGGAGGCCATGTGTGTGCAGCAGCACTGCAATCTGCTATGTGTCTTAAAAATGTGTTTTAGTTGCAATCTTTGTCTCATAGGTAAATGCAGGGAATTGTCCATCCACCTTACTTGGTATTTGGCTTCTGCAGACATTGTTCTGAAATATACTAGCAGCATTGATTTCAGACCAATGCATCCAAAAGCTCAGCTGAAAGACAAATTTTAATTTCCATCAGATGACTGGTGTTTCACAAGAAATAAATCTAACCAGGAAAATATTCTTCAGAGTAGAAGCTCTGAAAATAGGAAAAATATCAAAATTTGGATGTATACGTCACCAACATTTCAAAATATATGTAAGTTAACAGTATTTTTTAATATCATTTTTTGTTGGATTTTAGCAGCTTTTTAATTTATCAGTTACAATGACACATTTTCAGCCTGCTTTAATAGCTGTAACCAAAGATTTTTTTTATTATTTATTTATTTATTTATTTATTTAGTTAACTTCTCATTTATCTGAACAGGAACTTGCAATGCTCCCTTTCTGTCAAGATTTTTCATTGTTTGAAACCAGGCATGAGATGTGTGAGTCCAGAGATGTGACTGACTGTGAAACCATATATTTCACACTGTGGTGATTTCTCCTTAATGTCTGGGAGACTAGAAGAGCACTAATGAACTACTCTATTAATGCCACTATACTCTGGTCCCTCTGGAAATCAAAACAAGGTTGTAAAGAAAGGAATTCTATGAATTGTGGACTGAAGCTAGATTTTCCAAATAGTCTATATGAGAATTAAGTTTCTACTCTTCTTATTATAATTTAAGTAAAATATACTCCTAGACTAAGGCTTCAGAAGATTTATCCTCTGTGCTGTCTCTGTTTTGATGAGAGTTCTTTAGTCAGTCAATAGTACTTATTCTGATCACTACAGCTAATGGCCATCCTACCAAAATGCTGGAAGTAACAATATATATTTTTTTCAAAATTATATTCAAGAAAATTTCACTAGAATGTATTTTCAGGGATTTTTTGGTTGTTTGGATTGGATATTATGAGAAAATATCCAAAACCTCCAATTTTGGAGCCCTTGGGAAATGAAGACCTTAAAAAAAGAAAAGAGGAAGTAAGATCTTACCTTTTAAAAATAATGTGTTTCACGTTGTTAAGCAGCACTTTCTCTCTTACATGTTTATTTCACTTCAAAGCGTGACCATGTCACTTCATCTCCAAAGAGTGATTTTAACACTCTACTGTTTTAACACAGTTAAGTGGAAAGCAGTCAAAGGATGTGAGGGAGTTGTTTGTTGTTCATTTAATGCTGTAAAGTATCCATCAGGGAACTCTTAAAAGATTTTTCTGTTTCCTCACAAAAGTGTCCATGAGTAAAATTCCAATTTTCTGACTAGTTCTCTGATTAGCTTTTTGCAATTCTGTTCTGTGTCAGACAAATGGAAAAAAAAAAAAAAAAGGCTTTTTTTGATATTCATGAATTTTACAATATTACACCTTTATCAGCATTCCATAGGTTATGTCTCCTGGATTTGCTATGAGGGAAGCTTCACGACTGCTGAGCTTATCTTCAGGCACCAGTCCTAGGGTGCTCTGTAACTGTGCAAGGCTGAAGCTAATCTGCCGTTTAGCACCGTTCCTATGGGGATCTTGAGCACTGCAGCAGCTTAGCTCCGGCTCTGTAGAGCTCAGGCACTCTGGATTGGATGCTGTTGCATATCCGAACTATCGCTTTCACACTGTTTTTTCAAAGCTCCCCTCAGACCTCCTTCACACAGGAGTTTGCACCAAAAGATTCTTCTGTGGCCCAAGGTTAAAATGAGGAATATCTTCACAGGAACCACCATCTATCTCTTCCTTAGGAAAGAAATACAAAGCAAAACAAAACCTGATTAGAGAGAGCTTTGAGAGGAAGCTATGCCAGAGCTGCATCACACACTTCTCATCATATCGTGGGGTTGAATTAACAAAGTGTTCTCCTTTAAGCAATATAACCTTATTTTTTGAGAGAATTCCTGGAACAGGTGGAGTAGACTGATTTATTTTTAAACAAAACTTGATCAGCTATTGTATGCTTGTGCTTATCTTACCTCTTGAAGCTGGTTTAGTATTTGCTTTCAGTTAAATAGTGGAAAGCCTCCATAGAAGCCCTTCCAGTCAACTCTTAATGAGACTTTTGTAGGCTGTTACTTATACTGCAGACTTCATACCACCATATCTGTCCATGACCTGAACTTAGTCTTATGCTTACTTTCCCTTAAATACTTTATTTTCTTAAATCCAGTGTTCAGCACAGAAAATGAAAGTGCTGTATTATTACTAAAATAAAGGTCTTAGCATAAGTTGCCTTTTATGAAACTTGCATTTTATTGCCATGAGCACTGTTTGACCATAACAAAAGTGTCATGCAAACCCTTCTGCTCATAAATAGTACTTATTTCATCACCACTGTCGTTATGTTCAAGTAAATACATATGTGGGATTTTTTTCTAATTCAGGCAGTAGGAACAGATGTATGGCTTTGCATGCTCAAGAGGCTTTTATGTATTGTAATAGCAAAATATTTTTGTATCTATCTGCAAAATGTAATCTAAAAAAAAACCCACAGGTTGAGTCTTAATGCTAAGGCATTAAGGCAAGACTAACATTTCATTGAGTGGTCCTAGAGATTTCTTCTGTAGATGTATGCATCTAGAAATCAGCATTTAGAAAGAGCAGTATGAACTAAAATGTGGAAGTGTTGACTTTGCTATGGCTGTTACTTTAACACATTTTGTGATTAATTCATTAATGCATCAGCTCTGAAGAGTGAATATGACGCTTCTCTGCAGTATTCTGAGAAAATCCTGATAATACTTTAATCTACAAGATTTTCAGCAAACTGCTGGAGGTTTTCAGAAAAAAAAAAAAAAAAAGTTTCCCTGATGGAGTTATCTTCAAAAAAATCACTCTAAAATGTCTGTCTCATAGCATATGTCGCTGCAGTATAAAATTCAATATTTTGGTCAATAACTTGCCAGCAATATAAAAAAAACATATGATTTTCCACACCAGGTCAGATCTAATCTAGTCTCCTGTGTGAAACCATCTTTCACAGGATGTGAAAGCAAAGTTTGTAAGAACAGAGCAGGTGCAGTAACACTTCCTCCTGCTTACAGTTCTCAATAGTTAAACCAATTTTTGAGCCAAGAAAATGATTTTTATATTATTGCTTAAAAATGATCAACACTAGAAAAGTGATGAAGATGATATGGTGATAATTTTTTCATGTAAGACTTTGAGTCTGGAGATTTTGCGATTTGTCCTGAGACACAGTGCTGTTCCATTTACCAATTGACTTTTTTTCAGGTGGAGTGATGTAATATTGTCATTCTTCATATCAAAAGACCAGACTGGTTAGCTTGTACTAATTAGCTAAGCACAGAGAACTGTGTTACTATAAACCCAGATAAAATGCCAAGCTGCAAGAAAGTGGTTGAACATCATTGTTAGCCACTCCCCAGTCCTACCTTCCTACCTCTACGGCGGCGATCATTATCCCCGTGTACTGCAGTGCTGATATGCTATCAGTCTAGCTCTTCTCAAGGAAGACTAAAATCCCTCAGGAGAAATATAAAGGTCACTGTAACTACAATGTTTCTGGCAGTGTTTCTCAGATTCAGTAATGTTGGTGGCTGTGTGTGACGAAAGTGATGAGGTCCAGTGTCACTGGGGAGCCGTACAACACAGCTATGACTTGTGAAGAGTCCCACTGGGCTGGTTGTTAGTTGCCTGGCAAAATAATGCTACTACTCAACAGCACCTAAGGGTCTCCTTCTGTATTAAAATGCTGAAAAGGAGCGAAGGAGTTGCATTCAGTTGTTTATAGTGTTTGTATAGGTGGTTCTAATAGAAGACATCTGTACTGAAGAGAAAGGGAAAAGAAGCTAATGATATTGGGAAAGTCAGATAAGCAAACAGGGAGACTGGCAAGCACTGAGCCTGAGGCTGCAATCAATTAGTTGGTTGCTGAACATCAGTTCCCTATATTATATTTGCCAACAGTGGTGAAAGATGTACAAAACCCACAAATCTATGGAACTCTCTGTTCAAACGTGTTTTAAAATGAAAGAATCTGCCATATCATAGATTCTATCACCATGATAATTGGTAGCCTTTCAGTGCTATCAACTTCCTAAATAGATCTTTGGAATATAGAGATGTGAACGCAGTTGTCTCATGTAATAAAGCTCAAACTAGGCTCCAGTATTTTAATAAGAAATCATTAGACTGAATAGCTTCGGGTGATATCTTTCTCCACTGAATTCAGCAGCAAAATTCCCTTGCCTTCAGACAGCAAAAAATAAAACCTCTTCAAGACAGATATTAAGATGCACTAATGGCTAAAAAGTAATTAATTTATTTTGATTAAATGGAAATCTATATCTACCTCACAAACATAACAGGAGAAGAGATTTTATTGATTTTTTCCTCATTGGCTATATTTCCTGATATGCATTAAATTAAGAATCAAATAATCTTTTAGAATCTTCTTTTATTCTACAGCAATATCTACCTATAGTGTTTTATTTATTTATTTACTTACTTACTGTACTTTGCAATAGGTAATTTTAAGAACACAAAAACAATCTTCTTACAAATAACCACGTAAGTAACCCAACTTGTGCTGCAACAAACTTTAAAATCCTAGGATGCTGCTATGAGCAGCGCTTACGAGGAGCTGTTTGCCAAGTGCTTTTGGGCCCTGGTTAGAGTTCAGAGATCTTCACTGCTCCATGAGTTGCCCCAGTGCTAACTGGGCATACTCTGATTTCTGGAGGATGTATTCTGTGTTATGAATTTTAACTGATAAGATGCTGACTTTGTGCTATACTTGTATGCCTCTTGAAAATAATTAAAATAAAAAAGAAATTAAGCTTTGTTGAGGTAGAGAGGTGAACAATAGGTTGCCAGCATGGGTAGTTAGGTAAATGAGATTTCTTGTGAGCAAATGGGAAAATTATACAGATGACAGTATTTGAGGCTAGTGAGGCATTTCAACTATGTGTGCTTCTGTTGGGAAAAGATCTGAACTGCCCAGAAAGTCCTTGGAATGAACTGGTGACAGTTACGAATGCAGTTGGTGAAGAACTCAACTAGAGAGACCTCTTTGTTTCTAATAGGTAGAGAGGAATTGGTTAAGAACATTGTTGTACAAGGCAGTAAGGGGTGAGAAAAGCCATGAAAGAATAGAGTTCATAGGAAAAAGGAACAGAAAGAAAAAAAAAAGAAAAAAAAATACAGAGGAAAGTAGGCTTCAATAAACTTAAGATTGTCTTATAAGAAGACCTTATTGGGGTTATGGAAATCTAGGAGTTTCTTGAGAGAAAAATATCAAGAGAATAAATGCAAACTATCCCCTATGAAAGAAAGACAGAAATTATAAAATTTGTTAAATTATGAACAAATAGTGCTAAATTATGAGCTTTTCATGCAGCATATGAAAAGGTGAAGCAGGGGCACTTCCTAAGAGTAGGGAAGTATTGCATAAATGTGATGCTGCAGAATCAGAAATTACCAAGGCACACAATAGATTTGAATCCAAAAGGCCATGATTGTAATAAACATAATTCTTTCACCACAGAAAAAATAGGAAAAAGAACAACTAAACATCTGTTCAAAAAAAGACAGAAAGCAATCAAAAGCTGATACTGCTACGTCTTATATTTTTTAATACTTTTTGGACATTACTCTTTTTTAAAAGGGTGAGATGCAGTTCAGTACTGCAGTAATACGTAATAAAGAAGAAAATTCAAGCCCAAGGCTTTAAGTAGGAAGAAAGAGGTTAAATATTTATTAATAAGTTAGATGTTTCAATTAGTGGTGATGCTTGAAGAATTAGCTGGTGGAACATCAAAGATGATCGAAGTCCTTCTGAAAAGTCACGGGCAATAGATAAGGATCAGGAACAAATGTGTTACTGATCTTTGAAAGGAATGTGAAAGAGTATTAGGAAATTAGACTAATCAGATGAACTTCAGCTCCTGGAAAAACACTAGGAACAAATAATCAATCTATTTGTGAGCATATAAAGGAAAACAAGGAAATTAGTAACAGTCAACATGGATTTGTCAAGACAAAATTATGTCAGAATAATCTAATTTCCTTCTGTGAGAGAGCTACTGTGGACAGAAAATAAGCAGCAGATGTCACACAGAGCGTTTAACACTGCCTCATGATATTGTCATAATTAGGCCAGGGAAGTCTATTCCAAACAAGATTATAAAAGGTGGGCACAAAAAGACTTGAATAATTTTACTGATAAAGCATTTATCAATATTTCACTGTCAGATTGGAATGATTTGTTGCAAACAGCTTACAAGAGACTGTTCTGATTCCCGTTCTCCTGTCTCACCAGAAAGAGGTAATTGATACTGCGCTTACTAAACCTGCAGGCAATAACTGTAGGATTTAGCAAGTGGAATTTGGTTGTGTGTGGCCAGACCTGTGGTATTTGACCCCTTACGCCTCTATCCACATGCATGTCTTGCATTTAAGCAATACTTCCATATGAAAATTCACCATGCAAACATGTATACTGACAACTTGGGTAAACTAAATGCATAGTGGTCACAAAATCCTACTCTGTCCTTTGGAATCTTTTCTCAGTACTTTTGGATCTTTCATTATAAAATGTAGTTCTTGTAAACTTTCTCTACAAACTTTGCTATAACATGTTAATAAAATAAATTGTAATAAGCTATAATAATTTGAGCATTTGTGAAAGGTACTGACCAGATTGAACTTTTGGTGGGTTTTTGATAATCAACAGTGTCATTCCCCAAAAGCCTATTTGTAGCTTGTTTTTAATCTTCTTTATCCCACACTATCTGGCTAGACATGTGGATAACATCGTACATTACCTTTCCTGACTGTAAAAACATAAGTCTTTAGGAAAAAGTGAGATTCTTTAGCATAATGCTTCCCACTTTGATGGGTAGCATTCACAATTTCAAAAGTAATCTTTCACTATCTCCGTTATCTACTGAAAAGTCAATGCTCCTATAAACAGTATTCAAATTGCAGGAAGGAGATGAAGCATACAAGAATGTCAGAAAAAGTGATCTTAATTTTTATTTTTTTAAAAGAAATTTTCACTTTTGGAAATCAATTAGCATTTTATTTTTGCATTATTTTTCTATTTTATAGCTTGCTATGTTTACATTGCCTGCCAATAGGTGGCACTAATAATTTCTACATTAACTGAATGGCAGTTCTATTGTCTTTCAACATTATTGGAGATATTTCCTAATGTATCTCACTATTTTGTTATCTTTGGTTTCATGGTGACTTTACCCTGCTGGGCAGCAAAACTCCACCATAGCCACTCTCTCACTCCCCATCCTCTGAAGGACAGTGGGCTTAAACATGATGAAAAAAGGCTCACAGGTTGAGATAAGGCTAGGAAGATCACTCACCAATTATTGCCATGGGCAGAACTGACAGAACATAGGGAGATTAATACACTTTATTATCTTTTACTAGCAGATTACAGCAGTGTGAAACTAAAAGAAAACTAAAACCACCTTCCTCCCATCCACCCTCTTCCACCTCCTCCCCCCAAGCAGCACAGGGGAACGAGGAATGGGGGCTGCGGTCAGTCCCTGACGCTTCGTCTCCGCTCCCTCACGGTCCCTCCCTGCCCCTGCTCCCCGTGGGGTCCCTCCCACGGGATGCCGTCCTTCCCGAACTGAGCCTGGGGGGCTGCCCACAGGCTGCAGCTCTTCCAGAACTGCTCCCACACGGCTCCGTACCACGGGGTCCATCCCCCAGGAGCAAACTGCTCCAGCACGGGTCCCCCACGGGCGGCAGCTCCCCCCAGACCCCCTGCTCCTGCGTGGGCTCCTCTCCACGGGCTGCAGCTCCGGCCCGGGGCCTGCTCCTGCGGGGGCTCTCCATGGGCCGCAGCCTCCTCCAGGCCACATCCACCTGCTCCACCGGGGGCTCCTCCACGGGCTGCAGCGTGGAGATCTGCTCCGTGTGGGACCCGTGGGCTGCAGGGGGACAGCCTGCTCCACCAGGGGCCTCTCCACGGGCCGCAGGGGAACTTGTGCTGCGTGCCTGGAGCACCTCCTGCCCTCCTGCTGCACTCACCTTGGGGGCTGCAGGGCTGCTTCTCTCTCAGCTCTCACCCCTCTCTCCCAGCTGCTGTAGCACTACTTTTTGGTTGAGGGATCAGATTGTAATGTGCAAAAAGTTAACAAAGGCTGAGAATAGCTGATCCCCAGCAACTAAAGTCTATGTTTTACATCTGAAGTTAAGATAAATAAATAAATAAATAAATGGGGAATGACTGCAAAACTAGTCATATTTCTCACTCTGACTTTATGTATTTATTTGGAAAAGATTTTGAATGCTGTGTTTAGAATAATTTGAATAAATAAATAAACTTTTTTATTATGTATTTTTTTTATTATGACAAATTATGGATTTGCTGGTTATGATTCACCTGACCACATGTATCTATGCCCAATATTATATTTCAGGCACCAGGGTGATTATTTGTCCTCTATCTGTGAAATTTAATTACCCTGTCTTTGTTTCAGCTTTGGGGTAGCACCATTGTATGCTATTGTAAAAACTGAAAGGATAAGGCAAAGAAGAGCTGTGTGAGTGAGTTTTCTATGCAACTCTAGGAAGTGGCAGGTTTCTCTTAGCTCATCAGAGGCAAAGGCATATAAAGTTTTCACATGAGCATGTATTATGGTGGCATCTAGGTGTCACTAGCCCATGGTACTTCTTCCCCTCCAGCTGAATAAAACACAGGGTATGACATGCTATCAGGACTCAAGATTTGCTGAGTTCTCATGTGACTCAACCTGGGCAGACATGCTGCACAAGGCCAGTTATTGTGGTTTGTGTTGTGTTGCAGGCCCAAATTGTGCTCTGATGTATGAGCAGGCAGCCAAACCCAGTGCTGTTCCAAAGCACATCTCATTTCCAAAGACAGGGAGATGAAGCCAGTTATTTTACTAACGCATCTTTCAGTTTACAAATACAATTTTTTTTTTTTTAAAGAAAGTTTAGACGAGTTGATTTTTGTCTTTAACGCTTTACACTAAAGCTCCTTCTTTGGAAGATTCCCCCCGTATTGTCTGTTTTCTGATCTAGTCACTACAGCACTGGTTTTGGGGGCATGCTGGGCTAGAAATGTATTGTTAAACACAGTTGAAACTGACATACACATAGGAGGACTACCTTATAAAGAACATTTGGCAATCAAAAGTATCCATATATATTATATAATATAAAATTATCAGAAGTATTATATATATAATACCTGCCCAAAGAGTTCAGAAATATGGATGTTCCTACCGTATTTCCCTGTGAGATGAGGGAAATTTCTATTAGGAAAGGAAAGTTGTCACCAGTTAAGCTAGCTTACAAACACCACCTGTGAAAGCCAGAAATCATTTACAGATCCTCTGTGTGCTGTGAGACTGCTATGTGCTTATTGCATCATGTGTGAGGAAGAACAGAAAAAGCCCAAATGGAGGAAGGAGAGAGGGAAATCCGGAGTAAGGACCAAACAAAATGTATCTGAAAGCTGACAAGTTAATATGAATTAGCAAATATTGTACAGACCATCGTATCATTGGTATGTTATTGCAATACTAATAATTACCATTTTCCACATGTTGTACATAGGAAATAAATTATTGCTAGGCCCAGTAAATTTTGTCTGTGAGTCTTCTGACAACTATTATTGGCAACAGGAAGGCTTTGAATATCTAGGGGTTCCTCTTAAAATTAATGTAAGGCATCCGCTTGAGGCTCTATCCAGGCATATGTAAAAACTAAACCTGTCCTGAAGACACACTTTAAATTGAAGACTTTCTGAGCATCAGTAATAAGGTTGCACTCAAAACAAGGAGCGAGTGAGTCAAAAGAACTTTGCTGGAAGTCTGGAAAACACAGATATAGCCTGTAGAAATGAGAAAAGAATAAAACTCTTCAGTTCATATTACTTTCTGGTATCAATCAGTCAGTTCTCTGGTTGCCTTTAACAATGTCCTATAAACAAAGCTAAACATTTCTTTCTCTTCCCTATCACAATCTACTTCCAGGTAGACACTGACAGGCAGTGCCTTTGTTTATATGGGGATACAAAGGCAGGGTCATTTTAGGCCCTAAGGTGAAACACTGCTAATCCTGGCCATGAGTTTCTATCGTTTTATCCAGACACAATGACTCCAGGTCATTGAGGGTCACTCATCTTTCCTCCTGTGTTCTGCAACATCAGTAAAGAGCATCATACAACAAGGTCACTTCTGGTACTGTCAGTGTGTGGTGGTTTTACCGACGGGTAATGCATCCCTCTTTTTCGCATGCTGTCCTCTTGAAACATGCTCTTTTCTGTGCCCTCTCGACCTTACATATCATATTGCACTACACTGCAGGAGATGGTGGTGTCATTTCTTTGTTAAACACGTTCTGGGATACTTAAGTGTGAAAGGTGTTACATCACATCAAGACTCACAAGAATACTGCAAGAAATGCAGAGGAAACACATGTCAATAATCAGGCTAGGATGTTTTAAAAATTTTGGTACATACCCTATTGTGAATTTGGGGCAGTCAGTGAAGACTCAGGGTAAAAGATTACCACAAATAAATCAACTTCAATTATAGTTTATTTTATATAATAATTTATATAGTATTTGATAGTTATTGGTACAGGATTTTGTGGTGGTTTTATCGTGCTAAGCAGCTGAACACCACAACCGCTCTCTCACTCCCCCTCCTTAGATGAGGAGGGGAAGAAGTAAAGGAAGGAACAACTCACAGGTTGAGATAAGGATGATTTAATTAAAGGGAAAAAAAAAAGAAATAATTATTAAGGAACAATTATTATTGATTAAACAATTAACTAAACAATTAACAATTTAACTATAGGGGAAAAAAAAGAAAGGGGAAAAGGGAGGGGGAAAGGGAAAACTAAACAAAACAAGTAAAGGCTATGTGGAAGTGCAGAGGAAAGAAATTACTCTCTACTTCCCACAAATGAGCAATGCTTGACCACGTCCTTGAAGCAGGGCCTCAACGCACATAGCTGGTGTTCGGGAGGAAGACAGACATTTTCACAACAAGAGCCCACCCCTACCCTCTTCCTCCTTTTTCCACCTTTTATTGCTGAGTGTGACATCATATGGTATGGAATATCCCTTTGGTTGGTTTAGGTCAGCTGCCCTGGTGATGTTTCTTTTTTGCTTTTTTTGCCTACCCCCTAGGAGGGTTAGAGAGAGTCCTGATGCTGTGCCAGCACTGCTCAGCAGCAGACACAACACTGGTGTGATACCATTGCTGTTTTAGCTATGAGTGCAGAGCACAGCACTGTATGGGCTGCTGCAGGGAAAGTTAACATCCCAGCCCGACCCAGTACAACCTGGTATGTTATATTTGGTAAGAGAAATTTAAATTTCTTTTAAAAATCACAAAACAATTCTATTAATGGATGTATCAAAAAAAAAAAAAAAAAAAAATAGAAGTTACCTTGCATTTGCCATGAACTTTGGATATGCTTATACAGAACTGACACTTTTATAATGAATGATTTCTTCACAAGCTGGAGCTCACAATGTATTGGCACTTGATTTTTTGCTAAAAGTGAGTACAGTGACATTTCATGATTCATCAGGACATTGCAGGGATGAAAACATATAATATTGAGATCCACATTTAACAGCATGAATAGTGAGTGCTCTAAACCAAAAATGCAGATGAAGGTACAGCCATGGTAAGGTAGAAGAGCAATGGACACCTTCTTCTATCAGTAAATAAAGAAGTCTCTGGAGCTGAACACTCTCTGTTTCTGTCTGATGGAGAGCAGAAAGAAAAGGAAGAAAGCTTTCCTTTCATGGCCTTTTTCTTTTCTTTTCTTTTCTTTTCTTTTCTTTTCTTTTCTTTTCTTTTCTTTTCTTTTCTTTTCTTTTCTTTTCTTTTCTTTTCTTTTCTTTTCTTTTCTTTTCTTTTCTTTTCTTTTCTTTTCTTTTCTTTTCTTTTCTTTTCTTTTCTTTTCTTTTCTTTTCTTTTTTTTCTTTTCCCATTGGCAAGCAATTTGAAGTCTTCATAAGATATTTAAAGTATAAACTAAACTGGCAGGGTAAAGAAAGATGAATAAAAAATAAAAAGAAGGAAAAGCTCTCCAGATTGTGGAAACAATTGTATGTAGGATATATTATACCCTTCTCAGTGATCCTATCCTCTGAGGTCTTTGCCACTGTGTACTGGGTCTGGCTGGGATGTTAAGGCTATGTGGAAGTGCAGAGGAAAGAAATTACTCTCTACTTCCCACAAATGAACAATGCTTGACCACGTCCTTGAAGCAGGGCCTCAACGCACGTAGCTCGTGTTTGGGAGGACAGACGTTTTCACAACGAGAGCCCACCCCTACCCTCTTCCTCCTTTTTCCACCTTTTATTGCTGAGTGTGACATCATATGGTATGGAATATCCCTTTGGTTGGTTTAGGTCAGCTGCCCTGGTGATGTTTCTTTTTCGCTTTTTTGCCCACCCCCTAGGAGGGTTAGAGAGAGTCCTGATGCTGTGCCAGCACTGTGCAGCAGCAGACGCAACACTGGTGTGATACCACTGCTGGTCTAGCTACAAGTGCAGAGCACAGCACTGTATGGGCTGCTGCAGGGAAAGTTAACATCCCAGCCAGACCCAGTACACAGTGGCAAAGACCTCAGAGGATAGGATCACTGAGAAGGGTATAATATATCCTACATACAATTGTTTCCACAATCTGGAGAGCTTTTCCTTCTTGTTATTTTTTATTCATCTTTCTTTACCCTGCCAGTTTAGTTTATACTTTAAATATCTTATGAAGACTTCAAATTGCTTGCCAATGGGAAAAGAAAAGAAAAGAAAAGAAAAAGGCCATGAAAGGAAAGCCTTCTTCCTTTTCTTTCTGCTCTCCATCAGACAGAAACAGAGAGTGTTCAGCTCCAGAGACTTCTTTATTTACTGATAGAAGAAGGTGTCCATTGCTCTTCTACCTTACCATGGCTGTACCTTCATCTGCATTTTTGGTTTAGAGCACTCACTATTCATGCTGTTAAATGTGGATCTCAATATTATATGTTTTCATCCCTGCAATGTCCTGATGAATCATGAAATGTCACTGTACTCACTTTTAGCAAAAAATCAAGTGCCAATACATTGTGAGCTCCAGCTTGTGAAGAAATCATTCATTATAAAAGTGTCAGTTCTGTATAAGCATATCCAAAGTTCATGGCAAATGCAAGGTAACTTCTATTTTTTTTTTTTTTTTTTTTTTTGATACATCCATTAATAGAATTGTTTTGTGATTTTTAAAAGAAATTTAAATTTCTCTTACCAAATATAACATACCAGGTTGTACTGGGTCGGGCTGGGATGTTAACTTTCCCTGCAGCAGCCCATACAGTGCTGTGCTCTGCACTCATAGCTAAAACAGCAATGGTATCACACCAGTGTTGTGTCTGCTGCTGAGCAGTGCTGGCACAGCATCAGGACTCTCTCTAACCCTCCTAGGGGGTGGGCAAAAAAGCGAAAAAGAAACATCACCAGGGCAGCTGACCTAAACCAACCAAAGGGATATTCCATACCATATGATGTCACACTCAGCAATAAAAGGTGGAAAAAGGAGGAAGAGGGTAGGGGTGGGCTCTTGTTGTGAAAATGTCTGTCTTCCTCCCGAACACCAGCTATGTGCGTTGAGGCCCTGCTTCAAGGACGTGGTCAAGCATTGCTCATTTGTGGGAAGTAGAGAGTAATTTCTTTCCTCTGCACTTCCACATAGCCTTTACTTGTTTTGTTTAGTTTTCCCTTTCCCCCTCCCTTTTCCCCTTTCTTTTTTTTCCCCTATAGTTAAATTGTTAATTGTTTAGTTAATTGTTTAATCAATAATAATTGTTCCTTAATAATTATTTCTTTTTTTTTTCCCTTTAATTAAATCATCCTTATCTCAACCTGTGAGTTGTTCCTTCCTTTACTTCTTCCCCTCCTCATCTAAGGAGGGGGAGTGAGAGAGCGGTTGTGGTGTTCAGCTGCTTAGCACGATAAAACCACCACAAAATCCTGTACCAATAACTATCAAATACTATATAAATTATTATATAAAATAAACTATAATTGAAGTTGATTTATTTGTGGTAATCTTTTACCCTGAGTCTTCACTGACTGCCCCAAATTCACAATAGGGTATGTACCAAAATTTTTAAAACATCCTAGCCTGATTATTGACATGTGTTTCCTCTGCATTTCTTGCAGTATTCTTGTGAGTCTTGATGTGATGTAACACCTTTCACACTTAAGTATCCCAGAACGTGTTTAACAAAGAAATGACACCACCATCTCCTGCAGTGTAGTGCAATATGATATGTAAGGTCGAGAGGGCACAGAAAAGAGCATGTTTCAAGAGGACAGCATGCGAAAAAGAGGGATTCATTACCCGTCATTTTTACTTGAAAATGTTGTGTCTAAGAACCATAAAGTGCAGCAAATTACACATAAACTCATCTATTATTGTTGATACGAAAGATTCTGTTGTGCCAACAAGGGAGTAAATAATATCAGTATAGGTGTATTCATGAATATAAAAGTTTATATGTAAGAAATAGATGCTTAGGAACAAATCTAATATCATTATAGATTGTGGCAATATTACTCGACATGTCTGGGAATGCACTGTCAAGATGAATTAGATCCCACCTTTATTCACAGAATGATGCTGTCACAGAGAACAAGAAAAAAAAAAAAAAGTCTTTCTATTACAGGTTATGGCCTATTGTCTGTACCCCAAGGGCGGCAGAATGAATGACTAAGGCATAAAACAATATGTAATGACAAAGTTAAACTGTCTCTCTGAGCAATACAATTAGAACAGGAGTGTTTATTATTGATCTCAAACACCACAGAAGAGATCTCCTCCCCTTTGGCTATTTTTCAGACTCTCCACCCTGAGAAAACTCCTGCAAGGTGGTTTCAGTATGGGTCAGTGCCATGCCCCAGTCTGTCTCTAGTCAGTTTGCTAAAGTATCAGTTTGGACCTAGCACTTCACAGTACTTATTGTGTTTAGTGCTACAGTATCTTGGGAAATGGGAAGTGGCAGTCATCCTGACCCTGAGGCAAGAGAATAAAGAGTAGCATTCCAGAAAGGGCTTGGATGTTGTCATGCTCGTTATAATAAAACGCTCAATAAGCAACAACATCATGTACAGTCTAAACACCGTTCTTTAGGTAAAACCAAACCCCGAACTGAAACCTAAACAAACCAAACCAACCAACCAACCAACCAACCAAAAAACAACTAAACCCTGGCAAATTTAGGGACAAACCCCTCTCAGTACAACAGATAAGAAGGGTTTGGTAATTAAAAACAGGATTCAAAACTGTGCTGTAAACTGTTCAGTCAGATTGGAAGTGCCAGAAGCTGAAGTGCACCTGAAGCTCTGTCATTTTTGAGAAATTCCAACATTTATATTGGGGTGTACTGAGACACAACCATGCAGGCAGATTGAAGGTTCCCATAGAGATATTTAGCTTTGCAGAAATTCACACAGAGTAAATTAAACTCTTGAAGAGCCTAATTAATTATGAGTTTTGCTGCCTGGTAAAAATGACTAATTTATCAGTACATCCTTGCTCAGAAAAAAAAAAAGTATAATCAAATGTATGATTTCATGTTTAGCTGAAATGTGAAGGTTGGGAACCAGGAATTGTTTTGATACTGGGCGTTTTGTTAAACCAGCTCCACGCAGAAGTTTTAATAATAGTATAAGCACAGTAATTGCATAGCAACAGCTAATGTGAACATAACACATATAATGGAGAGGTTTGCCTAGCCTGTAGAAATTAGATACTGAGGGTGGGATTAATCTCATCTAATTTTAGGGCTCTAAAATGTGCATGTCTGTCTCCAAGTTGGACTGTAAAAGAGAGAAGAAGGTACCCAGAGCTATGCATCTGACCCGTTTTAAGTGTCTACTGTGGAATAGTGTGAAACGTACTCCAACAGTCTATTGTTTCTTTCCACTGAGAGTTTATGGTTCTTTCTATTCAACACAGACTGCCTGGAGTGTTTAGCTGGGATGTAGATGTACATGCTGTAGGTATTTACATTTGTTCAAAAGAGAACTGTCCACATTGCACTATCTGGTATTATTCAGAAATGTTTTGAAAATAAAATGATGTAAGAGGAATATTTAAGACTTTTTACCTTGGATCATTCCTAAGGGCAATATTTATAGTTGCCATGCTGTGAGTGCCCTGGAAACACAAGGTTGTGAGAAATAAAGTGCACAACAGTCTGTGGGGAGCCTTGTTTTAGTAAATCTCAAGTTTTCTTAACTAGTGTTTCAGATTATATCACCAAAGAATCCAAAACTCTTATAATCCTTTTAGACTGGATGGGTTAGAGATCAACCTCACAAAGACATTCATTTTTATTCAAAAAAAAAATCTTAACCTAATTCCAGTTGTGAAATTTCTTTTCAAAGGTAGGATTCAAGAAAATTTCCTCCTATTATCGCATATGTGGACAACACCAAGCTGAATGTTGTGGTTGACACACTGGGGGGAAGGGTTGCCATCCAGAGGGACCTGGACAGGCTTGAGGTGTGGGGCTGTTCAAACCTGATGAAGCTCAAATGCAAGGCTGTGCACCTGAGTCAGCGCAATACAAGCACACATACAGGCTGGCCCACGAGGATGATCTGAGGGCTGGAGCATCTCTCCTGTGAATACAAGCAGAGGGAATTGGGTTTGTTCAGCCTGGAGAAGAGAAAGCTCTGTGGAGACCTATAGTGACCTTCCAGTAACTAAAGGAGACCTACAAGAAAGCTGTGGAGGGACTCTTTGTCAGGACATGTGGTGACAGGACAAGGAGTAATGGCTTTAAACTACAAGAGGGAAGATTTAGATTGGATATAAGGAAGAAATTATTTACTCAGAGGGTGGTGAGGCACTGGAAGAGGTTACTCAGAGAAGCTGTGTGTGCTCCCTGGAAGTGTTCAAGGCCAGGCTGGATGGGGCTTTGAGCAACCTGATCTGGTGGGACGTGTCCCTGCCTATGGCAGGGGGGTTGGAACTGGATCATTTCTAAGGGTCTCTTCTAACCCAAACCATTCTATAATTCACAGAATCACAGAATCACAGAATCACAGAATGGTTGAGGTTGGAAGGGACCTCTGGAGATCATCTAGTCAATCCCCCCTGCTAAAGCAGGGTCATTTAGAGCATGTTGCACAGTATCAAATCCAGGTGGGTTTTGAATCTCTCCAGAGAAGAAGACGCCACAGCCTCTCTGGGCAACCTGTGCTAGCACTCTGTCACCTTCACAGCAAAGAAGTGTTTTCTCATATTCAGATGGAATTTCCTGTACTTCAGTTTGATGGAATTTTTTATTGTAATTGCAATATCAGCAGCTGTATTTTTCTTTCTTTTTTTTTTTTTTTTCTTTCTAACTTTATAAATTCTACAATGAAATTGGAATTCTGGACAGAATGTGCCTCTCTGTATGTCAGAGGTAAGATCAGGTACTAGTGCATTACTGATGTTCGTATTTTCTCTTTTAATGTTGAACATATTTTGACAAATTTTCAATAACATTCTAAAATTTTGTCAGACGTGAAAAAAATGCAAAGTTGTTGCCATCAAAGTCTTGTTTTGGGTTGGATCACCCAGCTGTTCTATGATTTATTGTAATCTTGCAATCATCTCTGTATTTTAATCTTCTTCCAATGAGTTCTTTTTGAACTCACCATGAAAAATGACCTTTGAGACTTTTTCATAACCTGATCAAACTATACAACCACAGCATCTCAGTTGAGATTTTATTCTCACAACTAGTTTTACAGCCTTACAGATGTACAGCATAAGATAACACATTTTGCCACCTGATATCTGATTATTATCAAAGATGTTACAGATTAATATGGCTGAAGTAACTCATAGATGACACTGTACTTTGCCGATAACAATTCTGGTACACTCTACTATATCATCGGTAACAGAAGCATTTTGAAAAATCACACTACCCAGGTTAAGAACTTGCAAGCTTGAAGATTATTTTATCTCTTGCTCTACTCTGTGCTTGTGCAGCCTCACCTCGAGTACCATGTGCAGTTTTGGGTATCACAATATAAGAAGTACATAAAACTATTAGAAAGCATCCAAAGGAAGGCATTAAACATGGTGACGGGTCTAGGGGTGAAGACGTATGAGGAGCGGCTGAGGTCCCTCTGTTTGTCCAGCCCAGAGCAGAGCAGGCTGAGGGGAGGCCTCATGGCGGCCTGCAGCTCCCTCACGAGGGGAGCGGAGGGGCAGGCGCTGAGCTCTGCTCTCTGGGGACAGCGACAGGACCCGAGGGAACGGCATGGAGCTGGGACAGGGGAGGGTCGGGCTGGGTGTTAGGGAAAGGTTCTGCACCCAGAGGGTGGTCGGGCACCGGGACAGGCTCCCCAGGGCTGTGGTCATGGCACCGAGCCTGCTGGAGTTAAGAACTGTTTGGACAAGAGTCTCAGATATACCGTTTGATTTTTGTGTGGTCCTGTGTGGAGCCAGAAGCTGGACTCAAGGATCCTTGTGGGTGCCTTCCAACTCAGGATATTCTATTATTCTGTAAATGGGAACTCTGGGTAGGGATTCAGTTTAACCAGTCTTTGTCCAAACATATGTTGTATTATATGGAATTCAAGATGATATACTAGTGAGGATATTGAACCCAGACTATGTAGGTATGATTTGTTCTAAACCATCGTATAAACAATGGTGACCATGTAAGAAGAGGTCAAGATGTCCCTTACAAATGTGAGCTCTCCTTAAGCTTACTCATACAGATTATTTAAAGCAATAATAGCTTGTTATTGGTAAACTAATAGGATTTAAAATCTTTCTGTCTAAGACATTTCCACTAGCCCTCAAATAATTTTCAGAGAGATTCTCTCCATTTTTCGTTTTGTAAAGAATAAAACTGTCAGCACCATTCAAACATTGGTCTCAGTATTAATGAGAGTAGGGATGAAATTAGTGTTCTGCATCTCCTTTGTACTACCCTATTTAATTTTTCCAGGGATTTCTTTGATTTTCTTGGTGCTGCGTCAATGAAGGAGCTCACTGTTCATTTGATTATCCATTATGACCTTCTAATATTTTTCAGAGTATTTTCCTTCTAGGTTACTCTACTCTGTAAACATGGCCTACATTATTGATTCCAAAATGCATGACTTTTTTTAAGCTCTTTTTTTTTCTTTTTCCCCTCCACTGTTCTGAATATAACTGAGGAATAAAAACTTGTATTCATGTTACAAAAGTCTGGAAAGATGGTATTAGGGTAATTAGCTGTAAAGAAAGTTGCAATTATAACTGAAAATTATGTTATTCTGGAAAGTAGATTCCTGTTTGAGACACATTAAAAATATTTCTTGTCTCTTCTGCTTACATTTTTGTAATGCTAGTATGTCTGTTTTTATGACCCATGAGTTCTAAGCTTTTCCTGCCTGCCTTTATCACCCTTTCTTCTGTATGAGGAAGTCATATACCTGCTTATATAATGAAAACTAAATATCCTAACAGGTCTCACAAACTTATCATTCAGCATATATAGCCTCCTTTTTGTGTTCACCATGTTTAATACAACATAAACTAATAAACTCGTTTTAATCATTTTGAAACAGAAAGTCAGCTGTTTTACTTCAATTTGTTGCATGTTTTCCTAAGAGCTATTTCAGTTTTGTCTGTAGCAGGTTCAACTCAATAGATCTCTGCTCTAGGTTTACAGGAACAACATGAGTTTCCACAGCAGGTTTTGTAATTCAAGAAGCTTCAGTAAGACATTTCTGCCTTGCTTTACTGAGATGCAATAGCACTTCTGAATCTCAAACAATGAATGCTCAACATTCATTAGCTAGTATCCCTTTTCTTAGGAATGGAGGATATTAGAGTGAATAAGACCTCTCAGATCAATCACTCTTGTCTCTGCTGTCTAGGCAACCACAATGTTCAGTATCTTTCAATATATATATATATATATTTATCTTTAGTGAACTACAATGTCTACTGTAATGTTGATAACTATATGTTACATGTAAGAAACTTGAGGTTTACAGTAACAATGCTGCCTTTATTGATTTATTTATTTATTTCCCTAGATGGGAAGGACTTAGGGAATATTTTCAGCATATGTGATTTAAGAACACCTTTATCAAATTTTGAAAAGAACACAATTGTTACCTGAGGGAAGCTGTCCTCTTGCCTTGAGAAAAAGAAAAAAAGTAACAGAGAAGTGGGGAGAGGGAAAATAAATGTTCATGAGATTTAAGGCATTTGGAAGATTTTTTTTTTTTAAATAAGCTGGAATTTTGTTTTATTTTTATTCTCTTCAACTTGTTCCTGTCCATTCCTGGGAGAGAAGGCATGACAACCATAAATGATCAGAATCATTCTTGTGTGAATAATGCAGCTTGGGTTTTGGTTGACAAAATGCAGTATGTTCAACAGTTTCCTTTGCCTGGATAAAATAATTCTGGACTATGGCTGGGTACTTGCAACTGTGCTGCAAAGGCATAGGCAAAACAGAAAACACGACTAAACCTCATTTAATTTTTGGCAAGGGTCTTCACCCCACCTGGGTTTTCTGTTCTTCTTAAATCTTATTCCATGGTCTCTTCATATAGGATGAACTACCCCAAAATGCTCAAAGGAAAACCCTGGGGTTTTCTAAGAAAATAAGTCTTTTTCTAAGATTCTAAGAAACTGGTTGATCTAGCGAGGTTACTGCATTGCATAGATATCATGAAAATGCAGTAACTTTTCTGAGTTGTTTGCAGACTGAAGGAGATACCATTTAGTAAAACAGTCCAGTTGCCTTTGAGCTGTTAAACACATTTCTGTGAGAAAGTAAGAATCAAAGAGGGTGCTAATGGTATCTTTGAAAAGGTACGAATAATGGACAGAAAGGAATCCTTGCTCCCTTCAACTAATTCCACAGTGTTAAAAAAGCTAGAGAGAAAATGCACAGAGAAAAGTGCTGGATGTGTTAGGAAAGCTATGCATCAATAGCAAACTGTTGGTAGAGATAATTGAGAGAGAAAGGGGCCTCATTATGAATAGGAAGATGTGACAAAAGGAAGATGAGAACAAACATTGTTTTTTAGACTGTCTAATTATTGTCATTGGAAATGGTGAAACCTTAACTCTAAATACATCCCTAAGTAATCTGTTGTGAGGTAGCATTAATATACCATTTCACATTGGTGCGAAGAAGCCAGTGCTCTAACTAGCATCTTAAATACGTTAGTCCTCCAGCAGAATCACTTTGAAATTCTGTTGCTTGAGCGAACCAGTTGATTTCAGATAGTACAACAATTTCTAATGAGGAGGAAGTGGAGAAGCCTACTGAAATATATTCTTGCAGAGAATTTGTATATTAATGTTGTCTTTTTTGCTCCCATACATGCAGTCTGTATTTCATAGCTATTCGGGAAACTTTCATGAAGACTGTATTCCTAAGTGAACATTCACAGCTGCATAACCCCTGCCTTGTTTCCACTTCTGCTAGAGCCTTTGTATCTATATTTAAATAATCAGTTCCTTTAAGTATTTCCTAGAAAATATTCTTTCCATTTCTTCATGAAGTGATGGCAAGATGAAAAGTAGAAATATAAACAAAACTGCACACTTATCTGGTAAGTATTTACTTCTGTTGCCAGGAGAGCTTTCAAAAAGAAATGTGTATCTCAAAAAGACTAGAGAAACAGATGTCTTTTGTAAAGTACTCACTGAATGAAACTAACCTTAGATCAACCAGAAAGGGAATGGTAACAGGTGCATGCTGAAATTGTCCCATGTATTGAAAACCATGGACTGCAACACGAGGAGTATCATATCTCTAAATACACACTTGTGGGTTAGTAATGAGAATTGGTTTGGTGGAGGAGCTAAATGGCTTCTGCTGCTCCGCAAAGCTGAGCTGACAAGTGATTTGTTCTACCTTAGTCAAGCAGTGTACGGAAATCAGCAAAACGACAGCTTATTGGTTAAGGCTGAGATCTTCAAAGAAAGGTACCTAGTTTTTGCTTAGGACCCTACCTTTTCATTGAGAAAATTAGGTAGCCTCATTCCTCAGGGAACCTCAAGGAAAAGAGAAGGCAAAGGTGAAAAGTGGATGAATGTCTTTTGGTCAGAGTATTTGGAAGCCATTAACTTTCATTTCAAGACAAGAGGTTGACCTGCGTATATCTTCTCTAAAAGAATAATTTTCATGAAGTCCAAAAAATTGCCATTCATCAGGCTGGAGAGTTTTTCTGCTACTGACACATTCATTTTTACTTCTAAGAACTCCATGCTGCTTCTTCAGCATTAGACATTCAGTGACACTAGTGTCAGTCAAACTCTGGTCATTTGACCAGCTGCTCACCATTACTTGATTAGTTTATGCACAGCAAGCTTGACATATTACTTCTCTGAGTGCTTCTAGTTCTTCATCTTCATTAATATGATGAACTAGGCCATATTATACGGAGAAAAATGCAGAAGGAGTGACTGGGCTGTGAAAGAATAGCCAGCTCACAATAACAGTTTATATCAGAGATTTTATCCCTTGAAACAAAACCAAAGCCAGAACCAGTCTAATTCACTGAGAATAACCTGCAGGAATTCTTGCCAGTTTGGTTCATTGCTCTGCTACCAATCCATTGTATAACCTTGGGTAATTCATGCAGTTTGGGGGTATTTTGTATTTTGTGTTATAATGGGAATAATATGATTTATTAATCTCACAGAGTTGATGTGAGGTCTTTTCAATATCAGAAAAGTGCAGTATAATTTCTGTGTCTGAACCTCTCTTAACCTCCAAAGTATTACAATGATTAAATATTGATTAGTTTATAAAAAGCTATGTTGCAGCATTTACAGCCAAGAGAGGGAGTGTTAATCTGTGGCAAGCAAGAAAAGCATGAAACACTGATGGGGAGCTGATGACTCAAAACACGGCTATATAGATCCTTTGAAATGCCTTTATAGATCCTGTGAAGAGCAAATGTGGCTTTAGGTGGCTTATCTGTGATAGATATAATAAGAGCTATTCCACCACTCTCTTTGTCCTGATATTTATATGATCTGATGAATATATCTGGGCAGGCAGGCTGGGACCACAAAGGAGCAAAACCACATAGAAATGGCAGTGCAGGTGCTCCAAAAGGTGGATGTTGTCCTTACTATTATACGAGTGACACAACTAATTTGTTTTGGTATGAGAATGTAGAATGAGGATGAAGTCCCAGCTGTCTCTGTTCATCAGCTGGATGTTGCCCTAAGCTAGGGGCATGCTGTTGCTAATTTTAGTTTATTTTGCTGCTCAGCTCAGCTTGTGTCTGTGATTCACCTAGTCATTATGATCAGGAAATTCAGTCATTTCTGTTTTGCAGACTCCATGCATGGGTTTTTGTAAAATGTAAAAGACTAGGTGTAGATGAAAGCAGTTTCTAAATGGCATATGACTGCAATACTCACTTGCAGGCATCTGTCTGCATACAGGAAATCAGAACTCTCAATCTTAGCTCTCTCCCCTGAATAATGAGTGTTAGACCATGCAGAAACAGGTGAAAACAGTGAGTGTTGATGCTCTTAATCTAGAAAATCAGTTAAAATTTAGCCTTGAATGGCCATTAGGAGTTCTTACAGTACTTTCCTCTAACCCAGTACAGTGCTTGCCATAACAAAATAGCCCATAACAAAAAATTCCACTAAGGAGAAAAGCTGAGACTAAGCACATAGGGTTGCATGCCTGACATAGTCTTGAAAGTATGCCTTCCTGCATCTAGTATTCCCTGCTGTGGAATGTCCTCCTGAAGTGCCATGTGAATGCACCTTTGCCCCTTCAGAAATGGAAGTGCCTTTTCTCTATTCTGTTTTGTGCTTCTCTCAAAGATTTGGTATCATCCTCCACCTGGGGAACATAAATTTCCTTGTGAACCTAGTGAATTCCTTGGTCCAAGGAGTTATCAGAGGCAAGTCTCTTTTTTATTAAAGTTAATTCTGCTTTGTGTACACTATTTAAAAAGTGCTCTAGGAATTGAGAAGGAAAAACAATCCCATAAACCTTAAACTGTTTTCCATAGATTTTATCTGTAAGTTTCTAGTCAGTATATAAGTTTTGCAACACTTTATATTTATAACTGTATATCTTTTTCAGAGTTTTTATTGCACTAACAACACAATCCTAGACTTACGAGAAAATGAAGCAGAAAAAGACCCAAACATTTTGGTTTTACAGTGCAAAGCCTGACCTAGTGGTTGACTGGAACACAAGGTATAACTTCTTGTATGGACCCCTGCCTCTTCAAGCTGATGAAATATTGTGGTAGGGAAAGATTTTGGGAAAGCAAAGGTAAGGGTACCAGCTGTAGGAGAAAACTGAATGGAAATCTTTCCCTTTAAAGATGCTTGAGGTCTCCTCAATTTTAAAAATGTGGCTCTTGCAGAACATAGTAGAGACTTTTAGCTGAGTATATTTTATGCTGTGTCTATCTCCTATTTGGTTTAGGAGATCTATTTTCTGCCTAATTATTGTGTCTTGAAACTTCGAGACTGATGACATTACTTTACATAACTTGCAGAATAGATTTCTAATGGATGCATATTTTTCTAAAGTTTTGTACATACCTTAGAATAAGACTAAGCTTTGAACACAGTTCCTTTAAATGATGTGTTTCATTGGTTAAAGGCAAAGAGAACAAACAAACAAACAAACAAAGAAAAGGAGAAGGAAAAAAACCACATCTTTTTCTATTTTTATTTTTCTATACTATTGAATTATGAATATTAAATATACAGAAACAAACAAACAAAAATAAAGCAGAAGCAAATAGACTTGTGGATTTTTGGATGTTCCCCATGGCAAAAAAAAGATAGCAAAAATATCCTTACTGGGATTTCCATATTCCAGCTCAGATATACTTCTGGAGATTACCGAGTTTATGGAAAAATGTAGAGGTCGTTGTTTATTTTTCTGAGACAGTAACTGTTCCTCTTGCAAGGCTTTTATGTATTTATATCATATTAAGCAAGAATTCAAGAAGGAGTTAGCAGTGAGCAGTGGCCTGCCCCCTTTATTAATTAATTAATTAATTTATTTATTTATTTATTTTGGTGTCCTGAAGACTACTTACAGTTTTAAGTTTGTTGTACAAAAACTGAAAATTCAGGTATTTGCAAAGTTTGGACATGACTGTGTATTCTAAAGAGCATCTGAAACTAAGTCACTGTCTGTGGGAAAATATGCACAAAAAGAAAAAGAAATAAGAGATTTTTCAAGATTCGAGATTATTTTTTTTTAACAAGAGATTTTTTTACTCCCAACACTGCTTACAGATGTTGATATATATATATTTATATATGTGTATATATGTATACATATATAGTGCTATTGCCTAGGAAATTACGTAATGTCTTCTTGGTGCATTAACACTATAAATTTTATAGAAGAATTTAAAAAGACTGAGTATTGCATTGTTCTTTGCAGAGTGAAATGGCCTGAGGTTTAAGGTGAAAAGCATGTTACTGAATACACAACCCTAACTTGTTACACAAATGTCACCAAAAAGGGCAGGACACCTCAGGCTACTAGTAAAAGGATAGCAAAGCTTTCATTTCTGGATCACTGGGTTGCACCCGTCTGTGTTTAGTAGTGCCCATAGGTCATTAAGTGAGATGAATTGGATGTTGCAGATCTGCTTGCAAAGGGACAGGTATTCACATCATTGAACCGTCAGTATGGTCATAGCAATTGGCAGAAGGGCCAATGCCTCCCTCCAATGCAGGTCTGAGCTACAATAAAGAGAGATTGTAGGCAACCTTGTACTGCTGCAGAAGTTTTAATAACTCAATCTTCTACCATTTAGTTGAGAACAATTGCTGCACTCTGGATGGGACTTCAATCTCCAAGGCTGTCAATCTGACACTCCTGAAATATTAAACTCATTACAGAGAATAGATTGGGATGGGAAACTTGTATTTGAAAGCTGTAAGATTTAAACTTAAACTGTATGAGAGGCTAGTGATGTCAGATTAAACACCAGATCTGACATGAAAAAAATGGACTTGAAGCCAGATTTTTGATTCCAGAAGTGGTCTTGAGACTACTTTTTCACCAATTTGAAGGTAAAACAAATTCCAAAACAAATATATATATATATATATATTTTTTTGGGGGGGTGGTGGTGGTGGTGGTGGTAAACTTAGACAATTTGGCTTTTATTATTTAGAATACCAGCACTGTCCTTGCAGATTGCACCAAACACAGGGCAGGTGGAGAGAGAAGTAAACCACATTAATTACGAGAAACAGTAGCAATACTCATACAAAGACAGATCTTGGATTGTTCCACTAATGCAAATGGCAGTCACAAACTGCATTAAATCTCCGCAGGCCTGAGGCTTGGTAGGTACATGCTACTTACACATTCATTTGCTCAGCTGTTCTTCCCTGTGCCTTGAAACACCATTCACTTCCTGTGGTTACTCCTGAAATCATTCTGCATCCTGAATTTCTTTGGGGTGGTTCTTCTGCAGAAAAGGCAAAGCTGTAGGGGCAGTTTCCCAGCCTTGTTCATACTGAACTCCTTCAGGGATTTGCACAGAAGTTTCACCACTATGACAAAGCTCTAGAGGGACTGGCAATTTGATCATGAGAAAAGGGTGTTTAAAAGTGGATGCCACAAGGGATTATTATGATCTGATGTATGCTCCTTCTGGAAAGGTAACTCTGGATTTGAAATGTGAGCTGCAAATCTGAACAATGAAAAGAACATGAAAAAGACAGCTGTATTTCAGCCTATTCTACAAGAGTGAAATGACTCCAACATCTTATATGCTCCAACTTTCTTACATGTTGTCTTTAGGCATTGGAAGGTTGCTATTTGTATCTAATAGATCAAGAACACGGTCCTACCTTTAACATCCTTTATTCAAAATCATGTAAACACACATGAGTAGGTCCTACTTTTCTTCAGTGTGTCAACAACATATCCTTGGATTGTGTATGTATGCTCACATAGGTGTTTGTGTACAAATAAAATTTTTGTTCAACTGATTCGTTACTTCTTAATGGAAAAGACCCCATTTTTATTTACTATATTATTATATTATTATATATTAGATTTTTATATTATATTTTATATTTTAATTAATATTTGTCCATTAGCCAATTTGTAGCAGGACAGGGACTATTTAACATCTTTGTCAGTGACATGGACTGTGGGATCAAGTGCATCCTCAGCAAGTTGCCAAGCCATGTATTGCAGTCAACACGCTGGAGGGACGGGATGCCATCCAAAGAGACATGGACAAGCTTAAGAGGTGGGCCTGTGTGAACCTCCTGAAGTTGAACAAGGCCAAGTGCAAGGTCCTGCACCTGGGTCAGGGCAATCTGAAACATGAATACAGGCTGGGTGGAGAATGGATTGAGAGAAGCCCTGAGGAGAAGGACCTGGGGGTGTTAGTTGACAAGAAGTGCAGCATGAGCCAGCAATGTGCACTTGCAGCCCAGAAAGCCCACCATCCTGAGCTGCATCAAAAGAAGCAAGGCCAGTGTGTTGAGGGAGGGGATTCTCCCCCTCTGCTCTGCTCTTGTGAGACCCCAACTGGAGCCCTGTGTTCAGCTTTGGGGCCCCCAGCACAAGAAGGACATAGAAGTATTAGATCAAGTCCAGAGGAGGGTCACAGGGATGATTAAAGGGCTGGAGCACCTCTCTTATGAAGACAGGCTGAGAGGACTGGGGTTGTTCAGCCTTGGAGAAGAGAAGGCTCTAGGAAGACCTTATAGTGACCTTCCAATACCTAAAGGGGGCCTACAGGAAAGCTGGGGAGGGACTCTTTGTCAGGACGTGTAGTGACAGGACAAGGAGTAATGGCTTTAAACTAAAAGAGGGTAGATTTAGATTAGATATGAGGAAGAAATTCTTTACTATGAGGGTGATGAGGCACTGGAACAGGTTGCCCAGAGAAGCTGTGAATGCCACATCCTTGGGGGTGCTCAAGGCCAGGCTGGATGGGGCTTTGGGCAACTTGGTCTGGTGGGAGGTGTCCCTGCCCATGGCAGGGGGGTTGGAACTGGGTGATCACAGAATCACAGAATTGAAGGGGTTGGAAGGGACCTCGAAAGATCATCGGGTCCAACCCCCCTGCCAAAGCAGGTTCCTTACAGCAGGCTGCCCAGGTAGGCATCCAGACAGGCCTTGAATATCTCCAGAGAAGGAGACTCCACAACCTCCCTGGGCAGCCAGGGCAATATCATCTTTGTGGCCCTCCGCTGGACTCTTTCCAGGAGAACCCTGTCTTTTTTGTACCGGGGAGCCCAGAACTGGACACAGTACTCCAGGTGAGGCCTGACCAGGGCAGAGTAGAGGGGGAGGATCACCTCCCTTGACCTGCTGGCCACGCTCCTTTTATTGCATGCCAGGATCCCATTGGCCCTCTTGGCCATGAGGGCACACTGCTGGCTCATGGTCAACCTGTCATCCACCAGGACCCCCAGGTCCTTCTCCTCAGAGCTCCTCTCCAGCAGGTCGTCCCCCAGCCTGTACTGATACGTCCGGTTATTCCTTCCCAGGTGCAGGACTCTACACTTGCTCTTATTAAACCTCATTTGGTTTCTTCCTGCCCATCTCTCCAGCCGGTCCAGGTCTCGCTGAATGGCAGCACAGCTTTCTGGTGTGTCAGCCACTCCTCCCAGCTTTGTGTCATTGGTGTACTTGCTGAGGGCAGACACTATTCCCTCATCAAGGTCGTCGATGAAGATGTTGAACAAGACCGGACCCAGCACCCACCCCTGGAGAACGCCACTAGTCACAGGTCTCCAGCCGGACTCTGTGCCGCCAATCACCACCCTCTGAGCTCGGCCAGTCAGCCAGTTCCTAACCCACCTAACTGTCCACTCCTCTATCCCACACTTTCTCAGCTTTGCTATCAGGATGTCATGGGAGACAGTATCGAAAGTCTTCCTAAAGTCAAGGTAGATGACATCCACTGCTCTGCCCCCATCTACCCAGCTGGTGATGCCATCATAGAAGGCAACGAGGTTGGCCAAGCACAACTTCCCCTTGGTGAATCCATGCTGAGTACTCCTCATAACATTCTTCTCTTCCAATTGCTTGGAGATGACATCCAGAACAAGCTGTTCCAACACCTAATCTTTAAGGTCTCTTCCATCTTTAAGGTCTTTAAGGTCTCTTCCATCATTTTCTGATTCTATGATTTTATGATTCTGTGATTCTATGGTTCTATGATTCTACTTCTCATTGTTTGCAATAAATAATGTTTAGCTCAGATATAGACAACAGTATAGATATTTAAGATTGAATAAGATAGATCCTACACAGTGTGTTAGGCCTTATGCGTCCCATTCACATAGACATCAGTATAAATAAAATCAATTATGTTCTGACAGTATTTCTGCTGCTTCTATTTTATGTTCTCAATAAGTAAATAAATAAATAAAATCCTTATTTCTCAGGAAGAGAAGGAGATTAAAAATACAGACTATGCAATTCACATATTTGCTATCAATCTTTTCTCTGTATTGCAATGGAAGATATAACTGCTACCAATTTTGCAGCAAGAAGGACTTGGTGTCTTTTAAAGGTAAAATACAAAGAAAGTTAGTCATTATAAGCCTTGGTGATATTTCTACTTCTTATTAGAGCTCAAGAACAAGATAGTCACTTAACTACAGAAATGATAGCAATATAGCTTCTTGTTTTTAAGTCATTGTTCTTTATGCATAAACCCCATATTTTAGAGTTTAACTACCAAATCATTCACATTTTCTTCCCCAAATATAAGCCCGGAGGTATTTGCTCTTTGTATCACTGAATTATGAAGAAAATGCTTTTAGCAGAGACTTGTTCTTTAGTCCCATTGTATTAGTATATTACACTGAAAAGGAACAGTGATTACCTTCTCTCTTTCAAAACTGGAAGTTCAGACATGGAGCTGCAAACTGTAAATAGAATAGAAGGTGACTGAGATTTGTGAATATCGCTTTGGGAGTGCTAGGTAATAGATATGAGTCTGTCTCAGTTTGGTGACCACATCTAATTGTTTCCTTGCCTTTTCACACCCTTTCCCCACACATCATAGACTGCAATTCTCTTTAAAGACACCCAAACTCCACTCAGCTGTACTCAGTTGCTGATATGCCATAGCTGGAGCAAAACACTATTCCGAGACAGTAAGAGTGTTTCTAGTGACTGGAAGCACAGAGTCTGCAGTGCTTCCCAAGAGTACTTCAGTCAACTTTCTGAAGAGAAGAGCTTGCCCTCAGTTAAATCCAGTGGTACTATCTCTACTCTAGAAAGCTTTTCTGTTGTAGACTCTTGGAGAATGGAGAATTCTTGGAGAATACCCTGAGGAAGCATCACTATTTGTTTCATCTCTTGTTATATTATTCCTCACTTTTTTTTTTTTTTTTTTTGTCCCTACTGAATGCCCTGGCAAGGACAAGCCTATGCTTGTCCTGAAAATGAATCAAAAGTCCTTATAAAAAAAGCCGAGAACCATGGAAAATAGAGAAAATGAATTAACAAATCACAAAAGAAATATGATTAACATTCAAAAAAAAAAAAAAAAAAGGAGAGAGAGAGTCAAAGAGTTTGGCAGAGGATCAAGGACTTTACTCTGCTTTCTCTGGAGACCACAGGGCTGTTGGATGGTGAGACTAAACAGACCTTCAACCTAACCTGGAACAGCCATCCTTTTGGTTTTGTGTTCTCAATTGATTATACACTTGGTAGTCAGACTTTTTATTGGGAAAATGTATTGCAAGCCAGTATTTCAGAAGTGATCATCAGGGTTTTTCTGTCCCCTCAGGTCTTCCTGGTGAGTTTGAATGCATTATCAATACAGGGCCTTGTCTTTGAAATAAAAATGGTGGGTTACACTTCTATGTGGCATTCCCTTTCTGGAGACAGAAAGCAAGTGATTCACTAAGTAAAGAACAGACAGATTACAATTTGAAAACTGTAGAGAAAAGGCATCTCAAGATGGGATGCACTTGATATATCAAACGCCATACTTTAAAAGCAAATATTCAAAATGGAAGATGAGGTCTCAATAATTTGGACTGAGGCATTATGTGTTTGCGGTAATATTTTAATAAGGGGCTCACTTAAATGTTTACATAAGTAGATAAAAACAATAAATCCTGTGTACTTGAGGTACATGTGCTGTTTGTTCAGTCCTGCTAAATGTCAAGCTTTAAAGCTGCTGAGATATGTCACCGCTCACTTTGATGATTTAGCAGTATCTATTGTGCACGTAAATACCTATCAGGGACTGCTATAGCCCCAGACTACCTTTCACTTTGTTTATGGAATTTAATAAAACAGACTTCAAGGATACTGTGAGTTCCTTTCCACACATCAAGGAAGTGGTGCAGAAGTAAGTAGTATCAACAAAGAACTAGTAATTGCTTTTTCTGTTGGCCAGCATCTCTGTGTTTGGAAAGCTTTGTCTGCACGTAAGTGTTGCAGTTTCATGTAAGCTGGGAACTTGTTTTTTATAGGCAGTGAAAATCTGTTTATTCTTCTACTACAGCTAAAGTTTAACAGAGCAGTCAGGCGGCTGCTTCAAGCAGTGCTGTAGGTACGGCTTTTTTTTTTTTTCCACATAGTATTTAGAGTATTTCTAAAGCCATAACATGTGTGCTACTAAATTCTGAAGCATGGAATGACAGAATTCCCAACACTTACATTTGTTACATTAGGCAAAATATCACCAGAAGGTAAAGGGAGGTGATCCTTCCCCTCTCCTCAATGTTGGTGAGGCCACACACACAGTACTATGTCCAGTTATGGGTTCCCCCATATGAGAGGACATGTATGAGTATGGGAGTATGAGTGGCACATGGACATAATGGAAAGAGTCCAGCAGAGGACCACCAAGATGATGAAAGGACTGGAGCACCTATCCTGTGAGGAGAGGCTGAGCATACTGGCACTGTTCAACCTGGAGAGCAAGAGGCTCAGCGGGAATCACAAAATCACAAAATGATTTGGGATGGAAGGAACACTAAAGATCATGCAGTTCTAACTCCCTGCCATGGGCAGGGACACCTCCCACCAGACCAGGTTGCTCAAAGCCCCATCCAGCCTGGCCTTGAACACTTCCAGGGATGGGGCACCCACAGCTTCTCTGGGCAACCTGTTCCAGTGCCTCACCATCCTCTGAGTCAAGAATTTCTTCTTTATATCTAACCTAAATCTTCCCTCTTTTAGTTTAAAGCCATTCCCCCTTGTCCAATCACTCCACTCCTTGACAAAGAGTCCCTCCTCAGCTTTTCTGTAGGCCCCCTTTAGTTACTGGAAGGCCACTGCAAAGTCTCCCAGGAGCCTTCTCTTCTTCAAGGATGAACAACCTCAACTCCCTCAGCCTTTTCTTTTAGAAGAGGTGCTCCAGCTCCTTGGTCATCCTCATGGCCCTCCTCTGGACTCATTCTTATACTTTTGTGTCCTTCCTGCACTGAAGACACTAGAGCTGAATGCAGCACTCCAGGTGGGGTCTCACGAGAGCAGAGCAGAAGGGGAGAATCATCTCCCTTGACCTGCTGGCCATGCTGATTTTGACGTAGTCCTGGATAAGGTTGGCTTTCTTGGCAGCAAGCGCACAGTGCTGGCTCATGTTGAGCTTCTCATCAATGAACACCCCCAGGTCCTTCTCTTCAGGGCTGCTCTCAATCCATTATCCACCCAGTCTATATTTGTGCTTGAATGGATCTCATCAATGTCTATAAATACCTGAAGGGAAGGTGCAGAGAGGATGGAGTTTTCAGAGTGTCCAGTGCCAGCGCAAGAGGCAATTGGCAAAAAGTGACATACAGGAGTTCCCTCTCAACATCAGAAAGTACTTCTGTGCTGTGTGGGTGATGGAGCACTGGCACAGGTTGCCCAGAGGTGTTGTGGAGTCTCCCTCCCTGGAGGTTTCCAAAAGCTTCCTGGACATGGTTCTGGGCAGGCTGCTGTGGGTGTCCCTGCTTGAGCAAGGGGTTGGACCTTATGGCCTCTGGAGGTTCCTTCCAACCTCATCCATTCTGTGATTTTGTGTTTGTCACATTAACTTAATGGGACTTTTGGACGGGGTGTTCACATGCCAAATAAAAATGTTCGCAAAATTTCCTGCATGGTCCAATCTTGGTGTAAAATGTTTCTTTTAGACACCCATACGACCATTGTGCAGCCACATTATTATTATTATTTATTATTATTATTATTGATTGATTGATTGTAAACCATTTGGGGAAATGGATTTGTAGTTTGACCCTCCCACCAGCTGCTTTGGTTTGCCACAACACATTTTTGAGGATTCTCTGACCACTTAGTTGCTAGATGTTTAAGCGAAAACTTTTCAAGAGCTCTACTAAGCTACTGTGGAGAGCCATATGGAAGGGTTTCTTGTGAAGGGTGAGGATTTTGCAAGCACCAAGGCATCATGTCCAGGCTTCTACCTTCAGACCTGAAAGTGGAGAAAGGGAAAGGGAAAGGGAAAGGGAAAGGGAAAGGGAAAGGGAAAGGGAAAGGGAAAGGGAAAGGGAAAGGGAAAGGGAAAGGGAAGAGGAAAAAAAGAAAGTCCCAAATGTGAGAATATATTGTCAGAAAGACAAAGAATCCAAAGGAAGGTGTTTTTCAGTGTGTCTCAGAGTGTACTCTGAAATAACATGATATGTGGACTGTTATATTCTTGATACAACAGTGTCTTATAATGAGCACATGAAAGGGTCATTGATTTTGGGGAAAGGGAGCATCACAGGACCCTTTACTTCCTTTCTTCTACCTTCTTTCTTCTTTACATCAAAGCTTCTTTGCCGAAGTCAGGATGTGTCTTGTTAAGAATGTTCAAAATTGTTTTTCATTCCCAACAATTTTACACCTGTGTTATTTCATTTACTAACAATGATTCTGACTCATGAATAAAAGGGTCCATTCTCTGATCCATAATAGGAAATGTGTATCCACTGTTTGTATCTGTTAAGGATTTATGGGAAATGAATGAAATGATAATACAGGGCAGGTCACAGTGGCAGCCCTGGTACTCTATTCAGTTAAGAAATCCTCAGTACTCTTCCATCAGCTATAGCCTCCCTAAGTAGAATGAGAAGAAGCATGACAATTACTGCAAATCATCTACTTTCAAGAAAGTGGAAAGGAAGGCTATTTTCATTGCACCTTCTGGATCTTTCCTAATACAGAATAATAATTTTAAAGTTACAGTCAAATCTTTTAAATTTGAATAAAATTATTATCATTACATAACAGAAACATTTACCAGTAAGAGGTACAGTAGCCAATATGAAATGTGACATGGGAATAGCTCTTGCAGTAATGAAGAAAGAGTAACTAGCCGCACTGGTCCTTTTTGATATTTAGAGAGCCAGAGGTTATAAAACTGAGCAAAATAGTATTTCAGAGAAATGGAGACATCTGGTAAAACAGCAGAGTATAATTGCCCTATCATCATTTATTGCAATTCACCTAAGGACAGTCGAGGGATTGCAGAGGAAGATAGCTCAATTTAAACTCATTTCTATTGACATAGTCAAATTTTCTCTTTTCCTGGTTTAATGCCCAAGCAGATGAGCTTAGTAGAAGATGTTACACAGACTCTGGACTGATGAAATTCTTCCCCTACAAGGTAGCCTTATTGCTATTTTCTCCTAATGACAATTTTGCAATCCTGAGAGAAACATACCATTTGGGTTAGTCAGATTTTAACAAAGAAACTGAATACAAATAATGTCTTTGGTCTTAACAGCTATGTACTGATGTATTGATTCATCTGAGATTTTGAGGTGAAACTGAGGCTCTGAGGTTCATCGTCATGTTTGTACGTGAAACACAGGCCCATGTTAGAAGGTCCTGAGATCTTCCATCCTGATAAGATCTCCCTTCTCTTATCTACTCTACTTTGTTTTCCACTGTTTTTCTTGTTGTTTCATTTTTTTTCCCTCATATGCATTTGATGATTTATGGGATGTCTATCAAGTGGTTGATTCACAGTGAAGGACTGGAATTACTGAAATAACTTTGGTGAGTATTGCTGTTTGAAGTTAGTAGAGTGCTTCACTTTTAGTTATTGAACATACACTACATTCAAGAACACTAATTATCAGAAAATTCTAAGCAGTTCCACTTTGAAAAGTGCAATGCATTTAAAATATCTGAAGTTGATTACTTACAAACCATACCTCCATTCTGAAAATATGAACCAAAAGTTCTTTTCCTTATATAGCCCTCTTCCTTACATATTTTCTGGTTCCTGTACTGGTAAGAACTTGTTCAGCAAAAGGAGGCAAGACAAGAGTGCTAAGCAAGTTTCATGAGAGTCTTTGGTAAGTACTGCATAAAATACTGTGATGTGACACACTGCAGGCATCTCTCTTACTTCCCAAGGCCTTTTCAGAGTCTGAGATATGGTTCTATTAAGTTCAAAACATAATTATTTATGGTCATTTCCTCCATTTCAAAAGATTTTATTCTTTGTCCAGTTCATCTGTTGTAAATTTCACAAAAGACTTTTTAACCCTATTACTGGCTGGGTATAGTGGTATAGGAAGTGTATCAAAATTGGTGAGTTAGCATCAGGTAGTAGTGTTAATGGTTTAAACAAACAAACAAACAAAAAAAGAGAGAAACACCCACCTTTCACTGCATTTTTGTTATTATGCTTTTTATTGTGAATGAAGAATTTAGAAAATCTTAATAGAATCATAGAGTCACAGAATGTCCCAAGTTGGAAGGGACCCACAACAATCGAGTCCAATTCCTGGGTCCCCAGAGGACCACCCAAAAGGACCATGTGCCTGAGAGCATTGTCCAAACACTTCCTGAATTCCAGCAGCCTCAGTGCCACTGCCTTGTGGGGGGCCTGTCCCATTGCCCGACCACCCTCTGGGTGAAGAACCTTTTCCTAACACCCAGCCGCCCCTGTCCCAGCTCCATGCCGTTCCCTCGGGTCCTGTCGCTGTCCCCAGAGAGCAGAGCTCAGCGCCTGCCCCTCCGCTCCCCTCGTGAGGGAGCTGCAGGCCGCCATGAGGCCTCCCCTCAGCCTGCTCTGCTCTGGGCTGAACAAACCAAGGGACCTCAGCTGCTCCTCATACGTCTTCCCCTCTGGACCTTTCACCATCTTTGTAGCCCTCCTTTGGACACTCTAATAGTTTTATGTCCTTTTTATTCTGTGGTGCCCAAAACTGCACACAGTACTCAGGTGAGGCTGCACCAGCACAGAGCAGAGCAGGACAATCCCTTCCCTCACCCAGCTAGTAGTGCTGTGCCTGATGCACCCCTAGGTACGGTTGGCTCTCCTGGCTTCCAGGGCACACTGATAGAAGCATCTTCAGCATCTTCCTAGATTCTTCTGAAAGCTTCAACTGAAATACCAGAAGTCTGCTGACTTTGTTCAGTTTTCCACAAAAAAAATGTTGCAGAATTAGTGCCCCCCCCCCCCCCCCCACTTTTTTTTTTTTTCTCTACACTGTTTTTATTCATGTCTGTATCCAGGACTAGCGAGTCCAGCAATAGTCAGGGGTGGTGAGGAGAGGTGCAAATAGTCCTTAGAAAAGAAAGATGAAACAGGAGTATCTAATAATACATTTAGTGAAACAAGAAGGTATAAGCAGGAAGAGAAAGCAGGGCTTTTCTGAGTGTGATCTGATTTTTATATGTAGGCTAATGAAATAGAATGTGTAACTGTTAATTCACAGGTGTTTAATCTTATTATCAGATTGTTAATGACTTGATGTTCTTTACCTGTATTAGCAGAGGGGAGCACACAAAGGTCAAAATATGGCAGAAAGAACAGAAAAAAATATATTCGTCTTGGCAGCTCTTGGAAATTAATTTATATCATGCTTTTCATAAGTTTCTGCATTAATACAAACATGAAAAAAGAAAAACGTGAAAAGAAAACAAAAGAATTTAAGGGAAAAAAATCCACAAGGAAATATCTTAATATTTATCTGTAAGGATTTAGTGTTTTCAGGAGAGAGGAAAAAAAAAAAAAGAGAAATGCAAAAAAGAATTGTTTTGTTAAAGTAGAGAAAAATTATGTATTTTGAAAAGGCGAATATTAACAAGAAAAATTATAAAGAATAGTATTAAGTGTTAACATACATGCACACACATCATTGTAGAGTGTATAGAACAAGGAGGAGATGATACCCATAGGATCACTAGATTTTAGTTTCAGGACTGGTTGGTTTTTGTCTTCTGAGTGTACTTTAGACGTAATTTAATAGACTAATTAATAATTGCATTATTTATTAGACTAACAGCATTATTAGTAATATGTACTACATATTGCTTTTTTTTTTTTTCTCTATCTTGTATCCTATGTATTTATTATTTACATAATGGTGAAAAGCATAGGAAATAGCTTGATGGATACACCACAGATGTCTTTTTATTTTTATTTTTTAACCGTCACCTTTGAATAAATTCTAACAGTGTATGCACAGTTCATCTTTACCTGTCTGGGGAAACCTGCACCTCTCCCCAGTCTTGGTACTCTGGCAACCTGATTTTTATTTATTTATTTATTTATTGGTAGAGATGTAAGCTTCAGAGACTTTTAAAAACTGTAAACCATTCTTAGTTACAGAGAATAAAACATAGAGCTGGCTTTGGAGGCCACGTGATTGAAATCTAAAAAATCCAGTACATTACAGCTGCAGTGAACAAATTCTCAATATCTAGTCAGTGCATCTTCCTTAAAAGAAAGAGTTCACCTAATATAACATCACTCCTATGACACAGGTAAAATGAATGTGTTGCTGCAATGTCCCTACTTTTAGATGCCAAATGGTGTTTGTTCATGTCAGATTAGTTATTACAGTCACTGGTGTCAATGGTAGAAACAGTTAGATCTTATGAATTTCTTGATATATACAAAATACAGAATGTTTTACAGTCACTCTCTACTACCATTTTCCTTATCAATGAAACTAGGAAAAAATAGATTTGTCATGAAATGCAAATGTGATGTCTGGTATTTCTCATGTATGCAAGTGTTTGCAAGATTTCATATTGTAACCCTTTCTCATTTACATTTCTGATGGCCCAAAATATCTCTTTATTTTGGGATTTTCAGATGCAGAATTTTGATCAAAAAATTATTCTGAGCACTTCTAAGAAAAAAAAAAAAAGGAAAAAAAAAAGGAAAAAAAAAAGGAAAAAACTTGCATCCCAAGTGTGTTTGCTTCTAGAAATCATTGAACCACTTCTCCTTCAGCATGAGAGAAGAGATTTTTTCAGACAGAGCTGTAAAGATGTGAATTCTTATTTTATTTAGAAAATGTAGCTGTTGAATGTTAACCTTGGCTGAGGGCCAAACTCCTACCCAGCTGCTCAGTCACTCCCCTCCTCAGCAGGACATGGGGAGAAAATGGGATGAAAAATCTCATGGGCTGAGATAAAGATGGGGAGATCACTTACTAATTACCAACACAGGAAAAACAAACACTATTAGGGTGGAAATAATTCAATTTATTGCAAATAAAAGTAGTTTTGCATAGTGAGAAGCAAAGAAAAAAAGTTAAAAACAGCTCTCTCTCACCCTCCTACTTCCTAGGCTCAACTTCGCTCCTCCATTCCTGACTCCTCTGCCCCACCCCAAGTGGTGCAGGGGGACGGGGAATGGGGGTGGTGGTCAGTCTACTGCAGCACCTCTCTGATGATTCCTTATCTTTGCACTTTTCCCTGCTAAAGTGTGGGCTCTCCATGCGCTGCAGGGTGATGGAGGGTCTGTCCATGGGCTGCAGCCCCAGCCTTGCCTCACAGAGGCCCCTGCAACAGCACCACCGCCAGCACCTCGGCAGTGACACCCGTTCTCAGCATTGTGATGGCATTTTCTTTGTGTCCTCTGCAACTCAAGAATTTATCCCATTTCGTCTGCAGAAGTGATGTCACCCCTCTGAATTCTGAGGTCACCCTCTCAGCTTATCCGAAATCAGAGAATTCTGCCAGGTACCCTGGCTGATTTCCTTCACATGCTGCAGTCTGCTACTTTTCCTAATTTTTCAGCAACAATTCTCTCTTTTGTGATAGCTCTCAACATTGCTAAGTACATTAAGGATCCTGTATTTCTCTGGCATTGATTCTGAACCTTGTATTTCTTGTTTATTTAACAAGACCAGACCTCCACCACTGCCGTCTTCACATCAATGACTTATTTTGCTGGAGGAAGCAGAGAGCAGGATCCCTATCCATCAAATCACTAAAGTAACCTGAAACTAACCACAAGTGTGGTGCCAGCTTTATTGCTCATACAGACACAGCCATTACAAAAGGCACTTTCTACCAATCCCATCTAATAGCTAATTTTAATTGAATTCTGCCTTAAACCAAGACAAAGATCTCCCTGAAGCTATAGAAGTTTTTCCAGCATAAGACTCAACTACTTTACTCTGGTTGCTAATCATCTTCACTATTAAAAATATACTCCTAATTTCTGCTTTGACTTTATCTAGTTCTATTCCAATTTATAGCAATTGCTTTCTGCTATTCTTTGTCCTCACATTCTATAGAGCACTTTAATGTGCTTGAGTTTATAAATCCTAGGATTACATTTATCCATTTCACCACTGCATTATGCTGCTCATAATAACGCCCTTTTCTGGGTTATTATCTTCCAGAAGATGGTCCTCCATTTGGTTGATAGGGCCTGCATTCTTTGCTGCAATTGTATTAAAACACATTTTATAGGAATGTGTCCAATGAGCCAAATGATACAGACTGTGCTCAGTGATTGCTCCTCCTTGTTTATGGCTCTGCCAGTGCTTTCATCGTTCACAGATTTGTACAGCACTTGTTTTATATTTAGGTCCACTAAATTGATGACATGCCAAATTTACTAAAAACACATCATTCCAGTTGCCATGTTCCAGTAACTTCTGCTTTTGATATTTGTCAATTAGCTCTTAACCCTTAAGCATGAGGTCCATTGGTTGGTGCGAATTATCTTCCTTTCTCTTTCTTTTCCCTAGGAAAGTAAAGTTTGTTCAATTACCTAATCTCATAACAAAGATGCAGTCCTCATGACTTTTGATCTCTAGCAAGTTTCAAGTGAATTAAAAGGAAGGTAGAGCCCTGAGTATTTTCCTCCAAGTTTTACTAGTAGAGGCAACTAGATATGAAAGAAGCATCATTTATGCTCTTTAATGAGAGCAAAGGTAAGAAGTGCACACTTTATCAGGTCCAGAGCCTCCCCAGGACAAGCTTACAAATGAAGTCTTTGACAGCTCTAGTGCTTGTGGACTTCCTTGCTGATGAGAAGGGCCTTCTGTGGCAGGTGAAGGCACCTGGGGGTTGAATTACAAATGGCTGTGGCCTTTAGTAGCCTCCTGTTTCCATGGCTGCTTTTCATTTCAGCCTCTTCTCTTCATTTTTATGTGAGCTCCTCCTGAATATATAGCAGCTGTGGTTGTAACAGAGGGTGTAATGTGGTTAGCTTCACACACCAGAAATCTCCTCTGAAATTTCTGAGGGTAGGACCAATTTTCCAAACAAACTGTGGCAATCTAGGCTGTCCAGCATTAACTTTCTTTCTTTCTTTTTATTCTTCACTTACTGGTTCCTGAACTCACCTCTTCTTTGCCTTACTGACTTCTGACACACTATTAGCACACATCCAGGCTTTTTTTTTTTTTTTTTCTTTCATGATTTCAAAAATTGTTAAAAAAATGAAATTACCAGATCAGAAATCTTCTTGGCCAACACATTCAGGAATCTGTTGATGTTAGTTACCTAGGGCCTGATTTCAAAATAGTTACTTTTAATGCATGTAATTCAGCATCATCCTTAGTTACTAATAGGTGGAATTTCTTATACCTTATATGATGTACCAGCCAATTCTTTTCTTAGATAATATATAATTGTTTAATGGACAAATCTCTCTTTTTTTTAATTAAAAAGTAATAATAAAAAAAAGCACAAGTCACTCAAAAAAGCATCTGTGATTAACTAAATTATGTCTGCAACATCAGAGACCAGTTTGAGTCTTATAAAGTCTGAAGACCAGTGGTCTTCAAAAATCTTACCACCGTGACATCAAAAGCTGACATGTTTGTTTTAACTTGCCAGCTCATTCAAATCATACTGCCCAGCAACTGCCCAACAGTGACACAGCTGATGAAACAAGTAAAGAATCGAACTGACAGTACATCAAAATGTCCCCTTAAAGGAGCTTCTGATGTTGGTTAAGAAAAACAAACAAACAAGCAAACAAACAAAAACAATGGATCCATGAAAAATAATTAAAAGGAAAGGATAGCATTCATAAAACTTGGAGTGTTTCCTATTGCATTTTCCTATTTCAAATTTTCACAGAATCACTGAATGGTTAAGGTTGGAAAGGACCTCTGGGAGTCATCTGGTCCAATCCCCTGCTCATGCAAGGACACCTACCACAGCTTTCCCAGGACCACCTCCAGGCAGTTTTTGAAGATCTCCAGGGAGGGAGATTCCATAACCTCTCTGGGCAGCCTGTGCCAGTGCTCTGTCACCCATACAAAAAAGGATAAGTGCTTGCTGGTGTTTAGACAGAACCTTGTGCTCGAATTTGTGCTGATTGCCTACTGCCCTGGCACTGGGCATCACTGAAAAGAGCTTGGCTCCATAGACATTAATGGGATCCCCGCAAGAACCTCCTCTTCTCCAGGCTAAAAAATCCCAGTACTCTCAGCCTGTCCTCACAGAAGAGGTGCTCCAGACCCTTCATCATCTTGGTGGCCCTCTGCTGGACTCTTTCCATTATGTCCATGTGCCTCTCATAGTGAGGGACCCATAGTTGGACACACTATGCTGGGTTTGGCCTCACCAACGCTGAGTAGAGGGGAAGGATCACTGCCCTTGACCTTCTGGTGATACTTTGCCTAATGCAACCAAGAATACTGTCAGCCTTCTAAGCAGCAAGGATGCATTGCTGTCTCATGTTCAATTTGGTGAGAAAAATAAAAAAAAAAAAAAAAAAAAGCTGAATAAATTAGCTTCATAAGAGACCCCACCTTAGAAAATTATTGGGATATTTCTCATATTATTGGCCTCCAACTAGGTTTTATATCACTGTCCAATACTGTCTGGATCTAGCTGTTCAGGCAGTTTTTGATCCGCCTGTCTGCTCATCCAGGCCATACTTCAACAGTTTCTCTATGAGGATCTTACAGGGGACAGTGTCAAAGGTCCTGAAGTCCAGGAAGACAATATCCACTGCTCTCCCCTCATCCATCAGGCTGGGTATTTCATTGTAGAAGCTTATCAGGTTGGTCAGACGTGACTTCCCTTTGGTGATTCCATGCTGACTTCTCCTGATGATTTTCTTCTCCTTCATGTGCCTAGAAATGGTTTCCAGGGTGAGCTGTTCCATCACCTCCCCAGGGATCAAGGTGAGGCTGACCAGCCTGTAGTTCTCTGGGTCCTTCTTCTTGCTCTTCTTGAAGATAGGAGTGACTTTTGCTTTCCTCCAGTATTTAGGAACTTCTACCAGTTGCCTTAGTCAAACAAAGATTATAGAGCAATCACACCTGCCAGCTCCTTCAGCACTTGTAGATGCATTCCATCAGGGCCGATGGACTTGTGAATGTCCAGTTTGCTCAATTGTTCCCTCACCTGATCCTCTTCTACCAAAGGTACATTTTCTTTTCTGCAGATGTTCAGCCTGGCCTCTCGGACCTGGGATTCCTGAAAGCCGGTCTTGCTGGTAAAGAGTGAGGCAAAGAAGGCATTAAGTACTTTGACCTTTCCACTGTCCCATGTAACCAGGTCTCCTGTTTCATGCAGGAGAGAGACCACATTTTCCCAGACCACATCTCCCCTACTCTTCCTTTTGTCATTGAAGTACTTATAGAAGCCCTTCTTGTTGCATTTTGCTAGCGCCTCCTGGTATTTTAGAAAAGATTTAACTTGTCTTATAAATGTGCAGAGAGGGAAATAAAAAATAAAATAATAATAATAATAAAAAGCCCCAGCCATTATTAAGTGTTATCATTTATGGCTGAATTGTATATATGGTCAAATTAATCTTTTTTTTTTTTTCCTGACTATAAGCATTCATAGTCTTCAGAGAAAATAATGTAATAAATTGGCACTACACATGCTAAATGTAGTCAGTTGAAAGCACTGTCACTGTAAGAAGAGTCCATACAAGTGTCTGGTTGATATTAACATTAGCAATCCCTTCAGTATATACATCTACAGTAGTGTTCACAATGCAGAGTACCAACTTAGAGCCCTGAGTCTGGACTATTAAGGATGAAAAAATGCCTCCTGGCTTATGCCAGTGGAAATACTCCTTTGGCTTCAAGGCATACCGCAACTAGAAAGCAAGACCCTTGAATATAAGCTATTTTAATTAATTTTTATTTAGGTGTCTGTTATAGTTTTCTTCTGTAATCAGTGCAAGATGATTTAAAGTTGAATTGTGAAAAGGTTCAGGCTGAAAGAAAGTACTGCTTTTGTCTATGCATTGATCCCATGCATATCCTTGTGAAAGCAAACTGCCTTAGTTTTTGACTGTATTTTAAAGAGACTCTTTATTTATTTATTTATATCAATTTATCAATAAATATTTATCAATATTTATTTATCAGTATCCATACATGTATATATTTATATCACCTATATCTATGTTCATATATGGATCTATAGGTAGATTTTTATATTTAACATATATATAGCGTTATATTCATTTATTGTATATGCATACTTTAAAAGTTTTTATCTATCTATATAAAATCTCTATAGAAAAAGTTCAATCTCCTAGTCTGAAACTTGGTGGACCTCTGTTGGCAGAACTTTAAAATCTTAGGCATATCTGTTTAACGCATGATGAAAAATTTCTGATAATATTTATCTCGTTAAAGAAAAATATTTTTCCTTTCCATCTGTCCTCTCATTAAAATATCCCTCCTTCTTCTCCCAGGGTATTTCTTTCTGAAAATTAATTCAAATACAGTTTGACAAAATCTTCTGGTGAAATGATTACTGTTTTTAATAAATACATATGTCAGTATAATATAAATAATATCTAATCTATGTGTCAGAACTGAATTTGACCCGTACCCTCTGTGTGAAATTTCCCTCCATAATCATTTTGCCTGCACATCAAGATTCCTTTTCCCCATTTTCTTCCCTTTATTTACAATTACCTCCTCTGCTGTGCCAGACCTTTCAGGTTTCGTTTCATGTCAGGTCTTGATGAATAAGAGGCCATTGGCTCAGCAAGACTCATTTCATCAGCTGTAGTAATTGTGTGATATATGAATATCCCCCAAGACAACTTAAGGGCAGAATTGTCAACATGTGCATTGTTTAACGACTGGAGTACTCTCAGGTCCAATTCTTTACATACAGAAGCTGAGGACACTAAACTTGAAAATAGTAAAGATATAGGACAAATACTATTGGAATATTTAATCCAATCTACCACACAGAAACAAAATGCAGCAGTGACTTTCATGATGCTAAACAGTGATGATTATGATATGATTTTTTGTAAAGTGTTAACACCTGCAGTTCACCATGGAGCCTGAATATCTGACTTACAATACTTCAGGCAGCAGATTACAAGACAAATGTCCTCCCAAGGAAATAAAATACATTCCTTTATTTCTTTAGATACATATGTATATATGAAGTATATTATAGCACTATTCCATTAAAAAAAAAAAAAGTATTATAAGAAATTATTTACTTTAGTAAAAGCCATACTACATAGCTGCAGGGAACATTCTCTATGAGGCTGAGCTCTAATGAAGTCTTTTTCCTAGACTGTGGCAGCACTAATCATTTTATGAGTCACTGTGACAAGATTTTTCCCTTGTCGGTGATTCACAGCTTGGTTCTGCTGAAATCTCCCGGAGATTTGACCAGTCCCAGTAGACCATAATTCCATTTCTCTATTCTCAGTGTTTCCTCCTTCAGTTGTTCAAGTCCTAGCTTAGCCTTCCACTCCTCAGGTTGCATCTACACAACATGCTCACATCATTTTCATAGAGATTCAAGCTACCTCTGAGCAAAGCAGTTCAAGTATTGGAAGCAGTTTAACCTTAAAATAAATAACACAGTTCAGGTTACTTTAAAGTGCTAAGCACCTCAATAACTCTATTACATATCAAGTGAAAACATTCTACCTACCTGTTAAGGCTATGCTATATATATTGTACTTAAATTTGGTATAGCTGCAAGTATGTGTGACTGCAGTCTAAATTATTGGAAATCTGTGGGTTTTCCAGTTCTGGGAGCTACCTAGGTGTGCCTGGGTAGCTGGGCAGATTAGAGGAAGAGCAGATGGGCAGGTGCCACATGCTCACCTGAGCAACAGTGGGGAATGTCACGACACCCCAACAGCACTGAGAGCTGCATTTCATGAAGACCCTGTTATGACAAAGAACATCATCCTGTTTATAGCTTCATAGAGGTCACTGTGGAGGATTATGTGTCTGATTAATCATGGTTAATTACCAGTTCTTATTAGGCTTGCATCCATTTTGGACACCATGCTGTAATACAGCAGAGCTGTCACTGCCTGCTGTGCGAACAGAAGTGGATCTGCACAAGCACGTGCAGATCCTGTGACTCCTCGTCTGGAAACTGCAGTTAAAAACTAGGGTATTGTCATCCAGAAAACATAAAACAATGTGCATTCATCTTGGTTTACATAAAACTCATTTGACACTTTCAGATTTCATCCTGCCTGACACAGTGTTTCACATGGAACATGCACAATTTTTCAGGAAGAATTTTTGGACAACCTGTTTGTTTGTTTGTTTGTTTGTTTGTTATCAGTTTACTCACTACAGATACATTGGCGAGAATACTTTGGGGATCTTAATCATTATAATTGCATACATAAAACTGTGCAAAAACAGATATTGCCATTCTGCATACAACTGAATTTAACGTTTGCCTACCTGAATAAGCTTACATGATTGGAAGCATGAAGCTTTTTTGGAAGTTTTTTCCTTATTGTTCTCAGTGTATATCTTTGTTTCCAATAGGATGAGGCTAAAAGTCTTGTCCAATGATAACTATGATACTAAAATATACAATGTGTAAACCAGCTTGCCTATCATTCCCTCTACCCCCGAAGTCCTATTCTGTTTTTACAGCATGGCCTATCAGAAAAATATTCCCATTGGTACCAAACACACAGTGGCAGAGATAAGAATCATACCCTCAGGCACTTCTAAAACATTGCATTTAAATCTGTTTAGTAAACTCACCTAAAAATAAAACAATCTACTTGTAAAGACTGACCTTGCTGAAGGAATTTATTTTAGAGAAAGAAAAGAAAAAAGAAGAAGAAGAAGAAAAAGAAGAAGAAGAAGAAGAAGAAGAAGAAAAAGAAGAAGAAAAAGAAGAAGAAAAAGAAGAAGAAGAAGAAGAAGAAGAAGAAGAAGAAAAAGAAAAAAAAAAGAAAAAGAAAAAGAAAGAAAAAGAAAAAGAAAAAGAAAAAGAAAAAGAAAAAGAAAAAGAAAAAGAAAAAGAAAAAGAAAAAGAAAAAGAAAAAGGAAGAGGAAGAGGAAGAGGAAGAGGAAGAGGAAGAGGAAGAGGAAGAGGAAGAGGAAGAGGAAGAGGAAGAGGAAGAGGAAGAGGAAGAGGAAGAGGAAGAGGAAGAGGAAGAGGAAGAGGAAGAGGAAGAGGAAGAGGAAGAGGAAGAGGAAGAGGAAAGGAAGAGGAAGAGGAAAGGAAACGGAAAAGGAAAAGGAAACGGAAAAGGAAAAGGAAACGGAAAAGGAAAAGGAAAAGGAAAAGGAAAAGGAAAAGGAAAAGGAAAAGGAAAAGGAAAAGGAAAAGGAAAAGGAAAAAGAAAGAAGAAAAAGAAAAAGAAAAAGGAAAAAGAAAAAGAAAAAGGAAAAGGAAAAGGAAAAGGAAAAGGAAAAGGAAAAGGAAAAGGAAAAGGAAAAGGAAAAGGAAAAGGAAAAGGAAAAGGAAAAGGAAAAGGAAAAGGAAAAGGAAAAGGAAAAGAACTGAGCAACTGATGTGCTTGTGCCTCTAAAATCTCCACTTGCCACATCCATCTACAGATTTAGACCTTGTTTAGAAAGATGCTAGAAACATGTTGGTATCTTGCATGCCATAAAAAAAATGATATAAAAAAAATGGATGAATTATTAAGTTATATGTTGACTTCCCGGAGAATGTGGGGCATTCAGAATGTTTTGCCTAAGAATAGAGACTCACCTTTTTTCTTTTTTTTTTATTTATGTTGCTGTGCAGTCACATTATTAATTTTACAAAATCATCATACCTCCATCACTAAATGTAATTAAGGGCCTTTTCAAATAATGATTTAATGATCTGCTTTTTTTTTTTTCTTTTTTTTTTTTTGGGGGGGTTAGGAAATGGGGAGGCAGATGGTAGAGCTTCAACTGAATAATATGTCTTCAGGTAACAATGTAAATAAAGATCTAATTTAAAGTCTTTTTCCCTCTATTGACATCATATAGCAACTCACAAAAATGACTTGAAGGAGAGCTTTTGCAAGACACAGTTCTGACTCCATACAACAAGATTCTGATCCCGTGAAAAGGCAACTGTGAACCATTTGTGAAGGAACACATTACTTCATACTGTTCCTGATAAATAACCTCATAAACTTATGCTCTTAAAACCTTCCTATCAGTTTTTTAGCCAAGCATATTCACCAAAGTATGAAAATTAGCTAAGTTCTTAGCTTTGCTTAGGTTTGTTTTGCAACTTACTATTTAACAAATAAACTAGAAAATTGTTGAATCTCATCAAAGAGTATTTTCCCACAGGTAAATTATTGGGAATGAGCATTGTAGCCACTCCTTACAGCCACAGCATTTAGGAAATATTGCTCTTGTCCTAGTGAAAGGAGTAACTTGATGGGAATATTTTGTCATGTTGTGCCTAACTATTTTGGAGTTAGTTTTGACTTAGCACATTAATCTGACAGAGCTGCAGCTCAAAGCTAGCCTAGCAGCCCTGGTTCTGTATTAAAGCAGGTGTCTTCCAGCATAGAGAACCTGTAAATAGATTCTCCTCAGATCTGCTTGTTTGACTGCTGTGTCTGCACTGTCATTTCAGAGAGGATGATTTTAACCCCAGATTAATTGATGGCCCCACTCTGTTGGCTGTGAGGAAAGGGAGAGCTCCCCTCCAAACCGGTTTCACCTGGCTGCCTCCAATTTACTCCTACAGTCATGGCTGGGGACTGAAGCTTTAACTTGAACTGCTGGGGGCAGGGACCAGAGGGGATTTGAAGGCAGTATGGGATGAGCCGTAGGTGAATATGGTGCTACCTAATGGAAGAAGAGATAGGCTTCGTCTTCTGGAGAGCAGCAAAATTCCTGAGTAATGGAGCTGGAGGCAATGTGGCTATACAACAGATTTGTTCTTTGCCCACCAGAAAATCACTTCATCTTTCTTGCTGGAGTGAAATGGATTTAGCTGCTCACAGTGAACAGAAGGGACTGATTTATGTTTTCTGAAGAATTTCATGCAAGCTGCCAGATCCTTCATGTCACCCATTTTTTCAGCACCTTCTGACTGCAAAACTGCCAGAACTGTGATGATTTTTAACTAGTGATGCTAAAGTTGATCCCAATAAATGAATCAAGATTTCTTCAATCTTTTTTCAGAGAGGGATCATACCAGAGGGGAGCAGACCGTCTTGGAAATGCTGCAGTAGAGTGGGGAGCTGAAAGAAGGCATGGCAAGGTGGAAAAAAAGTCGAGAAAGGGCTATCTGTTCACATTCTCTTCAGCTTCCTGCTGAGGAGATTCATCATCAAGAGGAGTAGTGTAGCAAGGATATTCCCCTCATTTCAGATTCCTCTCAGCAGTCTCTTTCTTTCTGTGGATAGACTTGGCCACAGCTCCTGGCTCATGGCAGTGCTGCTCCTCAGCCTGCTTTCTGTTTCTTCCAAGCAATTTCTATAGCTGTAGCATCGACTTCCCAGCAGCTGCCGTCTGAGATGCACGGTATGAAGAACTTACTTGTTTTGGTCAGAACACATGGTAAGAAGAACGTGTTTTGACTTTTGGCACAGCCTCTTCCTTCATGCCTCAATAGACATTCCTATTCCTTCAGCACCTGTTCCTCAGCTGCTGCCTTAGCTTGGTGTGTATTTCATATATATCCCTTTTAAAACCTAACCAAAACCCACGACTGACAACAAGGAAGTGCCTTACACAAACACAGCTGAAACATGAAGAGAAAGGTTGCTCACCTGGGGGAATGAGGCACATGGAAGAAGACCAGGGATTATATTCCTTATACGAATGTCAAGGTCTGCTAGCAACACTGCAGGAGGCAAGCTAAACAGGCTTTAAAAGAGATAGTAGTGAAACAAAAATGTCATGACCCAAAGATCGAGGGGAACAGAAGAACTGGAGCATTGTCCCTTTTATGTCTCCTGTAAAGAAAGAAATACTTATGGGGGGTGGTGTTTAAAACTAGCACAAAATGCAACTTATGTGGAAATAAAAGGCTTTTGCTAAGGATGGTCCAGGCTAAGGAAGGTCCAGATCGAGGACCTAGTATCAAGCACTTCTGTATGATGTCAAAATGATGTGAATCGATCAGCAAAGTATGAAATTCAAACAAACTGTGCATAAAAAAACTATTTAGAAATTTTTAATTGTCTCTTAAAATTCTATATTACACTGAAAAATTTACCTAATTCGTTATCATTAAGTAAATATGTATCTGAAACCGAAATCTGTCACACATTTGATAAAAATATTCACTCCACCTCAGCTACCTAGCAGCTGAAGTACCAGCCTTAAATTATTAAAGTTTCATTCATGACAATGATTTTCAAGGAAAAAAATGATGGTCTTTAATAAAATGATACAATACCTAACTCTTACATATATATATATATATATATATATTTTTTTTTCAACTGTACATGTCACAGTGTTTTAGAAGGGAAGTCAGCATCATTAAAATTAATGAGCAGGTTTAGAACTGGGTGACTAAGGTGTCACACATTCAGAAATGCTTGAAAAATTGGTTGCTGTGTGCCTTCATCTAAACAGAGCACTAAGACACAGAACTATTGCTTGTTTTCCCCAAACATGGTGGTGGGAGAAAACGTTATTTCCCCCAAATACATCCTTTCGTTGGATACTTCTGGAAGGCTGCTTGTTTTCTGTGCTCACTTTTGCTACCACTGCTTTTTTAGCATCTCTGCAGTTGCTTTCTCATTCTCTCATTTTCTTTGAATGACTTTGCATTCTGTTCTTTTCCGAGTAACTAGGTAACTGCTAAGAAAAAAAAAATCATTCTAATATATTTACATATACACAAATAACAACTAGAAAACAATGAAAGTCCTTTATATTTCTCCTTCATTCAAATGCCAGTACTCTTTATATCATAGAAAATCATAAAATCATTAAGGTTGGAAAAGACCTCCAAGATCATTTGGTCCAACCATCCCCCTACCACCAATGTCACCCACTAAACCATGTCCCTAAGCACCACGTCCAACCTTTCCTTGAACACCCCCAGGGACGGTGACTCCCCCACCTCCGTGGGCAACCTGTTCTGGTCCCATCTGGCCCCATGGGCTTCTGACAGTCCAGGTGAAGCAGCAGGTCTCTGTTTCCACCTGAACTGGGGGGTTGGGGGCGGGGGGGGGGGGCGGGTTTTCTTCTGTTCCTTGTACCACACTTCCAGGTTGGGAGGATAAGTACCCCGAGGATAAGTGGTCTGGCTAGCAAAGACAGATGCAAAAAAGGCGTTAGGAACCTCTGCCTTTTCCTTATGCTCTGTAGTCATGTTCCACCCTGCGTCCGATATTGGGCAGAGGCAGGGGGTCACACCAAGTCTTATAAAAATGGTCTTTGAGGTATTTACAGAACTATGCCACTTATTTCTGACAGCTTGTTTGAAAATGAAAGGTTGTAGCAACACACAAGAACATGCATGTTGTCATGCACACACATTCCTACACATGTGCTATCCTTGCTTTCAATATTTGCCAGGGCTGGAATGCAGGAAAGCATTCATCGTATAGATAACCCATTAATGTTACTTCAAGCTGCTGAGGAAGGTATGGGTATTTTAACATGGTATGAATGAATATATCCCCTACATCAACCTTTTTTTTTCTTTACATTACAACTTTTCCTAGTGAGAAAATGTGGAATACATTTCTCACGAGGAAAAGGAAAGAAAAATAACACAACCACTTCTTATGACTAATTTACAGAACTAAATTAATATAAGTACCTGCTATTCTCCATGTGGATAAACTGCAGCTTTAAGTTCAATCATCCACTCCTTACTGTAAGCAAGAGAAATGTCAGCAGTTCATTCTCTCTTGAATTCTTTTTGAATAAAATACATTATTGAACTTTTTTTGTACCTGGTGCTTGAGAAAGAAAGAAAGGAAACAAGAAACACAGTTCAATTCCCGTGACAGAAAGGATCTTACCTCTTTTAACCAAAACTTAATCACATTAATCAATGTCATGGAAGTTCAGTGCACTTTAAGATATAGATGCTTGAAAGGTGCTTTTAAGATGCAAAGAAACAGGTAACTAGGTAACCTGAAGAGGAAAAGAAAAAGAGGGAAGATAATTGTCATGGAACATTTAAACTATTAACGATTTTAATGGAAATGAATTTTATATGAATTGTCAAACACCTTTTGGTATCTTTAAAGCTAATATTTGTGGTTAGTAACTTTTCTTACATTCCTCGACCAGCCCCACCCCAATGAAATAACAGGAGATGTGATGAAAGCCCTTAATCATATACCACCTTACAATTTTCCCCTTCCTTATTATGAAAATTAAGAAGACAATTCCAGTCAATCTCTAGTTCACTTTGAGGGCCATATTGAGAATATTCTTAGTGACAATCCTTTAAAAGTTCAAATACCAGCTGTCAACAGCAGGGTACTTGGCTAGAAATACACATGGCTTTCACATTATTACAAATCCTCTGTTACTTCCAGTAATGAAGGAATCAAATAGATTCATAAGACTTACAGTACACACTTTCATCAGGCTGAATATCTACCCTTATTTCTGTCAAGTTTGTGTTACTAAATGATCCAGCCATACAATTTATACTGCAGTTTCATTTAACATTTTACAATTTAGACAAACTCTCTTGAGATTGCAATAATAAACACATATACTCGGTAATATCATCCATATCCTCCTGCAACCTCAGTGATACACTTCTTCCAAATGTCTAAGGACACCAACTGAGCATTGGAATAACGTCTTTTATACCTTTGCTCTCCCTGTCCCTGACAAAATAAAAAAAGTCCCTAACATCCTCACATCCTCTGACTACGAGTTTGGGTGGGTTTTGTCTATATTTTCTTTTTATACAAGACTAAGTAAGATGTGGGCCCACTTAATTCCATTTCAGTAGCTAATTATGACAGCAATAATAAATAAAGACAGAGCCTTCTGGCATACTGCATGTGAAATGAAAAGTAGCAGAATAGCAACTACAGCAAGTAATGCAGTTAGGGATGGAGAATTACCCCTGGGTTTTAATCCCTCTTGTGTCAAAGCAAATAGCTGTCGTATTTTTACTCACTTTACTTTCTCTGGAGTCTAAAATTATAGACAATACAGTATTACATACAAGAAAAAAAGAAGAGCTAAATACCTTGTTGTGATTAACTGGGAGTTTGTACTGTTCTACTGATATAATTAATTCCTAAATAAATATAACCAGATACAGGCATACAGATTTCATCTTAGTCAGGGATATATTGATATTGAAAATTATTGGTATGATTTAGGAAAGTTTATAAACATACGTGCCATGAAATAGAATGATTATTCCCTTGGCTGAAGGATAAGACCCTCTGGATAGGCATGACTGAATGCAGAATGTGTTATAGCCTGAACAAGACTAGCACCTGCTATTTGTGAGGAAAATGGTTGGAAGAATTGGATGAAATTAGTGGTAAGAGAATTCTGTTTGCAGTTTGTTTCAGCACAGAGGCTCTTGTGTCATGGTATCATGGGATTCACTCTGATGAAGACCGGGACTGTGCCCACCCAGCACTGGGGAAAAAGGACAGCACTGCAGACAGGAAAATGGGATTAAACTTAATCATAGCTGACCTGCAGGCGTGGTAGAAATCATAAACTACTAATGAAATGTATGTTAGTGAAATACATGAATAAATTCAGCTACATGCCTGAAAACCAAGCTAAGCATATTCAAAAGCATTGTTTTTTTCTCTCCTGAATCTGTGCCTATAACGGAATGAACTTTGTCTATTAGAGACAAAGAAGGAAGTGTCACATATTCTGGAGCCAACTCATCCTTGAGAGAAAATAACTAGACACTGTATGAAACCCCTCTCTGTGTTTGCTATAATAGTACATGCATAGCCTGCTTATACTCTGAGAAGATTCTCCCCATCTACTCCACTTTTGTGAGACCCCACCTGGAGTACTGCATTCAGCTCTGGGGCCCCCAGCACAAGAAGGACATGGAAGTGTTAGATCACGTCCAGAGGAGGGCCATGAAGTTTATCAAAGGGCTGGAACACCTCTCCTGTGAAGACAGGGGAGGGAGTTGGGGTTGTTCAGCCTGGAGAAGAGAAGGTTCCGGAGAGACCTTATAGTGGCTTTCGAGTACCTAAAGGGGGCCTACAGGAAAGCTGGGAAGGGACTCTTTGTTAGGGGGTGTCATGATAGGACAAGGAGTAATGGCTTTAAACTAAAAGAGGGAAGATTTAGATTAGATGCTTGGAGGAAATTCTTCACTCCGAGGGTGGTGAGGCCCTGGCACAGGCTGCCCAGAGAAGCTGTGGATGCCCCATCCCTGGAAGTGTTCCAGGCCAGGCTGGATGGGGCTTTGAGCAACCTGGTCTGGTGGGAGGTGTCCCCGCCCATGGCAGGGGGGTTGGAACCAGGTGGTCTTTAAGGCCCCTTCCAATCCAAACTGTTCTGTGATTCTATGATTCTAAAATCAAAAACTACTTTGATGTACTTAACAAAACACCAAACTTAATGTCATGCTAATTATGAACACATCTTGTCATCACTGTGAAGTGGACTGATGAGTCTGTGTCTGCCTCTAAATGATGGTACAGACCTAAGGTGGGGTGGGGCAGGGCTGGGCAATGTGTTGTGACTTGGTATAAATTGCATGAGGACATGCGACTTACCTTGTGCTACTGGCTCCTGAGCCAAGGGCATACTTCAAGAAGATAAAGCCAAGAAAAATTAAGTGATTGACTACCTTCAAAATGAAGAACCAAAAATCTCTATCCCAGCAGATATGCCTAAAGAGAAATAAATGGCCACTGTGGATTTTCTGTGATAAGGGCTTTATGTCAGTGATTTTGCTGCTGGTTTGTGCAGAGTTACAGTGGAGTGATTTAAAAAGACCATGAATATATATGCTATAACACCCATGTCAATTACAGCTCTAACTCATTTCAGAGAGCTGACTGCAGATGGTGTGTGCTCAGGTACCTCTGACTGAACACAACTGGTTTTGGCATCATGACAGCTAGACATGAAATAAGCCCTAATCAGACTCAGCTAACATCATGTTGATCACAAGTAATGGGGGGCACAGAGTAAGGCAATCTGGCCAGTCATCATTAATGTCCATCAGCTGAACTAAGCCTCTGTAATCATGTTCAGACAAAATAAAATATCCCAAAATATTCCAATGAAGGGCAGACCCAAAAGGATAACTTCATTAATAAAATTTAAATATTACAAATAATAAAATAATATAGATGCCAAGTCTGTTGAAGTATGATCAGATCCCAGCACATCTTTTTCCATTGTCTCTGTGATGCACGCTGCAGTCTGACAGGGGAGTCTGATATACCTGCATCTCAATCCCATGTGTTCATTCTTTCCTATTGCTCAAGATTTTTTTATATACATCATTTACTGAGAGGTTTTAGGCTTCACACGTTTTCTTCCTCTCTGATACTGAAAGTCTTTCTCTTTCTTCCTCCTCCATACTGTATCACTGATACTATCAACATAGAATCTCTCTTTCTTAAAGAGGGATGAGTGTTACTGAAAGTAAACTAAATAGCTGCCAAAATCTTTTCTCCCTATCTGTAAAGGAAAAGTGCTTTAAGGGCAGAAATGGACAAGGTGTGTAAGACAAAGGAGAACTTGGCCCCTCCACTTAGTCATACATTGTAAACTGCTTGTGTGGGTTTTTCAGTAACTTTAAATCAAGAAAAAATAAGATTTCCTTTATGTTCTCTGTCTCTCTCATTTATTCACAGAATAAATGAAATGATATAAAGCATGCACATGCAAAATATATATTTTTCTAAAAGCTTGTAATGAAAATGTTGCTGTCTGGAACAGCAGTAATAATTTGTTTGTTTATTCATAGTTATTTGCTTTGTGAATCAATAGAGCTCTAGTGTCTAGGCATAGTTCATGTAAGTTAAAGTCAAAGGCATTAGCATTTTCCTAGAACAAATCACAGAGACTGCATTTATTTCACTTTTAATGGCAACAATCCTAATTAAGCTCTGATTTAAATAGTCACTTCTAAGTTACATGGTGACAGCTATGAGAAGAACCTTTTCAGAGAGGGGACCCATAGAAAAATAAAATCTTGTCTTGTCACTTAAGGTTAATATTTTCAGATTTTGTATTCAGTGAAAAATCAGTACATGAGATGAGTATTGTACTGCTTTCTGAAAGCACTGAGTTTCAAGCCTAGACATATTTCCTGCAAAGTAGAAACTGTACAATAATTTTACCATGAAAGATACTGCAGGAAGGTGATGCTGTAACTAAAAAAATCTGTTGTCGTAATGCAAAAACAAACTTTGGAGGAATCATTTCAGGACTGAAATATAAAAGCCTGGCAATAATTTCTGTCACAGTGAGCTCAAATAGTAAACTAACTCATAAATGATTATAGAATCATAGAATCATTTATATTGGAAAAGACCTTCAAGATCATCAAGTCCAACTATCTGCTTGAATTTCCAAGTCCCATCACTAAACCATGTCCCTTAGTGCCATGTTCACACATCTCTTAAATACCTCTAGGGTTGGAGACCATAACAGAATCACAAAATTGTAGAATCATAAAGGTTGGAAAATACCTCCAAGATCATCTGGTCCAACCATCGCCCTACCACCAATGTCACCCACTAAACTATGTCTCTAAGCACCACGTCCAACCTTTCCTTGAACACCCCCAGGGACGGTGACTCCCCCACCTCCGTGGGCAACCCATTCCAATGCCTGACTACTCTTTCTGAGAAGAAATGTCTCCTAATTTCCAACCTGCACCTCCCCTGGTGCAACTTGAGGCCATTCCCTCTAGTCCTATCACTAGTTACCTGTGAGAAGAGGCCGATCCCCAGCTCCCCACACCTAGTCCTTTCAGGTAGTTGGAGAGAGCAATAAGGTCTCCCCTGAGCCTCCTCTTCTCCAGACTAAACAACCTCAGTTCCTTCAGCCGCTCCTCACAGGACTTGTGTTCCAGGCCCTTCACCAGCTTCGTAGCCCTTCTCTGGACATGTTCCAGGGCCTTGATGTCCTTCTGGTACTGAGGGGCCCAAAGCTGAACACAGTACTTGAGGTGTGGCCTCACCACAGCTGAGTGCAAGGGGACGATCACCTCCCTGGTCCTGCTGGCTACCCTATTCCTGATACAAGCCAGGATGCCTGGGCAGCCTGTTCCAATGCTTGGTCACCATCTCCATGAAGAAATCTTTTCCTAAAATTCAATCACCAGTGCAACTTGAGACCACTTCCTCATGTTCTATCATTTCTCACCTAAGAAAGGAGATGGACACCCACCTTGCTGCAACCTCCTTTCAGGTAGTTGTAGAGAGTGATGAGCTCTCTCTTCAGCCTCCTTGTCTCAAAACTAAACCTCAGTTCCCTCAGTCATTCCTAATAACTCTTGTTTTCTAGTACCTTCAGAAGCTTTGTAGATCTTCTCTGGACACCCTTAGGCAACTTAATATCCTTCTTATACTCTTGCTATAATAGGCCCCAAACTGAATACATTATTTGAGGTGCTGTCTCACCAATGCTGTGTACAAGAGGACAATCACTTCCCTAATCCTGCCAATACAAGCCAGGGTGTTACTGGCCTTCTTGGCCACCTGAGTATACTTCTGGCTCATATTCAAGCAGCTGTTGACCAGCACCCCCAGGCCTTACTCTTTTGGCCAACCTTCCAGCCACTCTTCCCCAAGCCTAAACCGCCATATAGAGTTGTTGTGACCGAACTGCAGGGCCTGGCACTTACTCTTGTTGAATGTCATGCAAAACTTTGCTTTTAAACCTCCTGTGTTGGTTTTACCAAACTGGGCAGATGAGCTCCACCACAACCACTCTGTCACTCCCCCTCCTCAAAGGGAAAGGGGGAGAAAATATGATGAGAAAGGCTCAAGGTTTGAGATAAGGGCAGGGAGCTGACTCAGCAACCATCATCATAGGCAAAACAGACTGAGCATAGGGAGATTAGAAAAATTTATTACTTTTTATTAACAAGCTAGAGAAGTGAGAAACAAAGAAAAACTAAAAACACTTCTCCCCATCCACTCTGTACTATCTCCTCCCCCTGAGCAGCACAGGAGAACAGGGGAATGGGGCTTGCAGTCAGTCTATAGCACTTCGTCTCCGCCGCTCCTTCACGGTCACTCCCTGCCCCTGCTCCCCGTGGGGTCCCTCCCACGGGATGCCGTCCTTCCCGAACTGAGCCTGGGGGGCTGCCCACAGGCCGCAGCTCTTCCAGAACTGCTCCCACACGGCTCCGTACCACGGGGTCCATCCCCCAGGAGCAAACTGCTCCAGCACGGGTCCCCCACGGGCGGCAGCTCCCCCCAGACCCCCTGCTCCTGCGTGGGCTCCTCTCCACGGGCTGCAGCTCCGGCCCGGGGCCTGCTCCTGCGGGGGCTCTCCATGGGCCGCAGCCTCCTCCAGGCCACATCCACCTGCTCCACCGGGGGCTCCTCCACGGGCTGCAGCGTGGAGATCTGCTCCGTGTGGGACCCATGGGCTGCAGGGGGACAGCCTGCTCCACCAGGGGCCTCTCCATGGGCCTCAGGGGAACTTGTGCTGCGTGCCTGGATCAGGTCTTCCCCCTCCTTCTTCACTGACCTTGGTGTCTGCAAGGCTGCTTTTCAGTCTTTGCTCTCCCAGCTGCTGTAGCGCAGCAGTTTTTTTCTCTTTCTTCCAGCTGCTCTCCCAGAGGCATAAACAACATCACTGATTGGCTCAGCTCTAGCCAGCGGTGGGTTCCTTTGGAGACAGATGAAGCCAGCCCTTATCTAACATGAGGCAGCTTCTGGATTCTTCTCATGGAGGCCGCCTCTACAGCCCCCTGCTACCAAAACCTTGCAATGTATACCCACTACACCCACAGACTACATTTCTGTGAAACTTAAGATAAACGGTATAGTAATTTATGGTTTTTCAGGAATCCAGGATGTAAATGATCTAGGATTAATCTGATGATTTGATGTGATAGTGTGCTCCTCCCCCACTTCTCACTTTTGGTCTGTCCGTGTCCTTGCTCAAACACTGGCTGTTACACCCAAGGCCTTGCTCAGGCCAGTAAGTGACCAGTGTCCTGGGTACACCCAAGGCTTTGCTCATGCAGATAATGACCACAATAACAACTCAAGCTGGGTGTTGGAGAATTTGACAGACAGACGTGCTCAGCAGTTGAGTGATAATGGAGTATGCACCAAACCACTCCCACCCCCCACACCAAATACAACAAAAAACAGCAAAACAATATGACTATTAGTCCATCATCTTAACCCACAAATAGTGAACAAAGAGCCTTTGGAACTCCTCTGCATGGCAGCTCACTGCAGGACAGGATATCCCCTTGAGGGGATCATCTCTCAAGGTCACACATGCTGCAGAGATCCCTTATTCCTCATGAGAAATTCCTTGCTGCAACAGATCCTCACGAGTGATTAATAGCTTGGTAAATTTTGTAAGCTTTGCTTACAAAGATTATGTCTTTGATTGTGCACACATAATCCTCAAACCTTTAGACATCCATTGACCAAGTCTGGGACTAGGAGTGGATTCAGCCGCACCTAGGCTCCTTACCTTTTTGGTTCAAGGACTTTAGAAAGCAAAGGTGTCTCAATTCTGAACCTCATGACTCAACAGGAGGATCTTCCTGACACATCTCACATACCCTGTCCTCTGTAATAATCATCTTTACCATCTTGAATCTTGTTAAATTTTTTTTATGATTATCTTTGTTAGACCACTGCATCATATCAATAAATATATTATTGCTTTTCTTTTATGAGTGAAGTATATGATTTCATTCATGACACTTTATGTTCATTCAGACCACTGGGTATATCAGAACTTATGTTTCCAATAAAGAGATCTTTTTGTACAATGATTGTGATGCAGGTGCAAAACAGCTGTGAAATCCCCTATGTATATAGCACATATATAATCCTGTATGTATATTGTACACATATATATAACAGTCAATTCTTACGATTTTGTCAGTTTCCGGAAGAAAATAATATTTAATTTCTGATTCATTTATTTACCCATATAACCCAATTCATGACAAACTCTATTCTTGGGGGACCATGTTTTTAATTGTTAGAAAAAGTTGTAACAATAAAATTGGTGGAAGAATGGGATTCCAAAATATTCACTTGCTCACAATTCTACTTGCAAAAATGCTTGCTTCAAATTATTTGAAACAGTATACAGCTCCTCTATGCTATTCAAATCTTCCTTATTTAGGAACAGAACAAAATATATAAATAAATAAAAGGGAGGAAGAAAAATGCCCAAAGGGGTCTAACTTTATTTTTATACCTAAAGCTTGAGGAGATAACTACAATTTCAACCCTTTACCAAACAAGTTGAATTTAGCTGAAGGATGTGTTTCAGATCTGAAAAGCTCCCAGGAACTGTGCCTATGTAGCATATATGCATGAAAGAATAGGGAGAGTTTCTCAGTTGATCACAAATAAAAGACAGTATTAAACAGAAGAGAACAAGAAGCCTCAAATGCTTGCTTGAAAGAGACTCTGAAGGAGTATTGTTTAACCTCAGACAAAAATAATTGGAGGGGACTAATTGATTACAAGTGATTCACAGAACTGATCCAAAATAAATAAATAAATAAAAATTTACATGTTCAGAAGCACAAGAGATGTCTTGAAATGCCCGTATGGATACTAATAGTACAGACACCTTAATGAATTACTCTTGCTGAATAAGAAGTAATCAACCAAAGGTTACTTATCAACTTTTATCAGAAATAGCAACTTATGCCAAACTTTTGCTGTCCCAGCTAAATGGTTACCAAAAGTCCTTTGAAGCCTATCTGCAGTAGCTGTGGCTATGATGTAAATATATCCAAACAGACAAGCACATTTTCTTATACACAGAAGAACAACAGAAATCTATAAACAAACAGGAACAGATGACTAAATCACTGGTTCACAGTAAAACCACAAAAATGTTCACAAGGACTGTTACAAATCTCTTACTCTAAGAAAAATTATGTATCGGTGATTAGAAGCAAATGTTAGGATCAGTGTCCGTTATACCAGCTTGAGTACAGATATGAAGTGAAAAGGACTGAAAAGATAGTTCCCCTATGCACAAACTTTACATCCAGGGAAGGAAAAAAAGATATTGATCTTGTTCTACCTGAATTCTTTTTAGATCAAGTAAAAGCTATTTCTCGACTTTCTAACACTGTTTAGAAAGGAAATATATGATCTAAAAGAAACTGAAGAAAGCTATGTTCAAGTGAGGAGAGGTGTGAACAAGTAGTCAAACAGTGGATAAGAGGAAAAAAAGGGTTGGAAATTGAGAGGATAGCAGTAACCAATTTTGTCAAGAAATATTTTTGGCCTTTCCTGTTTTCCTGTTTGTAGATGGCTTTTTTTTTTTTTTTTTTAAGTCATTAGCTATTTTTAAAGTTAAATTTGAAAAATAAGGAAAAGAGACGGAAAATAAAATCCCAGCAGGAGCTCTTTCTATTGCTGCTCTCCTTTTATCTTTTTCTCCGTATATTTTGTGGGTTTGTTTCTGTATTCCTGTAATGGTTCTGAATTTTAATGATAAAGCACTTGGCCTAAAACCAACATATGCAATAATAGGCTTAATTACTCAATACTTGTCCAGAATCTCTGAGAATTTCAAACCCTAATATAGAATCATAGACTCATAGAATACCTTGGGTTAGATGGAACCCTAAAGACCACCTAGTTCAAAGTCCCCTGCCAAGAGAAGAGACACCTTCCACTATATCAGGTTGCTCAAAGCCCCATCCAACCTGGCCTTGAACGCTTCCAGGGATGGGGCATCCACAGCTTCTCTGGGCAACCTGTTCCAGTGCCACACTACCCTTACAGTAAAGAATTTCCTCCTAACATCTAGTTTAAATCTTCCGTCTTGTAGCTTAAAACCATTCCCTTTGTCCTATCACTATGTCCCCATATAAAAAGTTACTCTCCATCTTTTCTATAAGCCCCCTTTAAGTGCTGAAAACATGTAATGAGGTCTCCCCAGAGCCTTCTCTTCTTCAGGCTGAACATCCAGATACCCCCAGATACTTCGCTGGCAAGACAGCACAAGAAGTTGAAAAGTCGTTGGCTCTGTGTGAGCACTGCTCTGCAACAATTAAAACAGCAGTATCTTATCAACATTATTCTCATCCTAAATCCAAAACGCAGCATTATACCAACTACTAAGAGGAAAAGTAATTCTATCCTAGGTGAAACCAGGACAGAAGGGAACAAGGGAACATATCTTACACACGAAATGGGTGTGCTGCCATTCAAAGGGACCTCAAAAAGCTAGAGAAATGGGCTGGAAGGAACCTTATGAAATTCAATACAGGGAAATGTCAAGTCCTGTCCCTTGGGGAGGAATGTCCAAAGGCACCAGGAAAGGCTGGGACCAACTGGCTGGAAAGCAGTTCCACAGGGAAGAATTTGGGGGTCTAGGTGGACAACATCTGAAATGAGCCAGCAATGTGCCATTGCCATAAAGAAGGCCAACAGTGCCCTACCTTCCAGCTTATATTCATGTCTGGTGTTGCTCCTCCCCAGGTGTAGGACTTTGTACTACTCCTTGTTGAGCTTTATGTGGCTCCTGTCAACCCATTTCTCCAGCCTGATAAGGTCTCTCTGAATGTCAGTATGACCCTCTGGTGTGTCATTTCTCCCAGTAACCAAAAAAGGTGCCTGCGTTCTGAAATGATGTTGAACCCCGAATTTTAGGGAGCTGAAGGCACCTTTCTGTCTTGCCTGAGGTGACAAGAAGAGTCCTCAGTGCAGCACTTTGCTCTGGATAGCTCTACAACAAATTCCCACCCAGTATCACAGAATCACAGAATCGTCTAGGTTGGAAGAGATCCCCAACATCATCTAGTCCAACCTCTGTCCTAACACTAACAAGACCTCCACTAAACCATATCACTAAGGGCTACATCTAAACGTCTTTTAAAGACTTCCAGGGATGGCAACTCAACCACCTCCCTGGGCAGTCCATTCCAATGCCTAACAAGCCTTTCAGTAAAGAAGTTCTTCCTAACATCCAACCTAAAACTTCCCTGGCGCAACTTTAGCCCATTCCCCCTCGTCCTGTCACCAGGCACGTGGGAGAATAGACCAACCCCCACCTCTCTACAGCCTCCTTTAAGGTACCTATAGAGAACAATAAGGTCACCCCTGAGCCTCCTCTTCTCCAGGCTAAACAACCCCAGCTCCCTCAGCCGCTCCTCGTAAGACTTGTTCTCCAGACCCCTCACCAGCTTTGTTGCCCTTCTCTGGACTCTCTTGAGCACCTCCATGTCCTTCCTGTAGCGAGGGGCCCAAAACTGAACACAGTACTCGAGGTGGGGCCTCACCAGAGCCGAGTACAGGGGGACAATCACCTCCCTAGACCTGCTGGCCACACTGCTTCTTATACAGGCCAGGATGCTGTTGGCCTTCTTGGCCACCTGAGCACACTGCTGGCTCATATTCAGCCGACAATCAACCAGTACTCCCAGGTCCTTCCCGGCCAGGCAGCTTTCCAGCCACTCATCCCCCAGCCTGTAGCGCTGCTTGGGGTTGTTACACCCCAGATGCAGGACCCGGCACTTGGCCTTGTTGAACTTCATACAGTTGACCTCAGCCCATCGCTCCAGCCTATCCAGATCCTCCTGCAGAGCCTTCCTTCCCTCGAGCAGATCGACACACGCACCTAACTTGGTGTCATCTGCAAACTTACTGAGGGTGCACTCGATCCCCTCATCCAGGTCATCAATAAAGATATTAAAGAGGACCGGCCCCAGCACTGAGCCCTGGGGGACTCCGCTAGTAACCGGCCTCCAACTGGATTTGGCTCCATTCACCACTGCTCTTTGGGCCCGGCCATCCAGCCAGTTTTTAACCCAACAAAGCGTACGCCAGTCCAAGCCACGAGCAGCCAGTTTCTTGAGGAGAATGTTGTGGGATATGGTGTCAAAAGCCTTACTGAAGTCAAGGTAGACCACATCCACAGCCTTCCCCTCATCCACCAAGTGCGTCACTTGGTCATAGAAGGAGATCAGGTTCGTCAAGCAGGACCTGCCTTTCATAAACCCATGCTGACTGGGCCTGATCGCCTGGTTGCCCTGCAAGTGCTGTGTGATGACATTCAAGATAATCTGCTCCATGAGCTTCCCTGGCACTGAGGTCAAGCTAACAGGCCTATAGTTCTCCGGGTCTACCCTCCGGCCCCTCTTGTAGATGGGCGTCACGTTTGCTAGCTGCCAGTCGACTGGGACCTCCCCTGATAGCCAGGACCGCTGATAAATGATGGAAAGCGGCTTGGCCAGCTCCTCCGCCAGTTCGCTCAGGACCCTCGGGTGGATCCCATCCGGCCCCATCGACTTGCGTACATCCAAGTGCTGTAGCAGGTCGCCAACCATTTCCTCATGGATAGTGAGGGCCACATCCTGTTCCCCATCCTCTTCCACCAGCTCAGGGTACCAGGTATCCAGAGAACAACCGGTCTTGCCGTTAAAGACTGAGGCAAAGAAGGCATTGAGCACCTCAGCCTTTTCCTCATCTTTTGTAACTAAGTTTCCCCCCGCATCCAGTAAAGGATGGAGATTCTCCCTAGTCCTCCTTTTGGTGTTGATGTATTTGTAAAAACGTTTTTTGTTATCTTTAACAGCAGTAGCCAGATTGAGCACCAGATGAGCTTTGGCCTTTCTAATTTTGTCCCTGCACAGCCTCACAACATCCTTAAAGTCCTCTTGAGTAGCCCCCCCCTCTTTTCCAAAGATTATAAACCCTCCTTTTTCTCCTAAGCACGAGCCACAACTCTCTGTTCAGCCAGGCCGGTCTAGTTCCACGTCGGTATGTCAGGTGTGTTGTTTGGTATGCTGGTTATGCCATTCTAGATCCCTAGATTACATGCTGAGATTAGATATTTAGTCCTTTACTGTGAGCAGTAACCTTTAAAAAAGTTAGGTGTTAGGCCTAACTGCATTTAATCTGTAGGAGATTAAAGTTTTCTTTGGCTGCTGGCAATGACTTTTTAGCTAAAAGAGAAAAGCAGCTTCCTACGGCTGGAGGCAAAATGTTAACCTGATTCATATAAGCTTTATTTCCTCCATCTGCTGACCAGCCAGCTTTCTAGAAGACTTCTCTTCTACCAGTGTAAGAAAACAGGTGGAACAAAAAATTTACCTACAGGCAATCGTTGTCCATCTGCACCCAGGCTAGCCAAAACCTCCACCTAGTTATGAGACGGAATACTAGCCAAGGTGTGGGAGCTTGACTACCACCTGTTCCCAGCAATGTAAAGTCAAGTATCCCTGGTAGCATGGTGCTGGAGCTTTGGTCCTGTGCACAACAAGCTGAACCTTTCAAAAGCTCTAATAAATTACTAAAAAAATGCTGTATAAAAAGCAGTGCAAGGATTACAAACAACAATGCCAGTGCTAATTAGGGTTAGCCAAGGCTTTCTCATTCATACAGCTAAGGGAGCATATGGGAAATGTCATGTTGTCACAGCAGATTTTTTGCTTCAAAAAGTTGCATGAAACATCAAAGCCAAGTAAAATAATAGCTGCATACAACAAATGTGAGGTACAAGAACCTCAGATAATAAATCTTTTTTTCTTTTTTTTTTCTTTTCATTGAGAAGGGTTGCCATAAGAATGCGTGTAAAAATGCAATCTGTTGTGTTGTCTATTGTCAAGTTGTTTCTCTATTTATTAAATGAAAGCATTTAAAAGTATTCTCTTATTCGTCACAGAAAATCCTAGACTTAAAATTAAAATTATTATTAATTTAAAAAATGCTGTGTCCTTTAAAAGCTTGAAACACTTCCTTTTCATATGGATGTAGCTCTTCTTTCTACCTGCAGTCTTTGGGAGTTAGAAAAGGATCAATAATTCTGATTGTGTTAGTTAATGACTGAAACAAGTCTGAGACCACTTTTAGGAAAATATTACTATTGTACGTAGCTCTTTTCAACGTGATGCTTCTGTACAAATAAGGTGTTTCACACTGGATCTGTCTTTGGACTCACCTAGGAGGAAAACCCTTTCAAATTTTGTTCCAAAAGCTCCCGTGTAGTATTTATGCCCTAAATATAAGGCATAATAATTTCAATGACTCTGTCTCTCTTTCTGAGGAACACTGAAATCTCTATTTCTGAGGAACACAGAAGCCAGAGGGAGGGACCCATAGATTGAGAAGAATGTCAGCTTTCCAGGAGAATGTGTAACAGATTGTTTTCCTATGACTACAACTGAAGAAGCAAGGCAGTGAAAAGTATATGGGACTCAGTATGTGAATGAGGTGTTTGTTTACTTTTTTAATGTTGTTTTTCCTCTTCTACTTCACATTAAGAAGGCTGTTGTTGGATTTGCTGTTCACAGGTTCCCAAAGAAAGGAAATACAAGTAGCTGAAATATAGGCATTGCAAGAAGTTTCCTCTTTTTCTGACTTTCTTGCCTCTGAAACCTGAAAAGAGAAACACTTTACAAGAAAGGACATTTCCCCCTTGTGCCTAGGGTAAGCCCATGCCAGAAAACCCAAACCCATGTGCTGTGGTTTCTATTTTTCAGCCTTTTTTTTTTTTTTAAAGGAAATTTATTAGTTTTGATGTTGTTTTTTTACTGAACCTGACAGAAGAGTGGCAAGTATAGCAGTCAGCTTTTACAAGGTCTGTGATTGCCCAAAGCCTTACTCTTTGGCAAACCTAACACAATAGCAAAAGTAAGTCTTAAGATCACATAGACTATCAGAAGTTTATATGATATGTCAGATTGTGTCATCTGACCACCAGAGAAGTTGAACAGGCATAGGAACTTCTGGGAAACCTGAATCTTTGGCTATGGGGGCAGCACATCAGTAAGATACACTGAGATTGACAACTGCAGGTAGACAGAGTGGTGGGACCCCTTGGGATCTGTTGTCATTTTTGTGAACCACGGTTCTTCCTTCTGCCACCAGATCTCCATAACATGTGATGGGCATCCTACAGTTCTTGGGCATTTGAAGATTTGATAGGTGTCCATTGGGATCAGGGGGCTGGATATATCTTTGTTATAGGAGTACCAATCACCGTAGACAAATCACTATAATACAATATTCAGGGCGGTCTAATTAATTCTTTGTTTTTACACTATCTCATTTCCCACCTTGAGACCGTGGCTTAAGATGATAAAAACTATATGAAAGGATACCTTAATGTTTTTCCTGGCAGAGTACTAGAAAGCTGACTAGAAAACTTGTGGAAAGTCATAGTGTAGAGCTTCATTTCAATTTCTTACGATTTGATGCTCAGTTATAAGTGTTTGTTGTGTTTTGTTTTTCTATTGAACTCTTCTTTTAGTATTTTGGTAGAAAATGGAAGACAAGGTCACCAAGAGAAACTAGGACTATTTAAAACCTGTAGATGGCATTATGACATTACTGCATTTCTATCCACTAGTTCTGGACACATTCAAAAATATAATGTACCAAGAGGTCATAAAGGTGTATAGCAGCTGTTAGATGACTAAGTTAGATGATAGCCAAACAGTATCATTTAAATCTCTTAAAAAATTTCAATGTAATGGTTAACTACAGTCCAGTGGGGTGAGTGACTACTACATAACCTATGAGTAATGTAATGACTAATGTAATCTAACTTACCCAGGAGAACCTGGCTGTGGTTTTAGTCAAGTAAGATTAGCAACTGGCAAATCAAAAATGGAAGTCATTGTGTAGTCAACAGTAGAAAAGGCCAAGACATGCCTTAGGGCCTTAATTGTACTGTCATATAGAAAACAATGTGACCTGACTGCATTACACTATTGATATTATGCCTTGGAAGCACCAAAGATGTGTCATTTGAAAGGAATGTTATTGTAGAAAAAAATCTCAGAATCCAAGACAGAAAATGAAAATGCAGGGAAGAGTGAAAACATATATTTAAGGATTTGTTAGGATTCTGTTGGCATGCTCCTTCTCTGAATTAAGTTTCAGGTCAGTAGTCTGCAACAAATCCTCTATTCCAGGGGGAGACATGCTCATGCATTACAACACAGAAACCATGCTACCTTATAAAATGTTTGTGAAAATGAAATGAAATCCACCAGGATACAAAAAGTAATTAACACATTAAATGAATAGTATATTTCTTAGATGAAATTAACCATTATTTTTTAAAGGAGATAGTCTTTCAGTAGAAATCAGCTACATTCAAATTACCTTCAGTATGCATGATAAACTCTGAAATAATCATTGTCACCTGAGATGAAAATTGTACTGTCGTGCTTACTTGAAATGTAAGGCTTTATTGCATATTCTAAGTATGCTTATATTTTGCTAGTGCATATTAGTATGTTAATGCAGTCTACATATAACATTTTTAATTGTAAGTAGCGTTATTTTCTTTATGTCAAGTATGGCTGGAGAGTAATGGAATTGCTTACCACAGAGAATTCAAACCAGGGTATCATGCAGACATTTCTTCAACTGTAATTTGGTGTTGCACACACTGAAGTGTGACTGTCTTACATCAGCCATCAGTTTTACATAGGTATTTTTGTATAATGAGGAGCAGCTGACATGATTTAGTTGTCTACCAGATGAAAAATCCTATCCCTGAATTTTGATCAGGTCAATGCATCTCAGATAATGTGTCAGAAGAATGAAATCACTCAGTTGATCCTGGAATTGAGCTACAAACTCTTAAAGATAACATTGTCAGTATTGGTTTGCTGTGAAAACAAACAAAACAAACAAACAAACAAACAAACAAAAAAAACACTCTACCATAAGTTAGGAGGCCACTAATCAGAAGTTGTATCCATGTAGACATTTGTCTTTATGAAATAAATATATTTTCAATGTTTCCACACAGGATTTTGACAAAACTAGCTTTACCTCAGTGAACAATTTTTTATTTTTTTTTTTCCCAGTGTCCTCTGGGCCTTGACTTTCATCTGAGACTTTTGAAATTGATGGAGCTTTCTGCCTTTGAACTGTGGGCTTGCATTCTTGGTTAACAGACAGAGAACTGGAGCAATGAACTCTGCTGGGGCATGAACACATTAGAATGGAGGAAATCACTGTTAGGAGAGACTACAATAGCACATCTCCTCTGTAAAACAGTAAGCACAATCCATCCTCCATTCACTGCAGTGGCTCCCTACGGAGTGCTGAATAGATAGAGCAGAACTTACATCTGTCTGTCTTTGCAGCTCTGCTGGCTTTCTCATACTCAGCTCTATCTGTCTTCCATATGCTATGAAACATTGCTTCCTATGTGCAAAGTCATAAATCTTAGATAATATTGTCTTAGTTATATTCATTATGAATTCATTTGCCAATTAACAGGTTAGTGATACATTTATTAATTAAAACTACGGAATACAAGAAGAATGAAAGAAAATTAATACTCAAAAGAACTATATTTGATTTTGCTGGTGTTGATGCTTTATGTGAGACTATATCCTTTAAAGACCCATTTTGGACATTACTCATTTGGTACATTTTAGGAAAACTGTTTTAAAATGTTCGGTGTAATTTTCTTCTCAGACAGAAGACTGGCAAATGTTTTGCTGTAAGAAATGGAGTTTGTCTGTGTGATGGATAGTGACTTTGTAGCTAAGCGTAGTGATTGTCTCTTAATGTTATATTTCTTGTGGTGCTACTTAGCTGAAATACAGCAGAGGTTTGAGATCCTGATCTGGCACTGAACAATGCAGCTTCTTTGCTATCTGTGAATCTGTGCAATTTAATCAGCTGAGAACAAGTCCTGCCAGTTCAAATAAAAATCTTATCAAATCAAAAGTATTTTTCTCGTGACAAATGCAATTCTAACAATTAAATGGCATATACAGAACAATAACAGTTCTTGCATACTCATGTAGCGTTCTAGCTGACTTCCATGTTCACTGCTATGAGCATCCAGTGTTCAGTTTGTTTCTGAATAGATTCTGATGCTAATCATATTTACCTCTGCAAGAGTGTGTTTTCATTTAGAACGATGAAGTGGGCATTCATGAATGAGTCACCCATAATTAGAATAAGGGGTTTATGCTGTGCTTCTAATAATTGAGACATAGCAAACAAGATGCTTACTAATCCTTATAGGGCAACAATTGAAACAATTGCTCTATCATATTGGAAATCATCGTGAAATTGAGAATAAGGTCAGCCTTAAATTGCTATTGCATATTTCTTAGAGGTTCTGGCATTCTTCAGGCTTTATCATTTTTTCTGGAGTGCACAGAGCTGTCTGCAGCCTAGTGATGTGCAGCCTAATGATCTGCTGGTGACAGTTCAAATGAACATCAGAATTCCCACTGACAGGAATGGTTGCAGTTTGTCTTTGGAAGTGCGTTGTTGTGACTGTGCACCTCTTTTCTTAAAAGTGTTTCTTCAGGCTTCCCCAGTCCTGGAACTGTTGTGATATCTTTTACTACTTTTTGATGCTGTTACAGTCATCTGAGCCAGTCTGACTTGCTATCCTATTTATTGTGCTTCCCCTTTAAAGGACCTCTCTGTAACCATAGCCACTCAGTGTTGCACAGGGACAGAGAACTGTAGTCCTTGAAATTAAAGATGCTTTACTGTGGTCTCCAAGAGCAACAAACATCACAAAATGCCTCCTTCCCTCCCCTGCGTTAGCTCAAGTATGGTGTGTGGGCCTTGGTTTTCCAAAGGAGCCCTCAGATCTGTAAATGCACTGAAAAGTAATAACTGTGAGTTAAAATAACAATATCTAAAGAGGAGAAGGCTGCAATTCTGTGTGCAGAGAAAACAAAATAAAACAGAACAAAACCACGACAACAACAACAATAACAAAACAGAGATATGTCAGCTCCTCTCAGCCAGCATGTGTTTGCAGACACCCAGGGGAAGAAACAAGTTCTGGGACAGCAAGTGACATTGGTGCAACACAGGTCCCGGTGAACATCCTCGACATGGTTCCATTAAAACAGTGGGCTGCTGGACACAGGAAAACAAAGCCTGCTGGCTTCTGGGCTTCCCAAGTGTTAAACTTCAAGTCTTCATTTCCATTAAAGTGTTTATTTTTAAGGCCCAGAGAACTCCTTTTCTCCTCAAAGTGCTGAATGCAATCTCCAGACGTCCCTGAAGCTCAGTCTTAAGTAAGATAAGGAACCCCTGAAAGAAGGTGTATGTTACATTTTCAGTCATCTCCTCTACATATATGAATGTTTTCACAGAATCACAGAATGGCTGAAGTTGGAACGGACCTCTGGAAGCCATCTGGTCCAACCCCTGCTCAAGCAGGGACACCCAGAGCAGGCTGCTCAGGACCATGTCCAGGTGGCTTTTGAAAATCTCCAAGGAGGAAACTCCAGAATCTCTGAGAAACCTGTGCCAGTGCTAAGTCACGCATATAGTAAAAAAGAGTGTTACCTAATTTTCAGATTTTTTTTTTTTCTCTCATCTGCTCTTACTTTTCTCAAAGGCATTTGCATTTTGTAAGAACAAAGACATTTTTTCTTTGTATAGATAGAGGCAAATCTAGATCATAAAATAATAAATAATTGTATAGAGAAACAATAATGTAGGACAGCCAACTACAGACTTTGCTTTTAGCTGTTGAAGCAGATAGACCTCTAAATCAAAGAAGGCCTGTCCCATTAAATGCCTCTCTTCACATTTCCAGTCCTCAAAAATGTAGGGAAATAACCTTCCAGGAAATGGTAGAGTCCATATAGCTCCTCTTCCCTGTCTAGTTCCAAGACTGTACAAAGCTGATTTCTCCGTCTTTTTTAAGGAACAAGATCTAGCTGTGGACCTATGGGCACAGCAAGCACCTGCCAGCTTTTCAATGACATTATAAAGCATAATCTCTCTCTCACTGCCACTTTCTTCAGCTTCGTAGGTCTTTTAAATGCAACTTCATGACATTACCATGCCCTTTTTGGTATTTTTTTTTCCATTTAGTAAACTGTTTGCCAGCAAAACCTTATTTCCTTCCCCCACAAGTTAGAAAATGGAATAAAGTTGCTAGGGCAGGTCTGTATTCTGTTCTTTGGGCACAAGTTAAAATGCAAGAAATTCTATTTAAATATCAGAAAAAACTTTTTTTCTGTGAGGATGGTCAAACACTAAAGGCAGAGAATATCCTTGGAGGTATTCAAAGTCTAACTCGACATGGCTGTCTCATCACAGCCTGCTGTCAGTGACCTTGCTTTGTGTAAGGTGTTGGACCGGTTTGTTTTCAGAGGTGCTGTCCCACCTCCGCTGTCCTCTGTTTCTATGATTCTCTCATTCTCTGGCTGCACATTATATCCATTCTGTGCTTTCTACTCAGGTTGGAAGCTCTTCCAGTTACGGACTTTTCTTTAAAATATTGCTCAGAGCCTAACACAGTATGATCTTTATTTCTTCCGGGTTCTATTACAATACCATTGTTAGTGATGATTTAGTTTCTTAAACATATGTTCACTTTAAAGATGATCATTTGCAATTTTTTGTTGAGGCAAGGTAGTACAAATCACAATGATTGCAAACAAATCCAGTGTACAGTAAATAACTGAGTCAGTTGTATAGAATACCACCCTTTATTCTTAAAGTAGTATGTACCCTTCTTTCTAAAGAGATTATTTTTTTTTCAAATTTTATTAAAACAACATTTTTTTTAAACTTTATGGATGAAATGTAGCACATTTATTTTCAAGTCAGGAGCATTGTGTCATTGCTTTTGTTTGTTTTTGTGGTTTTTATTTGTTTGTTGTTGTTTTAATTATGAGCAATATGCTTCAAATTAGAGAGAGCAAGGATAATACCATTGCGTTCATTATTACAAAAAAAAAAAAAAAAAAACACGTTTGTTTAACAATCCCCAAATTCTTGTCTCTACAGGCACATTAAGTACACATTTGTCAAGTACATATATCTCTGTGTCCCAGAAATACCACTCGTTGTTCTCTATTATATAGAGGAGACCTTAGGGAGAATACTGCCAGGGTAGAGAAATACATTTTCATGTCTCTTTTTTTCAGGTTGGGTTATAAATTACTTTTAAAATTACCTTTTCCTGCCTAAGTTTCTCTAGAAATGTTATGTAGGCTGCTAAAATATTGATGAAAATGTACATCCAAAAAGACTAGACTTGCCATCTAAGAGAATGGCATAAAACCACGCCAGATACCATCATTATGATTTACTGAAGCAGGAAACATAGAAGAATTGAAAAAACTTGCTCCTGTCATATCCTGCACATAATGCTACTTCCTATCCTTCTCTTTGGGGGGTATCACATTGGGAAGAAGCATTTCCATATCCCATTTTACTGATGAGAGAATAGGAAGGAGAAAGACAGACAAGGGACTCATGTATGTATATTAGTTGGCCTAATCTGTCTTTACAGATTGTTGAGACAAACTGGCTTTGTTATGAATTGATTTGATTCAACTTCAAATGAAAAAGCTAAAATAGTTTCAACACCTATTAGTTCATTTCCCAAAGATTTCATGAACTTAGACAACCTTTTTCCTTTCCCTGGTAAAATTCTGGCTGCTGTTGCAGGCTAATGTTGACAGTCTTATAAATTAAACAGTAGTAGCAAATGCTGGAGATTTACTGTAGCAACATGGACAACAATTCATAAGGAAGCAGGGAAGTGTCCAAGTGAATTTCTATTGAAGACTAATTTTTAATTAAATAAAGGCCACATACACAGACTAAAAAGAATAAAATAATCCTAATTAATTCTTTTTCTTATGGTTCAGTGAACTTGAGAGATGAAAGAGACTCTGATAGAGATGGAACATTAGAAACCAAAAGGAAGGTAGTATGTGTAATCTTAAATTGGCCTAAATCCCTTTATACCTTCCTTTTTCAGTAGGCATTATACTTTATATTTTATTTACATTGTATTTTACAGTTTATAAATGGTCTATAAATATATAAATAGTAGGCAATTTATAAATTATTGTGTTTGTATCTGATTGTGTATGTATGATTGTGTATGTATCTGATTTTTGCTCATTAATATTAGCTATTTGTACGAATTTAACAACAGAACTAAGTATTCTAAAATTACTGAAAAGCATAAAAACAGGTGGTTACATAACACTATTAGCACTTTAATAGTAAGAAAGACAAAAAGTTTCCTTCCTTTACTAGATCTAAATGAAAAGTTAGAATGAAAATAAATTGCACGGAATGAGCATGGGACACTGGAGAGTAGAGGAGGGCAGCACAACTAGCACTAGACTGCTCTTACCTCCTGCTGTTTAGGACAGTGAGTACCAAAGTCACTGTCATGCAAAATCTCTCAGACTTTATTTGCAGTCCAACAAAAGATCAAGGCAATCCACCCAACAAAAAGAGGACCAGAAAACTTCTGTCTTAGGCAGCAGAGGCAGTAATTTTCAGTCCTTCTGAGAACTTTGTTCCCTCTGCTTAATGAAGCCCTGCTCACTTTCCCCTTTGTTCACTCTGCTGCCACACTGCCTTCCCAAGAAGTGCATGTCCAACCCTCTGCCTTTCCCTAGAGCTGGCAATCTGTTTAAATCTAGAAACTGTGCTGATTCCCACCAATTTAAATGCAATTTTCCTTCAGGGGAAGGTTCTTCCAGGTTGTGAAAGGCTTTGTAAATAGTGTTTGGGTATAGTAAACAAACTTCTAGCATTTGCATATTCAGTTATCATTTCTCTTTGTGTCAGTGATATGTTGCTTTACTGGATGGCCATTCCCAGCATTCCTCCCAAATCTCACCTTTCTTGTCTAGTTGGTCTGCATGGTCTTTGGGAAGGAGCTGTGTCCTGTTACATGATGTATACTATCTGTAACAGGTCTGTTACTTCAGCTGGAACTGTTATGTGGGAATAAAACATACATACTTTGTCTAAATTGGAAAATATTCTAAAGATACCAAATATGATTATGCAATCTCTTCTTATTACTAAGGATCACATCTATATAATCTTTGGTTAGCACAGCAGTTTCATAATAACTTCTAATTCTACAAATTGAACTACTTAAGAAATATTTTGCTGAAACATTTCTGAGACAATTATCCTACATATACATTCACAGCATAAGAGTTTGCATGAATTGCTGTTGGTTTGGCAAAGCATACTCAAATATGCTACTGTATTGTATACAGTAAGTATAAAAATGTACATATAATATTTTAAAATGCCTATGGATTATTTTGCCCATTCATTTTACAGCTAACTTAGCTGTTGCTTTAGCAACAGGAAATCCTTTGCAGACAGTTCTCAGATCAGACAGAAGGATTCAGCTCAGTTCAAGTATGATAGATGTGACATGATCACAGATTCTTTCACTGTTTGTAGGCTTATATAAATATAACATTCATTTTCCTTTTCCTAATGATGTAAAAATGCATTACTCATTGTACATAGGTTATTACTCCAATCCCTCATTCCTCTTTCCTGTGCACTGAAAGTCATAGTTCATGCCTTCTGAGGCTGCTGCTATCTGAGTGCATTATGTTCCTGCTGAGCATTTACAATGTTCTATAAGCATCGTATGTCTTGTTTAGAATAATGATTTGACACTAAGTCATCACTAGTCAGTTGGTCTGAAATGTAATAGCCTGTCATTTCTTCACCTCAGGCCAGTGATGTCATGACTTTACTGGCTTATCCCATGCCATCATATCTTCTTGGGCTAATTATTCCAGTTCACACTATTTTACTGCATCATTGAAAGTGTACAGCTATTTCCAGTTGTTTTGTGACATGATGATTATTTTCTTTAATCATAATAAAAATAATTTGTCAGTAAAAAAATAATTTAAAACAAAACATTTAAAAATATATTTATTTTGTATATGTGATTGATTCAATATTCCATTACTGAGGTACCAGTGAACAATCTGGAAAGTCTGCTTTGGGTGAAGATATACTTCATATCTGTTTCAGTGAAGTAGGATATATACAGTGGTTTGTTAAAATAAAAATGTAGAGTAAATATTTAAGAAATACACAGATTCACAAACTGGATTACCATCAGTTTAGCTCCTTGATTGGCAGTAGAGTAGCAGATGAGTGAAGGTAACCTTCCCAAAATAAATTTAAATTGTTTCATTATAAGGAAGAGGGGGAAAAGGCCAGAGGATTTGTGGAGGATATGAACTTTGAGGATTTGTGGAGGATATTCAGACAATTCCATTTTTCTTATGTGCATCAGTTTGCATTTATCTACAATGAAATTCATGACATTTTAATACTCAGTCACATAAATTCTTTCTGCAATTCTATATATTAAGAGTTTGTTCTTTCCATCTTCTGAAGAGCTGCAAATGTTGTCTGGTCATTGCTTTACCTCTTCTTCTGGGCCATTTAGAAATAGAATAGATTCCAGCATTTCTGTGAAACTTCATGGTGATCTCCCAAAGCACAAAGTTACTGTTCACCCTCACCTTTTTTTCCTACTCTTTGGGCAGTTCTTATCCATGTCCTTTCCCTTGCTGTTATGCCACGGCTGCTTACTTTCTTTAGAAGACTGTCATGATTGGTTGTGTGAAAAGCCTCTTGGAAATCCAAGCAGGCTACAATGTCTGTGAAAAATCCCCTGTTAATACATATATTTATTGAAACTGGTTAAAGGGAGAAGTCCATTTGAGCCATATACAGAAGAAAAAGAATTCACTTGATAAAAGTGAATTCTTCCTTACAAATCTGTAGAATGACCAAAGTTTTTATTCTGGCCCTGACACAGAAACATAGCCTGTGGCCACTGCTCAATGGATGTCCCAAATTCGTAAATCCCTGTGTTCCCTTTTAATCTCCTAGGTCTTTATTAGAGATATGTTTTATCTCAACTGCACATTATTGAGACTACTCTTTAGATGGCAGGAGGGGTTTTAGCCAAGAATTTCACTAAACCATTACAGTGATTATATCTAGCCTTAGAAAACTGTTGATGGCATCAGAGATAATAAATAAATAGCAGGTATCTTCTCTTGAAATTTCAAAAATAGCATTCCATATACAGTAGTTGTAGAGCAACTAGAAAATATTTCCACTCATAACTTGCTAAGTAATTTTGCTGACTTCATCTGGTTTTGAGAAAGTCTTCATAATATTGAAATACGAACAAAATTGTAGAGATGATGTTCATGTTCTCTTATTCCTTTTAAGATTTCCAATAATAATTACATTATTATTATTATTATTATTAATAATAATAATAATAATAATAATAATAAATCATTGACCAGGCTTCTTTTCTTAATTTGCTTTTATTGTTACTATCTAACTTTCCCCTCACCTCCATTACTGGTTTTCAGCCAATGGGGCTAATCATTTTATTAAGGGCTACAGCTACCAAACCCTAATATATAACAGCTGATATAATAATATCACTGCTATGAAAGTTTATGGAAAACTAATTGTAGCTGTAGAGAATAAAAGTTTATCTTGATCTGACAGAGAAACAAATTGATAAATTAGCTGTACTGCATAGAGTTATATCTCTCAAATATCTCTAACTCTTGGCTGAATGCATATTGCATGGAAAAAAAATGTACAGAATCAGAAAATTGAAAACTTGGCTTGTTTAACTGTGAAGATCTTCACAAGGATAGGATTTTATAATCACATTACAAACTACAGTATTAGCTATGTCTATCTAAATATATTTTACAGTATTGGACTTGTTTACTACCTGCATTGGTATTATGGGAAAAAATGCTCACAGTAGAGAGTGTTAGGTATATAGGATAGCATTACTCCATCAACTTACTATTAGCATAGGTGAGTTGTGAAATATCCAGAAAACCCCTGATTTACCAAAGGTGGGATGTAACTCCTGAATGATATTTCTGACTTTTTCAGCCTTCTGACTCCCACAAAGAGGTTAGAAAGTTTATACTAAGCCTAAATGTGGATGCTTAGCGTCTAGGTGTTGAAACAAGATTCAAAAATCACTTCTATGACAAGAAAGCAATTACCGAGAGAGATAGATGGGGAGATACTCCCTACTTCTAGGTACTTGTCATTGAAAATGGTTGCTGAAGATTCAAGTAAAAAATACTCTACATGCAAGTGGGAAGGCTCAATCTCCAGGATAAGAAGATGAAACCCTCTCTCTGATGAAATCAGTTGACAGAGTTCACCTGACTGAACCACAAAACCACCCAAAGATTTAAGTCTCAGCGCTATTTCAAGGCCAGACCCCACCTGCACCACAGCTATGAGGTATCCTCATGGCAGTAATGTGTTCAAGCTGTCCACACTCTGGGACACCCAATAATGTTGCCTATTCCATAAGCCCCTGCTGCGTCTAGGTGGATCTTTCTAGCAATAATACTATGCTGAAGGTGTACGCATCACAATCACATGAACCTCTACACTGCCCTATATCAGAGAACTGCCTGTTTTAATCCCTCATTGTTGATATTGATTGTACTGATGAAACTTTATGACAATTAGCTGGAGGAATGGGCAGGACAGAAGTTAAAATGAGGAGCTCTTTCCAGCCCACTGGATTGGGAAATATGTTCTGATTTCTGGAATGAGACCTGAATGTTGCCTCATGATCATATTCTCACATGTGATCTCCCTGCACTATGATTTCCTTAGAAGAGTTGGCCAAGCCTTCTGACCCTGAGAGCTGACCCTGCCTTGCAGTTGTTGGAGCCTCAATGCAAGTACAATGTTTCTACCATGCCTGACTTTCCATGTGCCTTGAGGCCAGCCCAGGCTTTCTGAGGGGCTATGCTTGCTCAACAAATTTCCATCTTGCTATGCAGTGCTTTACTGGCAGATGACTTTCCACGCAGGGAGAGAAATGGCACAATCTGAGCTCAGCCCTCTATAGCTCTGTTCTGTCATTCATTTGGGGAAGAGGCCAAGGAACCAGAAATCCCTCTGGAGAGGAAATTAGTGAGCCCAGAGGAGAGTGGGGAAGTTGTTATTTCTTGAAATACTTGCTATTGTACACCTGATCTTGTCCTCAGGGAAGAGTGGTGGAAGCAGTAAGAGTTGGAACTCGTGTTTCTGGGGAAACTACAACACATGGTATGTTGATATGCAGACTCATGCATGGAAGAGCACCCTCTAACCTGTTACTTCTTCTCCAGAGACAGTCAGTATCTTTTTTCAGAACCCTGAGTGCATCCATCCTCCTGGCCTTTGGCTGTTTGGGCTCAAGGACAACTAGAGAAAGCACAGCTGTTGACTCTAGATATGATAATGTTGTGTGAAGAAAGACAGAAGCCTGCGTGGGCTGACCTTCCTTCTCACAGGATCCGATTTAAGCTGAGGCTCTAGCCCTTGGCCAATGCCTGAGCTGCAGTTTGGGCTGCCTTAGAGCCATGCCTATTCTTGGCCACAGACCTGCTGATGCAGACCCTAACCCTGATCCCCAGACTTACTTCCCAGGTTGACCTTGGACCTGACTTCTCACCACTGATTTGCTGGGTGACTTCTGAGATGTCTGACCCTGTTTACTGACTTCAGACCTGATCCCCACCCTGACCTTTTGGTTTAACTTCTTCGCTTGATCTCAGACCTCCAATACTTATGCACTATGGACTTAGCTGATAATCTGTCCTCCAGGCTGATCCCCACTGCCACTCCCTAGCCTGTGCCCTGCCGGACATCGCATCATTGTGCTTGGCTCCCACTTCCCTGTCTATTAAGAAGCATCTGGCCCTCACTCCTTTGTGACTCTCTGTTCTTCATACCCAATCCCCAGTCCCATAAATTATCTCGGAAAGGTTTGGTTTATGAATACTGGAATGGCTTACTGACAGGTTGAAATAAAGCCTCACTGCTGTACTCCCAGGCTCATCAGTCAGATCCTTTTGGTTGAAAGACTGATTTCTGTGTGGTGGTGATGAGTTATTCAACATCCCTTAGGAGAAGTGTCATGTATTATTACAGGCTCAGCCATGAACTCCCTGCAAAGGAGCTTCTGAAATTTGAATTTTCCAAGTGTCTTAACAGTGGTGAGAATGGGACACTGTTTCCAGGTTCTTGCAATTCTTCTGGGCTATCCTGGCAACTATCATTTTCAAATCTTCTGGATATATTCATGCCTGCATGTGCAATCCTTCCTGAGAAGGATGCATCAAAGAAAGTACTACAGAATTCCTCCTTGGTCCAGCTGACAGTCCTTTTTGTTAGCCCTTGGAGATGTGACCAGGCCAGCATATACAAGGGTGATACTGTAAATGCTGGATTCTTGAGGAAGCCTGTCAACTGCAGAGCCTTACCATTGCAGAGTAATGAGACATAAACTTGTTTATTACACCATCACATAGAAATGTGGGTAAATACAAAAGAGTTCCAAGGGCAAGAAATGTGTACAATTTGTGGGAACCTTTGGAGTAACTCTGACCTTTAACTTTACCTCTTGACTCCTGCATACAGCTTAGGGAAGGGCAATGAATCTTCATTTTCCTTATACTAATACCCAAATCAACTGTCAGTTGTTTTATATATTTTAAATATAAATGTCAAATAAATAAAAACAGGGAGAACTTTTCAAATCTCTGATGAACAACTTGTCCCTGTGTGGCAATAAGGACAAACTGTAGTTGATTGCATGCCAGCAGAATCTGCCATTAGCTACTCTATGGATAATAAAATCCAGATTATTTTAATGTAGAACTGACCAATAAGAGAGATGAGTGGAAGAAAAACTCCCGTTCTGTTTGTTTGTTTGTTCATTTTTTACCATGTCTATATTTATTTATTTTGTGAGGAAGATAACAACAACATCAACAACAAAAACACTGAAGTGGGCAAAATCTGACATAGTATTCATTTTCTGAAAACCATTTTTCCCATGAAAGGCACATAAAGCTTTTGACTGTGCCTTGTAATCTTGGTTATTATTGATATAATTTAAGTAAAAATTTATAGGTTTCATCCATGGTTTTGTTATTTCTGTTATTCATCATTAATGTTACCTTTTAATTACAGTCTGCACCATACAGCTGGTGAAATTTATAAGCGTTTCTGCTTACTTATTAGGCATTATGTTCCATTACGCTCTCATATTTCTTTATCTTCACACAGATCTGCCACTTCAATCCAAGATACAGTTTTCTTCCTATATTTTCTTGCCTTGCCTACATGCTTTTGCTTGATGTTTATATGTGTTTTTTTTTTTTCTTGATGTTACTTAAAATAAAGCTTCTGCTCAATTAGGTGTACTTACTGACCATTTACCGTATTTTGCAGGATACTTTCTGCATTACAGTCACTGCAGGACAGTCAGTTTTGGTTTGTCAGTTATGGTACAGAAGTTATTCTGGGGAAGTCCTCCACAGAAGCAGTGATAAGAAATAATAAACCATGTCAAACTCATACAGCAAAGGGTCTAATCAAATGTGACTTAACAGAGTTTATATAGAATCTATTTTCACCTGGAGCTTGATGGGCTGACAGTAATGATTACATGTACTTGAGTGAAGAAAGGTTCCAAAGGGCATAACCGTTATTCCACCTTGCCATTTGAAATATGTTCTGAAGGAAGAAGAGATCACATATTTATGGATTTGCAAATAAAGCAAATAGTTTCTTATTGCTAATTAAATCTCCTTCCCCTAATAACCCATGATATTCAGTGGTAAACTGAAAGTTCACATATTTGCAAGACAAAAGGCATTTTGACACACGGTGACTGCTAAGTTCTGGACAGTGCTATTTGCATTTTAACAATGCTGCCTGCAAGAGATAAAGTTATATGTGGAATTGCATGTAAAAGTTCAAGTTTAAATATTTTCCCAATTTGCAAATACTCAGGAGAATATAACTGCAAAGTTGTGGTTTAGACAGTGAAATCTCTCTTCTTGTCACAGCAGATGTTTATTTGGGTTTCAGTCCTCTTAATGTGAGAGACAGAAAAGTCTGTGAAACTGTACTTTATTTTTCCAGCCTCCAGAAACATGTTCCATAGCTGTAAATATAAATTCCTACAAAATAAGATCTATACCTGTGGATATTTAAAGCATAATCTTTTCTTCTCAAAGATATGTTCATTAGTTCTTTTGGGATGTTCAGATTTTGGCAGAACTCCTTGCACCAGAGATGCAGTATATGTCTATCATTGTGGACTAAGTTCTGCCTCAGGTGGAACATTTATGTTAGGACAAAAGGGTTCCTTTACGACGAGTAAGCAAGAGTGTTTCAGGTCCCAGTGCTCATGTTTATGCCAGGTATGTGCTCTCAGCCTCCAGGGTCAAATGGAGGGAAGGTTGGAAGGCAGAAATTTAAGAATTGTTTCCTCTGAGATAAAGTAAAGACTAAAATAGTATCCAGGTTATCTGTAGGCAAAAGATGTGGGATAGGGGACAGAAGGGTTTCTGCAGTTGCCAAGATGATAGATACTGGAAAGTCCACACAAAGCAGCCCAGAAAAGGAGGCTTTTGAATTTATCCTCTGTAAGATATGATGAAGACGCCCCTCTGCTTCTGCCCCAGATAGCTAAATATATATGGTGGAAAGATCTGAATAACCTAGAAACAGAGGAAAAGATCAGCTTCAATCAGATAGGGAAGGAGAAATCACTTATGTCAGCACTGGCAATGAGAAGGTGCAGCAGAAGCTGCAAATTCAATCTCTTCTCCTCTCAGGAGGAGGTTTGCCTCTTTCCCCATTCTTTCTGTTGGATGTGTACCTGTAATAGCTCCTATCTGATGGACAGGCTCTCCCCATCTCCATCTGCAAAAAAATTGCAACCTAGTAAGTTTTCTTCTGGAACCACTCACGACCTGTCCCACACTACGGTACGCTCCAGAGAGGTGCATTTGACCCAAAGAAGGGTGTAAATTTGTCCTGTGGTGTGTGACTTGTAATGTTCAGGATGTTACTTTGGGTTCTTATTGATCCTGGAAAGAAGGATTATTATTATTATTATTATTATTATTATTATTATTATTATTATTTTGGATGAGGGCCAAAGCTGCAGCATTTTACACCCCTAGGAAGGACCTTTTTAGGAGAATGGTGAGAAAAAGCAATGGCTGACTGAAATTCTTCTTGCCTGTATGTGCTCCTTATGGCTCTCAGTGGACTATCCAGATGAGCAGCCATATGGGAGTAAATGAGGTCATGTGGTCATTGTCTTTCTTCTCAGTTGAATCTTTTTCTATTTTCTTAAGTATTTTTTAGTCAGCTGAAGAAAAACAAAAATATTTTTTCTTTCTTTAAAAACATTCTTATTTTTGCAACACAGGTAAAATTGTTAAGGGTTCACTGCTATATTTTTAAGGAATTATAGTTGTTGCTGTATTCTTTTTGCTATAAATCTCAGGGACTTATAGTAATTCACACCCCAGAAACTAGCATGTCGTTATAGTGCTCTGATTTATCACTGAACTTTCCATTGGACTGGCTTTCATTCCCCATAAATATCCATTTGCTTCATGATGCTATACGCTTCACTGTCTGTGCTTTTGAGAGCCCATGGTAAAACAGATGCAATGTCCTGCAGTCACCTCTGCTGTTTCTCATCAGTGGTGTTGTAAAACAAAGACAGAAGGGACCTTTGGGGAAATGGTGTAGCTACTGATGCTGGCACCAACCCTCTGCAACTATCCACACCCAGATCTTCCAGGCTTTTTCACTCATGAGTTTCAGATAGTTGAAGAGCAGGGGTACCATCTCGACTGGGAATAGATTGGTAGGGAGAGAGAATGTCCAGTTGCAGTGTAGGTCTCAGAAGTCCCATAATATTATCTCTTATCTTTTCCACAACATTCCTGACTTTTCCATGATGAGGATGTAGGGTGAAGTGCATGAAGAAGTGCAAATCAAATGACAGTGATCAAAATCTGTCTTTAAAGTAATGCTCTTACCCTCATTTGCTTCTGACTTTTCATTTCTTATTTACGTTTTCCATCTTCAGCCTCAAATATTTCATTTATTTACCAGGTCCCTCTCTTAGCTAAAAGGAAACAGAAGCTAGACTAGTGTCTGTACTTTGTTAAGAATGTCTTTTGGAGCATACTCCAGATTTAAGGCAGATGCCATTTCCACTTTATTTAAAACCAGCAGGAAACTAAAGGCCATACTTTGTTTCCTGACCTTCTGTTGAAAAGGCTGTTCTCCAGAGGACTTAGGAAAGGAGGCAAAGTTGTTGAAGATATCCCTTAGTATCAGCAGAACTATAATATTAAGTATGATGCCTCACAAGAAATTGATAAAAGTTGGTAATTTATATCTTTTAATCCTTCATTATATTTCTAGTCCATTTGTCATTCTGTATCTGTAATATGTAAAAACGTAAGCTCTATTTTCAGTTGACATTTCATAATTCACGTGTGAACATTTGAAATCCCAAAAGAAAGAAAAGAGATTAGAAAAACATTAAATGAAATTCCAGTGGGCCTGAGCTAATATTTATTCGGACTCCATGACCTTAACACTTTGTACAATGCCTTCCACTATTATCTCTGTGCTGCACTTCACATTACAATCCATAACAGCACAGGATGAGCTTTGGTTTGCTCGTGGCATATACTGGCATTGTGACAAGGTATATGTGGTATCTGGCTTATCAGCAGACAGCAGGCAGGGCCAGAATTGACACCTACGAATATTTCCCACTGTATCAAGAAAGTGAAGCTTGATAGTGTTTTCAAAGACTATTTCAAATGAGTACTTGCAATCTTTCTCTGAGACAATAAACCATAGGTTTTAAGTATATTTTCAATAACTTACATCTAAGAAGTTGAAAGATAGTAAGCCCAAAATGTACAGACAGAATAACAGAGAAGCTAAGCGAATGTCCCTGCAACAGGAGAATAGGAGATCCTATTGTTATCACTTGCACTGGGCATAGGTTACTAAAGCAGACAAAAAGAATTTGTAACTCAAAATTCCCAAAATGGCATAAAGAAAACATATTTAGTATTTTAGACTACCTTTGTGGGATATTACTCATGTATTATACCGTCTACAAGCCCCTTTCTTTTTCCGTATGAAGTGGTTCCCATTGAAAAGTCAACATGTGCCCACAGTTGAAACAGGCTTCATTAAATTATCCTTTTGATTTGGAAAGGAAAAAAAAAAAAAAACAAAAAACAAACATTCCTACATTTTGCACCTTCCAAATTAGTGCCTTTTACAATTGCTGATAGGGTCAGATATGTGGATTTCATACTGAAAATTAACCTTCATATGTTCCCAGTACATCTATCCCATTCTTTACTGAGGTTTTGTTTATTTACAATAAACATAAAAAATGGATATTGCATATTAATACTGCTTATATCTACCATGTTTCTTTGTTCCCTTTTTGGTTCTCACATCTTATCTCTGCTCCCTCACTCTTTTTGACTTACAAAATACAAGCATCTCCTTCTTTTCTCACATACCTAGATTTAAAAGTAGTGTGCTTGGAACTGAAAGTTCTTTACAGTTCTTTGTTAGTTAGTTAGTTTGTTTCTAGACTGATACTACAGTCAGTGACTAGATATCTTTCCTTGAACCATGCTTAATGGAGCAGCATGTTCCTGCTTCTAAAAGTTACTGGAGTAGAAAATCAAAATTTTCAAACTTTCCAAACTGTCAGAGCAAACATATTATGAAATTTATGTTAGAAATCCTATGTAAGATTTCTATTTGGAGTAATGGGTGTTATGAGTGATGGATTCTGGATCGGGTTCATTTAACTGGTTGATATTCATGCCCAGTTACTCAACTATGATTCACAGATTAGGTAACAGGATGATTTTTGAAGCAAACTACGATGTGGAAAGATCTGAATTCTCTTCTTGGACTACCCACAGACTTCCATTGTGTTCTGAGCATCTTTTGAAATATTTGGTTCCTAACACTTACAGTGTTTAAGGATGTTTCCCCAGAACACAGGTTACATTATGGCATTAATTTTTTAATGTGCCTTATCCTTCAACAGGAAGATCTATACAAACACAAATGGTCATGGGACTCTTCACATAAGAAAACAGGATTGATCAGTAAAGCACGCTGCTTTAATTCTCTATGTTTGCATTATAGAGGCTTTGTTGGGTATTAAGATATTTTCAGAACAGGTACGGCTTGGCACAACCAGCATTTTGGAGGGCACCAGGTCCTAGAAACAAAATTTTATAATATTTGATATGTAACATTAATCAATATAATTGATTCTTAGAATGTCACTAGTTCAAACTACTTAAGGGTGAGTGTGGGAGGGTGTAGGAAGAAGGAAATCTGAATACAAGTTCATTTCCACTCTTTCTCTTCTTTTCTACCATTATGCTATATCATTGACTGATCTCTCTGTTTCTTTTGAACAAGATAGAGCAGTGCAATTTAATGGCATCTTTTTGTTCCTTTTTTACTGCACAATGTTGAATCAAAACATATAAAGAAGAAAGTGTATTTTTCTTTTCCCCTTAATAACATTATATCACTTGTGATTAACAGTTGATATTTATTTCAGTGATATTTTAGTAATGTTACTGTTGAATGTCAAGAAGCAGTCAAATCTGAGTCATACAGTATATGGTAAACTCTCCCGTAGCTCTGTTAACCACAATGAATTCATGTCATTACTGATCTGTCAGTTCAGCAGCAACCTTTTTAAGTAATCATTAAGTAGTCAGATATCTGCAATTTAGTAATCCTGATGAAATTAAAGATCCCACACATTTGCTACAGAAATAATAACTTATCCAATCTGATAATAGGATGGATAGGGGCCTCTCAGTGCATAGCTTGAATAAGGCTGAAATCAAAATATCTTTCCTATACTGAAGAGTATATTCCATTTTTTGAAATATTAAATGTCAGTTTTGCTATCAGAATAATTTTTGTTAGATCTTTGAATGCAGACAGCCACAAAGGCTACCTGTTTGCTGCTGTTTTATTTCTGCTTACACATTAAACCAGCGTTTTTGGAGAAACTGCTGAGGAACCATCCTACTGAGAAAGGAGTGACTGAATTTCATTCCTGCCTCCATCAGTAAACTGTCACTTGACTTTTGACCAAACAGTTAGGTGGATTGCTGAAAGAAGGTGCTCTACTGACCTGAGCAGGAAAGCTGGTACTCAGGAGGCCCCAACCCTAACTAGGGGTCAAATATAAAAATCATGTCACTCTTGGACTAGGAAATCATTTTCTCCATCAGAACAATGTGAATATTAGCTAAATTCCAGGGCAAATGGACGTGTCCTTTGAAAGATAAAGCCATTTGGATCCAAATTGATTATACAACAGTTCCCTTTAGTTTAGTATGAACCCCTTTCTTTGGTTCTGTTAATTATTTGTATTAGCAACAGAGTTTATGGTATTGCAGAAAATGAGGCTGGGGTGGTAACATCCTGTAGACCTTTTAATAGTTTAGAAATTTTTTTTTATCTTACCCTCTTAAAACCCTTTCTTCAGCAAAAATGCATATTTAAGCCCTACCCATCTCTTTAGGACAAAAAGTTAATTAGAATCAATATCTCCTACTGTCTCTTCTATCTCCTACTATCTCTGCTTCTCCTTTGTCTTTTTGTTCCTAAATCTATTACACTGCACTCCTTCCCACCTTCCATCTTCCTGTGGATCAAGCAGGTTCATCCAAGGAATTAAAGCACAAAACTAAAGCACTATAGACGCAGATATTGTCAAAAAATCTGCGGCTCGGTTACTTGTATTTTGATTTTCTGTGTGCTGTTTTGGTTGAAGACTGTGAGGTATGGAGAAAATGTTTCACCTCAGGGGAAAGGAAAAGAATGACTAAAAACATCAATTGTAAGAGGTCCCAGATAAATGCAACCACTGATATAGCCTTTTCCTGCCCTCTTGTGACATGGAGCTGCAGAGAAACAGAGTGAAATGGGGCTGGATAGTTTATTCTAATATAACAGTGAGGTTGATGCTTTTCATTATGAGGGATTGTTGTAGAACAGACTACTACTTCAAAAATCACTCCACTTGTCCACTGTTGCCAAGTGTCACTGCCTGAATCCATCTGGGTACATCCACATTACTAAATAAAACAGGCCAGAGTCAGTTCTGTAGCTGTGAGACTTGACATGGCAGAACTTGTGTTGACAAAGATGTCTCTGCTCTTCCAAAATAGGGTAACTGTATTCAACTGCCCCTTGGAAATGGGGTCTACCAGGTATTATCCATTGATCATTATCTGGCAGAGTTCTAATTTGCATAAACTAAATGGGTGTGAGAGAGCAAGCTAACAAAAGAATATTAAGGATCACAAGTCAATTGTCTAGCTCATACTATTGACCTTTTTCATCTCCTTATATAAGTGTATTCAATATGTCTGTCTACCTGATGCAGAAACATGCAAGAAAGCCTTCTTCTACATAAAATGTATTGCAGCCTGAGCTGTAGTTTAAATTGCACACAGACAGTAAGTTAATTGCTTTATGTTGGATATGTTCATTTTAGACACGTACGTACTTCTGTGCACACATGTGGGTGCATAACTATGTAATCTCACTAGAATCCTAGCAAATTCAATTTGGTTCTAATAGACAAGCTGTGCTGTTTTCTTCTCAATCATCATTACCACTAATATGAAATGATAGGTTAGAAAAGTTGTATATCTTCTGCCTAAGAGGAGTCAGGAGATAGCAATTTCAGAGGGAGGTGTAAAAAAGTTTTAAAATAAAAAATATGATCCTACAAGCCAAATGATTTCCATAGTTACACCTCTGAGCATTCACTAAGATTTCACAGCTGTCAACAAGAACTGAAATTGGCCTATGCGGTCACTGTTACTGGTCATGATGGAAAAAAGAGAAAGAAGCTTCTCAGGATTTGTGAATTTTTCAGTGGCAGCCATTCTTAAAGCAAAGGAAAAATAAGGCAAACATACAGCCTCTAAACATGAAAGTCCACCATGATATGACCTAGAGGTACCTCTAAGTCATAATTTAGTACACCCAGAGGGTTCTTTTTGTGTGCAAATTTACCTTGAGTCTGTATGTGGAGTCACACCATATACATATGACCAAGTAAAACGCTAGCCCTTCTCACTTCACTGTGCCATTCACTCATGTAGATACACCTGTTTAATCACTATTAAAAACAACAACAACAAAACATGTTTCCTTCACTGCCTTTCCTGAAGGAAGCATATGAACAATATGTTAGACTTCTCCGCACTCGTGAATGTGAGGAAGATGTGTTCCAGAAGAGCTGGAAAATAACTACGTAACTGGCTTTCATCTTGTTTAGCTTTGGCCATATGATTTCATCTATACTTTTATATGCTTGTTATAGTCAATGGAGAAAGGCAGCCTAAGAGAATAGACTGTAATATGTTAAGGTATGTGTTCTGGTAAGGTATTCTGGATACACCTAATTCTTTTCACTCAGTTCAGAGGGAAATTAGAGGTTGGATTCATCTTTTCTAATGCAAATTCTTCAGCTATGTATGTTTGTATACGTACTGGCTTTCTATATAGTCAATGGGGATAAATAGGCACTTTCTCAGCGTGATTCATCACATATTTAAGTAGAAACACAAGTAAAGTGAATGAATTATTCTTTCCATATGACTATACTGGAAGTATATGGTGTTCTACACAGCTGAGATAACTACATTACAGACATTCAAAGTGTTGTGGTTTAACCCGGCTGGCAGCTAAACACCACACAGCCGTTCGCTCACCCTCCCCCCTCCCTCTCTGGGATGGGGGAGAGAAACGGGAAAGTGAAGCCTGTGAGTTGAGATAAAGACAGTTTATTAAGACAGGAATATAATAATAACAATAATAATAATAGTGATAATGATAATAGTATTAATAATAATAATGTGTAAGAAACAAATGATGCACAATGCAGTTGCTCACCACCCGCTGACCGATGCCCAGCCTATTCCCGAGCAGCCGGCCCCCCCACCCCGGCCAGCCACCCCTATATATTGTTTAGCATGACGTCAGATGGTATGGAATACCCCTTTGGCCAGTTTGGGTCAGCTGTCCTGGGTCTGTCCCCTCCCAGCTCCTGCTGCACCCCCAGCCTGCTCGCTGGCAGGACAGAGCGAGAAGCCGAAAAGTCCTTGGCCTGGTGTAAACACTGCTCTGCAACAATTAAAACATCAGCATGTTATCAGCGCTCTTCTCATCCTAATCCAAAACATAGCACCCTACCAACTACTATGAGGAAAATTAACTCTGTTCTTACTGGAACCAGGACACAAAGTCAGGTGAAAATGGAATTTCAGTGAACTGGAAAACAGATGATTTGTTTAGATTGGACGCTTTACTTTCATAAGGGATCAATTCCATATGATCAATTCTAATTCCATAGTCCACCGTCCATTTTCCATGCATAAGCAGGTTAATAAAATACAGCAGCGATCTTATTTTCACTCTTTTCACAGTGCTAGAGACTCTTCAGAAATTTTGATTACTAGTAGAAGAAAGAACTATGAAAATACTTTTAAAAATATCTGTGGAAAGCACATTCTAGTCATGAATACCTGCCATGGAAAAATGATGTGGTTAGGGAAGGACACTTGAAGATGTATCCCAGAACGAATCTGGAGAGTCTCACTTCCTGATGTAGTATGTTAGCATAGAACCATGCAACACTGACCTCCCACAGACCTTATGGGATGTAACCTTAATGGGCCGCTTGGGCTATTAAATGATACAGTTAATTCAGTTGTGTTTGTCATTGCCATCTGGATATGTCTTTCACAAACCACTTTTCATATGAGAAATAAGCCCTAAATGCTACTGGTTTTCAGATGGTTAAAGTTGGGGAAGATGCACAGAAAGCTAGATTTTGCACATCTTAGATTGTTCTGTGCAGGACACAATGTCTCACAAACAACTCTTTCAGTGATTAGAGGGCCTTACCTTCTCTCATTGGTAAAGCAACCCCTATGCATAATACTGATGTATTTGAGCCTAGCAAAGAGCAACATCAGCAACAATCATCAAGTCTGAAAGTTGAAGATAGATGGCAGCGGAACATGTATAATTTAATAACTGGATTCACCTCTAATAAATTTCAGCCAAACTCTTCTTCCAAAGGGCAGGTTTCAGGAGCCAAGACTTTGTCCCTATAATCTGCTTTTAGTTATTCTCTCTGGAGTGAAATATATATGTACCGCCAGTTCACCCAAAATGCTGATCAGTGTCTTTCTCTTTGAGTACAGAGCTAGGTTTGATTTGTTGAGACACTTATGGAGCTTCTGGCAGATGTACTACAGAACATGATATTCCTGTCTTGCATGTCTTTTGGGCCATTTATTCCATATGCTATGTTCTTCCCACTCAAGCTAAAAAAGGAGCTGCTCTCTAATGCATTCTTCCTGCGAATATCACTTCCTCAAGATTTGGGAAATAACATTGTCCACAGCCTGAAAGCTAACAAAGTTAAATATTACTGGACACTGGGATAGATTTTTTTCTTTTGAGCTTCCATATCAAAGAGCTTGATTGGAACATTTTTGTTTATGGAAAATACATGCAAAGGGACTTGTCTGAATTCATTTAATTAACAAATGTATCACTTATATGACTTTGGCAGAAGCAAATATTCCACCTAGATTAGATAACACTTCTCAGCATCTGGCTAACAGTTACCATGGCTGCCAGCAATGTAGGTATGACATTAACAGTGAATTGACTGGTTTCAGAGATATCTGTGGCAGAAATAAAGGGTAAAACTTGGAGAATTACAGAATAGCTCAAGACTTGATGCAGCATATTCAGGTTTTTCTAATGGCTTTTCATTGTTATCATAACTCAAAATGTTGTTTGGAAGATCAATAAAGATTAGCAGAAATTTGCAATTTCAGTATGAAGTAATTAAATAAGTTGTTCCAAGGGAAAAAAGACTAATGAACTGAAGCCACCTGAAGAACTGTGGACTGAGGCATTTTTCCCATTACAGTAACTCCTGCTACTTCTCTAGCACTGAAGAATATTGTGGCAGGCTATTGCTAGTCTGGAAATGGCCGGTCATTATTTGCTACTAGCAATCACCATCATTTGCCAGATCCATTATTTTAAAACATTCATAGTCACCACTTTCAGGCAAAGATGGGGTGATGATGTTCAGGTGGTTCTTGGTAAATGTACGAAGGCATCCTAGGGCAAAACAGAGGAGAAAACTGAACCATTGGAGGCTGGAGCATTCTTCAGTCTGAGGAGCACGTGGGTTGCGGCTTAGAAGTATTTAAGAAAGAAACAGGAAGCCACTAGGAGAGGAGGCACACCCCATGCCGAAAGGGACAGGGACATCCCCAAGGGAGTGTAGCCATGGGCAAGCTGCTCCAGGCTCAGGACATTAAGGACTGGAGCAGCACAAACACTACACACAGAGTGACAAGAAACTGCTATCTACAAGCAACAGAAACCATCATGCATGTGTCCTCAAACTCCTGCTATACCCACAGACTCCTCACAGAAATTTTGATGGACTGAGCATAATCCATGGAAAAATGCAGGAAAATTAAGATGGGGAGGACAGAGGATAGATTTGTGTGCAAGTGCTTGCCTAAGTGTTTATGTTCTTCCTTTTCTTAATATCCAAATTTGTGATGGAAGGTTTGTGCTGGTTGGCAATAAAACAAATAAATTTCCCTGACTGCAGGCTATTTTGCCTCCAACATGACGGGAAAAAAACATATTAGTTTTCCTTAAAAGGGTACTTCAGAATATACTTTGTGATGGTAAATATACATTTTTAATTTTTTTTATTATTTTTTGTAAATATATTTTTGCTTTATACTGATAACTGAGATTAAAGCATATTAATGCAATGTTGAGAATTTCCAGTGATGTATTGAAAATTGTTTAAGAAAACCATTTTGCTGGAAACTCCCAAGGAATAGACTATTCTCTAGTATTCTATAGAATCACATCTTTCACTTTACCTGCTATAATGACTGAAATGAAAAACTTTGCAGGCACCAGGGGAAAAAGAAAGGACACATGATGTTATTTAAACATCAGTAATACTGGTACAAGGCTCAAGGGTTATCTGCAAGTGTGAGTTTAATGAATTCAAGTTCAGGCAGATATTGGATTTATGAATGTTAATACAGACAGTCATGTGCATCTCATGGATTGCCACAAACCAGGAGTACTTATGAAGAGCTTTCTCATGTGCTGACCGAACGTGGAGAAAACAATGATAATAAATATGGGCTCAGTTCTCAAAGTCATGACTAATAAAAGCATTGGAGCTCTTCCATACTACCTAAAATCAAGTGGAAGCTAAGTGGTGAAGGTGTTTACAGAAACATGCTGCTCCTGATTGCTGATCTCATGGGTGCTGCCCCCATATTAAGACGCTTCACTCAAAGATTTTGCAGGCAAGTCTCTGCATAAGGAGAAACCACGTCAATAATCTCTGCAAACTGGGAAGGTTTCATTGTTAAACCAATTGTCATCCCTTACAGAAATGCTTGCTTTGTTTTGTTTTGATCAAATTGAAACGTTGTTCTTCAAGGCAGAATAATTTTCAGGTGCAAAACTATTTTTTTTTTCTTTGAGGAAAATTATTAAAGAAGAGCTTTATTTTTCAAATCCCCCCATCAGCCTATCTAAAATTTGCTGAAGTCTTACTTGAAAAGCAAGTGTAATTTGCTTGTAAAAGCAAGCAAATTGTGTGTTCTATTAACATGTCATTAATAATGACATCTCTGCTGCTCTACTCACATTTGGTAGTTAAATATATGTAGCTATCACTTTTAGAGTCTGAATTCCAGAGGGCAGTTCTCCTTTACCTATGATACGTACATTCTTTATTTCTAGATTTCTAAGCCCTTTCATATTGTTCATGATCTCATCTTGCCATGTGTTTTTCCACTTCTAATTCCTTTCAGCAAATTCATATAAATAATAAACCACATCAAATAAAAAATAATTGAATGATTGAATGACAGAATCATAGATTAATTAAGTTTGGAATGGACCTCTATAGGTCATTTGATTTTTCTTTTTCCAAAGCAGGGCCATTTTGGATCATGTTGCCCAGGGCTTATGCCCAGTTGAGTTTTGAATATCTCCAAGAAAATTCACAGCTTCTCTGGGCAAGTTTTTTTTAACCTTCTGACTACTTTTATTGTGAGAACAATTCTTCTAATATCTACTTGAAATTTTCCGTGTTGCAACTTCTGTCTACCGCACCTTGTCTTCTCACCTTACACCTATGAGAACAGTCATTAGGTAGCGGAATACAGCTGCTGTAAACAATATCAGACAATTAAAATATCAAATTCACACATTATGAAAAGCTCTAGGTGGTTTAATATTTAAGCAAAAGTACTAGTGCATAGTTTGATGCTTCCATTTTGAAACTGGAAGTGTGTAGAGGATGACGTCAAATGACAGAAGTCAGCCATGGCAAGACATAGCAAAACCTGAAATCTCATTAAAATATCTTATATTTTCTGCATGTGTAATTTCCAGAACACATTTTTATTTTGTGTAGTTTTTATCTCCTGACTTTTAATTTTAGACGTCAACCAGTCCCTTCTTAGCTCTCATTTGATCATATCATATGAAGGTTGCACAATATCCTATGCAGAGGAGAGACATAGAAATTATTCAGAATTTGAAGATGCTTACACAGTGTGGTATCTCTGGAAACCTGACGCATGAGCTGACCTTCTGAAATTTAAGGTCAAATTATGGCCTATAAAACATTATGTGATTTGGGACCAATCCACTTTAGAGACTATGATGATCTTCACTGATGTGAAGTATGTGATGTATGTCACTGACATGTGTGGCAACTGCTCAAACTGTTTTCCACTCATTATAAAGAAGTATGTATGCAGAAAAATAGTCCTTGCAAAAGCTCTTAGAACCTCAAATTTCCTTTCAAGTTCAGTCTCAGTCATATTTGTGCTCTGAACAAAGCTGAATATGCTTAGGAGGTACATAGAGGGAGTAGGTGTTTGCTTGCCTGAGGAACTGATTTAAGTGCTCATGAAAGGTAATTGAGACATATTTAATGTATAATTAAATATTAGACCACCTGGAAGCTTGTATAATGTCTTTATTATTATACTAAACTGCAATGAATAGAAAAAATAAATATAATCAGCTCCATTAGTGATTCAATCATAATTTATTAAGGTTACAGATTCATATCACCACAGATGAAGACACCACAGTGGGCTATATGTATTAGCTCACATCTGGGATACCTGTGTTGGGCAATATTCTGGACAAATACGGCCATATTGACTATATCTATTCTGTTAAAGAAAGATGGCTGGGGACTGATAATTGCAATGGTCAAGTGGGACGCTTAGCTTGTGCCCATCATATATAGGACATTTGTCCCAAAGCAAAAAAAAAGTAGGATAATTCAGACCCAGAGAGTGCAGTTCAGTCATCTGGATGATTAATGTTTAATATTCCAATTCAGCCACTGGCCCTCCTTTCCTTAACACCATAGATAAATTTCCATCTCTGGAGATACTCAAAACTCGGCTAAAGAAATCCCTGAAGAAGCTGATGCAACTGGGCTTGCTCTGAGCAAAGTTGGATTAGGTGATCTATAGAAAACCTTTATGGTTAAATTATTTTATGATTCTGTGACTTGTTATTTCCAAGAACAATCTGCTCCTAATTAGTTACTTGTATGCAGTTTGTTCTTTGGTGTTGAGGGCAGCTGGAACTGAACACCCTGTAACCACAGAGTTAAACTACTCATAATCCCTTGCCTTTTGAGAATCATCCCTTACCCATGCTAACTTCTGCACTGTGTCTGAGAATCATTCTCTGATTCTAGATCTAGCACTAGATTCTAGATTCTAGCACTGTTGGGCAAAATATATCAAGGATCCTGCGGGCATCTCTGGCCAAATTATTTGCTTGAAACTCAGGAATGTTCATTAAGATCCCCATTCATCTGCTTTTCATCACAGACAATTTTGCAAGGTAAATAGAAAGACTAAGTTTTCCCAAAGTCTGATATTTAGTAGCATGATTAGTAAAGAACAGGGGTGTGAAAAAGATAAATTTGGCTACTGCATAGAAGTGTAGCTCAAATGCAAATATTATCTAAAGGAAGAAATCAACACTGATGCCTACATACATCTATACCTCCAGTATTCCAAAATAATATACATTGGGTAATTCCGAGACACATCTTTCCCTAAAACACACTTTTTCTAAATTTCCTCATAGAGTTAGTTTGTTTTCTTGTAAAACAAACTGTTGCCAATCCTGTCATGAATGCTATTATTCTTCATTGTTATTTCATCGAGGCCCTGGAGCGTGTCCAATCAAGGCCCTGGAGTGTGTCCAGAGAAGGGCCATGAAACTGGTGAAGGGCCTGGAGCACAAGTCCTATAAGGAGCGGCTGAGGGAACTGGGGCTGGTTAATATGGAGAATAGCAGGCTCAGGGGAGACCTTATTGCTCTCTACAACTACCTGAAAGGAAGGTGTAGGGAGCTGGGGGTTGGCCTCTTCTCACAGATTAGGACTGGAGGGAAATGCCCCACTTGGTCAGGTGCACCCCATCCTGTATTAGCATGCCTTTCAAAGTCTTTCAAAGTCACACTTGAGATCACAGAACCCAAAACCCTGAACATGGCACCAGCTACGCAGCCAGTCATTCACCTGGTCTGTATTCCACCTCCTCCTTGGGTCCCAGTCTCCAACTGAGAGGATTGAGGAGAACACTACTTGTGCTCCTGATCCCTTCAGCATCTTCCCAAGGAACATAAAGTCCCTTTTGATGTTTTGTAATCTCCTTGTCGCAGCCTCAGTTTTCCCTACATGAAAAAACAGGAATGGGTGATAGTCCTCTGGCTTGACCAAGCTCAGTAGCCTCCTCGTAATGTCATGACTGTGGGCCCCAGGCAGGCAGCAAACCTCTCTTGAGAGATTGTCTGGGCGGCAAAAGGGGAACTCAGTGCCTCTCAGAGAGGAATCTCCAATTACCAGCATCCTCTGTGCTTTTTTTGTGGCACTGGTTCTTACACAGTGGTTTGCTGGTCCACCTTTTTGCAGTTGCCCTTTCCTGGGTCTTGCCCATTACCACTGTTGTTGTCGACACCGTCTCCTTCTTTCAGCCCCAGAGCATCCTATCTGTTGTGTAGGGGCAATTCAGGGGCAAGGTGGAGGTTCCTCACTCTGCTCCAAGCAAAGACAAGGGTCCAGACTCATCTTTTATACTTTTTTTGACCAAAGTGTGTGAGATTATTACAAGGTTAAAGTGTTGCATGCTTTAAAAATTTCAAAAAAACTTCAGCTGCAGAATCTTGAATCATGTTATCTGTCCTCTTAAATATGCTGTTTGTAACCCCAGAATAGCAGCAGCACATTTTGTTCCACTTGGCAGCTGGGTGAACAGCAACATGAACAGACAGCAGACACTAAAAGAGGACTCAGGACTGAAAATAGGCTCTTTAATTTTTCCTACTTATTTGCTGACAGATGGTTTCCAATAGCATTCCTCAAGTGTTCCCTACTATATCACAAGGAAAGTAGTAATTTGAAGGGTCCTTACACCGATCTTTGTGATGTAGAGTGATGTATTCAAATACCAGGTATGAAATGTTCAAATAAATCTGAAAATGTGCTTACAAGAATCAACACTGCTCTTGGTTATTCATCATACTGATAATGATGGCTCTGCTATCAATGTTTCTTTATTATTTATTTATTTATTTATTTGTAAAGAAGAAAATCAATGAACAGGTTTTCTTTTTTGGTGGTGTGCAGTTAGTTGGGAATGAATCTTTATCTACAAAACATTTAATAGAAAATTGTGCAAGAAAAGCTCGTTTGTTTGCTTATATTTTCATCTAGTTGGACACAGTCATTTGTAAAAATAAATGTGTAAGACAATGACTGCTGATCTTAGTTGAGTTCAGATCTGCATTATTTATGGATAACCAAATTGGCAACTCAGCCAATCAAGATCTAAATTTCAGATCATTCGCCTACCAAATACACTGCAGCTATAGAGCTCATTCTACCTTTCTAATGTTGATATAAATTATGACAGTACTAAGAAATTCTCATAAAATCAAAACTGAATGGAGAGATATCTGTAGAAACACAACTTCTGAAATATAATAACTTGGCATAATGAAATTTCAAGACAGGAGTTATAAAGCTGGTGGGAAAAAGAAAAAAAAAAAGAATTTAATTTCAACACATATTTTCATCAGGATGGGATTTTCCTACCTACAAAATGATATTGTGAGTTAATTGAAAATATTTGTTTAGTTTGCTTTTTTTTTTTTTCATTTAACTGCCTGTATACTTAATAACTAATATGCTTTGAACTACAATGGAGTCTTTTTTTTTTTTTTATTCCCCCAAAGATTTAATTGGGTTTTCAAGCACAGTTTTATTTGAGGATGCCAAGTTTTAAAATATTTAACATTCCCCTAAGTATCCATAAAAATCACCAACACTTTAAAGTTTTCAAGTAAAGATAAGAAGTGAAAGAACTATCTGGATACATGCCAATACAGACCAAACTGGAACAAGAATTTGCAAAACAGGCAGAAAGTTAAAAAAGAGAGTACATGTTTCCCAGTTAAGAGATCTTGACAGGTGAAAGAAGGAATATAGTAGCCTACAATGTGTGAATAACCGTGGAGACATTCTGGCTCCACCATGTTGAACTGCAGAAATTATACCTATTAATTCCTTAATTCATAAGTGCAATTTTTTTTACCAGACTCTTCAGTAAATTGTAGATATTTTCAGTTACCTGGAAGCCTGAAGAAAGACTTTGACAGTGTTCTTCTGTTGTGCTTAATACTTGTACTTAGCATTGATGATGTTTTGAATTACTAGAACCATAGACTGTCAACTTCTAGTCATTCAGATAAAACTAAATACGACTACAGGGAAATAAGACCTTTACTTATGAACACAGGCAGTATCAACAGTGTACCTTCTCAGAATAAAAATTTGCTTTTAGCAATAAGATATAGATAATAATAGTGTTGATGAACTGAGGTACACAGAGGTACACTAGTTCAAATAACAATATGAGACAAACGCAAAATGAGGCAACACAATGTGAAAAGACATGCTTGTTAGGTTTCACTCTAGTGCAATATGAACAGCTTTCAGCTAAATCAAAGCAATAAAACTTGAAGCCAGAAGCAGAAATGAAATGGTGTCACACAGATTCAAAGGAATAAGTGTATAGATAGGGAGAGAGAGTCCTTTACATACAAAACATTGTTTCTCTGCATTGCACAGTAATTAAAAAAATCTTAAACAGTGAAATACGAGACACTAACTTTTCAGCTATACAAAACATTTCCCTTTGCCTGGGAAAAATTATGTCTAATTTCATACTGTTGATTCAGCTGTCTTTTCAGCACTGAATTCAATGGAAAGAGGACGATGAAATCTGCTGTGTGCTGTTCTGCAATCACTGAAATATCTGTGAAGAACTGGTCACAAAAGGAAAGGTTTTGGTGGCTGAAACAGCACAGTGGCATTCAAATTAGTGACTTCAGCCACTGCTGGTGTCTTCAACCTTGTTTTAAGTGGTAAAACTTTAAACTTGTTCCTAAATTGTAAAATCAGAAATTCCCTCTAAGAAATCCTTGACACAAGACTGCTTATTTACATCTTATCTCTACAATGCTTTGCAGTGGAAGAGCGACATGGTAATACAATGACCACTGAACTTCAAATGAGTTAGAAGGCTTAATATATTTTTTAAGAACTTAGAATCGAGAATGTTCTTTTACTTGAAATTAGGCCATGATTTTCTCATTCAGCAGTCAGCTGATACAGGCACCAGCTATGAGTCAGTCAGATGCATAATGTAAGCAGGCATAACTTCAATCAACTGAATTATTTGAACATAAAACTAAGAAGACAAAGCTCTACAAAACTCCACTCAAGCATATGGCAATGTACATTTAGAAGGATGTTAACCTGTCGTCTCCTCATGCCTTGTGATGGCAATGTGTTCTCTTGTTAAAAACTCATGTTTTTGCCAACCATTCTCCAAGTGTTTTGAGTTTAACAAATCCCAATAAATCAGAAAACTGTTCTTTATTTTTGCTTTGTATCTACATACAGAAAAGTCAGGTAAAATTGTTGCACTACTGTAACACATCTATACAAATGTGTAAGCTTTCTAGCTCTTAATTCCCACTCAAGTTTTCTAGTCTTTTCAGCAATGACAATAGCTTGCATTTTCAAGATTGACGTCTTGAGTTACATGGTGATTTACAAAATGTACAAGTGTGAGACTATTATTTTTCTTCATCCCATCTGTAAGACAAGAAATTAAAGACTTTTTTTTAATAGAAAAATAAATATGAGTTTCTTTAGCACACCATTATCACTCAGTTGTATATCTCTTACTTTTGCATAAAGAGGTCTGATGTGCAATGCTATTAAAAAACTTCTAAAGTAAATGTAAAATCAAGGAAAATTATTGTAACTAAAGAGGTTGACAGCAATAAAAAGATGAAAGATTGGTAAAGAGACATTATCAAAGATATTGATTAATATAACCATTACAAAAGAGTATTTAAAATATATTTAGGATTACATGTTATCTCTTCTCCAGGACTTTGCCACACAGGAGCCTGGTACTCAAACACAGCGATCAATTCACAGCTCTCAGTAACTAATGGCTTCTGCCCACACACTTCCCATCAAATTTCATTACCCTGTCCTGTGAAAGTTGGTTGATAGCTCAGATGTTGTGATGCCAGGGAAACAGACAAGCCTCTGTTTAATTCAAATACTTATTTTATAAACTAAACTTAGCAAAGTAGTAATAACTAAAGTTAGTAAACAATAATAATAAACTATCACTACTTTAGAAGAAGACAACAAATAATAACACAAATCTCATACACATCTTTATTTTCAGTTACTAATCTCCAGTTACTGTTATTCACTTATTCATCTTGTTTTCAGGTCATTATTTTCCAGGAAAACATCCTTTGCTTTCTTCCACCAGTTATGATTAGTTCCCCTTTCCTATGGCCAATAGGAAAAACATTTATCTCTGGTAAGATCACCATTTATCTCTGGTAAGATCACACTGCTAAAGGGTTGCAGTTAAGGTTACTTCGCATTACCTAAATCAAATCAATAAATCAATCAAATCAAATAGTACTGGTGGTGGGGGATGGTTGGACCAGATGATCTTGGAGGTCTTTTCCAACCTTAATGATTCTACGATTCTAAATGCTGGGAAACATACAGCCTAGATTTATGACACTAAGCAAATTTTCATATTGCAGAGTTTGCTCAAGTTGCAAGTTTGCTCAAGTATTCTAGGAGTCTGTGATATCTCAAGCATTTTATATATGTTGGTTTGGCATTAAGTTTTGAGTCCACTATTGTGTTTCATGTACAGGAAATATGAAGACAGCATTATACAGTAAAATACCTTAACAATTGGAGAGAATCATCAAGTGGAAACTGGGATATCATTGCAAAAATCAGCAGAAGAAATATTCCATTAACAGGCAATACTAGTTGGGTGTGCTAAAGACTGAAATGAGATTGCACTGAAAACTAAACCGGTATTAAGTTGCTTCTTTTGTTTTTGTTGAAAGTGTTTAGCAATGGTTAGCCGGAAAAATGTATTAAAGCATTGGAAGTCACTGTTAGCCACATCTTTTCTCTGTTTTTGCATGCTTTAATTACTTTGTTGTATTTAAAATGAAATTTTTAACCTAGCACGCATGCTTTTTACTAGCAGGGAGGTTGGAAAGGAAAATGAGAAAGGAAGGCACATTCTTTTCAAGGTTTCCACGTTTCCATCAAGTTCTAGACCCAATTATATTTTTCATCTTTTTTTTTTTCTGAAATTGTGTGCATTTTAGAAAAGTTGAGGTATCCTTTTAACCAGCTCTGACAGATGTATTATTAATATCCAAACACAGCGTAAACTTCCTAACAAATGTTATGAAAATCATACCATTCATACCACAGTAACAACAGTGATGCTTTAGTAAAGAATATTTTTGTATCTAAAATTGTTTTTTCACTCCAGGTAATGCAAGGGATCCATTTCTAAATATCCTAGTCTTCTAGCCTTGTTCTAGGAACAACAACATTTCTGTTTCAAACAGAATCACTGTTAACTCTCTTGTCAAAAAATTAGCTTTCAGTTAGCCATGTTTTTGACTTAGCTTCCAGAAGAATGCCATAACCACTTGGGTACAGTCATTCTTTTCTTTGCTGAATCAATGATAATGTAAAAGATGAAGAAACATCAGCAGAAAAGACTGAAAATGGCTCATCCCTGAGCGGCTTATACCCACAAACTTGCTCCCTTTGGATTCAGATTCCTCTAGGCAGGTGTTGTAGAAAAGTGAATTAATTGGTTTTATGTGGCAAGCTTTTGGTAGCAGGGGGCTGCTGGGGTGGCCTCTGTGAGAAGAGTCCAGAAGCTGCTGCATGTAAGGGCCAATTTCAGCCGGCTCCAAAGGGACCTGCTGCTGGCCAGAGCCGAGCCAATAAGTGATATTGTTTGCGCTTCTGGGAGAGCATATTGAAGGAAGGGGAAATCTGCTGTGCTACAGCAGCTGGGAGAGAGGGGTGAGAGCTGAGAGAGAAGCAGCCCTGCAGCCCCCAAGGTGAGTGCAGCAGGAGGGCAGGAGGTGCTCCAGGCACGCAGCACAAGTTCCCCTGCGGCCCGTGGAGAGGCCCCTGGTGGAGCAGGCTGTCCCCCTGCAGCCCACGGGTCCCACACGGAGCAGATCTCCACGCTGCAGCCCGTGGAGGAGCCCCCGGTGGAGCAGGTGGATGTGGCCTGGAGGAGGCTGCGGCCCATGGAGAGCCCCCGCAGGAGCAGGCCCCGGGCCGGAGCTGCAGCCCGTGGAGAGGAGCCCACGCAGGAGCAGGGGGTCTGGGGGGAGCTGCCGCCCGTGGGGGACCCGTGCTGGAGCAGTTTGCTCCTGGGGGATGGACCCCGTGGTACGGAGCCGTGTGGGAGCAGTTCTGGAAGAGCTGCAGCCTGTGGGCAGCCCCCCAGGCTCAGTTTGGGAAGGACGGCATCCCGTGGGAGGGACCCCACGGGGAGCAGGGGCAGAGAGGGACCGTGAAGGAGCAGCGGAGACGAAGCGTCAGGGACTGACCACAAGCCCCGTTCCACGTTCCCCTTCACCACTCAGGAAGGAGATGGAAGAGGGTGGCTGGGGGGAAGGTGTTTTTAGTCTGTTTTCTTCATTTCTCACTTCTCTAGATTGTTATTAACTTTAATCTCCCTGTGCTGAGTCTGTTTTGCCTATGGTGATAGCTGTTGTGTGATCTCCCTGTCCTTATCTCAACCCTTGAGCCCTTTTCATTGTTTTCTCCCCCTTTCCCGTTGAGGAAGAGTTAGAGAGTGGTGTGGTGGAGCTCAGCTGCCCGGCTGAGTAAAACCACCACAGGAAGTGTTGTAGTACCTGAGGAAAAGCATGAAAGTGGAACAAAACCACCTGACGTTCTGTTGACAAGACTGTAAATTTCACCTTTTGCTTCTGTGCAATAATGATGACATCTAAAACCAAAAAGTTTTTTTTCCAAAAATTTAGCAGAAGTGCTAAATTTTTGTTTTCGTGAAAAAATAAGAAAATATTAGGGCAACCAGAACTGCAGTTTGCGATAAGAATATGACCTGCTGAAAAATGCTCATTTCAATATATTCATTTAGGAGTAGGTTCTTGCTCTAGTTAGGATCCCATTTGAGAATGGCTAACCTGAAGTTGGTAAAAATTAAAAAATTTCAGAAATCCAAAGAATAATTATCATCTTCTGAGATTCTGCAAACTATCTCACAATTTAAAATTCTTGTACTACAATATATGACATGTAAAAGTTAAGAAAAGTGAGGCTTATTAAGCCATCCTAAAGCTCTAGAGAATTTAATATTTATATAAATCTTATCTGATAATACATCTGCAAGCTTTTCAAAAACAGCTAAATCCTGACTTTCCAAGACCAAGGAAGGGAAGCATCTTTTCACTTTTGTGTCTCTTTAAATATTTATTATGTGAATTATTATGCAAATAATGTTAAAGAAATTTTACTACTCTGTTTATCTACTAAACCATAGAAAATTACTATTTGAAGATCAAGAAGGAAATACAAAATAAATAAATAAATAAATAGAATCCAAGGTAACAGTGTAAATAAACAGTAGAAAATTACTATGGAAGGAGGAAAAATACTGGCTTCTCTCAGAAGACATTAAAACTGGTTCTACAAGAAAAGATTGTGCTCTGAATTCCTTGTTAATATCCACTCTTGCAATTTGTGCTATAAGATCAGATTTATAGTCTTTGGGAAAAGTATAAATATATATATATATATTTCTTATTTTATGACTCAGCCTAATGTTTTATTTTATTTTTTTTCACAGCAACCCATAGATTGTGGAAAGTCTTCAGTAAAACCAGGTGGCTTCCTGGCATAATGTAATTACAATAACCAGTAAAGGTATGCATGTCTATATTCTTCCAGCTTCAATATGCTTCCTCAGAAAACAAAAAATCAGCACAACCTTAGACAAATTATCTGGAGATGCTTTTTTTTTTTTCCAAAAATCCTACCTTAAGGTAAATTTTGGGTTCCTCTGTTCAGTCATGATACTAATTTTGTAGAGCTCTTCGGAGTGTGTTAGTGCCACTAAATAATCTTTTAAAATATGACTTAATATTAAAGGAATGCCGGAACACTTAGATTTTAAGTTCAATTCATAGAAATACCTCATAAACACAAAGTGAGTATTGTAATAGCAGGCCACAGAGCAACATATGTTATGGCATAATTCACTCTGTGGTAGTTGTGCTACTGTGAGGACATGAGTACAATAATCGAAGTCTGAAAAAGAGAAATTAGCAGGAAAATTCTGTGGTCTAGTAGCTGAGCTGTTTGTGTGTGTTTTAGGGGGAGGGGGTCAGACAGAGCTTCATTCTTTTTGTACTGTTTTGTGGTGTTGTTTTTTTTGTTTGTTTCTGTTTGATGTTGTTGTTGTTTTCACTGTGCATTTGTAATATTTCTGCTATATATTTCTATTATTAACTGGCTGATAACAAGAAGAACATATTGAGGAGACAACGTAAGTTCCAGAGCAGAAAGTTGGACAGGGTGGAGACACCATTGCCATAAAACTTTATTCAAAGCAGATAATTTTTCTGAATTACTTTACTGGATTTAAGGTCTTAAATGTTAAGCTCATCTTCTTTCCTGAGCCAAAGCATTCTCTCTGAATCTTAATCTATGTATCTCATCTCTGTGAAAGACAAATAACAACATATTTTCCTTTTAGCTTTTAAATTATTTGTAGCAAATTCAGTTGAATACAATGGGGTGCAGATCTGAAGAGACCTTGAATGTTAATAGTATGGATTGTATTATTAAACTACAGTAGATTGACATAATTTTATGTAACTTAAGAAGAACTTAGAGAAGTTCTTAAAGAAGAACTTAAAGAAGTTCCTAAAGAATAACTTAAAGAAGACAGAGCAAAGCAGCGTAAAAAGCAAGAATGACAGAACTGTGAAAAATATTGGTTTGTTTTCAATTAATTGAATGAATGCTTCAGCTTCAGTTTTGTTAAACATACATATTTTTTCATGTTGAGAAAAAGCATTAGCTTCTTAGAAGACTTAGAAAATGAGTAAAGCAAAGTTTTCAATAATGTGATTCTATCATGGAGAGTTTGACCATGTTTTAATTTACCAGTTTCCCACCCTCTTAACCCAAAGTAAAAAATAACAGTTAAAAGTTTGTTTTCAACAACTGAAACAAGTTTTTCCTCCCATAGCATTGACTGCATGACTTTTATAGTATAGGTAGTATGCTACATTGACTACCCAACTTTTCAGAGCTAAAAGAAAATGTATTATGTGTTTTTAAGAAAATTCAGAAAGTTCTCCTCAGCAATGAGGTTATAATGAGATTATAATCAGGTACACCATAATTATGAAAAGAATCATTTTTATTCAATATTGCTCAAGAATCATTGAGCTATATTTGCAAATATGTCTGCATGTTACTCATTCATAATCAGAAAATACATTGGGTCAGTTGAAGCCTGCTTTTGGAAGGCAAATGCCTTTTTTTTTTTTTTTTTTTGTAAGGAAATTAATGGCTCAGAAAGACTAAGCTAATAAAGACTTAGCTATTGTAAATGTTTTTTTACATATCCATGTAGAATACCCTCAGAACTCCTGATGAGCTGTGAGTTGGTGGCTCTGGTCAAGGTGATCAGGGAGTGATAATGGGCATTGACTTAGTAGCTGCAATTCTTCCCATATGCTTGATTTGCTTCTGTCTGTTGATTGTTAACCCTTTTCACAGTCATCAGACTTGCAGAAATTACATCTTCCTCTTATTGTGAGATATGAAACAAGTTTCTTTTAGTCTTCTAAATTAAATTTTATACTTTACCTTCAACAAAATATGAATACTTCTTTATAAATCTTGTATTACATACCATGTCCTTGGTTATGGGCTCATAGGATAGGATTCAATTTGAAATTAGAATAGCTAAATTTAAATATCCACCTGTAAGTGTTTGTACTGAAGGCAGACATCTCATCTGCCTTTATAGTGGAGGGAGATCTGTAAATCCAGTGAAACCCACAAAGAGATTTGGCAGACCGGGCACAAGGATAGCAATTCTCTTGTCATGCGTAGGCATTTAATGCCATTGGAAATACTCTAGGTACATGATGTCCAGCTACCATTCCAAGAAAGTATGGCTCCTTTGTGTCTGTGCCATATATGTTATCCTGATTTTGATGTATTAGATGCCCAGAAGAATCACAAATAGTACTAGATAACTATGCGTGTGTGGCTGAATTGAGACCCCTTAGAGTCACTTTAGGGTGAGATGAATCTCTCACCTTCTAGCCTTCATTGATTATAATGACCACATCTTTACTAGTTTTAATTAGAGATTAGGCACACAGCTCATGAATAGACATGGATATGTAACACCACTTTTGTGTCCTTATCTCATGAATTTCATGAATCCCATCTGAAACTCATCCATAATATTACACAACCATTTTAATCAAAAACTCCTTTTTAATTCACTGCCACTATATTTAGAATGCAGTAACCAGAAGTTGTGGGAAGTACCCTTAGATTTGGGAGCTAACCTGAAACCACAGATAACAATCTCTTTTTCCTTGGAACTGTCACTTTTTTGTTGTTGATGAGATAGGTAGCATAAAAACAAGTTGTCCAAGAAGGAAAAACTATGTAACTTCTTAAATTTACAGTACATAGGAACAGCTGAGAAGAACTCTAAGCATTTCAGAGGGATAATCCCAGCAAGTAACTTATTTGAATGTATTATGTTTTGAATATATTACAATATTTTGCAGAAAAATGTTTGTTTGTTTGAAATTTCAGAATAATATTTTCATTATTCAGTAGAAAAAAAAATAAAATCTGTATTATTCTGTGTTGCAGGAGAAATTGGGTATTGGTATTTCTGACAAAGATCATAAATTATAAACATATAGGACTAGATTTTTCCCACGAATATTAATTTTATTGTTAATTAACATTTTAATGTTAATTTTAATGTTAATTAAAATACGAGGAGTACCATTCTCTAGAATGATTCTTCTTACTGATTTTTTTCTATGCAGTTATTTTTGTCTTTTATTATGCTCTCACTCTGCAGTGATTCCTCTTTCTATGACCTGTTTTCCTGCTTTCTTCTACTAATCATCTCTTCTATCATGACTGTTACATCCTTACAGATTATTCCTTCATACTGGTCTGTGGGCATTCTCCAAAATCAGCAGCATCCAGATATGTAATGGTGGTTTCTTTGTCTTCCAAGTAGCAGTATCTCATGGTGTTAACAAGAATCAATTACAGTGAAGAGGTGATTTTTTTCAATCATTGAACCGTTCTGACCATGACTTAAAGGCAGCGTTTGGATGGGTAATCTGGAGATGGAGCTCAGCTGCTTTGTCTAAAGTTGTGCGACATGAGTGCTTCAGCCTTTTTTGAGTTTGGCTCTGACCCTGTCCAACCAACTTGATTAACCTCAGCTCTGTCTTCTCACTACAGAAGCACATAGCAATCTGGACCATGCCTGACTCCGGTCACCATTGCTGACCTGCTCTGCTCTGCGCTGCTCAAGCATTGTGTCCTCATCAGAGAGGTCCCTGCTGTGCCAGCCCAGTTGTCACCTTTGGCTCCCAGAGCAGACAGGCCTTTATGCTTCTCAATAAATATAATGCCTGTGCTTCTAACACTTCAAGACTAGTGACTTTCAAATTATTGAATAAGCATGTAACATTCCATAGAAATATGCGCATGCACTTAGTAACATTCTTGACATCCAGAAGATAATAGCTGATTTGAAGTTTGTACTTATCCAAGTAGGCAAGTGACAGGGAACTGATGATGCTCTTCAGACTGTGCCTGGATAGCAAGTACCATGAACATATTTTGTGATAACCTAGATCATTATATTCACATTGTCTTTTTTCAGTTTAGGAACACAGGTGACTGCTCATTTGGGGAATACAAGGAGAGAAAGACAATTCTGTAAGGCAGTTAGTTTCCTTGTTTTACTAGTTTCTCTGAGCTGACCCAATGAAAATTACTTCTGCGCGAGATCATTTCTTGTCAAAAAACAAGGTTCTATGCCTTATATGTTCTTCTACAAAATAGAAATAATTTATAGTACAGAAAAAAGTTATTACTGTTATAGGCAACCTCGTCTAATACTAACCACTTTAAGACCCACAAGCAAGAGGGAAATATTAATTTTTCTTCTCATGCAGCCCAAGCATTAATGTATAGTATTAAGACAGTTAATCTTTCCCTCCTTTGTTGCTGCCAGTCCTACAACCTTTTTTCAGAAAGATGTATTGCAACATCAGCCAAGAAAAATGAGTAAGTCATTTCTTTTCCGTGAAGAGGAATGAGCAATCTATCCAGATAGGCTCAAGAAACAAAGATGAATAACGAAATGAATAGCTAATTCACTAAAAAGTGCAGTCTTGAGGTCACTGAAATTTTAGTATTACTTGAAATTACTTTTTAATAGAGATTGTTTTGAAAAGCTCACGTTTTGATGTTGATCTTTTAAAACAGCATTTTTCAGCCTTCTATTTTAGGATTTAATTTTGGGATTTCTCAATTTTGACTAAACATCTAAGACAATTATAAATAATAGTTTTGCATTACATTAAATATTTTTTTTTCAATCCAAATTATTTAAGAAACAAAAAAAGTTTTGCAATGACCAGCATTTTTTGTTAATGCATCTGAAGTAAAATAAAACAATGTAAATTGGGTTACAGTTTTAAACTAAAAGAAGGTGTGTTCAAATTTGATATAAGGAAGAAATTCTTCACTGTAAGGGTGGTGAGGCCCTAGAACAGGTTGCCCAGAGAAGCTGTGGATGCCCCATCCCCGGAGGTGTTCAAGGCCAGGTTGGATGGGGTTTTGAGCAACCTGGTCTAGTGGAAGGTGTCCCTATCCTACCCATGGCAGGAGGTTAGAACTGAGTGATCTTTAAGGTTCCTTCCAACACAAACCAAACTATGATTCTATGATTCTAAATATTAGCTTAACAAGAAATACTGTAATACAGTTAAATGCATACTCAAAAGCTTTCATTTATCTAAAATGTTGATAATTTAAAATAAGAAGATAATGATTAAAATAGACAAACACATACAAATGAGCGTCAACATAAGAATAAATTATATTTGTTCCATCTTACTGAAGTAATTTTCTCATGTAGCTTTTATTAAAAAAGAATTACACATATGGAAATAGGGAAAAGATAAAGATTATTAAATCAGCAGAAAATTGAGATGTCAGTAAAATGATATCTTCAACACTAAGGTCTTGGAGCAAAACAAATAAAAAAATCTTATTTGCTTGTACACAAGAATCAGAATAATTGTTTATAATCTAGAATTGCCAATATATACACACAAACACACAAAATGTTGATATTTCTGAAACCTGTTGGGCAGATTTCAATAGCTAGAATGTAAAAATCACTATGTTTAAATCCTTTTAATAAGAGTCAAATGTACAAGAGGGGAAGAGGGAGTTAGTGTGTTTTACCTCTTTTCTGAATCCAGGACAAATTGGAAGTAAACGATCTTGCTGGCCTTAAGAGTAGTCTTCTGCCAAATAAAAGAGAAGATGAGCTACTCTCTGATGCCAGAAAGCCAGAACACAAAAGAGATAATGAGATAGATGAGTAGTCAAGCATCTCTAGAAAGTATGATTTAAATGAAAAAAATGAAAACTTAGGGACTTTAAACAGAAGCAAATGCAGACTGGAATTATTTATTTATGTTTGTTTGTTTGTTTTCCTACCAACATTTACATTAAAATAATTTCCTGAAATTATGAAGGATGGTTTTTTAACCTTTTTTTAACCTAACTAAAAATTAATGGTGATTATTACTGCAAGTAATCTTGTTTTGTTTACATTTGTGTGCAAACCAATAACACGTTCTCTGGTGCATACCAGGAGCTAGTTTAACATGCTTACAAATAATTATGGGTTTAGTCAGCTGTTAAATGGAAACTAAAGAGAAAAGTGTGAGTAATTATTGGGAACTAAAGAACAGTTACTAGTTCCTTAAAACGCACAGTTGCCTGAAGCCTTGTGGATTATTATTATTTAGAATGATTTTTGGAGAATGAACATCTGTACATGTATTCTAACCAAAATACTGAGTTGTTCATTCTAGTGATATCCTTGAATTTTAATCCAGTTTTGTCCATCTTCAGCTTTCCCACTTAGTGTTTTTTTTTTTCCAACACTTTCTGCTAGACTAAAAAGTCCATTATTAAGTTTTTCTTCCATATAGACTGTGATCTAATTACCCATCTAAGTTCTCCTTTTTCGAACTGATCAGTTGAGCTTCTCAGATTTTTCATTCCAAGGCTTTGTTCAACCTTTTAATGTCTTGCTGCAATCCTCTGAATGTGCCAGTTTTCCACCAAGATCTTCAGTATGAGAAACAGATTATTTTGGCTACCAGTAATATCAGAATTGATACATTTGGGGATCACATTAACCCTTTCAGCTGTGGCACCAGACTAGAAGCTCATATACAGATCCACCACTAGTATCTATACATCTTTTCCAGAGTCACTGCTTTCCTGTGAAAGTTTCCTGTTTGCAGCTGTGACAGATTCCAAAATTTGGCTACACTGGAACTTCTAAATGTGTGTATATATATGTGTGTATATATATATACAACAAATCAATGTTTTTTTGTTGTTGTTTTCTTTTAAATCTAGCTTTTTCCACATCTATCTGACTTCCTTATAGCGATGCTTTCTGCTGTTATCTGTGAATTATTATTTTTTTTTTGTAATTGACGTTTTGCTTTTTCACCAAAAGATGACATAAACTTTAAATTCCGATCCAAATAATTAAATCTTTTTAGGCTCTTCATAGAAGTTCACCTAATTGACCACGATTTCTTATTTATAATCCCTCAAAATGAAATAATAATAATAATCTACTGTATAACAAATGTTTAATCCATCTAGTATGTACCATACAAATTTTGTTTCACTCATGTTTCTTAACCCTAAGGTGTGTTGCATCAAGTCATGCATTACAAAAATTGCGTTAGCACTTCTGCACGTGTCAGATGAAGCCATATTCTCAAAAAAAAAAATAATGTGAAGCTAGTTTAGCATGACCTACTTTTCAAAACCATGTGGTGAGTAATAAACATTACATTAACGTCTTGTCTTTTCAAGAGTAAAGTTCATAGCAGCCAGCTATTCAATTTTTGAAGCAACACAGCAATCACTACAGTGAACAATTTTGAAGACCTGCAGGACATGCTTCTAAAATGCATACTATTTTAAAAAGTTATTATAAACAGAAGTAAGAAGCTCATCTGTGGAAGTCTTGGTCCCTGTTTCGCATGAGATTTAATTAGATGATTGAAGTTACTCTTCTTTTGTTTAAAAGTTTAAAAAACAACAACAATAACACAGACATTTAGATGATACAGTCTAAGAAACAGTTTAAAATCTCTGAGTATACAACAAAAAGCCACCACACCAGAATATACTGGGCACATGAACTACCATTCAAGATCAAATCAGTATTTATTGACCACAAAACAGAGAATCCTCCATGTGACTAGTCCCTTCAAATCCAAACATGAAGAGCTTTGGTCAATCTTCTTTGAGGAAAAAAAGAGAAAAAAAAAAAAAGTTACAGATGATTTTCAATGGACCTTGTGTAGCCTTTTAGCATGGCTACATTACGTATGTTACAGTCAGATCAAGTGAACCTTATTAGGTAATAAAAGAAAACATCTTTGACAATAGCTGAAAAATGCAGTTCCATAACTTCTCCTTTGGACTTTCCCTTGGCAGGATACACCACAGGTGTAAGACAAGGTAGTGGATAAGTACAATCAGGTGTTTATATGCCTCCTGGCTGAATTTAATTCCATGGATGTGACTGTTTTTCATTTCTAGTTGAGATCAGTTGTGTCATGTGCATCTGTACAGCTCTGGACTCTGTCTTGTCCAACACAAAGGCCAAACACTGGACTCTCTACACGAGCTGAAAAGCCACGCTTGCAGGTCAAGTGCACATTGTTGGCTGTATGCCAACACCCTTTTTCAGAGTTTTGTCCCAGGACCACAAGACAGCAATAATTTGCAGTTTTTTAGTATTACAGATATTCCTCTCCCCCCCACACCCCCCATATACTTCTGCATTTCAGCAGGGCCACAGTGAATTCCATGCACTCGTCAGTCTGAGTTAATGTAGCCCTATGATACTCTTGGGTCCCAACGCATTAGATAATTACTCTACTACACTGATGAATATTAAAGCTAACATTTTAATGTAAATTTTTATATTTTTTTTTCCTAAGGGCAAGCATCTTCTGTGTATCATAAAAGCAAGTCTTTCTGTTCAAACTTTTCATTTGAATATTGATTCCATCAATCATTTAAATATATACTTCTTTTAAAAGTTAAGAATCTGTTTTTAAAGCTAAATTATACTGTTTGCAAAGAGCTTTGGCTTAGAGACTTTTTCTTGGAGTGCTTACATCTGTAGGGCTAGAAAAATTCATTCCTTAGGGGCAGCTTAGTCTTTGAATTCTTTGACTGTCAGCTGCAAGAGAGTGCTGGATTTTCTTCAATTCCTCTTTCTTATTGAAATTATATACTTTAACTTAAAAAAAAAAAAATAAAAAATACTTTCAGTGGCTATTCAGATCTGGTAATTCCAGAGTTGCCTAAAATCTTGATGTGAGGTGAATATAGAATATACATGGGTACAGTAAATTAGTCACTTTTCCTCCATGTACTCTTCTTGATGAATTTGTCTTTGATCTTATGAAGACTTTCAGTGCTTGAACAGTAGTTAAAGATCTTCTAAGGAAAGCAATTTGAAATTACATAGTAAGGAAAATTATTAGACTTTTTCCTAATTAGGGTTGGAGGCTCATTTAAAAGGCATCAGGGGAATGATGCTTTTTAAAGTAAGCTGAGAGGAATTACGGCATTTAAAGGCTGCATCTCTGCCTGCTAGAGATTCTGTTGTGGTTTCAAGGAAACCTTGTGGTAAGTTGCAAGATATTGTGTGTGTATTAAAGGGACAGAAACCCCAGGCAAAACACTTAGGAGCAAAGCCTGTAGGAGGAATTGTGTATGTAGCATGAGAATGTGCCCTGACATTTAGTGCACTGTGAGTTAAAAAAATCAAAGTCCTAGAAAAGGCCTGAGGTTCTTTAACAAACAGCCTCCTCAGAAATGAAGCATGTCTCTGGAAGGCCAGTTATGGGATGTACACTGCCAAAAGCACTAAGAGAGCATCTGTGGATGTCTAAGAGAATCATTATGAAAATATATAGCTTTACTGTCTGAATATTTGTCTTGGCTTAAAATACATGTCCTCCCAAAAATAAAATAGAAATAAGTTTATAATTTCATTTGTGGGTGACATATCACTCTGTCCATTCTGTCTTTTTAGAGACTGATCTGTGATATTAGTCCAGTTATTTAATGGTAAACATAATTCTATATGTAAAACATATAGGCTGCTTTACATCTTCTGAGCCTGAAATTACACTAGTTTCATGGAGTTAGATCTCAAAAACCTTTCAAAAAATTTCCTGTGCTCACACATTCTAGCCAAAGATACAAAATCATATGTCTATTCATTTAAGCTTGTGTTTTATTTCCAAGGAGGGTTAAATTAAATCAAACATAAGTTGCATATGTGTATCCAGGAAAGACGGTTTCTGAATAAAACTAAATTATTTTTAGTTGCTTTCTCAAGTACAGTAGAATGCTCAAGGTATTTTGATAGGACACCATATAAATAGTACACTATGTTTTCAATATTATTTTCTTTTATCATCCTATTTTCTGTCACATGAGAGTTCTGTTTGTTGTTGAGAGCAGTTTTTTTTCATTGTATAAAATTTCATTTCCACCTTCTTCTGAGTTACCACTTTTCTTGACCTCTGCAACTTTTTAACACCTTTTTCACTTTTTTATTTTTTATTTTTTATTTTTTTTTTAGTTTGAAATCTCAGGCTGTTCTCTAGAGATAAGTTTCAAATGTTGATGACTCATCTAGGAGATTCATTTCAATAAGATAGTGTTGGTCATCTTCATTAAAACCTTTTGAAATAATTGTGGTGATACAGGAGCTGAACTGGGAAAAGAAGAAATACAGAAGTCTCCACCCACCTTGAAAGAAACAATTGACAGTTTAGGACAAATAGAACATCCATATGAAGTGTCAGATAAAATGATCCATCACAATTTATGATAAATGATTTTTCCTGTTTTAATCATGTGTAACAATTTTGAAGTCATTGCCTTAATAAACATTCATTGAAATTAAGTTTTATAGGAGAAAAAGAGAGGGAAAAGATCTTACCTTAGCCGCTTTACAAAGTACTCAGCTGCATTTTCTTTAATTTTCTGATATGCAAGGTTTGTTCCAATCTCTGCAGCTGTTAGTCTAATTGGATGATTTCCTGTTTGAAATGCAGAATAATTTAAAGTGACTAGCAGTTGTTCAGGGAACCTCCCTTTCTAGAACATAACTTAATCTGACATATTCAACTCTCATCAGAGATTCAACATCTTTTCAGGCTGATTACTGCTTCCTCCATCACTCTCCAAGTTCCTTGACTTCCATATAAGTGCTCCAAGCTTGATTATTGAAATGAAACTAAAAGGAAAAATCAAGCTTTATTTTTTTATCATTATTATTATTATTATTTTAGATTAGAATGCTTCCTCAAACAGTATAATATATGAACAGCAGTATTTACTACATTCCTCATCTTCTGTGATGTAATAGCAAACTCATATTTTGTGGTTTACTTTTGCTGAGAAAGATGATGTGGGCAAAGTTCATAATGCATATGATTAGTATCATCAGAATTTATCTGGTGTAAAAAATGCTTTAATTTTTATTAAAGAGTAAAACAGTCCCTTTCGAGTCATATCAAAATAAGAGCATAAATATCTAAATCATACGAAGGTGTCATTTTTGCAAGAAGTATAAAAAAATATGAAGTGGTATTTCTTTATACAATCTCAAAACATAAAAAATTTTGTCTGTTTTAATGGAACTCAAACTCCAAGTTAGGCAGGTCATTTGAAATCTGAAAATGCTTAATGTGTGAGAGAGAATATTCCCCTTACTAGGATAATTATTCAGACCCTCCAAGGAACCAAATTGCTTCTGTCTCCTGCCAAGAGTCTGTTTACCTTTTGACTTTTTATAACTTTTATCTCACTCTATCAGGCATGTCTAAAGCAGACATTTCCTCCTGGTAGTGTAGGACCACATTATTTTTTCTATATCTACTTGAAAACATGCAAATTCTTTCTGAAGTAGTTGACCAGGAAAATAATTATCATAATTAATTAACCAAGTAATTGTCATTAACTTTAATGGACAGTTGCCTAGTTTAAAACTTATACTTGCAGATAAGGCAATCGAATAAGCTCTTCAATAGTAAGTAAAGGAAAAAAAAAAGCTTTAAAATATAGTATGCAATAGGCACCAAAGGAGGAAATGAGTTTTTTTCTGTGAGGAAAAAATCTGTGAAGGCATTTACTGAACCATAATAGGAACGATTCACTTAAGGTTTTATCTAGAAACTTGCCTTCATTTAAAAATGCCTGGGACCTTAGTAGCTCACTTTAAAATAATGACTTGTAAGATAAAAATGACAAACAGGATTTTTTAAGGTGTACACTGAGTCCACAGATCTTAATTCAGCTCAAGTAAATACAACACATTAAAAACAAACGAACAAACAAAAAAAACCAACAACCAAACAACCAACCAAACAAAAAAATGCACAACCACTAGATACATTCTAAGACAAATCTTGCAATTGTATTCATGGTGAAAGAAACCTAAAGTTATCTCCAAGGATAATTCTCTAGCTATTAACATATTCTAGCTTGGAACTTAGCAGACTTCTGATGAAAAGTAGCAATCCTCTCTAGTTTCAAGCTGTCATTCCAGTTTTACTTTACATTTCTACCAGGCAAGATTTTCTCAGAGGTAGAAATGAAAGAAGAGTTCAAAAACTGAAAATTAAAGCTTCCTGGGGTATAAAATATTGCTGATGCATTTCTTCATTATTTCTGAGGCAAGCTACATGTTTCAGTTATAGGTCAACAGTGGCCAAGAGTACATACCACTTTATGCATATTACCTTTATATGTTTTGCATTTAATTCTTACTATAATTTTAAATTTTACCAGCTCTAGCCTTAAAAAAAAATGACAATAATTTGTCTAGAAGAAATTGGTAGGTTTGTGAAAGGTCAAAATGAAATTCTAATATAAGAATGTCCCTGCACAACAATACCCATTTTATGGCACAAAATCCATGTTTGGCTGTGCACAAACATATGTAGTGTTCATCAGAGTAATGCACAGAGTATGCAGAGTTTTTACAGCTTTACAGTAACCTTGAGGCGTCATTTTAATGTTATTTTAAATTTATGCCCAAGATTGTTTTTCATGCTTATTAATTTCTTAATGGATTTATTTGTGACATCATGCATCATGAAGGAAAGTGTTTGTGTGATACTGAGGCATGTATTAAAATGTACCCCATGTAGATGTGAAGCAATGTACAAAGTGCCTTATGGCTCCCTTGAGGGGGACTGAATTTGCTACTCAAGGATGTCTGTTATGGCTATGCCTGCATTAGCAAGTAGTGGATCATATGCAGGGTAAAACAAAGACGTTCTGGAGCACATGGTTAATGTATTTTTCTCTGTATTATAGGCTCTAGTTTGGTCTCATGGATGGAGTGACCATTAGCTGGGAGACTACATTAGGTATGCTCCTGCAGTTCATCTTTCAGTTTAATTTCATCTAAGAGGATACCATTCATGTTCTACAAAATCACACTGTGATGTGAACCAGAACCCAAAGAGCAGGAAATTCAGTTTGAAAGCACACTGATGGTCCAGTCAAACTACACGTAAGCTGTTGGTCCAGTATTTCTACACGATACCAAATTATGCTGCTACTGAGATCTCTATGTAATATCTCAGGCCTGTTCTTGTGAAAATATGTCAATGCTCTTGGATACTCTGATAAATTCTGTCCTTACCATATCCAAAATTCAGAAAAAAGTTAACTTCATGGGCAATCTTATTGACTCAGGTAAATATTTTGGCTTTTGAATTCTGCAAAGAAGGGTAAATGGAATTTTCCTAGGAAAACTCCTTACAAAAGAATTGTTTCCTTAAATTTTCATTGTTTTGTTTTGAACCTCACTTTTTGTTTTATAAAGCATATAACAGATGTGGTTGTGCATGGAAAAATCAGTCAGCAGAGATTTAGAGCTAGTTAATAAACACTGCTTTACAGAGTTTTTATTTAGTAAAATTAGATGGCATTGCTTTAATTCGTTTAAAGAACCTATTATCTTGTAGCTAACAGCCAATAATTTGTCTTACGTAAGCAATTAGTCCAAGTAGGGATCTCAATGTAGCAGCTTGATAGAAGAGTTAAATATAGGTATCATCTGTACACACTGAAAATGATGATCGTTTCTTCTAAGAATACAGTCCCAAAGAAGTGAACCAAAATGAAAGAGGAAAGTTCCCAAAATCCATTCTTGGCTCATATCATAACAACCATGTTAATCAAGGCTTTATTTTGCATTGCTTCCAATTGCCTTTCAACAGTCAGTACAAAAGTTAGCAAAGCCTAAGCATTTATGTGACAAGAATAACTCGCCTAAGACTCAGAACTGAAGCTGACCTTCTCCAGGACATTGTAGAAGTCCAAATGAGAGCACTGAGGGAAGTCTAGGAACAAACTAATTTCAGTAAAGGACTGTGGGTATTTGTTTACTTTTATCGCTGAGAAGTACTTGATTTGTTTCCGTGCATCATTCTGTCTGGGGCTGAAGAAAGACAATTTCTGAGTTATTGGATGACTGCCATATATTTGTAACTGTACAACACTGTCTTACACACTGTTTTGTTTATTCTTATACTCAGGTCCTGTAACTACTCAGAATCACTGACCTTACAGATTGCTGACCTCTCTACAGTGAGAACACACAAACATGATCAGAGCAGAGAGACAAAAAAAAGTCTGTGCAGAGGCTTTGAGTTGTAAGGGACATTCTGATGGAACTACTCCATGTCTCGAAGTTACATAAGATATTGAGTGGATTTTATAATGGTATAAATATAGAAAAATGCAGCTGCACTGCCAAGGCACTTTTGTGTACTGTGGTCCATCTTAGTGTCTGAATTGAAAATATAAAATCCAATCTTTTTTTTTTTTTTTTTCCAAGTAAGATATCTGAGTATGATATGGTACAATAACCTTAAAAAAAAAAAAAAAAAAAAAAGATGTAAAAGCTATCTACTGAGAAAAGACATTTTAGTCATTTCCTTGAGATCTGAAAGCTGGTCACAAATAAATTCTCTTTGACTACGTTTGCTTTTTCTTCCTAACAGCATCCTCTTGGTATGTCATTTGCAGAACTTATGCTAGTAATGTGCCCCTTAGACCTTCTCTGAAGTCACTGCTGAATCTTCCCTGGAGAATTTGAAACAGCATGATCTCCTTTTGGAGAAGCTAACCTAGTGATGTCAGTTTACGGTACTGAGCTTAAACTGCATTATTACGCAGTAAATTCAGTTACTTTTAGAAATGGCTGGAAAATGACAGCTTCATTTTGTTATAATATCTGAGATTTTAAAACGTATTGGTTGAACTTCACAGTAAGGAGAGGAAAAATCCAACTTTCCTGGGAAAATGAATGGTATCCAGAAATTTGAGTTTGTTTCAAACTTTCATTCTGACCTCTCACTGTTTATCCAGAAATGATCAGAAAGTCTGCATTGGAAGGCAGAAACCTTGTTTTAGTTAGCATAACCAAAATCAATGTGTCTTTTTTTTTTTTTTTTTTTTTGAAAACGTTCCCTTTGACAGTGCAGTGTATTTTAGAGGGAAAAATATGCCCTAGAAAAAACATTGCTGTTTGCTATTCTTTTGCGGGGAAGCAAATTTCCTTCAAAATTTTACAAAGCTCTCTCTGAAAAATGATGCCTTGTCAATAGTGTTATCATTGAGCAAAATCAAATGGGAAAATATAACCAAATGAGGATGCTTATTTGGTTGATCCCCAGGCACCTGTTGAGACTGAAGAGAATGAAAGCAAGGGAAAGCACTGTGAAGGCAAAAATATACTAAGTATTCTGTGTGAAGAATGATCTCTCAGAACACCCAGAAGACAATTTTTTTAGGATGATTTCCAAGATTTCTTCCCACAAAAATTGTGGTTGGACCTAATGATCTCTTGAGGTCCCTTCCAACCCCTACAATTCTGTGATTCTGTGAAAATCTAGAAAATTCATTATGTATGTTATTCTGAAGAAGTTAGAGTTCACTTATAATGGGAATCATCCCTGCAAACTCTTCGGTACTCCATGGATTTAGGCTTCAATTTGACCACTGAATAAGTCTGTCTTTAGGTCTTGTGGTATGAAATCAAAAGAAAAGTCTGTGATGTAAAGTAAGAAGCCAATATAAACTCATTACGTATAATCATTTTTGCTCAAAATATGTTGGTGTGTTAACTTTGAAGTGTTGGGCATTCTTCTGCAAAAGGTTTCAGTGTTTTAGCTGTTTTCCTACATGCCTGAATTAAAAGGGTTTAAACACTGTACTGTATGCTTCAGCACTCATTTGACAGAAATGCCATCATGTCCCTTTTCCTACACTTCCCCCACCAAAGTCTGGATCAAATTTGTACTCAGAGTTTGCCTTAACACACAGGTACAATATTAACAGTTCTTGAAGCATGGGGGAAAAGGCGTAAAAATGCCTATTTTTGCTAAATACTCAGGCATATGGCAAACAGAACTTAGGAAATGCCTGTTAATTTAGCAGGTTAGGGGTCTATGGGTAATAACTCTGTATTGCCCTATTTATAGTGCCTGATGTATTTTTTGTTAGTGTTACTGGAAAAAAAAAAAAAAAAAGGGTGTTGTGTGTGCCTTCAGCAAACTGTAGTAAGAGACAGGTAATGAGAAATGGCCATCAAATAAAGAAAAAGTGATTAAGAATTGCTGCCAAGCTGACTTCACACAGACACACAGACACACACAAATAATCTTATTTTAAAACTGAGTAAGGAGAAAAGTGGTACAAGGACCACAGCTGGGGTTGTCAGAGAAAACTCACTTAACCCACTTCAGGAAGTAAAATATACTGCAGAGTGCAGTTAAGGCTTTTTTTTTTTTTTTTTTTTTTCCCCCTATCTCATCAGAAAGGAGTTCCAAAAAGAAAATGCAGATCTTACCAAATAAGTAGTCAAAAAAGATAGAGAGCCATCTGTTGTGTCATTTTTTCCCCCCCTCTAGGGAGAAGGGAAGACCTTTGTAATCTGAGTCAGACACGTACAAATAGATCTGTAAAAGGTTTTAGGTTTTCTTACCACTATAGCTTAGATAATTTGAAACAGGATGGGGAGAGGAAGGGGAGGTTTAAGGCAGAGGAAAGTGTAGGAAAGCAAAGGGAATTTCACTACTTTTATAGAATTTATTTCTTTACAGATATTTGAATATGTTTTTAAAGGAGATTAGTACTTTCAAAACAAAGTCAAAAAAACCAGATTATTAGTAGATACATCTATTAATGCAAATTTCAAAAACCTGTATTCTTTTTTTCTAAAAGTAGATGTAACTATGGGTTGGTCCATCAATTTAAGATAAACTTAATATATCTAAAAGGTGGATTTCTGCTTAGAAAACTCGTTGCCTGAAAGCTAAGAATAAACTTCAAGATTCAGTTAAAATTCTGCAGTCTTGAACCTTCCTCAAAGATTGGGATAATATGTATTTTCTGAAAGTGGTGGTAATGAAAAACATTAACATTACAGAAATGTAAAACAATCAATGAGCACAGCTGTCTGACGGCAACTTTCATTTCACCTTGAAGCTCCTATAGATGGAGTTTCAGAACAAAAGAAGCTTAGACATTTATCTTGAAGAGCTTTCAGCTTAAGTCCCAGGACTACAGTGATGTTCTACAGGGTAACTGGGTTTGAATTTAATGGAACTCTGCAAGGATGCCAAGGCCATTTCTTGCCAAGCCTCTGGGAGAAACTCAGCCTATGTCAGGTCTGACAACAGGAGTGATGACAGTAGACAAGGTAACCCTGAGGCAAAGTCTGAATCAAAATCAGGTCGTGTGTAAAGGAATCATTGAGGTTGCACTTGTTTGCATCAGCTGAGAATCTGGTCCTCAGGGAGAAAAGGTTAGTGGCAGATGGTGGAGGGTTCTATGGATATACATCAGAAAGGGCAGCAAAGCCGCACCACAATGATGAAGATCTTTGGAGGCATTTGAAGGCAGAGTGATAGAAAGTGAAACAGGGCCTTTTCTTTTAGTATACTTTAATTCTCCTCTTCATTCCCTTCTTGTAAAAACATTTTATTTATTTATTTATTTATTTTTGCTGCTCTTCACTTAAGGTCTATTTAGACTTACATACTTAGATAGATCAAAACATTTTTATTATGAAAATGAGAAGTCTTCCACATGGGGCTCAAGTGATATGTAAGGTCTTTCAAAAGATACTGCTAAAGCAGCAGAAGAAAGAATAGAGGCTGCCATAATGGACCTCATAAACAAAACCTCTGCAACATGATCAAAAGTATGACAAAATATGTGAAAATGAAGGTTACGAAGTGGTCAGAATAATCTATTTTCTTTCGGAGCAGACTTTGTGAATATAATCTCTCCATCCTTATAAAGTACTAAAATAACAGTATTCAGTTAAGTCAAGTCTCCTCTAGAACCATACTGACTGAGCAACAGGAGTTATGACCAAGAAACTATCCGTTCTGCTTCAGATCTACATACCATGATCCAAAAAATAACTTTGAACACCCCATAAGAAGAAAGAAAAAGGTCTGGTCATTTCATTAGTATCCAACATGAAGACAGTAAGGACACTGTCAAGGGCACAGAGCCCAGCAATGTTAGGGAATCTGGCAGGTGAAACACATCAGGAACGATGCTGAAGCATTTCCTGTCAATAAAGCTTTACCAGACAAGTAAAGACAGGAATGTTACTGAAACCAAAAACCTTCCCCTATCGGATTTTCTCCCTGAAGAATGCAAATATTTACTGGATGAAAACCACTTGAATCCCTTATGGTGTCCCTTGTATGTAGAAAGTTTTCAGATTTGAAAAAGTTGGACAGCAGTACAAAATTTGTCATAATCAACAAAAGCTTTCTAATGGTGAAGCTAAAGCTGCTATCAGAGTCACCTCCAAAAGTGTTTTTGGTGTTTTTAAGGCAATATTCAGGCAGAACAATAGCTCCTTTCTCTTTTGAGATGTACTATATGAGAGGTATGAAGCACATGAAATGATTTGTAATATACATTTGCAGGCATCACAAAATGCTCCTTTGTCAAGAGCACACTATATATAATGATACCACAGGAAATCAAGGCTTGATTGAAGAACGTAGATCTGACTCAGGCAAAACTATGGTACCAAAAACCCCATTGTGGACATTGGTAGCCAAGACAGAGTTACAATTAACAACAACAACAACAAGTCAGGTAAGATCTTCCCTTTTACACATTTTTGTCTCCCTCATATTAAGTCTTTATATTTCCCTTGTGAAATTTAAACTTTAAAGACTCTTGCTTAGAGTCTGCTTCCCACACTAATTACAGACACTAAACATCTGTTGGAATGTCCTCTGGTTACCACTGGAATTTAAACTACCACCATTCCCATCAGTATAGTAGTTAAATCTTAGTGTGGTAAATCTATATTCTCATGTACTACTATGCAGTGAAAAAATACAGTCATCTAAAATATGCATCTAAGGTCTAAAACATTCTGAAAATGAAAGAGATAAGGCAAACATTCCCAGATTTTTACAAATAAATATCTCCATCTCCCTATTAAGATGTGCAGCTTCTAATTACTGCTTGTCTGAGATTAGTCTATACAATACAAAGTATTCTCCAGCTTTTGATTTACAAAGGTAACAATGAAAGAGAAATTACAGATTTCTCTTCAGCAATGCAGCTTCATTCTTCACATCTGTTTGTTAGTCTCTGAAAATTATTTTTTTTCCTTTTGGAACTGCATAGTGATTAAAAAAAGCCCATTTGCTCAGAATACTCACTGGTTTGTCTTTCTGATATCTCTGCAAATTTTATTCTACCTATAGAACTGGGAATTCTCAAAATATTCCATCTTGGCTTTTCTGCTTTATTCAGATGGGGAAACAATCAGAGCTCTATTAGTTTGCTCAATTTCAATTCTATTCCTTGGAGTTTATCTGCTTTACCTGAGCATGCAATCTTTCAAAATAAATGCTCCCAGCTACCAAACCTATTGTATTAGATCTCGAATTTTGGATTTTTTTTTGTTCAATTTCCCAGTGTCCCTCTCTCTAAGGCTGATTCATTATCCATGCCCTAAGACTCATTTAAGTCCTGCGATCTCACTAGCCCTTTCTGGTAAACTGATATGAAATGTTGTGGTATCCTGGATTCAGTTTGTGTTGGAGCTTGACTGTTACAGAGACCCTGTTCTTTCTTCTTCTTTCAATACATGTATTTTGAGCACAATAATTTGATTATAGCCATTTTTTGGGGGGGAAAACAGTATTTCCTACATTGACTGCATTCCCAAATTTCTACTCAGTGGGGCATTTTATTCTCATCTACACAGGCTCACATCCAAAATAGGGTTAAAGTGTCCTAAGTGGGATTTCAAAATTTTCATACCTGAATCCATAATCAAGATTCTCCAAGCAGTCACTTAGTTGTTGCGTAATCTTTGGAGCATCAGTCTTTTATAAACACTTTTTAACATGAACATCTCTCACAACATGCTGGAAGTGTCTTATCTTAAAATGAATGAGACTGTTATAGCTCAGCTAAACCCAGTGTGAAAGCAAGAGTAACAGCAAAATAAGGCATATCTCTTCTTACATAGCTAGAAGAACTCGATCCCTCTGGCATTCTCCATGTATGAGCAATGAAGTGGGCTGTCCATGTACATATAGGTGGTGACTTAATCTCCATTTTTGTCCTGGATTGGGGCTCATAGGTCTCTCATCATCTCTTCTCCCTTATGATCTTCTGACCATTTTGTCTGCTTCACAACAGAAACTCTACAGGACGTTATAAGGTATTTGGGGATAAAGGAGGAGAAACACTTTCCAACCCTCTTAACCTGATAAACTTTGTATATTGTTAATAAAAGATTCTTCTGAAAGAGGGATAGAAAACCCCACAAAGATAGGACATTATTTTTAGCATAGGGGTTCTGGCATTCTGCTAGTTAGGGAAAGCACTTAGTGAATATGGTAATGATTAACCAGCTTTGAATCCAGTACAGTAACAGATTCTAGCCAGTGAACTGGAACTCACATCTCTCTTGCTCTCAATGAACACTGCAGGTAGCGAGCTGTCTCCTCATGCTCGTGAACTTTAGCTGACAAATGATTTATGACTACCAGAGTGAAATAAAAACTTCTGTCCTGAATTCTATCATTCATCTAATTCTGTATGTTCAACTCATCAGGGGGCTTCCCTCTTTGATCTGACAACTCCATGAACACCTATGATTCTGCTTCTAGGAAAACAAGATCTGCCTTTCTGTGAAATTATATTCTGAGTTTTTACCTTGTTCTTATTAGCATGTAGTGGAAGACTGCTTTTGAGGGGCTAACTCTGAAGACATGTTACTGCCAACCGTCCCTGGGATGTGCTCTTACAGTAGTACAGTGTACTGGGTCGGGCAGGGATGTTAACTTTCCCTGCAGAACCCCATACAGTGCTGTGCTCTGCACTCATAGCTAAAACAGCAATGGTATCACACCAGTGTTGTATCTGCTGCTGAGCAGTGCTGGCACAGCATCAGGACTCTCTCTAACCCCCCTAGGGGTGGGCAAAAATGTGAGAAAAGAAACATCACCAGGGCAGCTGACCTAAACCAACCAAAGGGATATTCCATACCATATGATGTCACACTCAGCAATAAAAGGTGGAAAAAGGAGGAAGAGGGGAGGGGTGGGCTCTCATTGTGAAAACGTCTGTCCTCCTCCTGAGCACCGGCTAAGTGTGTTGAGGCCCTGCTTCAAGGACGTGGTCAAGCATCGCTGATTTGTGGGAAGCAGAGACTAATTTCTTTCCTCTGCACTTCCACATAGCCTTTACTTGTTTTGTTTTGTTTTCCCTTTCCCCCTCCCTTTCCCTTTTCCCTTTTTTCCCTTTAGTTAAATTGTTTGATTAATAATAATCTTTCCTTAATAATAATTATTTTTTTTCCTTTAATTAAATCATCCTTATCTCAACCCGTGAGTTGTTCTTTCCTTTACTTCTTCCCCTCCTCATCTAAGGAGGGGGAATGAGAGAGCGGTTGTGGTGTTCAGCTGCCTAGCACAGTAAAACCACCACAAAAAAAAAAAAAAAAGAAATAAGAAAAAGAAAATTTGTTATTAATGGCATAGTTTGTGGAGGAATACAGCTCATATTTACTTCCCAGAAGAGTGCCTGACCAACCAGTCTATAATGTGTTCTGGGAAAGGATGCATATTTGCATATTCTACCCCTCCTGTTGAAGCCAGACCATGTGAAATGAGAAAAAACAAAACAACAGTAGCAACAACAAAACAAAATAAATATACAAAGAGAGAGAAAGAACGATAGGCTCAGAACTGGAACCACCAGCTCTGGCAGGTACAGACCTCACATATACAACACATTCTGTACTGGGACATAGAGCAAACAGGTAGCAAACCAATTCTGCATTCTGTATATGGTTGCCTTTATCTGGAATTTCTCAGTAACCTCCAGGGATTAAATTCCCAAAGCAGTAAGGTGATAGATTGTAGCTAAAAGCAGCACATTAGCATCCAAATGGGAGGATATGATCATTCTGCAGAAAAATGGAGGCTGACAATGTGGCCAAGAGATTAGTGGTTTGCCAGGAAGGGGAAAATCTGAGTTCCATTACTTAATTTCCTGGATATTTTTCTTTTGCCCAAAGAAACCTTTCTGAAAGTGAACCAAATGTTATAACTATGCAATCACCCAGGGTGAACACCTAAATATAATGGCTGTAATGGGCTATAAAATACTCCAGAATGAAGCCATTGAATTGAATAATTTTAGGTACCTAAAATAACACTTTAGGATTGACCCACTCTTATCTGAACAGGTGCCTCCAACAAAGCCCAAAGCTGAGCAGAATGCAAGCAGCCTGCATCTCACCTGGATACATAATCTTAATCCTCATAACCTCTTTTGCTTCGTTAAAATGCCATCTGACCCTGGAAGAAGGTAAAGGCCTGTCTCTCTCCAAAATCATCATACACCTGCCTCCAGGGCCTCATCTGCTTGGTACTCTTAGAGCTAAGAGCTAAGCCTAAGAGCTCTGACTCTGTCCAAAATGTGTCTGTGAACATGCCATCTGCCAATTGCTCTGTATTTAGAGCACTACTCAGGTTAAGGACATCTTAGCTTCAAGTGGCTCCTTCTCTTGCAAGGATTTTTTTATCCAGGCCTCTTATCTCTTTGCAGGCCTTTTATGTCCCTGGACTGTTGGTTATGTCAAGATAGGGTGAAAATAAATATACTCAGGTGGTGCTGTTTGGAATCTTTCTTCTTTGCATGAAATAAATAAATATTCAGCAGACTCTAAAGAAAATAAGCATGAAAGAAATTGTAATTTAGTGTTTGGGGTACATCTGAGAAATTCTGGAATTTTGTTTCTGCTCTATTGTTTTATTTTTATATAAGTATTCAGTGGACAACAGATTGGTATCTGGGCCTGCCCCACTTTCCTGGATGAGTTCTCTAATCACTATGTTTCAGATTGTGGTTGCATTTTCTCTCTTCCCACTCATTTTCCACACTGCATTACTCCAAGTTAAACAGAACAATTTCATTGAAGGGGACTGAGAACCTTTCCCACATCTCATTCCTCAAGAATATAAGATAGCTTAGTGATTAAGTCTGTCTTGGATGGTAAGATATATGAGTTCAAATATTCTTTATACATTGCTATAACTGTAGGAAGAGAGATTGCAAATTTCAATGAGATTTTTTAAGTTCTTTGTATATCAGAGAAGATTCTGTATATCAGAAATTTCCAAATTATGTTCTGGTACTGGTAAGGATCAAGGAAGCAGACAAACCCAAGAGAATGCAGACACAGCCCAGGTGACACCAGTCACCTGGGGGAAGGAGATCTCAGTGTGTCACCTACTTTCACTTTCTCCTACTTTGCAGCTCTTCCTCATGCTTTCCAGTAGACTAAAGTATTTCACCTACTTCTGCTCCAATGGGAAGAGGAAAAAAAGTTCACTGAAGGAAAAAGCAGGTGGAATCCACTATTATGTGACTTCCCTGTCTTAAGGTATGTCAACTGTTTTTCTTCCAGTCCAGATCTTAGGGAGCATCCATCACAGCTCCAACAACATTATCTGCTCCTTTGCCCTTCACTTCTGGCCTCAGCTTTCTGGCCAAAGCCTGTTCTGCACATGTTCTCTCAGTCCTTTGGTTCTGCATAGACCCCTGCATTTAGGTCACCTTCCATTCTCTCAGAGGTGGAATGATACCTCATTGTGGCTGGAAAACACAGTGGCAGGAATGCCCTATTAAGTGATGGGCCACTGAATTTCATAACAAAGATTTTATTGACCCAGGCCTTAACTTCATAAATGGAAGAGGAATGTATATAGTATAATACACTATATTCTCTTTCTTTCTCCCTCTCTCTTTTCTCTCTCCCTCTCTCTTTCCCTCTCCTTGTTTCATGAACTTTTCATTTAACCCTGATGAACATGTCTTTAACAAATAGCTGTTGTTCAGTCATCTCACAACATCATTAAACTACATTGATAGCTCAACTCTCATTAAATCACAGGCTGCTTCACCAATATTAAGAATATAACAGTCAATTTCCATGAATATAAAATGTCTGAAAGAAACATTTTCCTCTGTCCTATTAAATCTTATTATAATCAAAGATAATACATTTTATAGGCAGAAGTATTTTATCAAGAGCTTTATTATGTCGTTAAACCTTAAATATCTTCCAACTTTCAAGAAAGGAGGACAGATCATTTAGGAGACTTGATAAACAAAGCTTGAAATTTAATTCAACAATTAAGAAGGGTAAAAAAAAAAATACACTTTTTCCACATATTTTTCCCATGGTTGCCTTTTTGCACCCACTTCAATCTGAAATAATATGAATCACTACTTGTACATCAACGCAAACAAACCTAAAGTGAGCTGTGCTATGTAAGCTAGGATTCTTTTACAGATATTATTGTGATTTATTATTCAAAGGTTAAAACTGAAAAAAATAAGCTCTGACTCTAAAAAACAGGGAACAGAAACAACAAATCATAATTAAATTTATAATTATAGAATACAGCTAGCAACACGCTGTCAAAGTTAGCAGCAGAAAGGTACCAAGGTACCATGAAGTTTTTTTTTTTTTTTTTTTATATATATATATATATATAACAGCCGCTTTTGAGTGCCTATAAGATTAATAATTGTAAAGTTCAGTAGCTTTCAAAATACAGGTCACTACTTTGTTGAAGAAATTAAGTAACTTTCAAAAATGCTTTAAGCGATTTATAATTAATTCATCTGAGGTGTTTTTCTGTAGTGGGTCCATTTGTGCCCATAAAAGCCAGAGGACCATATGCAGTCTTATAGTTCAGGTGTCCCCAGTTCACTGACAGACAAGTCCTAGCAAGGAGAGAACTGTCATTGCCCTGGTAGCACCAAAGAGCCTTACCAGCCCTGTCCAGCCTCCACCAGAGTCTCCCTACACCCTGCCCAGGGCCTAGGACTGTTAGCCCCATGCCCAGCAAGGCCACAGCAGGGTTGGCTGCTAGCTCTCCCCAACCCTGCCCCTCCTAGGCATGGGCCCACCTTCAAGCCCACCCATGGGCCCAAATCCTGTCCAAGCCTTGGCCCATCCCTGTTTTCAGAGCTAATGGGGCTGCCCCAGTGACCCCCCCAGTTGCCCTGCTCTGGGCTGGGGTGATAGGTTAGGCCCTGGATGCTAGGCCCTGCCCTGCTCTGCCACCATTGGGAGACCCTGCTCCCCCAGATCCATGACAAGGTCTGCTGTAGCTTGCCTGTTACCATATACTTTCCTAACCTGATCCTGACAACAGCCTAAGCTGCATCAGTCCCAGTATCACGAAAATATTGTGAAACTTGAGCATAAAGGAATCATGCTGACAACCATACCCAGAAGTAATGTGTTTGCATTTGAAAGGCACATCCCTGAGGAGATGACTAGTTTCCAAGAGGCTTAAAGCTGGTCAGACAAGCGGCCTTCCTCAGGAGGTGCAGTCCACACTGCAAAAACATATCAATGGGGACCTGAAAACATATTAGAAATACTTTAAGGACACTCAGATTGATGTCCAGTCTCTAAAGACTGGAATTTCTAAAGTATTACCTCCATATACAATAACTATAAAGATCAGTAAGTTTAGAAACTCAGTAAAGTCAAGGAAGAATTAGTAGTTCTTCTCTGAAAGACATCTTGCTTTAAAAAATAAAAAATAAAAATAAAAACATCAAACAAGCAATTAATAATAATAATAAAGCCCTGAGACTCATACTTTGGTCTTACTAGTAGGTCACAATGCTTTAAGTGTTCACAGACGTTTCAGCGTGACAAGACAAAAAGCAGGGGTTGGTGACTTTTGTGACTTCACAGTAACAAATACTTTGTTCAAGCATAAACCAATAATGTAATGGACTTTTCCTGAACAATAGGTCAGTGAATTTACAGTCAGATTTACTGCCTCATCATTTCAACAAGGAGCTATCAAGGTGTGATAGAAAGTCTTTTCTTTAAAGAGATAGACATAGCACCAAACATAATTTACCAACAGTCAACACTGAAGTTAAACTTTCAAGTAATAAATGACCTATAAATATATTTAGAGATCATTTTAGCATAGACAAACTGGAAGTCCTTGAATAATTGAATAAACAGAAAGAGTACCATTCAGCTTCTGTTCAGATGGCACAAATCAGAAAGGGTACAGCTTTTGTCCTTCTCTGAAGATGCTGCAAACTCCTGGAGAACCATATTCCAGAGAACAAACCTGGCATCACAAAGATTGTGCAAGCAACAAGGGGCTCTAAGGCCATAGCAGTAGACAAAAGTGTAGTAGAAAAATATCACAGCACAGATAAGAAGTCATTGGAATGAATAAAGTGTTGATAGAAAATTGGCTCAACCAACCATGCTTTAAAATATCAGATTCTTCTTTAGCAAAAACCTGTAGGAAAGCTACCAGATTATCAAGTATCTTTTGAAAGCTCGCTTTGGTAGGAAAAAAAAAAAAAAGTGTTATTAGCTTGCCTAGTACAGTGATATGAATTGCCAAGAACTGCAGAATATGAACTGAAGCACAGAGAATGAGACAGGAAAAGATCTAGGCAAAGAACTCAGTGCACCATGGTAGTTGTCTTCCAGTAACTATAAATAAATAAATAAATAAATAAATAAATAAATAAATAAATAAATAATGGCTATGATGCAAAAAATGAGAAAAAGTATAACTTCTCTTAGAATACCATAAACTTGTCAAAGTGATTTGTGAGTCTGGAAGATGACACAAAACTGGGGACAGTCTATGATGATTCCTCCTAATAACTATTATTTCTCTAAGCCTTGGGACTAATGAAACGTATCTCCAGTATATCTCTCTTTTTTCTGCAATCTTGGACATTGAAAAGGCTTAGCAGCTGACTTCTTTGTGGGGGTACTGTAAGATTCTTTCCTCTACCAAACAGCCTATTGTGTCTTAAGATCTTTGAGACCTCTACCCTCTCCGAACTCCATCCGGAATTGGCAGAGAGCTTAAGACACTGTTTATAGAGCATTGATAGAAGTACAGAAAGCTACATGATCGCTCAAACTTCTTTTTCTTCATTATCTAGGTCAAAAGACTGTTTTCAGCTGTTAGTGAAATTTCCACACAAGGTCGTTATGAATGCTTTCTGGAAAACTTATTACTGGGTATTCTTGAGGATATGCAGTATCCTCAAGATTACCAGACAAATGCAATTCAGATCTGTTACACATCTTAGCAGATAAATGGTAGAGAATTAGTGAATCAGTCTTGCAGGTATTAGTATTAAGTGCCAGTAACAGGAAGGAGCATGGCAGTGTAATGAGCTTCACAGTGCTCAGCACAGTGTGCTTTCCAAGGCTATGTGAAGGCCACAGGACAGGAAGAAAACATTTTTGTGGTTTTGCATTTAACTCTTTGCCTTAAAGAGTAAAGAAGTCAAATCTTCAACCAAATCTTTGATTGTGATTAGATAATGACACTATCAATAAAGATTTGCTCTTTTAGGGGTTCTTATAGGACAAAATCTTTAAAGAATAAAATGAAGCTGTTTTCTGTGTTTCAAAGAAGAAGGAAATTTAGGTTCAAGAAACTAACTACTTGAACAACTACAAACTGGTCTCACAGTTGTGAGAAGGGAACTTTCCTTTCTCTGTTTGCTATCTGATTCTGCCAGCCTTATACACAGAGAATAAATGTTTAACATGTGCATGGTGCAAAAGAATTTAAATAAGATTGCAGGCATATTAAGGTGATGTTTTGCTTAATGAAAGATGTTTAAAAGTGCCTACTTGTGATCTTGTGTTGATTTATAGGTTTTTAAGGAAATAAAACCTTTCCTGAGAAAAAGTTAAGACTTCTTGAGATGAAACAAAAAAAAGCTTAAGTATCCATAAATTATTCTGCATTCAGAGTCAAGGTAAGTAAAGGGGAGTTTTGTTGCTAGGAGACTGTGGCCAGAAGGTATCAGGAGAGATTGCTTTATTTTAAAGATTAGAATCTGTAATCAAAATACTTAGCAGGTAATAAAATAGTTATATGTATGAGCTCAATGTAGACCAGGTGAAGTATGAGACAAGTGCTAGAAAGCTTATGAAAAGTGCAAATCTTCAAAAACAGTTCAGCTATCATGGCATACTGGCCTGATAAAAGAAGCTCATTATTTGCTTGCTTCAATTAGGACAGAAATTCAGTTGGGATATAAATGAAGGAATAAATATTGATGAACGTGCCAAGAAGGGCCTGTGATTTAATTTATTTCTTGTATTTTGATGGTAACAATTTGTAGGTCTCTAAAAATTCTTAATGAATAGCTATAAAACATGTTGCAACAGAGAAGAAAAGCTTGTTGCAGAGAGAAGAAGAAAATATTTTTAAAGTTATATCAAATTTGCCAAGTACTCTCAGACAAAGGAAAGAAATTTGGAAAAATTGAAACTTTTCATACTTACAATTTACAGTGAGTGGATTAAAAATGTTTCCATAAAGTTTTTCCTTCATATAAATTTAAACCAAAAGTAATACGTATAAACGACAACATAAAGGAAAAAAAACAATTCAGAAGCAAATATTTAATTTATTCTTCCACCAAAAAAAAAAAAGTTTTCTTCAGCTCAAGATTTTTTTTTTCTTGGTGCAAAAAAAAAGGTGTTATTTTAGTTAAAGTGTCTCAACTCTTCAGCATGACTCAGTCAATGGAGAGACAGGGTTTCCATGGGATATGCGGATGAACTACAGAACTAAATATATACATATATATATTATATATATATATATATAATGATTTCTTTAACTTGGTAGCTGTAAAACATCTCTTGCTGGTGTCAGTCAGTATCACTGCATGGCTAGAATTGTCAGATAGCCAGCTTTGCTGAATATGAGTGGGAACCCTGGGTACAGGCCATATGTAATTAACTGTAATTAACTATAACACTGAAATATTTTGAATGAATGAAGTATGATCAAAAGAATTTAATGGAATGTTATTTTTAAGTATGTATATTGTTCTTGAAACATTAGAACAAATATTTTGCCTAATTGCAATTAGTTGTTTTTTTTTTTTTTTTTTTTTTTTCACTCCTACTTCATTCTCAATTTCCATCTGACATTTTAGGTCTTTCACTGAGTGATATTACAGAGATGTTTATTATACAGGGGGTATTATCAGAAAATTTGTTCATACGTGAAAATGCCCCTCAAAGAGCAAAATAAAAGCTGACAGTGTGGCATATGACTTCCCTCAAGTAGTCATTCTAAAGCATCAGAGCGGTTACTCATGTTTTCTGGTGGGAGGACTTCTTTATGCATTTTTTCTTTAGCACCAATCCAGCCTGCTTAACACATAAGCCAGTCAGCTATAGTTCAGCCCCCTCATGTAAGACAGATCCTGACTTTGCAGTGTCAAGCCCTTGTTCACAGCAAGCCAGATGATTTTCCAACACCACATGTTAGCCTGGTAGCTCATTTTCAGTTGTGTTGTACAAGTTGAAATCCTAGCTTTTACTTACTCTTTGATTTGAACCTTACTTAAATAACCATTTACCTTTTGGAAAATCATAGAATCATAGAATATCCCGAGTTGGAAGGGACCCATAAGGATCATCAAGTCCAACTCCTGGCACCACACAGGTCTACCCAAAAGTTTAGACCATATGACTAAGTGCACAGTCCAATCACTTCTTAAATTCAGACAGGCTTGGTGCAGTGACTACTTCACTGGGGAGCCTGTTCCAGTATGCGACCACCCTCTCGGTGAAGAACCTCTTCCTGATGTCCAACCTAAACTTCCCCTGCCTCAGCTTAACACTGTTCCCGTGAGTCCTATCACTGGTGATAACGGAGAATAGGTCACCTGCCTCTCCACTCCCCCTCGCGAGGAAGCTGTAGACCACGATGAGTTCCCCCCTCAGCCTCCTCTTCTCCAGGCTGAACAGGCCCAGTGACCTCAGATGCTCCTCATACATCTTCCCCTCTAGGCCCTTCACCATCTTTGTTGCCCTCCTCTGGACACTCTCCAGCGGTTTAATGTCCTTTTTGTACTGTGGTGCCCAAAACTGCACACAGTACTCGAGGTGAGGCCGCACCAGCGCAGAGTAGAGTGGGACAATCACTTCCCTCAACCGACTAGCAATGTTGTGCTTGATGCACCCCAGGATACAGTTGGCCCTCCTGGCTGCCAGGGCGCACTGCTGGCTCATATTCAACTTGCTGTCGACTACAACCCCCAGATCCCTCTCTGTGGGGCTGCTCTCCAGCGTCTCATCGCCCAGTCTGTACGTATAGCCAGGGTTGCCCCGTCCCAGGTGCAGGACCTGGCACTTGCTTTTGTTAAACTTCATGTAGTTGGTGATTGCCCAGCTCTCCAATCTGTCCAGATCTCTCTGCAAGGCCTTTCCACCCTCATACAAGTCCACAACTCCTCCAAGTTTGGTGTCGTCGGCAAATTTGCTCAAAACACCTTCTAGTCCTACATCCAAATCATTTATAAAAACATTGAAGAGGACTGGCCCTAAAATGGAGCATTGAGGGACCCCACCAGTGACATCCGCCAGCCAGATGTGGCCCCATTTACCACAATCTTTTGAGCTCTGCCCGTCATCCAATTGCTCACCCATCGTATGATGTTTTTGTTAAGTTGTATGCTGAACATTTGTCCAGTAGGATCCTATGGGAAACCGTGTCAAAAGCTTTGCTGAAATCCAAAAAGATCACATCAGCTGGTTTCCCTTGATCAGCTAGATGGGTGATCTTATCATAAAAGGAAATCAAATTTTTAGGCAGGACCTACCCCTCATGAACCCATGTTGGCTGGGACCAATGAATGCACTGTCCCCCAGGTGCGCTTCAATAACTTCAAGGATCATCCTCTCCATAATTTTACCAGGCACTGACGTGAGACTGACAGGCCTGTAATTGCTAGAGTCTTCTTTCTTGCCCTTCTTGAAAATTGGCACAACATTTGCCAGCTTCCAGTCTACTGGGACCTCTCCAGATTCCCAAGATCGTTGAAAAATAATTCTCAGATGTTCTCATAAGGTGGAATAATTGCTGTCAATTAAACCTAGCAGGATTTATATCTAGCATTCTTTAATAATTTTCCAGCCATTAAGCTTTTTTTTTTTTTTCAAATGTTAGTGACTAAGCAGTATCAGAATTTGATGACAGAATATTATAAGAAACCAAAACTAACGAGAAACCAAATCATCTGAATTACTCAGATCCAGGGAGATCTTCATGTCCCAATTCACCTCTCTGGATGCTGAAAAGCTTGGATGTCCTCACCCTTCTGCTGTCTGAAAGTATTAATCAAGAGGAGACACGTTCTCAACAAATTGTGCTGAAGTCCAAAATCACTGAGGCATGTTGCCATTCTCAGCATTGATTTGCTCATGTGTGCTTCACAGTAGCAACATGACCTCATAATGAAGTGCAGTACCTGCTTTCTAGAGCTGGGAGAAATAATTAAAATTATTATTATTTTTTTTTTAAGTTGGATTTTTAGATAATGAAATTGGCAAAATGGGATCAATGTAAAAGGTATGAATTTTCTAAATGGTTTCATATATTCAAGCAAAATTTTGACATTGAGATGATCTGACAACTTGCAGATATATTTACCATCACAGAGGAACTGTTACTATCAGAAAATAAATAAATAAATAAATAAATAAATAAATAAATAAATAAATCAGTTGCCGTCAGGAAAATAACATTAAATTTAACTTATTGGTTTATTTTTTAAAAATGTGAAAATGTTCATACCAACGTAACACTTGGACTTTCCTATGTACACTTTGAATCTGCATAAGGGCAAGTGCAACAGCTGGAATGTCAACCTACCTTGGGTAATTTTTTTTTGGATTCTGAATTACATGACAAAGAGCCCACCAAACAATGTTATATCTTTGTTAGCAGAAACTTAAAAATGCAGTAATTCTCTTCAGATATTTTCAGGGGGAAATAGTGCTAGAGCAATAACAAGCCTGTAGGAGTGAATTTACTTGCAATGAACCTTTCTGTCAAGAAAGTTTTGTCAGGCAGTCTGACGTGATCTTATTACAGAGATGAAGGTTTTCAGGTGAATGACTTAGGATGACTCCTATGTCATCCAAATGTAGTGTCTTTAATTGACTAACTAGAAAATCAATTACTCTGCATCTAAGAAACAGAAACAGATAGCAAAAACATCTGGACCACACTACAGATTTATAATAGTATGTATTTGGCACAATGTTTATGTTCAGACATAATGAGCCTACCACTGTCATGAGTGATTCAGAAAAACATAAAATCAAGTACCTTTTTGATCTAACTTGTGTCTTAAAAGTGATTTGCTAGTTGTTGTATCTTATTATTTAATAATTATGTCATTTAACAATTCTCTAACAAAATTTCATGGAGCAAGTTCTCTGCAGGAGAATGTTTCTTGGAGTCACATAGGTGTAAATCTGGAGCAAATCAATAGATTTAGTGATAGTAGCCTTAGGAGAAGTATGTATGTATGACTACGCTGAACTAATAAAGAATTGGTTGGATTAACTGAGAGAGGCTTGCAGATTGCTGAAGAAAAGCAGAGGATTGCAACAAGCATTTAAAACACAACATTTTAAGGCCTTGAAAGTGCAGGATGATACCAAGGCACCCAGATGTACACATACAAATCACTAGTGGTCAATCAACAGTCACTAAAGGAATGCCACCTGGAAACTGGTTAAAACTGAATTTAGGGATAATCAATGAAAAAGGAACAAGTTAAGATGACTTTGCAAAACATATAAAAATGACCCAAAGCAGACTCAAGAGCTATGATGAAGAAAACCTCAATATCACACTCCTTCAGCTTGGGTCACAGATGACTCCCCTCCCTTCAGTTCTTGAGGAAAACCTTTTATCAACCTTAGGATCTAATAAGAAAGTGAAAGAGTGAGAATAGTATGAGAAAAAGGTGAGACAGCAGAAAGTTTTTCTGTTTCAGTTTTGGCTAAATTATTATTGAGAAAAAGAAGTGACATCTGGATAATTTTTCAGTAAGCTTTTCTACCATTACAACTGGACCAACAATAATTTGATTAGATTGTTTGGTCATGAATTAAACTAACAAAGAATCCTTGCCTTCCTGTCTAAGGTTTATTTCCCCATCCCACATAAATTACATGGAGTGTAGTCTCATACCCTGTCGTTAAGGACTGACTGCTAAATCTGAATGCAGGAATTCATGGAGAATATAAATGACCTAGATTTCAATTTACATGTAGCAGCTGGTGGAGGATGTGAACATCTCCAGCTCTTACAGTCTGGATGAAAATCGGGAGGTCTGGAAGAATCTGTCTTTGGCCCAGTGTTAATCAAGTACTTTACTGCAAGCAAACATAAAACTTTAATCAAATTTGCAGATGAGTGAAATTGGTTGAGAGAAAAGGAATAGCCATGTGTAAAAATTGGTTCCAGAGAGCCCCTTGATGTGCTTTTATTATTTAAAGTCAAATGTAAGCCTGTATGCCTAGGAACCATGAATATAGATCACACTGGCAGGATGTCCTGTGTTCTCTGGTAAGCACTTTCCCCCGTTGTAGCTTAGGTAATAGTTGTCGTAGAAGCAGGAGGTTATGTACAGAAATATTAGACCAGTTACTGGAATGTATAAACTGATAAAATCAATGCTTCAACAGCCTTAGAGATATTGAAGGAGTTCAGAACAGAGGTGGGGGGAAAAATGTTCAAGTTCTGTAAATCTTTGTAAGGCTAGTTTAGTTTACAGTCGTGAGATGATGACAGTAACACTGGAGAAGGAGTTCTGATAGCAGAAAGTTAGCTGGTATAGCAAAGTCATGCTGACATCTGAAGGCTGACAGAGAATGCAAGGTAAGATGCATCCAGAAATCAACCACATCTGTGAAACAATCAGCATGATTAACTGCTAGAACTAATATAAGGGCTTCAGACCAAGTATCTGCTTCTGAAATTTAAAGCAAGGCTGTTTGTCTTTTTAGAATAAGAGCTGTAGCTCATCCAGAGGTCAGGAATTACTGAGTGAAAAGTTTTTGCAGTGTAGGAGATCTGAATAGATTATCATAATAGTCCCCTTTGTCCTTAAACTGTCCGATTTATCAGATCTTTCATTATCTGGGATCAGCGTGTTAATAGACTTAATTTCTATGTGCCTTGATTCCAAGGTGTTTTTCATCAGAGTTTTGCAAGACTGTAAATCCTTTTTGGTCTATACTTTTGAATGAAAGCTTTGCTGGGCATTTTGACTTACAAATTGAGCAAATGAATGCAAGGTATCACATGCCAAAAAAATGCATATGATAAAAGAGTTTTCACCATTAGCTAAAATTAAAGTCTCTGAATTTCAGAGGACTCCAAAAAATGCAATCACAACTAAAAAGGCTACTTTCAACTGCCAATAATGGTTAACCATTAATTATCCATATCCATTTGCCTGTGTGCTTTCTTGTTGTCCAGGAATTGTGCTCAAGTTCCCTTATTTAGTGGCCTAAAAATACAAGCCACCAATCATTCACATAAACATGTACACAAGAGTTTTGCTACTGAATTATGCAAGAATATTTGAACGCTTGAAGGTACATGCAAAATATTTGATAGACTAAAGTTTAATACTAAATTGTACTCATAATAGATGGGCAGCAGGTAAGAAGGGTATGGAGAGAATCATTGGAAAAATAAATCAGTAAAAGTCTGTAAGAAGAGCAGTGGTTCCCACAGGAATGCATGAATTTACTTCCATTATAGGTTTTGAGACACTTAAGTAGAAGCTAATACAACAAAAACATACCTCTGCTTAGTATGACATTATACCATACCATGTTACATATCTCTGTTAAAGTAAGTGAAAAGTATAACTGTCTTTACAATGAAGTCCCCTTGTGGTCAGACACTGTGGTCTTCCACATCTGGCTGCAGGCCTGAGAAGAAAGCAGGTGCAAGACCCTTAAAGGAACATCCATACAACTTTCATTAAATGAAAAGAAGTTCAATAAAAAAAGAAAGTCTGAAAAGGGACTCATTCTAGTCAAATACAAAGATTAGGCCAGCTTTTACTAAGTAGAATTTCTAGGGAGAAAAAAAAAAACAACACAAAAAAACCACACAAATAATAAACCGGCTGTCTGTTCCCCTTCATATGCATATTTATCAGTTTCAATTAAGTTGGCAGTTTGCCATATTTAAACTTAGCTCTGTCATTCAGACTCTCCTGTGTAAATGAATAGGTTGCGCTTGTACAGCTGAATCCATTTAGGCATTTTTTATCAGATTTTTTTCCCTCTTCTGTCTTATGGAGAGAGTTAATGTAAAAGATGCTGATGCACACTCCACAATTCACATGTGGTGCTAAAAATCCATTAGCTGAAGAATAGCAAAGAAATTGTTGATCAGAGAGAACAGTTGAAGGTCAGGTTTAAAAAGATGTGTAACATTAGCCAGATGCGATTAGCCATGGATTTAGCATGTGTCTCTGAATGACTATTCAAATACTAATGTTTAGTAAACACAAAATACTGAATACACTACTTGAAATTAAAAACAAATACAAAATAATAATGCAATACCTTAGAACAATTATTTGAATGTATTTATTAGAAAATGAAAAAAAAAATAACAAAAGGATAATACTTCAATACAGAGCATGGCTTTTTGTTCCAATGTGGTTGTGCAGGTAAGATCTTTTTCCTACATTCCTAGATGTTAGCAGACAGACTTCCAGTGACTTTAATAACACTGGATCACAGTCCCTAAGAGAACTAAAAAAAGCTGACTCTCAGAACCTTTCTTCATTACCCTTTATATTGCTCCTCAAATCTGACTGAGATTTATGTTATTAAATGGGGATTGATAATGGGTTTTGAAGGAACCCCTTGATGTTCCTTCATAGTGTGGGTGGGTGTTTAAAAACTATTTTGCTGCGTAGTACTGCTTAAGCATAATCAGCCTACTTGGGAAGGATCCATGGTAAGGCACAGTTGAACTGTGAATACTGCGAAGCTGTTTATAAAACCCGAAGGGATTTTTCAGCTCTACATGAAGAGTTAAATCTTTTATAATATCTTCAATGAAGAAAAGTATTTTTTTTCTCATTCTTTTCTATTTTTCTGCATTTTGTTCTCTATGGACTGTACCCTGGTTTCTATCATTTATTGCACTTTTATGATGGTCTTCAGATTTTGAGTGTCATGTTGATGGACTACATTTCTTTCCCTGTTGTTCCGTGTAATGTTTTCTTAGCTGTCATTCATCTTCTGCTTCTGAATGGTGTTCGTGTTATCACTGGACATAAAGGTCCTATTGATATTACTCTTAATACTTCTCCTGAATATGTTGATCCCCATTCTTTTCTCATGGTTGATTCAGGACATTGGTTTCTTTACTTAGAAATTACAATGTGACAGGCTTCCCAATAAGTTTTGACACACTCCTGCAATCAAAGCCTTTGAATTAGTTAATAGTTCTTGCCAACCACTGCTGAAAATCTTTATGACTCTTTCATAAAGATCAGACAAGATGACAGTGTTGAAAAATCATTTGGGGGACAATGCTAATCACAGTATTTTTTCAAATCTTTTCAAGGTTATAAGAGCTGCTAACATAATTTTGTTATAATAGCTGGATGTCTACAGTAGTATCATTTTCACTGCAAGGCTCATTTCTTGATAGGAACAATGACTTATTTCTTTTAATATTTCTTTTCTTCCTTTGGGATATTAATAGCCATATTTTTGTCTTCCTTTCATTGACGAAACTATCAACCTGTTTTGTTTTGATTTGCTTGCTCTTTGGTGGGTCTTTTGTTTACCATTGATACACAGAGCTGAGCCAAGCAATGTCATCAGCAAAATCAGCATTGTAATTTGTTCATAAATCCATTACTCCTTTATGATCTACTACTCAAACTACATGAACAATAGAGAGATACAGCAAACTGTATGAAACTACATGAACAATAGTTAGATACAGCAACCCTTTAAATTGCACTGGTGAACATTACAAACCACCAAAAAATATTTTCACCACCTCTAAGCACAGTGTTGCTGTATTTGTTACAGCAGAATCTTTTCCCTTATACTCTACAGCATGGCATCATGTTCCAAACATCATCTCTGTGTGTTCTATAAAATCTTTTGAACAATAAATACATTTTGTTAAAAAAAGTGCCAGTTGAACTATATCTCTTTCAATGTACAGTGTCTGAGAAGTATTTGCTCTGCATACATGAACTTGGTATTTTACAAACCTCTCTGCTCTTCTGATAGCTGAAAATCTATTTAGTTCTTTATGTTCTGTGATGCTGTACATTTTTGGAACAGACTGAGACTTATTACAGTAGGTGAAGTCATCTATTCTTCAAAATGTATTATAAAGTCATTTTTTTTCCCTTCATTTAAAAGTATATGGGAAGTCTGGAGGGTTGTTTTTGTCACTTGCTTTAAGTTTTCCTGTGGTTAAATGTATCATATTTCTGCTGTGAAAAATTCACAGTGATCAACATAAAAGAAGATACTGATCTGAATAATGTTGCTACACGTTCTGGCTTCATTCTATTTTTACATTTAAAGAAACTATAATTCAGAACATGCACAAATTATATATCTGAAATACCTGTTATCTCAGCTGATAAGGCTGATGTAGTAGTATGAATATATGGTGCATTATTCTAGATCCTGCAGCATACAGTGAGTTTTAGTATATATTAGACATCGGATATGGAAAGGGGAGAGAAAGGTGAGAGAGAAGTAAACTGGGCAGCAGCCCAGGTCTGCTGACATTGCTCAGATTTCTCTGTATCAGCCCATCAGGGAATCGAATCACCTGAAAACGAGCATGGGGATCACAGAAAGAGCATATCCAAGAGATATTCCTGAACTCCGCAGAGCCCTATGAGCAATGTTTTTTTACAGTGTTTGTACAGACTTCTTGATAGGACTTTTATTAACCAGTTAAGACCAAAGGAAAGCCACACATACCTTGCAGTTCTTTAAAGAGAATGTGATGATGTGCATATGCCAGTGTTACTAGGTCTGACGGAAGTCCTGAGAAAGGGGAGACAATGTAGACTGGTTTGTTTGTTATTTTAGGTATTTGAAACAGACAGCCAAGGGTTATAGTAATTGAAATAATACCTGAGTTGCTGAGATTCTCTTCTAAGTTCATAGATGAACATAATAAAATTCATTTAAATTCAATACTGATGTAGAGAAGAGTCATGTCTTGACAGAAAGATACTCCAAACACACCTTGGTTTCTCTGTTCTGTGACTGCATGGATTTTTTACAGACAATTCCCCACTTCTTGAAGAATTAGAATGGACTAATTTTAACCTTATCTAAAAAGCACAGAAATGAAAGGAAGAATTAATGTAATTTAAATTAAAATAAGGTGTCTAATCAGCTGAACCCCCTCTGGTAAGCAACAGAGAATCAGGCCCCTCTGGTGGGCTGTGTAACCCAGCCTCTCACTTTTGCCCTTCTGACTGCCTCTCCCATCCTGCTGTGTGTGTGGTGCTTAGCTGCCTACTGGGATCAACCCACAACAGTCATTTTTACCCTGCGTGGGGAGAAAACATTGCATTTGAAATTTCAAAAACAAGCACAAAAAGTTATATTTGAACTGCCAACAGCTTTATTACTGTATTAATTGACTGTGGGAACCAGGTATAAGCAGAACAGTGGTGGGAAGTTGGATTGCCTACAAAAATGCTAAATCCAGCACGTTATTGGCTGGTTTCCCTCTTTCTCCCACATACAACCTATTTTAAACCTGAGATGATTTTATTGTCAAAGACACTCTGTGTGGATTTAATCTGATCAAATGCAGTCATCTGCAATGTAGATGTGAATTTTAATCTCAAACCACTGTTCCAAGCCTGCATTATAGTCCTTATATGAACATAAGAACAACCATACTGAAGCTGACTAAGAGTCCACCTCCCTCTGGGAAGAGTGGGAACATATATGGAACTTTTCTTCATTTCTCTTCTGGTTTCCATCTATTTCAAATCAAAGAATTTACTGCAATGCATGTAATTTTGAGATTTTTACCAGTTTTCAAATTCTTTCACTTACATTTACTTGTCTAACCTTCTCTCAACACCATGCCCACTTTAAGAAACCACACTGTCCTTTAGCATGGAGTTCCATAGATCTTCTGAAGAACCACTTAATTATTATTTTTTTTTCAGTCTGGTTGATTTTATGAAGTTAAAGGGGCAGCTTAACTTAATATCTTCTTTTTTTTTTTTTCCTCTCCTTAAAACTGTGTTGTTTTTTTTTCTAATAATATATATATATATTTTTTTTTTTCCTAAACATAGGTTCCTTTCAACTTTTTGCAGGCCATTCATGATTTTGTAGTCCTTTAGCATTTCAAATATTTTTTTTTCCTGTTTTCCAAGTTGAAAAATACTAACCTGAGAAATTCATCTCATCCTCAAATACACATCTCAGATAGATCAGACAAATCACACTTCAAAAGTGCCAGTTCCTCCTTACTGATTGCTGAGGGAGCCCACGATGACTAAGCCAGAAACAGACATTTATATTGTATACTCTTAAATTTAGAAGAGGTCAATCTCACACGGTTTCCATGAAATACCTCATTTTATATCAGAGGTAAACATATCAAAATTAGTGAAGTGATTCCAGTGTGCAAGAAATGAATAGAGTGGAGGTAGTCAAGGAAGAGAAAGTGGCTATGAAACAATAAAATTGACTTATTCATTGTGTGCATAGATATGGAAATGAAAAATCCAGGCTCAGCCACTATGTCAGCTATAGCTATGCCTTCTGCAATGTTTCTGTTTTCTTACTGCAGAGTTAATAAGGTTTTCAGATACAAATTCAAGATAAATGCTAATGTTAGAATCTGAATAAACATGGTATGTAGTGTTCATAGATATTCTACATTATTAATTTATAAATAAAAGCTAAATACTGCCATATTCAATTAATGAACCCTATTATTTAATTTGTGAGGGGTGATATTAGGCAAAGTGAATTTTCTTCTATTTTTTTCTTTAAAAGAATCACTTTCCTCGTAGTTTAAAGCTTTCCTAATCTTCTCTGGTTGCTAGCATTTCTTCATGTGATACAGACAGCTACCTGAAATCCCAGATGTCGGATTGTGAAATGCGTTCCCTCAGTGCCAGTGTCTGGTCACTTGGCAGAGTCCTACATTATCAGAAGTCGGTCATGCTAGCAGCTCTCAAATTGCCTTCGGGTCAGTCATGTGCTTTTGGCTTTTATTAAATCTATGAGGGGATTTGAGTTCTCCTGGTGCTATGTTCCATTTAGATTCATAGATGTTAAGGCCAGAAGGGACCATTGTGATCATCTAGTCTGACCCCCTGCATAACACAAGCCACAGGATGCTCCTGATTTAATTCCTGTTTGAAGTAGAGCATATCTTTTAGAGAAAAGCAAACAAATAAACAAACAAAAATTCCCACCACCACCAAAAAAACAGTCTTGTATATTTCCAGAATAATATCTTATAATTTAAGGCAGGTTTTATTCCCAGTGTTAAAGGTGTACACCTTATTTCTGGCATGAATGTGGTATCAACACACAGCCTTTGACTTCTGTTGTGCTCCTCTAGATGAGGAAGACATCCATATTTCATTCTCTCTTTTATCAGGTCATGCCTTAACCTCTCATTTGTTAAACTATGCAGAGAGCTCTGCCAGTATTTAACTACCAAGTTTGTTTGTATTATCTTAACATGATTATTTACAGATACAATGAATAGGTGTCACCAAAAAACTTCAATGAAAATCAATGGAAATTATGCTAAAATGGTTGCTAATGGAAGGGTTCTGGCTCTATTTATTTATTTATTTATTTAATCTAAGGAAAGTGACTGCTTATTATGTGCAAAGTATAAAAATGTTTAAAATGTTTCATTACATTAAAAACACACAATACCTTGAACCAGAACTATGAGGAAGTCATTTATGACACCAAGCCAGGCTCTTCACAGCAGTGCATGGTACTAGGACAAGACAAGGAGCATATCTTCAAACAGAAGAGATTCAGGCTAGATGTAAGTAGAAGTTTTTTTTCTGATGAGGACAGGCAAGCAGTGGCACAGGCTGCCCAGAGAGGTTGTGCAGTCTCTATACTTGGGAATTTTCAAGCCCTGACTGGATCAACCTGAGCAACCTGGTCTGACACAGTTAGTGAGCCTGCTGAGAGCAGGAGCTTGGACCAGAAATGTCCTGAAATCCCTTCCGATCTGAATGATTTTATGATTCTATAATTTCATAAGAGGCTTCAAGACATACTAACATAAACATTACTTGAGCTGTTTACATATTTCTGTAACATTTTAAAAAAAGGATTATGAGTACCAGTTTTGCAGAAATGAAGTCCACAGGGGAAAAAAAATAAAAACAAAAACAAAACAAAACAACAAAAAAAGTTTCACCACCGGAAATAAAATCTGCCCCAAATTTGGAAAGCTTGTACTCATTTGAACTTCAATACTATTGCCTATTGAAAAATATTTGGATTTCTGGAGCTCAAGAAAACCAATGTTAAGGTATGAAAATACCCACTGATGTGTGTATTCTAGATTTTTACCACTTGGCTACAGTCAGCCAGAACTGGACTCATTACTCTAAACACAGTGAGCATATATAATGTCTGCACTTCTTGGTATCTTGCTAGTGGGCCAAGAACATCAAAGGCTTACAGTTCTCTGCTCGTCTACTACATCAGGTAAAACCCTTTGAAAGCCTTTGGAGGTCAAAATGCTTTTTTAGAACAGCCAATGACGTTTTCATGTTTATTAAATGCATATTACTTTTTTCTAGGCAAATAATCCAGATCTTTCTGCAATAGTTATCCTTCTTCTTCACTTTTTTTTTTTTAACTTCTCCCTTAAATTTGGTAATCTGCACATCTGAGTAAAAAAATACTTTTTTTTTTTTTTCTTTACTGTTGATTTTAAAACAATCATTGCTTGGATCAAGGATCTCCAGGACTTCTGCTGGAAACTCATGCCCTCAAGATGATTCTCTCTTTACAGTTAAAAGTAGAGGCATGACATCAGTTTATTTCATGTATCTAATCTGGATCATGTTCATTTTATAGCATTTTGTTTTTCAATTAACATGTCATGCAAATGCAAGTCATCTTCCTTTCAGAGGTTTATATATATGCATTTGTATTCCATCAGCACTGCTACCTTTATCAGTCAAACTTGTAATCTCATTAAAAGGGTATTATGTTAGTTTAATAACATCTATATTATACAAAGTGTTAGCTGGCATAAATTACCCTCCTTAATTCTTTATTGTTTGTGTCTCATTTCACTTGTTCCATTATTTTGCCCACAATCAATATCAGGCTGATGTCTAAGGGTCACTCCATTTAAATAGTGGCACAACATTAGCTCTCATCTCCTCTGCCTAAGCTTCCTCCTTGCTGTAACAGCCATCGAAAATTAACTTAAATTATCCACGGATCTCTTTAGTAAGCTTTGAACCAATTTGGGCTTCCCTGTAAATATCTAATTTCAGAAATTGCTATTTCATATCTTTCTTAATAGCTGATCAAATACATATTTCATCATGATCGTAGGAAGACACCAGGCATCTGAAGTGTCTTCTGCCCTCTGCAAATCCCAATCTCACAAATTCCCAATCTCACAAATCTCACAAATCCCACAAATCTCACAGACATTGTACCCAAGGAAGAACAGAGCAAGCAGACAGGGCCAGAGTGGGGCAGAAGAATTTTGGGATTCTTGTCTTTGATCTCTTTCCTCATGTCCTACCTAAACGAGAAGGCTTTCTGAGCCAAACTGAAAGAAAAAAAAATGCTGTAAAATGAACATTTCTTCTAACAAATGTATTTGAATAGAGCCATCCTGTCCTTGAGAGAGACTAAATACATTTATGAGACACAACATTAGCAGGCTCCAGTGATATCAAGATAACGTAAGGTGGTTTAGCACATGCTGAGCACTTCACTAACACAGTTCCTTACAAACTGTAGCTGACTCAGGAGCTGCTTACACTTGTCCATTTGGCATCCCTTCAAGTTTTTTGTTTGTTTGTTTTTTAAGCATGTTTTTATGCTTTAAATGTATTTTATGGGTATAATGGTTGGCAAATATTCAAGGTATTTGTTTGGAAAAGACTTTGAAGGTGAAAGAGTGAAAGGAAACAAAGAGCAAAGGCAAATATTTTTCTCTGCTTTGGGCTTTGATTAAAACTGATGCTTCAGATCCTCTGTGAGCAGCCACTGAACTAAGACTCTGAAGAAATTGCTGCAGTAGCTGACTATACACTGTTGCCATATCAAGGATGGCATATATGCGTGTAAACAGAAACCTGCAATATATTGTAACTCACATTTCCATGTCTTATACTACATTTTTGTAATATATATATTGTAATATTGTAAAATGTAATATTTATTTGCTAAAATAATTTAATTAATTTCAGAATGATGTAGAATACAATGGGTTTGGTTTTTTTGAGTGTCTGTTTGTTTGTTTTTCTCAAGGAAAAATAAATACTTTTCCATAGAGTGAAAAAAAGGGTAGTAAATAATACAAACATTTGCAAGCTGTGGAAACTATGTTGTAGTTCTGTAGAACATTTTAATTGTTTAAATTAAATTTTGATAAGTTCTGGTGTTTGGAGTTGCAATCCCAATGACATTATTGTGAAAAACTTTCAAATTACAGCAGATGACTATCCATAAAGTTAATTTATACATTTGAACCTGAACTAGAATGATACATAGATATCTATGTTGATCTGACAGACCTTAGAGTCCTGAAAATCAGCCTATTCATTGATACCCTGGTTCTTTGTCTTATCTTATCCAGGTAAATTTCATTTTTTCTGAAATATTTTCTATTTAATGGTTTTGCGGAGGTGACATGGGAAGTTGGAATGTATGAGGTACGAAGGAAATTGAAGGAATCCATGCTTATAAAATAAAATAGTTTTTTTTTTTCTTCTTCTTAGAAACATGTAGTCTATGATAAGTATATGTTTTTAACCTTTAGAAGAGAGCTTAAGGATTTATTTTCCTGCCCTTGATTAATAAATCAAGTGAAAACGTAACATTTACTATAATGATACCTGATTCCAGTAATGCTTCTGAACTGAATGATTTTGAAATTGAGAGATTATTCCTTTCAAAGACATCCCAAAGTCATTTTTACTTATATTTCTCAATTTTTCTTTTTAGTTACACTGATAATAAGATTGCTAGTATAGCAACACAAGCTGCTAGTGTTTTCCAATAGCCTTGCAAGCAGGGACATCTGTTGAATAGGGGATCAAGGCAATTTTATCACCTCTGTGTGAATCACTCAAAATTCTGTGAAGTATACTGATGAAATTTCATATACATTCTTCAGGAATGATATAAATGATTTTTAATCCTTGGATTTTTTTTTCCTGTGACAAACAACAATAATGAAAAAAGATATATTTGTGGGTAAATATTCAAACTACCTAGTTCAAATTCTAAAAGCTGTCTGTTATTCAGACGATTAATTTTCAAATTCCCATGACCAGGATTAATTTCATATAACTTTAGGACCCTGTTCTGTAGATGCATACTTTAGAAAGAGAAAAATAAATACTGTCTTTTGTTTTAATGAAGAGAAGCATGCACTCTCAGAGACAGCTGAGCCATCCTTTGCCCAGATACTCACTTATAATTCAGGATTTGTCAAAACTCCAGGTGTGGTGTTGCATGCTGGACATAGTGTTGCATGTCTGCAGTCTTTAAAGAAGCAAGAGACACGTCTGTACCTTGCAATATGCCAATTATTCTCTGAAATTCTATGAAGTTACCGTTTAGTTTGATAATTTGTTAAATTGTTGGTTTGTTTAGGTCAGGTTGTGGTGCAGGTTGAAAATTAAGAGCTTCTTTAATTCTTCCTGCCCTTTTCATTAAAGCTGTCTACATTTCAAAACTGGACGCTAATGTTAGATCATTTTTAGCTGCTCACCTTGTTATAACTATGGGGGTGGAGGTGTATGTATGAGGGAGTTAACCAAATTTTTAACATGTTTCTGAGTCTAAACGGGTCACTTGCTGTGCTGGGTCTGGCTGGGATGGAGTTAACTTTCCCTGCAGCAGCCCATACAGTGATATGCTCTGCACTTGTAGCTAGAACAGCATTGGTATCACACCAGTCTATTGCTGAGCAATACTGGCACAGCATCAGGACTCCCTCCAACCACCTGCAAGAGCCAGCAGGCTGGGGGTGGGGAAGAGGCAAGGAGGGGACATCACCAGGGCAGCTGACCTAAACCTACCAAAGGGATATTCCATACCTTATGGTGTCACACCCAGAAATAAAAGGTGGGAAAGGGGAAGAAGAGGGGGGACTCTCATTGTGAAAATGTCTGTCCTACCAAACAACTGCTACATGTATTGAGGCCCAGCTCCCTGGGACGTGGCCAAACATTGCTTGTTGATGGGAAGTAGAGAGTAATTATTTCTTTTCTCTTCCATGCGATCTTTGCTTTTTTGTTTTTTTTTTGTTTGTTTGTTTGTTTGTTTTATTTTGTTTTTCCTTCTTCCTTTTCCCTTTAATTAAATGATCTTTTTCTCAACCCATGATTTTTTTTTTTATTTTTTTTTTTTCTTTCCAGCATACTTTCTTCTTCCCCTCTTCTTATAAGGAGGGAGAGTGAGAGAGCAGTTGTGGTACAGTTCAGCTGCCCGTCAAGGTAAAAACCACCACACTCCCTTCTCTTCCAGTGAAAGAAGACAAAAACTTCCAAAGCCTGGACATCTCACCAAGCACTTCCTCGAGATGCCTTCATGTAGGACCTTGCATAACTAGCTCACACTCAGAAGTGCAATTTTTTTCATTAGGGTAGATGAAATTAAGAAATGCTGAATACCAATGAAACAAATCATGTCAATAGGATCAGAATGTGTTCAATGGTTATGAAAGTCATGCTCCGTTTCACTTTGGACTCCCAAAATCAGCACATGATTTAGCCCATTTCACTTTCACAATTAATGCTCTGGTGGGATCAATCACAGTATTACCTTCACATTTTAGTTAAAAAGGATTCTGTGTATTTTACTTTTACCTTTCACAGAAGTAATACTGTATATTACTAGATTTTTGCAAATAGATATTATAATTACAGTATGTAAAATAGAGGTTCAGCATCCAAGATCAATATTATCCAAGATGTAGGACTACCGTGTATCTTTCTGTACTGGCAACAAATCCATCTATTTATTTTTATTTTATTTTTAAATACCTGGAGAGGGGCAGGGGGGAGGGGATAGAAAATCTTTTTCAACTTCAACTCAAAATTGCTGGGTCTTTGTCTCAAAGACCTTTTACTGTCCTATGAATCAATGAAATGAATACTTCAATGGCCACGTGTAAATAAGTCTCACACTACTTTGCTGTGTGGCTGTCTAAAATAATCTGCTAAAGGAACAACTTGGTCCACATTGTTTGTTTCAGAGATCTATTTGATTATAATCTTAAAATGAAAGGAGTTCACAAAATAGAAGTACAATAGACAACACCAAGGACTAGGTCATTTTTCTAATTGTATATATACATATAATGAAATGAAAAGGTTCAAGGTTTGAACATTTGATCATAGGAAAAATCTGGAAGCAATGTTACAGGGTTTATATGCATTAACATTGTCACTGATCTAAATCAGAGAAGATCAGCTGCACTAAAGACATGTAGCTAACTAAGATATTATTTATTTATAGAGTCAAGCTGCGACAGGGGAGGTTCAGGCTGGATATCAGGAAAAGGTTCTACATAAGAGGGTTGTCGCGCACTGACACAGGATCCACAGGAACGTAGTCATAGCACCGAGCCTGTCAGAGTTTAAGAAGCGTTTGGACTATGCTCTTAGTCATATCGTCTGAATTTGTGGGTAGACCTGTGTGGAGCCAGGAGCTGGACTAGATGATGCTTGTGGGTCCCTTCCAACTCAGGATATTCTATTATTCTATGATTATTTTAATTCCTCTATCATATAGATAGATAGAAGAAAGGGAATTGTTCCAGTATCAATGGCTTTGCTTTAATATATATAAAATCCCATCCACACTCAAAATAATTGTGCATATTTAACTTCTTTGGGAAGAAAAATGCCTCGTGAATATGAAAAAAGTCCTAAAGCAACATTTAAAATAGCATAAACATGGCCAAATAGCATAAATAAGGCACAACAGACTATGGATCACATGAAAAAGAGTCAAATTATAAATACTTAATCCTGTAAATCAATAATTTATGGTAAGAGATATAGACAAATAATAATAATAATAAAAAAGGGGCATACAAATACCATATCTACACGATGAAAAATATAAAGAGAAATACACCCATAAAGAGATACCAGCTGCATGTTTACATAGAGAGAATATGCAGGACAGTTAAATAAAATGAATTTTAAAAAGGCTGTCAATGGGCAGATTTTATTCTCCAAGTTGACTTAAAAGGCATCCTGCAGGTTTGTAGTATGTAAATGTAGTATGTAATGACATCAATGTTTATTTAAGCCAGATATTTGTGGAAAGAAAAAAAAAAAATTAAATGTTAACCAAAAATCTGAAATATAATAAGAATGGCTTATATATTGGAAGAAGTGGTGAAATTAGTAAAAAAAATACTTTGATTGGCTATCAGGATTGTATGGTTACCTCTATCAGAATTAATAGAGGTATTTTATTCCAATCTCATTGGCTAACAAGAGACAACAAGAGATTTCTCTACATGAGCTGGAAAATACCAGACTTAAAGTTGGTCCAGTCGTTTTTGACAATAACGCAGGTAACGTGTGAAAGAAAATGGCAGTAATTATTGCAACAGATGTGTCTAATCTGAGCAGTAGAAAAACGCCCCAGAACTGGTATTACGTATGGAACATGGAACGTGGGACTTGGATGGAGTACATCCATCTCTCGTCTACATGGATCCTCTAACAGGTCAACCTCATGGCTTCCTTTGTACAGAAACAAGAAAATGGGAAGGGCGAATGTGGAGGGATACTAGCATATGTTTCAACCTTACCCCATCTGGCATCAGAATTCAGCATTAGTATATATCTGAACCTCAGGCATGACTAATGGCATACAAAACAAAACAAAACAAACATAAAAAAAAAATCCCCCTTAATCGACAAGCATATATAAGGATGAGTGTACACAATATGTGGAGGCAATACTTTGAATGGTCAAATAACATTATTTTCCTTATATGTTTATAATTAGTTCCAAAAGCTTTGTGGATATTTTTGATTAATTAAATTATTCTGGCATCATTTGAAAAACTATCGGTTTTGAGTAGTATTCAACATACAGAAACAGAGACAGTATATAGAAACAAAAAAATACATAGAACCAATCATATATAGAAATTGGAACAATATTTAAAAACTGATTATTTTTAAAGGATAATCGGTTTTTCTTGCTCAAATACATAAAACCTAAAGCAGTGTGCACAACTATATCTTTAAATTTGTTCCAGTAAATTTTATTAATTTAAACATATCTTTTTTATATCTAATGACAAGGATAAAGATAACAACCTCATAAACACTGTACCCTAGAAAAAGGAAAAAAGAATTAATTTGGTTGTTACTTCCCACAACAAACGAAGGTGAAAGAAGTGGCTGACAAAGTCCCTTGAAGAACAGTCTTCCTACTAATATTTTAGAAGCAATTATGAAACAGATTTTTTCAGTATATGATGAAGAACATGACTCCTGAGTTAAAGAAAAGAAGTTGCCATCAGGAGAAATTGTTCCTTTGATTTTGCATACCTTCCATTTTCAAATACTGTATAGTAATCTCAGGGACTATTTTTACCATTATGAAAATTTTACTGCTATTTCACTCAGAGTTAGTCAATGTTTGCTCTATATTTACTGTGCAAACAGATGCTGAAAAAAAAAAAATGAGGTGGCGTTCTAATGAAGATTCTGCAAACCCAAATTTCAGTTAATAACTTTGCTTAGAATTAGAATGCTGTAATTTTTTATTATTATTGTTCCTAGAGACCTATTAGTACCTAACCTTAATTGGTAATTTTATGTTCAATATTTATAGTTTTGATTACATAACATTGACTTATTCTTTGCTTTAGATTAAAGGGCTAAAGTTGAAGCATTCAGCTCTTTCATGGACTGCCAGCAAAAGTGATTACAGATGTACTAATTATCCTTGGTTATGTAAACATTTGTGACATTGAATTTGATTTAACAAGGACAAGCTTCAGAGCGGAGATTCTTGTAAATTCATTGCTAAAATGCAAATGCTTCCAGTCTTGCAAAGAAAGATAATATTGATTCTTCTCAAAATTTTCTCTATCTCAGTTTTGAATATTTAACATGTAAGAAATATTATAATTCTCAGTCTATTATTCTAACTGCTGTCCTTTTCCTGCTCCCCAACAAAACACTATGACAAACTTAACCAAAGCAGGACTTCTCTGTAAATTCGCAACTCCCTTTTGGCTGTATTTAGACACTATCCTTTTTTTTTTTTTTTTTAAACACTTTATGTGGTGTGTAGATGAATTGCAGTAAGTTTAGACAAAATCAGTAAGAATGATGGCAGTCTAAGAAAGTATGGCCAGTAGGAAAAGACTAAAAGAGATGAGTTTGCTTATCCTAGAGAGGAGGTAGGGGACATAAAAGGAGTCTTTTAATTTATATAAAGGTTGTAAAAACAGTTGTTGTGGTCAGTTGTTTATTGTGTCTGTGAGGGACAGCACAACTAGAAAACAGACTAGCCTGTGACAAAGGAGACCTGAGTTAAAGATTAGGGAAAATTTTCTCACTACAGGGATCATGACAAACTATAATACATGGTGCCAAGATACAATGGAATCTCTTAAGTGGGTCATTTTCAAGAAAAGTTGAGAGGAAAATATTTCTAGATGGCCTATTTAAAATCAGATCTAGGGATGGACTTGGTCAGAAGTGGACAGGCTTTCAAGGGGTCTTTGACAACCTGTATTTTTCTCTCTCTCTCTCTCTCTCTCTCTCTCTCTCTCTCTGTCTCTCTCTCTCCCCTCTCTCTCTCTCTCCCCTCTCTCTCTCTCTTTTTTTTTTTTTTTTCTTCCCGATACTACAGGCTAATTTACTGACAGAAATACAGGGGAAGCCAGGAGACCATATCACAGAGGTGAGAAGGTACTATTCAATTATTATAGACCTGGAATATAAATCCTGCAGATTTACTCTAAAGAGTGCAAAACTATTCATTATTGAGTAAGACATACAGATCTAAAGAAGAAAATAATTAAATATGCCATAGGGCACATGCTTTTCTGAGGTCTTCAGATAAGAGGCCTCTCAGTCAGAGAGCAAGTCTGACTAAACCTATTATGCTTCTACCAGAATTCTCACTTAGATTCAGAGAATATTGACTGCTTTAAGACATTTCAAACACATATTTAAGACATTTCAAACATGTATTTTAATATAAGTAGAACAATGTTAACAAAACTATATTGTCTGACTCTACGACATTTTCTTCAAAAATTCCCACCAGGTTGCAACGGTAGTAGCAAAATTATCTTTGGCTATGAAGGAGGCTTTAATGGAGCTAGCTGTACCTATAGAGATATTTGCACCAGCACTTGATTCTGCAAGTATGATGCATATTTTTGTACAACTTTTAAAATTCAGTTCTTTAGGTAGCTGATGGTATACTGTTTTGTTACAAAGGGTCCATCTATATTCTACCATAACAACTTTGGGAATACTTTCTACTGCCCTACATCTGAACTTGGTGTAGATGAAGGTTATAATATCCTGAGCAAAAATAATGGCACTTATGTCCTTTACATAAGATTATTTGTTCTATTACACTCTTCTGTCTTGCTTTTTAAAAATTCTGAATGCTGTTCCCTGCTTAAAGGTATAAATCTCATCTCACTACATTGCAAGTGTTCTATTCTGTTAATATAATTTTCAAATTTACAAAAAATGATTTGCCAAATTGCTATAGATAACTTCCAGTTGAGAAGAACTGTGATTCCTCTGCAGAATTCCCAGAAGGGCTAAAAATAAGATTCAAAAGGTGGTTTTTTTTGTTTGTTTGTTTGTTTATTCTTCTTCTCTCTTTTACAGTGCTTTTTTGAACAAAGGCAGAGCAGAAATTACTCAGCAAGATAACGTAATTTAACAGAACTGGAAGTACGTAACAGAGACTCTAAAGATAATCTGGGAAATATATTTGTTTTCTGGTAGCTGTGTAGCTGTTCTTCTGTCTTAATACATTACATTTGATAATCTTTCCTGAAATAATTAATTTGAATGAAAGACAAACTTTTTTTTTTTTTTCTTTTGGAACATGACTATTTCTGTTGTTTACATTTTCTGTCAGTATCACCCTGTGTTTTGATAGTACAAAAAATCCCATACCAGAGGTAGACTGGTCTCACTGTATCTTGGATCCTAAAAGGGGAAAACAAGAACAGGGAATACCAGGACTGAGCTGTGTAGTAAAGGTAGCTCAGCTGTCCAATGCTTACTGGCTAACGTCATTGGTCACCTATATGTGTATGTGTAAATGTTTCCTACAAAAGTGGTAATTGCAAATTATCTAACAACTTCATCTTCAGTGCAGCAACAGACGCTAATTATAAGACTTCTCACACAAATGTTTGGGAATTTGAAAGTTCTTGGGGCTGTTTACCCATTCTCATTCCCCTAGTTTTCTTGGCAGACCCTTTTTTCCCTATTGCAACTAGACCACTTTTCTTCTGGCTTGAAAATATGTGATTTTACATATTACTGTTCTCTACCCCACTCGGGGGAGCATTTAGTGAGCGACAGGTTCCCTCATCCCTTCTCTGTCTTGCATGAACACAATCAAGACTACAGGAGATCTGCCTGAGTGTGTGCCACCAGGGATTTAACATGTTCCTTCCCAGCTGGTTGCAAGCAAGGAGTGCTACAGTTGTTATTCATTCACTTTTCAGTTCTACCTTGAAGTCTCAGCCATGTGCTTGAACCACATTTGGACAGAGTCTGTATGAATGCAAAAAGAAGGTGGTATTTGCCCCACAGGTCACCACCTAGCCTAACGCTTGGAGGCTTATTAAGCCCTGTGGAATTTGCTTTGTTTTGCCCTCCCTGAGTCTGGAAGAGCAACCTAATCAGATCCCAGGTCCACATCGGATTGAGACCCAGTAAAGCATCATTCTACTTCCCTACTAGACCTCCATTTCCCCAGAAGGAAAATGTAAGTCCAAAGGCTCTGAGAGAGCTGCAGTGTACTCTGTCTAGGTCAGGCATCCCACTAACCAGGGCGCTGGAGTGGAGTGCAGTCCTGGGGACAGCCCTGCCCCTTGGTCTAAGCACAGCCACGTGCAACCTTGCCAACACAATTTCACAAGAGATATGTAAAACACATCTGCAGCAATACTTCAGGTTCAGCCTCATTTTCTGTATACAAAGAAGCCCTGATCCATCCCAAATCATGAGCAGCTTGGTACTGGCATACTAAAGAAGAGAATAAAAGTGCGAGACCAAGGATGTGCATTGTATAAGGTATAGTTAGGAATGGGTACTGTCATTGTAATGGATAAAGCTGCAGCATCAAATCTTTTCCTGTCATTTTTACATTTCCAGGCAGGGATTAACTTGAGCCTTGTGTCAGATCATAAAGATTTGTGTGATATGGAAAATATTAAGTGTGTTGCCAGGGTCACAGAAAGATACTGGAAGTAACCACTTTCAGTCAGCATGTGTGCCCTTCCTCCTTTCTGTTTTCCAGCCTCAGTTCACATAACTGTGAAAACAGAAAAAAATCAGAGCAAGGAGACATTTCAGTTCTGGGGATTTGCTCCTTCCAATTCAAAGGAACACTGGGAGAGCTGGGTGGGGTGATGATAGGGGGAAGTGGTGCAACTCCAGTGTGGGCTGAGTCCTCTCTTCCCTCCAGCACCCTCTCATTCTGTGCCTAGAGAGAGCTGCTGCTTCGAGTAGGAGGTTCTCCCCTTATTTCAGAGAAAGTTCATTGTACTGACATGCAAATCCCTGTAGGATTACTCTGCCTAAGCGGTAACAAATATTTTTGATTTGCTGGGTATACAGACTAATTAGTCAGCTGTAAGAAACAGCTGGTTCACAATGTTCTGATATTAGTGCTTTCCATGATTTTGATTTAATTTCAAGGGCAGACTATGGAGAGAAAAGTTGTAGAGGGAAGATGGTATTTTTCTTGCTGTTGTTGGCTCACTTGTTTATTTTACTCCTTTTGCAAACCTTTATTTGATGCCTATTCATAAATTATACTGCTATATTATGGTATCTCATTATCCTTTATTAGCAGAAAACCACTAAATAGAAGTTGGAATTATACATCATGCCCTGCATATGGAACAAAGCAGCATATGGAGACTATGCCTACCGCAGTTTTCATGCATAAAAAAGCAGGAAATTATACAGGAAATTATACATATTTCAAAGAGTCTCTGCCAAGTGCTTCTGTGCTGTATCCTGTAATTCAGAGTCATGTTCATCTTTACTGTGTCATTTAAAATTCATATAGTAGAAATATAGTCAGGCCATAATCTATATAGTAAGAAAGGAAAGCTGCGTTTCCTAATTTTTCCTAAACTTGCTTAAAATAAAAGTCCCATTAGCAGCTTTAAACTCATCTTTATCACATGGTTTAAAAAGGTAAGCTTTTTAGGTATGCTAGTGGGGACAGATTGCCTGTTTAAAATCAAATCTCTCTGAGCAAGTTAGCTTGATTCTGATAAAAATATAAAGACGGGAATAATACATCCCTTCTACTACCATGAATCTGATTTTTTTTTTCCTGTAAGATGTTTTCTATGTAATTCTAAAAATAAAAACATTTTAGAAATATCTAAAAGCATGAAATGAATCCTATCCAACCAATTCAGTAAAGGAGTATTTTATTTAGGAAAAATAGCCATTTTTGCAAAGCAACACAATTCAAATTTAAGTAAACCATATTAGCAAAACAATAAAATTCAAATTTAAGTAAAATGTTTCAATTGTGGGGACATGTTTATTAGCTCAATTTTCTCTCAGAATATAATTTTTTGGTAATTTTAATATTTTATAATTTTGTTCCACTGAGTAACACAGAACAGACATAGGTATCATAAAATTTCCTGTGAAATGTACTTTTCTTTATATGTCACCTCTCACACACAGACAGAATAAGTATTTTTGAGTAACTCTCAAAGAGAAAAGACTTATTTTTAAGCCAATTATTAACATAATAAACAAGAAAATATAAATATTGGTTTCACTATGTTCTGTTTCATCCAAATTCAGTAGCATAGACAGAAGAGTAAGGTAAATACAGAAAGAAAACTCAGAAGATTAAAATCGGAAGCAACTTACTGCATGGTCACAAGATCTGCTTAATGTGTAGTGTTAGATCAAGTTTTACTGTGAAATGGACTCTTTATGCATTTTCTGGCTGCTGGGCTAATGATGAAAGTATGTGATATCCACAGTATCACAAAAGCACCTTTTTTTTTTTCTTTTTCTTTTTTTTGAGAGAGAGAAGTAGAAGAAGAAAACGAAGAGAGACATATGGAGCTTTCCTGTGATACTTTCAACTTTCAAAATAAACCTCAGAAAAGTGACGACAGCATTTCTGTACTGACAATTTCTGCAAGATATAAATCTAGGTAACCCCTATCTATAAGAAAGCATCTCAAAAAACTTATATATGGAGTACATAAATGGTAAAAGATTCTCAAGGTCATGGGAGATTTCTTAATTCAGGACCTGAGCTTCCTCTTTTTCCATGACAATCATAAAGGATTTTCTTCTTGCAGAGCAGCTTTCAGGCATCTCAGGAAGAAATGGTGATCTGAACAATTAGGGTTCCAATCAAATCAATTATGTCTGAATCTGGCATTCACCTTTCCCAGAGGGCCAACCCAAATCAAACATTCACTTTCTTTCTGTCTCAAGAGCTAAACTTCTACCTCTTCAGCCTCCTGTATAGGAGGCTTCTGGAGGCTACTATACAGCTTCTGTGTCTAGTTTAATTACCTGCCAAGTACATTAATTTAAAATAAAAGTGTGTTATAGGCATACCAGAATGCAAATATATTGTCCTGTATGTATTTTTTCCCATTAATGTCTGTACAGACTGAAGGAAAAACTCCCTTTTGATGTGCTCCACTTGACTATGTGGTGATCAGCTCATGTATAAATAACAACAAGAGTTGCAAATGGTAGTGTTTGTGCCTCTTTATCCAGTTATCAGATTACAAAGGTTTTTATCTTCCTCAGGAAGGAAGGACACCAAGGTCTACAGAGGAGAAACATTTTAGGTTGAACAAAGACCTCAATGGGACCTCACTTTGAGTGTACTATTGTTACTTGAGTATCATGAGAGTACATCATACAAATGTTATCAGGTTATCTTATGAGGATCATGTACACACCAGCCCTGGAGTGTTGTCTCCTCTCATCTCAGTGTCTTGCAGCAGCCTGCAGTAATAACAAGGGCATCCACTCCAGTGTTTTCCCACATATCAATTATATCACCTTTGCCAGCATTTCAGATTGGGACTGTTTCCCTGTGATGATGGCACAAGTAATTTCTTCTCATAACAGTCATGACTCATTTAGAATTCTGGGTAAAAACCGTGGATCACAGAAGTGCCGCTGTTCATTGTTTCTTCACCTAATGATTTTTTTTTTTTTTTTGGCTGGGAAGAGGGCCAGGAGTTTTATGTTGATGAAAGAGTTGTCAGCTTTTTGGCAAGTTTAAGCTCTGCCTCAGGGAAAACACCTTGCTAGTGACTGTTTTGCCTGTTATGATAACGGAAAGCAGACAGGTATTTCCTTTTCTCTCAAAAGTCAAATGAATTTAGGGAGAAAAGAAAGAGAGAAAGCCAACATCATTTCTACAAGATGAAAGAAATGATGCAAGAATGCCTAGAAAGTTAGCCTCTTCTATCCTCTGCTTCTGTGAACAGTGTGGGAAGTTGCTGTCTCATACCCTCCTCTTCCGCAAACCTGGAAGTGCCAGGCCTCAGAAGGGCAAGAGGAAAGACAGCCTGGAAATATCACCCTACCAAGACTGAGAATAAATAAATAAATAAATAAATAAATAAATAAATGTCTGAAGCTGTGTCTTGTAACGCTTGATCTTCCCAGGTAAATGTTTAAAGGAAAAGTGGAGAGATTAGATGTTTGGGGATTAGGATTGTGATTTGAGACAGGGATGTAACTGCTAAGCACTAAAATGGGCTGATATAAGGCTAAGGGACCCAAAAGTCATTGGCATTTGGAGGTGAGGGAGAAGCTGAAAGCTGTGCAACTTGTGAGGTACCTACCTGCTGTGTTGAGGGGACACCATGTCCTTGTTCATTTGCAATTGACAGTGCAATAGCTAAGCACTTCATACACCAAGTATAAAATTGAGAGAAAAAGGGCAAGTCAAGGAAGTTAAAAAATCAAGAGAAGAAAATTATAAAAACATCTTTCCATGAAAAAAAATTCTTGATTTTCATGGGAACTTCTGTAATTACAATTCCAAAGACTAAGCAGAAAAGATGAAAGCCTCTGGATGTCCATATGACTCTTTCTGAGGTGGTTTCCACATCCATTTTGAGAATGATGAGGGTGAGCTATCATGTTCTAGACAAATCTAATAGTGCGTCTGCAGCATACATGACAAGATAATCACTAAACAAATGAGGCACATTGAACTTTAGGGCTTGCTGAGAAGGATGGATGGTGTGAAATTCATCAGCCTTTGCCTTCTTACAGGCACATTCCTTACAATGCATGGCTCAAATCTGCACATGCCATTCGAACCTTTGGCCTTCAGATGTCACTGCTTATGCATCAGCCAGAAAGAAGAATAAGAAATCCTGTAGTATGGGAAAAATTACAAAACATCTTCTGATTGTCAGTGGAGCCAGAGACAGGGATTTCAAGGTCAAAAGTTCCTGTAACTTTATGCCATTTAACTTGTTATTAATGAGTTCTGGGCAAGAAATTGCTGAGTTTTTGGTTTTGGATTTATTTTGGGGGTGAGGGCTGGGTATAGCTTCCAGTTATCTTCTGCTGATTAATGGTATCAGATATATTTGGCTTTAATCATAATCTCTTTCCTTTCCCACTGTATTCAGTAAAATTGAAACAACCACAGGCAGTGCTATGCCAAAATACCTCACATTTTCCATCAGCTATTCAATGTGAAAGAGGATGTCTTCTAAGGTTTTATTGTAGTGATTTTGCTATATGTACACAGGTCAGCAAAGAGGAACAGATACAGTTTATCATCCTGTTTCAATTTATCATCCTGCTTCCTTATGCTAGAGCTTAACACATTGAGAGGAGGGAGAAATCAGGGACTGAGAGGGTAAGCTATTTAGAGGAAGGCTAGGGAAGGAGGAAAGAGAGTCCTTGCAGGAATGTATCAGAGAGAGCATTCATAGGATATCTCTGCAGCTGAAGTAACTTGAATTTATTCTTCAAATCATGGAACATATAGTATGCTGGGAGGTATAATAACAGGAACAAAGATGACTACAATTTTTTGTATTCTCTGTTGAAATGAAAAGTGGTCCTGTAGTCACTGTGGCTGCGTCGTGGTTTAGAAACTGAAAAAAAAGTAAGTCATCAAGGTGGTTTAACAATGTTGGGGAGCTAAGCACCACCACACTGCTCTTTTGATCCCATTTCTCAAAAAAACAAGGGGAGATAATAGGATGAAAAAAAAAAAAATGCTTGTGAGTTGAGATCATAGAATCATCACAGAATCATAGAATGGCTTGGGTTGGAAAGGACGTTAAAGATATTTAGTTCTAATTAACCTGACACGAGCAGGGATCCCACCCACTCAATCAGGTTGCCTAGGGCCCCATCCAACCTAGACTTAAACAATTCCAGGGATGGGGCATCCACAACTTCTTGGAGCAACTTGTTCCTGTGCCTCACCACATTCACAGTGAAGAATTTTCTTCTAACATCTAATCCAAATCTCCCCTCTTGTAGCTTAAAACCATTCCCCCTTGTCCTATCATTACCTGCCCACGTAAAAAGTCATTCTCTATCTTTTTCGTAAGCTTCCTTTAAGTACTGAAAGGCCTCAGCGAGGTCTCCCTAGAGCCTTCTTTTCTCCAGGCTAAACAACCCCCACTCTCTCAGCCTTTTCTCATAGGTGTTCCCGCCCTCTGATCATCTTTGTAGCCCTCCTCTGGACCCATCTAACGAGTCCACATCTTTCTTGTGCTGAGGCCCAGACACAGATGCAGTATTCCATGTGGGGCTTCTCAAGGACAGAGCAGAGGGGGACAATCACCTCCCTCCACCTGCTGGTTACAACTCTTTTGACGCAGCCCAGGGTGCAGCTGGCCTTCTGGGTGGCAAGCACCCACTGCTGGTTCATGTCGAGCTTTTCTCCCACCAGAACCCCCAAGTCCTTTTCTGCAGGACTGCTCTCAATGAGTTCTTGGCCCCGTCTGTACTCCTGTCTGGGATTGCCCCAACCCAGGTACAGCTCAGGTGGCAGCTGTGTAATGGTAACTCGGAGACGGAGAGGGGTGAGAACTGAGAGAAGCGGCCCTGCAGCCCCCAAGGTGAGTGCAGCAGGAGGGCAGGAGGTGCTCCAGGCACGCAGCACAAGTTCTCCTGCGGCCCGTGGAGAGGCCCCTGGTGGAGCAGGCTGTCCCCCTGCAGCCCACGGGTCCCACACGGAGCAGATCTCCACGCTGCAGCCCGTGGAGGAGCCCCCGGTGGAGCAGGTGGATGTGGCCTGGAGGAGGCTGCGGCCCATGGAGAGCCCCCGCAGGAGCAGGCCCCGGGCCGGAGCTGCAGCCCGTGGAGAGGAGCCCACGCAGGAGCAGGGGGTCTGGGGGGAGCTGCCGGCCGTGGGGGACCCGTGCTGGAGCAGTTTGCTCCTGGGGGATGGAAGGTGTTTTTACTTTGCTTTTAGTTTTTAATGCTCTCGCCTGTTTTCATTTGTCAATAAATTACATTAATCTCCTTTTACTGAGTCTGTTTTGCCTGTGATGGTAATTGGTGAGTGATCTCCCTGTCCTTATCTCAGCCCATGCACCTTTTTTCATTATATTTTCTCCCCCTTTTCATTTGAGGAGGGGGGGTGAGAGAGTGGAATGATAGAGATTTGCTGCCGATCAGTGTGAAAACACCACAGTCTGGCAGTAGGTTGTGAAATGGGTGTTAAAGGAAGGAACTGAAAGAGAATTGAGACTGGATATGGAGGGACACTGCAAGGTCGTTTTGGACAGTGTAGCATGCAAACGAGAAGGACAAGTTCAAGAAATTGAGAAAAGGAGAGAGAGTGGGAAGTTCCAGAGAAGAAGAATAACATTCTGAAAAATACGATGGAAGAAATGGCCTAACAGGGATCTGGGAGATCTGTAAGAAAGCTGTGAACACAGGCAACTGTGGGGAGAAGGAAAGCGCAGAGACATATCCATCAGCATTGAGGACTGCAAAGTAAAGGAGTGTGCCTGAGCAGTTGCAGAACAGAGGGGTAGCTCAGAAAGTGAGAGGAGTAAAGGACCTAAGGGAAAAAGAAGGGTAATGGATTGCCAAATTAGTAGGTCAGCCATGTGAAGGTTTATGAAGGTGATAGTGTATGTTAACAGGGCAGAATGTGTGTGGGAGAACTGGCACAATAGCATGAAAACAGTAATGATTTGGTCTGTAGAAGAGACAGTGGAAAAGAGAGACAGACTGATATCCTTGCACACTTCTGTGGAACTAAAGAGTTGAAGTTTATCCTATGGAAATCAAATTGAGAGAGCTGAATGATGGGTATTAATCAGTGGACTTTTAAGGGGATGCAGTAGCATGTATTTGGGTTGTGGTTTCCTCCCCCTTGAATTTGTACTAATCAAAATGCATTTTAAGACCTCCATATGTTTTTATTTCTTCTAGAAGACCTCGGAAGTTAAAAACAATTATATGATTTTTCCATTGCCTGAATTACAAATGTTATGGACTGGTGGTTGACATCTTTGTAATTTGTCCTGAATATTCTTCAGTGTATTCCTACTTCTATTTCTGTCAATCTGGATTTTACTAGATGGTGCTGGGGCTTTTCTTTGTAAAATTACTCTTGTTAGAAAGTTGTGATTGTAGCTTAAACAGAATTAGAAACAGTTGAAAGAACTCATGCAAAAGACACTTTTATAATGAACTGTAGGGAAACTGCATTTAAACCAAACTCTTAGCATGAGCTACTGTAAAAAGGAGACAGACATTACACAGGTAGAAATTGAATAAAAAATATTTGTATTTAAGTCCTTTTTACCCCATAGGGTAGCTTTTATTGGTATCATAGTAAAACTACCCCTTCTTTAGTAATATATCCATCTAGAATATCTGCCACTGGATATTTCTTTATTGGATCAGACATGGCCACTGGCAGCACTGGGTTTCTAAAATCTTATTTCTTTGTATTATAATAGAGATTTTAATCAGAAATGTAGAAGAGTCCCTATATCACATTTTCCTTCATGTTCTTCTGTCTGATAAACCTTCATTACAACTGTGGTAAAAAAGACATGTTCCTTCATATTGTTGCAGCAGTGGCAGCCACTATACCATAAACCACATCCTGCCAATGAGGAATCAGCTGACTCAGTATCTTCAACTGGTTTTAATTTCCTCAGAGAGATAGGGAAGCTCTTTGTTGCACTTGACATTGCATATGGATAATCTTGTTTGCTATCTGAATTGGTAATTGTTGTTAGAAACATTTTTGGAGAATGAGGTATTTTAAAGCAGCAGAAAGGCTGGGCAATATGCTGGGGTTTTGTTGTTGTTGATGTTTTGTTTTGTTTTCCATGGTTCAGAGAGTGGAAACGTGCACGCAAAACTTATTCCGTCTCTTCATCCACTGTTGCAGTTCCATTATCATTTTTTTCTTGTTCACTAGCATGCCATACAGGTCATTTTTATCTCTAGGTATGCTACCACTGCTCTTTGTGGCTCAGGCAAAAGTGGAAATCCTATTTTATTTATTTACATTTTCTTTCTTGAAGTGCTTCCAATATGGATGCTCCCAGCAATTGGATGTGATGTGGCTAATTTCTGTCTGCCACAGCAAAGCTTTTCTCACCTACTGAGAGCAGTAGGAATTTTCTAAAGAAGCTATCTCTCTCAGAGAAGTCTGTAAGAGAGGTGGAGGATCTTTAACTTTCTATAGTTGTCTTTTTCTATTTTAATTGCTAGATCATATTCCTGGTTTTTATGTCATCAGATTTTATTTATCATTTTAAGATTTCTTTTCTTATTCTTATGTGCTTTTTGTGAGCTGAAGTCCATTCAAAAATCTTGGTATTGTTCCATGAAGTAAATCTTTAGTGTTGCTTTGCATTTTGCATCAATAACAAAATATTTGTCAACTTTTTTTGCCAGTTATCATAAACACAGCCAAGTTGTCAGTTGAACACACTTTGATTCCTGTCACATTCTGTTTGCCTTTCACATACCCTAACTGTATTGTTTTGTATTTGGGATATTTTACTTATCTATCTATCTATCTATCTATCTATCTATCTATCTATTATCAGCACTTGTCCTTAATTAGCTTTTAAAGGCCTATATGACCAATTTATGTACAAATCTCACAGTGATCACTGTCAGCATGTTGTCTTTTAGAACATTTGGAATATTTGTAGGCATATGCGGTAATATTACAATTGCATTCATTTTTTATATACTCAAAAGCCAATAATGTTGCAAGAAAAACATATATATCCAAGTCAGTATCTTACTGTATACTCTCATAGTGAGGCAGAATATCCTAGCAAAAACCATTCTACAATCTTCAACACTCTATTGGCAGAATGAAGACATATGAAGTGAAAGATATGATGTCTCAGAAGTATCCGTGTGCGACATTGACTGAAAAAGAAGAGACCAAAAGCATCATTTATGTCCTCAGACCTTATAATATCAAGGATGAAAATGCCAAAATAATTTTATGATGCAAAGATTTAGCTTTGCAGAGGAAGAACTATTAGGTTATCTCTGGGCATATAAATTGGCAATCCCTTATGAGATCATTTGAACATAAGTCTGTGTATGTGTTATCGACTTCCTTAATAACCAAGCTGGTAAAAATTCAGGTTTGTATTGTGTTCTGTACAACAGAAAAATTAGCTAGTTTGGCTCCATTTTCTTCATCACTGAGCTTACGTTACAAAATCTGAAATGTGAAAAATGGGAAATGGGAAAGTGATGGTTGTTTGTTTCCCGTCTTTTCTTTTTTTTTTTTTAATATATTTATTGAAAAATCTAAATACTATTAGCATGGATATGAACTGCAAATTGAACAGTGATATTTTATAAAATATTTAAATGTGAGTTGACACACTAAGGGATGGAATATATTAAAAATGATTACAGAGGTATACTGCACATACATTGCTTAATATTGCACCTCATTTTTCTATTGAACTAACAAACACTGGGCTTCATTTTTGTGATATCTTTATAGTACTTCTGATAACTTTGGGATAATAATATAATTCCTGGTTTTTTTTGGTATTTATTATTATTATTATTATTACAATCATTATTATCATTTATATATTTCATGTAGTATTTCCACGTCTGCTATTTGCAGTTTCTTGGACTTCTTTATGATTTATATTTTTTTAAAAAAAAAATTGTTCTGCATTTCCTTTAAGCCTTTTCTTTGTCCAGTAAAAAAGGTTGAATGTGAGCAAGAGTCTGAGACATTAAGGTTATGACTATACTAAAACAAGTAGGTTAAGAGCACATATCCAAGCACTGGTGTATTATTGTCCATACTGCTTAACTGATAACAACATTCCTGACAGTTTTAGCCTGTAACAATTGCCAGTGTCTCAGCCAAATGTCTGAGATCAGTTCAGAAGCCATCACTAATCCAGGACTGCTTGCCATATGTAACACGGAAGTAATATGGACAAATTCACTCTCTGGAACAGAGCTTGGGCCCTGGCCCTCTTCAGTTTACTAATACAGACACAAATAAAGTGTTGGAGAAGAAAATTCAGTAGCAAGATGTCACGCTGGTGGAATAGCAGATGAGGTTGCTATGGAAGCAGTCTTTACCAAATTTTATTTATGTTATTTCCAGCCCTCAATACAGTAAATCCCTATTTAGTATGATTTTAGAGAATATTGTAATAATCAAGTCAGTTTTTTGAAATGATTTCTGAGATGTCTTTACATTTCCTTTTCTAAACAGATCTATATAGAATTTGGAAAGCTAGGATATAGTCATAGCTACTCTTTTACTTACGGAATTTATTTGTATGTCTCAAAATGTTTTTTATTTGTTTGTTTGTTTGCTTGCTTCTCCTCTATTTGTTTTATGCCATTGCATCCTACCTGGATCTTTTCTTTAAGGATTGACTATCCTGACAAAGCATTTTAAACAATGTCAGAAATGTCAGAGTGACAGAAAATGTAAAGAAGTTGTAATGGTAAGCCCAACCAGTTTTGTAACTTTTAGGCAGAGGTTAATCTCAGATAAGTCAATGAAGAAGATATATAAATCTATTTAAAGACTAATATTTGAGCCAGGGAACCGCCACTATTTTTTGCAGCCAATATACAGAATAACAACTTTTAGGGTAGTATTCATGAGTTCTCTTTAGACATCTCCATTAGGGTGAGAAACTATATTCTGGTTTGATGTAAAATAACCCTTTCTCTCCAGCGACTGTAAAGAAAGCCACCAATCAGTCTCACAGATATACATTATTTATTACCTGGTTAAATTTTTGGTCAAATGGTCATGCCTACCTGCTAACTATCCCACACTTTACCAGAAGGTCTAATGAACTCCTAAAATTATTTTTTGTGATTTCTGAGTTCCTGTTTAAGGAAGAAGAATGAGGCTATGAGTTGGGCTGCACGTGACCCAAATATTTAAGACCTGCAATACATAAGGAGCTATTTCTGTGACATATTGGTAAGAAGGAATAGCTGAATAAACAAGCTTCTTAAATACAACTTACTTGAACTAATTTATATTCCCTGGTTGCACTTACAGATTACTTAAAAAAAAAATAAATTCAATTACAAATCTGGGATATTTCAATCAGTGAAATCATGCAATGCCCATAAAAAAGAATGTAAAGCCAAGAGAGATCAGGTGAGTTCATTGGGTTTAATGGGTTCCTAGAATTTGTCTCTCCAGTGTATGTTATTCTGAGGAGCTTTCCAGAATGAACCAGTGAGGAAATATCTTGATTTATGTCTAAGTATTCCATTGTGTGATTATTTTATTTATGTATTTATTGTATTTATTGCATTTATTTATTTATTTATTTTATGATAGCAGCAAAATTTTGTAGTAAGTCTTTTGTGGGTGGGGATTTTCTGAGATTTATGAAGCTGTTCTGTAAACAGACTTTATTTTTTTGTTTGTTTTTCTTGGAAATGATTTTGAGAGGACCTAAAGATTCTTAAATTTCATGAAGGCACTTAATATCTTTTCACAGAAATAAATTACAGGGAAGTAGAGAAGTCAGTCTTGACTGTACACCGTTCATATTCATACAGACAAAATTCTCCACAAAACAAATGAGCACGGATGAAAGAAAGCATGAAGCACCCTGTTTCACTTAATCCACCTCATGTTTGCTCTATACTAGTTTCCTTGATTTGCTTTTTTGCTTTAAGAAAAGTGATCCATGCAGAGTGTTTTGGGGATTAGAACACCCTGAATCATCTCTAATTATTGCCTCATTTTTCACTATTTCCTCTTAAACTAAAACATCTTAGTGTGTTTACAAAACTGCCAGATTTTATATTTGATTTTTGTGGAACTCAGCATTTCTAGTCTTAGCCTAATTAACCCTATTTTTTTCAAAGATGTTTCATAAGTAGATCCAGCTTGTCAAATAGAAGTTCTAACTCAAGTATAAATTAAAGATGAAGGAAAGAAACTTGCTTCAGAAGTGAACTAGAATTGATAGGATGGAACAGGATATGTTGTTGTTGGTGGTGGTGGTTCACTGTTGCTGGTGTCATCCTAAAAAATAGCTTGATCTGTCAAAATCTGTTGAAAAGTAGCCCCAAATATTTACATTTTATGCCAGTGCTGTAATCTTTCTGAAACTTAACAATAGATCAGTCTGAGAGAAGACTATATAATGCATATATATATATAAATGGAAGGAGGGGACAGTAGGTGATGTTGGCTGGACTCTATATTCAGTTCTGTGCCATTCTTCAGGGAGTCTACAGAACATTTGTGGATGAAATTAGGATAATTAATTCTGCCTATCTCTGCTTTCTGCATATTCTCAAAACTAGTGTTTTTTTCATTAAACTGAACTAGAAATCATATGCTGAGCTATAAAAATATTCCGCATTACCAAACCACTGTCTGTTTAGACACAGTCCTCGTACAATCTTATGTGTTGTTTGTTTTCTTTTATTGGTGGAGAAGGTGAAGAGGGAACTTTTTTTTTTTTTTTTGATTGGTTGGTTCATAGAATCATAGAATCATTAAGACTGGAAAAGACCTCCAAGACCATCTGGTCCAACTATCCCTCTACCACAAATACCCCCCACTAAGCCATGTCCCCAAGACATGGTTGGTTGGTTGTTTTGTTGTTGTTATTTGTTTTTGTTTGTTTGCTTGTTTTGTTTTGTTTTGTTTCATTTTAAGCCAGCATAATAGTACAAAAGTTCTCATTGTGGAACAGGTTATAGAGAAGTGGTAGGAAGCTGTGATTTTTTTCTGTCTCTCTTGCAATGGGAAAAGTAAGATAGGAATGACATTTGGGGAACTTGTTCTGCCTGAATGGTATCCTCAAAAGAAGAAAGCTTAGGACAACAGTAACTACAGCTATAAAGGAAGGGCTTCATGATACGAACGTGTTTGCAGCTGATGTTGCCCAGTCTGTGGATGGGACTACAGTGACAACCAATTCTGAACTGCCAGCAAAAGACCTTGTGAATTTAATGCTGACCTGGTTGGGATTAGTCCTACAGCTCACTTCATCCTTGAAATAGGATGAGGAGTTCTCTGAAGATGAACCCTCGGTATATTACACCATTACTGTGAGAGAACAACACATCTAATTTTATTTCATTTTTATTTATTTATTAATTTGTTTGGATAATTCGGCCACAAAAGGAAGTCTCAAGGGGGGAATCTCTTTTATTTTCTCACATAAAACCACCATATGCCTGTTGCTATAACAGCCTGACTACCTCAGCCCTTCACACATGAGCCACACAAACACAAAAGTGTGTCACTAGATTGCCAATCTGATTTCATTCAGCTTCATCCCCTTTGTCATCACAACACAATGCATTCTGTAGTCCTTAGTGCCGGTATGTAAAAAAGATTCAGAGAGTTACTCCTGCTTCAAAATTTGCTTTGAAGTCATTATTTAAAGTTGAATCCCTGTGGTGGTTTTACCGTGCTAGGCAGCTGAACACCACAACCGCTCTCTCACTCCCCCTCCTTAGATGAGGAGGGGAAGAAGTAAAGGAAAGAACAACTCACAGGTTGAGATAAGGATGATTTAATTAAAGGGAAAAAAATAATAATTATTAAGGAAAGATTATTATTAATCAAACAATTTAACTAAAGGGGAAAAAAAGGAAAGGGGAAAAGGGAGGGGGAAAGGGAAAACTAAACAAAACAAGTAAAGGCTATGTGGAAGTGCAGAGGAAAGAAATTACTCTCTACTTCCCACAAATAAGCAATGCTTGACCACGTCCTTGAAGCAGGGCCTCAACGCACATAGCTGGTGTTCGGGAGGAAGACAGACATTTTCACAGCGAGAGCCCACCCCTCCCCTCTTCCTCCTTTTTCCACCTTTTATTGCTGAGTGTGATATCATATGGTATGGAATAACCCTTTGGTTGGTTTAGGTCAGCTGCCCTGGTGATGTTTCTTTTTCGCTTTTTTGCCCACCCCCTAGGAGGGTTAGAGAGAGTCCTGATGCTGTGCCAGCACTGCTCAGCAGCAGATACAACACTGGTGTGATACCACTGCTGGTCTAGCTACAAGTGCAGAGCACAGCACTGTATGGGCTGCTGCAGGGAAAGTTAATATCCCAGCCCAGTAGTACAATCCCTTAAGGTCTGTTTTTTTGTTTTTGTTTTTTTTTTCCAGGAGAAAACAAAGAGTTTTATAAAGCAACTTCTACAAAGTGACTCTTCCATTTTTCTCTCTTATTCTATCCTTTGTAACTTCTTTGACTTTTCAATCTTTTAAAAAATTGGTGTTTGCAGCAATTCTAGCTATCTTAAAAGTGATTATAACTGGCTATGAATAAAGTTTTTAGAAATAATTTTGAAAGGGAATTAAAAGGATTTATAATTAAAAATATTTCCTTTTGTTAACAAAATAAAAAGAAAAAGCATTCTAATTTTCCTAAATCATTTTTTTAAAGTTTTCTTATCAACTAGGGGTTTTGAAGTATAATCCACAGTAAATGTATTCATGAAAGCAATTCAATAATAGATTCTGGAAAGCTAGTCAGATACATATATATGCCCCTAAACTGAATACCACTGAGTGATGTCTTTTACTGCTGGCAACATATTTATCCATGATTGTCCTGTCTTTGTTAGATTTTAATTGTTTCTGTTAATTTTTTTTCTAGTCTGTGTTTTTTGCCAGAGGCCGATCAGCTGATTTTCTTCAATTTTCTTATTTTCTTCACTCCTTTTTTTCTTTTTTTTTTTTGGAAGGAGGGTGAGGAATGTATTTTTTCAGGAAAGATAAAATAATTCAGCCATTATTCAGAATCAAAATTTTGAGTGAGATTCCCAGAAACTTTCCAGTTCCTTCTTAATGTGTGAGCACAAGCCAACAATTTGGGACTGACTTTGCTCAGTAACAAAGCCAAATTTACTGTAGGAAAAATGTATGAGGCTTAGTCTTCCCTTTTGCTTTGGTTTCCACAAAAATAATTAAAAACGATTTCACTTTTTTTTTTTTCCTTTAACATTTAAAAAAAGTAGTTAAAACTTTCTTTTTTCAAGGAACTAAAGTTAGCTATAATTTCTATCGTCATTTATTACTTTCTTTCCTTCTGGTTCATGGTGAGAGGAAAATGAAAGTTGTATGGATTCTTTTCATCAGATACAATTTCCTTTCTATAATTGAGTGAACAGGAAAGTTTAGCTTATGGAGTATTGTATCATAAGGACTATAAAATACATTCAATTAAACAATAAATATATGTTTACCTTTGACAGGATTAGAATCTCAGAATATTTTTCAGGACTTCATAGATACAATCAGGAATCCTAGGTGTGTGAAGCCCACACTTCCAAGCTACCATCTAGCTCTCTCAAACCAGGCATGAGGTGAGACCAGCTCAGGCCAAGCTCATTGGTTCTGATTTCACTGAAGACTGCTGTTACTGTTGTCACAAGGACCACATTGTTCAATTCTCTACCCATGTCTGGAATCTGCGAATGGATAGCCCCATTCTTTCTTGATCTTGCACAGGAAGTTACACAGTCAAGAGGATTTCTCCTAGGACAATTGCATTTGAAATAACATTTGGTAGCTTTATGGGTGACTACAGGCTCTATTTGCTAATACTTACAGAACAATCTATTTTGACGTACATTGAGAAGAAAGGGATAAGAGAAGCTGCTAAGACCACCTGAGACTACTTCTCCTGTGGCTTTGCTGTCCTTGACCTGCTAGTCAGCATGCCTGGTCTCTCTCCAGTGCCAGGCCTTACAGCAGGATTCCTCAGCAGTCACAGATTTTATGCCTTGAAATGGAGGTAATGCAATCTATTATGACAGATGAGGGATGAAAACACATGCTTTCCCCAGCTAGTCATACTGGAAAAAAGCACAAATGTTTGTTATGCAACCAAAAAGCTGTGGTTACTTTTTCAAAAATGCTTTTTATTCCTGAGACCATGGAGTGCTGTTAGGCTGTGGTAGCCCTCTGCTAATTTCCTATAAATATTCTTGTATGAAGCTTGGAAATAATGCAAAGTAGCATGAGAAGTATTAGTTTCCATAGAAAACCCAACAAAGTCCTGAGCAGGACAGGAGGCTTTATTTCAAACCCTTGATCTGAATCAGGCAAAGTAGGTATTACCCCTGTCAGCTCTGTCTCCCAGGGAAGTTGCCTAACTGCTAGACTGTAGGGTTTGAGAGAGGTACCAGACTATCACTTAATACTTCTGTGAGTGATTCCCAGAGTTCTTTTGTGATTCCAGAATCAAAGCATCTAGGAAAAATAAGTTTTATATTAATGACTTTAAATATTTATGATTTATGGAGTTTAGCAATCCCATAACCCTGACACCCTCTAGTAGGAGCAACAAATGGAAAATATGACTTATCACAATAGGCATTGTTATTGTTGCCAATCCAAGAGGATTATCTTCAAGTCTATGACAAATGAGCAAACAGAAGGTGGCAGCAATTAAAAGGAGCCTCGGAAGTAGGAAATAATGGAAGACCTGGGTAATGAAAGGGAAGTCACAAGAGAGGCAATTGGATTACACTGTCATTTCACTGAAAAAACTTCCAAACTAATTCTATCTCACTGATAGTTTTGAACCAATAAGAATTCCTTGTTCAGATGCCTTGTTTAGGATTTAGGACCCCCTAAACATTTAAAATTCACCCATCCTTATTGGTATTTTTTGGGGTATTTAAATTGATTGTTTTCCTGAGGCTGAAGTTTGCAAGCCAAAAATAACACAGTATGAAGCTTCTTTGTTCTGCTGGAGAAATTCCACATGTTGGGGTCCCCCACCTTTGTTTAGGTCTGGTTTAGTGCTGTCATTGCTATTCCTGCTGCTACACACACTCACACACACACAGACACAAAGCAAAATGTTTGAAATCAGCTTTTTGCAAGATAAACAAAGGTTGCAGTAGGCAATTGAGCCTTGTCCATGGACTTTGAGTGAGTAATTATGCAGCCAGTTATTCCTTCTAATTTGGACATCTCAGAAGGAACAGGGAGGAACTTCATTATGGTTTTCTTGTTCCAGAAGAGTAAGTCAGTTGCAACAGGCTCAGATCTGTTGATATCGGTGTTTCTGGCAATCAGGGCTTCAGGATTTTTGACATATCTTGCTGTTTTCTTTTTATTTTCTTTTATTTTTCAGACAGACATCAACATCACACTGACAGAGAAAACTGGTGAATGGAATTTGTCTGTGCATTCATTGCCTTTGTGAATTTCCAGCATTGCATCTGTCCACAAAGTCCGTAGGTTTCCTTATCATTGGTGGCCTGGCAAATATTTCACTGCACCGAGGTCAACATACTTGAAGATGTTATTTTTAAATTTCTCTACCTCCTAAACTAAGCAATGCTATAGAAAGAAAAGTTATTCCTACTATCTATTTATTTATTTATTTATTCCTTCAAGGGATATAGTGTTTGTCATAAATGTAGTGCAGGTTATAGGTGTATTAAATCTACATTATATGAAAAGTTGAAAGAAAGGTTTTTTATACAAAATTTTCACTCAAAAACAACAAAAACAATGAAATAACAACAAAAAAGAAATATTTCAGGTCTTCTTTAACAGGGAATTAAACATGTATCCAAGAAGATATCTAAAGGTGATAAGAGTTCATAACCGTAGCCGTATAGCTGTTTTTGGATCTCAGGATCTGAAGGCTCTTTGTTACTATTCTCCTGTCTCTAGAAGATGGGTAGGACTTTCCAATGAAGTTCCACAGCAGGATATGTCTGGTTTTGAGTGTCTGACCCTTCTGTTCAAAGAGTAAGGGGAGAAGTATCTCAAGGGATGTAGGAAATATGGTAGTGTGCAGGCTTTTCATAGACTTGTACTCTGAGTCCAAGTCAAGTTCATGACTTGAACATTCTGTTAATCCCTAAAGTATCTTTGCCCCTAGAAGACCTGTGAGAAGTTGTTACTGGATTAAGGGGACAAGCTCTTGTTTTATATTGCAGCTTCGGAGGCCTAATTACAACTAAATTCAATCTGAGCCAAGTCTTTAAAAACGGTGCATGAAATTTAAAGAGTCATAAGATATTAATATAAAGGGTGACTTGAAAGGCCATCTGTCCCTCCCAAGGCAGTAGGTAAATCTTGTCTACGATCTTCCCCATCATCAAGCATTTGCATTTCAAAAGAGAGCACCATAGTACCTACCATTTGTGAACGCTCTTCTCTTTCTGCTGCAGTGGCAGAGAAATTATGTAGGGAATTCTGATGAAACAACGACGAATTACATTCAGAATGCTGTTTCTTTACTGACTATATCTTTTTATGGCCAATATCAAGGCTGAGTTGCAAGTATACCCTGATGCAGAACCTTTACATGGTTATTATTATCTTCTTGCATTTTGCCTGACAAATTTGCTATGACCTTACAAACTAAGGCAGCTGTCTGTCATTTGTATTTCACATATCACCATCAATTTACATAGGACTAGGTAGCTTGCTCTTCTCCAGTTAGGAATAAATGAAAGACACAGCAAAATTCCTCTTGATTTATTCTTTGTAGAGTTGCTACTCCAGATGATAGTGATGATATGATTATTTCTTGTAAGCCATTAACTAGACATTCCAGGCTCATAAGTTTGTCTTTTGCTATCACATGATTTGGAATCAAGGCATGCTTCTTGTGCTGCTCTAGCAAATCATGTCTTTTGCGTGGGATGGGATACAGGAGGGTTAATATGGTAAAATCACTTTGTGAATGTTTAGCTATCTGTGTGAACCTGGTACTTTAAGGATTTTTTTTATAAATATATTTTAAATATATATATAAATATATATATTTATAATATATATAATATATAAATATATAATTTATAAATTTAAAATAAATATTATATATATATATTTTAAATATATTTTAAAAACAAGCAAAGTAAAAGGAACTGTCAATATCTCTAGGGCCACAAAGATGATACGGGGCCTGGAGCATCTTCCCTATGAAGAAAGGCTGAGAGACCTGGGTCTGTTCAGCCTGGAGAAAAGAAGACTGAGAGGGGATCTCATCAATGTGTATAAATACCTGAGGTGTGGGAGACAGAGGGATTTGGCCAGCCTCTTTTCAGTGGTTTGTGGGGACAGGACAAGGGGTAATGGCCACAAGATAGAGCACAGGAAGTTCCGCACCAACATGTGAAAGAACTTCTTCACGGTGAGGGTGACAGAGCACTGGGACAGGCTGCCCAGGGAGGTTGTGGGGTCTCCTTCTCTGGAGATATTCAAGGCCCGTCTGGACACCTACCTGGGCATCCTGCTCTAAGGAACCTGCTTTGGCAGGGGGGTTGGACCCGATAATCTTTCGAGGTCCCTTCCAACCCCTTCAATTCTGTGATTCTGTGATTCTGTGATCTTTAGAAACCTCTCATAAATTTTCTAAGCACAACAGCCATAAGCTGTCCTTCAGCTTAATGAATGAAAGAATAAAATCATGCCATGTCAGTAAATTTCATAAACATTTTATCTTTTCTTGAGGTGCATTTCTGAGAGATACAAGTTCTGTGCAAGTTCCAAGAAAAGGATGCATCTGATGAATATTTTGTCACATTCCCACATCCTCTAAAAAAACTTTACAACTTCACTGGAAAGTTCCACTATGATAACATACAGGATAGAATTGTTTGTGCTAGGAAAGACCAATACATCTCAGAGACTCTTCAACTTCATGCTGAAAAAAACGTTACAGCATATATCTGAAATAAGCAACTGAAATCCAAATAAACCCACAGGCAAAGTCTAAACAGCAGGCATTGATGTGAGCACCCACTGACTTCCCAAGCAGTCCAACAGAAATACCCAAAGTGCCTAGTTCAGATATACCTTTAGGCACCCACATGATGAATGACTGGCTGAGATCTCCATGTGTGGCAATGTCACAGAGGGTTTTAGATATGTGCTGCTCAGTGGGCCACCGCTAGTGGAACTGAGAGTGCCAACTGCAGGGCTCAACTGCTAACATTATTGTTATTGCTAATGAAACATTGAGGCTGCACTACATCAACAAAGCAATATAGAAATATGATAATTGTCTCTAGAGTTCTATAAAACGAACTAGTACAAGCCAAAAGTTCAGAATGTTTAACTGAAAGTAAGGGAGAAGTGAATATAAGCTTTCATTCCCTTAATATAATAAAGGGAAAATCCTAGGAGGTGGTGTTTTTAATTTTGTAAATCTTATTTAATCTTCCTAGGCCTACCCTTCATTTCCACAAATTAGAATTAAAGATAGTTAAAATTTGGATTTATCTTCATTTGTTTGAGGTGGATTGCTTTGTCTATGGCTAGGAAGGAATGTAAGACATAAAAGTGTGATGTTTCCCCAAATTTAAATGAAATATAGTGGATATACACATGGGTTTGTTGATTTTTAATTTAATATACGTGATTTTAGTACTGAAATCAGGTTTAGAATTTTAAAAAGTGTTCCCCCAGATACTTCTACAAGACAATGAAAAATCATTTACAAACAAAAAATAGTTCAAAATGAGCTTCAGAACTGAAAAAGGACACCTGGAAAGTGATAGACACTTATTGCCATGGCTATATAATTAAAACAGTCACAAAAGTAAAGATTTCTACATAAATTTATACTAAAGACTTTGTGATTTATTTGGCTTATGATTAAAATGCATTTCAACATCTCTGGAAAACTCAGTATAGAAATATCCTACAGAAGGAATGATAACTGCATACAAAATAATTGTAACAGTAGGTATATGCCTTTTATCCTGAATAAATCTAGATAGCTTTGCCAAATAAAAAGATAAATAAAGACAACACTCAGTATTAATCCCAAATAAGATCAAAATATAAATTTGGATAAGCTAAGTCCAATAGTCCATAGTAGAGTTTTTCTAGGACACACTAACTCTTGTAAAGAAAAGTCCTTGCTGATAACTTTAATTATCTGGTACTGAACTATATAGGAGATACAAAATAACATGTCCAGCTCTAGGCAGCTCTGGTCGCTAAAAACTACATGGGGTGAAATCACTCTTCAAAATCTCATGAGGAAGGAATCACCTAATATCCTATGTTTCCCAGATGCCTTAAATGGTGACTTTTTGCTCCCGGTTGCTGTTGGATTGTATGGATAGCAGCGTGCCACTTTTTCTCAAGAGCTTTCTCACAAAGTAAGACCTTTGTAATGAAATTGTATAGACTCATGAAAATTGTTTGTGTTTGGACGTGGGAATGATATTTTGGTAAGGGCAACAGATGTTGCACTTATAAGGGTAAAATGAACTTTGTACACATAAGAAAATAAAGATATGAGTTGAACTGAATTTCAGACAAACATGAATTAGATTCACTCTTTTAACTGAAATGGAGAGCAGCTAAGTCTGGAAAAAAAAATAAAGAGAAAGAAAAAGAAAAAAAATAAGGTTTGCCTCACAATATTAAATACCTTTTTTTACCGTTATGTTTCTCTTTCAGACAGACTTTCTCTTTTCTTCATGGCATAAATTGTACTTGGTGAGCCACCTTTAGAGTAAAGTTCTGGTGTGGCAAAACTTCCTACTAACAGACTAAATTTCTAAGCAATCTCAGCCTGCCCCAGTATTTCACTTCACAGGAAATCTGGAAACAATTGCTCAATTGTTCTTTTGCCTAAATTCCCTCCAATAAAATAAAATAAAATGATAAAATAAAATTCCAGAGTTCCTTTCCAAGTCATCCTCAGCTGCTCTGATGCCTTTTCCCATGAGTCTTGCCCTGCATTAGCTTCTGTCTGTCAGGGGTGAAGCTGTCTGGACTTTGCCATCAGCATGGTTAAACAGTAGTTCCTTCAAGCCATATTGGGAAGCATCACAAAGTCAAGCTTATGGTGTCTCAGCAGACAGATCTGCATCACCTTACCAGCCCTCAGTGTCTATTACTCTGCTGTAGGTTTCAATTGCACAGAGGAAAGATGCTGAATGATTACAGTCCAGTAAGAGCAGCTAATTAAATATTTACTTGGGAAATGTTTGCATGCAGTTCACCTCCAAGAAGATCTGATTTCACATACCTGTCATGTATATTCTCATCTGAATGAGCAGTTGACTTAAAGATAAAAATCCCCATGAAGCAAGAAAAGATTATGTCTGTACATCCAAAGACAAATTCATCACCTTGACTCTTGTAAACATTACTGGACTTTCCTGACATTTCTGGTTGACTAGAAATTTATTTTATTATACATTTAAAGACAACACTTATGTGCATTTTCTTTCAAAATGTTAATATCCAAAAAATGTTCTGTTAGTCAAAAGTCATTCACTTCATTCACTGTGTTGCTCTTTCATACTGTTTGAAATCAGTATTCAGTTCACAGTGTGGTATTTAATCATAATAGACTGAAACACAAAACCAGAGTAGATTAAAATATTGCTGTTTTCGAAGTTTAATAAGTCCTTCACACTTTCACATAAAAGTCCAAAATGTTTTCCTGTCCTTAAATAAAAATCTTCAATAAAATCCTAAACCTGCTAACTCTGTCTCTGAAAATAGCAGTGGCATAGAAACATTTATTAGATAGAAATCTTTGCAGGATGTGTTTCTAAGAAAGCTGGGATTAAATATACAGAGGGTAAATTATACTCCCTAAAACTCCTTTGAGGTCATGATTATGAGGCACTCTGTTCCCCAGGAATAAAAAGGAGATATTGCCTCCCTCAATGCTTTACTTGTCTAAAATATAAAAGGGTAATTTTGTTTTTTGATGACTTTTCAACCACACAATGGTTATATTAAGAAAACACAGATCTAGAAAAAATAGTTTCCACATTGGATTCACCACGGTACCCTGCTCTGCATAAATGAGGCTTTTGTGGAAAATGGAAAGTTTATAGCTTCGTTTGCCCTAGGGTGGTCATTCACCAGATGAAACCATCTCTGTCTAAATACGACCTCTGATTCCATGCTGTATGAAGTCAGTGACCATGGCACATGTGGGATTAGATGTTGACTTCTTTAACTGACCTGTGTTGAAGTGTTTGAAATTCAAATTTACATGGTTCTTCTCTGTAAATGCAGTTGAGGGGTTTCAGTTTGCAAGGTAGAAAGTGCAATAGTGACTCTGAAAACTGAAGATAAAAAATACTGTAAACAATGAAGCAGTTGGTTTGTAAGACAGAAAGTCAGCATTTCTTTAAATAACTGGTAGTCTCATAAATATTGATATTTTTTGAATCTTTCATAATATCAGGTGATTTATAAACATTCATTCAAAATTTACTATTCCTGGTTAGCATCTAAGTATATTACTAAGATTAGATGCTATAACGTACAATTCCTGTATTGCTTCTGAAGCAGGTTATGATCCTGCAGTCAGAACAGTTTATTGGTTTATATTTCTTAATATCGTGTTTTCATCATATTCTGATGATGTCTCATTCCTTTCCCAGTTATTGGCTAAGAGCAGGAGAACAGTGAAAATTAGCAGGCTGTGAACTATCAGATGTGGAACTGGCTGATGTGACCAGGACACTGGCGTGTAACAACAATGAAATTGTGGAGATGAAGGTCCCAAAGGGAGTGAGGAAGGCTGGAGCAGATTGGTTACCCTGGAATTCAGGCAAGAAAACTTTAGCTGAATCAGGGAACTGGTAGGCGGGATCCCATGGAAAGTATTTCAGAGGGGTAAAATTGCTCATAAAAGCTGATAGTCCATGACAGCGTAGTCCAAGAGCAAGAATGGTCTGTCCCAATACTCAGGAAAACAAGTAGATATATCAGGATACTGGTATAACTAAGCAGAGAGTTTATGATAGAGCAGCATACAGAAGGGGAACCAGGGACACACGAGGAATTTAGAAATACTGTTTTGACATGCAGGGTTGCTGTTAGGAAAGCGAAAGCTCACCTGGAGGAGCAGCAACAGCAACTGGAAAAGCTACTACTGCTGTTTTAGTGGGAATAAGCTGAACAAGTGGGATCTGTAGCTGGACAAAGTGATTATTTAGTGAGAGTTGAACACAGATTAGATTAAGGTACTTGATGCCTTCTGTGCCTCAGGCTTCATCAGCAAGTTCTCCTGGGCTTCTGCTTTGTCACAGGGGTCAGAGAAGTGGATTAAAAACAACTGTGGCTGACGGTCTGGTAAGGGAGAAATCACGGCACACGGAATTTTTGTGGATGGAAGGCACAGCACACAGAATTTTTGTGGATGGAAGGCACCTCTGTAGATGGTCTACTCCAATTTCCCTCCTCAAAGTATAGTCACCTACAGGAGGTTTCTTTGAGCAGCTGGATTTTGAATATCTACCAGGATAGAAATTCTGCAAACCTCTCTGGGCAACCTGTTCCAGTGTTTGAAAATCCTAACTGTGAAAAGAAAAAACAAAACAAACAAACAAACAAACAAAAAAAACACTTTTGTTTGTTTATTTTCCTGTATTTCAGTTGTGCTGATTGCTTCTTGCCCTGTCACTGGACATCACTGAAGAGAATCTGCCTCTGGCACTGGCATGAGTAGTCCAAGGAGGTTGTGAAACCTCTCTCTTTGGAGGTTTCAAACCCCAACTGGATGAAGCCTTGAGCAGCCTGGTCTGACCTCAGAGCATTTGTGACCTCTTGTGAGCAGGAGGCTGGACTGGAAATCTGCCCTTCCTCCCAGTCTGAGCTATCCTGTTTACCTACACTAAACAAAAGTTTCTCATCATTCAGCAGAATGGGTCAAACGCAGTTGCTGCAATAGTTATTGGGATAATTGCTTCATGCCTTCATCTGTGGCTTTCAGAGATTGTTTCCTGTTAGAGTCATTAAAGTTTCTGATTTTCTAGATGGGAATGATAGCTGGAATGACCTTTTAATGTGTTCAACTGACCTATTACTTTAAGTATTTCTGCAGTGATATAAGCATTTCCCCAATTACTTTTCCATCTCCCTGAGCTATATACAATATAACTATGTGCTTAATAGTATGAAAAATGTACCTATAACTTTTTAAGTGTGTTTTTTTTTGTTTGTATTAAATGCATTTTTATGATTCCATCATCTCCTTATACATTTCCCATTACATAGTATTTTGATATTTTGAAACCGTCTGAGAGGCTGCCCCTCATCTTAAATATTTTGTGGTACCTACAAGTCTTGCTTCCATAGCAGCAGTTTCTGATTTGGATAAAACATTAAAAATTCACTTTATTTTTTCCTCCTTCTAATGCTGCAGTATATATAGTTTGAAAAATACATGCTCTTTACTGTGCCCATGTGAAACCGCTGATGAAGGAAAATTAAATCAGAGTTTTACATTTTATTCTGCACTCGTACAAGTGAGTCTCACAGCCTAAATCTAACATCTTTGAAACTTTTGTCAGCTAGGGATTTTTTTGCATGCTGCTCAGTATTTACACTCTTCTCAGTAATGAAGACAAAGGTGTTTACAGTGTTGACACTTGGAGATTAATTTCAGAAGACCAGTTAGAGGATTAGGATTCAGAATACATACTCAGGTTACCACTCAACAGTATCATGCACTAACAGTCTGTGAACACCAACAACTTGATACATCCCATATCAAACACAAGATAACTTAACCTTCTTTCATTCACAGCTAAGATGCACTGATTTAGCCCTCTTGTCTTACATGGTCATCCAGAGATTAAAATGGACCAGAAGAGTCACCACAGAATGCATAAATAATAACTTCTTATGCAATAGTATCTAATTGTTTGGCATAGCAATTTGCAGAGAGCACAGCACTTAACTGTGTTCTTTCCTTTTCTGAACATGTGCACTAGATCCTGAGTGTGGAAGCTTTGAAAACATAATTTAGAGTTCTACTTATTTCATTAGCATGAAATCTCTTTGAATTAATTTGGTTTGACTTGGTTCATGGCAATCTGACAGGTCACAGCTTTCATTTATAGTAATGGCAGTCTGTCTCCTCCATTTTGTGTGCCTTGTGCTAGAATTTTCACTACTCTTTATGACAGAATTTGACTAGTCACTAGTAGGTAATACAAATAGTTCACATGTGCACACAAAATCACATGTAAATTATATTAATGTAAACAAACAAAAATCCCTATGATTCAAATAAGAAAAATGTAAACAGCCTTGAAAATTATGTATGGGACATTTCCCAATTAGGATATGATCAATGGTGTGGTAAACCCTTCCTCCTCATAGGCCAAACTCAGTAACATGTTTTGTTCATTGTTGTCTTTCAATGATGAAATGGATGAAAATAGTTCAAGAGAACATTTATGTAACACCATGTCTTCTGAACACTGTCAGTTTGTTCCCCCCAATTTATAAACTGTAATTCTGACATGCACATGCAGATTGTGGGCACAATGATTCATCGGTGCAAGGATGAAGAATGAATCATCTCAAAATGATCATAGAGGAGGTGGATACAGTGGTACAGGAGGGCACACCAAAGGCAGCATGCTGTACCATCTGAAAAACATGTTCAGGAATGATTGAAGTGCTCTTAGATGCAGTCTTTCTGTGAGGATTAAAATAGAGCGGTGTGATTTCTCTGCAAATCTACCCTGTACAAAAATATATTCCACAAATAAAACCAAATGTTAAGTGCAGAAAAGGCTCTGGGACTTTACTTCCATTTCTACTCTCCATATTAATCTCAGTTTTATATAAAGGGGTGTTTGGAATTTCATCCATGTTGTCCAGTAGTCTCACCTTGTACCAAGCTGAACATTGCCATCTAACTTCCCTCTCTTGTATCTAGTGATGACCTTATAGTATTATATTCAGAGAAGCCTGAAAAAGAAATCACTTTCATGTATACACACCTCTTCTCTTACTTGTATTTGTCAATCCCTAGAAAGGAAAAGTAAGGTAATGAGTCTGTTCTTGTGATGTGTTGTTAGTATATGTTCACTTAACCTAACTGCCTGTATTACTGTATAATCATTTCTATGAATTTCTTGTTTTCATTTTAACTCTCTAAAGAAAAGCTGATCTATGCCCTTAAAAGTGACAGATATACTAAATATATCTATATATACTAAATGCCACTGTATTTATATATTCATCCACAAAGACATTTATCATTCACATCACTTTTGAGGACTGGGGTCAACTTTCATGATATACAATTAAGATACAAATTAAGCGGACAGTAATAATATGGGGATTGACCATGAGAAATGAACCAATTATTAATTTTTTTTTTCTCTGGGTCAGGTCTGTATTAAGCAGATTTACTTCTGATTTTTTGTACTGTGGCTATTCAAGATGCCGACATGGAATTCCTCAAAATCAGGAGAATAAAGATAAATACTACTTGCTCCAGCAATACAAAACAAAAGGAACTCTGCTTAATTCAAGTTAAAACAACAAATCTTTTCCTATCATAATAGTCTGATGCTTCCTGAGAGAGTTCTTTTTCTGTTTTATCACAGTACTTCATGAAATAAGAAACTTCCAGAACAATGCCAGTATTGGGCAACCAGGAATTTAGACTCCTTGTGGAAACAGCTGTGCCCATTACTGATCCTGCCAATTGTTCTGGGGTGAGATGTGAAACAAAAAGAAAGTGTGTTAGTCAGTTAGTTATTGTCTTACAAGGGATGATAGCTTCTCCCAACAACCAACACCACGTTATCTAGGCAGCAGGGGATACATATTATTTGGTCCATTTTTAACTTGTGACTGTACTGCATGCAATTAAGAATAGAGAAATAGAAACTTTCACCTTGATATTTCATATAAAGGTTTGAGGCAGCAACTTAGTATATATTTTCTCATTGAAAGTGAGAGAAATACTTGTCAAAAATGGAAGAGATAAACCAATGGATAAATTTTTCTTTATTACTTCATTTTTATTTTTATTTTTACAAGCCTAAACTGTAATAGCTTGTACAGCTCCAGCTGAGTCTGTCTTGGCTGCTGTTCTTACCCTCCATGACTGGGTACTTTTATTTCCTCTAGCCTTCTTTCAGAACTGCACTACAGCAATGAGTACAGCAAATCAAAATGCTTTACAGTGTAATTTTTTCAGAAAATACCAATTTATCTGTACTGAAATATTGTTGAGATTTCTCAAGGATTTCTGAAGGTGAGATATCCCAACATAACTAAAAAGGCTACGACAATGATAAGTGATGCCCAAGTCAAAGTCCTTACTTCAATTCTAACTTGCAATCAGGATTTAAATTTCACACTCCCTAGTATTAGGCAAGTACTATACACATGTAATGTGTCTGAAGTGGAGATATTTTGTGCTCTCTTTCACTGTAAAAGTTCAGTTTAATTCACTGACAGAAACAAGTAATGGATTTTTTCAAAGCAATAGCTGAATTTTCTGGGCAGCAGTATTGTTGAACAGTGAGAGCAACCAGAAGAGTCTGCACAGCCCAGCTTGAGAGCAGCTTTGCAGAGTCTTACCTAGGCACATTCATGCCCACCGGCTGCCTGTTTCATCCTGTCCCACATATGGAGGTATGGTTGTGATGGGGCACAGATACTTGACAGCAGGCTAGAAAAGGAAAAAAAAAAAAGTGCATTTCTATGAAATTTTAATTCAGTCTTTCAATTATGCACTCATGGGTTTAACCAATTTTTTTTTTATTTTTTTTTTCCAACTGCAGAAATTCAAGATATAATGGATCACTAATATAGGAAGAATAGCCAATAAATTCACCTTTAAACAAATAAATGTAAAAGAACAGAGATTAACCTGAAAAAGATGCTTTAAAGGAAACTGTTTATTTTGATTGTATTTATCTTTACATTTGCTCTCTCTCTCTTAAAGGACCGTTTCATTGTACTTATACCTACACTGTGCAGGGAGAAGGGGTAGGGGAAACATGGGAACTGAAATTCTCGTCTGAGTCATATGTGAACTTTGCCTTTCAAAAGTATTAAGATCATTTTGCCTAATCTCTCGGATACTTAAAAAGGATTATAAAAACATTGCTTACATACTCATAACTTTAAAGAAGTTTACATTGTTGTTGTTGTTTTTTTTTTTTTAATTTAAAAAAGTATATTAATTAGTCAGCTACCACCTATAATCACATTTATAGAGTTTTCCAGCCCTAAATATTGTATAGTCTCTTTGTCCGAGCACAAAAGATGGAGGAATAGGGCAAAAACAGTGAAAACAAAGCACCACCAAGAATGTTTGGTGCCTTAAATTCAGAGAAAAATTGCCTGTTCACTTCCTTGAGACAAGGATTTCAACTAGAAACCTCCCCCCCCCCCAACCCCTCACCCCCCCCCAAATATCTATCATGTACCAATAGAAAATGCACATTTATCATATCCATTTGTGAGAACAGTAGTTTCAAATCCAGTCATTTGGATATTTCTACAACATATTAAAATGAATTATATCTAATACTCCAGAAGTACAATAAAATAGAACCAAATAATTTCAATCTGATAATTTTGAGCACAGCTTATTAATCTTATTCATTGTTTAAGTATGCCTTCACTTAATAACTGTATGGTTAACCAGTCTTTTCTTCTCTCCTTCCCCATCCGCAGGGCTGCTGTATTTACCCCATAAAGGGCCAGACTGTTGAATACACATAGATTATGTTAAATAGTGAGAAAAATGTTTTAGTGATTATCCAGCTTCTCAGATGCCACAATTATCCTAAGGATTCCACAGCTGCTTCATGTTTCCAGTTACAGCTACTGAAGAAGAAAACATTGTATTTGATTTTTAGTTTATTTTTAAAAGCGTGGTAGATTATACTCAATTGAAAGGCCAGTCACAAACCTCAGGTTAAATACCAAAGTGAAGAATCAAAGACAAATCTTTTTGTCTAACTTGACATAAAAATCAAGTAATTGGGAAAAGAAAGAATGCAAACATTAATAGAGGACTCAGTGATCGGTTTTGTAGCAAACTTAATTTCCAGACATGACCTGACTTGCTCAGTTGTTGAGTGAAAAATCAATGACTGGAAACTGGGCCGATCCAGAGAAGCACAGCTGTCAGCATCACATCCCTCTCCTGCTGCTTTACTTGTTCCCTTTTTTGAATCCCTTTACTAGCTTCTAAATTCCTTCTGTATCCATTTCAAGTTACTTATTCCTTGCACATCTTGCAACTATCCTCTATGTCTTTTTTTTTATTATTTTATTTTAGTTTTGGCCTCCTTCTGAATATTTTTATTTTCTGTATGTAAACAAAGAGATGTATAAAGTCCAATCCTCATAATCCTTATTTGCGAGACCTCTCTTTGCCTGCAAAACTCCTAGTTTTGGGTCTACCTTTATGTCAGTCTGCAAAATTTCCCCATATATCAAACTGTCAGGAAGAGGCAACAGCATTTTACAGTGGTCAAACAAACTGAAGACAGCCTTGTTTGCACTGAGTCAAAGTACATATTGGGTTGAGTCCTGTTTTTAAAAGAAGTGGGTAGGTTGTTTCTTGGGAGTGAAATTCCCTAGAAATGGACGGCTGAGAAATCACCCCGGGAAATGTTTTACATACAGTTATTTCTGTACTGAGATTTGGACCAAATCAGACAAAATGCATTTCCATGTATTCCCATGAGAACCAAAATCTCAATAATGCCTTCAGGCTTTCCCAGGTGGGAAATGCTGCACTAGATGATAGTGGTATAACTGGAATAATCCATGGTGTCCCAGCTTGACTGTGTTCCTACAACCTTTCCTAAACTTCCTGTGGACTGCAGTGGGCTCAGAAGCTGTACAGTGATTTGTATTTTCATGCCAATCAATGTTCATCAAGCCTCAGATGCCACACCATGTGAAGGGGAAGCAGTGAGGCAGTTTGGTTGTATTTATCATTGTGTGGACACAACAAGAAGCCCTCAGGCTGAATGCAGGGTTTCCAGGGATCAGAAAGCTGCTTCACTCCGCTGCATTGAATAAATGGGCTGGGGCAGATGTGAGGTCTTGCACTGTCTTTTAAATGGAGACTACACTGCAGAGTCAATATTGTGCACTTCCTTACTTTCCTGTCAACCTTCCAAAAAACAGATTGTTTTATACTCTGTTACTGCAGTGGGCCAGGTCTACAGCTTGATCTCTACGTCTCCATTCTTGTTGTTACTTTTGTTATTATTATTTTTAATTTATTTTATTTTATAACTCTGTGATATCATGTCTTTAAGAATATTCATGTTTTGGCATCTCAGTATGAGCTATGTTTCTAGGCTCCCACTACAGTTAACCTACTATAGTTAATACTGTCAATGCACTCTGGAAAGTGATTCAGTTCACCCTTGAATAGACACCCAGTTGTAGTCAACTGAATTGCTCTAGGCTCCATTGACTGTTAATTAGATCTCCATCATCTGTAACGGGAGTTTAGTCACCTAATGCACGTGTAGACATGTACATTGAAATATCCAAACCTGCAAGCTGATTTCATCCCATTAGGATCCTTATGGAATCAATGGAGGGAAACGAGCTATACTGTGGTGCAATTAGTTTTATCTTAAGATACATATCTAAAATATGGTCAGATGAATCCTACCCCAGGACTGTGGAAATTTTTTGTCAAGTTAGCACTTTTTAGAGCTTGTTACTTTTAAATGTAGTTTAGAAGATTCACTGCAAACATTTTCAGAGCTGGAATTCTTTGTGGGCAAAAGATATATCGGAACTATATCTAGGGCAGCTAATACTTTCCCATTACCTTTAGCTGAATGCACAGTTTGTTCTGATATAATTCTGAAGGCTAGTTCTGTCGTAAGCTCACTTGAACACATCCTGAACCAATATAAAATATATTCCCATTTCATATTTTAATTAGCACAAATAATTGTTCTTCGAATTGCCAATCTCACTACTAAAGAGCCTTTAATAAGAAGATACAGGCTGTTCCAATCTGGTTCACTCTTCCACAGTAAAATCCTCAAGGTTGATTTTCAATTAAATTTTCTGTTAACAATTATGAGGCTTTCTGAATCAATTGATTTTGCTTTTCTGTCCCAAGGTTAGAAGTTCATTGTGCTTCTCTCCACCATTTTCCGTCCCTGCAGAAAGCACAACAGTGAAGTAAAAGACTCAATCAAATAAGGTTAATAGATTTTCAAATTCGAAAGAACATTATGATCTTTAATAGCCAGACTTCCTAAATAACACAGACCATAGAAGCATACCCAGAAATTCCTGCATTCAATCTACAAGGTCTCTTTAAATTTTATCAAATTCATTAGAAAGTCATCCAGTCTTGATTTACAGACTTCAAGAGAGACAGAATCCAGTATATGTTCTGTTCTATAGGTAAATTACCCTGAATGGTTAAAATGTGTACCGTACAGCTTTCCTCAAGTTTTGATATCCCATTTCACGGTAAGCAGAGCTATCAGGAATCACTTCCCAGGTCGTTACGTATAGATCAGGAGCAAATCACTTCTTAATCTCATTTTGAAGGAGGTGCATTGATCTTTTTTGATATTTTTTTTTCTTTTCTTTTCTTTTCTTTTCTTTTCTTTTCTTTTCTTTTCTTTTCTTTTCTTTTCTTTTCTTTTCTTTTCTTTTCTTTTCTTTTCTTTTCTTTTCTTTTCTTTTCTTTTCTTTTCTTTTCTTTTCTTTTCTTTTCTTTTCTTTTCTTTTCTTTTCTTTTCTTTTCTTTTCTTTTCTTTTTTCTTTTCTTTTCTTCTTTTCTTCTTTTCTCTTTCTCTTTCTCTTTCTCTTTCTCTTTCTCTTTCTCTTTCTCTTTCTCTTTCTCTTTCCCTTTCCCTTTTCCTTTCCCTTTCCCTTTCCCTTTCCCTTTCCCTTTCCCTTTCCCTTTCCCTTTTTTCTCTTTCTTTCTCTTTCTCTTTCTCTTTCTCTTTCTCTTTCTCTTTCTCTTTCTCTTTCTCTTTCTCTTTCTCTTTCTCTTTCTCTTTCTCTTTCTCTTTCTCTTTCTCTTTCTCTTTCCCTTTCCCTTTCCCTTTCCCTTTCCCTTTCCCTTTCCCTTTCCCTTTCCCTTTCTCTCTCTCTCTCTTTCTCTTTCTTTCTCTTTCTCTTTCTCTTTCTCTTTCTCTTTCTCTTTCTCTTTCTCTTTCTCTTTCTCTTTCTCTTTCTCTTTCTCTTTCTCTTTCTCTTTCTCTTTCTCTTTCTCTTTCTCTTTCTCTTTCTCTTTCTCTTTCTCTTTCTCTTTCTCTTTCTCTTTCTCTTTCTCTTTCTCTTTCTTATATGCACATCAGAAGGAAACCCAGGATTTTTATTAATGTATGCAGAGGTGATATTTCCCATCTACATCTGCTTAATACTCTGCAGTTTTAAGCTTTTAATTCAAGAATAAGATTTGCTTTCTTAATTATAGTGGTATACTGACAGATAATTTCCCATAGGTTATCTGTCAGTAAAGCTAAGTTCTTTGTAGTGTCATTATATTCCCCTGCCAACAGCTTATATTCTTAGACATATGGAGTTAAACTTATATCTGGAAATTATTATGTTGTCTGGTGGAGATTATCTTAACAAGTAATGCAGATCATTCTGTACAACTAGTCTGTCATCATTATTATTTACCAGTACAAAAAGTTAAAAACTGTACCACTGATTTTTATTATTATTATTATTATTTTTGTTCTGGAAAGTTTAAGCAGCTATGAAGCAAAACTCAGAGTTTTGTGGCAAGATTTTATCTTAGCTATTATGTTGTATTGGCAAAATGTTTTCAGTTTTTTATTTAACAAGCTTTTATCCAGTTTTAACAATCTACTTTGATTTCTACTTTGATTTGAAATTCTTATTTTAACCACTGTGATACTGAAGATTAAGTAAGGTGTCTTGCCAAAGTCTATTATACTTACTGAGCTATTTTTTGTCAGCCAAAATTTTTGTATCATGTTTGTTTGGCAGAGATAAATAAAAGTTACATAAAACTTTTTTTTTTTAATTATTTTAAATTTATATGAATGCCTTCCATATAGGACAATCAAGCTTTGAATGCACTTATAACTGTAGGACACCAGAAACAAAAACAAAAAACAAACAAACAAACAAAGAAACAAAAAAGACTGATTTTGAACATAAGAGAAAAATCAACGGAATATTCACTGAAAAGAGCAAGTCAGCCATCTATAGCTTCAGTATATTTGGGAGGTAAATGTCAATTTCAGACAATGGATACATTAGAAAAAAAAATGTGCCATCTGACTAAAATTTGGTAAGAGGAAAAGTAAATACTTTTGACAGCATTAGGCTTATGCATGAGTGGCCGATTTATAACAAGAATTGGACATTTTCATAAAAGTCTATTACTTGAGCATATTTCCAGCTAAAAAGAGTAAGGGTTACAGCATTACTGAGATCAGTTTTCGCATATACATTGTTGCCAGCGTAAGTAAAAAAATAAATAAATAAATAAAAGAGCCATTCTTCATGCATAATTTATTATATCATTTCATTTCAATTTCTTTTTCTTTTAGAAAATTGGCTAATTACAAAAACTTATGGCCACATTTAATCATTGACTGTATTAGTATTCCTGATGGTTTGTTTGGAGGTTTGCAAGTGCCAGTAGTTTTTCAAAAGCTAGTAGACTTAATAAATTGCCAATGTTGCAAAGTGGAGAGCAAAACTACCTCTCGGTTCCAAAGATAATACCATCTCTTCTTCAGATTAATAATGAGGAAATCCCTTTACATTAAGTAAAGTTGGACTTTACTTAAGTAAGGGGACTTAGTTGTCTTTCCTCTTCAGAATATTTTCTTTTGACTGGTAGCTGTGTTCAGTAGTGAGATAACCCTGAAGGTCACTAAAGGCTTAACTACAAACTATTACCAGATTTCATGTCCACAATTATTTTTTATTTTTATTAGAAAACAGCATTACTTGAGAAAAACATATACCACTAAGGCAGTAAAAGTTTCCTTCAGCTTTGCAGTTTTTGTTTATTTTCCAATAAAGAAGAAAATTAAGTTCATTTTTACTTACCAAATCTGTAGGATGAGAGCCACACAATAATATAATGTGAAATTTAGTTTAAGACTTTTTTTCTTTATTCCTGCATAGTTTCAACGAAAGCCTTTCTGCTAGTTTTATGAAAATGTTAATTAAAAATATTCAGAGCACATGCATCATTAAAGTCTGTTTTATTAATAAAATAAATGATCAAAACCAAATCCTAAATGTACCATATTTTATACCTTCCTTTTTTTTTTCCAGAGCACCAGCTATTTTTTCAAGGGAGATATTATATTATAACCTACACATTGCTGATTTCATGCTTTAATATGAATCTTTGACTACAAAATTTACATTTGAGACCAGGAAATTTATTGCTATTTAAATTACATTTCTTTTCCTCATCATTTCTTTGTAACACATTAGCTGTCTGTCTCACAAGAGATTTATTATTCTTGACTTGTGCCAAAATTCATCAGGTCCAATGTCCCATGGTTACAAAAGCCACCTGTGGTTGGAATGAGGTACAGAGCTCTGTAGGAGATCCTGATCACCATAGTGGTTTCCATTAATTTCAAATGCCCAAAGCCTGAAATATTTAAGTTTTATATTTTCTTTCACATACAGAATTTTAACAGTAAATATTCTCTGTGAATATCAAATATCATTTTGAGTCCTAGCATCACTGGACCTTTAGAAAAAGGCACGTCCTGTAAACCTATATGAAAGTTTCAGTCTCTCCACTAATAGCTAATACAAACAGGTAGTTTAGCATCCTAGCAATACCTGATTTCCTTGATTACAATTTTAAATTCATGGTATTAGAGCTGATCCACTGATTCTTTTCGAAAGTCTTGATTTTTACCAAGAAATACAATCTTCTGTCTTATACCTTTGGCTATTTAAAATCATTTCAGCCATCTTAATTTATAGTAGCCTGCAGTAATTTATGCTGCTGCCAATTGTTTTCACTGGATATACATTTAGCTAAAGTGACCTCATATGACTTGTGCTAAATTATATTGGTTTACTCGTTGTCTTCCATTTTTTTTTATTATTGATATTATTATTATCTTTTTTTCTGTCACAGTTATCTAGGCCTTAATGGGATATTTTTGTTAGCTTTTTTTTTTTTTAAATGTGCAAGGATTTATTGATTTTTCCTTTTTATTTTATTCTTTTGTACTGCTTTACAATAACTCCCTATTTAGTCACTTGCATCGCATGTTTCTTGTAGAATAGTTTACTCCATTTTTGAAGTAGGTTAAACTACCTCACAGTCTTAAAGAGAACTAAGTATACACACAAGTGGTTAAAATGACTAATTAATATCCTATAAATTTGTTACATTTTAAATTTCCTGTGTGAACTGACAATGCATCAACAAAGGTCTGCTCCCTTCATCTCCACTGTGTGGAGATTTTTAATACCCACAGCCAGATCATAGAATCATAGCATTGCTTGGGTTGGAAGGAACCTTAAAGATCATTTTGTTCCAACCCCTCTGCTGTGGGCAGGGACACCTCCCACTAGATCAGGTTGCCCAAAGCTCCATCCAACCTGGCCTTGAACACTTCCAGGGAGGATGGGGCATCCACAGTTTCTTTGGGCAACCTGTTCCAGGGCCTCACCACCCTCATAGTCAATAATTTCTTCTGAATATCTAATGTAAATCTCCCTTCTTTTGGTTTAAAACTATTACCCCTTGTCCTAACATTCCACTCCCTGACAAAGAGTCATTCCCCAGCTTTTCTGTAAGGCCCCCTTTAGGTACTGGAGGGCCGCTATAAGGCCACTCCAGAACCTTCCCTTCTCCAGGCTAAACAACCCCAACCTCAGCCTGTCTTCACAGGAGAGGTGCTCCATCCCCTTCATTATCCTTGTGGCTTCTGGATTTGCTCCAGCAGGTGGACAGAGCTGAGGTAGATGGTGGTATTGTTGAACCATAAGGATCTGGGTATTATGTGCAAATTACAGGTTATAAAAAGGAAAATTATTCACATTATTTCATTAGCTAGGGCTGTATGCAGTCTGAGCAACTAGTTTTTTATTCAATGTTTGAAACCCACATCATGTTTTTATTTCCTTCCATATATTCAAGGTTTATCTTAAATCTGAATATATCATTTGCTCTTTCCATGCCTGTGTTATTTCTCAGACTATAGCTGCTTGAAGGTTGACGAGTATAATTACATCTTCCTCTTCTCTTTTTCTGTTAGTTCTTCTTTGCCCAGTCTTTGAAAGGATAGCATTTTAGGATTAGAAAAGGCTCTTTTCTTTCCTATCTTCTCAGCAATAAACTTAGTTATTAAACATCTTATAAGAAGCTGGAGTTTCTGTACTGTTTAAGTGAATGTTCTGCAAATGCACCTCTATGAACATGATTTTCCATCACCTGACTTGTAAAAAAAAACCATTTCTTTGGATTTTTGACATCTTCCGTTATGGACTTCTTCCTTTATGACAGCTGCATAACTCAAGCAGCCTCTGCATGCTCCTGCCTACACTGAGCAGCTGAGCCTTTGTTACGTTTAGAATCATGAAAGGCTTCCCACATCCTTTGGATCTTCCTCATAGTACTAGATTGCATCAAATGTTGTTTTACTTAGTAGAACTAGTATTTAGCAAAATCACCTATAGCCAGATTCTACCATGCTACTCATTAATTCATTCCTTAGTCTGCCAGTAATCCCCAGGATATTGCCAACTCAGCATAAGAGTTTATAGCACAAGAAACCGTGTGCTGTGCCCTTCACTCTCTGTCAAAAATTTTGGCTGCAGTCCTCTAACTGTTTTTTTATTTGATGCCTCCAGAAAGGGCAGAAACATTTTTACAGCTACTCCCAGAACACAAAGTCTATTCATGGCATAAACACAAAAGAGGATTTTAGTGTCAAATTATTATTAGGCAACATACAAGTTAAAAAAAAAAAAGTTTAATATTTTTTTCTCTCCTTAGTTCATTGATTTAAAATTAATGATAGAGGCTGTTCTCTAATAGGAGTTGGTAACTTCTAAGAGTTAAGCTACGTACTTGATGCTGACTTATTACACCCACAGCTTTGTTGGTCAGCCATATCAGCTACAAATGCTTTGAGTCTCAGCCCTAAATATTTTATATGTCCTCATCAATCTCCAGTGGCTCGACTAGAAGCATTGCTCACTAGCTATGCATTAGCTGGAAAGGTATACGCACTGCAGTCCAATTGCACACACTTTACATTTATGGGAAAAGTGTGCAGGAAGAGCCTGTATTCTTGAGTAAAAAGTAATAGACAAAGAAAGAAAGAAAGAAAAAGTTAGATAAATGCATAAACATAATGTAGCTCAGCATAGATCCCCAATATTCCCTTGGGGTTGACATGGAAAAGAGCGTAAGCATGGAAAAGGGAGGGAAAAAATCTGGAAGAAAGATGAAAAAAGTGGGAAAGAGAATTTTTCCTTCTTGCTTTTAACTTCATTGCAGAATGATCATTTCAAAGAAACTCTATGGCACCATTCAGAGTAATACATGCAGTTAAAAGTAGGGGAGGACTCTGTTTAAAGATGACCACTTCCTGGAGGAAACCAAGTAGTATGGAGAAAACACAAAAGTATGAACTTCTGGATGTCTGATCCTTGGCAGGTGGATTTACTGCTGGGTGCTAAAAACAACCTTCCCTCCTCAAAATGACAGATTAGCCACTTTGAATGTGACACTATTAAGCTTGCTGCAGAGACCTAACAAAGTGCTTGGAAAAGAGTTCATCCTATCAGTGACTAAATAGTTGTCTTGCTGAAAATGAAAAAGAAATCACTTTTCTGGGATAAACTTATGAATAAAATTAAAACCTTGCATTTTTGCACTGTATCAGTGAGTTAAGAATATTTCATCCTTTAAAAAAATAAGAAGTTGTGGTAAAAATAAATATTTTAAAAGAAATCTGCAGTCTTAAAAATAGTGGAAACAACAGTATCTAAAGTATAAACTTACAGTAAATTCCCTTTTTACCTTGCATAGAAAACAGATGTTAATTCTTGTCTCAGAAGCCAAAATGTTTTTGGCCAGTAATAGAAATCAAATAATTTTGATCTAATTTAACTCTAATTTTATCTCAGAGATGTCCAAGTTGCTCAAGCAATGTCCAAGTTGCTCAAGGACCAGAGTTCGGAACAAGCAGCATGACAGGTGACAAAAAGCTAGCTCCAAGGTACAGACAAGGAAGGAGAGGACTCATTTTGTTTTCTACTATTTAAATAAACTTTATTCTGATGGTCTGCAGCCCAAAGTGAACACTCTACTCAAGCTACAATTTAAGGTGTATAATTAATATAAAAGTACATGTTGCTGAAAATGTTGGAATATTTAATCTCAGTTTTCCTATTTTTAACCTCTTAGCAGATTTCAAATTTGGAGTAAATAAAACAAAGTCATAGGAATTGTGTATTGTTGTGGTTTAACCCGGCTGGCAGCTAAACACCACACAGCCGTTCGCTCACCCTCCCCCCTCCCTCTCTGGGATGGGGGAGAGAAACGGGAAAGTGAAGCCTGTGAGTTGAGATAAAGACAGTTTATTAAGACAGGAAAATAATAATAACAATAATAATAATAATAGTGATAACGGTAATAGTATTAACAATAATAATGTGTAAGAAAACAAGTGATGCACAATGCAATTGCTCACCACCCGCTGACCGATGCCCAGCCTATTCCCGAGCAGCCGGCCCCCCCACCCCGGCCAGCCACCCCTATATATTGTTTAGCATGACGTCAGATGGTATGGAATACCCCTTTGGCCAGTTTGGGTCAGCTGTCCTGGGTCTGTCCCCTCCCAGCTCCTGCTGCACCCCCAGCCTGCTCGCTGGCAGGACAGAGCAAGAAGCCGAAAAGTCCTTGGCCTGGTGTAAACACTGCTCTGCAACAATTAAAACATCAGCATGTTATCAGTGCTCTTCTCATCCTAATCCAAAACATAGCACCCTACCAGCTACTATGAGCTACTTAACTCTGTCCTAACTGGAACCAGGACAGATATCCACCCCTTATTCCATACCATTTATGTCATGCTCAGGTTACACTCTGTCCAATACATTCTAATTAATCACCATTTTCATCTATGATATATAGCAATCATGGTAGTGATGACATACATTATTATATAATAATTAACATACTACAATTCAACTCATGGGCTATTCTCACCCAGTATCAAATCCCCTTGAGGTACACACCGGACCTCCCCATTCTTTTGCATTACCCACCAAGTGCATCCAGGTCCCTGAGCAAAAGCAATTCCACGAATGGGTTTGCCTTTTCCTGAGGCAGGAGTAGCCCAGACTGTTTTACCCAGCATGTTTCTTACGTGCACTACAGGAACTTTATCCCCTTCTACAGTGCGTAACAGGTTTGATTGGGCAGGTCCAGCTCGGTTGGCAGATCCCCTGGTATTGACTAACCAGGTGCCCTTTGCCAAATGTGTATCCCAATTTTTGAATGTCCCAGCACCCATTGCTTTCAGTGTAGTCTTCAACAGTCCATTGTATCGTTCAACTTTTCCAGAGGCTGGTGCATGATAGGGGATGTGATACACCCACTCAATACCATGTTCTTTGGCCCAAGTGTCTATAAGGTTGTTTCGGAAATGAGTCCCGTTGTCTGACTCAATTCTCTCTGGGGTGCCATGTCGCCATAAGACTTGCTTTTCAAGGCCCAGGATAGTGTTCCGGGTGGTGGCATGGGGCACAGGATATGTTTCCAGCCATCCGGTGGTTGCTTCCACCATTGTAAGTACGTGGCGCTTGCCGTTGCGGGTTTGAGGGAGTGTGATGTAATCAATCTGCCAGGCCTCTCCATATTTATATTTCAGCCATCGTCCTCCATACCAAAGAGGTTTTGACCGTTTGGCTTGCTTGATTGCAGCACATGTTTCACAGTCATGAATAACCTGTGCTATAGTGTCCATGGTCAGGTCCACCCCTCGATCACGAGCCCATCTGTAGGTTGCATCTCTACCTTGATGGCCTGAGGTGTCATGGGCCCATCGGGCTATAAATAATTCACCTTTATGTTGCCAGTCCAGGTCCACCTGAGCCACTTCAATCTTAGCAGCCTGATCCACCTGCTGGTTGTTTTGGTGTTCTTCAGTAGCCCGATTCTTGGGCACATGAGCATCTACATGGCGTACCTTTACAACCAGGTTCTCTACCCGGGCAGCAATATCTTGCCACAATGCCGCAGCCCAAATGGGCTTGCCCCTGCGCTGCCAGTTGTTCTGCTTCCATTGCTGTAACCACCCCCACAGGGCATTTGCTACCATCCATGAATCAGTATAGAGATAGAGAACTGGCCACTTTTCTCGTTCAGCAATATCTAAAGCCAGCTGAATGGCTTTTACTTCTGCAAACTGACTCGATTCACCTTCTCCCTCAGCAGCTTCTGCAACTCGTCGTGTAGGACTCCATACAGCAGCTTTCCATCTCCGATGCTTTCCCACAATACGACAGGACCCGTCAGTGAACAAGGCATATTTCTTCTCATTTTCCGGTAGCTTGTTGTACAGGGGGGCTTCTTCAGCACGAACCACCTCCTCCTCTGATGATATCCCAAAGTATTTGCCTTCTGGCCAGTCCATAATCACCTCCAAGATTCCTGGGCGACTGGGGTTTCCTATTCGAGCCCGCTGAGTAATCAGTGCAACCCACTTGCTCCATGTAGCATCAGTTGCATGATGCGTAGAGGGGACCCTTCCTTTGAACATCCAGCCTAGTACCGGCAGTCGGGGTGCCAGGAGGAGCTGCGCTTCAGTACCGACCACTTCCGAAGCAGATCGAACTCCTTCATATGCTGCCAATATCTCCTTTTCAGTTGGAGTATAGCGGGCTTCAGATCCTCTGTATCCCCGACTCCAAAACCCCAGGGGTCGACCTCGAGTTTCCCCAGGTTCTTTCTGCCAGAGGCTCCAGGTGGGACCATTCTCTCCGGCTGCGGTGTAGAGCACATTCTTTACATCTGGTCCTGTTCGGACTGGCCCGAGGGCTACTGCATGAACTATTTCCTGCTTAATTTGTTCAAAGGCTTGTCGTTGCTCAGGGCCCCATTCAAAAGCATTCTTCTTACGGGTTACTTGGTAGAGCGGGTTTACAATCAGACTGTAATTTGGAATATGCATTCTCCAAAACCCCACGACACCTAGGAAAGTTTGTGTTTCTTTTTTGCTAGTTGGTGGAGACATAGCTGTTATCTTGTTGATCACATCCCTTGGGATTTGACGATGTCCATCTTGCCATTTAATTCCTAAAAACTGGATCTCTCGTGCAGGTCCTTTAACTTTATTCTGTTTTATGGCAAAACCGGCCTTCAGAAGGATTTGGACTATTTTCTTCCCTTTCTCGAAAACTTCTTCTGCAGTGTCACCCCACACAATGATGTCATCGATGTACTGCAGGTGTTCAGGAGCTTCCCCCTGCTCCAGCGCAGACTGGATCAGTCCATGGCAAATGGTAGGGCTGTGTTTCCACCCCTGGGGCAGCCGATTCCAAGTATATTGGACTCCCCTCCAAGTGAAAGCAAACTGTGGCCTGCACTGTGCTGCTAGAGGGATGGAGAAAAATGCATTAGCGATATCAATTGTGGCATACCACTTGGCTGCCTTTGATTCCAGTTCATACTGGAGTTCTAGCATGTCCGGCACTGCAGCACTCAGTGGTGGCGTGACTTCGTTCAGGCCACGATAGTCCACTGTTAGTCTCCACTCACCATTAGACTTTCGCACTGGCCATATGGGACTATTAAAAGGTGAATGAGTCTTGCTGATCACTCCTTGGCTCTCCAGTTGACGAATTAGCTTATGGATGGGACTCAGGGAGTCTCGGTTGGTGCGATATTGCCGCCGGTGCACAGTTGTGGTAGCGATCGGCACTTGCTGTTCTTCAACCCTCAGCAACCCCACAACAGAAGGGTCCTCTGAGAGACCAGGCAAGGTAGACAACTGTTTAATGTCCTCTGTCTCCAAAGCAGCTATGCCAAAAGCCCAGCGGAACCCTTTTGGGTCCTTGAAATATCCTCTTCTAAGATAGTCTATGCCAAGGATGCACGGAGCATCTGGGCCAGTCACAATACGGTGCTTTTGCCACTCATTACCGGTTAGACTCACTTCAGCCTCCAATACAGTTAACTGCTGGGATCCCCCCGTCACACCATAAATACAGATGGGCTCTGGCCCTTTATAGCTTGATGGCATTAGAGTACATTGTGCACCGGTGTCTACCAAAGCCTTATACTTCTGTGCGTCTGACGTGCCAGGCCATCGAATCCACACAGTCCAATAAACTCGATTGTCCCTTTCCTCCCCCTGGCTGGAGGCAGGGCCCCTCTAGTCCTGGTCAGAATCTTCATTTCTGTGTTTAAAGGACTGCCTGCTGGAAGTTGGAGCAGCAAACCTTTCAGAGAACTCCTTTTTCCCAATTGTTTTCCTTTGCAATTCACGTACCCGTGCCTCTAGGGTCGCAGTAGATTTTCCATCCCATTTTCTCATGTCCTCTCCATGGTCACGTAGGTAAAACCACAGGGTGGCGCGGTGTGTGTGCCCACCATATTGTCTTCCTTGCATAGATGAACGTTTACCCCTAATAGCTGAGACACTGGTTTGTACAGGTGGGGAGGAAAATAATCTCTCTTCAAGTTGGTGGATCTTTTCAGAAAGTTTCTCCAAGGTATTCTCTTTTAGCTGGTGGACACTGGTTCGTTCAGGTGAAGGGGAAGATAATCTTTCTTCAAGTTGGTGGATCTTTTCAGAAAGTTTCTCCAAAGCATTCTCTTTTAGCTGGTGGACACTGGTTCGTTCAGGTGAAGGGGAAGATAATCTTTCTTCAAGTTGGTGGATCTTTTCAGAAAGTTTCTCTAAAGCATTCTCTTTTAGCTGGTGGACACTGGTTCGTTCAGGTGGAGGGGAAGATAAATTCTCTTTAAGTTGGTGGACCTCTTCAGAGAGTTTCTCCACAGCTGAGACACAGGCCTTTAGGGAAGAGGAGAGATTTCCTTCGTACTGCCGGAGTATTTTAGTCACTTCATTCACTGTGGGATTCTCCTCCGTTTTCCAGGCTAGTATTGCCAATGAGTTGGCATATGATGATGGGGAACTCTGTACAAACTTCCGCCACATGGGTAGTGTACACCGGACTGCATCTGGATCTGCGGATGTTTGTGCGTCGTCTAGGTCCTTATAAATTACTTCCCGTACGGCCAATTCCCTCAGGTACTGAATTCCCTTCTCCATGGTGGTCCATTTGCTTGGTAAACATACCAGTTCTTCCTTGAAGAGATACCTTTCCTTCACAGCTGACAGGAGACGCCTCCAGAGGCTGCGAGATTGTGCTCCATCTCCAATTGCTTTGTCAATGCATGCGTCCCTAGCAAGGGATCCCAGCCGCCTGGCTTCCTTGCCCTCTAATTCCACATAATTGGCTCCCGTGTCCCAGCACCGGAGCAGCCAGGTGACAAGCTGCTCGCCTATACAGCGACCAAAATCTTTTCGCACATCTCGTAGCTCACGCTGGTATAGAGTCCGGGTAATTACTGTTGATTTTTCGACATCCTCATCCTCATCTTCAGTCTTCTGCACCTTTGATGGCCGGTGTAGAGTCCGGGTAGTTACTGTTGATTTTCCGACATCCTCATCCTCATCTTCATTCTCCTGCACCTTTGATGGCTGGTATGGAGTCCGGGTAGTTACTGTTGATTTTTCGCCATCCTCATCCTCATCTTCAGTCTCCTGCACCTTTGATGGCCCAGCCTCGTCCTCACTACGCCCAGACTTAGCAGAAGACTGTCTGCGTTTTAAACGACCTGAGCCTCTATACCATTTTTTCACCTTGTCTACAGGGGCAACTTGCACTGCTACAGCTCGTTTCTCTGACCCAGACACAGGGTCTGCCACAGGGGTTGGAATACCCTCTGCGGGGTCAACTTGCACTGCTACAGCTCGTTTCTCTGACCCAGACACAGGGTCTGCCACAGGGGTTGGAATACCCTCTGCGGGGTCAACTTGCACTGCTACAGCTCGTTTCTCTGACCCAGCCACAGGAGTGGGAGCAGCTGCACGAGCTGGGGCAGCTGCAGGAGCTGGAGCGGCTGCAGGAGCTGCAGCTGGAGCGGCTGCAGGAGCTGGAGCTGGAGCGGCTGCAGGAGCTGGAGCTGGAGCGGCTGCAGGGGCTGGAGCTGGAGTGGCTGCAGGAGCCGGAATGGCTGCAGGAGCTGGAGCGGCTGCAGGAGCTGGAACTGGAACGGCTGCAGGAGCTGGAGCTGGAGCGGCTGCAGGAGCTGGAGCTGGAACGGCTGCAGGAGCTGGAGCTAGGTTGCTAATAGCATCAATTGCAGCTCGATAGGCACAAGCCAGACCCCAGCATGCTACAGTGATTTGTGTCACTTTGGAACTGCCAGAGTCATGACACCTTTTTTTCAAGCATTCTGCCAGCTTTTTAGGATTTTGCAGTTGTTCAGGGGTGAATGTCCAAAACACTGGAGGTGACCACTGCTCTAGAAACCTGCCCATATCCTCCCACACTCCCTGCCACTCGCAACTATCCCGCCTCAAGACAGATCTCCGGATGAGATTCCTAAGTAGTTGTTTAACCCTCCACAAAATCTGAAGCGCATTCAGGAGACATAACAACAAGAGCAGGCTGGTCTGAGTATCCCAAGGATATTCAACATCTCGGAGAACCACCGTAACTAACTCGGGGGATAAGAGGGTGGTGGTGAAGGAGAAAGGGAGAGTGAACAGGTAGGGAAACATGTCTTCCCCTGTCCCCTTCACAGATTGGCTCCCTAACGAAAACAGGCAATAGGTGTAATTGCTAATAGTTTCCGAGATATGGGTTCCAAAGTATAGAGTCGACGTCAGTGCTGAGTACAAATACCAGGTTAAAGTCGTGACCAGATATTTCATCATTTCATAAGCCATTGCTACACCGCACAGTACCATAACAATCTTAAACCAGGGCCCGGAAAGGATAAACAGTGCAACAGGGAGCACATACAGAAAGTAACGCACCATAAAACTCAATTTGGAATACAGGTACAGCAGACTGGAGATTAAGGCAATCAACATCGTGACTAGCAACTATTAAGCAGGTCCAATACTTATATCAATTTTAGTTTAACACACTCTGGTCAGATTTGTCGATATCTCAACCCTTCGGGCCCCACGTTGGGCGCCAAAAAGGACTGTTGTGGTTTAACCCGGCTGGCAGCTAAACACCACACAGCCGTTCGCTCACCCTCCCCCCTCCCTCTCTGGGATGGGGGAGAGAAACGGGAAAGTGAAGCCTGTGAGTTGAGATAAAGACAGTTTATTAAGACAGGAAAATAATAATAACAATAATAATAACAATAATAATAATAATAACAACAATAATAATAATAATAGTGATAATGGTAATAGTATTAACCATAATAATGTGTACGAAAACAAGTGATGCACAATGCAATTGCTCACCACCCGCTGACCGATGCCCAGCCTATTCCCGAGCAGCCGGCCCCCCCACCCCGGCCAGCCACCCCTATATATTGTTTAGCATGACGCCAGATGGTATGGAATACCCCTTTGGCCAGTTTGGGTCAGCTGTCCTGGGTCTGTCCCCTCCCAGCTCCTGCTGCACCCCCAGCCTGCTCGCTGGCAGGACAGAGCAAGAAGCCGAAAAGTCCTTGGCCTGGTGTAAACACTGCTCTGCAACAATTAAAACATCAGCATGTTATCAGCGCTCTTCTCATCCTAATCCAAAACATAGCACCCTACCAGCTACTATGAGCTACTTAACTCTGTCCTAACTGGAACCAGGACAGTATGTAGATCAGTCCTGGGTTCATACGTTGACGGGGCTAATTATTGATAAATAGTGTTATTTTAATTATATTCATATTTTTGTACTCCTCAAGGAAATGGTCCAATTTCTCTCACTGCGCAGCTTCTCAAGGGAAATGTGAATGCAGTGTTTTCCTATTTAACTTGCAATCTCAGCAGCTGGTTCCTGAGTAGCTATTAATACGATGGAATATTTTGCTCCAGCAGATCCCTTTCATTGTCCTCACTAACCATCTTTGATTTTCTGGTTGACAGGATTACACAAATGTGCTTATGCATTACAAACAAGAGTACTTGCTTTTAGTACAGAATAGCACAGAATAGCAGAATAAAGCATAAAGAAAGGCTGATGAGATCTTATTGGAACAGAAATAGAAGAAGACACTGCACCTCCCATTGATCCTGTAGTGGAAGAGTCTGCCAGATAAAGTTCCTCAAGCAGAGAGCCTGTGGCCATTCAAAGATGCAATCAGATGTATTCCTTAGAGGGATAATACCATATTTAATGCAAAACTCAGTGTGCTGAAACACCTTATCTCTTTCTAAATGTATCAGGAGCATTCACACTGGCCAATATGGGAAATGCAGCTGTAGTGTAACATCTTGTGCAATCTGAAGTGGGAAGGTGGGAAACTCATAAATTGGTTCAGAACTGCCTTCAACAGTCTCAGCACATTTTTGTCAATTTGCATGCTAGAAACAGGAATGCCCTTTTTAACTTCAGCCTCTGGAAAAGAACTCTGTATCTTTATGTGTGTTTACAAGCATGTCTGCATGCACATTTTTTCTCTACCTGTGACCTGGGCTGACCTGATTGAAAGTGGTCGTGGTTGATACTAGTACATCACTGTGTCCAAGCTAATATACTTTGCTTTTCAATAGGGGTTAAATGCACAGATACAGGAATACATCATCATGTTCCAGTTCCTGGTACAGAGACAGCTCTTGTGTGGAGGCAGTTTTCTGCATTCCTCTACAGAGCCATTTGCAGAATAACCCAGGTTTAAGTTACAATGCACGAAAAGGAGAAAAAAGAGCAGTCTCATGGTTAGGCAGATGGATAGAAATCTGAGCATTTACCACAGATCTGAGTCATTTGTGAAACTTCAAAGACAGGGGAGAGTCCTCTATGTTGGTTTCTTATGATTTCTCATAAGTTAATATTTTCTCCATGCTTTGGATATTCATGAGAGTGAAACACTGAGGATTATTTTGAGGATTATTATTGGATAATATTGTCTAAAGGAGACAAAAGCTTCATGTTGATACTGGGTGCATAATCCTTCAGTGAAGATCTTTGAGAGATCTCTTTGCTGCTTTATCACCAATAGTGCATGGTAAGAGAAAGACTTTTTCTATGTCCTTCATTTAACAAATGACATCTGGTCAGAGCAGGCAAATTAAAGAAGTTACAACCAAAATTCTAACTTCATCATTGACTTCCTAACCTTCACTGCTAAATGTGTTTTCAGTCTATGCATAGAAATAATTAAAATAGCATCATACACACTAGTATTATACTCTCTCATAGCCATAAAAGGAACAATAATGCCTTTCCCTGTGGACCTTAAGGTATCTGAGCAAGCAATGGCTACTATCCTTCCACTATTGAGTGGGAAGAGGTACAGAAGGAAGAGTAAATATGGACATGGCCTTTTTCATTGTATCTCCCACCCTCAATATTTTTAAGTTGGCAGCATAGTACTTTCACTGAGAAGGAATAAAACTCAAATTTTCTTTCAAGATTCTCTTTCTAGTATAGCTACACTTCTGGTACAGCTTCTGGTAAGGCTGTAGTTTAGCCCAATACACCATTGTCTGTTCCTAAATTTTGTGGATATTTTTAATTTTATTCCTGAGTTATACTTCTGGTATGTGTCTTTCTTGACATGGCTCTCCTGCATAGACTAATGAAAAATGCAGGAGACTCAGCATGGATTCACAAGAGAAAATCTTGGATAGAATCCTCTAAGGAATATTGCCAAAGTCAAAAGAAGACTCACAGCAAGGAAGCAATTGATTCCATCTCTTCCCATGGATCAGGAATTAAAGAGAAATGGATAAAAACATTAGCCAGAAATAAAGAATTGTCTCATTTTTGCCTTTTTTTTTTTTTTTCAACATTTGGCAATTACAGATAATGCATTCTTATGTAGTTTATTACTTGCTTCTACATCTGATGGAACCTGTTGGACTTTTTTTTTTTTCCTTTTTTCTTTTTTTAATCAAATGCTAAGGAAAGGATAAAACCAAATGGGAAATAAATTGTTCCATATTCCTCTAAACATAAAGAAAGCCACATCCTGTAAAGTCTTATATGCATCTGCAGTCCTACTATCATGTCAGATGAGTTCAATATGCATCTTCTTATAAATGGTGCTATACATGTAGAAAGTGTTGCTAAAAGTATTAATATTTCTTAAAGGTAGCACGGCTCCATTATTATTATTATTTATTATTATTATTATTATTATTATTATTATTATTATTATTATTATTATTATTATTATTTTATTGATCCTATAATTGGTAAGTAACCTGTGCTCTATTTTCAGTGACTGAGCAGTTTTGAAACTGAAAATTTTAGTAGTGCTTAGTTTCATAGGAGACAAAGTGTAAATCTTCTGAAATGAAATTTTAAAATGCAGTTTTTATGAACTAAGTTCTTTCAGACCACTGGTTTAAGTTTCCCTACAGGAAACCCTCAATATCTTGTGAACGTACAAACTGTATATCCACAGTCCTTCTACATGATCCAAAATAATTTAAAATCCAAATCTGCATGGGCCTGTAGTCATGTTTATGAACTAATAAAGTAAATCTGGCAAATATTTTCACATCTTGAAGTACAGAGTCTTAAAAAAATAACCAGCCTTTTAAATGCAATTAAGTGGTATTTCTCTTGGTAAGTATTTGTCTGCATGGAGCAGCAGTGATACTAACTCAAGAACATAAGTAAAGATATGATAGAAAAAATAGGTAAAAAGTTATAATCCCTGATATTGATTTTCTTTTGCTGGACATCAGATTTGGCTGTTATTTGGGGCTTCTTGTCCTGTAATTGGATATTATAACTAGACAGTGCTGTCAGTTCTCTGCTGGGAGATTACCAATATCGTTACTTCATTGATTTTCTACCTAAATAACCTCATAAAGTTCAACAAGGCCAAGTACAAGGTCCTGCACCCGACTCGAGGCAATCCCAAGCACAAATACAGGATGGGTAGAAAATGAATTGAGAGTACCTCTAAGGAGGAGGACTTGGGAGTGTTTGACAAGAAGCTTGGCTTGAGCCATCAATGTGCGCTTGCAGCCCAGAAAGCCAACCATATCCTGGACTGCATCAAAAGTAACATGGCAAGCAGGTTGAGGGAGACAATTCTCCACCTCTGCTCTGCTCTTTTAAGACCATACCTGGAGTACTGACTTCAGCTCTGGGGACAAGTCAAGGATACAGACTTATTAGAATGAGTCCTGAGGAGGAGCACAAAGGTGATTAGAGGGCTGGAAACCCTATCCTAGCCTTCTCCTGTGAGAACAGTCTGAGAGAGTTGGAGTTGTTCAGACTGGAGAAGAGAAGGTTCCGGGGACACCTTATAGCGACCTTCCAGTACCTAATGGGGACCTACAGAAAAGCTGGGGAGCGACTCTTTGTCAGGGAGTATAGCGATAGGACAAGGGGTAATGGTTTTAAACTAAGAGAGGGGAGATTTAGATTAGACATGAGGAAGAAATTCTCGACTATGAGGGTGGTGAGGCACTAGAACAGGCTGTTCTGAGAAGTCATGCACGCCCCATCTCTGGAAGTGTTTAAGACCAGGTTGGATGGGGCTTTGAGCAACCTTGTCTAGTAGGAGGTTTCCCTGCCCATGGCAGGGTGGTTGGAACTTTCTAATCAAACCATTCTATGATTCTATGATTCTTTTACACTCTTGAGTATCCTACAGACGCTAGCAGACCTTAGTGAAATCAAGGAATCATATGAAACAATCTATTACCTAGCATAGTTTAAAATATGGTAACTTACTACAAACCACTTAACTTTTGAGTACAGGAGCAAATCCATACGAATAGGAGAAATTACTACTTTTCTGTGGCATTAATTTATTGGGTTGTCTACTTAAATATTTTTAGCTTTTCTTAAGAAAATATTTTTCTTCTTATGCATGGCTATTTCCATGTATGAAAACTTATTCTACATCTTGAAAGGTCAGGAATTTGTTTTTAAAAAATCTATCAAAAAGATTTTCTTTATCACTTTCACATTCAAAAAGTTTTATTCTTGTCTTTCATGAACTGAGGCCTGAGAGAATTTGAAGAGAAGCAGCTGTAAGCCCACCCTCATGTCCTCTTTCAGCTGTGAGCATTCAGAAACTTGAAAACCTGTTTTTGGTCTCCAGTATCTTTCATCTCATCAGTTTATTTAAAGTTGTCATTTTTCTACTCTTTCATTCCATCACCTCTCTCAAATCCTGTTACCCAATTCACTTTCTTTGTTCATTTGTGTCTTCTTTCCAGCAATTCTCAACCCATTTAGAAACTGCTGTCTCTACTGCTTTCTTCGTTCATTTTTGGTGAAAAAGATTTCATTGTGATAAGTTATTTTACAAATCACAGTGGTTATATTAAGCCTATGCTTTAAAGTACAATTTGCTGAGTTTCAGTTCTTACAATAAATGGGAGTTATGCCAAGCCAATAAATATATAAGGATAAAATGATAATAAAAAAATCTCACCTTACTAGGTTCTTTCATTGTTTCTAATATCAAAACATCCTCCTTTCACACAATACCTAAAATATTGATGCTATTCTATCAAATAACAAGTACATACATTTTTGCCTTTACTGTTGGTATTCTGAGTCAAAACAGCTTGCCTGAGGTTAGAGAGAAATTGTACAAAAATCTGTTAACTCTGCAGGTGTGGAAGGGTGGAAGCTTGTTAGATTACATTTAGCAGACTAGGGGAAAAAATCTTAATTTTTACTTTTTTTTTTTTTTCCCAGAGAAATTAATTCTGTGCTTCTTGTAATGTATAGTTGCTTATGTATGCCTTTTAGTTCCTTCCAACTGAAATGATAGGCAAGCACTCCAGAGCTTTAAGGAGACCAGCATGAGCAGGAGTTATTAACAGTCCTAGCCACTGGGAAAAGCCTGTCTTATCAAGCCATGAAGTTTATGTTTATTCTGACCGCTCTGTGTCCACAGGCTTGTGAAGGGTTGCTGACCTCCTGTCAGGTTTTCATCTGAACTGTCAGCTTCCAGAAAGCTGTGCTTCATGTCCCAATGAAAGTGGAGTTCATCAGGTTTTCTTTGTTTTCTCTGTAGTGGAAATGATAAATAAATCTGACCTATTAGTGTTTAGAAACTTCTAGAAAGTAAACATTAGAGGGAATTTATTTAAACTGCAAGGTGCTAAATGGCTGCATGGATAGCATTAGTACTTTGTCTATGATAATTAAAGAACCTTGTCTATAATAATTAAATAAGTCCTATCTAAGATGAACACTACAGATTTTGATTAAAATTTTATGAGATTATTAGTTTTATGCTGTTCTCTAATCTCATGATGAACTTCATCACAAATTCAATGGACTTTTTTGTCCAGAGTTACATATGCTGATATCATCTTACATTACTCTTAATGGACAGTTTCAAGGACTGAGTTGAGACAAAGCACCTTTTGAGACCACTCATGAAACCAGCTCCTAGGAGCTTTCTTCACTTCTAATTTCCAAGATGCCTGGTGGAAACCCCCTACTATGGTTGAACACCATGGAGTAACCTCAAATGCACTACTTACAGCTCAAGCACGAGAAAAGTGATCACACAAATCCCTTGTATACAGCCTCACTCATTCCTGGAAAAACTTTTTTTTGGTCAAAACCTGTCACTGGATCTTAGTAAGAAAATGTCATTATCCATTCCTTTCACACCAGCATATACAAGGACATTATGCACCTCAGCAGCTAAGGATAGATAGCCCATTAGAGACGCATCGATGGATGTGACTAGAAAAATTGAAGGTATTATTTAAAACAGCACTATGAAGAGCAACCCATGAATGCAAGATTTTGAATCAAAATATCTGGCTATGGTTTTGTCATGGTGAAAAATATTTTTTAGACTGCCTTTTGTTCAGGATGTGTCTAGGAAGACTACAGTAGTGAGAGAATACCCATGCACTTAATGGGAAAGCAGTCTGTAACTGAGATTTATGTCCATTACACAGAAGTAATAATATTAAAAACCTCTATGGTATTTGGTAACTGACTTCTGCTTCTGAGCAATACTACAACCTGGAAGATATTTAAAACATCAGCAGCCAGGATTCCATATATGGAAGTGTTTGCGGTGGTACATGCTAAAAATCTGATAGTTCTTTCCTTGGTGTAGGAAACCCCCTGCACACTGCGATCCCCCACTCCACTGCAGAATGTCTGCCCCGGAGTTGATCACCTAGGCTACATCTCCAACAACAATATTTGATAAGGTCTGGGCAATAACCTCAATTAAATATGGTTATAATTAAGACCAAGAAACCACCTAACAGAATAGAAAGTCTCTTGGTTTTCTCTACACAATTCTCAGTGGTGATCAATGCAACCAAGGGAGAAAAAAAAGGCAACTTGTACTTGGCACATGACTGGAATAACAGGGAGTTAGGGAGTATTTTTGACTTGTTTCACCTCCACATTTCGTAACTCTTGAGTGATGTGTTTCCAAACACAAAGCCTGACACTTGGGAATGTTTATGCTGAAAAAAATTAATCTTCATTTCTAGTTTTCCTTATAAATGTCTTATGCCCCTTAATAGCCTGGTGGCCTTCCTTAATTTCATTAATTAACCATAATGTTGCATTAGCTTGTGTATAAAGACTGACGGAATTAGAGTAATGTAGATAATTTACATTTTCTTTAGAAAGTGTCCTGTAGCATTTTGCTGGAGAAAGTGTAGTAATTTATGACTGGCAAGACTTTCAATTTTTGAGCCAGGTTCACTCAGAGAGATGGAAATAATAAACAGAGATGTTTGTTTTTCTGCATGAAATTCATAGGAAATATAACTAGACTACAAAACTAGGTAATAAATTATCTATTTAGAAAATATAGAAAATGTTAATGCAAGAAAATGTTTAAAGTATGCTAAGTGGATTCAGCATATGCTCTTCAAAAGAAACTGCTCACCAAGGTGGCTGGAATTGATAAAAAATATAGGCCTTGGCATAACTGTATCTGCATTTGTATCTGGAACAAAAGGCAGCTATTGTACAAAGCACAGGTATAACTAACCTTTGACTGGACAACATGAGGATTAGTGGTCCTTCTTTGTGGTCCATGCAAGGTTTGACTTCAATCAAGGCTTTAAGGAATGATGATGTTTATCTATGTTTTATACCAAAATATGTAGTAACAGAATTTTCTTAGTTACCTTATTACCGTCAATGATAAATAATAGTGTCATTTTCCCTCATAGTGACTTCAGGCTTTGACTCCTACATTTTGAAAGTGATAAATAATGGCATAAAATTCACCAGATACCACCTTCTTTAAAATGTCTTTTATCTTAAAAAAAAAAAAAAAGAAGAAAAAAAAAGGAAAAAAACAACCTCCAAACCAAACATAAAAATGTTGTACTAAGGTTGAGAACAACAGGGCACCTTCCTGTTTATATTTTAATATGAAATTATTAAAAGCTACTTACTACCCTAATGCTATACCTTGCAACTTAAGCTAGTGTTTCCACACCAAAGGTACTCGCTATTACATGTGTTTCATCTTATATCCCTGGAACACCAGAAGCAAAGAAATTAGAAATATTTCTTGTTAATCATGTTGTTAAGCATAATGAATAAAATCACACAGGCAGCTTTAAAAAAGACATTTTCCCTATTTTGAGTATTTAATTGAGGAAAGTCATGGTTCTTTTTATCCCTTTTATTATCATTATTATTATTATTATTATTATTATTATTATTATTATCAATTATTTACATATATACGTTAAACGTGGCAAGGTTGTATTGTTTCCTAGGTCTCCAAATAATTGAGACTGGCATTTGTAGGCACACTGGTTTGTCTTGCTGGAGTTAATCAGACAGTGGGTATCTGCAGCAGGCTGTCATCCTCTGCATGTTCAGCATTAGAAGAGGAATGGGAAGAGGTGAGGATATGGGAATTGATTCAAAATAAGGAAGAGGAGATTTCTATAATAAAGGAGAAATTTTCTGCTCCTCCGTCTCACCTGTCTTCAACCTAGTCCTGGTACAGATACTGGCTCTTGGTTTTAGTTGACTGGTTCATGGGATTATTCCCCACACTGTGCTAGTCAAAACCTCTCTATTACTAAGTTAAATAGGGCTAGGGCTCAGGTTTAAGCATTGTCCTGGAGTTGTCTGTACTGTTTAATTGCTAGCACTCCCTCTGGCACAGTTTTGGTGAGACATCTGACCAACAATATTCACTCATGGTTCATGGATGAGTACATGGGCCAGGAAATGTCCTGAAGGCACTCTGGATGAAGCCACCCTGTTTTGAATGAAAGAGTGTCTAGTCATGTCGATTCATGTCATTCATTCCCTAGTGTTTGTCCCCTTGACCAGATAATAAGCTCTGTGAACCTAACCAAAGTGCCCACCTTAGTAAAAGGCTATCCTTTAAACCACTTAATTTAGTTTGCCTTGCTTTAGCTGGAGTGGTTTAGGGAGCTCTCATGCAAACAACCATAAGTGGATCAGAGGAGGTGGCAATATCTGGTATGGGAGCTGCTGTAATCAGATAGCCATAATCCATTTGCTCATTTGACAGCACTCTTTCCAGGAAAATAAATAAATAAATAAGGAATGTAAAACAAATAAATAAATATACTGTATGTAGTGTAATTTCCAAGGTGAACTGCATAAACCTGAGAATTATAGAGCTCTTAGAAATCAATCCATAAACAGAATATTCAAAGAGAAATGAAGTGGTGTTTTCTTACATACAAATGTCTAGCTTGGATGCTGTGATCACTATAACATTTAAATTTAAGAGGGAATTGAGCAGTTCATATTGCATATTATTTAGAGATTGTCTTTAATGGAGATTGACCTTAATGATCAGAGATTGTCCTTAGCAGTGTCCTGTTAGATAGGCCACTTATGGATATTGATGGGTGTGCCTGATGACAAAAAACAATACAAATCTATGTTATCGTTACTTTTTTTTTTTTTTTAATTTGTGACTGCTTTAAGCCAGTAATTCACAAGTATTTTTTAATGACTGGCATTGAAGGGTTTCCAGACCAGACACTTTTGAATATTGATGCAAATCTGCAATACGTCCACTAACCTAGATGGAGCCAAACCAGTCTACATGCATTGAAGGATTCTTCCTTTCACCCTTGATTTTTAACATACCTCTTGTCCATGAGGTGCTAGCTGTCTAGTAATATCTTTAGGAACTGAGGAGGAAAATGAAGGTGTGAATATGTTGTTTCTCATATCATTTCCTTTGCCTATGTATTTTGCCTTGTAACGGCAAACAATCAAGTAGTTAAAGGACACAAATGATTGTGTGCGCAAGTATAAGAATGGAGGGACCAGCAAGGGTAAGGCAGGAAACATTTCTGAATACCAGAAAAGTGACTGACAAATCCAAAAGTCATACTAAAAATGTCAAGCAAAGTTAGAACCGTCAAAAATTCCCATAAAACATTTCCATTAAAACTTATTGTAAGCATAATTGAAGACATTTAACAATCTAGTATAGCAAGCATTCAGTCTCCTAAAAATAATTTGTTCTGCAGATAATTACCACTTGGCTGAACCATTTTTTATGGCTATTAAATAATTATTCAAGTGTACAGCTTTGGATACTTAAATGTTCTGTGCCTCTTGATGAAGAAGATCAGTTTAAATGTTAAATATGCACAACATACTATTCAATTCACTTACCATATTCTGAAGCAGTAATAATCACCAAGAGAAATGGTTAGTTTTCTGCTTTCATTACAATCTTCTTTATGCAAAGGAAAAAACATTTCATTAGTAGGTTGCACTTCCTAACTTTATGAGTGGCACTTTCTTTTTTACCCCAGGGATAACAGGCAAAGTATAAAATAATAAAAGCTGTGTCCAATCAAAAGAATTTGAAAAAGAACTATCAGTCAGAGAAAATACTGACTCTTTATTTAATGGTCATTTTTTCTCTCAGCTCTCCTTGATTATTACTTTTGGGCTTACTAGTTTTATTTTTTATTAAATGCTTCACCTCAAAGCTGTAGCATCCCTCAAAGATTAAGACACTATTTTCTGATATCAGCATATTGTTCTCAACTAACCTGGACTGCTTAATGGGCTTCTCATTTTTCAGTGCTGCCATTCAGGTGTGACCTTTTACCCTAGATCTTGGCAGCTAGTGATTGACTGAATCTCAGGAGGAATCCACCTAACACACCATTTGTTTTGGTCTTCATGACTGTAAAGCAGTAGGCGTCATTCTGCCAACCAGTTCACCTTTAAAACTCACTATCAGAAACCTTTGTAAAGGAGAAAAGCCTAAGAACTTATATCTTCATGATTTCTGTTTCTGCACTTGAATTTTAATTTATTGATCTCCGGGGTAAAATGTATTTCTGGTCATTTTGGAGGAAAAAGGAGGAGAAATCAACACAAATCTGTACATATATGTATATAAAGGACAATTTACCTTCCTATTTAATAGCTATTGGCTTCCTCTTATGTATCCAGACATCCACATGAACACACATTTTTTAATGTAAGAGTGGTGTGTCCAGTCATTCTATGTTCTATTATGCAGATGCTGTTGAGGTACTTTATGAAGTGCTCCTTGCCATTTAAAATATCTTTCTTACTATGTAGATCCTATGTACTTTAAATCACAAGGTCATAGAATAGTACAGTTGTTACAAGCCAAGTGTCACCATAACTGTTTTTTCATTAAATTTAGAATAGAATTGTAAACTTCATGGAGACAAGAGAATCTCATAAAAATGAAAATGCAAACATTAGAACAAATTAGCATGACTTGTCTTAGAAAATCATGTAATTAGCTGTGCTTCTCAGCTTCAGGCTCAGCCATACTTTATTTACATAGCAACACATTGGTTTAGCTTTTTGAAAGGCAGAGTTAAGAAAAAGTTACATAATTATTTTCTTGTCTTTCTCCCAATCAGTCAATTCCTTGGCATATTTTAAATCATTCAATATTCAGTTAATCATATTTAGCTTATTTTAGCATAAAGGCTATAATATATTTTTTTTCTATTCTCATGTATAGCTGGTACTGAGCATTTTTTACAAAATGAAAGTGATTCTATTGACTAGAACATTTTTCTCCAAACCTTCAAACACTTTTGAAAGAAATCTCTGTGCTGCGTTTGAGAGAGAATGTGACAGCAACGATCAGAGAACAATAACACATATCTGCCTTCCTTTTCAAATTAAGCCCTTCTCTTCATAATCAAAGTTCCCATTGAACACAATGGAAGTTCCAATTTGAAAAAGGTAGTAAAGATAGATAAGGTCTGGAGTGAGCAATTTATTTAAAGAGATAACTGGCAAGTAGAAGACATTATTGAGAATTTGTACCTGGGGTCTTTCTCATATTGATTGAACGTGGTGGAAAGCAGGAATGAGTGAGCAATATGCTGGCAAGAGCATCTTGTCACCAGTACTAAAATCAGGGTTGCCGGGACTGAAACGAACAGCACAGCAGACTGAGCTCATTGCTTTGTCCTCTTCCCCAGTTCATTCCTGGAGGTATGTGGGGAATCACCCTTCTCCCTCCCCACCCTCCAGTCCCCCTCCCAGCCCTGCCTGCTTGAAGACTGTGAAAGGAGCAGGAGGAGGAAGGAGAATAAAGAATGGAAGGATGACAAATCTCCCCAAGATCCACAATCAGATCACACCAATGCTCCTTGTGTGTAGGTGCAAAAGAACACCCTAAACCAAGGATGTGGAGATGATGTTTAACAGTGGCTGAATAGGCCAAGACCTGATCTTAGGCAACAGCTTGTCTCAGGGCTAAAAGTGATGAAATCTTCTAAATTGCCATCCAGGCCCAAGTTATGGCCAGATCCTGAACTCTTACTCAATGACGATAAGCTTTCTTTGTCTTAAAGGTGGTAAGTCTAAGTCACTTTCTGGGGAAGACTGCTCATTCTCAGTAAGATTGTTCAGGTTTGACTCATGAATAATTAACTGTTCAAATATCTGGCGATGAAAATCCCAGATCTTCAGCTAACCCCTCAATTTTCTGTCAGCAGTAATTACTTGTACATACAGAAAGGTCTGTTGGCTTACTGCATCTCCTTTGTTAACCTGATGCTTTCTTCCTCTGCCCCTCTTCCTCAGTTATTTAAGAACCATAAGTTAAAATTAAAGCAATTGTTTTCAGCTTCCATTTGTCTTAAAGGTTCTTGCTTCTGATATTCTGATATTGAGATAACTGTAGTATGAATTGTTCTTGGGGCCAATATTGGGGTGGGTTTTTCTCCTCATGGTTAAGACTTAGCCAGATTTTGGTAAGCTATCTGTCAAATGAAAGAATATTCAGGTCTTTTCAAACTGCAGGGATAGTAATTCCACCACTTAATAACAAGAGATGAGATCATACACACTGGGAAAGGTTAGCAGAGTAATTACCAAACCTTAATAAAGCTAAGGTAAAGGATAACAGGAGACATTCAAAATGAATATGTATTTTTTTCCACCAATGAGAACAAGTTTCTGGACAATGTCACCACATGTGCATCTGAGCACATGAATCATTGCTGATAATGACACTGACAATACAGTGGGAACATCCTCAACCTGTTAAATGGATGAAATTCAGTTTGTGCACAGTGCCTGAATAGGGATAGACAAGAAATAAGACCATTACAGTTTTAGATAATGAAAAAATGAAGGATTCAGACAGAACTGAGAGAAAGAATGAAGGCTCAAATTCCTCTTGAATCTTACATGTTACTAGCTGAACATTGTATTTTTGAAATACAGTTTTCTGTATTCCTGTCACGGCAGAATTCATATTGTGGGCACGTAGCTGACTCAGCAAAACAAATTATTTCGTATATATTACAAGTTGCTGTAAATTGTCCCTAAACCTCATGAAAGGAGCAGGAGTGTGTCCCCAAAAGGAAGAATTAAACATTTTTTCCATCACTTAATTTTAATTTAGGCTTTTGGCACAGCCTTTTCATCTTGGATTTAAACATTAGTGTGCACTGAACACCTCTTGTAAATCTGTTCCTTTCTGTTGAAGTCAAAACTGAGAGGACTCGAGCACAGGGAGCTGCAGGGTTGGGGCTGGCTGGCATTTGACCCGGCCAGTTCTGGAAAGGTTATTTCTGAGCAGACTCATCTGCTGCCGACCCCAGGGAGGTGAGCACATAGAGGAGTATCACACCACAACACAGACCTTTGCAGGCAGCTGGAGCACGCAGCCAGCTGGGGAAAATTCAGAGCTTGGCAGAAATGGCCCTTCTCTGAAAACGGTATTGATGACACTTTTTAAACACTGTTATTAAGCAGCACTGGTGAAGAAACACTCTCAGCTGTATAATTCCTTTCTTATCTCAGTCATATTTGGCTTATTACATGACCTAGTTTTAGAAACCTTTTTTAATTTCTAGAAAGGAAGTACTACCTTAGACTTTTCTCCCTATAGCTGGTATTTAAGATCCTCTAAAAGTTTCAGAATCCTATAATCTTAATCTTTTCATTGAAATTTATACTTACAAAATAGCAATAATGTTGTGCTTTCATTTGTATTAGGGAAATTATATAGACTATCAATTTGAGATGCAAAAAAGAGCTTTGAAATAAATGCAGCTGGACACATTTTCATTTTTTTTTTCCCAATGTTATGAAAACTGTGATTTTTAAAACAGGATGTTATAATGATAATGACCCAGTACAATAATAAATAAATAAATAAATAAATAAATAAATCCAAAGCACCGATCCCATTATAATGGGGATTCATATACTATATACAGCTCTGGAAACTGGAAAATATCCATTCACACACACGCACTATAAAGGGCATGAAACCTTAACCGAGTCTGCAGAAGATCACTTCCTGCATAGCTTACTTTATTGATATTTCCCTGTGCAAGCTCAGGTTGCTTCTTTCAAAATTTTCTTGCATAGGCTGAATTCCGAGCCACATCCGATTTGCTTCTTTCTGATGTATCTTCACGAAGTCAGTGGAATTACACTAGTACTAGTGTTCTAGTTTACTAGTACACACTAGTAAACTTGGTATGAGATCAGTGTCTCATGACCTGAATTTTAAGTGCTGTTACATATGAACTGTTTTGGAATAGTTTACCCAGATTGTTTATGAGAATATTTCATTTCCAACCTAAGTGTCAAAAATTTTCTGTGATATGCAGTTGTTTGAGGTAAAACTATTTTATTCATGGGCTTTATATAAAAATATATATTGAAACTGAAAGAAAAAAAAAATCTGTTTCTGCTAGCTACAGGTTTGATTTTTTTTTTTTTCAGAAGGATCACATTTTACTTACCAAAAAGTTTACAGTCAGAAAAAAGTCTGAAATTTAAATCTGCATGTGGATATTGGAAAGAGTGCATGAAAACTGCTTCACTTGCTACATAGGCATGGGCTTACCTTCTCACCTTTTTAAGGACTACAGAAATCATGTCCAACTACAGCCAGTATCTTTTGTCATAAGGTTTAAATCTCTGACACTGCAGTTTTTTCCTTAAATTCCTGCTATTGTGAACTGATAGGGTTTTGGTTTCCAGTCCTATTCAAATACTCATTTTTTTTTTCCTCGTCTTTTCACACCTATACCATTGTAATTTCTGGTTTCTATTTTGTTGTTGTTGTTGTTGTTTTCCAGTCCAAATCAATTCATTTTGTTGTAAATTATTGTTGAGTTTATATACCTCTTCCCCATGCTAGTACATTATGATACATTTAAAAGAATGGTTTTATACCTTTTTTTTTTTTTTTTTTTTTTTTAAGAAAACAGCTCAGTTCTGCTGACAATCTGACAGTTCTCTGGTCCACTGCTCCTAATATATTTTTTTTTTTCCTTGAACAGGGTGACTAAAATTTCACTATATTCTTAAGAAAGCACTACCACTATGACATGATTATTTTTGTATCTCAGCTACAAATTCCTCAGCTGACACATCCTACAATGTTTTTTTCAGTCTTAAATGGATGGCTCAGTCTTGTGATTGTTAGTGTGCTTGTGTGTGTGTGAGTTTTTTTTCTCCTCTGACTTGCACTTGATGAATTATGAGTTTATATTCCAAACTTTTGAATTTGGAAGTACATAATGCCTATACTTCAAACTGATATTTTGTTCAATTTCTGTGATTCCTATACTTAAAGCCATCCCACTTTTTTTTTTTTTTCTGAATGATATTACTATTATTAGTCTCCATTTATACTTCCACAGATGTATCATCACCTCTACATATACTATTGTTTTTACTGTAGAATCACTGTGAAATTATATGGACCACTCCACAATTTTGTAGCATTATTTCTCATTCTCCATGCACAGTTTGGCACAGCTGACACAAGCTGTTTCCACTTTGACTGTTTGCATAATAAAAAACAAAAATGTCTCATTGAAACATACATAGCAAAATTCTTCAGAATCCCTTAAGAAAATCTGCCATGAAAAACAGGAATGCTAAAAAACTGCAAGCTATAGAGTATTCTTTGTGCTCATTTTTTCTTGTAAACTGTTTAGTATAACGTGTTTTATGATGTTGAATGGATGCAATATCATAAATATATACAGTATATGCAATATAGTTATATTAATTTTTCTATTGGGATCGTAATTGTTGTATTTCCCATGTAAGATTCCCTAAAACATTCTGGCATATGCTTAATTTTATTTGAGTGAACATTACCAGTGGAATCATAGAAATTAGCCTCAGACAGGAATATATACATATGTATAAATTCTTTCAAGATCAAGATATTACAGGAGTCAACTCAGAAATCCGTAGTCTAATCCAAGGTTGATGGCCAACTGATGCTGTTATAACTAATTAAATTAAAAACCTCAACACATCACAACTTCTGATGCCTATACCTTGGCTTCATAGGCTATTACAATTGATCCCTGTCACTCTGAATTTCCTATTTGCTAACTTCAGTTGAGACTTTATGAAGTATATATGGCTTATGAAGCCATATATATAACTTCAACCATGAAATATCAAAGGAGGTTGAGAGCAAAGCATGAGCATGTATATTTCATATAAAACCAATGTTCAATTCAGATTCTGAAATATCTTTAGATTTCTGTTCTTAAACAAACAAAAAATAACATGTTGGTGTAAGTGAATTTATATATAAAAACATTATCATAAAGTAGTAAGTTACACAGTCATCAAGGTACTGCATTTTAATTTATTGTAGGCAAAAAGGATAATGTATTGATAACATACTGCCAGCACTCTAGATGTGGACATGAAAATACTATGTATGGAAAGCTAAATAAAAATGCAGATTTTTGAAAAGTTTAAAATAGCCAATGTGAAGTTGTAGAAATATAAACTTTTTTTGACATCATAGTTTCTTGACTGAGAAGAGTGAAAAAAATAGAGACTCTGGAAGAGTTTCCTCTTTCAGTATGTAGTAGGTTTACATGGCAAGGTTTTGGTAGTGGGGAGCCATAGGGGTGGCTTCTGCGAGACGAATACAGAAGCTGCCCAATGTTAGATAAGGGCCCTGTTGCTGGCAAGAGCTAGGCAATTAAGCGATGCTGTTTGTGCCTCTGTGAGAGCATATTTAAGAAAGAGAAAAAAATCTGCTGTGCAACAGCAGCTGGGAGAGAGAGAGAAGTGAGAAGCAGCCCTGAAGCCCCCAAGGTGAGTGCAGCAGGAGGGCAGGAGGTGCTCCAGGCACGCAGCACAAGTTCCCCTGCGGCCCGTGGAGAGGCCCCTGGTGGAGCAGGCTGTCCCCCTGCAGCCCACGGGTCCCACACGGAGCAGATCTCCACGCTGCAGCCCGTGGAGGAGCCCCCGGTGGAGCAGGTGGATGTGGCCTGGAGGAGGCTGCGGCCCATGGAGAGCCCCCGCAGGAGCAGGCCCCGGGCCGGAGCTGCAGCCCGTGGAGAGGAGCCCACGCAGGAGCAGGGGTCTGGGGGGAGCTGCCGCCCGTGGGGGACCCGTGCTGGAGCAGTTTGCTCCTGGGGGATGGACCCCGTGGTACGGAGCCGTGTGGGAGCAGTTCTGGAAGAGCTGCAGCCTGTGGGCAGCCCCCCAGGCTCAGTTCGGGAAGGACGGCATCCCGTGGGAGGGACCCCACGGGGAGCAGGGGCAGAGAGTGACTGAGAAGTAGCGGCGGAGACGAAGTGTCATGGACTGACCACAACCCCCATTCCCCACTTCCCCTGCACTGTGCGGGGGGGAAGAGGTGGAAGAGGGTGGATGTGGGGAAAGAGTTTTTGGTTTCTTTTCTTTGTTTCTCACTTCTCTAGCTTGTTATTAATAGGAATAAATTTGACTGTCTCCCTATTCTGAGCCTGTTTTGCCTTTGACAATAATTTTTGAGCGATCTTCCCGTCCTTATCTCAACCCTTGAGCCCTTTGCGTTGTATTTCCTACCCCTTTCCCTTTGAGGAGGGGGAGTGAGAGAGCAGCTGTGGTGGAGCTCGGCTGTCCACCTGAGTAAAACCACCACACTGTAGAATTAGGACGGAGGACAATTATGTGTTATCCGAGGTTATGGAGGGACAGCAAATAATGGATATGATGAGCTATGGGCAAAATGCCTATACCTAGCTCTGCCAGAAGAAGCTCTTGCTGTGATACAGCTCAGCAGTTCCCAGCCATGATATCAGAGTGGGAGTGATTTTTTGTGGTCTTCTATAGAAACAAAACAATGAGACTTCAAGAGTAGAAATTACTTTCTCTTTCAAAACTGGAATGGCGGGGATAGACTGTTTCTGTTTGTTTGTTTGTTTGTTTGTTTTGTTTTGTTTTGTTTTTCACAGAGGACCCAAAGTCAATTTTACCAGGTTAGACATGAGTTTATACTTGTTGCTGCTCAGTGGGCATGCAGAGTGGTGGAGAGGTCCCCAGCAGATTAAAAGCAGAAGCAGACTGCAAAGATTGCCTCTAAAACACATGGGAATTGAGACTAGGTGTACTGCTTTGGTGAATGAGTGGATGCTTTTCTCTCCATGCTGAAGCACCGTGCATGAGGAGACAGGGCCTGAGTAAGAAAATGTGTCAGATTGGAATGGTCATAAACTGACAACGGGAATGAGGAAGGGGTGAATAAGTGTCATGAATCTGCCAAATCATTCCCAGATGAATAAAAATTATAACAACAATTCCAATCCCATCTGTCACATCTTGTCATTTTCATATGTGCTAAGACAAGAAAGCATGATGTATCAGCACAGATTCAAACTTTGCTGATATTGCTTGTGAAGAAACATGGCTTGGCAGATTTTGAAGAACCAAAACTAAAAGGAAAATTAAAACAATAGATTCACAAAAAGACTTTGCTGTCCTCAGACACTAAAACTTACAGCTAAGAGGGCAGTCCCATGTCTTCATGGTTTGTTTGAAATACTTGAATCCCAGGAACCATAGATTCCTTCAAATTCTTCATCTTAATTAAAACCTAATAACAATTGATTTATTGGAAATTAAGCACTTAAATACTCATATGGATCTGAGCTTCAGAATTGGTCTTTGTACTTTTTTTTTTTTTTCCCCTCCTTAGGGTAGAAGCTTTTCCAACAATTAATTCTACATCAAGAATGATGAAGTGTCAGGATATTACAATGCAATGGTACAATTTAATGACCATTACAAGATGTACGAGTCTCACCTTCCCTTCCCTGCCCTAACCCTGGATCCTGCTTCAGTTGACAATGATGTGCCCACTTGTGATCTACCCCTTAGCAATCAGGATAAAATTTGACCTTCCATAGACTAAGCATCTGATCCATTGCGCTGTGTCTCACAATAATATTGCCCCCCCTAAATGCCAGGTCTGATATACTCATTGATCTATCAATGACCCACAAAGGTCCTCACATCTACCTTATCTGTCATATCTGCATCCTGTTTTGTATGGATCACAATCAATTGCAATGATTGTTTGTAGGGATATTTCAGTGACTGGAAATGTAACATATCCAGAGAACCTGGTAAATCAGAACTGCTTTCTTCTAAAAGCTGGTAAGTTCCATCTCAAGCTTTTTAACTGAAAAAGCTTAAAATAAGTTGATGAAAAAATAAGCGGTCACAGAATCACACACTTCAGAACTTTTGAAATTCTGGGACAACTTCTACTTTATGTTAATGATTTTTGTGTAATTATTTGATGTTTATTTATTGATTATTCAAAATTTATTATTTGTATTAATGATTGTAGGATTCACTGGAACAGGTTGCCCAAAGAGGCTGTGGAGTCTCCCTCCTTGGAGATCTTTAAAAGCCTCCTGGACATGGTCCTGGGCAGCCTGCTCTGGGGTTCCCTGCTTGAGCAGGGGTTGGACCAGGTGGACCCAGAGGTCCCTTCCAACCTCAACCATTCTGTGGTTCTGTGAATTGACTTTATCTGAATGTTGTAAAAGTTTTTCAGAATTGTTGTTGTTATATTAGCTCTTAGTATTTCTGGAAAAAAATAAAACCAGTAATATATATATATATTTTTTTTTTCTGGATCTAGTAAAGAAATTGTTTTGCTCTGTTTATAATGGATGGATTTCATGAAGGGCTACAGAAGCAGATTGCAACATAAGTATAATGCAGGACTGGATAATCACAACAACAAACATTATGAACCCTCACTTTTTTTCTACCCCAATGTACCTTGCGATCTTTTTCGTGTCAACTGTGATTTAAATTAGACCATAAAACCTCTTGCAAATAAAGCCATCAGATTTTGAATAAAAGGTAGGTGGAAGTAATAAGGTGTAAGTTCCAATGTTGATGATGAGCCATTGATAAGTACATGTTCACAGTGTTTTTTTGTTGTTTGTTTCTTTTGTTTTTTCTGGCCAACTGCATACCTACCTGTTGAGGATTTTTTCTTCACCATGCTCCTCTGGTATACTTAAGAGAATATTATTTGAGGCAGTGCTATAATTCATACTGAATGCTGCATTACTGTAACATAACCTCCCAGGGAGGTGGTTGAGTCGCCATCCCTGGAGGTCTTTAAAAGACGTTTAGATGTAGCCCTTAGTGATATGGTTTAGTGTAGGACTTGTTAGTGTTAGGGCTGAGGTTGGACTAGATGATCTTGGAGGTCTCTTCCAACCTAGACGATTCTGTGATTCTGTGATTCTGTGATAACTGTTACATTTACTACCTTTCCCTTCTCCTTTAAATAGGTTGTGTTATCAAAACCAATGCAAAGCAAAACAAAACAAAATAAAATAAAAGCCCACACAAATACACAAAAAAAAATACAAGATTGATTTATTCTTAAAGAATCAATGTTGGATAGTTTCTATCACCAACTTAGATACCTACTCCTAGATACTTAAACTGATTGCTTAATGATTTGTTCCAGGGATTAAATTTAAGTGCTGTGAGCTATAATTTTCCAAGTCCTCCATACTTTCCCTTTTAAGGATAAATGATATGTTTGTTATTCAGTCCTTCAAAATCTTTAAACATAATTGCTAGTGATTCAGTTATTACATTGTTTAGTTCCTTTAAAGCCCTAAGGCAACTCAGGACTTTCCTACTTGGATACCTCTATCTCATCTAAAACATATTTGGCCTAGATTTTTGTACAACTTACTTTTGAAATTAATGTCATTAAAGATCTGTTTAAAGTCAATATTTTGTTTTGAAATTGAGACAAAGTAATTTAATGTTTTCTCTGCCTCGTTCACTCATAGCTCCCTTTCCTTTTTGTAACTGATCTACAATTGTTTTTATCTTTTAGCTGTAATATGAAACTTTTTGTTCTGTATCTTGCTCCAGTGTGGGGACATTCAATAAAATGTAGCAACAGCTTTCCAATTCTGTTCATTCACAAGTGTAATTCCATACATGAGAGAAATATATTATGAATTATAGTATTGCCTCAATTACTGTATTACCCTCAAAGATTAATCCATGATATGATGGAATTAATAGACTAACTACCTTTTATAGAAGGACATTGCCTACCATTATATCTTTTTCTTTTATTTGATACCTCTCCACAAGTTATATTAGAATTGCATCAATTTACTCAAGTGTTATCGTTTAACCTGGCAGGCAGCTAAGCCATTTGCTCACCGCCCTCCCTCCCCTCACCCCCAAAGTAATGGGGGAGAGAATCAGAAAAAACAGGTAAAACTCATGGGTTAAGATAAAGACAGCTTAATAGGACAGAAAGGGAATGGAAAATAATATTTATAGTAATGATAAAAGAATATACAAAACAAGTGATGTACAATGAAATTGCTCACCACCAAACAATGCCCAGCCCAACCTGGAGCACTGGCAGTGCCCCTTGCCCCCAAACCCCCCCCAGTTTTATTGCTCAGCATGATGCCATGTGGCATGTGACATCCCTTTGGTCAGTCTGGGTCATCTGCCCTGGATGTGTCCCTTCCCAGCATCTTGTGCACTCTCAAGTACCTCACTGGCAGGGCAGCATGAGGAGCTTAAAAGTCCTTGGCTCTGTGTGAGCGCTGCTCTGCAACAACTAAAATATCGGTGTGTCCTCAACGTTATTCTCAACCTAAATCCAAAAAGACAGCACCATACTAGCTACTAGGAATAAAATTAAATCTATCCCAGATAAAACCAGGGCAACAAGAAGAAAATTTGGAGTAGTGTATCTTTCCAGTTCTGTGAATCTGTTACTTAACAAACAAAAAACAATTATATGGGAGACCTCTCTCCTGTATATTTTAAATTTAACTTCTGGACCCTGCATTTTTCTTTGTAAGCGTGCAGCAGAGTATCTACAGACCAAATGCAGTTCAGTTCAAAGCAAGTGTGACCCCGTAACATGACAAGACTTCAGAGTTTGTGCAGCTGTAGGACTTAAAAAGCAATGAAACAAATTGGTTTTCAAGGGACAAACAAAATTCTGAGTTTTAAAGATCAAACTTTAATCCCCTAAAGGCAAATCAGAACCTGACTTCATTGCTCTGCTCCTGGCTTGAACATAAACTTGTTTTTCTGATTTTTATTCTTGCTCTACAATTGTTTTGGTGGTGTTACAGTATTTCCGCTGGACCAGAGAGGACACTGATGTTCTTCTATAAAGAAGATAAAAGAAACACTCAAAGACACATCTGCCAGCTTTGATCTGTGCAGCTATTGGTAGTAGCAGTGATGCTGTCTCTGTATGACAGACACATTGGTAAAACTATATGCTTATATATAGTTGTATCTCAAGTCCATAATTTGGCATAGTGGGTGACCTCCTTCCCCTGATCCCTCCTCCAAGCTTTCTTCAAAGCTTAAACAAACCTTATCCTTCAAGTTAACTGTTTAAAAATCACACACATGATAGGAAATAGATGAGTTGTGGTCACTGGCTCAATGTCCAAGTGGAGATCAGTAACAAGAGATACTCCTCAGGGGTCAATATCAGGACTGGTGCTCTTTGTCAGTGATGTGGACAGTGGGGTCGAGTTCATCCTCTGCGTGTTTGCCAATGACACCAAGCTGTGTGGTGCCGTTGTCATGCTGGAGGGACCTGGACAGGCTTGAGAGGTGGGCATGTGTGAACCTCATGAAGTTGAACAAGGCCAATTGATTCAGGGCAATATGAAATATGAATACAGGCTGGGTGGAGAATGGATTGAGAGCAGCCCTGAGGAGAAGGGCTTGGGAGTGTTTGTGGATGAAAAACTCAACCTGAGCCAACAATGTGCACTTGCAGCCCAGAAAGCCAACTGTATTCTGGGCTGCATCAAAAGAAGCATGGCCAGCAGGGTGAAGGAGGTGATTCTCCCCCTCTGCTCTAGTCTTATGAGATCTTACCTGGACTGCTGTGTTAAAATCTGGGACCCCAGCATAAGAACATGAACACGTTGGAGCAAGTCCGGAGGAGGACCACGACATTGATAAGAGAGATGGAGCACCTTTCCTGTGAAGACAGGCTGAGGGAGTTGGAGTTGTTCAGCCTGGAGAAGAAAAGGCTCCGGGGACACCTTCCGGTATCTAAAGGGGGCCTACAGCAAAGCTAGGAAGGGACTCTTTGTCAGGGAGTGGAGTGATAGGACAAGGGGTAATCATTTTAAGCTAAAAGAGGAGAAATTTGTATTAGATATTTGGAATAATTTCTTGACTATGAGGGTGGTGAGGCACTGGAACAGGTTGTCTAGAGAAGTTGTGGATGCACCGTCTTTGAAAGTGTTTAAGACCAGGTTGGAATGGCTCTTTAAGAAACCTGAATGAGTGGAAACCTGAATGAGCAACCTGAATGAGTGGCTGGGTGGCCAAAGAGTCGTGGTGAATGGAGTTAAATGCAACTGGAGGCTGGTCGCTAATGGTGTCTCCCAGGGCTCAGCACTGGGGTCATTTATCTTCACTATCCTTATCAACGATCTGGATGAGGGGATCGAGTGCACCCTCAGTAAGTTTGCAGATGACACCAAGTTAGGCACAACTGTTTGTCTGCTTGAGGGTAGGAGGGCTTTGCAGAGGGCAGATGGGCCAAGGCCAACTGTATGAGGTTCAACAAGGCTAAGTGTCAGGTCCTGCAAATGTTATTGGGGCACAACAACCCCATGCAACGCTACAGGCTGGGGGAAGAGTGGCTGGAAAGATGCCCACCAGAAAGGGACCTGGGGATATTTGTCAGTAGCTGTCTGAATATGAGCCACCAGTGTGCTCAGGTGGCCAAGAAGGCCAACAGCATGCTGGCTTGTATCAGAAATAGAGTGGCCAGCAGTCAAGGGAAGTGATTGTCCCCCTGTACTCGTCTCTGGTGAGGCCAAACCTCGAGTACTGTGTTCAGTTTTGAGCCCCTCAGTACAAGAAGGATATCAACGTGCTGGAATGTGTCCAAAGGACAACAAAGCTGGTGAGGGGTCTAGAGAACAAGCCTTATGAGGAGTGGCTGAGGGAACTGGTGTTGTTTTGCTTGGAGAAAAGAAGGCTCAGAGGAGACCTTACTGTACTTTAAAATTACCTTAAAGGAGGTTGTAGTGAGATGGGGATTGGGCTCTCCTCCCAAGCACTAAGTGATAAGATGAGGGGAAATGGCCTCAAGTTGCTCCAGGGGAGGTTTAAATTGGATATTAGAAGAAATTTCTTTACTGAAATGGTTGTGCAGCATTGGAATAGGCTGCCAAGGGAAGTGGTTGAGTCACTATCCCTGGAGGTCTTCAAGGAGCGTGTAGATTGACAACTTAGTAGTGTGGTTTAGTGGTGGACTTTAGTACTAGGTTAAAGGTTGGACTAGATGATCTTAGAGGTCTTTTCCAATCCGAAGGGTTCTATGATTCTCCTACAGTATGCAGTTCTTCATTCTCTCTTTACTTCCTGGGGCCTGGGCTATGTGGCTGGAGCTCTCCCTGGTGAAGAGTGAGGCAAAAACATCATTGAGTACCTCAGCATTCTCCATATCCCGAGTAACCAGGTCTCCTGTTTTCTTCCAGAGAGGGCCACAATTTTCTCAGTCTTCCTTTTATCACTAATGTACCTATAGAAGCCTTTCTTGTTGCTCTTGATATATGATATGAGGTTTATTGAAGGATTGTGTCATCCTGTGGTGGCCAAAAAGTCAGGTAGAATGTGTTAAGGCATTTCACATGGTGTTAAATTCCTGTGTGTAGGGAAGCACATCAAATTTTGAGTGTCTAATCTTTACCCATAAACAAGTGTTACATCGATACTCTCATCAGAGCCTCTGAGTTCAGCTATGGTAGACACTTATTGACTGGTCATCTGAATCATACTCCAGGTTTTAGTTCCACTTTGGTAGATTTTAGAGTGAAATATTTAAATTTTTTACTAGTGAAACAATATTTCATTAAAAAACTGCAGGTGATTTTGCATAGTTTGTGTAAATAATATAACATTATAATGAAAATAAAATTCAAACTACTCTAATATGACAATTACTTTCTTTATAAGTAATTTGCAAATGATCAAGTTTCATTTAGATCTGAAGCAAATCCGTATCTTAAACCCTTCAAGAAGTGCAACTTTCATCTTCTGTGCAATTCTAGTAAGTGGCCATGCTAAAGAACTAAGTAACCTTCAAAAAGTTATTGAATGCATTAAGAGAACGAGGATTTTTGCCTATAAGCCACTTGTTGTGGTATCCCCATGATGTTCTAAGTGCTGAGTACGAAAAGAACAAAGATATTGCACCCCATCTCCCACCTTATTTTTGTAGAAGGGATCCAGCCTTTCCTCCCTTGCTGTTTTGGTCCAACTATTAGTTTTAGTAGGTAATACCCGTTAACAGGACAGGCTATATCAAGCTCTTAGAGTTACATGGTATTTATCAATGGTAATGATCCAAAAGCATGTGGTACCACATCCCAAGCATGGCTGACCACTGCTTTCCCATTACTTAATAGCTACAGAAGAAAGGAAATGAAAACCAGGCTTAATGTGGCACAAGACTTTTAAGGAAGACAGCTATAATGCAATAACAACAATACCAGCATGATGAGTTACTCTAAGGGGGAACCTGCTATTTTCATTTCAAGAGGAATATGGTGGAAAGAGAAGACATTCATGCATAATGATAGAGAAAAGAAACTTGTTTGTGCCTAATGTAATGGAAAATTTGAGAATTATCCATGCATGTGAATATGTATGCAAATCTGACCCCAGCGATATTGCCAAGGTCAGTGCATGGTGATCTGCTGAGTAAGTGTTAATCATTCAACTTAAAATGTGGCTTTATCAGAAAAGCAATTTTGTAAAAAATCTCACGTCATTCTTTAGTTCTTTTTCTCCTGTGATCTCCATGTCATACTTGTTCATTTATCATGTTTACATTTAATACTTTTCCAACTAAAACATCTTGTCAATCAAATCACGTTTCTTGTTTTGTGTATTGTTAATGCATTTGAGATAAAAACTTAAAATTACTCAAGCTCTTAATAGGGGAGCGATATTCTTCTTTGATATGGGAGCGATTTCTTAATATCTAAATCAAAGTATGGGAGAGTGGTTGAACTTGAAGGACTACTTAAAGTTCAAAACCAAACCTTGTACTGAAAATGAGCCACAGTAGGCCGTAATCAGAATAGTAAGAATGATAATTCAGTTCTTAGTACATGTGAACTGAGGTTTTTCAGAAAAAGAAAAGCTCATAAAACAAGAAGATCTGGATAATTTAAATAGTGGTGAAGTTAAACTCCAGAGCAGAAGAAATGGAGAATTGTTACTCAAGAACAGTGAAAATGAAGATTAGTTTATTTCTTTGAGAGGCTTAGGAACTTGGACACTACAATGCGCATCATATGTAATATGATTTTCATTTAAGTTTCACTCCAAGTATGCTGGCAAAGCCGATGGGTTAGGATTAAATTATATTTTCTCTACCAGGCGATTATAGGAGAAACCAGCACCATGCTGTTTTGCTTGGCAGGTGCACCTGCCAATTCATGGTTTAGCTGTCATTGCTGTTTATTTGGCTTACCTCAAAATCACCATCCAGACAGAACAGCAGAGGAAAGAATAGGGTCCCCTTCCATAGGTATGCTGTTCTTTCATGTAACAAATGCTTCTGCACCTGTAGAGGACAGGAAAATATTTCACTTACATGTCCACTAACCCTGAAGAACTGGTAGAGAAGACTGATATTTGTATTTACTGCTCAGTGTTGTGGTATCCAAGCTTCTGCGTAAGGGAAGAAAGCTTGTGGATTTGGGATGGAACTTGATCTGTTGAATTACCTTTTTCAAGACCTAGACTAAAAGGACACAGACAACTCTTCAATTAATGTTCATTTAATATTTAATGATGGTTTGTCAAGAGTCTAAGAATATTCTAATTTCCCCTTCTAAAACATGAAGAGTAATTCCTATGGAGGAAGTCTTAAAACTGAAACCTCTTATCTAACATGAAACCACAAAAATCCAGCATCCTGAGCTGTTTCTGTAGGCTGTAGTGATTGGAATAACAAGAAGATAATTTTAAAATTGAGGTGCAGATAGCAAATTGAGATGCCCCAGTCCCAGAATTTTAACCAGAAATGTTTACAACTTAATTTGTTTAATGACAGACAGAACTGAAATAAATGATGTATTAAAGCCAAAGCCCAGAAATTATTTGAAGTGACTGCAGACTCCAAGGATGTGCTCCCAATCAGATGATAGCATGCTAAATACCAGAGATCTGAACAGAGATCAACAGTAATTCCAAACAAAGGACTTTGCCAAAATCCAATGAACTTTTTTTTTTTTTTCTTTCCTACTGCCAGTATATGAACCTACAGAGACTGTGTGAGATTAATAAGATTTCCAGCAACAATCAGAGCAAAAAGATGCTTAGCCAAGGGAGTGGACATAAAATCTGATGACAATCTATTTCTTTAACCCAAGATATTGCTTCTGTCTTTATCTGATCTGATCTTCAGCTAGCAACATCTCTTTTTGCCACCATTATTTTTCTACTTTGCTGTGGTCTAGCATGAAAAGAGTCATAAGGCAAGTTTTGGAGTTAAGGTTTACACAGCCAAAGAAAGGAAACTATTGAAAATGTTTGTGCAACAATATTTCCTTTTTCCCACAGCTGTCAAGACTCTCCTTGACAGAAACAGCCTCAGGTAGCCAGTTTATAGCCTTCTGTTATTCGAAAGATTACTCTCATAAATACAATGAAGAGAAACAACATGTCACAACTTAGAATATTAGTCATACTTTTAGTATATTCATTTTCTTTCAAAAAAGAAATGCATAAAATTCATAGAATAATTTTTGGAAATACAAAGTTTTCTGTATTATTTTTTTTTTCAGTAACAGAAACATCTAAATTCATATTTTACTATTTATATTTAAAACAGTACTTTTGGATCTAAAACTAATACCTACACAGTATTTGAACAGAAATCATGCAGAGCATCCAAGCACTGAAGTAAAATACATTTGAACTATATGGAAGCTAAGTCATACATATCAGTGTTATGAACAATCTGAAATAGTTCCTTATAAGAAAGTACATTAAAAAATAAAATAATAAAAACAATAAAATAAAATAAAATAAAATAAAATAAAATAAAATAAAATAAAATAAAATAAAATAATGAAAACTTTAAAGCCTATTCACTTTCCCAATGGCTTCCAATAGAGAAAATTATTAAAATTATTTTCTGGAAATAATTTTTTCTAACTTTTCTTAAGATATTCATTTTAAAATTAAAGTTCTGGATGAAATGAAAAATGGAAAATAACAAGTATTGGACTTCCTGTTTTGGAAGAACAGGAAGAATACAGCATATTACTCTTTCAGAGAGAGCTGGAAGGAAGGGAGCCACACCTGGGGAGAGATCAGAAAGGTACCTTACCTCTGTGAAATGCACACATACAGTCATTCTGTCAGACAATTTCCCCTATACAAGAGAACATTGAAAAGCAAATGCTTTTTTAATGTAGAGCTCTGTTTTCAATTATATAGGGAAAGTGCATTTCCAAAGCCCATTTATCTTGAATATGACATTGGCACCCTGTGCTGTTGGTTGCAGGGATGCAAGGAAAATATTGATTAGAAATCAACATAAAGTTTGTTTTCCTTGGCTTGGGAGCTTTAACTTTAGATAAATAAATTGGAATCCAAGAGGAGAAAAAAAACTGTTCAAGTATGCTCCACGAAACTGTGAATATGAGCAGACTTTATCAAAGAAAACTCATGTAATTAACTCCTCACCTGGTTCTCATTTAATGAGTGCAAAATCACAACCTTTCTGAGGAAGATCAGAGTTTAGATAGAAGATGAGTTTGAGCTGACCCAGAAATATTAATACAGCTATATTGTCCCTCTTGGAATTGACTCACAACTCCATAACTATCCTTAAAAATGCTAAGAAGAAAGGACATACAGACATTGTGTCTCCATTTCACTCAGGGTAATGGAAGTCTTAACAATGTGATGGCAGTGCTTACTCTATAACTAGGTGATTGATGTGCTCAAGTGTGTCATTATCTAGACACTTAATAGTAGTCTAGTTTGGGAATAAGTACTCTAAATATTTCAGCTAATAAACCTTCACATCTTTGAGATGATAGCACTGATGGATTTCACGTGAGAATAAATACAAATATTTGAAATGCAGGAGCTTCTTAGTTACAACTGAAATGGTTCATTATGTCCCTAAGGACAGCCTGAGGGGAGGGTACAAAATTGTCCTTCTCCAGGAAGTCTTTCCTGGCCAGAAGTAGCAGTGCCCCTTGAGTCCCCCAGTTAGAGAACTGTTAAGAATAGGGAGCAGGGAAGAAATAACAAAAGCAAATTAAGAATATCATGATGCAGCTAACAGGAGGAAGGGAAAGGTACTCATGCACTACCAGGAGGTGGAAAACCTCTTTCCTGCCATGCTTAATTGTTTATATAAAAGGAAATACCTTAGTTAAGATTAAGAACACTTTTCCAGTTCAGAGTACCCTACAATAAATAATAGGACAATAAAGTTCTATTGTGGATTAAAATCCTTTCCAGAAGAGTACTGAATTCAGTCAGAGCTTCCGATATCCCATATTAATACTCTGATTAGCAGGACTGTGGATAAAATGGGGTTCATGTTTTCTCTGGGACATTTTTGAATATTCTGTTTTCTCTCATCCAATCTAAAACTATCTAGCAAATTCAGGTAGCTTAACTTAACTTTTTTTTTTTTTTTTTTTTTTTTCCATATGTCAGCAAGGAAGAGGTTTCCAAGGTCTGCCAGGAGAGCGCATTTACAGAAGGTGACATTTCTAAGGCCCTGTACTGGCACTGGAAGTGCTGGTTGCTTGAACCTGCATTTCTCAGAAATTAGAGGAGCCAATATTTATTCTCAGTGGGCTGCTTTTTTTAAAACAAACAAACAAACAAACAAAACAACAACAACAACAACAAAAACACTTTCTTACATACTTTCAGAAAGTTATGTTACAAATTACAGACTTTGTTCTGCACTAGAATTATAACTAATTTCAAGCCATCCTATCCCTATTCCATAACTTGGTCATGGTTATAAATGAAAACAGCCCAACAAAGGCCAAACTAAGCATACCAATTAGCTGATGATCAGTGACTAGCATGCAGTAACTGCATCCCTAGTTTTCAGCTATTCTTTTTCCTTTTAACTTCTCTCTCCAGGTTCCATCACACCTGACTGTCTCATATAGAGCACTGGACCTCAATATTGGGGTTGCTTTCTGTGGCTGTAGAAAAATCAGAAATGCAAGACCAATGATTATGTTTCTTCAGCACTGATACTATGCAATATTGATGAAATATGCTATGGCACCTAGGCACCAAAATAGATAGATATAGCTTTTAGCCTCCCAACTATCATCACTGTCTAGCACAACACAATATTATATAACAGAAAGTCACCAAAGCTCATCGGAGATTGCACATCCTCAATGTGGCTAGATCATCCTACCTACCATAATAGATGTGATTTTGATATATCTCCCTCTCTCTCTCTCTCTTTTTTTTTTTTTTTTTTACTTAGATAAATCCTCAGTCTAAACACGAAATCTGTAGAGATCAAGGAGACAGAAATTGTTTAGGCAGAAACAGTGCAGACAGGGCAAAAGGCTTTTCTTTTTCATCTTGTCTTTCCCTTTTAAATCTAAAGCTGATGAGATTGTAATGCAGACTCAGCCCTTCTCTATTTGTTATTTTTAATGCAAAGGTTTGTAGCTACTCTGTACAGTGCAAAGTAGTACCTGAAATCATAAACTCCTTTTGTTTTCACTCCACTTACCAGCAAAAGTAGGAAACAAACAAGATCCTTAAACTTTTGGCCTGCCATATCTTGTCTGCACATTTTTATGAGGAATGAATTTATCACAGAAATTCTACCACATAAGAAATAGCATTAAAGCCACAGAGACTATAAAATGTGCATTTCAGATTTACTCTTTCTCCAGGTATTCCTAACAGATAAAACATTTCCTATGGCATGCATCTATATGGACCAGCACAGATTCCCTGGACTGCCAACCATTCTACCTCCTTCTGGAAATTATAGCAAAATGCTATTAGCTCTGCTAATGGGCTGCTGGCTTACCTTCTATTTCTGTCCCTGAGAAGTCAACCCTTACCCTGGCCTGAGTGCTGAAGACAGTCTAGAATTTTTTTTGACCACAGAGTCCTCATGAAATTAGGAACTCCAAAAAGGAACTCCAAAAAGATATTGATAGTTGGGCAGAAGTTCTCTGAAAGCTTGAGGAGGTTTTTGAGTGAGAGGGGGAGTCTGTGTGCTGCATCAGCATAACGGAACAGCAAAATCTGAAATTATGATGGGAGGATTTGAATCAGATTCCATGTGTTTTAGAGGTATGTTGTAGACAGGGTAAAGGAGGGGCCAGACAGTCCTATGTAAAATGGATTTAAATAGTGAAAGGAAAATCTCTAATGCATAGGAAATCCTCTGTCTCTTCTCACATCTGCTCAATCATTGCTTTCCCCAGATCAATTCTTCCTTACTTAATACATTTTTTTTCTTCTGCTTTCTGAGTATATAAAGGTAAGACTGAAAGGTCAAGGCATTAAGGAGATACAGAGTGTACAAAGGCAAGTAAAGAATCCTGAAAGTATTGCAGACCTGGAAAACAGAGAGGCTCAAATCCAGTAAATGAGCAATAACATCCGATTAAAATATGCAAATAAATTCAGAACCATGCAAATATATGCATTTTTAATCTGTACACCTTTGCTCAGTAGTATAACAGTTGTGTAAATCATAGAGCACAGAGATTTCTCATAAGCTACTACCAGAGTTTTGAAAGAATGTGAAATGTTTGCACTTGTTAAAAAACAGTTCAATACTAAAAAAAAAAAACAAAAAAAAAACACCTTTCAGGTACCTGAAAAGTGTTCCCTTGGTGAAGTCTTTGTCTTCAACCCATTTTTGTATCTGTTTTCCTCTTTATGCTTTTGCTCTTTGAAATCCCTCTTTAATATATATTTTCCCACCACACCTTCCCAAGATGTTCTACTATGAATTGAATGTCTACCATGCACCCTATACTTTAACAAGTTGTTGAAGCCAGGACTATTCTTGTTCTGCAAGAAATTTGTGTGCTTGTATTAAATCACCTAATATAAACTGAGAAACTCTCCTGGGGAACAGTATGGTTTGGTTTCTCTGTTGTGCAGGGCTAAACACACAGTCCACACTTAATAAACAACACATTTTTTCCTTTCCATCTTTTAGGGTTTGCCAATAGCAATTTACAGCCAACTCCCTCAAGAAGCCTTAAAGTGACATAATGGATGAAAGTCCCATTTAAACAATGCATTTGAGCAATACCTAGCTTTACAGTTCACATGTCTTTAAGATAACAAATTACACATTTCTGGAGGGGATGGATTATAATCCATATAAATATAAAACAGGACACTTTCAACTTATGTTTTCCTTGGCAAAGAAAGCTGTTTATTTTCACAAATCTTTGTAGACACAGTTCCATATTTCACAGGGGAGGAAAAGGACAGACCTACCATTGCAGAAGAGCTTTCAGCAGAGGAAATTAATCTCTTAAATGTGTTACTACTAAAGTTGGATAAGCAATTTCTTTACTGAGCCAAGTATTTTCCCTATTTTTCTTGTTGAAAACTCTCTGCAAAATGATATGATTTCCCTTAATGCATTTATGTGTAATTGTCCACATGAATTGCAGTCCAGTATTATTCATTATTTGTTGTATGTTGCCTTGGTTGTTTTGCTTTAAGGAACTCACCAAAAGGCCTACAACCTTTAGCACATATAATGCCTTTTCTGATTATAGAAATGGGAAAATAACAAAAATAATATCTGTATGAGAGAGCCAAGGAAAACATTCTTTTTGATTTTTATCTTGTAAAAAGTGGTGGTGTGGCTTCTATTTCCTTAAACCGAGTCTTTTCAAGGAACAGCTTTGGAGCACCTCTACATAAACCAGTGAGCCTGAGTAATGGAGAGGCTGGTCTAAGGCATAGAGAAAGATGGGTGGAAAGAAAGGACCAGCCTGAACCTCTGTACAGGTGCAAAACAATGAATAGGAATGGTGCACCTATGGTAAGGAGTTGCACCACCACCTATAACACAGAAACTACATTCACTAGTGTGCCTATTCCTTCCTCCCTTTGGAATTCAACACCAAACACTCGTCACTGCCTGGTCACTTAAGTACAGAAGGTTATCTGGGAAAGGAGCAGTTGTGCTGATCTTGCCTCTCTCTCTTACAGAAAAAAATAATAATAATTCAGCTTCCAAGAATATAGATAATTTGTTCTCTACTTACCATCAGTCATGAAGCATGGGGATTTTTTTCTTTTGTTTAGGTGTTTTCTTTGCTGTTCGGAGAATGCAGCCCTTTAATTGTTCTTCGGTTACACGTATTCTAAAGAAGGGACATTAGGATGAGGATAATAATGATGTGTGTAAAAATGTCCTAATTTAATAAGATTCCATACTTTAAATGGACCTAAAACAACCTCTAGAGTAGCAACAAACAACGTCAAAAACAATGCTTAAATGTATTTTCCACCAAAGTGATTACATTTGTCTTCCTGGTGATAATGTTTAGAAAGTTTAATGCGAATTGGTAGCAAGAAAGCACTGGGAAATTATTATTATTTTATTATTTTATGTTATTTTATTTTTTTTATTATTTTATTTTATTTTATTTTATTTTATTTTATTTTATTTTATTTTATTTTATTTTATTATTTTATTGCCACTTTCAATAAAGCCAGATTCTCTGCTTGAAATGCATCACCAATGTCTGTAAGTTTCAAGACATTACTTTGTATGTCTTCCATGTTAAGTACTATAATGCCATATATGCTATGTAGTGCTTGCTTTCTACACAAACAGCAAAACCATGTAGTTTCTGCATTGCCTGAAAGCTGCTGAGCATCTCGTCATTGTATCTCCTTCCAGCTGTTGCAAATGCTACCTTACCACTACGTTTTGTTGGTCTAAACCAGTTTCTTTGTTGTTTTTCTCTCAGAACAGATAATGCACGCTTTTCTAGACATCTAGTACACATCTAGTAAAAAAAAAAAATTAAAATGAGGTAACTACACCAGAATTTTTGATGCAAATAGAAAATATCACTTGCTTCTGGTTAATACACTTTTATATTACTCAGCCAGCTCTGCTTTAATATACAGAAGACACGTCACTTGTTATTCACGCACCAAGCACCTTCTTTCTGTCAAGGGATTTCAGTGAATTATAAATTTATTTCAGTCAATCAGCAATATGGGTGCATGAAAATGTTTGGATGATTAATTAGCATCCCTAGTTCCTAATGCTTATATGATGTATTCATAGTAGCAAAACTAAAGAGCTCTTCTTTCTATCTCCATATCACGTCATGGTCCTTTGCCAGTTGTATTCCAGAAGCCTGGTTTGGGGGAGGTCATGTGAGGGATATGTCTGATGAAGGTCAGGATTTTCTGGAGGGGATAATAGGACTGTAATCCCACCACCTCTCAAAAACGGCACTGACAAATGCATCAGTGTCAAGCAAACCTGTGAAAACACATCAGAGCCCCCTTGGAGCATGCTCATTAGGAAGGAGAACAAAAAAGGTTGATGGGATACACTGGAGGTTCCTGGCAAGAGGCAAATAATCTGCATTCTGGCCAGCAGGCAGGTTATCACGAAAGAGTGCAGGAAAGGGAAAGTATACTTTGTCCAGTTTATCTTTCTTTCAAAATGTATTTGCTATGCTAATAACTTCAGTTATTATCATATTTAATGATTATACATAGAAAATTCGTCATAGTCACATATTCAGAAAAGATTTTCACATATTCAACAAAAAATCTGACCAAAAAGCCCTGATGGGTTGAAGACCATAATAACTGAAATAAAATTAATCCCCTAGGTTGAAGAGTAACTAGCCTTCCTTGGAAAAGGACAAAGATAAAAGCAGAGCACTCCAGAGCAGCCTTGGACTAGTTGCTAACTAATTGAAAGGTTTTCATCTGATTCAGATACTTCCATTTGAAAATGAGGCTCAGACTACACAGCAGCCACTAAAGGACATAGACAGCAGAGAAAAGTATATTCTGTTTGGCTTTACCAGCAAGCACCTCGGGCTGTGGGGTGTAGCTGTCCCCAGGTCTCCCCTCTGTAAGTCCAGCAGCCATGGGTCAACTACTGCAACTTCGCAACCAGAGGATCAGGTCAAAGAAACGATGATCTAACCCAGAACTGGTAGAAACATAAATGGTTTAAGTGGCATGTTGTCCAGTGGGAAGAGAGTCCTCCAGTGTTTTTATGACACTGTTTGTAACATCTGAAAATATATTATTCGGAGTCATACAGCAAGAAGAAATTTAAACTAAACGGTACCAACGACCGTTTATTCTGTAAATTCTGAATAAGAGCTTTCTCTTTGGCAATTTAACTTGTTCACTGTGGTTTAAAAAGAATATGTTTTTCAGTTCTCGTTTGGCATGCTTGGTACAAACGAAAAACGTGTTATTATCGTCATCTGGTTATTTCAGGACAAATTCAATGGTGTAGATAAAATGTAAATAATGAAACCTCTTTTAGGTATACTTAAGCAAATAAATTAATTTTGTAACTCTCTCAGGCTCAAAAATAGGTATATTTGTGAAACAGGACAAAATCTTGACAAAATAAAGGATTTACTTTCTTAAAGAAAAACATGGTTGAATACCCTACCAATTTCCTAATTCTTCCAATACATAAGAAGATGCAAAACATCTGTCTGCAAAACAGACAGCAACACATCCATCCTGGTACCAAAGAGCAAATGTCAAGAACTTTCACTAAATAGGAAGGAGGACTGTTTGAAACTCATAAAATCGTTAAGAGTATTGTACATATTTTTTTCATATTGCAAAAACTTGGAAATTCTCAGCTAAGCATGTGGATCTTGTCCTAAATCAAAAGCATCCCCAGGAGAAGGTATAGATATCCACAACTGAGTTAGTCATCTTATGTCAAATGCAGACAAGAGGCACATTTAAGGCACAATTCAACCTTCTAGGTATTTCCTTTGAGCTAGGATGAATCAGTCCTTAGAATTGCCTCTCACTTTCCCTTGACTACAAAGGGCAAACAGGATGCTAACTCCAATGCTGATATCAGCTGAGGAAGGTTACTAATTTCTGGTGTTATGTCGTGTGTGTCCCCCCCCCCCCTCCCCCCCCAGTGTTTTAATTCTTTTTGTATAATCGATCATTTTGAAATATTTACTGAACAGCAGTTAGGAACATAGGACTGAAGACTGAAATCAGCATATACACTATGTTAGCTAGCAGTCATTTTATCCATTTCTTAACTTCATTTCATGTTTCTCTTTTTCCGGTGTAGCTTTCACTACTAGTGAAGAACAAGTGGAACAGCATCACCTTCTGGTGGCTCAGTGAACGTTTGCTAAAGAACTGCTGGTCTTTCCATTATTTTTTTTCTGCTAGACTTGTCTGTACTCTGTTTTTCAGTCTTTTACATGTCATTCCCTTTGGGCCCTGATTCCTGGATATCTCCTTTCTGTCCTTTCTTGTGAGATTTTCTAATGTTCTCTCTCTCCCTCTCTATTTTTTATTTATTTATAATTTTTTTTTTTTTTAGTACTACACCATGACTGAACGGTCAAAATGTAATTCTGTCCCCAACAACTGTCATTTTGGATCTTCTTGTTCAAGGTCTGTCTGCAAATCTTTAAAAGAAGTCTCTTTGCCTCATCAAGTCTTATAATGCACATATGGACTGAATCATCACTGCCAGCTGTATCTCTAGTCCTCCCACTTAAAACGCCTGTGTTCTGTTCTCTGCTTTCTGTCCCCTGTGGTTCCAGAAGCTTGAAAAAATGACTTGAATATTCCATAAAGACTTGAAAATTGCAAATGAGAACAACCCTGAAATGTTGCATCATTGTTTTAGGCCATCCTTGTGACTTTTTAATAGCCTGACTCACAGTTTTTGAATACTTACAGATGGAAATAATGTCAAGATACACAGAGAGGCTTGAACCTCACTATCCAAATAAGATGGCATAGTCAATATATGTAAGCAACACAAAATGTCTACCCAGTCTATGGGTAGTACATTTACAAGAAAGTAAGCTACTTTTTAGGGAAAATAATTGCAATCAGTGCAATTTATAGAGGCCCAGGCAAAATGCAAGACATTTCTACAAAACAAGAGGTGGGCTTCTTAAGTGCATGTTAGCACCTGCATAATTGTTCAGAGTAGTTGCCCATATGTTGTGGTTTAACCTGGCAGGCAGCTAAACACGACACAGCCATTTGCCGCACACACACACACGAGTGGAACAGGGCAGGATTAGGAAGAAAAGGTAAACTCATGGGTTGAGCTAAAGACAGTTAATAGAACAGAAAAGGAAGGGAAAATAATAATAATAGTAATGATAAAAGAATATAAAGAAAAAAATAATGTATAATGCAATTTCTCACCACCTGCCAAATAATGCCCAGCCAGTGTCTGAGTAGTGGCTTTCCCCCTCTGGCCAAATTCCTCCAGTTTTATTATTCATCATGATATCTTATAGTATGGGACATCCCTTCGGTCAGTCTGGGTCAGCTACCATGGCTTCCCTCATAGCAGCTTGTGCACCCCCAGGTACCTCGCTGGCAGGGCAGCACAAGGAGACGAACAGTCCTTGGCTCTGTGTGAGCACTGCTCTGCAACAACTAAAATGTTGGTGTGTTATCAGCATATTTTTTTTCTTCTAAACTCAAAACTAGAAAAAAAAATAACTCTATCCCATCTAAAAGCAGGACAAGGTCATAGTGCAATATTAATGCAATGTTTTGCATGTAATATATATAAAACACTGATTTACATTTCTGTAGATTCAGAGATGGAATTCAGCTGGCATGCATGATGCTGTATATTACATCATTAAACCTAATCAAGAAAATGCTGCCTCTATTTCAAAAATTCAAAACACATTTCTGTTTAAGTAGAAAACCTGCTATATATTTATGTAGTGATTTGCTGAGCTGAAATTAAGCAGACCAATGACTTGTGTAATAAAAAGAGTATTGAAGTAATAAGTTCTTTAAGGTCAAATCCACGTCATTATCTGAGTATCTACAGCGTTAGATTGTGTGGTTCCAACAGAAGCAATGTTTTAATGCACTCATCTGAGAATGAAATTCAAGGATGAAAACAAAGGAGACTGACAGGGAATACTTTGCTTAGAATGACTTTACAGAGGCAAAATTTTTTGATTTTTCTTTTTTCGATATGACTCAACAAAATTCCCAAGTTTATATTATCTAGTTACTTCACAAATATAAAGATGAATGGTCATGAGCTTAAATGGAAATTTTAAACACATACCTGCATTGCCATTGCACTTGCTCATGACATTTAGTGGTGTTTTTTCATTTGTTGTTGTGGTTTTTGTTTTGTTTTGTTCTGTGTTTTGGTTTTGGTTTTGGTTGTCTGTTTGTCTCAAGGAAATCAAATTGCTCAAATCCAAGCATAGCATACACTTCTTAGTGAGTACAATATCTTGCAGAGTTCTGTGAGACATATCCAAATAGCCTATAGTACTGAAAATGCACTGCTTTGTGAAGGAACAATAGCATGTGAAAAGTGATTAAATATGATAATGCCTTATGGCAGACATTATATATTTTTCCTATTATATCCCAAAACCAAGAAAAATGATTTTCATCACAAATGTGTCCATCCAAGATCACATGTATTATGTTTATTTTCTCATGCAGTCTTTTATGTCCTACTGAAATATTTTTTATGAGGAGGCTGTACATTTTGAATCAATATTTTTTTTAATATCCCAAGGGCCCTGCTTTGTTCCACTATTGTCACTTTGCTTTACGGATATTAACCTCCCACATGCAGACCAAGAACAACAAGGGACACATTCATATTTCAAGGCATAATGCAAAACCTTCTGTATCAAACTGGGACAAAACAGTAAAAATAAACATTTTACATATACTTGAAATAAATAAATTTGTCCCCTGTCAGAACTTGTAATGTTTTTATCATTCTTTTTGCTAACACTTATAGCAGAGAAATATGAACTGATTAAGGTGGAACTGTGATATAGCAATTACTACTCTATATAACATATAGCTATAATTTCTATAGTAAAATGGTAGGAAAAAAGCAAACCAAAAAAAAAAAAACAGTTTCATGGAGTAGAAAATGAAAAGTGAAATTCTTAACATGCACTTGTTCAGTTACAATAGACAACTAGAAATTCACAAGTTATTGATAACTGAAATTTCAGGCAGCAGTCAGTAAGGGAAGGCTTGGAGGATGGCACACACTTTTTTTCCCCTGACATGGGCTCATGAAAGAACAAATTATGGTGAGGAATACTGTCAGGTAAGACGTATCCCTCCCACATCTACAGACATGAACAAATCTGACAGAGATCAGGAAAGAATATAAGAAGGCAGAGCTGTTAGGAGGGAACATGTTCAGATAAGTCTACCAAATTAAGTTTTCACAGAAACCATTTCTTCAGATCTCTGTGCACAGAAGAACAAGTCATAAAAATCCCCAGAAAAGAGCTTAAAGCAGCTCTGCTTAAGGACTGCATCTCTGCCTCCCCCAGATGAGCATTAGATCTAGTTGTCACACCGAGAGGATAACAGTGCTGAGAAGTAACTACACAGAAAGCTCCAGATTACAGACCTGTTCGTTTTTGCCCTTGGAATATATCTTGACCAAATCATGCCAGTTTCTTTCTTTTTCTCTTGGGAATGCTCACAAAACCTTTCTGGTCCTGAAACTTGAGCAATACCACTGCGAGATTACACATAAAATTTAATCCATCTAATAGTGTTGGACTGGGTTTTCTCCTTTGATCTCTCTCCAATGTTATGTTCTCTTGGGAAGAGTTTGTAAACGCTTTGTTCTTTCTCAGAAATAAGCATCCTTTGCATATCTAAACTATGTCATTTATTTCTTCTGGGGATATTGTGCAGATCTGATTAGCCAGATAAATAATTAAGTACATTTAAGCAAAAAGCCGAAATAACTTTAGGAGGAATGTCAAATATGGAAAAGCTGACTCCCGTATCTTTGTGGTTTATAGCGAACAAGAAAAGTAATGTTAAGAGTATATATTATCCTTCCAAAAGCATCAAGGGAGTCATTCTTTCTGTCCAGTTGTTGCAATAGAAAGGGACTGTCTTTCCAGAATAATACCTATTACTCTGTAAATTAAGAAATGAGGATGGAATCTAAAGAAAGATACTTTCATCTATTAGCATTAATGAGGCTTTCCAATGGTCCTACCCAGAGAAATATAAGTATATATTACAATTCCAGATTTGCTTAAAATATCTGTGGCGAGAATGGTCAAGGACTACAGAGAATTACTTGAAGAAAAATAAATATTAAGAAGAAAGTATGAAACAGATTTCTGCAAAACTTTGGGATGCCATCCACAAGTAATGCAGCTTTTTTGTGATTATTTAGATTTGTTTTTAATCTGAAATGGAAGACCTCAAAATTTAAGCTTAATGTCTAGGCAGTCATCTTGTATGAAAGAGGTTCCTCCTCAACCCAAGGGATATCAAACACAGACGTGTACCCAGCAGCCAGGCTTACCTAACCTGGTTACCTTTACTTATTACCTTGATGGAAGGACTACATGTGATGGGGAGGAGGGCAGGTTCAGGCCTCCTGCCAAAACCAGGCAAACTGTCAAATCAAGATTAACAAACCAGAAGGAGAGCAAACACAGAGTCTCAGACTGCAGCAGCCCAACAATGAAGGTTCTTGGCTACAAGCAAGAGGTAAGGTACTTCCTAGGCTACTACTGAGTTACCTGAGGACCTTCATTTCACTGACAAAGGAAAAAAAATAAAAGAATATATCTTTCTTTTCAGAATGGATTACTTCTTTAATGGAATGACAAAATTGCAGACAAACGGAAGCCAGGTGATAAAATGTATGAGGTTTTACTGTGAATTCTATCTCATGAAATTTGTTTATACCATCATATTGCCACTGATAGTAATGCTGACATGTAAACTGAAAAACAGTTGTTTGGTGGAAATAAGGCATAATGAATACTGATAAATATGTATCCCAAAGGCAGATGGTACATGTCTTGTCAAGTACTGCATGGGTTGCCTATGTGTTTGGACTTACTTAATATCTTAATGAATATATTGGGAAAAGACATAAATAACGTGTCATACAAACCTTCAGATGATAGCTACACATGGATATTTTTCTGAAGACTGTGCATCTGAAATTCTGTGAAGGTCACATCAAGCTGAAAATAATTGTGAGAAAATATGGGTAAAGTGGGAAAATGTGAATGGATGTTCATGGGGCAAGAGGAACCTGAAAAAACAATAATACACAAATGGGATTTGAGGCAAATTCCAATTTCAGATTTCTGTAATGAAAAATCCTGTCTGTTCTCTCTCATTAAGCCCTATCACACATGTGAACTTCAAAACAATCTCTCCTTCCATATACCTCTTCCAAAATTTCTGCTTATACCATACTAAACACCTTTCATGACTACTCCAACCTCCTTCTATTTGGGCTATTTTTCTCCATCCAGTTGCTTCAGATTTCTAATGCCACAAGTTTTCATAGAAACAAAGAATGGCTTACATTGGAATGACCTAAAAGATCATCTAATTCCAACCCCCCTGTCATGGGCAGGGACACCTCCCACCAGACCAGGTTGCTCAAAGCCCCATCCAACATGGTCTTCACTTCCAGGGATGGGGCTTCTCTAGGCAACCTGTTCCCGTACTTTACGACACTCATAGTCAATAATTTCTTCCTCTAATATAATCTAGTCTCGTCTCGTCTAGTCTAAATCTACCCTCTTGTAGTTTAAAGCCATTACTCCTTGTCCTATCACTGCACCCCCTGACAAAAAGTCCCTCCCCAGCTTTCCTGTAGGCCCCTTTTAGGTATTGGAGGGCTGCTGTAAGGTGTCCCCGGAGCCTTCTCTTCTCCAGGCTGAACAACCCCAACTCCTCAAACTGTCTTCACAGAAGAGGTGCTCCAGCCCTTGGATCATCCTCATGGCCCTCCTTTGGACTGGCTCCAACATGTTCATGTCCTTCTTATGGTGGGGTCCCAGAACTGAATGTAATATTCTATGTGCAGTCTCATGAGATTTTTAAGATGGGCAAAGAAATTATTCCCCTGAATCCCTTCAGTAGTCAGCACCTTCTGTAATGCAGAATTGTGCTGTGCTTCCCCTTCCCAGATTCTCCTCTGTTTTATTTTTGAGGGTATGCTAGTCTGAAAGGGAGGGAGAATAAAATCATCTGGACAGCATGAACTCCCTCTATCCAAGGGAAGATACTAAATCGTCTAAGGATCTTAACTGCACCTTGGGGGGTTTAGATGATGCAGTCACATCTCTTCCTTAGGCACCTCTGACTACATTCAGTTTCTTGTTTGTTTCTATAAAATGAAGACATCTCTTCCTCTCATTCTCCTGTCCTTGAATAATGATGTTGAATCTGTAATCACAGAGGCTATTCATTTCATTCAGCTGGTCATTTTCCAAAATGATTACCAATGATAAGTTGGCATTTTTCATTAAGTTTTACAAAGTACAGAATGTTTATACTGTTTTTGCTTAATCCTGGAAAAACAAGGACCAAATCATGTTTTGGCTTTATGCCACAAGTGTTAATAGTATTCATTAAGAAAAGCTGATTTTGTGATAGCGTTCATAAACATGATAAAATCAAGTGATTTCACAAAATAAATAAGAAATAAAACCACAGTACATTAAGTAGTCTATTTGAGCAGGGATAGGATCAATTCCTTACTCTGTGTATATATTTGCTTATGATTTATTTTTCTTTGATAAACAGACACATGGATCTGTGTTCAGGGACAAACATACATTTCAAATTTGATCATTTTCTCCTTTTGTAGGCAAATTTCTGTCATTTTCTGAGCTATAAGTTATTCCTATTATAAATGGTTTCATATTTGGAGTCTTAAGGTTTTACATTCTGAAGGTACTGTATTCTAATACAGAAAATGGATCTCATAGTAGTGCAATTCTTTTCAAATCTGAAATTCACAATATGAATTTCAGCAGGTTATTTCATAATCTATGGGCTGCACTGAAGAGAAGATAATAGGAAGGGCAGTAGGAAGACAGAAAAACTTCTAAAACATAACAACAGGAATCCAGTTAACGCTTATGAAAGTGATGAGATAATTATCACCATCCCAGGAAATTTCCCATTAGGGAATAATTCTGTGGTCTGTGTGGTGCCAGTGTTATGAAGTTACCTGCATGGATCAGCAATGGTATAACTGCAGAGACAGTGATTTTATGGATATGAGGGAGGGTGAGGGGAGAGCAGTGCACTGCACTACACAGATTTTACTCATCACTTACTAAAACAAGATCTCAGCAATGTCACTCTGCTCACTGCCATGGACTTATTCCCAATTAAAACCAGAGTAAGCAAAGGCAAGTCTTCCTTTTAAAGTATATAGGCATGGCCTATTTATATTCTAAGTAATTTTGTGGAAGGGATTGCTCTCTTTGACATTCTTTCACAGAGGACAGAAAGGACTATGAAGCCACCCAGTCCTGTGTTTTCAACTGTCATGAGGTACTCACTACACATACATCAGTTACCCTATTGCAAGTCCAACAAGAAAAGCATAATTTGCTGGGGAGACTGATGTGGTATTCACCACAAGCAAGGTAGAATGAGGTTGCACCAAAACAGCAATGAATTACGCCCTAACAATATTCACAAACAGACAACATTAAATTCAGAAAAGAAAGGCAAAATTTTGGTAATATTTTCTGATTTAGCTGAAAAAAAAAAAAAAAATTTGCTCTTCTTTCTGACCCTAAATCTGGCCATCAGCAAGATAAATTTTTTAGGCTGTCCAGCCAGAGCCATGAAGGAAAATGTGCCCTGCCTCAAAGCAGTGGCATGTCCCCTTCCAGAGTCCTTCTCCGGCTCCCACCAGCTCTCAGCACTTTGAAGGGACACAAGAATTAATACATTTGGCCCATACTGTGTATGGAAAAACAATCTTTTTTTGATGCTGACAGAGGAACTGGCTGAATCCCTGGGCAGTCAGTGTCTCAACTCAGTGATGGCAGAAGAGTGAGCAGCAAAAAGCAAAGGCAGAGCTTTCTCTTCTCCTCCTGGTCTGTGACGGACAAGTGGAGATGATGCTCCATGTTGGAGTGATCTTGTGAATATGGATGTGGCAAGATAAAGGGATACATCCAGCAGGCAGGTAACCAGGTCTTTATGCTGTACTTTCTTGCTTTCTTTAACCGTAAGCTGCCCACCCATGCAACATTTTATTTTGATTTTCCTGATGGTGTGGTTGCTGTCCTCCTGAATTGCTCAGGTATGCCTTAAAATACAATTTCACAGAAATAAGAGAGATAACATATAGATCAGTGAGTAAGTAGTTTTCCACCTGGAGAGAAATAGGAGAGGGTGGCAGTAATAATTATGATTAAAGGTGAATGGATAAAGCGAACTATTTGCTCTGCAGAATACCAAGACCTTCTACCCGCATCAAATATCAGAAAACATATACAAGTCAAAAACAATGAAGGAAGAGATATGAGGTGGTAGAAAGGCTTTGGAAAAATGTTTTTCTCCCAAGCCTAACTCAGTTCACAAAGGCCTGTCTTCTTCTTCTTGTTTTTAATGTGTTTTGTATGTCTCTCTCAAAAGGTCAGGAGAGCAATGTCTGGTGTGATGTTTCCAATCTGTACCCAGGCTGATGCTGTCAGGATTCCCAGTGCATTTCTTTTAAAGTGCAATGTAATAACAGCAATCTGGTGCTGGCATTTTAGTTCAGCTGATCTCTGTTAGGGAAGACTTGCATTTTTCCAGGCCTGACTTCATCAGACAGTTCTGTAATCTTTCCCCAATGTTGTGAGCTTCACTATTCAGATCAAACTTGTTTAACACACTTGTGGTACAGCTGTGCCCCAAGGACCTTTCAGTGTTTTTTTGGCATAATAATTCAGGGGCTGAAAGGAGTCCTAAATGACTCACTCATTTTGTTTGGACACAATTATTTTCTCTCCTCTCTTCTACAGCCCTGCTGTACATTTTTTATCTCATCTCCTTGGTGTGACTTAGCCCCACCCCATGATGATACTATCTTCTCCAACATTTCCCTCTTTGAGGTACTGCATAAACCCACTTCAGCTTTGCTATAGTGAAATATTAATATCAAAATCATTTAAGAATAATCCAAATGGTCCAGAAATGTGTATGACCTTTTGTAAAGCAACACTGCTTTGTATTATGCAACATTGTTCCCCCTTTTTCTTTGTCTTGTTAATGTTCCATGCTGCCTTTTATTACTTATTATTCCATGTATTTTTACCCTTCATCTTTCCTCTGCCCAGCCCCAATTTAGCAGGGCCCTGTGCATTAGGTCAGGCTACTTGGCACTGACCATAGATTGGCCCCTCTGAGTTTTTCCAATGGAAGACAATCATTGCTCATCTGTATTGTACTCTTTCCATTGTTAGCATTTGAAAACTAATGATATTATTAGCATTCAACCCCTGTATGGACAGAGGCAGTTTGATTTCTCCCGACTCATCAAAGATAGAAGAGTGTTAAACGTTTCTTTGAACTTTTCCAATAATATTGATTCTCCAGCATCCTGCAGCCACTGCATCCATTATCTAACAGTTCGTAAGCTTGTGAGAATTTCTTAACATTGAACCTATCTTTTTTCCTCATACAAAGTAAGCCAATTATTTCTTATTCTACTCTATTTGACAAGAAAGAAAGGTGTGCTCTGTCTGTATTCATAATGCACTTACAAACTCTTTTTCTTACTGTTCTCCTTTTATCTATTCTCTTCATCTGTGTTTGTGCAAAGACTTCTTCTATCTCTCCCTGAATGCTGATGAAATAAAACATATTCCAAGCCAGCCTATCATTCTGGGGACAATTTCTTGAATAGAAAGTTTCCAGTCCACGTTTTTTCAAATACTGGGCAAGCAAAGCACTCTCTGATTATTTGAAAGGCACTAAGAAACAAACAGTACACTCATGATCTTGCTAGCAAAGGTGGAACCATAGCTTTGATGTATAAAACTTGCTGTTTCTAAAATAACATTTCCAGCAAGATAAAAAACGGTCTTATACATGATAGGATGAAATCTTAAACAATTCAGGATACTGTTAGGAATTTTCCACAAAGATCACTGAACCATTTAATATAGCTATTGAATTTTGTGGAATGTCTTGTGTGAAATTTTATATAAATTACTGAATAAATTTTGCATATAAATATGCATTATGCAATAACATTTATTTTTAACATCTTTTGTGAAGTTTGTAGTAGAGGGAGGTACCAGAGCTGTACACAGAAAATGAAATTCAGTGTTTATCTGTAATGCAGCAGTAAAGCTAACTTCTGATACATACCCACTGCCATGATTCAGTCCTGATCCATGGGGAATATACAAGTTACGTTAGCCTTCCTGGATCATGCAGTTATTGTCCTCACTACTATTTGGTAGATAATGCAAATCCAGGAAGCTGTTTTTTCAAGGATTAAGTCATAATTAAGACCCACCAAATTGTGCACAGGACCCACCTGTGCACAGGACTGCAAACTTGCAAAAGAAAAAGATTTTTTTACTCCTGGTAAACTGGGCAGGGTTAAGACAAATGATCTGCATGTGAAAAGATGAATCTCAGAACAGAAACAATTTGAATTATCTTACTCTTTCCAGAAATCCTTACCAGTCAGGTAGCTAGTGGAAGATCTGTGTACTGGACTCAGTCTGCAATTACAGTTCCCAATGGTTTGTGCTGTGAACTCTATTCTCAGCATTTTGGGAAACCTTGACTTTTCTCTTCTTGACTTCTTTTTTTCCCCTCTGAAAGCAGTAGAGTAAGAAGGTTGCAGAACTCATGTATCTTGGCTACAGCTGCACTCAGGATTCTTCTCTTCCCAGAAACATCAAACAAATCTTACCAATCTCCATTTCCCCTCATCACCAAATACTCCACTGCATTTCTTTCATCTGCACTTTGTCTTTCCCTGAACAAAACAATGATTGATGTTTTCTATCAGTATATGCTAACCTACCTTCTAGGGTAATTTATTTTCTTAATAAAAGTTAAGAGCTGGTGTTTTGCTACTGCTTCATATGTGCTGCTAATCATCCTGATAAGTAGGCTGTCAAAACAATTCCTTCCAAAGCAAGGGAAAATTGTAGAAAGCAGTTACACACGTACCTGCAAATGTCATATAGCAAACGGAGAGTACTTTTTTATGGTGCTTATGGTGCTTCAAGAGATTTTTGTTGAATGATGAAGGACACAAAGGCTTTAAATGAACCTCATGGTTCAACAAATTTTCCACTTGTGTCCTTCTAGAAATTGTTGAGCATCCTTTCTTTGGCAACTCTTAGCAGATATGCCCTTGTTGGAAAGAATTTGGAAGAAGAAAGCAGGAGGAGAAAGGCTGAATTTACAGAGAAGACCATCCTTGTCTCTATATGGAAGAGACATGGATTTGATGGATGGACCACTCGGTGAGTAAGTAATTGGCTGGATGATCACACTCAAAGAGTTGAGGTCAATGGCTTAGTGGCCAGGTGCAGATCAATAACAAATGGCATTCCTCAGGGACCAGTGTTATTTAACATCTTTGTTGGTGGCATGGACAGTAGGATCAAGTGCAATCTCAGTTGAGTGGTGCAGCTGACACACTGGAGGAAATGAATGACATCCAGAGAGACCTGGACAGGCTTGAGAGGTGGGCCCATGTGAACCTGATGAGGTTCAACAAGGCCAAGTGCAAGGACTTACACCTGGGTTGGGGCAATCCCAAGCACAAATACAGGCTGGGTGCAGCCCTGAGGAGAAGGACCTGGGGGTGTGGGTGGATGAAAAACTCAACATGAGCTATCAATGTATGCTTCCAGCCTGGGCTGCATCAAAAGAAGTGTGGCCAGCAGGTCAAGGGAGGTAATTCTGTCCCTCTACTCCACTCTTGTGAGACCTCACCTAGAGTAATGCATTCAGCTCTGGGCTCCCTACCATAAGAAAGACATGGAGTGAGTCCAGAGGAGGGTCATGAGGATGATCAAAGAGCTGGAGCACCTCTCCTATGAAGAAAGGCTGAGAGGGCTGGAGTCATTCAGCCTTGAGAAGGGAATGCTCCAGGGAGACATTATAGCGGCCTTCCAGTACCTAAAGGGAGCTTACAAGAAAGCTGGGAGACATTAGGAAAACGTTCTTGACTATGAGGGTGGTGAGGCACTGGAGCAGGTTGCCCAGAGATGTTGTGGATGCCCCATTCCTGGAATTGTTCAAGGCTAGGCTGGTTGGGGTTTTAGGGATCCTTACCTAGTGGGAGGTGTCCCTGCCCATGGCCAGGGGCTTGGAATTAAATGATCTTTAAGGTCCCTTCCAACCCAAACAATTCTATGATTCTAAATAATGTTCAGTCTAACATCAGCTTAGCCAGATGATGTTTTTGACATATGGACATCTCTAGGTATGTTTCTAAAGAGGAGCCCTTTTCCCAGTGTGATTCACGTGGTAGACCTAGTAACAAGAAAATTGAATTGTGAAAAACTAAATGGTGGATAAAAACCAGGGGAAACTTGGAGATGTAGAGATGTTTGATTATGAAATAACTTTGACAGTTTTCCCAACGGAAAATTGGTATTTTAGAACAAAGAAAGAAAAAAAAAAGGAAAAAAAAATAATAATAAAAAAAACCAAATCCTTCCTAGAGTGGTGAGGAACGGCCTTTAGGCACTTCTAGGTTATTTGGATTTTTATTTTATTTTATTTTATTTTAATTTATTTTATTTATTTTTCTCCAGTGTCTACCTTTTCTGAATGAGTTTGTGCAGCATTTCTATAGGATTTACAAATGAATATAGGATCTTTAATTGCCTGTGGAATAGATGGTTAAAAAATAACAACAACAAGAAAAGCAAGGAAATGCAAGTCCATTTGTATTAGTTCATAACTGCCTCATTCATTCTGTAAGTCCTTCTGTTTACAAGCAGTGCCATATAATGTTTTCAGAACAGTTTACTGGCAAGAAAGTCATAAGGAGGTGGTGGGACGGGGATGGTTGTATTTCCTTTCATTAAAGAGTTATATCAGATGTACCATAAAAGCAACCTTCATCACTTATTAATGAAGGATAGATTTATTAGAATAATTATTTCTGCATTTGTGTGTGTATAGATTACGGTTAGGCATAAAGCTACTATATTTTCAGGTTATATGAGACAAGATTTCATTCCTCTGGAAGTGTGTAATGGGCAAGAATAGAAGAAAATCTATTGCATTTTCATTGTCTAATACTACTTCTGCATAGTCATACTATGTTCTGTCATAGTAACCCTGTAGTCAGCCTGTCAAAATATGGACTACATGTGTAACTTACAAATTAGGCAAAAAATATCGGACCATGGTTTAAAGGGTTTTTAGTGGTCAATGGTTCACATACCAACTGGTTACCAGTAATGACTGGAATTTCTAAGGGCTGGTATTGTATAACACCTTCACTGACAGGGTGGACAATGGGATGTAGCACATTCTCAGCACATTTGCAAACACCAGACAACGAGGAATGGTGGGAGGGTTGCCTCTCAGAGGGCCCTCAAGGATGAAAGATGGGGCTGACAGGAACTTAAGTTCAAATACCAATTTCAGGATGAAGACTTATTGGCTAAGAAGCAGCTCCAAAGAAAATGAGTCAGCAGTCCTGGCAGAGAGTATGTTGAACATGAGACAGCAGTGTTCCCTACAACCAATGAAGGCCAACCACATCTGGCACTGTATTGTCTAGAGTGCAACCAGCAGGACAAGGAAAGTTATTATTCACTTATATTTGGCACTTGTGAGACCAGGTCTGGAATGTTGTGTCCAGTTTTGAATGTCCCAGTAGAGCAGAGGGAACAATGAACTGAGAAGATAACTTGGGACCTGGAGTCTGTTGTCTCCATGCAATAAGGAAAAGGTGAGGAAAGTGGGTTTGTTTGGTTTATTAGGTTTCTTAAGCTCTGTGAACAAAACAGATGGTGGGGGTGGGGTGGAGGAGAATTAATGGCAGAGACAACTCTTGGACTTTATAACAAAATAAAAAAAATGTACTTATGGAAAAAGTATGCACAATAAGATTGCTCAAGTGCTAGAACAGTGTTCCAAGAGAAGTCTGGGAATCTCCATCCTTGGAGATGTTCAAAACTTGCCCAATGTCTCATCAGCTATATCTAATTTAAAAAGAAAACCTTGAATGGGAGTTTGAAGGACACAGAGATTCCTTCCAGTCTAAGGTTTTTAATGTTTCCATGATATGTTAGTTGATTTTTTGATGGCAACCTGGATATTAGTACAATTTTTGCTGTTGTTTTAACACTTACATGACAATGTTCAGAGGTAATGAGCAGACACCACTCATGCTGTGTCAGAATACCTTCTTAGTGCTGGTTTAGTGGCTCTGAAAAATGCTTTTGAGATTTGCAGAGTGTGCAGATGGAGCTCAAATAGTGATATATGTTTTGCAGACTATCTCCTCACTACAGGGAATAATAACCAGTTGCATGCCCTTATTACACTCTTGGAACATAATGGTGGCTCAAGAGAAAAGAGCTTTTTGTACATTTTATCAGAATGCAATCCATCCTGAAATTAAAATCAGCACTTTATTTTTTTATTATTTTTTTTTTTTAAGAATACGCTGTTTATTTTGTATCAACAGCAGCCTTCCAGATATATCTAGCCAGTGCATAAATGTACAGATAAGGTGAGAGGGGCAAAAGAATCATCATTTGCATTTTTTTTTCAGTGACCCCTTGACATTTTTATTCTGAAGTTAGGTCAAATTCATAAGACCTAAAGGGCATTATGAAAAACAAAACACCCTGCACTGGTCTGTCTGTACTATGCAGTAGTGTGAAAATAACAGAAGGATGTAAAAGAATTTGTTCAATGATATTTTATAACTCACTGCTTTGAGGCTTGCAAATCCCGGCTCATAAATGGTTTGTAAATAATTTATAAAAAATCTGTTGTTCTCTGCAAGCACTGAGGAAAGAAATGTACCTCATTCTGAAAGCAAAACATTTTCTTATGCTTTAAATGTTAATTCTTTAAAACGACACAATGGTGAACTATGCAAAATTGTTATTTAGAGAGCAATAAGAAGGATGCATCTTGTAAAAAGAGTTTTATTTGTCCTTCCCCAGCTTTACTAAGCAAGTTTTTACATCTAAAACTTTAATGTGGAGTTGGCACTTGTCTAAATTTTAGTCAGCATTTTTCTAATTCGACTATTTTGTAGCTTGCCAGTCAAAATAAACTGGAGTTGCAATCCACTGTCCATAGAATTTAATTAACCTCTCATCATGGCTGTTCTCTGAGTAAAATTAAAACTCAGCATTGACATTCATGTGGGGAAAAAAAAAAGTTTCTAAAATAAATGTATATGTTACTGTTCAGTTGTGTTTAGAAATAAATGCTAGCATTTTATATATTGGCAGCACTGTTGCAGCTTGTTGTTTTAGTTGATTCATCCATACTGGATAGCTATGGTATGGTACCATTTCCTAACAGCTGACTAAAGAATTCATGAAGGAATTTCCAAACAACATAGCTGAGTCTATGTATTTACTTACAGAATCAAACATTTGTTTTGAGCTTTGTCTAAATTTACATTCTTCTATAAGTAATTTTAAGATATAGCACTGAACACTGGGTTAGACAAAATTCTGCCATAGAGGCTATTGCCAAAGTCTAAAGCATAAAATAAATTTGTCTACCACAAAGAAAGAATGACTGTGTTCTTCACTGTGTAGGTACAGATGAGTAGAGGAAGCAAGACTGAGAAGGGCAGTCACACAGAAAAGACAGACTCACCACTCCCTGTGCAAAATCACATATCCATAAAAAGTGAATTAGAACCAAAGAACCCCTGGAATCTAATGAACTTGCATTCCCTGAATTGTGTTCTTCAAACTTTTCAAAAATAGAACTGACTGGGACATTTTTTTCCAAATTATCTTTTGATTAAACATAATGTCTATTAGAAAAGGTTTTCCAGAGTGAGAAAGACTGTCTCCATAGTATATGCATATGAGTAACCCATACAAAGCCAGGGCAGGGGAGAAAGATATTTATATTACAAATTTGCCAAGAACTAAATAAGAAATAGAACAAAGTCAAAATGAAAGAACAAACAACAAATGAATATTTCATGGTGTTCTTTCATTGTACAGCTTTTACATAGTTCTTGTTCAAAACAACCCCAAAACAGTAAAGCAACACTGGAAAATACACACAGTGATGAAAGGTATGAAATGGTCTTCATCCAAGTACTGGATGTCTACAGACAGAGAAGAGAAAACTTCCAAAATGATGCCAGAATATCTGGAAAATAATGAGTAAACTGGAAAATCTGATAGGGAATCATTGTTTATAGGACCCTTCAATACAAGAACTAGGAGACATCAATTGAAGCCAGCAGGTGGCAGATTCAAAATAAATAAAAAAAAAAAACACACTTTTTCATAAAATGCATGGTTACCCTGTGAACCTCTGTTGCATGATGTGGATGCACACTTCTGTATTAGATCAAGACGCAAATGGACAAAGCAAAGAGAGAAATCCACCAAGGGCTGCTAAATGTCAAGATCCCCTTGATGTCACCTGGGAACCATCAGCTTTTGGAGGAAGTAAGAGAGCTCTGGGGTACTATCACTGCATCACTATCAATAACTATCAGTCGTTATCCTGCCCCTTCCCTGTATCCTTCCTTAGGTAGCTGCCACTGGCTACTACTGGAAACAGAGTACTAACCTCACTAGTGCTAACCAAATGTTAGATCTCATCCAGTACAGCTCTTCTTTTGCGTGGAACATACACATGACACTTGTGCATTCATGTGTTCCCAAACTGAAAGATTTCATTTTTCATTTTAATGCACAGGAAACAAGTATTTTCAAGAAATGCAAATTAATGCAGCTTGGGTTGCTATGAGCTTGCATCCTTTGTTTCCTAATTTGTTTCCTTTCTGCCTCTGCAATGAAGCAAGAGGCAAAAGTTCTTTTCACCGGTTCAAATGTGTGCAAGTGCTGTATGCAGCAGGTGCAAAACAATTTGACCTTTTGAAAAACTATGCATTAACTGTTGTTAACTGCAATACTGTTTCATCCAGCTCAACATGGTGTAATGTAGCTGTTCCAATACCCTAACTGTTCTGTTGGGTTTGCTTGAAAGTGGCCTAATATCTCAGAAGCTATCAGGAAGGTAATAGATAGACAAACAAAGTTTAAACAGAGGATAGAGATCTTGACCTTGTAAGCTTTATTCCTTTTGTTGTGAAACCTCAAAACTTGCCATGAAGTGGAATTGTCCCCTTCCAGTCAGATCCATAGCTTTGTTATGTACCTTCTCTGCTGTTATAATAGGAACTACATTACAGTCTGTCTCTGAATTACTATGCTTTTTAGATGCTAAGGAGAGTTGCAGAGAACAAAGTTGGCTGCCTCATTTGTCATGTCTTTTTTTCCATTACAACCTGTTTGCCACTATCCATCTGTCATCCACATGAAAAAGAAACTCCTCAGTCTCTTAAATCTGCCCTGAAACACCAAAAAGGAGAGTTCCAAGAACAAGAAGAAACTTGTTATTCTATGCAAGTTCTGGGATGCCAGAGTGCCTGAAAAAGGTGCCTTTCCACTCCAGTCTCTTCTAGGCAACTCCTGTCTAAAGTCCGGTTCTCCTCTCCTGGTCTTTTGCTTACAAAGATGAGCTAGCAACATCAACATGAAGGATAAATGTCTCTAGAAGGCCAAGCAGGAAGGCAAAATATGTGTCTGAGAAAGGTGAGCTAGGCTGGTCCTGGCTTTATGAAGAAGACCTTCCTATGGAAAGCAAGTAGTCTAAGCTGTCATGCTTCTCTGAAATAGCGGTATCTGAGTTCATTAATGTCTACCTGCCACCTCCGTATTAGACTTCAAAACATTTCTTGCACTGCTACAAATAAGAATTTGAGTGTGGGATCTGTCAAACCACACTAAAGCAAGCCATTCATCCTGCAGGAGTTAAACAATGAGAATCTTCTCCTTCAGGGGAAATTGCTTAAAGTATGTGTAAACTAAAACCTAGGATGGGGTCCTAGTTATGAGGTGGAATTCAAGTTTGTCTTTGTAACATGCATATTTACTGCGTTGTAGTATAACTTTTACTAATATTCCTTCAACGTACTGAAAGACAATATTTTCTTTTTTAAAGGATTTAAACAGTAATAGGTATCCCCACACACATATACCTTGGAATAAATATCTTTTATCTTATGAAATTTAAATAAATAAAAAAATAAAAATATCCATATGTTAGAGCATAACAGTGACACCAGGGGTACTATGAAAACTGTGTGCCCATACTGTACCAGCAGAGATGGTGAAGTTGAGAATCATATTAGCAATTTTTCAAATCACAGATGCTCAGAATCACTAATCAAATGGGAGTTTAATTTTACTCCTAAATTAAGACAACAATAAGACCCCAGTGTGATTATCCATATCTGTCTAGCAACTGCATTTTAATGGTTCAGAGAAAAAAATAAAAAATAATAATAAAAAAATCAACATTTGCAGAAGTGTATGTAGAGCATTTCAAATGGAGGGTCAAAGCTTTCCTCACATCTTCTCTGTTTAATGGAAGAACAGAAATACCATGAGTCTGCAGTCATTTATGGAAATTGTCTTTATATTCAAATAGCAAAAGGAATAAAATAAATAAATAAATAAATAAACAAAATCCATGATATGCACACACTGTGTATCTTATATACAGTTTTATTATCCAACATCTCAAAACAGCAAAGCACTAGTGGAAAAAGCAGTGTGAGGAAAGGTAAAGTATTTACTTCCTCAAGTAGTACTTAGTAGTACTTGTAGATTATATATATATAACATAATACATATATATATATAATATACATATATATATACAGGCATGCCTTTCAATGACTTGAGTTGAAGATCTTTCAGTGTAAGTTCAAGAATCACAGAAAAACTGCCCAGAAATTCCTTTTCCTTTCTCTATGGAAACAAAGAGCATCTTTGGTCATGTTCCTGTCTCTCATTATACACAGAACCACTAGTAGGCGCTTCACAAAGGCACATTATGGACAGCAGATCCTTCTGCTCAAGAAATGTAAGGTATATTTTTCCCCTTCCCCTTCCCCTCCCCCTTCCCCTTCTCCTCCCCCTTCCCCTTCCCCTTCCCCTTCCCTTCTCCTCCCCCTTCCCCTTCCCCTTCCCCTTCCCCTTCCCTTCCCCTTCCCCTTCCCCTTCCCCTTCCCCTTCCCCTTCCCCTTCCCCTTCCCCTTCCCCTTCCCCTTCCCCTTCCCCTTCCCCTTTCCCTTCCTTTTCTCTCTTTCCCCTTCCCTTTCCTTTTCTCGTTTTCCCCTTCTCTTTCTCTTTCTCCTTTTTAAATACCTTTTTCACATCTACTTAGCATTCATCTGCATGCCAAGACTCAGTTTCCAAGCGTGGAACAAAGATTCTGATCTTGAGTGGCTGAAATACATTAGTTAAAACTGAGATGTTAGTAAATTAGGATGTACAAGAGACAACCTTATCATCCCCACATCATGCCAGTACATGTACACACACTCACACATTTATCTATTCCCTTGGAAAATCACCCCAGCCTACACTGTGACCATAACGGTAGAAAATAAAACTACTGTGCTTAAATCATAATCCTGCAATTAATGCAGCAGGGAGCAGATCCGGCATCATCTGTCATGCGTTCAGAGTAGAAAGTGGAAAAGCATTTGCAGTAACTAAAATATTGGTTAAGCTTCTTTTATCAGTCCGCAGCAAATTCCTTTCAAAGGTTCACAAACAAGGTGAATTCATTCATTCCTCAGTTGTTATTCCTTTTTCAAAGGATGCAGTATTTAAGCTCCACCGTAATTAAATATGAATATGCTGAAAATCTTTGTAGCATATTTTACCTGACTTGTTTCTACAGAGCTGTCACTACTAGCTGATATATCACCTCAGAAGGGAAAATTGTTTCGTGAGATAACATTTTCCCTTCAGCTCCATGAAGCCCCAGTGGGCATATTTCTGGATGCATTTGAAAGCAACAGAACCAGCTGTGCACCTCCATATGTGAAAGGTCTGATCAGACCAGTCTCATTCTAAAATCAACAGAATTGACAGAAAGATTGTTTTGCTACAACAGGGCAGTTCACAGCCCCAATACAGGCTGATGCCAAGTTTTTAAAAAGCTTTAATAAGCCAAGCCGGCCAGGAGTCAGAATATGATGTAGCTGTGTGGCATTGATGCAGCGCCTGACAACCCCAATCAGCCATAAATTAATTTTTACAAAGGGTAGAGGAAGACATTCAGAAAGGAGGAATGTGCCCTGATACTGTCAATCTTATCAGCATGATATTACATTGACATTCTAACCATCAGCTATGAACCTATGGAATGGTTACAAATTAAGTAATGGGATGAAATTAAGAAAAGATAAATTTTAAAATGAGGAGCTGAAAATGACTGAGGTCTGCAAGGCAGGAGCAATCTCAAAGACAACTGTAGGAAATCTGATTTCCAAGACATGTAAAGCTACATTGGACCAAGAGCTGGAGAGTATACATAGATATTAATCTTCCTGTAGCAGGCATTTGTCCTGTAGTTTTGTACTTTATACAATATTGCTATTAGAGCAAGATGAGAAACTTACAGCAAAACATTTTTTTTTATTTTTTCTGCAAAATTTCAGTTCATCTCAACCAAAAATTTTCTGAAGCAATATATCAGTTTTGAGGAAACATTGGTGGAGAACTGTTTCTTTATTTTAAGGGAGTAGTACAGTTAAACATCTAAAATGATCATATTCTCAGCAGAGGACATGGGGCCACTCTTTGTCCATGATCTCACCAGGCTTCCTCGTGGACACAAATGTGTGAGACTAGAGAAAAAACACACCAGAGGAGGAACCTGCCTTTGTGTTCCACTTATGGGGACAGCTCCACAGGGAGGAGAGGTCTCAGGTTCTGGGCCCTTTCCCATTGGCTTTTTTGCATTTTGTAAAGGTGAGGTGTCAGAGGTCTTTGCCCTGAGACACTTCTCGCACTTCTAAAGATACACTTCTACCTACTCGGACTAAGACACCCTGAGTTGTAGAGAGTTGAAACAGCACATTAGTACTTAAATTCTGTGTAAGTCCTTCCAAAGCACTGAAGTCTCTGGTGATCTGAAACCAATCTTTTAGTTTTATGGATAGGAACAGTCACTAATTAATTAGACTATTTATCCCTCGTCAAATTAAGCCAGCTTGTTAAAGGTGCAGAATCAATATAATCCATATAGCAAATCAGCTGAACTCTCTGCATAGTAACCCACGTTTTCTAAAAGCGGAGGAGCAGTAGCCTGTTTTATTCTAAAGCAAGTAATAGAAAGAGATATCCCTTACAAATTTACAACCATATTTTACTCAGTGAATGTGGGTTCTCTTTTGAAGTTTTGAAGATATGGATCTTCCCTGAAAGTAAGGGACATTATTGGTGAACCCTCTTTTGACAAAGATATACTCGTAACCTCCATGGTAGTATCTTGTACCTAACAGAATAGGATCCGTTTGCTTGCAAATTATGCAATATTGGTAGCTTGGGAAAGGCTAGTTCCTTACCTATGTACAGATCAGTGTAAAAGCCTCAAGGACTGCTGGGCTGCCAGTGATCTGTTGCAGGAGAACCAGGACCAGGTCCTAAGGAATATCCCCTGCCTAAGTCCTATCCCTCATCCAGACAGAAGTTAGCTGTGAGCCGGACACCCATGCATTCGAAATTCTTGTGGGCACATTCATCAGCTGTGATCCCTATAGGGACAGTATGTGGAGGAGACCAGGACTCAGGGACTCACTGTGGGGTGCCCCAGCCATTCAATCTAGACAGGGACTCAGTGACCAGCCCTTCTGGGTATAATTCTGTTTTGACGTTCCTTAAATATCGTGTCACTCTGACACCCTTGCAATGGCACAGAATGACTTGCAATGGCAATGTCTGCAGCAGAGTACAGTGTCTATAGGCAGCTCCAGGCAAAAAATCAGTTATTCATCTTGGCAATTTGTCTTTTGCCAAGAAGAAAGAGTAAAGCCATACAACCTTAGAATAGAAACCATACCCTAAAACAGACTAAATAAGCTTAGATGAACATCGCTCTGGTGGAGATTTGTATCCGGCTTTCTTGAATGATACTTGTCTTACTTAGGTTCCTTCAAGATCTTATATAGCTCCCGTTTATGAGACTCCATCCACTTTAGGTTCACAGAGCTGAACTTCTTCCATGACCTAAAAGAACTTAAAAAATCCTTTGGATGATATATTTTGATAGATATCCTTTGACTGTGTATTTTATGAAACCATATAGATATTTCCACTTTGTCCAGCTTTAGTGCTACTGAAGATATGAATATTCATTATCCTAAGATAGAGCTAGTAATTTAAATTATTTATGCATACATAAAGAGTTTTTTCATAACAAAAATAGCTTTTATAGTGCAATTTTATTATGTACAGACTATCTGCAGCTCTGAGAGCATAGGGTCAATAGATAGTTAGAATTTTTTATGAGCATCTCACCAGCTAGTGCAGAAAGTTAATGTTTTTCTTCCTTAGTCTTTTTTTTTTACCCCAAAAAAGTTTCTTTCTTTTTTTTTTATTTTTTTATTTTATTTATTTATTTTTTATTCATCCCAGAATGAACTGAGGATGTAATGGACTCCCTCCTTTAGCACATGTTTCTAAAAATGTGTGCTATTATTTATCAATCTCCATGTGAAGCGAAAGTTACTTCTGTCTGTTGTTTACACAGTTGCTCCTTTACACAATATGAATTACAAAAAAAGAAGATACATAAAACATTATTGAATTAAAGAAGTAAAATAGTGTTTAATCCATACCCAGCTGGATGTTACTAACGTGCTAATGTGTGTGCATCTGAATCTCTGTGTATGTGTGTGTGCATGTGTGTGCATGCATGTTCAGTGTGTATTTACTCCTGGATCTTAACAAAAGGCAGAGAATAGGTACTCCCAGCATATTTGTGTAGGCACACAAAATGTTTTGTCATCTTGACTGAGGTCTATACATCATAGCCACATAGAAAATGCACAGATGATAATTATCTTTTGAGCATATTAATCAGAAGAGCTGGTTTGCACTGTAATGTACAACACTATATGCACAGTCACCGTAAATTTAATTTTTAACTAACACACACAAAGCTTACCATTTGCTTAATTATTCTCCACAAGACGCTTAATAGAGCAGCAAACATCCTTTTGTCTCCTACAGATGTTAAAGCAATTCCATTGTACCAACAGAGTACACATCACTACCACACACACTCAAAGGGCTTGACTCCATTGTCATACATGGATATCTGAAATACATCTAGGATACCTGAGACATCTTCAAAGAGCTGACAGATATGACACATGAACAATGGGATCCATGCCTTTCTTCAGTGGAAGCTAGAGACCAGCCTTCTGAAATAGCACTGAAATGACTGAACAGAGACAAAGCTGAATGCAGATAGCAATCCCCTTACTCAGGGGAGTAAGTCAGGTTAAGGTTTAATAGTAGGTGCCTATACAAGGAATAAGTGTCTGTGATTTCACTAAGATTGTTTCAGTGTTGTCAGTGTAAGTATCTTACCCAGTTTCCAGCTGCTACGTCTAAGGCTTCAAGCCTCCTTCAAATCTTGTGTCCCATCTGCCAGCCATTTATAGGTATCTTTGCTGTCCTTTGGTATCTTAGATGGCAATAAGGACCCGTGTTTACACAGATCTTTCTTGACTATAGGGGCAACTTAGATAGCTACTTGTGAGTTCATGTATTTAACCCTGCAGTTAGGTGCCACAGATAGAGCCATGTATTCCTTATGTCTTTCACAGAGAAACAAGCTAGATTTGCATGAGAAATATTCTGTGGATTCTGAAAATTAGACTTTTTATTATACACAGATCATATAACACATGCAAACTCAGGATTTCTAAATCCTATTCTATGATATAAATCAGAAAAATGACTTGCAATGTAAGTAAGCATACAGTGAAGGCTTAGTAGCAAAAATAATCATGGGATCTCTTCTACAAAGCATATAACGTGTTTCATTAGAGGACAGGCACTGCTAAGACTGAAAAGAGAGTACAGCGGATTATCAACGTTATTTATGGCTTCCAGTCTCTGAGTCATGAGGCAAGATTAGTGGCACAAAAAGAACAGAGATTTCAGAGAATTCCCTCCCATCTGGAAAACAGCATAACAGAGTCATGTAGGGAAACTCTTTGATACTGTAATTAACTTGAAAACATGTTATCTTGATGTTGGCTTACACTTGGGAAAGTGATTTTAGAAGTTCTTCAAATCTGCAATTGTTGCAGTCTATCCAGTCAGGAATGAGTTGGCCTATTTCAGTGAGAGAAGAATAACTCCAAGAAAAATAATAGAAAATAATAATTTCTATCTTCTTAAAACCTTTTCATTTTGGGCTCCATAAACCTAGGGTAGAGAGCTGGCACCTTAATGGGTAAAAGTTTTTTTGTCTAAAGTAGAAGAAAGGTTCGGGAAGACTCCCTTACCAATAAATTCTCTTGCAGGTATTTTTTTCCTTTCCCTCCTGTAGACAATTATTTCACAGCAGCAGAAGGTGGCAGAAGTCACTTCATTTTTTATTTTTATTATTATTATTATTTTTTCTGTTGCCTCTTTTGTCAGGATCAAATCTAAAGGTAAGAAGAGATATAGGACACATGGAAGAAGGGGAAGGAGAAAAACACAGAACAAAGTAATTGCAATACACAAAGAAGTGAAGGGTTTTGTGTTCTTCATAATATTGTTTCTTTCTTTCCATACTGAAGAATGATGTCCCAGAATGGCAAAAATGGGGATTAGGAACTGTACTGGAAGGAAGGAAGACATCAGGTGGACTCTTCTCCTTCTATGGCTGCAAGTCTCCAGAGAAGATAATGTAAATCCACAGAAAATCACAGGTATAATGCAGAAACCATGAGAAAAAAAGATTGTCAGAACCATTTTTTTTTTTTTTTTGTAATCCCCACTTTTGTCTTTTTGTAAAACTTTCACTTAAGCTGGCTGAAATTTCATGGGCTTTATGTCAAAATCATCTTCGAAATTACTACTATAGCCATTGGCTTTTACCTTCTTGTCTTATCGATATTGCAGACAAAGGTAAGAAATCCAACAAAAACTTAGACAAGGGAGAAACTTGACAAACTGAGTATGTCCTATGGGACACAATTGTATATGTAGGAGTTGCTGGTATTGGAGGACAAATATGACATAAGAAACCAGAACAGAAAGCCAAGAATGCAAAGCCATTAGATACAGTTTGGGAGGGTGAGCAACAGATCTGTACTTAGTTCTTTCTTTTCTCTCCCACTCCTTTTTTTTTTTTTTATTACATTTATTTATTTATTTATTTATTTATTTAGAACTTCCATTCAAGTATGAAGAAAGAAAGAGGTAACAGGCTCAGGAGTAAATCAAATAGCATAGATGAGGGTACTGACAATTGGAAAACTGACCTCTTGTACCTGAGGTAAAATGGCTTCTAAGTCTCTAAGGGAAAGTTTCTGGGAAGCTAGCAAAGCTGCTTAACACACTGTCTTCTTTGTTGCTCTCTCTAAGGCATGAGAGCCTCTGATAAAAAGCCTTGACTTGTGGGGTTTTGGTGTCATACTTCATCAGCCTTAGCAATTATTCTGTGTACTTCTGAGCCATTTCCACAGCGTAATTTCTCTTAGGGCAAAAAGGTCTATCACTGAGACCATAATGGGGCGATCAAGGTTGCAACATTCGCAAACCAAAACCCATGGGCATAGATCTGAATATAAAGCATTGTCCTAAGAGCTATGGATGTTGCAAAAAGGAAACCTGCAGGACATAAATCCTTGAAAACTTTCATTTTAATGAAGCTCATTTTTAAGTCTTGATTTAAAGAAAGAGATTGCCAAGGTTTCTTCTAGCTGAAAACATTTACAGATCAGAAGAAATTCTAAGGGCATTACCAAATGCTGTAAATTTATACTGCAAGATGAATTTATGCAGATTTCAGACATTAACAATAAAATTGAATAATTAAGAGACTTGGAACAGACTCTGTGGATTAACACATTCTATGGCACACTGCATAAATGTATAAATTTATTAAATCAAAGTAAGCTGGGATGGAAATATTTTCAAGCTACAAATACACCTCTGGTCGAATGTTGTTAAAAAGTGGCAGTGTTATGATCTTGGGTCCCCAGGTCTGAAGTACATTATAATTAATGATAAACTCCTATGCTATTTACATTGCTCTAATGGCTCTAATAGTGAGAGATCTACTGAATGCATTAAAATAATTAAAGAGCTGTCTCATCTGTCTTTGCCTATAACGAAGAAACGGGTTCCTTGTGAAAAGTTATATACATACTTGTGAGTTCTGTGAGGAAAAATACTTTTTTTTTTTTTTTTTTTCCAAGACAAATTTGTTTTAAAATGTGGAAGTGGTTTCCAGTTATTGTTGAATGACATGAATTTTCCGAAATCCAACTCACTTTTAAAACTTCTTGTACTGGGTTTACATGACAAGGTCTTTGTAGGAGTGGGCTGCAGGGGTGGCCTCTGTGAGCAGAGCCCAGCAGCTGCCCCAGGTCAGATCAGAGCCAGCTCCAGACGGCTCCAAAAGGGATCCACTGCTGGCCAGAGCTGCGCCATGAGTGATGCTGGGTGGGCCTCTGGGAGAGCAGATTGAAGGAAGGGGAAATCTGCTGTGCTACAGCAGCTGGGAGAGAGGGGTGAGAGCTGAGAGAGAAGCAGCCCTGCAGCCCCCAAGGTGAGTGCAGCAGGAGGGCAGGAGGTGCTCCAGGCACGCAGCACAAGTTCCCCTGCGGCCCGTGGAGAGGCCCCTGGTGGAGCAGGCTGTCCCCCTGCAGCCCACGGGTCCCACACGGAGCAGATCTCCACGCTGCAGCCCGTGGAGGAGCCCCCGGTGGAGCAGGTGGATGTGGCCTGGAGGAGGCTGCGGCCCATGGAGAGCCCCCGCAGGAGCAGGCCCCGGGCCGGAGCTGCAGCCCGTGGAGAGGAGCCCACGCAGGAGCAGGGGTCTGGGGGGAGCTGCCGCCCGTGGGGGACCCGTGCTGGAGCAGTTTGCTCCTGGGGGATGGACCCCGTGGTACGGAGCCATGTGGGAGCAGTTCTGGAAGAGCTGCAGCCTGTGGGCAGCCCCCCAGGCTCAGTTCGGGAAGGACGGCATCCCGTGGGAGGGACCCCACGGGGAGCAGGGGCAGGGAGGGACCGTGAAGGAGCGGCGGAGACGAAGCGTCAGGGACTGACCGCAGCCCCCATTCCCCATTCCCGTGCACTGCCTGGGGGGGAGGAGGTGGAAGAGGTTGGATGGGGGGAAGGTGTTTTTAGTTTACTTTTAGTTTCACACTGCTCTAGTCTGTTAGAAGTAAGCAATAAATTACATTAATCTTGCTACACTGAGTCTGGTGAGCCCATGACAACAACTGGTGAGTGTCCTCTTTGTCCTTATCTCAACTCTTGATCCCTTTTCCATCATTTTTTCCCACTGGCCTTCCGAGGAAGGGAAGTGAGAGAGCGATGTAGTGGTGTGAAGCAACCTACAGGTGTAAGACCACCACACCTCTGACTTTTCAGAATTTCACAGCACCCAAAATTTAATCCATATTCTCTGTGCAGACTGAGAAAATTATTAGGTCTGATATCCATTTCAAGTATTCACTGAGGGAGGATCGTTAATCCAGCACATCTAGGCACTAGGTGCAATTGTTGCTGCAATAATTTCTATTTTACTGGCTTCCCAGATGCCAATTTGTGGATACAGTTTGAAGTCTTATAACTGGTCTATCTGTCAAGACTACCTTTTTTTTTTCTCACTAGAAGACATTAAACTACTTGTTCCATAGACTGCTAAACTAACAAGGCAGCACTGTAGCATTCAGAAGTTACACTGTCCCTTTCTTGTTTTTTTTTGTCTACTCAGATCCCTTTGTCTGTCCTGGAGCCTCTCCCACTACAGCCTTCTCCGATGGGCTCTCAAAAACTTTCAGCAATTCCTTCACTGGGACTCAACAGAAGAGGTGTAGCTCATCTCATCACTCTGGAGCAGATGAAAACACATATCCGACATGAAATATAAATTCTTTACCAAGAAAATTAATGAAAATGGGGAAAGGGGAGGTGGAAGGAGAAATGGGAAGGGAAGGGAAGGGAAGGGAAGGGAAGGGAAGGGAAGGGAAGGGAAGGGAAGGGAAGGGAAGGGAAGGGAAGGGAAGGGAAGGGAAGGGAAGGGAAGGGAAGGGAAGGGAAGGGAAGGGAAGGGAAGGGAAGGGAAGGGAAGGGAAGGGAAGGGAAGGGAAGGGAAGGGAAGGGAAGGGAAGGGAAGGGAAGGGAAGGGAAGGGAAAAACAGCAACAGAAAATATTGTTGTTGTTGAATATGTTACAGTATAAAATCAGTCTCAGCAACTGTTGCACAGATTCCTCAGAGACTGAACTGGGGTGAATAATATTTTTTTCAGCGTTCATCATCGCAGAGTATTGGCTGCTGGATGATCCCGAGTAAACCTTGGGCTTAATTGACAAGAAAAGCACAATAATATCACATTATCTGTTCCTCACTGAATGTGTTAGTGCTATAGTACAGCCAGAAATCTACTGCTGTCATGTTAAGCCAAAGACATTAAACATGGTGTTTCCAGATGGTTACAAGGGAGACAAACTCCTCTCTTACCTCCTTTAGCCTAAAGCAATACTAATAGTGGGCACTATTTGTGTAAACACTGGAGACAATTTTTTTCATGATTCTCCTGTAGGAGTCATGGCAACCAGCTATCACTAAAATGATGCTTTTATTTTGGTTGTTCTCAGAGAAAATGAATTTTGGCAACATAAGGTGCTATGCACATAAGTTTGAGATATTGTGATTAAATAAAAGTCATCATAATCACTTCAACTGCATTGAAACAACAGGAGGAAAAGAAATAAAATTTGTCATATGGGAAAAAAGTCTGTAGGGAAAAATTATTTTCAGACTTCTCACAGGGTACAATCAACACTAAAAGGCAAAAAAAATTAAAAACTATTTAAAAAAATCACTTGAGAACATGCTTTCAGATTAAATTATTCAAATTCCTTTCATAATGAAAGTCTCGTAAAATTGAAATGCATTCATCTCTTCTAGTAGTATTCCACAAAGATTTCTTCTCGACTGATGAAATAGACTTTGCCTCGAAGGACTGTCACATTAACAATCTCATGCATTCTTTTTATGGGAACATGCTGCAGAAACAGTCAAACAGAAGAGTTCTGTTGTCTGTGGAGATTTAGCTAACATACACAGGGATTTAATGAGGACTTGCCAACATGAGTCCATACCAGGATAAATCAATTTAAGAAAATAAGTAATTATTTGGAAATGAGGAAACCCATGAAGGCTTAATCATTTGTGCTCTGTTTTGCTTGGAGTACAAGTACATTCATCACACAACCTCTGTGTTTTGGTCTGCAGAGTTGCAGAGTTGTGCTGGTTCACATAGTTTTCCTCCATGTTCCCTCACTGGTGGATCTGAGTTCAAGCAGATTTTGTACGGGCAGAAGTCCCTCCTTTGGTGGTGCATAGCAGTTCAGATTATTAATAGACAGCTAGTGGAATTGTCCCTTTGCCTTCTCTTTTGCAAGAATATAGAAATGCAAGCACCATACCTCTTTAGCTCTTGTATTATTTAGTCTGTGTTGTTTAGATGTGGACCACAATGACTAGAACCAAAAATCTTTAATAACATCCTAGTACTACTTTATCTCATGCTGGACTTCATACACTGGCAACAAAACCACTCACACACTCACATGGCATGATTTCATTTTCCTGGAAGCAGGGCACCAACGCTGGGGAAAACAGTAAATGTTTTGTTTGCACACTGCACCTGCACAGTTTGTTAATTTAATTATTTAAGAGGAAAGTAACTACATTATTTAATTTCAGGCTGCAGACTTGAAGCCTTTAGGCTACAGACACTTCATTGACATGCTAAATTAGGAAACTATGAGGGAAAGCAGCCCCCCACCTCAAGCATGAAGCTTCAGCAGAAATCTTAAATGGACCTTGGCAGATTGGCTCTTCCTCTAGAAGAGGCATTTACTCCTGTCTGTTCACAGTTAGACAGCTCGCTCATTTATTTCAGAAGGACTGCTTCAGTGGGTGACTGATAATTTAAGGCTGCAAGCTTGGCTGACTGGATTCCAGCTTAGGATCCTGACTGGGACACCTCAGTTCAGTGAATAAATCTCAGACTGTGACATTAGTACCTCTTCCTTTTTTCCTTCCTTATATTTTTTGTATGACATTTTTTTTTCTTCTTTATATTCTACTTAAAGCTCTTTTTTATTATTTATTTATTTAACCCTTGTCATCTGCTTTTCCTCTTTTCCCATTTTTCTTTTTTTCTTAAATCTCATCTTCCCCTTTTCTGTAATATCATGTGGTTTTATTTCTTCTTGGTTATAGTAGTTTTATATGAGCAGCTCTATCAGTGGTATAAAATTTGTGCTTGCACAGTACTTTCAATCTTCAGCTACCATAGGAAAATTGCTTAATGAATCTCCACAACTTACCTATGAGGTAAGGCTACCAAATGTTATTACTGCATTCTTTCTTTTTTTTTTTTTTTTTTTTTAACCTTACTCACTGAAAAGGCCAATATGTAAAACATGGCCAAGGCAACCCTTCTCATCATATTTAGCTTTTATTGTTTTACTTCATCATTAATGTTCTTTTGTCTCCTCTTTTTCTTTAACCTTATTCAAATCTTTAATTCTATTTACCTTCTGGTTATCACACACAGAGGTGACTGTTAGGGGGTTATTTTGATCGATTTAATATGACTAGCTCCGTAGCTGCATGCTATCTGTTATTATCCATAGCCATTAAACTACATTTACTTGGTTAGAATTATTGTGTTTCAGAAATTGCTGTTATTCTTTTATATGTATCAAAGGCACCTCTTCTTTTATTTCCATTTAAAATACTGGTTCTTTTATCTTTTTCAACTTTTATGTCACCATTTGAGCTGCAAAGCTTTTATAAATTGAGTTTGAAGTATCTCCTCAGAACTCTGCTATTAGTCATACAGTGGAGTCATCCCTGCTTTTTTTTTTTTTTTCCCCCTTCTTTTCTTTTAAAAGAACAGAGCAATATCTCTTCACAGTGGTACACGATATATAATTCCTAGGACAAATAAAACCACACTACAGCACCATGGACCTTTAATGTTCTGTTTTACTTCCTTTTGAATGAGCCAGGAAAAGGACATAACCCAGTGTTTTCAACAGTCACATTGGTAGAGGCAGCCAGAAGACACATGCAACTCATTAGGAACATCACACTGCAGAGAATATTCTTCACAATGTGTTTTTGGGGGTAAGGAAGTCAAGTCATACTCATTCCTTATTTGTCAGAAATAAGAGTAGGAATCTCTACTGATGATTCTTTCAAAAAAGAAAATGTGATAATATGATAATTAAAGTTCTATTCACATTTAAATAATAAACAAAATCTAAAGTAGTTGAATCGTGTAGGTCTGCAATTACGTAATTTCACACATAAATTAAATTGCCTCATTACTTATATTCTCTATTACGCTAATACTAGAATCAATGGCCAAGATAAAGTCTAATCCAAGGGTTAACCTGGAGTCTAAGGGCCTAAGGGGAAAAAATAAATAAATTAAAAAATTAAAATAAAAAAAGGGCAAAGAAACTGAAGCAAAAGAAGTGAAAGAAGTGAAGTGACGTATAACATACAGGTCAGCGAGCACCTCTGATTTCAGCAGAAATATTCATATCACAGCCAGGTAAGTTCTTGTTACAGCTAAGGCTGTTTAGAAAAATTCAGTCAAAATTTGCATTTGAGATTATTTCCAAACCAGATGATTTTTCTGCACACTGTATTTTGGAATCATGATTGGGCACACCTAGACTTAGGTACATCACGTTATCTGGCCAAATGCCTGTGTGTGTGTGTGTGTGTGTGTGTGTGTGTGTGTGTGTATGTGTGTATCCATGTGCGTGCATGTTCTAGTTCTGTTTCTGCCTTCTTAAACTCCTTGTTTATGGTTTTGGGTAAAGAATTCTGTCTAAAGAGAAAAACAAATTAAAAAGCTCCCCAGGCACCTTCTACAAATGCACACTTTTGAGTCGAATTATCGTAGGCGTTGATGGAATGCTTTCTACAGAAAGTCTGTGTTCAAAACGCTTAGTTTTTCTCCAGAACGTTCTGTGTGTTCACTAGAGGTTGTTCTTGAGTATCAACTGGCCCCAGACGCAGCTGCATTCGCGGCCAGTTAGTACAGTTAACTGCTTCCTTCAGGGGCTCCCCAGCTGCGTTCCTGTGTTGCAGCTTGCTATTTCTGAGTCCTCTCACTATTAATGCAGCCACACCAATTTCTCCTCCTTCATCTTCTGCCCTGCCAAGACAAGTACTTGATGACATTGACCATACATTCTTCTGCTAGCGATGTCTCATAAATTTTACGAATACATCAGTTACAAATTGTTCAGATTTTATGTTGAGGGACACAGAAGAGTCTTTAAGAGAGTCTGCAGCTTTTACTGAAGCAAAACACCATCTGGAATAAATGATATACTTGCCTACACAAGCCCACTCTACTTGCTTCTACCTCGCTGTAGAACTTCAGCATCTATATCACAGACATATTTATTCCGCCTACTATCCGTGGGACTATCTCACTTAGCTTTAGCTACCTAGAAGTTAGGCATCTGGTCTAAGCTGGCAGGTTGAACTCCCTTTATATTCAGCAGAGAGTGACAGGCCCTCTGGATGAGGGTGGGATGGAGAGGAGTTTCTTTCTGCAAAGATCCACTCTAATGCACAGAATTACCCTGAAAGTCTAGCTTAGGCTCAATAAGGCTCATCCTCTACCTGCAGTAGAGGATGCCATGCACTATTGCTTTCCAAAGCATTTTTTAGTTAAGACTACTGATTTCCTTTCTATATATATAAGTGAACATAAAAATGAGATTTACTTTAAAGGTGGCAGAAATATCTCTGCTAAATAATATGTGCAACCATTTTTCATTTGTTTTCAAAACTACTGTGGCTTGCTTGTCTAGAGGAAGAAGTAATAGGAGAAAAATAATAGGGGAAAAATGTTTTCAAAACTCTTACTCAGGGTCTTTTTCTGACTGTACAGACCATTTCCTCTTAGGACAATTCAAGTCAAGTGGGGACAATTCAAGAGGAATGTGGCATGTTCCCTGCTTAGCACATGCATGACCATCCTGTTGTTACCAACAGCATGATTCCCATTTGCCATCCTTTGCTTTAAATCTTCATTGTTTACTTGCTGAGGCAAAATATTCCATAAAAAAAAAAAAAAACCTTCTAAGAAAAAAGAAACATCACTGAGAGTTTTCTCTGGCATCTGCAAGGTTTGGCTTCCAAGTGGGAGCATAATGCATAGACTTCACTGCAGCATCACTCAAGGGCAGAAGGCAATCAAGTAACACAGCGAGGGCTATCAGCCATGTGAATCTCACTGGGTTATATTCCCTAAGACAGAAATCTTAGATCTTCTTAACAAGTGCTAAAGAAAGAGCTAATTAGGAAATATTATCTTTTAACTATTCAAATTTCTCTGAACACAAAGTCTATCTATTAAAAGATCAAAGGATTGCATTTCTTTTCCCTCACTGTATGTTAACTTTATTGGGCGTATTAACTATGTATGTGCAGTTGTTTGGGGTTTTTTTTATTATTATTTTTTTTTCCATTATTATATATTGTCATCTTTTCCTCTCTGCTTCTGAGATAACTTGTTTTATTTCAGTCATCTTCTTTCTGGGCAATCATTTGTAAACAATAACAGCTTGGATCACTCTTAGTACACTGCTTTTTTCTCCTGGTCAGAAAATAATGAGAAATTATTCCATGTTTCACATTAAAAAAAAGGCATTTGCAGAATAATCCAGAGAACACCATTCACACAAACAACCAAGAAAGTTTATTTTCAGTATGATCATTATCTATTTGCTTGGAGTTGGTGAGAAAGAGACTCCACGCCCTATATCTCTGGGCAGCTTTTCACTAGCGGGATAGCTTAGGCATGGAAGGTCCATTGCAGGAATCTGGGATCCACCAACCAATGGCCAGGCTGGAGCTGTCACAAGGGTCAAGGTCCCCTGCAGAAAGGGGGTCTCTGCTGGAACTCGGCTCTGAACCTGCCCCAGCTACCTCCACCGACATCAGAGACTGCCAGAACCAAGGGTAGCTTGCAGGGGTCCACCAGAGAAGCACCGTGATGCTGAAAGTGACACTTGGTTCCTATAAAGCCACCTTCTGTCAGGTCTTCATCCATGGGGAGTTTCCCTTAATTTCTATTTAATTTCAAGTTTTGGTGCTGCAGAACAGGAGAATATCTGAATATACTACCTGGGATGTATTGTGTAATGCACTGAAACGTAATTACTCCAAAGAATTCCGAGGAATTTGACAACACAAAGGGTTGTAATATGTAATAAAAATATATTGTAGATCTTTCTTTTTACATATACAGCTGCCGTCAGGGCTTCTAATGAATTTGTTTGAAGTCAACAAAAACTGCCAAAATACAAGGACTTAATTCATATGCTTGAAAACATATTATTTTAAAATATCTTTGTTGGATTTTTCTTACCTGTGCATTTTGGCTGATCTGCTCATGAGCTAGAAGACATGAAAAAAAAGAGGGTCTTATGCTTCAGAAAATGTACACTAATGAGGGAAAAAAAGAAAGAATGACATGCTGGCTCTCTCATGATAAATCTCCTTCTGATGACATTGTCTAGCAAAAGTTCTGCAAATCCAAACACATTTTGATTAATGTAGCACATAGGGTCAGAAAACAAACAAACAAGCAAAGAAAATAAACAACTAACAAAAAAAAAGGCAGAAATAATGATCAATTCAAATTACTTTTTCTGTATTACTTAGCTAAATCCAAATATCAGAAACTTAATATTTTTCAATAATCACAATAAAATTAAAATCTAAGACAGCATTTCTCTGTGTTACTGCTGCTGCCGAATAATTTGCTTTCCAAGTGAGATATTTTGGATAGTTTTCAGTTTGAGGAGAGGCTGTAAACACAGCTGATAAAAAGCTCAAAGTTACAAAGTAAGAAGTGTCCAACAACAATTAATAAGGATTTAAAAATTAAATGCAAGTTAATACAGTTATGTGCAATATCATTTTAATGTTTTTTTTATTGTTTAAATAAAAATTCAGCTACAGTGGGCTATTTAGAATAGGGGCTATTCATTTCTTTATATGTTACTTTTTTATTTTATTTTAGTACAGCTCTATTTTTTGTCCTTAACAATAGGAAATATATTTCAGCATTTAAATATTAACATTTTTATTTAAATATTAAATATTATGTTCCTCTTGTGATTCTTCAACTATTTTAAAAGCTTATTTAAAATAAATAAATAAATAGTCTCTATCTGGTTTAAGACTAGTTTAAAATTTTGACAGAAATCATAAAAATTTAATATTTATGTTACATGTTTAATTCTTAATGCCTAAAATTCCTTTTAGGATTGTTAAGCTAGTTTAAGAGGAGGATTAGTGTGGGATACTTGAATTTAAAATATCAAAATTTCATGTTAATTATGCAGTGGTAGGCCATACATTCAAACACAAATACTAAGAGAAAAAAAAAAATTTACCTGAAACATCATTACCTTTGTCAAACTGCCTGGCACAGAATATGAACACTTAAAAATAGTCTCTTGTTTAAATTCAAAAATAACTTTGTAGCAATCCAGAAATTTAAAGATTATCAAGGATTACTACTCTGCCATGGTAAATAGTGTTTGCTTAGGAACCACAGCCACTAATATTTTCCTTCAGGTCTTTGAATTCATTTTGAGAGACAGCATGTCACTGAAAGAAGAGAGCTAATCATAACCTGTAGACATTGAAGAGCAGAGGACTGTCCCTACGGCCAATAAACCTCACCACTGAAATATGTTTATTTCTATCACTGGGGCTATTTGTACCAAAAAACTTCAGACTCTGTTTATGTGAATACTCCTGAAAGAGATAACATAAGCTTCACTGCCCCCAGTAAGACAGGTTAAATCTGTGCTGTTAATGAAGCAGTATTTGCACATAGTGAAAAGTCACAGGACAGCCCCAAAAAGAGCTGAGCTGCTCAGCCCATAAAAGGCTGTAGCTGGCATTATGCTGAGCTCTTCATTGTGCTCCCCCTGCTCTGAGGGATGGATATTACACTGGCTCTGGATGCTTCTGCAATATCTATTTCAAAGAGACAGTGCTAATTCTGTGCAGGAAAAAAAAATACAAGAATAATTGCTATAATTGCTATAAAACTAATCACTAAACATACTTGTGAGTGCTCTTTAGCCATCATTTCCCAGTGTCTCATTCTCACCATTGAATCTTTATACATCTATTTTCTGTTTTAAAATTGGTATTACCTATCTGCCAGCTTTTAATATAAGGAATCACCCAAGCTCCAAATATTATTATAATATTGCACATGTAAAGGAATTGTTAAAAGAAGAGATTTATAACTAGGCTAATGGAGTTCAGGTTTGGTTATATTTCCACTACTGTATTTCAAATGAAATGCTAAAGTAAAGTAGTAGGAAAAAGTGAAAGAAAGGAAAAAAAAAAAAAAAAGGAAAGGAAAGAAAGGAAGAAATGAAAGAAAGGAAGGAAGAAGGGAAGAAAAGAAGAAAGGAAGAAAGGAAGAGAGAAAGGAAGAGAGAAAGGAAGAGAGGAAGGGAGGAAGGAAGAGGAAGAGAGGAAGGAAGGAAGAGAGGAAAGAAGAGAGGAAGGGAGGAAGGAAGAGAGGAAGAGAGGAAGGAAGGGAGAGAAAGAGAGAGAAAGAGAGAGAGAGAGAAACAGAGAGAGAAAGAGAGAGAAAGAGAGAAAGAGAGAGAAAGAGAGAAAGAGAGAGAAAGAGAGAGAGAAAGAGAGAGAGAAAGAGAAAGGAAGAGAGAGAGAGAAAGAGAAAGAGAGAGAGAGAGAAAAAGAAAGGAAAGAAAGAAAGAAAGAAAGAAAGAAAGAAAGAAAGAAAGAAAGAAAGAAAGAAAGAAAGAGAGAAAGAGAAAGAAAGAAAGAAAGAAAGAAAGAAAGAAAGAAAGAAAGAAAGAAAGAAAGAAAGAAAGAAAGAAAGAAAGAATATTCTAGGGAAGCTAATTGTATAAAATTAATAACGGTCTGGATTTATCAGTGCTAACCTGTATTTGATATATTCCCTGATTGAGCTGAACTAAGGCTCACAAGTGTCTGGAAGAACTCATTACAAAAATATCAACCCCTGCTTCAAACCACAAAGCTTGTTCATGTCATAGCAGAGAAGAGAAAAGGAATCCAGAGGTTTAATTAGAAGCACAACATACCTCCACAGAGACACCACAAGCTGCACATGCTGACTGGCTAAAAGCCAGTTACATCTTATGGGCCCTTTGCAGTAGTGATATTCCTTTCAGAATTAAAGCCATAAATGCTCTGGAATTGTGGCACGGGAAGAGTGTACACACTGCAAACTTGTTGCACTGCAAGGAGTCTGACAATCTCGCCAAATGTGATGGCATTCACAAAAGGTTTGCTGGAGGATTCAGCTTCAGGGGTGACCCCTTTCGAGCCCCCTCTTCCTGCAAGGACACAGCATCTGGAGTGACTGCAGCACTGCTGTGAATCACATTCCACCTTTACCTCAGGCCTGGTGAGCTACATAGAGAAATACACTGGCTAGGCTTATGTAGGTACAAAAATATGTTATATTTATCTGTGCCTTCTTGCTTTCTTGTGTTTCTCAAGCAAATAAAAACATCATCTCAAAACATTTATGACTAGTCTACACACTGTGAATTTTCTACTTGTGTAGCTTAGATATTTAAAGCATGTAAAGGCAATCTTTACAGAAATAATTCATAAAGAGATAATGGGTTGGAATATTTTTGCCTGGTTTCTAAGGAAATGAAACTGATACAGTCTCTCTTCCTATTAATTCTCCCACAGTCCCCATAACTTCTGAAGCTGTCAGCCAACATCAAGCACATTTGACAGGTATGGATGTCTCACATTTAAGAACACAAGAAATACACTCCCAGCTCACACAATGGCACATCTATCCACTGGAATTCTGCCTTAGTCGGTGGAAGTGGGAGAGGCTGTTTAGGGAGAGCACAAACACCCCTTTCCACAAAATCCACTGTTGTAGATGCATCATCCTTGCCTGTATCTTCTAGCAATTTATAAATAAACTCTTGCACATTTTGTGAAAACCAGCAGGAGGGCAGAAGAGAGACACACAAATCAGTGCCTTTTCTAGCATGCTTCTGTGCAATTTAATGTGATTGAACCTCCCCAGCAGCACTTAAGACAGTCAGTGTGTCTGTACTGAAAGCCATCTAGCACTTGTGTGTTTTGAATTGGGTCAAAGCTAGCAGAGCAGTGAAAGGCAACTAAAAGGAGGGCAGCTGGTGGACAAAAGCCACAGGAAAGTCCTACCACCCTGGGAATAACTTGTCATGTCTGTTTATTTGTGCTTCCTATGTTCCTCTTTTTCTGTGTGGCTAGTATTCAGTGTTTGAGGCATTTTTTCCCCATTAGAAGAAACTGATGATACAATTTATTTATTTATATATTTATTTATTGTACGTAGTTTGGTTTGTTTGTCTGCACAACCTGTTTCTTTGGATACACTGACAGATAGGGGTAACAGCCTCTCTTCATAAAGCACTAAGCCTCTTCTTCCAGACATAGGAGGAAGGAGATCTCCTTCTTAAATTCCTGTCAGGACAACTTATCAGTGCATTTTCTGACTGGTTTTTGAATTTTCAGCTGTATCTGTCACATGTCTGCAGCTGTAACCTTTCCCTATACTGATCATCTTCTGAACTTCTGACCCATACATCTTTTGACTTTGCTTATTGTTGAGCAAATTCAGTTGTTTAACTGTCTTAATTACTTTTGTGAGCTCTCATGAATATAGAAAATCTTCCTTCAAACCCTGTTTTGTGTTCCAAAACAAGCCTGCTTGTAGACACCTATTTTCTCCAAGACAACATCACTCAAAGATTTGATGCATTTGTTTCATTTTCTAACAGAGCTGAGCAGAACATCCACAGTAAGTGCAAAATACCTTTCTAACTAGGTAGGGGTGAACCCTTTAAAAACCAGTCCAGTTTGCAGCAAATAATAGTCTCCATCAACATTAAAAAGAAAAGAGAACAAAAGCCAGAACAAAGTGCAATATATATTTTGGAAAGTGCCTTCTAGCTCATTTGTCTGAACACTTACTCTCACTGAGCACTGAGAAAATTAAAACCAAAGACTAAAATCAGTGAGTATTTGTAACTTAGCTGTGAGATGATGCACAGAATGAAGTAGATGTGAATCGTCTTGAAACTTTATAAAGAGGGGAAATGCTTAGTACGAAGAATGAAGGTAGAGGTCTAAGGACAGAAAATAATATTGGTAGAATCCCTTCTTGGGATTTATTTTATAATCTCTGTCCCTTTATGGGGCAGGGAAAAAATAAAATAAATAAATAAAAAGCCTTAAGGAGACCAAGTGAAATGGCAGAAAACATGGAAACCCATACATCAGAGAACATTCCCACAAGACTAAACAAGTTTTCCTGTCCCCTACCTGGCCCAGGAAAGGGGGGTGGAAGGGGCTATACCATCCGTAGATTTACCACACTTTGTGCTGACACCTGAGAAAACTCCAAACTCAGACAGAAATAGCTCAAATCTCACCCAGGAGAAGTGCTTCTGCCTGTTTTAAAACTGTTTAAAAATATTGGTTGCATATATGTGGCTGTACTTTTGCAAGACCGAGGTTTTCAACAGGTTATTAATTAAACAATTATTTATGTAAGTAAGAGAGTACAGAATTTGTGAGTTTTGTATCTGCCATTTAAAAATGTCACCTAAAATTTGGTACTTGAAATCCCTCCCCAAGGATACAGTTGAGCCCCCTGGTGTTTTTGATGAACACACAGCATAATTGATTAGAAGAACACTTTCTTGTTTCCTGCCAAGAGCTTTTTTCCTTAAGTGATATGCACCAATTACCAGGTCAAGTCAACACTTACATTGACTGAATCTATGAATCTGTATTGCATTAAGCCACTACAGCATTTTTTATCTACAGCTACCTTCAAAGCTGCTCAGCTGCTCAGAATTGTGCACTGGTCAGGTGAGAGTGATGCAGTAATTCTGTGTCATTCTTCTCAATTATTGTGGGAATGGGTCCTGTGTTCTCAGTGGCCAAAGCCTCTTTCTTTTTTCTAGGTGCAATTTGGGTTGATTAAGCACTGTGAGGACCAAACTGTCTTGAAGCTCATTGGTTTAAATTATTATCTCCCTATGGATAGCAGCTATGAGAGGTGATGCTGGAAGTATTGAAAGTGCTAATTCCTTGCTGTTAACACTTCTGTTTCTTTATTTACCTGTAATACTAGAGCACTGAAGAGTCCTGGCCAGAGGTGGATAGCTATCTTAAAGCCTGGGAACTGCCTATGAGTTATTTCCTGGGCAGTGGAAATCTCTTTCTACCTGGACTGAAACAGATCTTTCCCCTCTACAATAGCATAAGGACTGAGCTTCTTCCTCAGGCTTTGAAAGAGATCCCTGAGGTTTTGAAAAAATTGGGATTTATAAGTAAAATGAGGGGTATCTGTTTACTACTTTTTTTTTTTTTTCTGTTGTTTTTACCAGGTCTGGGAAAGTTCTAGTTGTATCGCAATAGAAAAACACAATAGTATTTTGACGTGTCAATGGCAGTTAGACATGTAAATAGTTGGGTAGTTATGTATCAGCTATAAATAAATGTCTTCCATCCATCAAGTAAGCGTACAAGCATACTGTCACTGAAAAAAAATACACATTGCATTAATGTAATCTCTGATGAAATAATGTTTTTCCATCTGTCACAAATTTTACCATAATAAATGGGAACTGTATGCAAGCTTTATTTTAATGTATGATTTAACACAAGGCCTTTTACATCGTAAGTTCTTAGTAAAAAAAATCTTTCAGTGAAATATTATTGACCATTTATTTCAATGTGTAAGCATTAATAATATCTGCTTCTTCTTTCAGTAAAACTGAGGGAGCATTTGCTCTAACTTGTATGACAAAAACTGGCACAGCATCAAACAAGCCTCATCTTCATGCTCCTGGCAGGCCAAATTGGTATCATAGAATCATGGAATCATAGAATATCCCGAGTTGGAAAAGACCCATATGGATCATCAAGTCTAACTCCTGGCACCACACAGGTCTACCCAAAAATTCAGATCATGGAATCCTCAGAGGTTCAGTCACCATGACTTCCCCTGGAAGAGCAATGAAGGGATGTGGTTAGCAAAGAGACTTCTTTCTTTGGTCAGTCTGGGTAGGACATAAAATGGGAGAACAGTCTGTCATGGTATGAAAAGTCTCCTATTCTCTCTCAGTGCTGTGCTGAGGAGTGGATTCCTTTCTCCTGCCTCTATAGCAGTATCTTAATGTGTTAAAACAACAATTGCCAGTTCGGTGTCTTTGAGAGCCAACCATGAGCTACATCTTAATTAAATACCAAATGTTTCCTCAGTTGTGTTGCTCAAAAACTATCCAGGAGCTCTGGCAGATTTCTCATGATTAAGCTGTCTTCTCTACATTACAAGATAGTACTCAGTGTCTACTGTCCTGCTGCAGGACTGGTGCATCCCACACCAGAGTTACACCAGGAATAGACTATATCTCTTATCTTGTAGACGTTGATGAATGAAATGGATTAATTTCCAATAATATTTTGGTATTTGTTTTTATTGTTCAACATCTTCATCAATGACCTGGACAAAGGGATAGAGTCTCCCCTCAACAAATACACCAATGATACAAAGCTGGGAGGAGTGGCTGACACACCAGAAAGCTGTGCTGCCATTCAGCGAGACCTGGACAGGCTGGAGAGTTGGACAGAGAGGAACCTGATGAGGTTCAACAACAGCAAGTGTAGAGTCTTGCACCTGGGGAGGAATAATCACATGCATCGGTACAGGTTAGTCATACAGATGTTGTGCACACACTCTATAAGTAACTTCTTGAAGTAGTGAATGGGACTAGTCCTAGGACAGATTCTTCCTGTAGACCCCAGGACTTCCCAGGAAAATATTCCATTGATAACTGTACAGTGACAAGTAGAATCACAGTTGTAGGGAGGATGAGAGCAATGGTTCAACAGCAGCTATAATAAAATAAAATAAAATAAAATAAAATAAAATAAAATAAAATAAAATAAAATAAAATAAAATAAAAATAGTTGGTGGAGCAACAGAAGGCTTTAATGATATATAGCTTTTATTTAACAGTAGGAAGCATATGTGATAGAAAGACACTGTTTGGGAGGTTGGATTTTTCAGGGGTGGCATACAAAGAAAATTATCTTTGCTGCAACAAAGTGAAGCAAGTTAAGAACCAGAAAAGAATGTGCAGTAGTCTTCATCCTTGGAGACATATTTCTCCTAGCTTCATGACTTCTGGCTCTGAGCTGGAGTTTTCTTCATTTCTAGGGGAGTGTTACAAAACCTATCTACCAAGCTGGTTCAGAAACTGTGAGATGAACAGGGGGAAGCCACATTTCCTGGGAGATATATCAGTTCTAGGATTGAAAACTAGACTATTTTGCACACACCAATTCTTGATTTTTACACTACAACTTTCACTGTTGATTTGAATAACCAACTTATTAAGCAAATCTAGCTTTATTCTTCATATAGTTTATTTTTCAGAGTTCCTAAGATTAGTAATTATACTATTGGTGTTTACTCTTAACCTCATTTCTCCTTCTACAGAAAAAGTCTTCAGCATCCTTTTTATCCCTTATTATTTTTACATGATTGATGGGTTATCTCAAATTGCGATGGCTTCATTTTTGATATCTCATTGCTGTTAGTACCAGAAATACCTTCCAAGATGCAGTCACTGTCTCAGTGGATGGATAGCAAATGATTTCAAACTTCCTTAGCTATTAAATATCTGTATTTTTAATTGCTGAACAGAAAAGATAAGTTTCTGCAGATTCTGGTCTTGGTTAGTATGGGTTAAATCTAATGTAACTTTACTGAAGTCTTTCATTTATGATGCTGTAACGCAGTATGAACTATGACCTCTGCACTAGTAAAATCAAGTGTTTCATCTGAAAACATGTTGCCAAGCATTGCATGGGAAACATTCCAAAATCAATACTCTTTGTAATATTATTGCCACTTGAAAAATCATATCTATGCCTCACACACGCAAAACAGCCCTAAATAAGCTAACATTTTTATTATTATTATTTTATTTATTTTATTGCAGAAAATTTGTAATAGAAAGGGACTGCAGAAACAGAACAGTTGTTGGTAAGTTTAAACAGTAATATAATTCCATAGTAACCATTTTTCTTCAAACTCATTCAATGTTACTTGGACTGAAGCTGCAATGTCTTGATTTAAAAAGTCATTTGTTAAAAATTATTAAATCAAGTACTGTTTCTTTAGTTTATCTAATTACAGTTATTGAGAAACCGGGTAATGATACAACATGGTGCACTCACTAAGTATGTAAATATGTAAGCCTAGAAACTTAGGCTTACACCTAGATGCATAGATCAATAGGATGCATAAATCGACAATAAACATACACAAGGCTTAGGGAATGAATGTAAGAAAGGTTTAGGGAATGAATGTAAGATTTTAGTCTTATTTGCAAAGTGACTAAGCTGAAAGCAGCATGCCAGCTTTATATGTGTGCTGGATATACCCTCTAGTGCATACAGAGTATATGCTAACTGTACTTCTTAGTGCTTAAAATTATCTAGATTGTGGCAGATCAGAAAACTGGGCAATGCAGCTTGCAAAGAGCAAGTGGGTCACTGCATATTTCCAGCTCCCCTCTAGAGAATTGCCATCTGCCTGCCTGGCTCCCCGCCACCTCGTGCCCAGGAGCAAAAGAGCCAGGAGGGCTATTGCAAAAGGTGGAAAGTGCTGCAACCTCTGTTCCCATGAGCCTATTCTTACAGAAAAAGAAAAAAAAAAAAAAGGAAAAAAAAAAAAAGGAAAAAAAAAGGAGAGAGAGAAAACATCTAACAAAACAGCTTAACTCCTTTGTAGCAGCACCCTGCAAAGAAGCAAAGAAGGATGGAGACCCCCATGAAGGAAGCAGGAGGAGCAGCCAGAACCACAACTGATGTGAGGATGAAGGACTGAGTGAAAGGAGAAGAATGGGTAGAGGCACGGGGGAAAACACTGTTGTGTACTGACAAGATAGGTAAATGCAGTGGTGGATGTTCCCACACATTTTTTTCAGGCTACTTTAAACACTGGGTTATATGTGCACACACCCAGCTTCCCTATCCCCAATTTCTCCCCAGTGCAGTACATAGGTACTCCCATTAAGAGCTGTGGGAAGTGGATCTTTTCCCTGTGATTGTAATCAAGGAAGCTGAACACCTTCCTCTTCAAAAGCTGTGTGAGTTTAAGTTTCCTATTCAGTCTCTTCAGCTTTTCTTCTGGCTCCTGTGCAATGTTCCACTTAATCTGATTTTCTGTCTTAGTGATTTTTATTGATGTTATATTTTACATTAAGACTATTATTTATGACTTAGTCATCATAGCCATGGTTAAAGACTGGCAGTCCTAGGCATATTATGCAAGAACAATATCAGGAGCTTAATATTCAGGTATCCCTGTAATGATCTTATTGGTTGAATTATGCTCTGAGTTAATTAAATTACTTGTCTGTCAACAAGTAAAAAGTCTGCCTCTGCATCCAGAGTACCTAGGGCCATTGTTTTCTACTGGCAGATGAGGCGGCATGGTGCACTGCCCTTCAGCAGGATGTGACAGATCCCTCAGTGTATTCCTCAACTGCAGCTCCTAAAGGATCCCTAAATGTTTGGGACCTTGTAATATGCTGGATGCTTTTGTATATCTATTGCTACAGGGTATTAGAATTTATATCACTCTTGGTATAATGGAAGCAAAGTTAGTTCAAGAAGACTGACTTCAAGCAAATCATTCTGAAAACTCAGGAGGCTTCTCAGGTGTTTTGTTATCTCCTATCTGAAGTCTTGTACTGTCAAGGTTGCATTTAGATTCTATCTACTGACACTTCTGTAGATGGCACATGGTATAAATAAAATTAGCCTCAATTAACCCTCTTTAGAATATATCTTGAGACTTTTCACATTGTTCCAAAATTGCCCGAAAACACATTACATATATGCTAAGTAAAGATGTAGTGCAACACAGAATTTGAATATTTCATAAAGTACATGTAAGTTGATGTTTTATTTAGATCTTGCTTGTCACACAAAATAAAAATGCATTTATTTTATTTAGAGAGAATCTCTGCTAGGCAGGTATGTCAGCTGAAAACAGTCATTTAGCGACATTTTTAAAGCAAGTACAGTGCTCCTTCTGTCCCTGTTTAACTATGTATGCAGATATGCATATGTGTGTGTAGCTGAAACCATAACCGTATTTTTCTGTGATTGTGAGCTTTAAAATCCTGCCATCTATTTCACTTCTGTGATGTCACTTCAGGGACATTTTATACTTTCAGTAAACACTGCCTTGAGGTTTTTGAAAATATACTGCTTCTTTAAACCAAGACAGACCAGATGGAAACTTCATTGCTTAAACAAATGGCTACAGTTTTCTTCAGGGCACGAAACAGTATCATGAACTTGACCGAGAGCTTAGGAAGCTTCCAGAAGCTTTTAATCTTTCTTTGCCAGAAAGAGGACTGAATTAAAAATTTTTGTTCAGGAAACGGTTACAGAAATCTCTTTGTTCCTTTCCTCCCTTTCCCCTCCCCACATTTTTTTTCCTGCTTTGAAGCAAAGTGCTAGCATTCCTGATTCCAATGACCTTTTGGATTAAATTGTTATGAGAGAGATTTTGCATGACAATACATTTTCTTGTTAGCTGTTGAAATTTCAGTGTAGGCACAACAGCCTAGACATTTTTCAGTAGACTTCACATTGCTTAGAAAGTTACCAACACTTGCAGTTTAGTTTGATGAAAAACTGCTGTGATGATATGATCTGTCAAAAACTGTTGCATTTGTGTAGCAGTTTGCCTCCTTGAAAAGATGCATAGAACTAACTCGTGGCTATCCTAAACCAGGCAGAAGCAGGACTATCATTTTCCCATAATGTACATTAATGTAAATTAATCCTCTAAGTCAGGGTCTTTATTGGTCTTGATTCAGAACATGCTTGTATCTTTGTGGAAGAGAGAGAGAGAATAATCCTAGTGCTTTTGCAGCTGTTTTAATTTAAAATGCACTGATAAAATACATCTATAATAAGGTCTGTTGGAGGAGTTCCCAGCCCTGACAGTTATATATAAATTAATGGGAGTCGTATACTTGCTTGTTTGGAAAAGTATGTACAATAGCCTAGAGCAGATTACAGAAGTCACATTTGCTGGAGGATATTTGCAAAATGTATAGACGAAGGTGAGCCTTTGTTATGAGCTGCCTATTCTGGCAGCACAGTTGTCGTGCAACTAAGCATATGCAAGAATAAAGCATGCAGTTCAGTTAGAAAAATAACCTTAATACACTTCCGGGAAGTAACCCTAATGAGACTAATTACCCATGGCCTAATCCTTGAGTTGCTCTTTCTAGAACTGTGTATATAAACTTCATTTTGACAAAAGTCCAGTCTTGCATTCCTTGCATCCACAAAACATCTACACAAGGTCTGCACGGGATATGTTGTGTTGGCGTTGCTTCAGCACCTGTAAGTAACGCAGGCATAGATAAGTCCTTATCATCATTCACATACAGCACATTGCCATGGTGAAATTAAACCTTGTGCACCAATGTTTGTTTGTGCTTTTTTGTTGTTGTTTGTTTTTGTTTGTTTGCTTGTTTGTTTTCCCTCCATTAATAAGGTTTGAAGGTGGGAAGGGGGACATGGCAGCTGTATAATGCCTGTGTTCAGATCTTGTTCGCTTCCTGGAGCTGACAAAGCCAAAGCCAACCAGCTTTGGTTCTGCTCATAAAACCAAATCTCACTATAGTGCAAAAGTAGAGCATGATTCTGCAGGCAAGCAGTTAAACATCTAGACAGAAGGCAACAGTAAGGCACAAAGGAAAAAAAAACGAGTAGGGAGTATTGGTGGAACAGTGTGGGCATGCGTGGCCTTGAGTCTACATAACATGGTTGCAATCCAGTCAAAGATTTTTTTGTAAGCATCTCTAACGAGGCTGGAAGGAGGACAGAAAAGAGGAGGCTGAAATGAGGCAGCTTTTTTAAAAGGGAGCTGCTTGCAAGCATAAAAGACAAAATGGAAGAAAGGTAGCTTGTTTAGAAATGTAACAAGTGGATAAGGGAGGCTGGTAGCATAAACCAGCTGGCAATGAAAATTTGACCTCACAGTACTTGTAGGATTAGGGATAGTGTCTGAAATGTTGTGAATGTGAGGATAAGTTACTTTTGTCTAATGCAGTAGTGGTAAGCCAGTGAAAGGGCTATATAGCCAAATATCAGGTGTCCTGGCTTTAGCTGGGATAGAGTTAAATTTCTTCATAGTAGCTGGTATGATGCTGTGGTTTGGATTTTTAATGAAAGCTGTTGATGACACACTGATGTTTTAGTTGTTGCAGAGCAGTGCTCACACAGACCAAGGTCTGTTCAGCTCCTGGTGCTGTCCTGCCAGCAAGGTACCTGGGGGTGCACAGGAAGCTGGGAGGAGACACAGCCAGGAGCTGGCCCACACTGGCCGAAGGGATGTCCCTATACCACATGGCATCATGCTCAGCAATAACAGTTGAGGAAAGCAGAAGGAGGGCAAAGATGTTTAGAATTAGGTCGTGGTTCTTCCTAAGAAGCCATTACGGATGATGACCCCTGCTTTCCTGGAAGTAGCTGAACACCTGCCTGATGATGGGAAGTAGGGAATGAATTCCTTGCTTTGTTTTGCTTGCATGTGCAGCTTCTGCTTTACCTAGTAAACTGTCTGCGTCTCAACCCACAACTTCTCACACTTGTACCTTTCCAATTCTATCCCCTCCATCCATCTAGGGAAAGTGGAAGTGAGTGAGTGAGTGGCTGTGTGATGCTTAACTGCTTACCAGGGTTAAACCACGATAAATTACTTAAGTGTAATGCAGTAGTTGTAAGATAATGAAAGGGCTATATAGACAAGTATCACGCTAGTCAAATATTAGACTATCACTGCAACAGCATTCTGTATGGATAGGAAGGGGAAAAACTTCATTTATTAAGGCAAGAGAAAAGGATGCTGCAAGAACTGTCATAAAATGGCTAAAATGAAGACAGGCTGAGGGAGCTGGAGTTGTTCAGCACAGAGAAGAGAAGGCTCCAGGGAGACCCTATAGTGGCCTTCCATGACCTAAAGGGGGCCTACAGGAAGGCTAGGGAGGGACTCTTTGTCAGGGGGTGCAGTGATAGGACAAAGGGGCTTTAAATTAAAACTAAAAGCAGGTAGGTTTAGATTAGGTATAAGGAAGAAATTCTTCACTGCGAGGGTGGTGAGGCACTAGAACAGGTTGCCCACAGAAGTTGTGGATGCCCAATCCCTGGAGGTGTTTAAGGCCATGTTGAGCAACCTGGTCTAGTGGGAGGTGTTCCTGCCCATGGCCAGGGGGTTGGTTGGAATTAGATAATCTTTAAGGTCCCTTCCAACCTAAACTGTTCTATGATAAGATGCTGTTAGTCTACATGAATTTTACCCTTACAGGTGAGACATTATCCAGAAAGAAACTTGAGGAAATAACTGAGCATAAATACAGATCTGCAGATAAGTCAGTCTATGACAGCACCTTGACTGTAATTCCAAGTGACAGGCAAGTTGATGATCTGCACAATAACCAAAAGAGCAGTAGAATAAAGATATGTTGGATAAAGATAAATACTATGTGTTTAACCATTTTTGAGCTTTAGGCTTTGACTACTCTTCCAGTTAAATCTGAGAAAGGGGTCTGAGATTTTTATGTTGCTAGATTTACGCTTATTTATACTAGGTGATTATCTGGCTCATCAAGACATAAACTGGACAATGTAAACCTTTCCTTAGATGAACCTACAGGTAAATTCTATACTGCATGAACAACCATTCAATCAAGCAAACCACATCAAAATATATTAATATACACACATGTGTATTATATACATTATGTTATTGTGTATTGTATGTACACACACTTGTATGTGTATGTGTGCACATATAATAAATACTATATATTGTTCAGTGAAGGCTAGGCTATGCACAGCATCTTCAAACGTATCTCTGAACGTTCCCTTAAAATGCCCCACACAATTTATTTTACTTAATGGTTAGATTGACTCTAGTTTTTCTTGAACTCAGTGTGGTCCCATTTCCAATCCTAGTTTAACTAATGGCTAATTGGGTAATCCTGAGAAATATACTTCTCTGCTTTTTGCCTCAATTTCCCCCAGTCTGTAGAAAGTGTATAATAATATTGGCTTCACTTGTAGAAAGTTTTGAGAATAAATGAAAAACGCTTTATAAGATGTAGGCTTATACAGCAGCTTTTTCAATGGATCACAATTGTATTTTCACATAAAGAGTATGCTATAGGAGATGAGAATTTTTTCATCAATTTAAAAAAATATCAAATTGACGTACAGAAAGGAGAGTTCATATTTCAGTTTTGCTGAGACAGAGAGAGAGAGAGAGAGGAGAGAAGTCTTGTTCTAGCTCATGTACTTATTTCTTGAAATGTAGCCAGTGTTCATACTAAACTATTTGGTTTACCAAAGCCAAGTCCCACTCATTCAAAGATTCTTCAGTAGTCAATGTTCTAATGAAAACTTCACTTACATCCTGAAATCTTGTCATTTTCTCTTTCTCATCAATCACAATTTCCTATCACCTCAAGACCAAACTCTTCATTGTCTGTGTGCACAAATTCAACTCAAACAGACATTTTGGGTTTAGGTTATGATTGAGACCTTATGGGATAAACATTTATCCCTCCAAAATCTAAACAAATGAATTGCTTTGACAAACAGACTGTTTGAAGTTGCATGTCAGCATGTATAATAGTGGATGATATATTCATTTTCTTTCAGTCTGTTGCCTGCACGAGAAAGCATTGGAAATAGAACCAGAAGAATTTTGTGTGTAGGTGGTGATGACAGAAGGGATAGAAAGGTGGCCAAAAAAAATCATTTTTTTCATGTTTTTAATTTAAATAACAATACAAAATTCAGCTTTAGGGAGTAGTAACAATTCATTATACTGTCTATAATCTGTGAAAAGTACTAAATGTTCTCAGAGAGAATTACGAGCTTAATTCAAGATTGAGGAAGTCAATGAAAGGACATACCTTTCTTAGCCCATTAGCAGAAAAAGTCAGAGCTCTCATGCTCTTTAAACAAGCCATTTCAACAACAGCAGGGAAAAAAAAAAAACACATTAGACTTCATACTCTGTGCAGAGGGTAAAGAAAGTTACCATAAAATCCCAAAATGAGTTCTTCAGCTTACATTAAATAAAAAGTCCTTTTCATTACATTTGTCCAAGAGCTTGTCAAAACCACAGTTAAATGACCTTCAGAGCCTACATAGCATTCCCACATGGACTGCAACATGCAGACATATCAACTTACTCAACACCAGTACAAAGCCTTCTTCTCAGTGAAAACATCCTCATTACTCCCCAAACCCATTCTCTTGCAGAAACATGAATAAAAATTTTACTCCTCAAGAAAAGAATGGTGTGCATTCCCATTGCATCCTTATGGCATGGACATATACTCACAGCTTTACCTTACTACCTGTAACCATAGGTAAAAATTACAAACACTTTCTATCTAAAAGCATCAGCAACATTAATCTTGAGAGCATTTTTGACTATTCTTTTTTTATTATGTCAAATTTGTGTTGCTGGGAGACCTTTATAAAGAGAGGCCGATGGTGTCTGCACTGCAATTGCCAATTGGGATAAGAAATCTCCCACTTTTTATGAAATATGAAGGACCAGTTTTGTCCCCCTCCTCTCTTTCCCTGTGACATACAAAATGCTGGAAGCACAATGACTTTTATGTCTCTGAAGAGAGGAACAGAGGCAAGTTATCAAGACATCTGCCTATTCTGAGGGGGTTGGGGAGAATCTTTGGTTCATCTTATTATTAAATACCAAGCAGTGTATTATTATTATTATTATTATTATTTTATGCTTAGAACTTGTTAATATAATGCTTTTCATTCTATGTTGCATTTATAGTTGTCCCTTGCATCATTCATCAGCATGTACAGGACTTGAGTTCATCAAAGAAGGAAGTAAATAATAACAATTAATCTGTCCAGTGTTACTTAATAATAGCATGAACTACTCCATAGAGCCAGGAGTAATCACCACTAAGTGTATTATACAGCAGCCGAGGAAAACTGATTTATAAACCCAGCTGTCAGGCTGCAATCTAGTGTTGACTGCATCATGTTATAGAAAGCTCTAGTAATTTTGGAAATGACCTCACTGAAGAGAGCCTGGTGTTATCAGTAGCTACATCTCCACACCTCTCCAGGGAATCCTCAAGAGCTGCCCCACAGCCCTTGATGATGCTCTTCATTTTTTCTTCACACATGCACTCCAAATGAAATGTCCTTGGGGATGTCAGCTCTTCTACAAGCTTTTGCCTGCTACCCTCTTGCTGCACAGGACCTGTATCTGTCACAGACTCTCTGATAACTGTCCCTTTATTTGCACCAGACCTATAGGAAGGGGCATCTTTTGGCACCCCATCTAACATGGCATGACAACACCCACACTGGCCTGTGTTCTTTTTGGATCCTTGAGTTTTAGTACAAATGCCACACCATCCCTGGCCTGTGATCAGAGAAAAACCTTTCTGGACAGAACAGGATTGTGGCCCAAAGTCCAGCAGAGAGTGAATACTGTCACTTGGAAATTAGCCATGCTACACCCTCACATGACATGTTACCAATGGATGCTCCTCCTCAGCCCTTGCATACTTCTCTCACTGGTTTTATCTCCCATTCTTTCCTCTGGGTCCTCTTCTGTCTTGCATCTCCCTTTGTGTACAATATTCTGAAGCTGCAGTCACCTCACCTCTGTGCTAGGTGACAATTTGGGTTCTTTGGCCAGCTGGCTATCTCCGTATACTCCTGCCTGCTGCCACTGGTAGCAGCTCCTCTTTGATATCATAATCACATCTGGCAGCTGAGTCTGGGCTAGGAGAGGTCTTGTGGGCAGTCACACACTGCCCATCAGCTTCAGGACAAAGGAACTTCTTCCATCTCCTCAAACAGAAGCATATTGGCTGGCCCAGGCCATCCATGCTTCTGCCTGTCCTACTTTTCACAGTAAGCAGTGTCCTGACAGTTTATGGCTTGGCCTCTTGCTAAGAAGGGGTCATATATAGTTACTGGCTCAACTGTAGCCTCCATGCAGAGGATTTCCAGAAGGTGGTTGTACCAATAGCATCATCTGGTCTTACGGGGCATTCAAGAACTCCTTAACAGTATGATTGTAGACTCATCAAGGTGCAATCAGGGCATCATTTTACTGGTCAGGAAGGTGCAGGCTACAATGAAAATGTCATCATTCCAGAGAGGTCAGGTCCTTTGTGGCACAGCTGGCATCTTTCCTGGCTGCTGGGAGTCACTAATAACCTTATTTGAATGGTACAAAAGCTGCAGTTTCTGAAGAGGCACAAAATACAATTTGGCATCAGGTCATGGCTAGGTGGACTGAAAAACCCCCAAGCATCTGTCTGGGAGCTCCTTGTCAGACAGCCAGGCCAAGCACACTAGGGTGAACATGACAGCTGAGCATATGAACAGAAGTTTGGAGGGTGCTCCTGTGACTGACCAGCATGAGCAGCTGGCAAACTCGGGGTTGTTCCTACAAAATGTGAATGCTTTCTTTTGAAAGATGGTATTATAAAGAACTAATGAAGGACTACAGCGTCACAAGTTAATGACTAAAAATAGGTAAGGATAGCTCTCTTAGCTTATGAAGATGGAATGACAATGAGAAAGACAATTCAGTTATTGCTATGTGATTCATCTGTGACAAAGTAAAGAATAACATACTTTTCAGACAATCCATCCTAATTGCTGCTATTCTCACACAAAAGCAATGTTTCTTAGGTTTAATTTGGAAAGGAGGAAGTCTCTTGCTTTCTGCTGCATCATCAGGAAAAGTTTTTTTTTTTTTTTTATTTTGTTGTTGTTTTGAGATGGATCAGCTTGAATACACAATATGAGATCATACACTGTGGCTGTTTTGCAAAGGTCTTACTGGCCACTTCACCCAGCCACCCTGGATGTTACTCTTTTGGTTCTTCATTCAGGTGTTTCTCGTTAATTGTGCCTTTTTCTCCAATTCAAACATATTTTTTTCTCCACTAGAATACCTGTCTGTGCTGAAGTCTGTGCTGCCTGAGACAGCAATGTATGGTAAATGGGTAGGAAGTCAGAATACCTAATTTCCATTCCTACTTCTGCCAGTGATAAGCTGCATGACCCAAGATAGCAGCCCCCATATTCCCCCCCACACACATACATTTAGTCTTAAATGGAAAGTTTACAATGTTAAGAGGTAGTGTTTTTTCTCTATAGTATTTGCAGGTATTTTATGTACTACGAACATAATACAATTCGGAATGAGGTTAAAATTTACCTGCCCTCAGCATCCTCTCTTTTTCCCTACCAATCAAGAGGCATTATATATACTCAAATCCTATAGCTTTCTATAAGCATCATACATTTTATGTAGTATCTGTTATCAGAATATAGTGGCACATGCCTATTGATACTACCTATCTCTTATCAATTGCTCCCTCATGTGGGGATCTGTTAATATTATAAATAGTTAACATATTTTATTTTCCATAACACAGAAAATCAAGAGTTTGCTGGCTAAGGATTTATTTTGCATACAAATATGTGAATAATTGGGTCTCATAAAGGTAACTGCTCATTCTCCTCAAGGGAGCCACCCGGTTCCACAGTAGAAGAGATGTTTTGCAGTAGTTATGTGTCTGTGAAGTCTGCAAGCCAAGCAGCAACTAGAGCATTAATGTCACAACAATATTGTGTTCAGGGCCATAGTGTCTGCTGCTGTGTTTACAAATGGGTGTTTCCTGTAGATGTGGCACCAAATTGTGGGTGCCACAACAAAAGTTCCTGGCCTTGTCATTCCCATCAGGTGCACTTATCCAATAATGAACAATAGCTGCTGTGACTTTTTGTATTCCAGTCTTGTTATCTCGGTACGTACAAGAGAGCTTGTCAAATTTCAAACAACAACAAAAAAAAAGCCATAATTTTAAGACTTGCTGCAAACTATAGCGGCATGTCTTGTGAGCAGATAGGATAAACCAGATATCTAGAATGCCACATCAAGGGATCAGCATAATTTAGTCATTATTTCTGATCCAAGCCATCACATGGAAAGATTTGGCTTCAGTGTCATCTAATGGATCAAAATATCAGGTATACACCTGCTTTGGATCAAAATAAGTGTTATGAGTGATTTAAACAGGAAAAGGAACATTTACACGTTTGTTTCTTTCTTCCTGTAAAATGTTTTTAGATTTTTTTATTTTATTTTATTTATTTATTTTTTATCATTAGGTAAATCTCTAACTTGCAGACTGATTTTTTTGGGGGCTTTAATTTTCCCACATATTATATATATTTATAGAATACTTGGCAATAATAATAATAATAGTAATTAATGAAGGTCTTTTATGTATAATTTCATTCAATTGCATGAAACACCAGCTCTAATAAAACAAGTCTAGTGAGAGATTAGATAAGAAAACCTTGAGTATTGAGGTGAACTCCCACAAGTATAGAAAGCATACAAAATCTGGCTTACAGTCAAGGTTATTGGGAGGGTACTATGTCGTACAACAAGAATATATTGGGTAGAGCAACATTTCTATACATCTCGGTTTCTTGTACACATTGGCATACAGTCTATAACTTACATAATAATTCATATAAACTTATATATAAATATATAAATTAAAGATTTTAAGGATATTAAATAACCTTGATTCTACCTTTTTTTTTTTTTTTAAGTGAAATCCACATTTTCCTCCACCCAGTAAGACGTGTTATATTGACACAGTGTGTGGGACATTTCAGGTTTGTTTATGTGATGGACAGCTTGTATGAAAATTTATCTCACAGATCCAATCAGTATATGTTATTGCTCAGGTAGGAAGGAGAAAACTGAGAATGACCTCTGAGTATCATATCTTCTTTTAAAGTCAGATTGATAGCTTCTCTTCTTTTCATTCTCCTGTGCCTTTTTCTCAGTAATGCATAAAAGCCTGGAATAAAATCTCTAGTGTGCAATGCATAGCTAATTTTATTTTATTTTTTTTACTCCAAACCCTAGCAATTCAAAGCCAAGTAAACACCAGCAGGCTGCATTCACTTACACTATGCATGTTGATGCTAATTGCAGTTCCCTAAGCATTTTACATTGTTTGCACAAAATAGCATTGCTTTGCCTTCAAACAGTCAGTTCAATGACAGCTGGAATGAGTTTATCTCATACTGCTTAGTGTCAGGTGCATTCTTACAGCTTTCCTGTCTCCTTTTGAGGGCTAATTAAGGCATTCTTCTCCCTTGTTTAATATTTACATTTAAACAGCTGCATCTCATTTGGATATAATGCAAAGATGGCACCTGGCTTTCTTTCCCTGAGTTAATTCTGGGAGCTTTTTTTTCCTCCCCCTCCCTTCACTACAGATCCAAAGTGGTTATTTTTGTGCTTATGTAGGGAAATGAACCAAGGTGCCTGTAAATGGAAAGAGCTGCTATTCATTCATAAACAGGGTGCATCTTCCCAGGATCCTTCACAGCAAGTCTCCTTCGGATACCTTGGATGAGAGCAGAATGCAAAGCAGCATCCTTGAGGCTTTTATTGGGTTGCTGCTTTTGTTGGGCCCAGGTCTCCACAGGGGCTTGTTCATTGTTCCAGTTGTTTTTGCATTTTTCTTTTCTCCACATGAACAAAGAGTTTACAGGAAAAAGAAAAGAAAAGAACAAAGCCTAAACATTATGGCACTGGGAGCACGTGGCAAATGCGCACATGGACAATTCCATAAAAACCTCTTACATCTTAGCAGGAAGCAGAGAGGCATAGCCTGCTGTGCCTTCAGAGGTCCCCAGAGGCTCAGGTTCTCCATGGAGACCATCTTTATCCGGAGATGTGATGGAGAGAACAGGCCTGGATTTAGGCACTAAGTGTTTTGGCAGAGTCAGCAGCTCCATTCACAAGGACCCTGGGGCAAGGTCAGAGCCTGGCTATGTATTTACACTAATAACACCTTTTCTGGTTCCCTCTATAATTGCAGATTTCCACCTAGCTGAGTTCTTAACATTATGAAAGACAATTAAATAACTGTTCTAAGGATCTTTGAGAAGACCAAAGAGCAAAACCTAACTCCATGCATCTCTGTGTGACAAATATCACCATCTTTGCTCAATTGTATATGGTAATTTATCTATTTTTTGTCAGTAAAGGAATACCAGGGTCAACAGACATTAACTTTGCATTTTACAGCAATAGTGCACTAGGGTGTGATAATCCAGATAGTCAATAATCATGGTATAAATATGTGTGAGAGAACTAATGAGAGAGGAAAGATATACTGCGATCATAAGTTTAAAGGCCATTGGCTTATCGACACAAGGTAATTGCATCGCCTTCTGACTATGCAGTTGATTTTTCTCTCTCTAAGGGGAGGGGGAAGGCAAAGCCTTTACCCCTCGGAACACATTGAAACGGGAAAAAAACTGAGCCCAACTGAGCGTCGTTGCGGCGGCCAGCCGCTGGAGGGCGGCGGGGGACACCCTTTGCCTGGTGACATTTGGGGCTGGGGGCTCCGTGCTGACCCTGGGGGCTGTTTCTTTCCTCGTTGGGTAGGGAGCAGCCCGCAGACTGGTCCTTCGTTGTCTAGTGCCGGGTCTATCTCTGCCCTTCGTCCTTCCCTCTGGAGACCTGAAGCCCCCGTCCTCACCCTTCTCCCGTTCCCATGTTCCTTATCCTGCACCTGCTTCGTCGACCCTAGTTCTCTCCCGGTATGATGGCTCCACAGAAAGCGTTTTTTTCCCAGCCTATCGCATTCCTGTCGATGCCTTCGCTTTGCCAATACAGACCTTCCTCTCATTCTTCCTCCTCCTCCCTCTGCCAGCCTCCAGGCTTCTTGTGCTGGTATGCAGTTCTTCCCTAGCACCACCTCCTTCCCGTCAGATTTCAGTGAGATAACTTCTTTCTTGCTTCCCAAGGGCCAGTTTGGAGAGCCTTAAGAGATACTGGGTCCCTTGGCACAGGGACCCAGGCAAAACTAGGTCTATAACAACAAAAGCTGGAGGAAAAAAAGAAAAATCCTGCCTGAACAGTGCTCAGTATAGGAGAATACACAGGACAGGACTTTTCAGAAGATTTAATTGTGAAGTGATGCCAAGTCTCAGCATGTATAAATTGCATTTTTTCCCAAAAGGCTTGTAACTGGGCAAGTTTTCAAAAATGACAAATGGCACATCTGGTCTTGGAGGCCAGACCCTTCCAAACCAAATTTTAAGTCTATGTATGAAATTATAGGACACTAGAGCCTCTAAAGAGGAAGAACACCGAGGGAGCCTTCACTTGACTACATATGAATGTCTTTATCTGAGGATGCAGTCAGTGAACATTGAGACTACCATAGACAGAAATAGACAGACACTTCTTCTAAGACAAACTAGTAAGATAGTACAAATGCCTATTGAAGCTACTGCTCATTATAAAAGCTATAGGTATCTAAAATAAGGTGAAATTAATCTGATGTCGACATAAAAACTCCTTTCCAACCTTTCTCAAAAATGTCCATTTATCGAACTATTCTATGCATAGAAATGTGAGGCCTGAGTATTAAATATTACCAAACCATTCTTTATGGAAAGAGACAAACAATCCTAAAAACACAAGCTGCTCATTACTACACAGAAATTTTATTATTCATTTTTTCAACTGGAAAACATCAGCCTTTTATGTTATAGCAGAAGTACACTCTCTCTGAGGAACAGGACTGCTCTAAGCACAGTCTGTTGGTTCTCATAACACATTCTGCATATTCAAGTTTGCAATTTCCTCAAACATAATAATGATACAACCACATGGGAACTAGCTACTTTGTTCATTATTTAAAAACTGAAGATTTTTAAGCACTCTATCCTTGCACAAAGGATTATGACCAACTTGGACAGTATGGAAATGTTTGGAACAAGGAGCTGGTGTTATTATCAGCTTCTATCATGATAAAAAATGAAGAATAAATGAGGTGGTTGGCATTTTTTTCTGATTTTAATGGAATTTTTCTCCACTGGAAGAGTCAGTTCCATCAGAACCTAAACTTGCCTCAGGAACATATTGATTTTAACAAACAAGTATCAAAAGGCAGTCTTTAAATCTCACAGTTTAATTCAAGTGATTTTAAAGTGCTTCATGGAGAGTAACTGAATAATTTTTGAATTTGAGTAATTGCATTCAATAAATGTTTCTCTGAGAATGTAAAAGCATTTTACTTGGGTTTGTAAATTTTATTCCACTTCAGCTTGTGGATTACAGTTTTCATACTGTGACTGTGCTTTACATTTCTCTCTATCCAGGTTGGCAGGCATCTTTCACTGCAAATCCATCCTTTTGTTATTAATAATGGACCTTGACCTATTCTCTCTTTCAGAAACAGTTCAGCCTGCATCAAGGCTGCATCAGGGAGAGATAATACATGGTTTGATCCATGTTAAAAAATCATGGTGACATTTTCTTTGAGCAGCAGTAAAGCTATTCTGTGGAGCAGGAGCTTAAATCCCAACGAAAACTTGACCAAAAAGAGCTTTTGAAAAATTGTTTTTCTTACAAACCAAAAGAAATATTCTTGAACCTATTTCAGCTCCTAATGTTATATCCTCTCCCCACACAGCAAAGTTCATTCCTCTCACCAGCCATAGGGCAGGAGGGCTGCCAGAGCCACAACTATACTGCAACTGATTATATTCAGCAACAGGAGCACCAGGAAGGGCCAGTCACTGAGCCTGAGAGGAAGCTTGTCCTCTCTGTGACTGTTTTTCAGGCACCCAGGTTGTATGGGGGGGGGGGGGGGGGGGGGGAAGGGGGGAAGAAGCAGATTTTATTTTTTTTTAATAGAGAATGGCAAAAGCAAGATGGGGAAAAAGGAAAACAACAGAAGGATACTGCAGTGTAAAGGCAAGCAGTGGTTTGTATATAGGTAGGAAATTAGGAGTTATAGGGAAGGAAGCTGGTCAGAAAGGGAGGAAGAAATGCTGCAAACTGGGACTAAAACCAATGGGATACTGTACAGATAGGAACTGATGAAGGTAACAGGAGTTATGTGCAATACTGGGGAGATAGGGCTAATATCTCTGGCTGTTCATATTTTCTGATAAAATACATGGACAAATGACTGACAAAAAAAAAAAAAACAATCCTCCCCCCACCCCCCAAAAAAAAAAAAATAGAAAGGGGGGGAACTGCTTATTTTCTCTGAAGGATAAAGAAGAGATAAATAAGAAAGTGCAAAATAGAGAAACACAAACTAATAAGGATCAGTCAGGTGGCAAATGGAACACTCGTGTATACTTTCTCCATTACTTTGTCATAACAGGGGGACATCTGGAGAAACAGAAAGGCAGCAGATGTAAAATCAGTAAAAGGAAATGTGTTTTTCCTGGTTGGACTATAGAACATCTTCTCATGAGGCAACAACACAGCCAGGAGCTCAGCATGACTCAAAAAGGGATTGAACATTTGCATGGATGAGACCGTGCAAAGTTACAGGCTTATAAACTGTGAACAAATTTAAAAATTTGGAAAGGATGGAAGCCCCCTGCCTCAGGATATTTGCCAGATTTAAAATGAAACAAGAAAGAAGCTTCTTCCTTGGGAACAGCTTGTGAGATTTCCAGCCTCCTATTACTCAAGGCAACTTTATCATATAATCCCATTAAACGACTCTTCTTTTTGGTGGTTTCCTATATTTATTGCCAATAATCATATATTCTTTGTGCAGGTTGTCCCCTCATATGCACATTTCTGGGTACGTTTGGACAATTCTAGTGATGAGCTGGTCACTGACAAGCAACTCTTTTCTGGATGTGTCTGAAGAGTCTAAGGACCCCTGGTGACTGCTGTCGTAGGGACAGGCCTTAAACACACCATGCATTTCTGCCTGGTACCTAGTTAGAACTGCTGCCATTAGCACTCTGGAGCAGGTGTTAATTGTGTTTTAGTTCAAAGCCTGGTCTCCCTCTTACTTAGGACTGGAGATCTCATGCTGGGGGCAGACTGCTACACAGATGCCTACTGCTGTGGGTTCCTCTGCCTTACCCTGGAGAAAGCTTAACCCAGCTTCAGGCAGCACACCAGCCCCTCAGGCACCATACTCATGTCCATATGGCAACATATGGCCAAATTCACAGTAGGAATTGATGTTTGAGGACCATCACAGGAAAATGTTATTGTAGATAACTCAGTCTTCCCAAGCATGAAATTTCAGGGGTTCAGATTCAGCAAAGAAACAATGTGAGTTCTGGGAAATGTGTATGCTTAAACTGTTTGTTATATCAATGCTTTTCATTCCAGCTCGCCCACCTCTATTTCCAGCTGCCAATTACAACCCATAATGAAAGATGAATATCCTTTTGCCCTGAAAACAGGCCAGTCAGTGCTTCAGAATGATATATGGGCTCCTTACTGTGTACCAGAACAGATTATACTCTTGGGTTAGAGACAGCACATTCCACCCCAGTCCCACAAGGGTGCCTACAGTAGTGTTTCAGTTTAGATGAAGATTGAGATTTTGAAGCAAATTTCCTATTATCTTTATTTACCATGCTTTGATTTGCACCACAAAGTGGTCTCAGGGTGTGTGACCTGGATTCCTTCAGGATGAAGCTGAACTAGAAGATGTGCTCCTGGGAGTGCACTTAATGCACACCAGCTGTAAAAGGGCTCTCAGGTCATGGGATGAGCTTAGTCATAATATAAAACCTCTGAAGTGTGTGTATTGTGGATGTCAGGCCCTAAATATCAACTGTTATTTCTTTAGATCTTATTTGTTCACATTACTCAATAATGTAGACGTAGATGAAGTCACTAGATTATCCAGACAGGCATAAGGGAACTGACTATGTAAAAACTACTGTCCGGATGCTTTTTCAGATGCATTATTCCCAGAAGCTCGGAAAATTACAAGACACTGATGATCTATTTTTCTTCAGAGGTACCAAGGCATTTATCAACATGATATCTAATCACTGTAAGAGTGGAAAAATAAAAGTCCTCTAAGATTGTGGGCATTATTTTAGGCATCCAGTTTCTCTCTCTCTCTCTCTCTTTTTTTTTTTTTAAAACTCAAAACCACTTATACTTATGATTGCTATCAGCATTCCCTTAGCAGGTAGTTACATGCCTAACTGCTAAATAGGATCTTTAATTTTGGTACAGTGCTTGGGGGATGCAAAGTATTATGTGACTGCTAAATATTATTAAACTGAGAAGGCTGATTAATGAGGACAGCATTCTGCCTTTTAGCTCTAGGATGGAAGGGGCTATAATAGCTTTTCATGTAAAAACCTTGCAGTGAAATCCTCTTTTTGTGAATATCATAAGCTTCTGCTCATTTCTTTGTATAATACCATTGGAGGCAAAATACCTTCTATCTTTAAGTGATTACACAGGTTATAAAAAAATGCTGAGGTGGGTGGATGGCATAGTCCTTCATAAGGTAATGAGACATACTGGTTCTCTGGAAAATAGTCAGGAGAGCCTTGACTTCTCCTTATTTCAATATTGAGGACATTTGTTGTTTCTATTGTAACAGTATAAGTGTTTGAAATTTTTTCTAAAATTCCCTGTTCCTTTATGCTCTACTTTATAAAGAACAAATTCTAACCTGCATGGTTGTACAAACATACAGTTTGAAAGGATTTAAATATAACTAGCAAATAACAAGGAAAAATACATATTTCCTTTAAAAATTGTGATTTCTATAACAATCCCAACATGCTTTAGGCCCAATTGCTTGTGAACAGCACTCTAATGTCAGCTGGCTATAAGGAAATGATTTTAATTAGTTCCTCGCCTTTTAGCTTGTCTTTTGATTTCTAGAAAGAAAAGCTCTGCTGTAGCTCAGTGCTCAGACCACTTCTCACAGTTTTACAAAAGAACAAGTGGGCACTGTCTCAGCGTGCTGAGGTCAGAACCAGACCCATGGGACTGATATCCAAGCATGTTCCAGTTTTACCCTAGCATTTTCACTGGCACTGTGGAATTGCCTCAGGCATAGACTGATAATGCCAGGAGGATCAAAGAGAGGTGCACTGGACTACACTATTAAATTAAGGCTATTTGACATTGGCAGAAGGACCCTTCACAAAATGTGAATAGATACCTATAAGTCTACATTTACAGACAGCTTCTCAATATTAAAATGAAGTTAAAAGTTCTCCACGTGTCTGCAGATAGAGCTATGGAGGGCAGTTATTCACAAGTTACCCACCTTATGTGCAAACATGCTCATTCAGCATGGAATACATTAGGCAGAGATTTTATTCCTGAGTAGTTTTGTGTAGTTAGACCGTTCATGAGGACAAGATGAAAATCCCAGTATCTAATGGGTTAAAAATACTGGTGTCTAAATTTGGTGTTGACTCAGTTTTAATTCAGCACTACTGGACTTGAGAAAAATAAAAAAAAAAATAAAAATAAATAAAAAAAGAACCCAAAGAATTTTCCTTAAGAAAGGAGCAATAGCAAATCTATTCATTGAAATTGGGTGTGTGAGGAAAGTATGTTTTCACTTATTTTAAGGCCAAGACTTTTGACACAGTCCTGTGATAGTACATAATTTTCCAAAGATATTCTTGCATTACCACTTTGACTTCCAATAACGTCTTATCCTCATTGCTAAAAATTGATTGGATATTTTCAGCCTGAACCGATCTGCATTCACCCCAATATTCAATTCACTTAAATTTCTGCTATCAAGTTATCCTTAAAATTTCTCTTGGATAGGTTAAAAAGGGTGAGTTTACTATGAGTCTCACCAAAAAAAAAAAATGCCATACTGAATTTACAGTCCAGATCAGTCATGGAGCCCTTGACCTTCCAATGGGTTCTTGGTCACCAAACAGACCCCAAGCACCCCCTGCCTCACTGCTTCCCTACAGAGTAGCAATACCAGACCTGTATGCCTGCTCAGTAGTACCTTCCCCATGCATGTTAGCTCCCCCAGACATAACATCACACTGATTGCTCATTGATCAGCTTAGCTCTTTTCCAGGCTGCTGCTTTCCACAGCACAATCCCTGACACTGCAAGTGTGCTTACAAGTGTGTGATCTTGCACTAAACTGTTATAAGTTTTCTAAACTAATAAAAGTTTCCTAGCAAGGGTTTTTATATCTTCTTCTGGAAGGTATAACTCTGTGAATATTTCACAGGAATTCATTTTTTAAATGGAATTTAATTTTATCTGATTATCTGATTTCTGGTCTAAAACTTCATATTGTTACCATAAAAATTAGCTAGAAAGCAAAGAATTTGTGGTAATGTCCCTCTAATGTTGCCAAGAAATATATCCTTAAATAAATACAGGTCTCATTCCAAACCTTGCTTTGGGACCTCGGGCAGCCATGAGTCAGATTTTCCATATTACTAATACTCAGGCTGTTCCAGGGGTGCCAAGCTTGGATGTTGCTACACAGCCCAAGGACTAAGTCATAAACCTTGCAGTTTTCAGTTGGAACGGTGCTATACTGTTTCCCACAATCACCATCCATCGGACAGACATCCTACCTGCCACAGTGTAGGTAGGTTTTTTGTATCATTTGTTGGTGTGCTTTTTGTGAGTGTCTCGTATGTCACATAGCTTCTGGTTTTGTAGGCTCGATAAAACTTGCTATTGTATTCTACAAATGGCTTCATCTGGCAGCAGCTGCTATCAGTTCTTAGCAGTGCTGGCATTCAATTAGGCAATGTGAAAAAACATTTCCTGCCACCCATATTAGTGCAGCAAGGTATTGCACCAGTGGGAACTTCTTTTTGGCCTTCCCATTGATAATAACAGGAGAAATAACAGGAATTTTCTTTGGGCTTTAATTGAATTGATCTAGTTCTGATTATCAGGATCTGCAAACCACTTCTCCAGTGTGAGGAGGATCTACTTATTCCCAGAAAATAAATAAATAAATAAATAAATAAGTTATGCAAATCTGAGGTATAGTAAGTATACACATGGGCTAAATATTCCTGCAGTTCATAAGCCTGTACTCTGTATTATATTACAGAAACAAACAAACAAAATAACTAAACCAACACATCAGTGGCATGTAGGAAATAGGGCTTTATCTGGCAGACAAATGTACACCGTGTAGCCCCACATGCTTGTCTTTGAAGCCTAAAGATGCCAGAGGAATTCACAGCATTATAATTAGAGACAGAATAAGGACACTGGGGCACTTCACAAGGCTTCAACAAAGAACAGACGGTTAAAAAAAGAGGTTCCAGATTATCTCCTGTGTGACATGGACAAGCCACTTTTCTAAAGGCTACATCTAATGCTGTGTGGCTGGAGATAAAAGAACAGCAAGCATCATTGCCACAGGTAGCACCTCATCAGATTTGTCATGTGCATCCCCAATCCTTTAATCATTATTCAGATACCACATACATACATCTTAATCGAAATTCTGCCAGAGTTAGATTAGCTGCTACAAAATCCTGAAAAATTAGATCAAATGTTCTGTGCAGGAATGCACAGTGCACAAACAATATCAATAACATTTGCATTGTTAGCTGAGGCAGAAAAGATGGGAGCAAGAAAACAATAGGGAAGCCGCTTGATCATGCCATTTGCTTTCTCAATATACCCACGGCTGCATGGGATATTTTCTGAGATGCTCCTGCTGTGTTACCCACTAAAAGAAACCTTTCTGGGAATCTTTCAGTCTATTGGGACTGAAAAGAAACAGGTTCTTGAAATTGTCAGGATTTGTAGGCAGCCAAAATGATTGCTGTTTCATGGTTTACTGGCATGTTACTTATATTCTTTCTGCGGTTGAACTTATATTTAACAGATGTATATGCAGTATGGCACTTCTGAATTCATTAGCATACTCTGTAGTGCAGGAGTGACTATGACTGCTGACTCACAAACCTTATATCAAGACCTTAGGTGCCTGAGTCCTGTTTCTCCAAGACCTGAGAGAAAGGGACATGTGATATTACTTTACAAGCAGATGATGACAGCTGCTTCCCAAACTCCTAACTCTGCTGCAGAATAAGATCAGGCTGAATATGCAGCCAAGATCCCAGTAAAATCCACCTCATCGCATCTTCTGGCCTGCTGCTTCCTGCAGCTGGAGATTCGGAATTGTTCCCATGTTTATACAGCCCCAGCTTAGTCCTCAGCTCTACGTGGCTCAAAAGCCTGACCTAGTGAGCATATTAAGAGACAGACAAAACAACGTTCCTGTTTTAGGACCTTCCCTACTAAGCTTAAAACAAACAATACCAATATTAATATTACTACTAACAATAAATAATTACCAAAGTGGCATAAGATCTCATAGCATTTATAAACAGACAATAATTCAAGCTGTAGTGAGCCCACTTTTGCCTGTGCTCTTGTATGCTGGATTACTGTGATCAATAGCAAAGAGAAAATTGGTTTTCTGAAGAATGTGTGGGGAATATCTACCCAGGGCAGGCTAATTATAGACATCTAGACTCCCTTTATAATCTGTGAAAAACAATAAATACTTTTAGGAGCAATTCATAGGACTTAGACATCTTTTTTAGGCTTGGATTAATTGGACACTTGAGGTTCTATCTACTGACTATAAATGGGGGTGTGTGACCAGATAAGATGTTAACAGCTATATTTAAGGCAGCTGATATTAGATGAGATGAATCCCTCTTAGGAATCCAGCTTCTAATCTGCATTAGTTGTTTCTGCATGTATGACCTGGCATTAGACTGTATTAAAACACACTGTTCAGACAGGCCCTACTCACCAAGTGGTGTGAAACTCAGGGGTGGTCTAATCAGTCTGCTATTATTGTTTATTTAGTTCCACTGTTTTCTGAATCACTGTGTATATTGGCTATACAGATCTGTGCAGAGTAGTACTGGAACCATTCCCATTTGGTGATGACTCCTTACGATTTGCATTAATATTTGTAATATTAAGATGTAACATTGCTTTTTCAGTCAATCCCAGCCAAGAACTGAGCTTCCTCCCCTGCTCTATGATGTTAGGAATACAGACATGGTTCTTGGCAGCTGTTCTCCTTCAGAGTGTTTCATTAACAAGATTATTACTCAAGGACCTCTCTTTTCAAGAACCTACATATGAGGTAGCAAAACGGAACGTCTAGGAGTTTTTGCAATCCCATCACAATTACCACAATCCCATCACATCAAAGGTAACTGTTGTGGTTTAACCACTTTAAGACAAAGTGAGCTCCCTAGTGTAAGCAACAATTATATTTCTTCTGAATAGTTTTTAATGTTTTTCAAACATTTTTCCCTCTTCTAATATTTCACAACTTCTAATATATAAAAGCTGTTATTCCCAATCAGCACTTTACGCCATTGTTAATGACGCCAATATTCTTTTGTTTCCAGTTTGGCTTTAGTCCTACATCCCTCAGAAACACTGTGGAATGTCCCTTCACTTAGCCCAGATGGATAAAAATTTCAGAGCTCCCTTACAGCCCTGCAGTCAACAGGAAACAAATGCCTAAACATCTGGGTCATGGGTTTTAGCAATACAAGGCAACCCCCAAAGTAAGTGTTATTCAGTGCAAGTAAAAGCTGAAGTCCTAATGTCTTCCTAGATTGATTGGTCAATTCTGAGAACCCTTGGAGTAATCAAGATTTTCATATTTCCCAGCTGAACCCAAAGTATGAGAATTAACCATGACGTTAAAAACATTGGGCCAAATTCTTCTTTAGGACACCAGTACAAACACAATAAAACTTTTATTGATTCCAAATTAAGATGAAAATATAAGCCTCCTATTGAAATTCTCATACAAACATCAAAACACAAATAACACTATCACAGCAAAACAGTTTCCTGACTGTTTCTTTGTGCTCCAGAGGTAAACGTTTTAACAAACTAGAAGTTATCTGTTCAGCTGGGGACAAATACATGGTATTTGCATGTCATAGAAATGTTGTGTAACAGTCATATTTCTTATCATGGCCTATGTAAGTGCACAAGCCACATTACCATGTGTCAGCAGAAGATGGAATGCTATTGGGGTCAGATCTATCTGTACTGTACTGATGACCATCACCAGGTGGAGCAGTGACAAGGTGCTCTGAACAAGCAGGCACAGAGGAATTAATTTAAGTGAGAGGCTGTTTCATCAGTTTCTCTGTACCATTAACACAGCATGCTGCTAATTTTGCCAAGGAATTAAAATGACTGTGTTCAAGTGGCTGCTAAATTGATCCAGAAACCTTGCATAACTTCATCCTGTGCACCTTAGGCTACTTAGCATCAACCCTACAAAGAGACCTTTTTCTCCTCAATTGGGCAACCCTACATGAAATTGCTTTAATTTTCTGAGTCAGTGTAAGGACATAGACTGCATCCCTGGTATATTCTCATGATCCTGTTTCATGCCACAGCATGTCTGAAACTACCCTAATGGACAATTTCAGCACTCTCTGTCTTGGTAGGACTGGGCTACAGCTAAGAGCTACCCACCTCATCAGCTCAGATGAAATTCATCATGTTGTCTTAGTAGGCAAAGATACACAAAGTTATGGCAATCAAGAGATTAGCAAGTGTCTGCAAATGTTATTGCTTTTCTTTTGATCTATGAACAGGATAACCAAAATTCCAATAACAAAGTTTTTTGTTTGTCTTCTTTTAATAAATAAAAACACTAGAAGGGGATATAAACCCTCAAGTTGAGGACATAAACCTATTTTTTACATTAATGTTTTTTCACGTGCATGATACCCCTTTGAAATGCGTCCCATTTGAGTATCTGCATACAGATGTTTATGTGTGGACTAAACTCCCATTACAAACAATGGAGATCTAGGATTCATCAGTTTCCCTCAGATAAGTGTCTGGTGATATTTGAGATGCCTCAGGATACTTAAGACTTCCACGTTGAATCATAGAATCATTAAGATTATGAAAAGACCCATGGACATCTCCTTGACTGGTATCAAGAGCCAGGTGGGTACAACGGTCAGCATCCCAAGTGGTCTGAGTGTAGGCAGGTAAAATCACACCCAGACTTTGACTGTAACAACAGCTTAGACACCTTGCTCAAATGTAGACAGATACATCTGGACACCTATATTTAGTGTCTTAGTGGCACTGAGTCTCCTGCTTTCCATCCAAAATCTGTTTGTGAGCCTGGATCCTCTGCATTCAGCTCACTAGAGATAGTCAGCAAACATGACAGCTACCTAATGATGCCATTAGTGAGAAGTACCAAGGTGACTTCGTATTTGCCACGTGCTGTGCTGCATGCTTTAACTAATAGATGACTGTGTTCAAAAAATCAATTAATGCAGAGCCAGCTATCAGTGGATTAGTAAAAGGTACCAAATACTTCGTTACCAAAGTATAGGGGAGAGGCAATGCAAAGCAGGGAATTCAGGGTACTGCCACACTGCACCACACTGTCTTTCTCATGACTATTATACAGCATCCGGTTTAAGGCTGCTCATCTCTTCAGTGATCAATAAAGTTCAAGTCATATTTTGTTCTTCCTAGCCATGAGCTTGCTATTTTTGAGATACTTGCTAGCAATAAATAATGCCAAATTTTAAGGAGATTTTTTTGTTCTTTTAATGCCTGGAACAGTCATTTTATAATGTTTGAGGTGAGAGTAGGGTATTAGTCCAGCAGAAAGACCCTGCAATAGTAACCAGCAAAGAGAAGAAATTGAAGCCTGTAATGAGGTGAGAAGGTACCAGGAGGAGCCTTGCATTACAGTGTCTTTCCCAAGCACAGTTGCAGTACCCATTGGCACAAAGCAGCTACCCCTGCAGCTTGTGGATACCAGGCAGGTGGGCAGGCAGACAGGTCTGGGATATTGGGCTTAAGTGTGCGCAGGAGGTTAGTTAGGGTACCGACCTCAGACTCTCATTGGGGCTTACCATAAATTGGAAATATGGCCCCCACAGCCTGGAGTTTTACAGCTAAAAAGGGGTATCTGAATTTTGTACATCGCTTGATGACATGCAAGCCTTTCTGCAACATGCTGTCTTACCAAAAGTAGTATATACATTTTTAATACTCTGTAACCTACTTTTTATATTTTTCTTTGTTGTAGATTGGAAAAAAAAAAAAAAGAAAAAAGAAAAAAAAAGTTATATTGTAACCATTAATATACTTTTACTTTCTAAGACCAGTCAATTGGGTTTGTTTTTCCCAAAATAAATTGAATGGAAGGTGACATTTTACCATGGACTCTTTTTCTTCTGGAAGAACTTACATTTCCAAAGGAAAACTATTTCTCTTAAACTTTATGATCAGTTCTTGAATTTTACAAGAATGCGTCAGAGCATTAATGTCTCTGCCCAAAGAAGTATGCTAGAAAATAAAAAGTCTTTGGCATATCAGCTACAGTCCTGAGGCAGAAAAATAGATTTTCTTGCAACAGAAAACTGCCAGTGATAAGAAATTAACTGTGCCATTTCTTGAAGTAAATCTTACTGTATTACAGCCTTCAAAAGCTCTTGACTTAACTAGCTAATCAGTTGTGGGCATTTGAATGTATTATATAAGACTATACGTTCCTATGAGACTCATGGGTTTTGCAGTTATAGTAATTAATGCATTTATTGATCTCCAATAGCTTAAGAATTTGTATCTGTTTTAGTAATTCTTCAACTATTATTATTAATTTTCTAACACATAAGACAGTTTCTTTTCAGCCCTTAGCTTTAAAAATGATTCCAATACGCTGCAAGTTATGTTACAGCTGGTACAACAGTTTTAACTTTTTCTCTTTATTCTAGGCAAATAAAGCACTCCAAAGCTGTTATCTTCAGGACTGTATTTCCCAGAAATAACTTTATCCTGTTGCTTTTATACAATTTAGTGGGAAACACTTGACCAACATCATTCTGTTCCTCCCATTGTTGGGTCGTATCTCTGCCTGTTGGGAAAAACCTTTTGTAAAACAGCACAGGTGGAAGACTCAACCCTGGAATAGTGCCCTGGAGCAGCATGTTACCTTCCTTTCCTTCGGCAACGATGGGCTGTTTTAAAACTGTCAAAGTCTCATTCTCACTTCCAGCTGAGCTAGAAGAGGGCATTTCACAATGTGCCGGCTGGTGTATGTCTTGGTAAGCTTGAAAAAACAGTTAGAGGCCAGCTCAGAGAGCCTTCGCTTACAGCTACAACTCCTTGCAGCCTGCTGTCTCACAGTCCAAAAATAGCTTGGAGTTAGATAACTAACATTAACACAACCTACAGAAAGGATCATTGGGTGAGGAAGACACATTAAATTGTTTCATTCTTGGGATTTTTGTAAGTTATTACTCAGTACAAAAGCAGAGTTCGTAATAAGTATTATTCATAATGAATAGTTTGATCTGTTCTATTCATATCAGTGATTGGTGTGACTTCAGTTCAATTTATATACATTATAGCAGTTTCAATAAGCACAAAACCATGAAGAGTTTCCTGTGCTGTACCAAAGTGTCTAGTTCTGTAAAATAAGGACTCACGGTAGCAATCACAGTGATTTCAGCAGGATTTCCTGAAACAATGATGGCTTGTATGATGAGGTTTTAAGGGTAAACCCATGACTTCAGTTTGGCTGCCACTGACGACTTCCCTCTCAATATTTCATAGACTGTCTGACATGGAGATCCAAACATATTTTCTTTACCTCCCCAGGGATAAAAGCTTAATGATGTACAGTATTTTTACAACCTTTTCTAAATAAATAGTTTGTTATGCACATATTCTTCTTTTGGACAGCAACACAGATGTATGATTGGCGCATATTTTTCTGTTTCTACAGCTTTTCCTTGCTTTTCATTCACCTATCCCTCTGTGTCCCAGCCCTTCTCAGCTTCCCCATAGGTAACTGTACGTCAACATCTGATGGATGCAAAACCTACTCTAGATCATTATTTCCCAAGACATTTGTTCCTGGACAAAGGCAGCCTAGTCCAAGTACCTACTCTAAAGGAAGTAAAACAACTTCAACCTTTAAGGGTGTTTGTCCCACATGTTGCATAACACATACGCAATACATATGTCCCACATATTGCATAACAGAGGTCCAAGAAATTCTTTCTTAAACAATATAACTCTAAGAGAAGTGAGTTGATCTAAAGACAGTACCGCTTGTATTTTTTCCTGCAAACAGGAAAACTGGTATGAAATATCCAAGTCCAGGTAGGACAAAATCAGGGTACTAAAAGGAGGTAGCATGGATTTCGCCCTTTCTGCATTGAGATGGCAAAGCCAATTCATTCAAAATATGTAGGAGGAGAAGAATGGAAAGGCAGGTGTTTGTGATTTGAGCAGCCATGAAGTGATTCCAAAGTATCTGATTTATTCACAGCACCTTGCATTAAACTCAAAGAGACAAAGAACTTCTCCTGACATCTCCTCTCACCTCTCAGGGAAGTGGAAAAAGAGATTTTTTTGCAGCAAAATGTTAAAAGGAGGCATTCAGGACACAGTTTGGTGATGCCCTAGCTAGAAACAGGCTGCTGGGCTAGAGGGATAGAGAAACCACTACCTGTGCTGGCTGAAGGACACTAGTTTCTCCTCCAGGCTTCTCATCCCATCTGATTGCTTCCTCCCCTTGGAGAGGTCTCCTGTGGTCAGGGAAGGTATTTTCTTACCACATCACTCCATTCTGCCTTGCTTTCCCTTTTGCAAGCTCTGTAGGTCTGGCTTGGAGGTGTATGTGGCCTTTGCCAGCAACACCAAGGTTGAGCAGTCCTGACACCTTGCAGATTGAACATCAAAGGTAAGATCAAGGTCACTTGATTTTCAGGAGGCCTTTGCTATTCACTTTGAGGGAGCCAAGATTTTACCCTAGGAGAACACATAGATCTGATTACATATATAATATTATACTAATATTATAATAACATAATATAATGGATATTTATATATATATAAATATATATTAAAAATATGTTAAAAATTCCTGCATAGTTCCAGATTTCTTTCCTTTTTACATCACTGATTTTATTTATTTATTTATTTATTTATACTTTTTCCAACATAGTGCCCAGTCTGTCCTTGCCTTTTGGTGTCCAGACAGATGTAGTCTGATTCCTAATGTTCTCAGCTTTTTATTTCTTCAGTGAGGACATTTAAAATCAGAAGATTAGCTCAAATGCTAAGAGAAGCATAAGGAGCAGCTGAATGCCCCAAGGTGCAAGGACAGGCAAAGGAAAAACAACAACAACAACAACAACAACAACAACAAAAACAATGAAGGAATAATATCAGGGTTCAGAGCAGATTTATTTTTTGAAAAAGTGTTTGCCTTTGTAGTGGTCAAAAGATTATCATGGTGGTCTAATGGAATTCAGTCTTATCCTTGATGTCTTCAAATATACTTGAGGCAGAGTCAATTTTCTTTATATTTAAACTATCAAAATACGTATTGTGCTTTTTTTTAAAAAAAAAAAAGTGATCATGAGTTGTCAGTGTGCAAAGATTTTTCAGATAGGACCTCATGGCAGTGCTGCTCTCTGCTGTTGGAAATTTTGTTTAGAATTATGTTCTCCAGTTTTGTTTTTCAAGGTTAAATCGACCTTCAAAAAACTGTTAACTGTCCTTTTATTACCATTTGACCAGAGGCTTTTACTCTGTCTGGACAAGCAGAAATCCCTAAAGTGTTCCTTTTCCATGACAGATTTTTCAGGTGTCTTTTCTGAGAAGTTCTGCCTTAAAATTTGATTATTTGCCTTCCTAGATAAAAACCAGTGTCTGGATGCTAATAGTGGAATTGCTAATGTCAATACCAGCCTCCTTGTCACTTCTGAAATGTATTCAGCTAATCGTGCCTTTTCGGTTAATACACTTACATGGAACTAATAACATAATCAAATTAAAACACTGAGAGGTTCCATGTAATAAAATATATCCTGCCTCACTGTGTTTTTAGTCTGACCTTGACAGTGAGTTTTCTGCTTAAATCAATTAGTTAGATGGCTACTGTTCCCTCCAGAAATTAAGTTCTCTTTCGTGATCCAAGGGGAGGGGTGTGTGAAATATTGTTTCAGTATTTTGTCAGACTTTGTAAATCATTGCCACACTGTGCTTTTTCTTTTTTTTTTTTCAGGGTACTGGTGTAAGGACAAATACCCAGTGCAGATGGGAGTGAGGCTGCTAGGTGAGGTGGGCAGGATCCATGTGAACAGCTATGAGAAAACTAAAGTAATAATGAAACAGGACATCTAAACTCCAGGAAAGGCATAGATGCATGACTAAGGACGGAAAATATACAACTTTCCCCATGGAAGTGTTCTTTAAGCCAAAAATCCAAAATTATTATATTGGCTAAAAACCAAACAAACAATACATCATAACTTGTGAAGTTTCTTACAGCTACTCAAGGCCATTGCAGTGAAATCATTCACAGACCTATTTTCTTCCACAGTCTGAACTTAAAAATTGTCCCACAGTTTCTGTGAAGCACCATGAGGGAAGACATTTCCTCACAGACCTCATATTGTACCAGTCATTAAGCTGGCAAGGCTGTGGGAGAATGCAGATAGGGATAACCAAACTTATTCTCTTCTTTTACGCAATATATCTTGAAGCTCCCATTTGCTTTCTGCTTATTTTTAAGCTGGTATTTTCCATTTTCTTTGGCAGCTGCCACTACTTGCAGCAAAGAAAAAATTCTTTTGAAAATATTTTAGGCATCAAAGAAGCTATATGTCCACACAGATAGCTCTATAAGTTAAACTCAATACTCTACACCCTTTCAGAGGAATTTGCAAAACATTCATTGTCAGAAAGGACATCCACTAGAAAATTAGATTTATGAAGCATCAAGCTTTAAACTAAACCTTCAAACTGTGATATTTTAGAAAATCCCCAGGCTGGACATAGAAGTCAAGAAGAAGTACCTTTAGACTTCAAAACTTAGGGCTAAGATAGAACATCTCATTCTTTTCTTCTGTCTTTTTAAACCTTTTTATTTTTGGAGTAGCTCCTAACATGTGACCCCATCATCTAACGTTACATAACCTGAAACAAGCCCTTTGTTATATTGACTGTCTCGAGCCAAAGACATGAGGAGTACTTTCTGCTGTTGGATCTGCAAGGTGAATGACTTTTTTCCTTTCCTGTGCTGAATTTCTGATACAGCTGGTGCAAACTCAGTGCAGATAGTAGAACAGCAATCTGTTCTTACAGAAAAAAGCAAAAAATGCTGAGAGTGGAAGAACATTTTTCTTATCATTATTTTACATGAAGATGCTATGATAGTAACAGCAGGATATGTTAACATGCACAAAGATTCCAACCTCTTTAGAATCTTCCCTTTATAGAAACATTTTTTGAAAGATGCTTTTCACCACTTGAGCCTTTTTGAAAAAATCTTTAGAAAGGAAATCTAAGAGAGAGTTTGATCACGCATTTCAGAGACTGTAAGTCTGAGCAGAATTCCATATGCTGCTATTTCAAAAAGGCAATAAAATCCAGTTCATATTTCCCATTTTTCATTAAAAATATATAGAAACAAATGACACTGGAGAGTCATATAAAGGTTCTGCCAGTGAAGATTTCTTTCTTTTTTTTTTTTCTCCCCATCACTTATTCTATATAGGCAGTATATTTTACAGAAAATAATTTTGAAATATGTTAGTTCTTATAACATTTCCAAACATTTTTCATATCCTTTTTCATATCCAAAAAAACGTACCTGGTACCATGGGTCTGCCTAGGTACACCTCTGAGAGAGGGAGACCAAAAAAAAAAAAATCTAACCAACATGCTTTAAAAATTGTAAACATCTATCAAAAGCTTGGGTTTTGCAAGTAACATACACATTTAACTTTGTTACTGGCTTACATGAGATAATTATAGCATCAGGAAGTTTTTCATGTATTTCATTATAGAAAAAACAATCAGAACTTTAAAATCTGTGATACAGGCAAACGTTGACTAGCATTGTTAGAGTGCTCACAATATGCAGCAGTGCTGGACTAGTTCATACTTCACATTGCTGTGGTTAGTGTTGGAACACAGTGACTGAACAAAACAGCCTAAAACTAAAGCTAAGCATAATGACAAAATCTTTTTCATGTGAGCCTGGAGTCTCTGGAGAGGCCAACGTGGCAAAATTTTATGAAAGACAGGATACCCCACACCATTGCTCGCCAAAAGGATTTCAGTTCCTTTCAGAATTTCCACAACTTCATAAATGCGCTTTATGGAGTTTGTTTGATTGATTGCTTTGTTTTAGTTTTATTCAGAGATTTGCTTTGGAGCCTGCCAATTTATGATCGCCACATAAAATACTAACCAACTACTTGTTTTTTAGCGTAGTTCCTGCCTAAGGACCTCTTACTGCAAATACTCATACTTCTGCTGTCCTGTTTGGCATATAAATAGCAAGTTACTCAGCTCCATGGACAACAAAGATGTTCACAAAATCATACACCGAGAGGCTATTTTCCCAGGTCTTATGAATGATTTGAACTTCAAGAATAAAATTTAAAAAATCTAAACATCCTAAAAGAAACTCTGACACTCACTTTATCTTACAGATGATGCTGCCTCTGCACTAGCTAGGTCATCCATACTTTATATATATATGCAATTATTTATATTAGAGAAACATATAGATACTTCCAAGATTAATCACAGATTGGGCTGAGTATTCATCTATGTCCAAAGATAATCCTGCCCCCTCACTCCCAAATTTCACATGTATATTATTAACATAGACAGATTGGTCAATCAGAAATATTATTCCCATGAGAACTCAAGCAGAATTGACTGCACAAAGCTAGGAGTCAAAACCAGCTGTCCTCTAGCACAGGCTTGTGCCTGCATCATGAAATTATCTTCCCTCTCTGACACTGGATTTGAGGTGAAGTGGCCGCTGCTGTGCTGTCAAGCTCTGATTAATTACCTTGTGAATTTTGTAATTCCAGGGGCTTGAGTAAGTTTGTGTAATTTGTACATAGTGTACCTAGTAAATAAAGAGTACACTGAGCTCACGAACAGGCTCCTGTTATTGTTGCACAAAGCTATCTAAACAGAGGGCTTGTTTTTCAGTTCAGCATTGTTAATGCCTTCCCTATTATTGTGCAGTGCAAGGAACAGAATGCCTTTATCTCTCTTGTTGGCTGCAGGCTTTCAGTGGAGTTTGAACACATACTCTGCTCTGCCAGTACAATCTGGTTTGCAACTTGCTGCAAACAATCACAGGTTGAAAAATGTTTTAAAAAAGAAACTTGATACATCAACCAACCTGACTCATCAACAAACCAGTTTCCAGATAGGACTTGCTGGTCTTTGCTTTCCATCACAGATGTTGGAGTCAGATCTCCCCCTGCTGCAGCGTCTTCTGTGTCTCTGTGCAGATACACCAAGGTCACCTTTTCAAACACATCCCAGTATTGCTCTCCCCCCCACCAAACCCAGTGTGAGGGGACCAGAAACCCTGCACCCCCAGTCCTCCTCACCACCGAGGCATCTTGGTGTCCTTGCGCTGTCCCCCAGCATGCCATCTCCATTAATGCACCACCGGAGAAGTGGCACTGATGGATGAGTGGATTAGCAAGGCCAAAGCTTCTTTGTATCCACCAAGCACTGGCCTCCTGTGGACACACAAGCGAGATGGAAGGCTCTCTGTGTGGCTCAGGAAGGATGAAAGGGAAAAATCCTACCAGTCTAGCTAAAGAAGAGTGGTGGAAGATGCACAAATGATTTGGGGTTAAAAAATAAAAATATAAAAATATAAAACCGTCTCCCCATGCCCCCTCAGAATCCCTTCCTGGAGGCTTTTCTATTGAAGATCATCTGGATTCAAAGGCTGATCCCAAGTAGCTTTTTGGCCAAATGCTCCTTCACTTGTCTTGCATCCTGTTGGGTGGAGGGGCCTTGTGTTGCTCTGATGGGTATGTAAAAGTAAGTGGCATCAGCACAAACCTGGAGTGACTCTGTCAATACCAGCAGTATATGTGAAAACACATATTAGACTCATTTTAACCTAACTGTGACCCTGTCTCTTCCCAATAGAAGCTCTCTCCGCTTAATGAGGTATGTGCCTAAAGAATTCTGCAACAAGCCGAGTGACTGCTTAACCAGGCAAAAGGCATAGAATTAAATACCAGTGGACATTTTTCCACAGACCACAAGCATAAACATCCCACTACCTACTCTGAATTATATACTTTAATTCTGTATGCATTTGGTGAGTCTCTGTTGTAAAGACTAGGAATTGTGCTGGTAGCATGATGCTCCTGAATAGCCTAGAAGCTGTCTTCCATTTCTGTATTGGTGACAAGAGGACTCAGTAGGCTGAGGTGCATTTCACAGCTTTGCATATTGTAACTTCAGACTTAATTTATCACTTCAGATACACATGAATGAGGACAGAAGACAGAATTGTAGTAGAAAGCTCTTGCAGCCTTAACTTGTGCTTCTTGTGTGAAAGAGAAATGCAAATGGCCTGCAGAACATTATTTAGCAAATAAGAGATGAAGAAGTAAGAGTGATGGTTTTTTCTTGTTTTGCTAAGGAAAAAAAAGGAAATAAATAAAAAAAAAAACATGACCGTATTCTTGTTTATTTCTTTCCTAGTACTGGCAGGCTGTGTGGGGGATTCGGGTCAACAATTGTGAACTTGTAATAACTCTACATCATGGGTGACTACCATCTTTCACCTTGATGATAGATTACAGAAGGTGATTACAGAATCAGGCCCAAACAATTTTACGTATAACTTCCTTTCAAATTCTAATGCTTTAATCCATAGACATCGATCAAACAGCTTGACAAGCTCCACATTTGAGATAAAGGCTATGGACTTTCAAGGGAACTTTCTCCCTCTAAAGTTTCAGAGGTGAGATTCATAATTACAAGCATATTTCAAAGGGAGGGAAAAGTCTGAAGGTGTCTTTTGAAAATTAAAAGTTTGGCTTACTTCCTCCCACATGGTGAGATTAGATCCTTTATTTGTTTCCATGTGACTTCTAGCACACCTTGATACAAGAATTCTGGACTAATTCTCTGTGCTTTGTTACTTACACAAAAGCTAAAAGTGATTTCATAAAAAAACTTTTTTTTTTTTTGTCTCTTTTTTTTCCTTCTATTTCATCCTACACACTTTGAGCTGAAACCCTTAAAGAGCCAGCTGTCAAATAGTTTGAGATTACAACATAGGCTGTTAGAGCAAATAAGCAAATCAAATGAAACGAGAAGAGAAAATTGCATAAATCCTTATTATTTACATTGTTTTTTATACCCCATCATTTTCTACTGGTTTGACATGACTTTGTTGGTGCTACACAGGTTTATTCCTCACCTGAGCAAAAGCTACAGTCTTCCATCCTTCAGCAAGTGCTCTGGTATCAGCTGCGATTTACCTGAGTCACTCTGGATGTCTGCAGTGCACGTCTCCACATCTGAACTAGCCATCACAGTTCTTTTATAGTCAATAGACATCTGGTTAATGCAGTCAGTGGAGTTTAGATGCAATTCATGTCTGCTGAGGTAGTCGATAAACTTTCCTTGAGTAGAACTTAATTATTGAAGGAGAGCAGGACAGTTACGTTTCAGATATAGATCCCCAATGCACAAACACTATGGCCTAAGTTTAGATGTCCAGAGTCATTTTAGGTGCTCTGGTATAACCCCTGCCACCGTCTACAGCCATTTCAGAGAGGTGCAAGACTGAGATAGCAGCAGTATGGAGATGTTCATGACAGTGTACAACAGCTCCAAACAACCACAGACACCTTTGATCATGCAACCGCATATAGACCCTAAAGTCAGGTGAGATGAATTCCACCTATATGGACAAGAGAAAAAGTGAAAATGCACATGGCTTCAGTTTATGCAACTTATCAGTTTTATGCACACAGAGTCTTCGTGTCTCACACAATGACTATCAGACCTGAGCCTGTGCCACAGTACCAATTTCTGGGAATGCCCATAAAAATGTAGTGGAAATATTTTTGAACAAGTTTCTGGTTTTTATGATTGTTTTTAACTATATACATACTGCTGGATTACCTGCAAGACATAGATATGACAGGATTTTTGTTGTCTTTGGCTGTGTACAAACAGTCCTTAGAGACTGCCACTGGCTTCAATACTATCTAATCAGAACAAGGCAGGCAAGAGAGGAGGAGAAACAGAGGCACCAAGATACATGATGGATCCAAAAGTCAAGTATTATGTCAGCAGTCAATAAAAAAATGGCTTTCCTGAGTCTAATCTGAAGCTCAGGCTTTGGGCCACACTGCTTGTTCCTACCTCTTTTCTACCAGTTTCCTACCCTTACCCTTTTCCTGTCCACACACACACAGAGTGGAACAGGAACAGAGATTTAAGCCCATTCTTTTAATTTTTCTAACTTTCTTTCCTGGCGCTGGTTGTACACATACACCCACTTCTTGTTTCCAGGCTAGGACATGTTTCTTGAGAAGCCAGCCAGCTCTCCCTCTGCTGAGCCCTTCCTGGCTGCCTGCTGCTGTGTTTGTCTGTTAATCACACTCTTCCCTGCTGTGAGTCCCAGCAGGCTCACTGCTGGCACAGATTTTCACATTTTCTATATTGGATAATTACATGGAAGGGCTTCAGAAAACCAAAATTGCCTTTCTGTAAGGATCTTGTTTTTATAAGGTGCTGCAGCAAGAGCTGGACTTCCAGCCATGGACCCAAAGGAAAAAAAAAAAAAATACACCAAGCCCTTTTCCCCTGCCCTTTGGCAACCTGAGCTCCTCCTGCTGAGCACCGGGCAGACTCCCACTGCTCAAGATCATCCCCCAGCACACCTTGATAAGGCACCCTCAGACACACTCTGCTCCCTCTCTACCTGAAAAGAAACCTGACTGCTTGAGTGAAATAGAGAAATTCACCCAAGCACTGGAAAAACGTTCATTGGAAGTCCCCAGAAGCACCCAAAATGGAACTTCAACCCCCCCCCTCCAAATTTTGACATCACTCACTGTCACAACTGATCTCGTTGCTGAGGCAATGCATGCAGATGGGAATTTCCTCAGAATTAAGGTTATAGAACATGGTAAAACTTTGAAAGTTTGATACTAAAAGACCTTAAGCAGGTTTATATTCCTAGATTTACCCACGACCCCTAATCTGCACAGACTCTGTGATGTACAGAAATTCATGGGAAAAAAAAGGGGGGAATGTTAGGATTGGGTTACTCTGGAGAATTTGCCATCCCAGAAAGGAAGCTGAAGCAATTGAGTTACTAATGACCACAGTATGAAGAAGAACAAAAATAAATAGGACAGAGAATTTTTTTTTAACTATGTTTGTGCAAAGGCATGGAGTATCCAAAGGAAAAAATTTTCAGAATTAACCTCAGCTGCTGGGTGCACTTTAGAAGTGCAAGGAGTAACAGAGGACAATACTGAGCTCTATCTGGAAGCAGAACAGGAATAAGAGCCTGGAAGATATCGAAATGTTTTGTGGACACCTCCATTGCACATCTCACCCGAAACGTGACCTCTGGACGTGCACAGCCTCCCCAGTAAAGCACTAAATGGATCTGAGCCAAAAACTTTCTGTCCCGGAGGCAGAAGGCTATCTATGAAGTCACAGTGACACTAATGTCATTCATCAGGACCCAGGATGTTAAAGGCAGGGACTGTTCTCCTCCAAAGTGCACTGCAATCCATTCTTAAGTGTTTCCCATTGCCTCAATCCACCATTTCCTAATCTTTACTGTCATTTATAAAGACTTTTCAGTTTTGTTATTTTTGTACATTTTAGTGAATTTCCAATGAAGACAATTTTGTTTGGAACAACACAATACACACATATGCGATGTAAATTGTGGTCAGTGGGTGTAAGGAATATCAGCAGGTCACTTGACTGATAAATTTAAAAAATCCTGCTTTTAAATAATCCTCTATTGTGTTATGCTTAATAGAGTAGATTCAGACCTCATGTGTAAGATACAGGAACGATATTAAAAAGGTGACAAAATAAGAACATATGAGGAATACGCTGATCTTTGTATAATTAAAAATAAAAATAAAAAAACTACTTGCCCTCCTCCTGTAGCTATCTTCAATGTGTCAGCTGCTTGAACAAGCTGTGTGGTTTTGAGTTATTATTCAAGCATCCCTTGGTTTTCTTCTACCCCTTCTCTCCCTGCTGTTTGCAACACTGAGCTTGTCCTGCCCAGCTGTCACATCAGCAAGGGGTCAGAGGGTCATGGCTGAAGTCACAAAAAACTGAGGTCTTAGACCAGGGCTCCTCTATTTCAGCGTTTCTTAATGTACACATCACATAGGCATGATGCAAATAAATAAATAAATAAATATTAATAATAATACAATGGGTATCACAGAAGTAATAACTCTTATATAATCTGAGATTAGGTACATTCAGAAAGATGACTGTGGTGCTTGTTCTCACTGTATTACTCACTGTTATATGAGGCTTTCAATCTCCAGTCTACTGAAATTGAAATATTTAACAGTAAGCATTCATGTTAGCAGGAAACACTGAGGATGTGGCTCCTGGAAGCTCCAAATGCTCTGCAGCCCTTTATAGGGAACGGGGTTGTGACAGTACTCTGCAGGTTGAGGAGGACAGAGATGCCTCTCAGGACACCCTAACCTCTCTGCACTTTAATATCTATAATGCAAACAGGGAGACTCACCACCATCCCTGTTTTGTGAAAATTCTACTTTCTGTTTCTGGGGGTTTTGTTTGTTGTTTTTTTTTTTGTTTTCTGCAGACATCTCAAGTGAATCACATTGACCAAATTGCTTCATTTCATTCTGAATGATTCAAGAAAAATCCAATTTTTCAGTTTTCTTCTTTGCAACTAGGTAGGAAGGCAGTATTTGGTTCAGTCTAAACTGCTTCCCCTCCGCCTCCCATTTGTTTCTGTTCTGCTTAGATTTTCGTATTGCGCTAAACCAGAAAAAGTGAGCTTTTTTGTACAGTTCTACTCTTTAGTTAATGAGTGAAGCATACGAATTAATGAGCTTAAGATGCAGCAGGGAGACTTCAGATGTGGGTAGAAATGAAACCAAAAGAAGAGACAGTTGAGCTAAGAAGATATTGGATAAAATGCCAGTAGGATGCAGACTTATGTTTGTAGTTGAATCTCCTCCAGCTATGTTTTTCTTCACCCACCTGGACTTAATTTCTGTTCACAGTTTATGTTCATGGCAAAACAAATTTCAGTTTCATGCATCTAAATTTGCTTCTGTAACTGTTTATTTGATATGTGCTTGCATACTTATCCAATCAAAGAACAAATACAACCTTATACCATTTCCTTTTGGTCTATAAAATTAAACGGCACAGCCTAAATAACCAAGATGAACTAGTTTCTAATCCCCAGTCCTGATATATTTTGAGTTAGGTACATTAAAGTGACAAATGAATACAGTGAAATAAGATGTCCGGAGAAGTTGTGAGGAAAAATTGGAAGTTGGCTAATATTACATAAATCGAGTGCAAATGACTTGTCTCTTTTTCATAAAATCTATGAGCTAAAAGCTCAGCTATTCATACGCACCACAGAAACACTGTAATACCATACAGTCAAGGTTGAACTATACAACAATCCTTTATGAATGCTTCAGCCACTGCAGATGATAGTACAGAAGTCCTTCAATAAAGCCCTTTTAATATAAGCTTTTGGGGCACTAAAAACATGTAAGAGACTCATAACAACATAAGAAAATACTCTAAGGTTATTTATCATAATAAAGGGAATAAAGAGAATAATACCATACTTCTTTTATCTTCTTGACTGCACTAAAGAAGGGGCTAATTAAAGATAGAATGATGGAATCCATATAATCTTTAGTTTTGCAACTGAAATCACAGCCTTCTCTGAAAAGGCTGAAAATGCACTGAGAAGTTTGAAAAGACATGCAGAAAGGCATCTCTGGATCATCATCATTTTCTCAGACAACAAAGAAGGAATATTAGCTGGTCACATGGAAACTATTGATTTCCAGAGTGGTAATGATACTAGTAATAACTAAGGATTTTCAAGGGAGTGGATTGGATTTTTCGTAGAGGTTCCTACACTTTAAAAGGCCAAGCATGCGTCTGACTATTTTATTGTTGGAAGAAGGTTAAGCAGTGTTTTGGATTTTATAGAAGCCCATATAGACTCTCCTGCACTTTTACAGATTTAATGGGTATCTGTGGATCCAAATTCACAAGGTATGCTGAACATTACAATGCACAGAACACAAATATCCAAGGGAGAGACTGGACCTTCACAGAAAAGGGGGAAAAAACAGACACCAGGTGGCAGGAAAGGAGGTGCACCGAATGAGCTCATCTATTATGTATTCTTTTTCCACAGAGGAGGCAACAAGACCTGCAATGCCAGAAGTTACAAAACATTTAAGGGTGTAAGAGTTGAAAGGAAAATACAAAATGGGGAATGTTTTGCACATTTACAGGGCAATTAGTTAATATTCTCAATAATAAAAGTGTAACAAGAATTTCCAAAGACTTGTGACTGAGTTTGTCATCTGTTCCAGGTCTACTAAGAATAGAACTCAAAAAATATTCTCTAATAGATTTAAAATATTTAGATTATTGGAGTTTGGACCACTATCCTTTTATGGATTAATTTTCTTTAACTGTCCAAATTCTTCACTGTGTCTTTATGAGTGGTTAAGGCTGGATGGCCATTGTGATTCCTAGTGGCCTTGAAATCAGTGAAGCTCAGCCCTTTCATCATGGATTTCACAGACAAGAAAAAGCTGTTTCCAGCCTTATCTATATTTTGGTCAGTGCTTGCAGTTCTATTCAATATGGCATTGCTAATATAACACCTTTCTCTGCAGCAGTTGTCCTTCACCTCATTTCAAACATTTCCAGTGCAGTGCTATGATAAGTGACCAATCTGAAATGGTTATAACTGCCACAATGAGACTGTTCAACTGGAACCCCTTGGAATTTAGTACTTCCAGCAAAACTTGACCATACTATATTAGCAAAGAAGGAGCCAATGTCATGGTCAAGGGATCAGGAGGCAGAGTCCCTGTCCTGTCTTGGGCTTTGATTTTGTCACATGACCATTTTCTGTCATGATGTTCTGTTGATAAAAGAGATGATAATCACTGCCTCAGAGAAAGACATTATAGAGTGAGACATATGCAAGCCACTACCTGAGGACCATGCAAACATTTAGTGTAGATTGCTAAGAAAACTTCCTTATAATGAAAAGGCAGCTGTCACGAGTTCTGTCCCATTTTCCAAGTCAACCTGGAATTGTATATAGGCATAAGGAAAAACAAGAGTATTAGCACCATAAAACATCTGGAGACATCTGAGAAAAGTGTCAGAGACAGAACCTAGAATGTTATTTCTTCTCTTAGCCAAGCGAGGTCTGGAGAGGCAATGTCTTTGGTTAGACTAACTTACATAGTCATAAAAAGGTGAAGAGATTTGATTTTGGGCACCAACAATGTTCACCAAATTTATAAAAAACAGTATGAAACTTCACAGCTGCCACATGGCTAAGAACGTTTGCTCTGAGTCAAAGCAGGTATCAGTCAATCAGGTAGGAAAGGGAGGCTAATACTTGCTCAAAAAATAACAGAAAGGCTGAGGAAGGGGAGTGGTAGTTATGTTCACTTCCAGGTAGTTATGGTCACTTCCATGAAAGGCTGATGATAAAAGTAGTCAATACTCTTGAAAGTTCTGTTTAATTGTGATGAAATAAGGTTATTTTCTGTAAAAAATATGATGTGCAAAATATTGTGTTTTATCTTGCTTACCTGAGAAGATCCTATATTTTAATTTTCTTACTGGCTTACTCACAGTTAGAAATCTACTATTTTGTAACCATCAATCTCAATGAACTATTACTACCATCATCACTATTGTCACCATGACACAGCACAAGATCATGTCTTCAGATATAGCTACACTCTTCCCCATTAGTGCAATTCAACAACATAAAAGTTGCTAACATCAGAGGATCTCTCTCAACCAAACAGCTTTAATATTAGGGGTCCGGTAAACAATTATAGATGCTATAGCAAAATGTCAGCACAAAGTAAGAGAACTCTTAATTATCAAGGAACAAGATCTGAAGAAGACAGAATAATATTGTATGTACATAGCTTTAGTCTGTGTCAAAACTGTAATGAAACTCTGGTATATAAGTAGGAAGCCAATGTCTATAGTGAAAAGCATTACCAAGCAGAAAAACTTCTGTAAATTTACTAGCTTATACTCTCCCATATTCGAAAGCAACTCCTACATTCAAATCAATTTCAATACCTTTTGAGCATTTTCCCATGAGTTCTCTACACCTAACTTTGCTCCTGAGTGGCATATTTTGGTTCCGCCAAAAGACTCACGCTTTGGGTTATAGATACTCGATGCCGATGCTACCTGATTCCTGATAGTGTTCTGCATCATTTACACTGGTTTAAGACAAGGAAAATGAGAAGTGTTCATCATGATAGAAAACAATATTTAGAGTCATCTCGCTTCCATTTTCCTTTATGCCTCCACGAGCTTAGTGAGACAAATAGGATGTAACTAAATGGTGTTATCAGGTCAAACAGACTAAATGTGATTATTCATAAAGCAGACAATTGTTCTGAGAAAATCTCATTGACATCTAAGCCTGGCAGCTTAACGTAATGAACATCACATATTGGAAGAAAGAAACATTAAAACACTGACAGAGAACAACTTTTCATGCAGAAATCATTGGAAAAGAAGAGGCAAATAAAACACAGATTTACTGCAAGCCCTACATACCTAAGGTATCACCTCTCTGAAGACAGCAGGCTCCAAGTCTGGATGCAGGGCAACCTGGATGAGCAGAAATGAGGCTGAACTGCCAGTCCTGGCCACTACTGTAGCAGGATGCAAATCACAGAATCATTGGAAGGCACCTTCGTAAACTGAAAGAGAAGAAAACAGAACCCTAAGCTTCACTGTAAGCCCATGCCTAGTTTAGCAGCTGTGAGGAATGGGATGGAGCATGACTTGTAAGTCTGCATTATAAGAGAATGAAGATCCCAGTCATGTCCACCATCTTTCTTTCATTCTCAGATATGAAAGTATCACTTGCCTGTGCAAAGCCACAGTTCTTGGTACCCAAACCCCTTCCACAGTCTGATAGAGTCCCTAAGCAGTAACATTTTAAGTGCGTTGACATTATAAATTGCAGTATCCTGAAATGGTTATACTGTTCATCATCCCCACAACCACTACTCTCCCATTTGTTGTCTTCCTTAATGTCTTCAGTCAAAACTGTTCTTGAGAAGTACCTGCTAGGCATGAGGTACTTTAGAAGATTTAGGTCCTTCTGTTCCCTTCCACACAATGTAAGCAGAGGGAATTAGATGGTCTTCTATGAACTGTTCATCTGTGTATTACCTGACATTATACTCTACTTTGCGACCAAAATACAATTATTTTAATCACAGTATTTTAAAGAATTCTATTTTTTTTTGAATTGCACATTTTTAAAGTGAGCTACTGTTCCCTAAGGTCAGGAAAAGAAAGCTTTGACAGCCAGAGACAGCTGCAACATAGCTGATATACTATGGTCATTATGAGTTTGTTTTAGCCATGCATTAAAACTCTGTTGATTTAAGTATTCATGTGTGTCTAATTCTGCTGCATTAGCCAGAGAGTTTTCAGGCATCTGTGTGCAATATCAATATAACTTTCTATTTACTTTCCATGTGAAAACATGGAAACAGTTTGTCAGTCTTGATTTTTTTTTCCCTGTAGTGTTCTGTTTTGCTTTTTGCCATGTGCACATTCCTACATCCCACTTTCCAATGCCACTTCATTTTGGCATGGCAATCACCTCAACTGTCATTCACAGAAAGTAAGAGACCCATAGGTACTAAAAATTTTCAATTTGCATCACATTGGAAGTTTTACAATTCCATTTTAATTTGAATCATATTTCTTGGATAGTGAGTAAAATTACATGTTAATTGGGGGGGGGGGGGGGGGGGGTTCCCATCTCCTGATAAGCCCATGCAACTCTGATAAAGTCAAAGCAGCTGCCTGAAATTTAAATCAGATGAAACATTGATCTTTACTTTTTCTTTTACAAAGAGATAAGAAGTGGGATATGACATGTAAGAACAGATTTCTTGCACAAACTGAAGGATTTTTTAACCTTTTAACTGTCCAGGCACTGAGTAAATCCTTCTTAACACATACAATGTACCTATGTATGAACAGTAACTGAAAATAGCAGCACTGGTACTGTGAAGTAAGTTAGAGGATTCACCACATCATCCAGACGTATCTTGAACTACTGCCAGTTGAGAAAAAAATGAACATTTCCACATATCTAAGATTTCATGCTAGATTTCATTATATTCCCCATGAAATCAGCGCAATTACTGGCTTTGATGGCTGCACAGTGGGCTTTTATATAGACAATAATTGCAACTCTGTAGTATGCAGCATAGACATATGTCTGTCAGATGCCAGGTGGCTGAATGACACCTGTTGGTATCCAAATAAGTACAATATATTTAACACAGCATATCAATGAGTCACTGACCTTTAGCAAGGCAAAGAAATTTAGTCAGGGAATTAAGGAAAAACATCACAAAAAAATGTTATATTTTCTGATTAAAGTAAATGTGAAAATATGAAAAAGAGGAGGTAAAAAAAAAAAGTAAACATTCTAATCATCACTAACTTTCTTAGAATTAGGATTTTTTTGCTTAGGAGGAATTGAAGGGAAACAAAAAATCTCATGAGATATTAAAAGGCTACAGAGGAATTCCCTGAGGTGGATTTTAGACCTCCACAGAGAGCTGAGACAGAAGTGAAAGGACAGAAAAAGTACATGTGGCACTTGGTGCTTCCATCAACACATTAGCTACAGAGGGTGTTGCTAAAGATTCTATAGCTGTACAGACCCATATAGCTAAAGTAACATATTTCTAAATATGGTTAAATATTACTAAATATATGCTAAATATAGACTTTGAGGAGGCAAACATGAGGCTAAAGGTCCTCTCTTACACGGCTTATGGTGTTTATTTTGATAACATTTTTAATTGACTTTGACTTCTTATTGTCTGGCACTTCCATGCCTCAAGTGATTTTTTCTGCAAATGGATTAACAAAAAGCTGCAGTTTGTGAAAGAATAGTTTTAAATAGTTTCAAATCAAAGTATGCCCTCCCAAGAATACCTAATAAAAAGAAGTCTCTTAAAAGTTACTGTAGGAAGTAGTTTCCCTTGTTCAAGTGAAAGTCACATAAGCAAAGCTGTGAGTGAATGCGACTGCACGTAGCTCAGTGCTGTCAGCACAGTAACATAAAAAGGACTGTTTTCTACATGCCATTTGGAAAGGGAATTATAGCTTCTGCTTTCATATTCTCTCAAGAACTGCTGCACCAGAAGATAAAACCTCAGAAGGTCAGGCTGGTCCCCACAACAGATCTCCAGCCCTTGATTAAATAAAGGCCTTTAATGAATCAGGGTGAAATTTCAAAAAAAAAAAACATGGGTCTTCTGTTCATTTCTTAAGAACCTTGGCCATGTTCTGGCTGCTTGATTACCTTCATTCAAGACTGTACAAATATATATATGCAATCTGGTAACGTGTTACACTGCATTTACCTTTTATATTGTTCTCTGGCAGGTTCTCAGTCTACAGCCTACTTCCAAACTATTAGGTCAATGTTTAAATCATGGGATAACTGTATTTTTTATTTTTTTTTAAGATTGTAAGTTATAGCCTTTAAATATAAGATATATTGTATTATGTAGATCTATTTGGTGTGGCCAGCAGAAATTTTATGCATCCATCCGCAAGAGCTGGAAATTGATTTTCTGCTTGAACTCCCAAGGTTGCTCAGTAATTGTAAACTATTGTAGAAAGATAATTTCCATTATATTTCCAAGGATCTCAGTAAAGAATAAAATTAGTTTTGACATCTTTTTCCCTCCCTTCTCCACTTTCCCAAAGAATGCTGTGAATTTTCTCTTGCATTAAAAAAAAAAAAGTGCATAATAAGCACACTAATTTATATTTTTGTTTATACACACATATATGCAGCTGTATGTGTAAGTGTAGAAACGAATGAGTCCAAAAGATATGGTTTACCTGTTAAACTTAAATGACTTACATATGGATAACAGACGTGGTCACTCAATTGTATCCGAAACTTGGCTCAGTGTTTGGCATTTCCAATACTTAGGTGACGTTGTTAACTGTGTCAATGTACATCTTCTTCCAGTTCTCTTATCTTTTTATAAATTTGCTACATTCAAAATTGGACTAACTTTTTTAACAATCAAGCTGTTTCTTCAGATGAGTAAAGCAGCAGAAACTGACATTCCAAATGTACTGTTAAAATATTTCAAAGGCACAGGGAGAGCATGGTAAGTGAAGCCAAGCCATTGTCTTTCAGGACAGAGAGGCTGCACAGATATCAATGCCAACCCTGAATGAAGAACTATAAGCAAACAAGTCAGTGCATCACTGTCCTCTGTGTAATGCTTTTCACTTGCATTAATCCATCTGGACATAGCTTTTGCTGCTTTGGCTGGACTCGTTTCAGCTACCTGGACCAGTTTAGTCTGATGATTAAGCATTTCTAGCCTATGCAGTAATGTGCAATATAGTCCATCTTCAAAAGTAGCAGATAGGATGAAAACAAAAAGAAGTTATGGGATTAATTTATTTAGGTGATTTGTAAAAGCTCAACACAATTAAATGACTATATAATTTGTTCAGCACATATTTGAAATGCAACCATGGTTTTATTCTTTAACTTCAAGGAAAAATGTTATTTATATCCAGAGAAATCTGAAATTACTTTTGTGTTGAAATTATGAGCCTATTACTAAAAAAAATGGAAAAGATCATCAGTAAACAGACTACACCCTGTAATGATCATTTTGTCACTTAGAGGACTCAAATCTCCAGTCTAAACCTTTTCCCTCCCTTTCTCCCATTTTATATAATTATTCAGTCAAGACAATTTCCCTTAAAGTCTAAAATCCAACTTGATTTTTCATTTGCAAGAGTAAAACAAATCAATTTCCATGCTGAAGAAAATTAGCTTCATAATATAGGTTCACAGCTAATAAAGGTTTCTATTTAAGAAATAGTTTTATAGTAATCATTACTTCATTTTTTTTCCTCCTGTTTTTAATAAAATTTTGTTATTGCTATTAAATGATTTAAAATACTCTTCTTCATATGGACCTCTATATTTGAAGTCTTCACTGCAAGCGATAGGAAATCATTCAATAAGTACCTACTGCCAAAGTCCCAGTCAGTTCAATGTCAATCAATACAATAACTTGCAAGAGTCTGTCCATCTATCTATCTATCTATCCATCTATCTATCTACCTATCTATCTATAATCTCTACCTATTAATTTCAGTTTATAGCAGTGCTCAGTAGGATTGCAATAGTTAAGTCTGTATTATAGTTTCCTTTTTAAATCCCAGTCTTAAAGAGATGAGACCTCAAATACAAAAATTCCCTCCAGGCTGGTTTGACGTATGGTTTCTGACAATATCGCAAGTGCAGCATGGTGGAAGGAAGAACAGTTAAAATAACTTTCAGTCTGAATCCTGTACAAACCTAATACCACCTAGGAATCCAAGTCCCTGTTGGTAATGACTAAAGTAATTAGTCTTGTACTGTTTGCATTGCAGTGGATGTCCCTGCAGGAGTCTCAGGCCTAGGCCAGGATTTCACAGCAGTGTGGTGGTTTTACCCTGCTGGGCAGTTGAACTCCACCACACCACTCTCTCACTCCCCCTCCTCAGAGGAAGAGGGGGAGAAAATGCAATGGAAAGGGCTCAAGGGTTAAGATAAGGATGGGGAGATCACTCAACAATTACCATCACAGGCAAAATAGAGTCAACATAGCAAGATTAATATAATTTATTGCCTACTGCTAACAGATTAGAGCAGTGAGAACTAAAAGCAAACTAAAACCACCTTCCCCCACCCACCCTCTCCCACCTCCTCCCCTGAGTAGCACGGGGGAACGCGCAATGGGGGCTGTGGTCAGTCCATGGCGCTTCATCTCCACCGCTCCTTCACGGTCCCTCTCTGCCCTTGCTCCCCGTGGGGTCCCTCCCACAGGATGCCATCCTTCCCGAACTGAGCCTGCAGGGGCTGCCCACAGGCTGCAGCTCTTACAGAACTGCTCCCACACGGCTCCGTACCACGGGGTCCATCCCTCAGGAGCAAACTGCTCCAGCACGGGTCCCCCACGGGCGGCAGCTTCCCCCAGACCCCCTGCTCCTGCGTGGGCTCCTCTCCACGGACCCAGTACTAGTGGGAAAAATGTGCAAACCCAGGAAGAAGACTTCCTTCTTTCTGGGCTTTGCAGCTCAGTCCCTTGGAAATTCCCCCATAAAGAACTGAAAACTTCTCTGCAAAAACATCCAAACCCCATTTGCAGTGAGGGCAAGGAGGGAGATGAGAGAGAGGAGACAGTAGTGAGATGAACAGCTCAGCACAGAAAAAAAATAGAAGAAAGTGAGTATGCTTATGCTGTAGCTGTATCTTGGTAGGACTGACTCTCAAAAGTATGCAGGTGCCCACGCACACAAGCTAGCATGCAAGTAGATGTTCACAGCTCATAGCTGTTTGATACTCACATAACAGCGCCCTCACCACCAGCAGGCACTGAGGGTCAGGCACAGGACAATTCCCTGTTCACTCTGACTTGGGGAGGAGGTAGAGATAGCCATGACCCCAGCACCACTGCTGGGACAGCCCCTCCCTTCTCACACACAACATTCTTTGCCCAAAGCCTGTAAAGATCTCAGTTTCTCAAGACGGCAAGGTACCTTCCTTTGTGTAAATCTTGCATGTTCAAATTCCTCCACATGGGTGGTATTTGTAACCATCTGCCTCTCTATTGCATCAAACAAGCTGTCTTCATTTTCCAGATGCTCCAAGACTGTTTCTCACTAGATTTTTGGAACAGCACTTTTGTGCCTTCTCCATGACTGGCATTCTTTTAAGGAAGGAGATTCCTATGATCATCAAAGCTACTTCCTTATTCTTAAAAGCCATTTCCTTATTCTTCAGAGTTTCAAAGTCATGCCTGAAAACATTTGACCCTGGCTAGGTACCTCCTTCATCTATCAAAGCAACATTTCACTGCTTTTTTGCACTCTTCCAATTTGATATTGCATCACAATATTACAAGATGGAGCTCTTTGGATCAGGAGCCCTCTTCTGAGGCTGAAAAGCAGTTGGGATCTGGAGCCATCAGTAGGTGCTTAGGTAATAGCACTAAAATAATCATACTATCTTCCAGGCAGAAGCATTGTGGAGGAGTTTCTAAGGCTTCTAACTGATAGTGTGAGGTGCTCTGAGCCATAACAAGGACAGAAACGTCACTTAAAAATTACCTAAACTGCCGGTCCTACTCTGAGTGAACATGCACTTTGCTCCGTGTATCTCACTGACTTCAGCTTGGCCAGAATATATGACCTAATCTGTGTAGTTAATGCATTAGGAATAGAAGCCTGTTCTAGCGAGATGAAATTATAGGAGGTTGAAATGCAATAGATAAATCATCAGTAATTACAACTTCATATCTCATTTACCCTAGAATAACTAATGACTCCTCAGTCTTATGTAGTCTAACAAGTCTTCAGGTTGACTCCTTATGAACTCTGGCTTTTGCTTCCAGCTCAGTTATTAACTTGATCTTTTGTATTGCATTTGTTGTACCTGGAACATCACCAAAAAATAGTTATTGTTTCTGTAATAATAATATTGTAGTCATCAGCATTTACTTATTACATCACCTCAAAATCTCCTTGAAGTTCTGTGTTTTCACTGCATTCGAAGAATAGCATGAGATCACTGCTTGCCCCAGACAAGATTCAAGTCAAGTGTCGGAAAGAAAACACCAGTCGTAGCAGGACAAAGTAAACAAGCAAAAGTTAGGAGCAGCTCCCTTACCAACAACACGTTTTATGAAGTTGACAAAGCTGCACAGACGCCGATCAGATTGGAAACAAAATAATGTTCCATTCAATATTTTATCCCCAAACATATTTTTTTTTGACACCAAGTGAAATAATTTTCCTTCTTCTCCAAAAAGTCTTTCACTTGACAACCAGTAGGTAAACTAGATAAATTTGCAATACATTTATTTTCCATATTTAGCCATACAAAAATTAATGTTGTTGTAGCTATGAGATGTAATTCCCCACAACATAATTCTATGATGTTCTCCACATATCAAAAAACAGTTTGAAACCACATGGGTCTGATTGCCATTTGCACAAATGCCACTAATCGCCGCTTTGGCAGTATAAAGGAGCTTTGAAGTGGGTATAAATTCTTATTCTGCATTCTTATTAAGGCTCCTTTCATCTGTCAGAAAGGTCTAAAAAAAGGCAATGGCCGTGTCTTTACAAATTTCTTATGTCACTATAAAACACACTCAAACTCACATTAACTATTTATCTCAGTGTAAAATTCAGAGCACTTACAACTCAAGAAATTGCATAAAAGTAACTGTGCCTTGCTTCCTCCAACATTTTACACCAGAGTAGATGTGTACAAAAAATAAAAATAAATAAAAAATAAATAAAAAAGTGAAAATCTGTTAAAAATGACACTTTGGTTTTCACATAAGGACAAAAAATCTTCAATCATATGGATTTTATTACATTTCAATAGGGTTTCAAGTTGTTATCCATGGGTCTGGCAGTAATGTTTGCTTCACTATACAGTGGCAGGCTTTTTAATAGTAAAGTATTCATGTAATTCATCCTCATTTTAATTCTACTGACCCCCTTCACAAAAGCAGATACATGCCTTAAAGAGGAACATATGATTAAATTTTTCTGCAGCAGTCCATTATCAGAATCATAGAATCACAGAATCATAGAAGGGTTTGGGTTGGAAGGGGCATTACTGATCACCTAGTTCCAATGCCCCTGCTATGGGCAGGGATGCCACCCACTGGATCAGATTGCTCAACCCCCATCCAACCTGTCCAACCCAAGGACAAATAGGTGCTCTTGCAAGAATCACAGGGCTGAGTCTGCTGTGACTCCTCTTTTCTGTCCTCATGATGTCCTCTCCCTTGCCTGTGTTGTCTTCTAACCACCCTGGAAATTCTCCAGGACACAAAGATCAGTGGTGCTTCCAAATGTCCTTTACTACCCAGAGGAAACTTTGCTGGTTGCACCATAGATCCCTACCACTATTCAGTCACAGCTGAGACACGACTGAAAGAAGAGAAGAAAAAAAGCGAGAGGAGGGGATAATGTCATTTAATTGGTCCTAAAATTCAGCATTAAAACTGGGTCAGAAAAGAAAATATGCAATGTGCTCAGTGGCCTCGGACTCTACCAGAATCCCATCTACTCAGAATGGTTTGAATTTCCTAGCATCACTTATTAAATATATAGAATAAAATCACTTGATCAAAAATTGAACATAAAAAAGGAAAAAAGAAAAAAGAAAAAGAAAAGAAAAAAAAACCAAACAAACAGAAAGAAGCTAGAGTTAAACCTGAGCAGCATTCACATTTGAGTGAATCCATGAATCCTGATGGATGTTTCCAGTGGATAAGCTAGTCCATGACTGCTGTGCTTGAAAGAGATCTCAGTCTTTGCACAATTGCATGATGAATGGTTTGAAAGAAGCCTGCTTCGGACAGTGGAGTAAGGTGTTCATAAAGTCTAACTGTAGCCTGGGGAGAATGTCACTGAATGTCACTGAATCAAGGAAAACACAAAACATGGTACTCAATTCAGAGCACTTCAGAGCACCAGAGTTTCAGCCACCTGCACTATTCTGTGTCTTCCCCCATCCTTGGCTAAACATGAAGCTTCCTTAGGCTAATATTAGCCTTGCTGATGACCCTTCCCTAAGTGTTCATTGACTACCACTTTGAGTAGCATCTACTCGTAGCTGGCTACTTGCTTTCTGCCCAGCCACTTTCTATTGCCTCTGTTTCTGCAGTGGATGGTTTTGTACCCGAAGACATTTTAAGCTGATTTTTAGCTATTGCAAATGCAAGGAGAGTATCTAGGCATGTAAACGGTACTCTCTGTTTATAGTAAAGCTCTGATGTGAATATTTGATGAACTTGCTTGTCAAGGAAATTGGTTTTGCATGAATCTTAATGTTAAGTGACTAAAGGGATCGCAAATATCATCTCAGTGATTGGTTTTGTATCGTTCTTGCAGCTGTATTTCTAGTTATAGGTCCCTGGATAACAGTGAACAATTCATCTCCATCCCAGGAACATATGCTCCTCAAATAATACTTGTAGATCGTTATTAAAGGCAGAGTAACTGTAATTTAACCAAGCAATAAGTATAAAGTTATTTTAATCTTTTCTCATAAATCATTTATCCTAGCCATTTAATCAGTTAGGTAGAGCTTCACAGAGAACCTGCTAATCTGAGAAAAACTTGCTGGTACAAAGACATTCCATGCTTCAAAGTGTCCTCTAGATATCGTCTTAGCAGAAGCAGAGTGAAAGCAAGGGCTCTTCCCCAAGGCAAGAATGCTTCTCCATACTACTTGCTAGAGAATTTGATTGAAAAGCTCACAGCTGCATCACAGCAAAAGAAAGAAAGGAAGAACTGTAAAAACACTGGCAACCTGGGGATTGTGGTCTTCCAACATCAGCCATTAATGTGGACATTGTATCCCAACAGTACCTCAATAGCAGTATGTGCTGTGAATTTCAGTTCATGAACCCATTTGAGTTAAATGAACTAAGACTGTACCTACATTTTCTTTCACTGATTAGCAAGAATAAAATCTTATTCTTGGAAAATACTTTGTCGAGATATACTAAAGAAAATTAAATGACTGTTTAAACTATTCACTATTCACTCATCCTTTCTAGATTTTGGCAGGCTGTTCTTTATTCAGAGATTGCATTAACACAACATGACAATTCTCATCATGGTGAGGGCAGGCTGCTTTTAACAGCAGTGCTGAGCTGCTCAGGAGAGAAAACTTTCGTCCATAATTAGGGGAAATCGAATTCTTTGCTGTCATAGCAGCACCGGAACACTTCACACCTTCAGTTTAAACAAATGCATGACACTTATGTCACAGGGAATTTATCTTTCAGTTTGATCCATCTGGATGTTTGCCAGCACAGAACTTGAGGGCTTAAAAAGTGAATCTTTTAGTGGTACATAATCCTGGCACCTGGTGTCTTTAAAATCATTGACTGTCACAACAGTACAAACAGATGTTCCTGTCTGTTTGGCAGTGCTGTTGTAGCAGGTTGAGCTGTCTGTATCTGTCTTTAGAGGACAAAAAAAATCTTTGTCATTTTTCTGATCATTATTTTTCCAGGAATCATTAATCTGCTTGGCAGTTTATGTAATACAGAGCAATACATGATCTCTTCTCCCTGGCCACCCATGTCTTATAATGTAGATAAATGTGCAACACATCACTTACATTAATTACCCTAGCTGCTAGTATGGAGAGCATACTTCAAAGGATATTTCAGTCTTCCTCATTCTGTCTTTCTTTTCTCATTATATTTTGCAGAGTGGGGTTAGACTTTCTACAACTTGTTGTGTCAATCATGGTTGGCAGTTAAGGTTATTCCACCCTCTGGTTCAAACAATCCTGATGGCAAAATCCATAAATTTTCACCTCTGGTTAATCAAAAGCAGCTGTCCTAACAGACGTATTAATGACTGCCATGGTGACCCAAGCATGCAAAACCTGTGTGTGCACTGTCGTATAGCTGTCTTAATTATTACAGTTATCTGTACTGTTGACAGCAACTTTGTACTCTTTCTGCTTTTATTTTGCTAGGATAAAGAAGCTGCATTCATAAACTCTTGTTAGGTTCTCCATTCCCCTGATCATACCAGTAACTCATCCATGCTCTTTCCCCATTATGAATGAAGGGAACTGCACAGGAGGCTTTGAGGACAGCCTCACTGGGATCATGGCTTTAACACTTCCCTGTCTTTACAAAAAACAACAGAACCAAAACTTTTCTGCTATGTTCTAGATGCACATTTGCATTTTTGTAGCATAATTGCTTAGGGCTTCACGCTCATCCTGTTATCACCTGCAAAGATCCAGTGCCCCCAATATCACCCAGCTTCTGCTAAATTTTTGTATTAAATCTAAATTCATTGGGTTTGATAAAATAATTCTAGTACACCTAAATAAATGATAGAAGCAATCTCAGAGCCATTGGTGTTTATCTCTGAGTAATCATAGAGGGGAAAGGGGGCAAAGTGCCAGCAATGTGAAAGAAAGATGGAATATGGTGCTGATCTTTAAGAAAAGAAAAAAAAAAAAAAAAAAAAAGACAAGGAAGCATGAATGGGTCACTGATCACTGTAACCTAAATTCCAAATAAATTATGTAATAAATAATTAATTTAGATACCTACAAACACACAGAAAAAGAGACGGAAAATGGGCTTTACGTATTTGTCAAGAACAGCTTGTGTTAAATCAGTCTTTTTTTTTTTTTTCTACAAGCAAGAATATAGATATCAGATACTCAAGTCTTGATATGAGCTGGCTGTTGTTTACAAATGCTGACTCCGAGTAGCTCAAATGATATTGTTGCAATCGAGTTATTCACATGTGATATCGATTAAAGTACCACAGGCTGTTTTTTTAACCATGTCTTGTAAATAGTTACCAGTAATCGGATGCCTAGCATGAAGTTTCATCTGGTTCCGGGTTTGTTTTATATTTTTCTTAATTACATAAATTTTGGAACAGAGTCTATGTTTATTAACTTTGCAATAGATGTGAAACTGTGAGTGACTGCAAGCATACTGGAGGACAAGATAAGTATTGAAAGTGATTTTGACAAATTGGTCAAACAGTGTGGAAATAATAGATGAAATTCAAAGGAGGATAAGAGCCAAGTTCTACACTTGCACAGGAATCATCTGCTTAAATACAAGATAGAGAACAACTGGTTAGGAAAATCATCTTCACAGAAGGGTCTGAGGTTGTAACAGACGGCAGCTGGACATGAGTCAACAGTGCTCTACTTGTGAAAAACACAGCATACCCCCAGGACATGCAGAAAAGGTGGTAGCCCACATAATGTGAAAAAATATTTTCATGCTGAGGCAGCTGCAATGCTGAGCCCAGTTTTGAGCAAAACATTTAAAATGAAGAGAGTCCCAAGGAAAATTTCAAGAATGATGAGAGGACTATAAAACTCTACCAAATCAGAAAGACTGAAAAAAAATTAAAGTGTTTGGTCTAAAGAGGAGGAGACTGAGGAGATATCTAATAACAAAGGATTGCTTCAAAAAAAAAAAACAAAGAGAAGAATAATCTGTATTTCATGCTAACAACAGTCATTACAACAGATATGGGGGTGAAATTGTATTGAGAAAAATTCAAAGAGGATTTAAAAGACATTTTTTCCCTTAGTAAAGATAGTGAAGCACTGACATAGACTGCAAGGAGGAAGAGGAGATGTTGTTTAAGAATGAGTTAAATGAGCATACGTCAAGATCCATCTTTCTTAGAAGAGACAGCAGAATACATCTTCCCACTACCTCAAAAAATACTTTATAGTCCTACTTTTCTATCATTCTAAAAGCATCACTCATTCCCTGTAGTATTATATTTCTTCCTATTTCCATTACTGTAATCTTCCAGGAAAAAAAAATAATAATAATAAATCCATTATGTTATCCTATACTATTTTGTATTGACCATGATTACCACTTCTGTGTGATGAGCAAAAATTACCTCATTTTATCTGTACCAAGGTTGTTAAAAGCACAATTATTAAGGTTTAACAGGATCAGCTGCAAGACCAAGTACTCTGTCATCCAGAGACAAATAACTATGAGTAGAACTGAAGGAAAGATACCCTGATGACATATGAATTGTATCTGAATAGATATATTTATTTTCCATTTATGACCTAGGCCAGTGCCAACGAGAATGCCAATAGAAGTTGTTTGGGTAAGAATCAATGTCAAATAAAGATACAGAAACTGAGGTAGTGTAAGCTAAAAATGTCATCTCCCATTATAACCAGCAGGGATCTATGGCACAACCCAGTGTCCTAGTTTCAGTTAGGAGAGAGTTAATTTTCCTCCTAGTAGCTGGTAGGGTGCTATGTTTTGGATTAGGATGAGAAGAGTGCTGATAACATGCTGATGTTTTAATTGTTGCAGAGCAGTGCTTACACCAAGCCAAGGACTTTTCGGCTTCTCGCTCTGTCCTGCCAGCGAGCAGGCTGGGGGTGCAGCAGGAGCTGGGAGGGGACAGACCCAGGACAGCTGACCCAAACTGGCCAAAGGGGTATTCCATATCATCTGATGTCATACTAAACAATATATAGGGGTGGTTGGCCGGGGTGGGGGCCCGGCTGCTCGGGGATAGGCTGGGCATCGGTCAGCGGGTGGTGAGCAATTGCATTGTGCATCACTTGTTTCGTACACATTATTATTATTATTATTATTATTATTATTATCATCATCATCATCATCATCATCATCCTGTCTTAATAAACTGTCTTCATCTCAACTCACAGGCTTCACTTTCCCGTTTCTCTCCCCCATCCCAGAGAGGGAGGGGGGAGGTTGAGCAAACGGCTGTGTGGTGTTTAGCTTCCGGCCGGGTTAAACCACAACACCCAGATACCACTTCTGGATATTACAGAGGAAGAAACCACACAAGAATAAGGGTGATACAAGAAATGCAAAATGCTTCTGATTTTTAGTGTTCTCCTCATTATAAAATCATAGAATTACAGAATGGCTTGGGGTGGAAGGGACCTTAAAGTTCATCTAATTCCAACCCCTGCCATGGGCAGGGACACCTCCCACTAGATCAGGTTGCTCAAAATCCCATCTAACCTGGTCTTGTATCATCATCCTTTCTCAGTGTTTTCCTCCTCCCCATCCTTTCTTTTGTCTGGATATTGATTAGACTATTTTTTCACATGCTGTAGAAAACTTTTATGATATTAGCTAAATCCCATTAAATCATCTCTTAGGATGGGTTATCAATAATAGCAACAGCTTCTGCAAAGTTAATAAAACGCTCATTTTCCTTCAGAGACGTCATTACAGTTTTGCAGTTAGCTATCCTATTTTTGAGCACTGGTGAGCTATTTACCATTAAATCTTTCGGATATGATAGGTTTTTATTTGATAGGTGGTGACTTATTCTTTCAGCATCTCAGTGGTATTAAGTGTAATAATGTTACAGATGTGAATTAAAATATCAATGTCTTACACTGCTGCATGGATGAACTAATACTTTCTAGCAAAACACATTTTTATGTAAATAAAATATATATATATTTTTTAATATCTGTTCCTATTTTCCTAATCATTTAAAGAATATATTCTCTTTTGTGGTTTATAGGGTGTAATTCTTCAAAGTTTTCAGTATCCTATAACCACTTAAAAGCAAAAAATAAACTGCTAAATGCAGTTCATATTGTGTGATAGAAATGCCAAGATGGAAAAATACCTGCATTAAACAACAGTTTTAAAACCAGGTCTCCCATTTGTGCAAAAGTTTGTGATCCGGAATAATTACAGGTGCAGTTTTGCTCCTTGTGCAGATCACTCCTTTCAATATCAGCTTTCTATTCAATTGGTACAATCACACATCAATGAAGAAAGGCAATGATGCCATCAGTTAATTATGTCTATAAACACATGGCTGTAATGGCTTTATAAAGGGCTTAATAATTGTTCTCTCAGGCAAACTGCAGAGTGTGTAGTTCAGCACATGGAATGCAGGCATGAGCAGCATTTAGATATCTTATTTCAAGAAAAAGTACCCAAAACCCCTACACGTTGGTGGTTGCATCACTTATCACATACATTAAATTCCTTTCTGAAGGCTCTCTTGGAGTGGAAAGATCAGGCATGTGCGGCATTACATTTCTCTCTTTAGTCCCCAGAAGGGGGTGTCCCCATTCAAGCTGTTTATTGCAAGTGGCCCTTGCAAGACCTCCAAGAACATTCCTGGCCTCTGGAAGATTCCTAGTAGGCCCTGGCTGAGACTGTAACAGGGTCCATGCTAAGTTGCAGTGATTGACAGCCTTGGGATAGTGCTTGCACCAAGGCCTTGCCACTGGCATGGGCACCACCTGCCTATTGCAGACTTTACACAGTCTCCTGTGGCACAAGTGAGGACTAGACCTGGTTTCTGATTCCTTATCTCTGGATTGCATCAAGTATAAACTAGACATTCACTAAAAACAAAACAAAACAAAACAAAAACCAGAAAATGGATAGAGATATCTTAGATATAACCATATGCTGTCACATGCACTCCAGGACATTGAAGGAGTCTACACACTACTGTACTGACTGTACTGCCATAATTTCCTTTCACTTATCTGAAGAAAACCCCCAGTTCAGCATGGGACTCCTATGAAACCCCAAACATCCACCAGTGATTGCAAAGGAAGGTTAGGGTCCTGTTTCTGATCCTCTGTATCATCTTACTATGCAGTGCCTGAGTTGGTGGTGTTATGAAAATACTCTAGGTCTTGCCTTAGATAAATTGTAGGAAAATAGTTATTTAACAGTTCTGAAGCAGCAGGGGAGAATTTGCTGGCAGAATTACTCTCTGGAGTCACAAAGCCACGGCAATGTTGTTTACTGCAGCTAAAACATTATAGTGAAACATTACCAAACTGTTACTTACAAGCCAAATCCTGTAGTCCTTCCTCACTGTTTTCTGAAGCCTCAATTCAATAAGCACAGGCTTAATTGTTTGGCAGATAAAGATAAACACTTCTTAAACAGGGATACTTGCTTAAATAGAGATCACACTTCACAGCTGTGATATTACACGTAGTCTCCTAATGCACATGTGCACCTACACAAAAGCATTTAAATTTCAGATGGTTATAGGGAACCATCTAATTAATGTATTAGTTGATTAATGTAACCTATTAAATTATTAATGTAATCTATCTGTATAAAAGTCAGGCACCTCAACAAAGGTACTCATCAACATGCTGTTGGCAATCAAGTTGGATATATGCTGCACCCAGAACTGCACTGGACTGCTGCTGAGTGGTCCAGTAGCCCACTGCCTGCTCCCAGTATCCTGATAAACCGTATCAAAGACTTGAGGTGACAGATCCTGCCCAGGTGGCGTGACTGGCTCCTTCATCATGGATCTGAGACAGGGAGCAAGGCCTGAGCATGATTCTCACTTCATATGGTGCCAGTGCACAGACAGAGCAAGGACTGGGCCAGAGAAACTAGGGAGACTCCGAGTATGCAGCCACAGCCACAAGAACACACGCATTTGAGCAGAAGACAGATACTAAAACAACTGTCCGCTGAGTCTTCTTCTCTGTCTACAATAGCTACAGGAGACTAGAAAACTTTAGACCACACTGCTTTTAAATGTGGTGTGAAATCTATCCAGTTCTAATGAAAAAAATAAATATTAAAAAAAAAAAAAGTCTTATCACTACACTAAGGCCATGTTCTCCCTATTGTCTTGGTACAAGCCCTGTCTGACATCCCTGGCAGATTTGTTATGGACTAAAAGGAATATGAAGAACAGAGAGACAACCTGTTCTTCTCAATCAGTGTGAAACATTAATGCCATGGCTCCAATTTTCCTCTGGGAAAGTTCTGATTTTGCTCAGTTGATTTGAGCAAAGTTATGCCTGATTTACTTCAGCACTTAAGAGATGAAGCCCAGCCCCTTTTCTGAGCACTTCATAGTACAGGTTCAGTACTGCAATCCCCACACTTTCCAATCCAGGCTTATTTCACATACTGCTGAATATCACTTTTTATCACCCAACTACTAATAATGCACAAAGAATCTCCAGCTATCATTTTGTTTTCAAAATGGAAAATAACTGCTTTTAAATCTGGCCTTTCTTTGTATGCTTCCCCTTTAGTCAAAGCTCATATACAGATGATATTAAAGCTTTCCAATGCTATCCTTCCAGACTACACTACCTATGAGTATGTACAAAGTAAAAGGACTTCAGTATGAAAAATGAATTTAATATACAGTAGGAATAATCTCAGAAACTCAAATAACTTGGCTTCTCAAGGATTACATAGCAAAAATCAATTTTTATTTACCTATTTATTGCCTAAAGTTACCATGTGCTATTCCAAGATGCCCTGGAATTGCTGTCAATAAGAAATGAAAAATCTATTTTTATTTCCATGGGGCTTACTTAGGCAAAAGTGTGCATGTTGGGGCAGATTTTTTGCCAGTAAATGTTCTCACTGGAAAATTCATCTTTTAACTTTCCAAATAGTCTGATATATCAGTCAACACATAAAATATTTAGGAGACACCAATAACCTGATTATATCCATTTACATTCACTCCCTCCCTGACACTGCTTTAAGCCCAGTTGCCACTTCAGACACACCGTTAATCAGAGTGACTCATGATCATATTTGCAGAAATCACACAATTACTTAGGTGCAGATTTATTCAAGGATTGAACCCCTCATTAAAAATGCATAAGACTCTAAAAATACAACAGACTTTGCTAACAATTTTATGCACGATGTCAATTTGATATGGCACGAAACAGCGTGTAAAGAAGATTCACTGCTGATTGGTTTTAGACACCTTTTTTCCACCAGGTTTGCAAATAGGCCTGGATGCAGTACCAGCACACATGACACAGTGCCAGCAGCTTTTCATTTTCATTCTTTGCTTGATCAAGTTTAAAGATGACAGCAATAACTCTAAAATTCAAAGTGCTAACAGCTACATGGAAACAATCTAAATTGCATGTACAATGTGCTAAACAGATCTGAACTTACTTGAATACCAAAGTTTTGAAATACTGCTGTGAGTGAGAATAACACATGATAAACAGTGCATGTTCCGTTGTTGCCTGGTTGATCTATCCCAGTTCTCACTGTTAAGTCTTTCAGTTCTTCAGTTGTCTTTCTCAATCCCTGTATGACTTTTTATGAAGTTGAATGTAGGAATTTTTCAGGCTCAATTTATCATGCAGTGGAATGTGAGGCATCAGATCTTTCCTACAAATTTATAGCTGGGTGACTAATAGCTTTTTGTGTTTCAATGACCAGTTCAAACTCAGCCAAGACAGCAACACCAGTAAGTTATAACCACTTGAAACCTGGATACAAACTTCAAAAATGAGTTGATGATTTCAGCCCAGTTCTTTGTAGACCACTGTTCTCAGCAAAGTCTATCAAAATAGACACTAATAACTCAAAGATTAGACTGGACTAGCAAAATTATTTCATGCATCAAACACACCACATTAGTTCTACAGGTTTAACAAAATAAATGGTTCAGGTTTCATGGAAGTCCTATGAAGATGTGGCCTTTCATCACCTTATAAACACTGGGGATTTACAGGAACAATGTTCTTCAAAGCAAAGAATTTAAAGTAAATGTTTTCTTAATGTTTTTTTAATACTGATGTTCTGTATCTTTAAAGACAGAATTATGAAGACATATCCATGGCTATGCCAATATGGTACTATGATTCCATAGTAGTCAGATATTTCCTTGACTAACAAAGTATATGATGCTCTGAATGTATACATTGTGCCTGTGCCTAATATACTTAGTATTGCATACATCCCTCAGGGCGGCTTGACGTTCATTGTACAATATTCACTGCTTGTACAGTGCTTTACTGAATTCTGCCAAAAGCACCTTATGTTAACTGTTATGTTTAAAACTGCAAACTAGGTTGTAATTAAACATATAATAACACTGCTGAGACTTTTTTATGATATGTAGCATACTGAATTTTGGCTTACACTTCATTTAATAAATAGCACTTAGATCTAGGAGACCTGGGTTGTACTTCTGACTCTGCTCTCATATCTGTGATTTTGGACAATATTTCTGAATGTTAAATTTTCATGATTGAGGTATGATTACAGATAACTAACTGCATATGTAGTCCTTAACTTCAAGGGGCAGTGAGCTCAGCTGGCTGTAAGTAAGGGCCTCTAATCGTAGATGCTTAGCAAACCGGAAAATAAGGTCTAAGTTGTCCTGCACTGAAAACACGCGTGTATTCCTTCTACTGCCTCGTTTTGTTCCATTTATGCACCAGCATTTAAGTTCCACAGTGACTTCCATTCCATGTTAAATATATGATGACATAGATGTTAACATGAGCTAGAAATAAGAAACCTAAATTACCACATAGTAAACTGCAGAAAAACATTTTCAGATGGCTTAAGTCAAGACAGGTTTGGTCACTATATTCAGTGGGTGCAAGAGCAAGCTCCACTTGTCTCCTGCCTTGTGGACTATTCTGCTCATCAGTAGAGAAATTTGCTTATACTTTCATGTAGAGCATCTTGTAAAGGCATCTTCGTACAAAGTCTGTGCCTATTCTTGTTGTTGTAATGTTCTGAAACCCTTTGCATGAGAAACCTGGCATATATTAAGTGGAACACAAAGCATATACCATAACAGAAAATGAATTTGTTTCCTTCTTCAACCTGAGTTAGTTCATAAACCAACCCGAAAGTTGGTTTAAAGAAGCTTAATCTCACCGTGCATGGATGACGCATGGTGGGTGGGGGAAACAATGGATAAATAACTCACTAATAAGAGAACTGTTAACTGAAACATGGAGAAAAAAAAATCATTAAAGAAAAAAGAGGTGATCTTTACAGAAATAAATAAGGAAATTATTTCTAAACTTAACTTCAAGGAAGATTACCTTCAGGACTTAGGAAGCAGCTTCTCTCTTCCTTCTCCTCACCTTTAAAGCCAAGTTGTCAAACTTAGCTTACAACTAAGTTTGTAAAGTGTTTTCACCTTTCTCTGACCAGAAATACATTGCTGTTCTTGCCTCTGTGGACTTCCTGAGATACGTTCCCAGAATTTTCTGGCTGAGTTTTTAACTCTTGACTGCTCTGAGAGAATGCTGGCTGAGGCAATACAGACTTCAAAATCTCTTCCTTTCTCCCCAAGTGATGTGGCTGGGCTCATCTTCTTTGCTTTTTGGACAGACAATACTCTGTCCTGTCAGTACAACTTCCATCTGTGCAGACTGTGCTGTCTGTATAGTGCTTGTCCAGAACTGGCTCTGATTAGATGGGTATGATCCCGGGAGACATTTTGGGTAACAAGCAGTTTCCTCATATCTCCTGCTTCCAAAGTAGGGAGAGGGTATGGACAGGGGCATTCCCCTTTTTTGAGAGAGAATAAGTTATTTTGTGTAGCAGTAAGTAAAAGGTCTCTTCCCCTCCTGATAGGGATGGAAAATGCCATAGAAGGAAGAAGTCAATAGAATAACACAAAGAGGCTCATTTTGTCTCTTCATAAATCAGGCTAACCCATAAAGTTATGGATAGTTTTGAGAAGCTGTTCAACATCCAGTTAATTGTGATGAGCACTTGCAATGAGTTGCACTCAGGTAGTCGGGGAACTGGTGCAGAAGGTGTACTCCCCATCCAGTCAAAACTGTTCCTATTTTGAATACTCTTAATTTGCTGTTCAGCATAGATTGCCAGGTGTGATTCAACACAGAACTTTGAATAATGAATGGGCCACTGCGAAAAATATGCTCTGTTCAGTGATAATGTGTTAGCTGAAAGTTTATCGGAGAATACTGTGTATAATGTCTTAATCTCCATAACTGCCACGGTCCATTTTCCTATTCAGTGTGTGGTTTGTTACTTTGCTGCGGTGATACAGCCAAGCTAGCACAGAAGTGGCAGAAACCAAAGAAGCTATTTCTGTTCTGTGCAGGCTTCCAAAGCACACCTAATTGTATGTCAGCTACAGGCAGCAGGAGATCATTACATTATTTTTCAGCGTTTTTCCAAATGTCTCAGAAAAATGCTGCTAATGCTTTTCAGGCCTTTTAGAAAATTCATCTCTGTGGTCTAGGTAGTTTCTCTGGTACCCCAAAGGAAGTGCTGTTCTATCGTGTCCCAGCAGTGCACAGAGAAGACAGCTTCATGATATTTCCTGTTGCTCTTGTTTGCTGCAGAGGAGCAACGCTGACACGTTACTGTAGAGAGCAGGGAGTAGCTGGTAAATCCATTCGGGTTTCAGTTTTCTTATATAAGGTACTGCATGGCTGGGTATCCTTTTGTACATTGTAATTCCAGTGACTGTCACAAATGGTCTGAAATTTGCATCCATCTCGAAGGACAAAATGTAGCCTAAGCAGCAATGATTGCAATTGAGAAAGGTTTCAGTGGATATAACTTGACGTGTGACCTGGAAGCTGGCTTGTCACTGGCTGTCAATATATATTCCTGCAGAGGTCATCAAGGGCACAAACAGGTATTCAAAGAGAGGGCAGGAGACCAAAACTCCTTTTCCTCTACTGAAAGCAAGGGCACGTTACATCTTTATCTCTGGAGAGGATTCAATTTTCTCACTGCTCTCTACTGTAATTGCTGAGCACGTGTGTGTTCCCCTTGCTGCTGCTTGTTCCCCCATGGACTGCATAGCCTCTCTGAGTATTGTGTTGCTCTTCACTAGCAAGATTTTTCTCCCTGGTAGCTGAGACTCATTTTATAGAGTCTGAGCACCAGCTTGACCGCCCAAGTCTTCCAGGCATCACTCGATGACCCTGTCTTTTCTGATTCTGTCAACATGGGTCATCCCCTGTCCATGCCCATTGCCTGACAGATACACAGCAGATACTTCTAATAAGGTGTTGTTGTATTGGGTCACAGGCATTAACATTTGCTTCTGTGCCCCATCTTTGACCTTACAATGCTGTGCATTTTTAAGACTGTAATCATGTCAAAAGACTGATGTCATTTCAGAGCAAAACAGTGGAAAAAATGGGGTCAGAGTGAAAGCTTTTATTCCAGTATAAATAACTGAAATAACAACACAGGCACTCCCAAGCCTTGACAAAGCACTTCTCTTTGCATGCATGTTTACTTTTCTTTTTAATAAAATGTGCTCTGTTCCCAAATTCCCACTTATGTCATGGAAGTGTTAGAATTGGATGAGATATGTATTAACCTCTTGAAGGATTAGTGATCCTCTAACACAGATTTTAGTAGCTCATTAGTGTAAAAGGAAGTATTGCTGTACTGATGGGACATAAACATGATTCATATTCAAAAATAATATAGTGCTTTGAGTTCCATTGCTAACTCCCTCTGGCTAAAAGGGCAAAGTGCAGCCATTAAAAAGCAGAAACCAAGAAAATACAGACAAGTGAATCTGACCTGAGCGATACGTAGGCAAACTCATCACTGGAGGAGGTCAGATTGTTTTACAGGTGTAAATGGGTGCACTTCTGTGGGCTTAACTACAGCTATTCAGGTTTACAGCAGCCAAGAATCTAACCCCAAATGTTTGAGTAGTTTGGTACACAGCAGGGAGAAGAGAAATCTCCTGTCCATTATTTAGTTGTATTGAGCACTTGAACTATTCACATTTTTAATGTCTCTAGCTCACACTGTGGCCCCAAAGAAGAAAATGGGCTAGTAACCAAAACAATGAAATCTAGTCAACAAATGGGAGTAAATTTTAATTTAAGCCGTTTGCTCTGGCTGTTTCCTCTGTGGCCAGATCATTCCCTGAGTATATCTGACTCAAATGTCCCTTTGGCAGACCTATGGATGTAGCTGCTTTGAAGACTATATCGCCTGTAAGCCACTGATGAGCTAATCAACACTGTCTATCCAGCAAGAGTTGGTGTAAAACAGTTTGTTTGGCATTGCTCTTTGCTAAGTAACTTACCTTATCTAATGCATTTGTCTTTTCGATATATTCTGCAATGGACTCCAGAATCTGCCTAGTAGCATTTGCTCTGGCACTTTGGAGGAGGTATTCATATATTCAGTGCCTCCCTTGGTGTTTTGAAGCAACTGGGGAAAGAAAGGATGCTCTACACAGTTCACCTCTGTCCATATATGTTCCTGTAAAGTATCCTACTCTTGGAAGAACTTAATGATCTGATTCCTTTCCTTCTCTCCTTTTTACTATCTTTTTACTATACTCCCCTTTACTATACCCCCCTTCTTCCGTACACATTTTTTTTTTTTAATTTTGAATGCATATGTTTTAAAGTCTACTGATTGGTGTTGGGAGACATAACAGATAACGATTGTTTCCAAATGGAATTTCCAAGTATGGTTTCATAATGATGGTGTTGTGACTACATTTATTTCCCAAACAAAAAAGTTGTGTTCCCTTCAAAAATCAAATTGTGTAGATAAATAGAGCTTATAGTAGATAGCTGAAATTAATTTTTTCTCTAAGAAGTTCAGACTCAGCAAAAAAAAAAAAAATTAGTTCTAAACAATGTTGGAGACACTGTCACAATTGATTGATATGCCATTAGCCTGGGAGATCAAGCTGACTGTCATGTGTAATTAATATATTGCGATGAATGCACTGGATGGTGTCACTTGCTAGGAAGAACTTGTGCTAACCATCATTATTGATACTGCATGTTTTTTCAATTTCAGCTTGTGGTTAACTGATTCGACATTAAATTCCCCTTTACTTTTGCTCTGTATTGCAGAGATGAATTGTTTTGTGGGCAGACAGCAACGGAGTATTGATCTACAAGCCAAATCTTTCTACCCACCTTTTACATGCCTTTTTGCTTACTACATGGCTGAGTAAATTAAACCTATCTGCTACTGTAAGCTTCTATTTCAATATAAATCTCTCCTTTTATCTTAAGCTCTTTATCAAGGTCTTAACAGTGAATTCTGCTCATTCAGTCATTCAGTTATTCCTGTCTGTTTAGATTCACCAGTTCTAGGATTCTTCATGTCAGACAGTGTCTGCTTCAGTAGGATCAGAATTATTTAGCAGCTTTGAAAATGCTACTGTCATTTATTTTAGGAGTCAGCTGTCTTAGAAGGACCAGGAAAGGCCAAAGTAGTTTGCATTTATTGGCAAACTATCGCCTGTGTTGGTACTGACTTTTAATTTCACTGCAAAGATGAGAAAGTAAACATTATTTTGGAAAGTTTAGTCAATAGATGTTGTTGATAGATTTTTTTTTCTGTATTTAGAAAAGAATAAGCCAAATGTTAAAAGTGAAATCCATATGCCACCCTCCTCCTCCCCTCTCCAAAAAAAAAAAAGAGAAAAAAAAAGGCCAATGCTTTTAAAGACTTAAATACACAAGCTGAAACAATGAAACAATGGAAGGCTGTAAATAATATCCTCAAAAATGCCAGGGGAACAAGGTTGGCCACTATGTTCAGATATTTACATAATTAAAGCCCTTGAAATATACTGTTTCACTAACATAAGAGCAAGGTGATGGCTTAAAACACTGTCCAACAGTAACCATCTCAGGAAAAATACAAAGTGTTTCTGTAAGTCAGAGAAGTGAAAGACCTCAGTATGAATCCAGAAAGATTCAGTGTGCATGGGTTGTGCTTTGCAATGGAAGTTTGGAAAAACAGACCTGCCTCTGCTCACACAAGGAGAACATGTAATTGCCAATGATGAACACCAGGTTGAATCAACATGATACTCAGGTCTGTGCACCCATCTTCCTTTGCCGTTATGGCAAGAAGGACTAGGTAAAAAAAATGCTATTGAGAAGTCTAAAGTTTTTCAACAGAAATGATGTGAAATTCCACATTTGGTGGTTAAATAAACATACCATTCATCTAGAAAGAGAAAAGGAATCAAAGTGAAAACAGCTTCTTCTGTATTTTGTAGAGTATAAATAGTGTAGAGTGGAAGGGAATGAAACACCAGTACCTGCTGATTTTAATGGACTTGCATCTGATTTGCACTTCCATAAATACAGACCATAGAATCATAGAATCACTCGGGTTGGAAGAGACCTTAAAGATTATCTAACTCCAACCCCTTTTCCATAGGCAGGGACATCACCCACCAGATCAGGTTAGACAAGGTCCTATCCAGCTTGGCCTTGATTTTCAGACCTACTTGTTCATAAAACATAAACTGAATGGTACAAGGAGGGCTTTTCTGTTTAGAGGTATGTCTGTTGAAGTTGTCAGAAGCTTAAAACGTTTCTAAACGTTAGTTTAAAAGCTCATGCTTGAGAGTTTAACTAATCCTGGTATATTAAATTGAGCAGTGGTATGATGTAGATAATTCACACTATTTCTACAAATTTTTGCTCAACATTCCCTTAGACCATACACAGGTGCATGGCAATTTTTTTTATATAAAAGTGTAATAGATTATATTATTTTTGATTATTAACACTCAAGATGGATATAAATCACCTCAAGTCTTTGAAGAATGATACAGAATAGATTTGCTATTGTTTTTGACTGCAAAACTGATTATTAGGTTTTAAATATTTTAGCTGAAAAGATTACAGGTGAAAACTTTCAGAAGTCATTTGTGTTGTCTACATGATTTCAGAGATGTTGGATAAAATGATCAAAAATTCCATTGGTGCTGAAGTACTCTGAAGCTAATAAAGAAGAAAAGAGAAAAAAAAAAAAAAAAAGATTAGACTGATGTTTGAAAACAGCAGCATGTTGGTTAAAGATTAAATCTTGGCCAATGATGATTTTCATTTCCTTTCTAGTAGTGCTTTTTCCTTTACAAAAAGAGACATTGAAGAATTGCTCTGCCTCATTTAAATTTCTCAAGCATTGGTAGCTGTCTTTCTCCTCACCGAGGTTGTCTTGTATGTGGAAGAGAGGTTTTCCTCTTTGCTAAAAGAAGGAAAGCTTTCGAGCTTTTTAGTGTACTCCTCTACTGGGCAACAACTTTAAAAATTGCAATATTTTCTTATGATTTATTTATTTATTTATTGCATCACAAGATTTATTATTCTCTTTGGAGCCTGAGTTCTGGGTGTCAGGAACTTATATGAAAATCCTAGCTTTTACAAGGGGAGGTTTTGGGGGACTGTTCCTTGGAGTGTAATTACTAACAGCTTTATGGAGTTCAGAAAGCAAACTGAAATAACTTCTAGTAACTGTTATTTCCTGATGTTCTGTCATGAGAGGAGGAATGGAAAACAAAGTCCAGAGTTATCATTTAAGAATAAGTTCTGACTTTCAACACACTCATTTGGAAAATAAGTAACTTCTGTCCACCCTCTCAGCCTTCTCTGTGGGATCTGACTGGTAGACAGCAAAGATATCTTCTCAAAGGAAGTAAAAATAACCCTTTAGTAAAGTTCAGTCTTGAGGTCTGAGATTCTCACATACACCAGGGAAGGACACCCATGAAGGAAACAGGTAATGAGATCCTCCAACACCAGATAGGCCATCTCCCACTTTCTGGAGGATGAGGAAAGAGAACACTTCCCAGAACAGACAAATTTATGCTGACTAAAACTAGTAGCACTTCAGGATAGTGTCTTCTGTAAAATGTCAATTTATGCATATAAAATGGTTTCAGTAATATTGCACTTCACCAGGATGAACAAGTGCTACTTTCAGTAACTTTGTTTTTCTGCAAAACTGTAGGCAGCAGAAAGGGGCACTATGTCATCTCAGTGACATTTTTATAATCATTAACGTTTCAACTTGAAATTCTCAATAGCTGCAGAGAGGCTCAGTCTCTGAAATAAATGTGTCCACAATACTGATTAGAAACTGAAGGGATTAGCTTGATGTCTCTGATGTTATTGCTCGCTGAAATGAAAAGGAAAAAATGTTTAAAGTCCCAGACATAATTTACCTGACTTCCCCAGACCTATCAAAGGGTTAGCATCAATAACCAAGTAATGGCTGCTTTATAGTTTGGATTTTCTGACCTGATGTTTTCAAAAGGCTAATAAAAAGCCATACTGCTGAGAGGAAATTTTAGGTTGAAATGACTGTAAAAATAAAACAGTAGTGATAAAGCAATTTGTGTCAGTCTGAGAGTGGAAGTTAAACCTGTAACTATTCCATTCTTGAACAGCAAGTGAGAGGAAAAGAAACACCTACATGTTTGCATGCGCATAACTAACCGTGCTGTAAGGTGAGGTTTGTGTATGAATGGAATTTTAAGAATGTTTTGTTAAACATCTAATCTTCATGGAAAATATTCCCTCTCACTCTACAAGAGGGCTCTATCCAAGTCTAGGTTGTTAGAAATAGGGATTTTACAGATGCTGACCCACAATGCTGTGTTGGGTGCAAACTAAAGTTTGCACACCAACATTATATTAAAATTCGTGTAGGCTACATCTTAGGCATTACTCCTACAATTAATAAATAGCTGGTTCAACTATTTATTTTTAATGTATACATCAGCCTCTATGGAATTGAAGCTAGAATTTTTTAAATATCCTTTTTACAAAAAGGAGTGTTTAGGCCGATAAGAATGTGATCTCTCACTCACTAGAGTGACTGAAATTAGTCATACCCTTTTTCCCTGTATCTGGGATAACTACATCCAGAAGACTGATTTTCTCTTCATAAACGTGGTGTATGGGATGCCTAAGTGCACTTATTCAGGTAATAGCGCTACAGGACAAATATTGTGGAGAAGAGTAATGGAAAGAGAAATGCTTTAACCCTTCCTTTTTCAAAGTGGACTTTTTCCTTTTCTGTTGAATAATTTCCTAAATATATATATGTGAGACAAGAATTCTATTGTGTGCTCTTGTGCCTATTATGGTGGAACAGAGAAGTGAAGAGTGTCTCTGCAGTGCCAGCAGTGGTAGTGCAGCCAACTGTCTTCTGCTAGCCCAAGACTGCAGAATCTTTGGAGATGTTTTCTCTCAAATAATGCCAAGTTACACTCTCTATTTTCCTTGTAGGCCTAAGTTTTACTTTTCCATTATGTTAGTTGTCTGTTTTTTCTATTTTTTTTCCTGGCTTGTAATCTCAGTGCTTCAGGGAAACTTCGTTTAGATTTATACACTTCAAAGAGACAGAGGCTTTATATGCCAGCTTTCCTGACCCCATAGAAGAAATAAAACTCCTCAGTCATAATGAAAGATTACAATCACCAACTGTTCATTCTTCTAGTTGTGTCATGTGTAGTTTAGTCATCGTTAATGTGTATTATACATATTACAGTGCCTTTTGTCAGCTGTATTAGGTAGACAAGGTCCCCTGTTATCTGGTAGCCAAGGTCATCCTGTATCGAGTGACAAATGCAGGCATCAAATCTGCTGAAAACAATTAATAGTTCACCACGAGAATAACAAGATCTGTTACAATGGGTTAAATTTCTGGCTTGATTTTCACTGAATTCATCTAATCATAGTGATACAGCACATAAAATTAAACAAAACAAAACCAACAAACAAACAAAAAACTGTAAGATGGTCACTGTATTAAGAAATACTTTCTCCCTGGCATTTATTGTTTAGCTTAAAACTCTCTGAATAAAACCTCCCCTTACTATTTCTTTTTTATTTTTCCTCTCCAGTGACTAATTCAAAGCTTCAGTGTCCCTAGTCTACACCATGTAAAGAATTTGAAAACAGCTGTTGGGTGAGCTATGGAGTTATGGAATGAAAAATATGGGTCTGTTATGTTAGTATAAACTGTCAGAGAAGCACATGAGGAAGCTACAGTTGAGTCAAAAGAGCAGTGGTATTTTCCAGTCACACTGCGACACCCACAAGGGGATTGTTCCTCCACAAGTTCACCTGAGCTCAGCTGACTCTCCCCTCTTGTACCTCAGTCACCTGCAGCCATCTTATTTGGAAATATGCGCCACACACACACACAAAGATGAAAAGAAATCATCATTCAGCTGGGAAGCTGCCTCTTTGCTCTCTAAGCAAAGAATGTGTCAGCTTGGTTACTGTCAGCTGTTGATGGTCTTCAGTAGTTGAAGCATCTTCAGAAAGCTGAGTTTCCTGATAAGCCATATACAAATAAGTGGTGTGTGTAGGAGACATGGGAAAAGTTGTCAAGTTCTTTTGAACACAGGCACTCTATGCCTGCTCTTTGCACAACTCATCTCTTTGTTAGATTTCATGCTAGTTTTCTGCAAAACATTTTATCTACTGAATGAGACTGAAGGGAGAAAAATGTGACTATTCTTAGTCTCTTCAGTAAAAAAAAATAAAACACATCAAGCAAGCTCTTGTGTCAGAAAAAGAAATAGCCTAATTCATCTGCAAAACAGCAGATTCAAAAAGAAATATTGGCAACAGATTTTATATTTTTCACTTCACCTGATAAAATTAGCTGAAATTGATCATCTTTTAAAGGTACAAATGGTGATAAATACCTAAACTTTGTAAGTTACGGGCTGCTTCTATGAGAAAAAAAAAAAAAAAAAGCAACAGTTAATGGTTCAAATGCCTCAGAAGCTCATAAAGAAGAAAGGAAAGGATGAAAAGTCTTCTCTCAGAAAGAGAGAAACAAGCTGGGGTTGCCATACAGTCTAGAAAATCAAAGTGGAATAAAAGAGGGTGGATAGCGTCATCAAATCTATGGAGAGCACATCTTTCCCACCATGCAGCCAGCACACCTCAGAGAATAGACTGGGACTTCAGAGGCCCCTTTCAGTGAAGGTCCAGCAAATGGCAACAGTACTCAGTTCTTTTCCCCCCACCTCTAAGTCAAACCACAAGTCATTATTCTGCAAATATCCTTGCAAAGAGGCAGTAAGTGAATACATATGAATATTGGGAACCGGTCCTCTGCAGTATTTGCCCAGTTGCTGTGGCTACCTTATGTTATTGCTAAACAGCTCAAGTGAGTCTTTGCCACGTGCTCAAAGTAATGAAATTAATTTACAAATAAATAAATAAATAAATAAATAAAAGCACCAACAAAACAAAATAAACCCTCAACACTTAGCAGGTGCCAAAGCATTTTTTTTTCTCTTTTAGAAGAGGCAAACAAGACTATTTTACAAGCAGAACCACCTTCTGTTTCTTGGATTTTGCAAAAATGTTCTCCAAAAAGCATGCAGGAATTTCAGCCATTTCTTATCAGTAATGGAGCTGACTAAATCATTCAAACATCTGTTTTAAAAACATCCTATACCATATTGTATATTTCAATGAAAGTATTAAGAAATCAGTTACAGCTGGATATCTAAGACACTGTAAAGCTAAGGAGAAGCTTACGAGGAGACAGAACTGGCTGCAGCTTAATGCCATAGCTAACTTTGCCAAACCAGCTGGACTTTTTTTTTTGACACGCTCTCTACTAGATACAGAGGTACAGCATTCCCAGTATTTAGAAACTGAATATAGTTCTGATAAGTATCAAAGGATTCTTAAGTGTATTTCACTCTAATAGGCATTACTGTTGAAAGACTTTGCATTCTATGTGACTGCAGCTACAATAAACTGTTTGATTGTTTTCTCCTCACTAAGCAAAGGTTCAAATATTATTCTCATGGCTAGACTTCATACATTACCAACAATTTTCACTGAATGTTTCAGGTTGGAAGGGACTTCTGGAGTTCATCACGTCAAACTCCCCAGCTCAAGAAAGGCCAACTAGAGCCCTTGAAAAAAAACTTCAAAAATATGATATAGAGAGTGAAAACATAAAAAACCTAGGTATAATCTACATAGAATAAAGGCAAAGGTGACTAGCTAGTAACAGCTTACTGTGCAACTCCATAAGCAGATGACATAAAGACAGATGGCGTCAATTGCTTTCATGGAGTAGTTCAGTTGGAAGGGAACTTCAAAGGTCAAGTCCAACTGGCTGACCACTTCAGGGCTAAACAGAAGTTAAAGCATATTATTGAAAGCATTGTCCAAATTGTCTTGAACACTGACAGGCACACAGCACCATCCACCTCAATATGAAGCCTGTTGCAGTGTCTGACCACCCTCATGGTACAGAAATTTTTCTTTATGTCCAGTCTGAACCTCCCCTAGTGCAGATCTGTGCCATTAATACCCCTCCTACCATTGGTTCCCAGGGAGTAGAGATTGGTACTCCCAGATCCCCTGCTCAGGAAGTTGTAGGGAGCAATGAGAGTGTTTCTCAGCCTTATTTCTATTTAAAAATTTTAAGATTAACTACTAAAAATATAACTGCAAGAGCGGCTTTTACTGAAATATAAGCAGGAAAAAAAATCCTCTTTCCTCCTCCATGAATAAGGCAATCCCAGTCCTCATACGATATTTGAGATGGTTTTAAATACCTAAAGCAGGATTTTGTGATTCCAGCAAATAGTGTAAAGAGGAGACTTGTGGCTGCTTTATGCCCAGACAGTTCCACTCACTCGCTTCATCTATTGGGACAGTTAGAGTAGAGACTGGATCTTTTTTTGGTATATTGGCTCAATACAGAAAATACTCCAATTTACAAAAAGAAGTAAAAAATAAAAAATCATTAGATGTTTGTCAGAAGCATATGACAAGCAGACTTGAGGAGTGTATGATAAACAAGGAGTAATTACACAAGTTAAAGCCAGAACAAACTATACTATCATCGAATCCAGCCTCTTCTATAATGCTTCCTATAGTATTTCTCCCAATTATTTACTTGAAAGAACACATCCACCAAGAAAGCATCCACCAAGAAAGTATCCAAGCCACCACTCTTCACAGCATTTTATCCCAGCCACTCACCACGTTTCTGATCAAAACCAAAAACCTTTAAACAAAGCTGGCTTTCACTGACACTCTCTGATTCTTGTCTTTTCCCTGCAGCACCAATACTCTTCCTCCTCTGGAGGCATCTCCTAGTCATAGTTTGTTTTTAAACCATGATTAACATCTTGAATTACCTGCTTAACTCCTGTAATATGTTTGAAATTGGAATTTAACAGTGAGCATAAATGTTCAGTTTTACTCAAAAGCAGGCCACAGAGAAGCAGATATCCAGACCTCTGGCCATGTGGACTACTGGAGCTCCTTAGGGGAAGGAGCTCCAAAACCCTCATGCTGTGATCACCAGTGCAATGAGCAGTGCCCTCAGCAACCAACACCCTGGGGTTTCCAACCTGCAGGCACCCCTGGATTTTGTTGAAGTACCGGTACTCAAGTTTCAAAGAAGTATCACTCAGTTGCTGTTATCACTCAGGATGTACAAAACAAATGTGGATTTGGGCATGACTGCTAACTGGAAGTTTGTAATTTTGTCAATTTTTCCTGCTTTTTGTGGAAAGCATACCGACAAGAAACCTAAAGAGATAATAGCAAATGTACTGGACTGCAGACGAGTATTACAAATAAAAGACAGATTCTGAAACAATCTGCCTTCAAATTCATTGTGTTTATAACTTCTTTAATTATAATTCTCCAAAACCCTTGCCAAAACACTGTTGGGTAACACTTGTGTTATGTCTAGATTCCATCCTGACATTATTCCTACTTCTTACACTTTTTCTGGTAATGCAGATAGAGAAGGTGTTCCTAGTTTTTAAAATTCAGTGAGTGACTGTATTTTCTGGGGAAAAAAAAGATATATATATATTAAAAAAAAAAAAGAGGGGAGAAATAAGAGAAAGACCCACAATACCAATGAGGTAGGGAAAGAAGGCAATCAATATTCATTTAAAATATAATATTATATTAAAATATATATTTATATATATATTTTATATATATATATATATTTTATATTTTTATATTTTTTTATATAAAAAAATTTATATTTTTTTTTATTTTTTTTTTATATAAATATATATATATTTATATATATAAATAAAACACTTAGGTCTTTGCAAACTCCTCATCCTGACATCTTATGGTTTCACTGTAACAGATGTTAATAGGTTCAATTGCAACTGAGTTTCTAAAATTCTTTTTGTGCTTCTTAAGAGACTTGTCTACGTCAGGCAGATGCAGGTGTACTCTGAAATATGTCTGGGTAAAAATAGCATTATTAAATTCGGTCTGAGATACATTTTAGCAAATGGGATAAGGATTTTCAATGTTTTTCTGTGGTTAATAGTATTTTGATGACACAGCTCATCTTTTCATAAGATTTATCATGATCTCTTAACAGGCATAAACATAGTCAGTCTACTGCAGTTGTGACAATGAACAGATCTAACTCATAAGAAATATAATAGCTTTTCTAAATACAATCCAGGAACATGGTGTTGGACACATGCAGCTGAGTGTAGAATTGGGAAAAAAACTTCCTTCGACCAAGTTAAAAGCAAAATTTGTCAAGCTGGGTATTTATTCCTAGTAAAACACAGGAGTTACTATGTGAGACTACACAAAAAGCCTGAAATGAACCCTATTAGGAAGTAATAGAAAGATTTCTACTGTCATCAACAGGTTTCAGATCAAGCCAAATGTGCTTATGAAGTGCTGGATGAGCCTCATCACTGAAATTCCTAAGAAAAGACAGAGAATGATCACAGCTGTTTTATATATATATATATATAATATATATTAAAAAAAAAAAAAAAAACTCTTTAAACTTTTGGGCCAAAATGTTCCAGTTAGTCTCTTGTGCAAACTGTAGTGCTCCATCCCCAAAGTGTTTATGAAATATCAGAAATCAAAATAAAGGCATTCTTAATACAAGCTTCAACTACACTCATACAGTCATACAATATACTGAGTTGGAAGGAACCCACAAGGATCACAGAATCATAGAATCATTAGGGTTGGAAAAGACCTTTGAGATCATCAGGTCCAACTGTGACCCTACCACCAATGTCACCCACTAAACCATGTCCCTAAGCATCAAGTCCGACCTTTCCTTAAACATCCCCAGGGATGGTGACTCCATCATTGATCACTGAGTCCAGCTCCTGGGTCTGCACAGGACCACCCAAAAATCAGACCATGTGTCTGACAATATCGTCCAAATGTTTCTTGTACTCCAGTAGGCTCAGTGCCGTGACCGCTTCCCTGGAGAACCTGTTCCAGTGCCTGACCACCCTCTCAGTGAGGAACATTTTCCTAACATCCAACAGGAACCTCCCCAGATGCAGCTCCGTGCCCTTCCTTAAGGTTCTGTCACTGTCTCCAGAGCAGAGCTCAGCGCCTGCCCCTCCGCTCCCCTCGTGAGGGAGCTGCAGGCTGCCATGAGGCCTCCCCTCAGCCTGCTCTGCTCTGGGCTCAACAAACCAAGCAACCTCAGCCACTCCTCATACGTCTTGCCCTCTAGACCCTTCACCATCTTTGTAGCAATCCTTTGGACACTCTCTAGTAGTTTTATGTCTTTATTCTGTGGCACCCAAAACTGCACACAGTACTTGAGGCGAGGCCACACTAGCACAGAGCAGAGCAGGACAATCCCTTCCCTCGCCCAGCTGGCAGTGCCATGCCTGATGCACCCAGGGTACGGTTGGCCCTCCTGGCTGCCAGGGCAGGCACACTGCTGGCTCATATTCAACTTACTGTCAACCAAAACTCCCAGATCCCTTGCTGTGGCGCTGCTCTCCAGCCTCTCATACCTCAGTCTGTACGTATATCCAGGGTTACCCCTTCCTAGGTGCAGAATTTGGCAGTTGCTCTTGTTAAACTGCATATTGCTAGTGATTGCCCAGCTCTCTAATTTGTCAGGATCTCTCTGCAAGGCCTCTCTGCAAACCCCTTGACAGAGTCAACAGCTCCTCCCAATCTAATATCATCTGCAAACTTACTCAGTACACCTTCATGTCCTACATGCGAGTCATTTATGAAAACCTTAAAGAGAACTAGCCATAAAATGGAGCCCCATGGAACCCCACTAATGACTGGCCACCAGCCTGATGTAGCCCCATTCACTATAACCTTTTGAGCTAGGAACTTACCTAGTTGAGTCCTGGGAACCATCATTCCTCATACATTTGATTCCAGGACTCCTCCAAGGCCCTCAATAGAAGGGATATAATGAGACAACTCCTAAACAGAAGTCATGTAGTCCATCCTCCTGTCCTTGGGCAAAATCAATTCTGCCTAAATCATTCCTGACAAAAGTTTATCTATCCTATTTTTAAAAACTTCAGTGATAGAGATTTCACAGCTTCCCCAAGCAATCTGTTTCAGTGCTCAACCTTCCTTACCATTATAAACATTTTCTGTTTCCTACACTAAACCTCTCACATTGCTGTTTCTGCCCATTCATTTTCTTCCTTCCAAGTCCACTGTGAACCATTTATTTCCAACCTTTTTGCTGCAATATTTTCCATCGTTAAGAGTATCACATCTCCCATCTTTTTTTCCTCTCTAGACTAAAAGTGTAAAACTAATAGTTATTTCTTGGTGTTTTGGGGTTTTATTGTGGTTGTTGTTTTTTTAATGTCCAATTAACATGCGATTCATGCTAATGTGTGTCTTATTAACAATTTTTAGAGACACCCAGGATCCAAAAATATTTTAAGAGAATCATTTACATTTTTGAATGGGTATTAATATATGTGTGTATATATATATATATACATACTTAAAGATTCATTTGATCTTCTAATGCTAACATAAAATGGTCCCTATGACTCGTATCACAAAAGCTGCCAGCGTTATAGAAATGAAAACATAATTTATTGATGCTAATGGCATCAAATGCCCTATTTTGAATTCTTCGTTTTTCCTGAAGAAGAATTATGAGTCATTGTTTCATAGCAGGAGACAGACAGGGATGCAATATCACCAAAGGCACATAATCAATTTGTCACTAAAACAGCTCAGCATTGAATGAAGCTATAATAAATTAGTATTTAAATATATATATATATAAACACATATGGGAGTGCTAAAGCATGAAATAGGTCACAGAGAAAATCTGAGCCTATAATTCAGTTCAGTTGTAGCATAAAGCTCAAGCAATGAGATCTTAATAAAACACCTTAAATGGCCATTAGACAGCTCGAACTTAACTTTCTGCAGCCTAGAGGATCCAGACCACCATGTTGTAGACATACCTGAGTACGTAAGATCTACCAAGTAGAATCACTGAGTTATAGTGTCTCAATTATCTTGAAGGCTTATCATTCTTTTAGTGAAAACTGCATTAGAGTCCTACTTCAAATTGCTTTCAGTTTCATTATCAAAAATCCCCAGGTATAACGGCACTGTATCTGATTTAAAATATGTCTTTCTATGGTGTTGCATTTTTGAACGTCTATTAAATGTCCTATTCCACCTGAAAGAAGAAAGCTGGTAAATAAACCTAGCCTGAATGTACATGAATGCTATATACATGTGTGCATGCAGATGTATATGTGATGTGCTTGCATATGAGCTGTGTTAAATCTACATGGATAAGAACAGATCAGCTGTAAGTCAAGTAAACACAAATTTTGGAGCTTACTCCCAGCCTTAAAATTGTTTTGCTCTGCTTTATCAAACCCAAGTGGAAAGACTGCTCTCTCTTTACAGAACCATATTTAAAGAAAGGAAAATCAGCCTGGATGTTGCTGCCCTACAATACCCTTCATCTTGAAAGCCTGGAGATTTGTGTGGCCCCCTAAGACTGGGCAACTGCTGTACTACAAGTTGGTTGACTGAATCAGGGATGTTTTGTGGAACTCATCATTTGACAAATACTTGAGATTAAGTGTGTCTACTAAGATCAAACGGCAGAAGGCTTCAGACATGTACCACACTAAAAACTCAAAGTTTTCTTCTTTGCCAACATCACCTCAAAGCTTCTTGACAGAATCTAGATTCAGTTTGGTTCTCCCCAAAGGCAGAAGATTAGAGCTAAGCAAGGGTCAGACTAGCGAGAGAAGGAGGACGAGAGGGAAAGGATGAAGCTAGTTTATTTTCTCTTGAGGAGCAGATAGATTCATTAATGCCAAAACCTTCTCCTTTCAGGAAACACTATAACTTCAACGCTTTTCCAACAGTGGGAAAAGGATGGTTATTAACCTGATTTTCAAATCTCTGGCACAAGTTAAGTAAACAGTTGTGCCATGGCTGTTTTCTTACCCAGAATTGCAAGTGTTGTAAGCTATTACCTACTTTGCCTGTGCTCAGAGCTACTCTTGGCAGTTGAAGTGCACATGGTGTTGCTGTTCATTTCAATGAATAGCTAACTGATACGGGACTCTTAGCTATGTTCCACTTCAAATAAAAGAAAATCACCTACCCTATGAAAGCTTCAAAGTCTAAGAACAAAAACAGGTGAGTTACTTACCAAGGTCGTAAGGTTTCAAGCCTGAAAAGAAACTCAGAAATCAGATACATCCTTTCCTATTACAACTGTTATAAAACCTTGTTCATATTTGAGGTACACCTTTGGAACACAAACTGTTTGATTCCATCTCCCCCAGTCCACTTATATACAGCACTCCTAAGCCCTCTTAGGTCTTGCTGTACTGGGTTAGAAGACACGTTGGTATAGTTATTTAAGCATTTTGCTGTCTCTGCTGAAGTACTTCCCTCAGTGGATACTACTATCCTATTTGTCATATGTACAGCTTATGCTGTGATTAGTTTACATATGCTAGTCTACCTCCTTCTCCATTGCCTGAACTCATGTTCCTTTGTAAAGAAAACACCAGTAATATATGATTCCCTACAGTTAAAAAAAAAGGACAGACTGGCCTTGAGCACCATTCAAAGACATAATACAAACAAATGGGAAGCTACCTTCTCATATATATATGTCTTACTTTACCATAGAATCATTAAGATTGGAAAAGACCTCCAAGATCGTCTGGTCCAACCATTCCCCTATCACCAATATCACTCACTAAACCATGTCCCTAAGTACCACGTTCAACCTTTTTTTAAACACCTCCAGGGATGCTGACTCCATCACCTCCCTGGGCAACCCATTCCAGTGCCTAAACACTCTTTCTGAGAAGAAATGTCTCCTAATTTCCAAACTGAAATAAATAAAATAAACCTGTAATGAAGTTCCAGTTATATCAACTCTAGCATACCCACCCTTTCCAGTTTTAACTTTGCCATCTAAACTTCCTAGTAACTCTTTATATGCTGGTGTACTACAAAGACTAAAGCCACGCTCATTTAATGGGTGTGCACACCGATGAGACACACGGAGGCACTATGATCATGGTGAGAAATATTAGTAGCAATATGCATTCATAACAAGAACACAAAACATTACAGATCTCTAGCTTAACTTCTAAAGGCTTCACCTAGTAGCAAAAACATCTAGAGCATAAAATCTTCCAGTAGCTCTCCCAGAACTGACATCCTTCTGTCTCTTCTGGAAACAGGGGAATTAAAAGCAGTCCACGTCAGCAAAGATTTTGAAGAGGCAACAAGCTGCCTAAACAAATTTTCCTAAAGAAACAGAGATGCTTAAATCTTACAGAATTTGAATTCAAATTATCTTTCTATTATCTTTTGAAAAATCGTACCTATTAACAGTCTACCCAAAGGTGTAGAGCAAGGAAATACCTGTACTTGTTTCTTAAGTTATGCCTCAATTGTAAACTATTTTTAACATGGCAAAAAGAGGCACTGCTGTTAAATTCACCCACTGACCTTCCAGTGAATTCTCTCTTTTGTAAGGGAGCAGGTCTTAGTCCCACTGACACGGTAAAGGTGTGCCACTTTAAGATGTCCCACAAGCCACATCTTTCCCACTCCCTTTAGGTGACGTTGCTTCCAGTCTCACACGGTCTATACACTACCTCAGGAACCAGTATGTGTAAACGTGCAGATTTTTTTAAAGATTATGCAAGACAAGTGGCTGCAAGACACCAGAGAAAACTCACTGGTTCTCTGTTTTTATGGCTCGTGGTTCTGTCTCATCTACCACCAAAAGACAAGGTCCTTAGACTAAAGCCCAAGGGACCTCCTAGGAGCTGCTGCCAGTCTACAATAACTGCAGACTGAACACGTGCTTTGGCCACCCTTTAAAGTTAAATAGACACAGGACAAGGTTTCCTGGAAACAACACACCTTCTCAGCACTGCTCAAGCTGTTTTTTCTTGCTAGAAATAAACAAAGAGGCTCCCTAAAGAGCTGCAGCACACTGTGACTAAGGAAAATTTGTTCACTTCAAATGGAAGAAATGATTTCCTGGGGTGGATGCCAAGTGCTCTCATTTGTGCTATGCCCTGGACCAAAACACTAACTGTGCCTAGATTTGAACAGTTTTATAGGAGTAACAGACTTTCAAAATAACTCCTTTATTAAGATAAGCTAAATCCTGAGAAGGAGTTATTTTAAACTCTTTGTCCAGAGAGGCAAAATCATTTGAGACTAGATCATGCTTCTGAGAAGATACTTGCTAGATCTGATTAAACCTCATTCATTTATTCAGCAAGAGCTAGTTTAGGCTAGAGGGGGAAATAACACCTTTGTGCCACAAGTGAAGAGAGGAAGGAAACCATGGACTCATCCTTGGATGAAGCCATCCTGCTCTCTCAGCCTGGGAAAAACTAGCTGGAAAGCTGGTCTCTCCTGGCTGCAGACCACTTGCTGAATACCCAGCATCACACAGAGAGAATCCTCCAGAGTGCAGGAACTTCGGCTGTGTCACATTAAGGTAAGGGACATTTGACACCAGTACTTGTCTAGCACAGCAAATCATAAAATCAATCATACACTTCCAGGCACACAGAGTGACTGATATCTAATTTCCATTGAGATGCTGACTCTTTGCTTTCTCTTCAAAAGCTAAATTAGTTCAGGAGAGACACTTCAAACATACCAAAGAGCTCCCTGATTTTCCTCCGGGCTTCTCTTAGCTCAGCAGCTTCAGATTTGCAAGAACCAACAGTCATTCATCTTCCAGACCCAGAGAGAACCTCTTTCCTTCTGTCCATTCTGAAGTCTGGCCCTTCTTAACACCTGGCCCCTCTTGAAGCTCTCAGCCACCACTATATCACATAAAGAATGAAAACTCCTTACCAGGGCTCCCCCAGATCACACTGGTCAAACAAGACCTTCTGATCATGTTCAATCACTCCAAGGGAAGAACCTCTGCCACTTGGGACTTTGCCTGATTCAGAGATCAGCAGCCGATACCATGTAAATGAGTTGATTTCCTCTCTTTCCCTGGCTACATCCTGAAACAAAGAGGAAAATAAAATAAAATAAAATAAAATAAAATAAAATAAAATAAAATAAAATAAAATAAAATAAAATAAAATAAAATAAAATAAAATAAAATAAAATAAAATAAATAAAATAAAATAAAATAAGAAAATAATAAGAAAAAAAGAAAGAAGGAGATTGGGTTTACATGCCAAGGCACTGGCAGTGAGGGGCTGCTCTGCAAGGAGAGGCTGAGCGTGCCCTGTGCTGGACACAGCTGGTTCCAGTTAGCTCCAAGAGACACAGCTGAGCCCAGCAGTGATGCTGGTGGCACCTCTAGGAAAATATATTTAGGAAAGAGCAAAATATGAGAGATGAAAAAAAAATAGAAAGAAAAAAAAAAAAAGACATGAGAGACATCCCTGCAGACACCAGAGAAGGAGGAGGACAAGGAAGGGGATGAGGATGAGGACAGGAGGATGCACTACAGGTCTGGAGCAGAGATTTCCCTGCAGCCTGTAGAGAGCCCACACTGGAGCAAATATTCTGCGTCATGTTTCAGACTGCATATGCAGGGAGATCATAGCAAATTCTGAGCAGCCACTTCTTTTAATAGAGTACAGTGTGTTTTGCATTGGCCAATGGCATTCATTAAGATCAGCTCTAGTTCAACATAAAGCAGTCAAAGTGTCAATCTGAATGATAACAAGCATGGATAATCTAAAGATGGCTTAAGTATGTGTGATATAGAGCCCCCTGTACTGCTCATAGCCTGCAAGGATGGAATTAATTTCACTGAACTTCACCCTTCTGTGTTTATATCCATTACTCTAAAGACTATATCATCTGTGACAAATAAATAAATAAATAAAATAAAATAATAACAAAAAATAATCATTATAAGATATGAGTTATTTTGTCTTAAATCAATGTCTGAAGCAGGTCAAATGAACGATCCCTAAAAGCACCTGTTTCTCTCCACTGACTTAAAATAAAGCCTGTTTCAGAATGTGTGAAATTTGCATCATACTTATCTAAATGAGATGAGGTCAGTCTCATCTCTAATGACTACTTGGTCTGTTCTGTGTTGGTTTATCAATACATTTAACACATACATAATTCAATACATTCAGGATCTCTAGCACAGCCCACACAAATAAGCATTTGTAGTACTCTGGGTCATAAAAGAAGTGGTCCACTAAAAAGTTTTGAACAAAAACGTCCTTTATTCCTTTAACACACAAACAAGCTGTGACCTGTGATGAAGCCCTGCACATCTATTGAGGCACTTAGTATAAGTAGGATAGTAAAATATGAAAGTTTTCATCAACAGTGAGGGAAAACACATTCATAACTTGTAAAAGGACTGCAAAACCCCAGAAATATAAGACATCAGCTTCACAGACCATCCCAGAATTGAAATCAAGTAATCAGGCAGCCCTAAGGTAATTAAGGGACTTGACTTCATAGTTTTTGAAAAGTGATTGAGCTGAGTCAAAACATGATGTTAGTGGTTTTGGTATGTTAAGTACCATAGCTCAGTAAATACTCACTCAATGAATACTCACACTCACTGCCTGTGGCCGACAAGCACAGGGAGCAGCCACCTTCAGTCACCTTGGGCAGCCCCTGCCCCTGTCTGGGGTTCTCCCTGCCTCAGGCCAAGGCTGTCAGTCCCACGTCTCCCTGGTGGCTGTCAGACACCCATCCTGGGGTGGCCATGTCACACACCCACAATGATGCGGACCACCGCCAGCCTGCTGCCCGCTGTGACATGGGCACTGCATCACTGGGGTTGGTGCCCGGAGATAATATTTTTGATGCTTTATCTTGATGTCGGTGTCCTTGTAGAAAGCAGCAAATCCCTTCAGCTGAGTGGCTGAGGACAAGAGTGCGCCATGGTCTGGTCGTGTCCCTGCGTGAGCCTCCAGCTCTAGAGGATGAAAAAGGAACAGCCACCACCTGTCCCACCAGGGACAACCCCTGTCTTCCTGCCTGGGCTCAGCCCTCCCCATCCTTGTCCCCCTCCCCACCTCAGCCCTTGCTCATCAGCTCCTCGCCTCCATCCTGGGTGGCTGTGTCATCTGTGACATGGGCCACAGCCAACATTCTGCCGCTGTGACACAGCCACCACATCACCAGGGCGGGTGCCAGGGGTACTAAATACATATTTTAATACCAATTGAAATGCCAAGAAGTTCACAATACTAAAATGAAGCTCTGAAAAATATGCTGGTTTTCTTTTGTACTTCAACACTAGAGATGAACTTTTATACTGCTCGACACACCATTTCATCTCATGTTAAAATTATATGAATGGATGTTGAATAGCTCATAACAGAATTCCTATCTTTTAGTAAACCCTGAAAAGAATGACTGTCATACTGGTAGTCATTGCACAGAATGAATAGCATTCAGTTAAATGTCAAAATTTTGTTGTTCAGTATGCAGCCTGACTAGTTGGTTTTTGGATGGCACTCTTGTCTTGATCCAAAAGTAGTGTACATATTTTCCTCTCTAGCCTTCCTGTGATGATTGTCAAAACAATAGAACTTCATAGACAGACTTTTTAACACCCTTCTAATGAAGCCAGTACTGTTTTTAGTCCCACGGACAGACGGAGACTGGTGTCTCATGAGACCTCACCTGGAGTACTGCAGTCAGCTCTGGGGCCCCCCGCACAAGAAGGACATGGAAGTACAAGAATGAGTCCAGAGGAGGGCCACAAGGATGATCAAGGGCTGGAGCACCTGTCTGATAAGGAAAGGCTGAAGGAGTTGGGGTTGTTCAGCCTGGAGAAGGCCCCAGGGAGACCATATAACAATTTTCCAATACCAAAAGGGGGCCTACAGGAAAGCTGGGGAGGGACTCTGTCAGGAAGCGTAGTGATAGAAAAAGAGGTAATGGCTTTAAATTAAAAGAGGGTAGAATTAGATTAGAGGAGGGAGGAAATTCTTTACTATGAGGGTGATGAGGCCCTGGCACAGACTGCCCAGAGAAGCTGTGGATGCCCCATTTCTGGAAGAGTTCAAGGCCAGGCTAGATGGGGCTTTGAGCAACCTGGTCTGGTGGGAGGTGTCCCTGCTCATGGCAGGGGAGTTGGAACTACATGGTCTTGAAGATCCCTACCAGCCAAAACCATTCTGTGATTCTATGATTCTATGGCAACTTTAGTCACAGAAATTTAGAAGTGTCTGCAAATTTGGGGTGCCCCACCTGAGAATCTGAAGTTTTGGTTTTGCAGGTCTCCTAGCGTTATACAGTATTTATCATTTGTACTGACTGTTTTTTTAATGTTGTATATCAACAAAATCCTTAAGGGTGATATTTGTCTTCTTTTGCCATGGACAATTACATTACTGATACATTTATAGAGATGCTTGTCTCTATAGATATGTAGACAATTGAGTAAGTGGAGAGTGATCAGTACTTCTACAGCAGATGACCCCTTCGGTTAAGATGTATAGCACCATTAAATGTTCCTGTTTCTCTCCATTGCCTGTAACAGGAATGTAATGTAATCTGTTCCAAAAGAGAAGGGATACCTCTTTAGCATCACAGCCAGGTGTCTGGGGCAGCTTCTCAGGAAGCTGATGAAGTTCTGTTCCCTCACTGCATGAACTTTTCCTCTTCCCAAAGACTTAATCCTGCACATTAATGTTTCACACAGTCACACAAGAAGGGGAAGTTGTGGGTGTCACCAGGGCTATTTATGAAGTCTGCATGAGACATTTATTGGGTAATGCATACAAACAGTAGCCTCAAAAGATTTTTATTTTTTTTTTTAGTTTATCATTTTGTATTCTACCCCAACATGACTCTGACTCCTAAACAGTAAAAATACATCATTACCATCTTTATAGCTCCCCTGGGTTCTTGTATCATGATGTAACACCCTTTGTTAGGATAAAATCCGAGCAGGAAGGGAACATGTCAGGACTTTAATATGAACAGATTTCCTCTGTGCTTTATTCTGAAATTCTGTGCTTTCTCTGCTTTAATCTGTGCTTTCACACAGCAGCAAGGTGAATGCAAAGGTCAACAAAAATAAGCAATAAATTGCTTCTCAGGCTTTCCAAACCTACTGTTTTCCTCTTATCAAGCCCTTGCCTTAAGAGAACTTTCCAGGAACCTGTTCCAGGTTTTTGAAGCCAGATTCCACACACACATTTAACAGCAAATCTGAGATGCATGTCAGTGTTTGCTAACTAGTGTCTTCAGTTGAAGAAAATTTCAGACTATTTTATTATGACCACTTATCAAACAACACCATTTAGATTATCCAAATCCAAGTTTCTTAGATTCTCTTATATGCCAAGCAAGCATTCTCCTCCCCACCCCCTACAGTATTTATAATATGTTATTCCCCAGACACCAATCAAGTTCAGGAGTACTTCTTCCGTTTACACGGCATAAAGTATGTCATTGTGCATGGTATAGATCTTATCTGTTGCCACCTTTCCCATGTATGTTGGCAGAGAGGTCCCTGCAGAGCTTTCTTCCCTGCTGCTTGGCATCTGTTCCTTTGCACAGGAACATCAGGCTAGTAGTTGTGGTGTGTAGCCTCTACAGTACAGAGTCTTATCCCAAAAAGCTTTTAAGCTAAATACAAAAGACATTACGAGATGGTGTATGGGAAGTAATATATCACTCCCACTTTACAGAAGTTCACTTTTTTACTGCTGACTAATTGGGTGCATTTTGGCATGGGTCACAAAAATTTCTTGCACTTCGCAATCCTTTTCCCCCCTTCTCTAACACACACACACACACACCCCACCCCAAATTTTCTGCAGGTACTAGGCTGAGACAAGTACCAAACCCTTCAGGAAAGACACCATGTGGTAGGAGGTTGAAAAGATGTGTAAAACCCATGTGGTGCTAAAGCCTCCTATCTGGGGTAAGCCATTTCCTAAATTTCCAATTAAGATCTTACAGTTTAATTAATATACAATATTAGGAGCACAAAATAGCTCTTCTCTTCACCACCACTACAAACACCTTGTGATCACTTACTTGCAATTCATCTCATGTAAGACATCGAAAATGATGAGAAGGAACAGAGGTAAGGGGAATAGACAGGTGAGCATCAAGCGAGAAAAAAAGGGATGAAGGTGATGTGTAAACCAAAGGAGATATTAGGGTCATTCCTTTTTCATATCTTTGCACCCTTTAGAGGCATTTCCTTCTTTGTAGGACAATAAAACATTCCATAAAAAGCTTCTAGCAATAGATATAATTAATAATTTTTATTTCCCTACTATCTTGCTACCTATTATTCACTATTCCACACTATTCTCTAGTGTGCTGGCACATCACTGCAGGGCAGATGTATATAGGCAGTCAAAAAGACTGCATTCTCCCTCTATTCATTAAACTCTTCTGGGATACTTACATTTTCTTTCATTCAGTTTCTTATTTTTTCCTGACAGGTTCTGATTTATTAAGGGAAATAACAAGACAGCATGATGCTAATTCATTGCATTAGTAAGTGTCATCCAAATATCATTTCTTTTTGTCTAGCAATTAATCTGTGCCACTGAATTACTTCTCCTGCAAGTTTTTCTCCTGTCTTTAATCTAATTAGTGTCCTGAAAGGGAACTACTAAATACCAAAATATATATCTGATTGACACCAAGTGGTACATTCCTGTGTCCAAGTTTCCAGTAGAGAATAAATCCTGATGTTGCTGCTTCTTCTGTGTTACCTGACACTGTGGATAGCCATGCTTCTGTAAAGTGATTGTAAAGTTCTAACAATCAGAATTCTCCAGTGAACCTTCTTCTTTTTTCTTTTTTATGTAAATATCTCTATAGATGTCATGATCTCTTTTTCATATGTTTACTCATTTCAACAATATTTCCATATTCATATGTTGTGTAGAAATCAGCTTAATGGTTACAAAGACTGGAAGAGGAAGGAAGACTTTTCTGTGATGCTTATTTCCAGTTATCCATAGCAAACTCTTTGCTCAGTAGCACTGTAAAGAATGTAAGTGAGGAGGATTAGGTGGGAAGGAGAGCCAAGAAGGCCACTGAATAGTTCTGGCATCATATCTTACAATGGAAAACTTAAAAACAAACAAAAAAAAGCAATCAGTTCTGTTTTGCTGTGGAAATAAAATGGTTTTGCCTTTTGATCTGTGTTATTGCCTGAGCATGCATAAACGACCACAGAGCCATACTTATTTTGGTTTACTCTAGTATTTCATTTGAGAGTAATCTCTTTGTTAGTTTTTCCATGTTATGAAAAATCTCCCCAGAAAGTTTGAAATGGATGTTGGTTTTATTTAGTTAGTTAGTTGTTTAGAATTTGACTATTTGATTAGTCATACATCTTGATAGAGCACTATCACTGATTTTTGACGTAAGCAGTTCCACCTGACACAATACCAAAGCTAAGAAAACCATGCCACTCCAGAAATCATTTACTGAAATCAAAGTGATTTCGGTTTGGGGGATACATTCCTTCTAATTAAGTAATGACATCTTTGTACAGATGCTGTGAAAGGCAACTTCCCAGAAAATAAAGCAAAACAGAAATCAGGTTTCTTAGCTATACAAAGAGCTAAGCTTACAGTGGGTGTTGTGGTTTAACCTGGCAGGCAGCTAAGCACCACACAGCCGTTCACTCACTTCCCAGTGGGACTGGGGAGAGAATTAAAAATGTTAGAAGTCTGAGAATATGTGGGTTGAGATAAAGACACTTCAACAAGAAAGAAAGAAAAACTAAACTAAACTACACAAACAAACAAAAAAGTGATGCACAATGCAACTGCTGGCTGACAGCCAATGAATCCCCAATGAAAGTCTCCAAGGAATGGCAGCCCACCCCAGCCAACTCCTCCTGGTTTCATTGCTGAGTATTTTTGGGGGGGGGGCAGGGTAGGAAGAGTGTGGGAGGGTGGAATCAGATATCTTTAAGGTCTTTCCAACCCAAACCTTCCTATGATTTTATGGTAGGGAATATCTCTTTGTTCAGCTGTCCTGGCTGTGTCCTGTCCCAGCTCCCTGTGCACCCCCAGGTATCTCGCTGGCAGGGCAGCACCAGGAGCTGAACAGTCCTTAGCTCTGTGTGAGTGCTGCTCTGCAACAACTAAAATATTGGTGTTTTATCAATATTATTTTTATCAAAAATCCACAACACAGCACCATACCAGCTACTAGGAAGAGAAATAACGATCCCAGTCAAAACAAGGACACTGGGACTCAAATCAGATGATGAAAACAGCCACCGTACACAGACCTTACAGCGGTAATATCTCTCTGCCATCTCACAGTTGGATCTGGTGCCCATCACAGCACTAATTGGTTTTATGTTTTCACTGTACTTATTACAAGCACTCTCTCTTTCATTAACAGTTCTTCTAACTCAGCAGTCACATAGTTTTTGATCATATATACAAGAGGAAAGCATCTCATATTTTACAAATCTTGCCACTGTATTTCAGGACATGAAATTTAGAGCTTGACTGCACTTTTTCTGGATACAGTTGCGCAATGCAAAGTATGGTGAGTCAGTGCTAACTCTGCCTGCCTATTTGGAGACCCATTTAGAAATTTTAGTATGGAATTGTACATAATGTATTCTAGTTTCCTCTCAAAAGATATAAATGTCACCACTGCCATGTCTGGAATGGATTTAGTCTTGACAGTCCTAAAGCAATGGTTTCTGGAGGAAGCCTATGCTTTCTCAACTTGCTTAAGCTAGGAGTCCCTCTGTTCATCTCAGTGTGAATGTCGACCTGGCAGATGTGGGAGGATTTTAGTGCATGCAATCTAAACTGAGGTTCACACTTCAGCCATGTTTTGTGAGAGAAATTTGAGTGAGGCATTCAAGTTGAGGAAGATGTTTCAAGATTCTAAGCCCCTTTCTTCAATGTGGAGAAGGTTTCCTAAATCTGTGGGAAAGAGTATAGTTTAAAGCATGTTCCTCTTCAGGCACTATTACATCCTGATCAAGTTCCTGATCAGACATGAGCTTCTGTGGATCCCTTTCTTTTCCACCAATCATGTCTGAGTATTGATCTTCAATGGAGATCAAAAAAAACACGTGGAAATATGAACCTGGGAACTAAAATTCATAACTACTGGAGCCACAGTGGTTATGACTGAATAGACATTGGTTCATAGTTATTTACAATTTTCCTCAATCACTTCTCCCCTCTGCTCCACAGGCAACAACTAACCTTTTCTTTCATACAGTCTGTTTTTCTCACCAGTATATAAATTACATCCATATCAATAGTTTCCAGCTGGAGTTTAGCTTGATACTTGCTGTATTTCTCCTAGAGAAGGGCTTTATCCTCAGAAACGTTGTCTATTCTTACATATATGTGACTGTCTGTATACACAAGCGAGGCACATAAATATATTGCGCATTCCCAAATGCCTCTGCATGTATAGCAATCCATATATCTAATCTAGAATTTTTTTCAGTATACCTGCACAAAAAGGTATGTACTTCAGTCACCTTTTGCTGAAGACTTGAAGCAAAGGTTATACTAGTTTACTCAGGAGTGTTTCCATGTCTCGGTTCTCAGTGTGATTCTCATTTTCAAACTGACCCCATATAAGAGTGTATTTTGGTCTCTGTGGAGTTCTGGTTTCTGCACAAAGGGAAACTGTGTGGTGCAGACAGGAATCCTACATGCTCTGGATGATCTGTGGATTCAACCTGAGTGTAACTTGAATTTGTCACCCTTGAGTTTGTACACTGGCATAAAATTGTTTTCTGTTTTGCTCTTGAATCATTTCCTAATAAGCCTCAGGATTTGATCTGTTGGTTGATTTTTGTTTGCTTGTTTGTTTCTTTGTTTTGCCAACTGCCAAGTATTAAGCACATTTTTTTTTCATGGATCTATCTATCATAACTTTATGTCTCACTCCTGTAGCATTAATGGTCACCTCAGAGCCCATCATTCTATACTGAAAGCTGAGAGTCTTTCTCCTTACACACATCACTTGACATTTATCTACATTGAATTTCATCTTTCATTTTATTGCCCAGTCACTCAGTCACATAATATCCCTACGTAGTTCTTCATACTCAGCTCCTGTCTTTTTTACTTTGAATAACTTCATATCAGCAGCAGACTTTATTACCTCGGAGCTCACTCTCTTTTCCAGCTCATTTATGAATATGCTATCCAGAGAACAGATGTGCACTATTTAGAGAAGAGCTGTTAGTGAAAGGCACTGTGAGCCCTTCGCTACTTGAGTAAAAAAAGCATCCTCCTGAGGCATTTGTGGTAGAAGTGCCAGTCAAATGCTAGTGGATGGAGGACTTTGCAAGTGGATTTGCATTTGGATGTTCCCTATATAGAGAGGTTCAGTGTGCTACAAAGACCCAGGCAAGAGGAATGGTCTCCATCCAATACAGACACTTCACAGAAGGTAAGGAAGCAGTAATTCCCAGATAATGTGGAAGGGGTTGCTCAACATTATGTCTACATACAGATTTCTTTAAATTCTGTGCCCATAATTTGTTACGGTTAGGAAGAAGCACTGGCCACTAGTCTAGAGGATAAAGTAATATGCATTGCCACCTTGTTCCAGGAGTTTGAAAACAAATTTATCCATTCTTTGAACTGTTTTCATTGTTGATTAGCTGGAGGTTGTTTATCCTGCTATCCCATCGCTTCAAATCAAATAATACAAATTAAAAGGCAAACAACATGTATCATACTAAAAATGAGTTATTATTGGATGGAATTAATGGAATTATTTAAAAAGGGCATCTTGCTTTTCATTATAGAGATTACATTTCTCTGGAAAAAAAAAACCAGTCATGAAGGTGATAAAACAACTAAATGTGTAATCCCAAAGCAGTGCTGCAGCAGCAGACTGGGTAAAGGTAAACTTTGTCTGTGTAAGCAGGGCAGTAGCAAATAAAATGGTTATGGGAGTAACTGTGTCAAAGCAAATGTCTAAGGGAAACAATTCCATTGGGCAGAAAATATATTGCTAAAAATTAATATTAGCAGAAAAAAGATAATTATACTGTACTTACAGGCTCTCAGAAGTGGCAAGGTATTTGCAGCTGTTTATGTCTCTGTGTTTGAACTGCAAAGTCTTCTTCTCACAGTAGCATGAAACTCTTTACCCATTTCAGTTACCTATTTGGGAAATGGTTTCACATTAATATGAGCCTTCATGCCGTAATTTTAATATCTAAGCAAAACTTCCTCCTCAGTGTTCACTGTCAGGCATACTCCAACTCAGAAATACCTTGGGCATAACTGGGAAACAATCATTTTCATCATCTGATCAGATGGTGAGATACAGTCATTTCTGAAGAACTAGATATGAAGGACTGTAATTAGTCTTAATTGACTTATCTAAACAACAAATGAGAGATTCATCTCCCACCTTCCTTTTTTTTTTTCTTTTTTTTTTTTTTCCAATATTTCATAGACAAAATAATCTTCTTGCTGGCTGAGTTTGAAACCAACAACTGGACCTGACCTTAGAGGTCTTTTCCAACATCTATGATTCTAATATCTCTCCCATCTAATCTGATATGAAAGACTTGTTTCACCTAACTACTTAATTCTTGCATTTATAACTATTTGGTACAATTTCATAACGTTGATTAGTCCATTACCTCTTGTGTTGTATGATGTATATCTCCTGAGAAAACTTTTATCCCGAGGGATTTTGATATTTATCTTAATATAACTGTAATATTGTAAGTTTTTCTTTGATCTTTAGAATGTCACTGAAAAAGTGCCATTTGGGATTGCATTGATTAGTTTTAATCAAGGAGACATCATTAAATATCATGCATCTAGCATAAACGATTATTTTACCCTTTGACTATTTTATGCAGGTCATGAATAATGAATAATGTGGCACTAAAAAATAATTACAACACCAAAGGTAATGTATTTGCCACACACACCTCTGACTACATCTTTCATTAGTACCTGCAACATCACTTCAGATCTTAATTTTGCTTGTGTATTTTAAAAATATCTACTGTCCTAGGTCATCACCAGAGCTGTCCTTTTGGTTCCACAAAGCAATCATGCACATGATTAAAACTGTGCTTAATGTTTCAGGGCATCCAAGGGCTTTTACATGTATTACAGTATTACATTTCAATAATTTCATTTAGAGGCAAGCTTAAGTGTTGCCACATCACAGTCTTTATTCCTATCTGAAATACTGTCTTCCTAGAGCTAGAACTTCAGTGGAGAGAAAACAGCATAGTTCCCCATTTTTCAGTGCAAAAAATATTATTATTATTATATATATATAGAGAGAGAGCTGATTTTTATTACCCAATCTGACTTGTTTTACTGTTAAAGCTTAGCAAGGTCATATAGCAAAATAGGTCTCATTTAGGAATCAATTCTCCAACAGTTATCAACAACTGGGGTAAAAAAAAAAAAAGCAAAACAAACAAAAAAACAACAACAACAAAAAAAAACATGTAAAAGAACACTGGTAGACTCCAGCTGTTCAGAAAAACATTTTTTTTTACCATTCGGTTATATATTATTCCCAGGTTTCATTCATGTGCCTAGAGCAGTTTCTTTACTGTTTGTAATGGGAAGTCCACTCAACCAATTCCACACTACATTTGAAGAGGATGTTGCTTTCCTGGAAAAAATGTACCATTACATGATTTTTCTCATATTTTAAGAATTTTTCTAGTGTCCAATTTTTTCATTTTCTAACACTAAAGTGGCATCTGTGAACTTTGTACCTTTTGTTCCACCCTGTACATCTTTTCCCTGCTTCTTTTGAACAATGGATCACAAAGCCAATGGTACAAAGACCACTGCACATTAATTATGCTTTGGGAAAGGCTGTTAGCTCTTGGAGCCAATGATCAAATGTTTAGCTTTCAAATACTCTTTTTTCTATTTGTTCTATGTATTACAGTCTAGCCAGGATATGATTCAGTAATGGGTGGTGTTACAGTCAAACAAAGACTTTTTTCTTTCTTCTTTGGATGTGGATACTTCTCCTCAATTTTTATTCTGTTTTTCAGTGAATCCAACAGTTTAAATAGACATTTTTAAGTGCATGTCTTGCTCTTCTTTAGTCATTTTGATTTTTGATTTAAAGAAGAGAAAGAGAAGATTTTCTATGAAACATATATCAAACTAATCAAAAGAAGTAATTTGTTCAATCAATATAAGAGGATTTATTTATTTATACATTGTTTTTTTTCAGGACTGTGTACCCAAAGTACCCTAAAACAGCGTATTTTAATGTATTGAGAACTTCTGTCTGTTATTCCCAACTAGTAACAATAAAAATGAGATCCATAATACATATAATAATGACCTTCCATAGGAAAATACTGGTGTTTAAAGAAAATCCTCAAGCTCAGTGTGTATCTATAAACAGAATGTAAATTGCATGCAATTTGTTAGGAAGTAATTCAAATGGATATTATGGTAACTAAGAATTTTCAGGGTTTTTAATTTTTATTATGAAGGTAAGCCCAATTAAAGAAAGTAATTTTCTTCTTTTACACTGCTTAAGAAATTAATAGCGATGTTTTGCTCCGGAACCTGTGCTGTGGAATGGTGTCTCAGGAAAGCACTGGCCATGGATTCAATTTTCTACAGGTAGTTTTCTGGTACCATTTGAAACGCCTTTGGTATACTGCTAGGTCTTCAGATGCTACTGCAGAAGTGCATAGGTCTTCTGCAAATACTAGGCAATACCCACATGCACCAATGGATTCTTTAGAGCATATCAAATCTTATACACATGTGATAACTGAACCATGTTCTAAGTAATTCCGAAACTGGTGCGGCAGCCGGAGCAGCTTCTGCAACACAGCTGCTGCTGGGTTGCCATGCTGTTAAGGGCAGAGAACCTCGCACCTCTTCTTCAGATTTGTCCAGCCTTAGTAGCCCTGTCTACTTCCAGGCACACAGAAGAGATGTTTCATTGATTACTCTGTTAGAGGGGTATGTTGCAGCTTTGGGAACTAAAGGATTGCACAGAATGCTCTATCACAAGTATTGGGCAGTGAGGAAAATGCCGCCACAGCTAGTGATTGAGATTAGCAAGAGAGCAAACTAGATAGATGAATGTGATGATATGGAAGAAACGACAATTAAATAGATGGTAACACGTGTTAGCAATATTTTAGTTTTAAACTATCATAAAACATATCATTGGACTTAGACATTTAGGTGTCTTCAGTGTACATTTTTTTATTATTATTATTTTGTAATAGATATTAGCTAAGCATAAAGATTACATATCTGCAAAGTATTGTGCATCACCTTATTATTTGTTCATGAACTTGGAAAAGGGTGCTTTTTTCACGTCACTGAAAGTCTCTAGGATTTGAAGAGAGGATAGTTAAAATTCTATATGTGCTCTGTCTTCCCTTTCTGCAGGAGAGACAATGAAGAAATTGTTCTATAAAACACTGTCCATTATTTATAAAACTTTTTTGTGCCTGCCTTTTGCACTTTACTGGATAACTTTTCCTTTCTTATGAAATCTTTGTCCTCTTGCTTATAAAGCAGGATAATGCACATTTATTAAAATAATTACCAAAATGATGACTTTATTTTCTAAGTCCTGTCTTATTTTTGTGTTTTAGAGGGAATGGGTTTCTGATGGATTATGGGGCTTGTGCTCTTAAATTGCTATTGAAATACAGCTAAGTCAATGGATAAAATTCATTATGACCTACATTATGACCTGCATTCAATATATTTCTGGGGGACAGATTAACAGTATTATGTGGGGAGGAGCCACCTAGGAGTAGCCATTATTCCGCTTGCAAACTCTGCCATAGCAGGAGTGGCTACCTTACTCCTCAGAGCTTTCTGATCAGGTCCTGTTTCTCATTCCTCTAGGAGGGATTAGACAGACCTCTATGAGAATGCATATGAGAGAATGCAAAAATGACTCCCAGTGTCCAGACCCAGGTCTTTACTACCCTGTTGAGTGTCCCAGTGACTTCAACAGTTAATCATGGTTTTACATACTCCCTCAGCCCATGTGTCTCTTGTTCAAAAGCAGGGTTTTAACAAGAAGCAATTAATTGCCTTTCTCTAACCACCTGGATTAAGACACTCTCCCAGTAGTTCAGGGATGTGGGCTTGAGCTGTGAGGAGCCCAAATCTCTCAGGCATGCTCTGAAACCCCTTATTGAATGGGGCCTCCTAGGGACTCATGCTGTATCTACACTGCAATTTGCAATGTGATCTACTGATGCCTTGGCAATTTTCCCAGTTTAGGCTCCAGAAACAACCTAGCAGCAATTGTACTGAACTCTGCATGTACTTGCTTTTCTGTGTTCTTCTGCAATCTTTACTATTCATATGCTCACTAGCCAAGATGTGCAGCCCAGTTTGTGAATTATAAATAAAGATGAAAGACAGTAGGGAGGAGTGTTGAGTTTCTGCTTCTGGAGGAAACAATCCCTAAAGTAAAGGTATGTATCCAGGTCTTAATTTTCCCACTTAGTGTCCTTAATGCCCTCTCCCCTACCGTTCTTTCTTCTTCTTTTTTTCCAGTTTCCAATTGAAGATGGATGCCTCAGGGTTTAAAATAAAGCTCAAGACATTTTTCAGATTCAGTGTCTCATTAGTTTTACCATAGACCAGGTATGCTGTAACAAAGTGCCACAGAAGAGTTTTCATCGGTAATGTAATCATAATTGCCTAACAATATAGGCATGTAAGTAAGTCTGTAAGCAATGGCAACACTTTTTATTATATCCAAACTGTGTAGCTGGAAAAGTAGGAAAGATGATGAAGGGCCTTTACATACAAACTTCTACAATTATATGGCTTTCCAGCATTACAAAATTTCTGCCTGTCTTGAATGGGTATGTAATGAGAAAACAAAGGTGACTTGGATAATGAAAGGCAAGTTACTACAGACCAGGAGTTAATGTTAGCTCAGCAATATGTAAGAATACTTTTTACAAACTACATTTGGCTTTTCTTTGACTACACAGAAAGTTTTAAAATCTGCAGTATAAAATTCTCTTATGTGCCTTCTAGAATTTATGCTACTATAAATGCAATTTAGCATTCAATGATAAGACACTTTGCAACTGAGGTAATTTGTTATATCTGTTATAAAGCTACAAATAGAAAAATATTTTAGTATCTTTCTCATTTCTATTTTTCTGCAAATGAAATGAATTTTCCCATCTCTAACTTTTACAATGTCTTCCTGATATAATCCATTAAGCAGAGCTAGCAGCTGCAAAGTACACCTCCATATTCTTGAAAAATAAAGATTACCAAATAATTACACAAAAGACTGAAAAATATCCACAGACAACTAAGAAGTTGCAATAAACTCTAGTAGCAAGATGAGCTTTGGAAAAATCACACTTATGAGTTCAGAACTATGTTTGTCACTATACATCATTTGTCTTGACTTCTAGGAGACCATCCATATACTGAATCTCAGGGACAGCACAAGAAACAATAACATTAAGTTGCACATTTTGGGGGCTTTAAATGATGTACAGGCAACTTTATAAGAAACCGCTGAAGGTAGAGGACTAGAATTTAAGTCTGATGTGTATTTAATCCAGCTCTTCTACTGATGTGTTTTATCATCCATTTAATACCTTTGAGCCAGTATGTACCGGTCTTTAAAATGCAGTCTGTTTAACTGAAGTCTGTCTAATTAACAAGACTCTGAGAACTTCATAAATAACATTAGTAAAGTTACTTCCTATTGCAAGTGCTTGAAATGTGAATGCAACTTGATTAAGAAATGTACTAGAGCACAAGGCTGAGAATTGGGTGCCCAAGTAGCTCTAAAAATTTGTCCCTCATGCTATATATGTATTTGAATTTAGGCACTTGCTTATATACTGCCCAAGACTGGGATAGTGATGGTTGTCTGAAGTATGGCAAACTCATTTCCAAAGAACCACAGTCATGCTAAACTATATAGAAGGAAGGAGTAAAAAAAAAACTCAACTTCAGGAACAGCAATTAATTTTCAGTTCTTACATTGTTCTTTTTATTATATACCTCCTTTGAAACTCAATCTGAGCTACCTCTAAACAGAAATATTTTCTAAATGACTTGTTCCAGACACTAAATTTTTGATTCTGTTTCAGTGCAGGAGCTTGGGCTAACTGATCTTCTGCAGTCCTTTTACACTATTTTTGACACCTATCCTATTTTCAAAGAATTGCCACTTCAGTTTTGCATACTAATTGCAGATGAATTGATTCGTGAACAGATGCAACCATCTCTGACTCAAAACAGAGACAAATTCATCAGCCTTTTAAATCTTGAATAGAAAATGAAACACACCATAAATCTCTTCATGGAAAATACTGTAGAAGTTATGCTGGGAGAAAGAAATAACATTTATGCTAAGTGTGTCTTACAGAGTTTGCAATGATAGCCTGTGCAAGTGGGAAAAGGTTGAGATGTCACTACACATTAAACCTAAATCTGAAGGTAGATCACAATGCTGCTCTGTGACTTTTATCAGTGAAGAACACCATAGGTCAAAATTTTGAAGAAATCATCATGATGGTCGAAGTTCCCACTTTGGTGTTTATTAATGGCTTTTATTCTGAATATGGAAGCATATGTATATATTTAATAATCTTTGCTCCAATTCAAACTCCTCCACTCTTCAGAAATTAGTAAAATCAGATGTAAATGTGATCCCAGAGTCTCTGAAACCAGGTATCAAATCACTGTAACTAAAACTGGAACACACTGCAGATCTCATAACTTCCAGTCTTATTACTATACTATTAGGCACCAGCTCTCATTATGTAATTCATTTCACCTTGCTTCTTATGTACCAATCAGTAAAAAGAGATTAAAAATGTTTTTGACTAAGAGAATTTTGCACATACACATACTAAAAATTACCACAGGAAAGAATCACACTATGATTAGGATTCGTTTTTTTCTAAAGCTCCAGGCATAGCAGATAAAAGGCTGTAGCTGTAGTATGTGCAGCTATGCAAGTATGAAAGATTTATTTTATACCACAATAGTCCTTACCTCTCATTTACACAATGAACGCTATCTCCTCAGCATAATGCCTCACCCATCTCCTAGAAGGAAATATAAGTAAGAAATAATTTAACATAGAGATATTTTCTTGTTCCCATCACTCTATGGGAATATACTGAGTATTTCCAATTCTTTTAGTTTGGATTTCATTTAAGTTGTAGCTGTTTTAACACTGGTTACTCATTGTTCACAAATCATCCAGTGCTTTATGTTTGCTCCTGAATATTTAGCTTCATTAGATTTTGTGGCAATAAGTTGCACAGGTAGCCCACTTTCCTGTATACTCTTTTCGGTATCATTTTAATTATTTACATGTGTGCAGCTATGCTTGCTCTGCCATCTCTGAAAGTACAGAAAATTTGGAGTCAAACTCTGAAAATTCTCTGCAGAGCATGAGATTAGGCATCTGCAGATTAGGGACAGAATAAATAATACACAAGAGCATTATATTCTTCCCCTGTACATAATAATGCTGCACGCATGAGAGATTAAGTAGTTTATTAGTGTCATCTGAAGTCTAAAGAGTTTCAAGAGACAGCTCAACCTGGTATCATATTCTATTCCTCTTTTATGCTGAACAGACCGTCTTCTCTGATGCACTGCTGCCAATCTGCCCTTTCTGTATTTTTTTCTTACACCCAGACTAATTTTTATGTATCTCATGCCCTTTGGGTCTAAATCTGCTTAGTAGTATTTAGAAGTCAAGTTTCTAGGTGCCTTTGAAATGCTAGAGAAGAGAAAGCCAGATAGATTGTCCAGGGTTCCATTTACCTTGTATCTATTTTAGAATAACATTAAATCAAGGATTTAAAACACCCCTGTTAATTACCACTTGCTGTAGTTAATTATAGAACAAGATGGCAAAATAGCCTACTGAGTCATTTGAATAGACCTTGCAAAGATTGGATCTTCTGTGATGCTGTCCTGAATTCCAAGTTGAACATTCAATATAGATTCAAATCTATAATCTGCATTAGCTAAACACTGCAGCCTTTGGGTTCAGGACTAAGACCTATGTAGTTAGAATAATATATTTTTTTTCTTCTAAGAACTTTGTGAACATTAAATAGTTACCATTTATAACACTTTTTGAATATACATAGTGCTATGTGACTAGTAAGTAAAACTTTTTCATAGGATAGATGGCTCAAGAGCTATAATATTGTTCTGGGACATAGAGAATTTAATTCTCTACATTACAACATATTTGCCATGTGATATGGAACAAGTTACCTAGTCTCAGCAATGGTGCCTATTACTAAACCTGAGCTACATGGTCACAGCAATGTCCTGACATGGTCATACACTCTGGTGACCTGGTTCCAAGATCAACCTTGTCCTTATAAGCAACCAAAATGAAGACTAACTAAAAATCATACCTTCAGTTGTAAATGGTAAATCAGTCCCTTCTAGGAAGAATTGCATGCTATCTTGCACACACCATACTAGTCCCATGAAGTCACTGCAAAGACAGGCAAGAAATATGAAAATGGCCAGGCACATGCTGCTGGGGTGGATCTGCTGTCACTGCAGATTAGGGTGCCTTTGGGTGCACCTGACGGTGGAAAAGGTATTAGAGATTTTCTTACTGTGTGAAGCAGCTGGCTTACCCAAAACCTGTCCCTTGCATCACTCCCTGTGGTGAATCACATGGTCAGCTGGCAAATCTGGGTTCAGATCAGCACTGCTTTCAAAAAATAGTACACAAAGAGCCTATGGTTTCCAGATCTCCTTCTGTAAAACGACAGCAGGTTACAATTAATAAAGTCTAACAGAAGTGTTACAGAGATGAACATATTTTGAAATGGTGAGCTGCTCAGATACTATTTTAAATAGAGACTGTAAGTGTACGTTACTGATTGTAATTATGTAAGTTCCACAAAGTATATTACATAGAATACAATAAAAGGCATTCTTATTTTTAGTATTAATAGAAAAAATAAAAGTAGACAGTTACAATGTGTTATTTTTAAACATATTTGTATAATGATCCAAGAGAAAATATAACAATTCTGAATTACATCCAAATGGTTTCATCTCCTAAGAATTCAAGTAATAGTGCTTATAGTTGATAGAGTCGGATCTTCAGCTTCTATCTATATTCTCTCCAGTACTTACAACCTTGAAGACATAGTCACCAAAATCATAATTTTGATTATAAAAGGAACATAATAAACCATCTTTTTTTCCATTCATTTGGACAGCTGGGGTCCATCTGGGTTCATCCATGAGGGTTTCTCAATATGCAAATAGATTAGGTCTTAGAGTCACAAAAGATGAATCACCGATGATTTCATGAACTGAAGACAGGAGAGGACAGCTTCAAGGTCTTCATTAAGCAGGTGATGGGCATCTGGCTGATCAGATAATGAATCCACAAAAACAAAGTTTTCAAGGCCATCTTTAGGAAATGTTTCATCTATCAATGTTAACCTTACACAGGGGCCTTTTACTAATCACATTCATTCCACTGACTGAATTGGCTACGGATATTTGGCTAAGGGAGTGGCAATGCCCTGTGCTGAATATGGTTGCCCTACTAATCCAAGGACTAATGATAGCCTGATAGACCACTGAAATGAGAAAAAAAAAATCCCTTTGGTCCTTTGGTTCAGATGAGATTTGGATTAAAGGCCAACAAAATATGTACTGAGCATATTGATTATATATATGAGCTTGTCTTGATCCTTAATTGCAACTGAATTTTATATTTCTTCTGTAGATCAGTGTTGATATTTTATTGTAAGACACTAAAGAACAACTACTTTTCTTCTATGTCTTTTAGAGCAGAACCCATTTTGCAGCAGATGACACATGAAGAAAGAGCTGGACTGTAGAAAGGCAGTCAGATATATCCACAACACAGGAATTTTCATTTGTCTAGAAACAGCTTTTGTCCTTTAACCTAAAAGAAGTGATATACATTATGAGCTTTATAATGAAGATGAAAACAAAACAATCCCCAATATAAAACCAAGTTGCATTTCAATTACATTAAAACTCATTATAAATGATCTCTTTTTCATGTTTTACAGAAATCAAAAAGCTTCTTGAGAAAGATTTGTGAGAACATGATGATGGTAGTTCTTGATTCTGAATCACTTTATTTTCTTCAATGAATCAAATATAGAGTGAAAAATACTAAGTAAAATACAAAATAATAAAAATAAAATAATAAAAAAACAAGGCACAAGTTCACCAAAGTACTAAATGGTAGTAAATGTATCAAAACTTTATATGTAATTTTATTAAGTAGATGAGTACCTTGCAACAACTGACTTAACCAAAAATAGTTAAGAGAAAATGCCAGAAAAGCCAAGCACAGAGATCTCAGTATTTGGAAAGTTTGCCCTTTGTACCTCTTCCACTGCAAGCGTGACAGATGAAGGACCAATACTCAAAGGCTAAGAATACTGCCTCTCAGCACAAAAAGAGCAAAGAGATGAAGAGGATGAGAAAGATGACAGCACTTGGATAAAAGCCAGTCATATATAGATATCGGCACAGAATAATAGAAGACTGGCAGACATCCCAAATCAATTAAGGAAGATTACTACAGCATAGGCCAATATATTTGCCCTCAGAATACCTAAGATGTGAATAACAAAGTTTAAGAATAGCTGGAAAAAAATGGAAGAAAATATGAATTTGTGGAGGTAGGATGAAAATAAAGGCAACATGAATTATAAATCAAAGGAAGGCACAAACGCATTGTGATTTCACTGACTCCATTTGACGTGTCTTTATAACCTACCCAGGGTCTCAAATCACTCAAATCACTGATTATAGGCTGTACTTGTGAGTAACTCAGCAGGTGTGAAACACACTGAGTTACCTTATCCTGCAACCCGGGAGACTGTCACTTGAAAGTTAGTACTGATGAAAAGCTACAAATTAGTGTAATTTCCCAAGAGCTTAATCTGCTTGAACTGTGAAATATTTTTACCAAACCAGACGTGTCTAACAATATGGACTTCCATTTTTTACATGAATAATATTTAATGGAGAGTAAACAAAAACTGCAAACAAACTCCTGCTCACAAATAAATTCTGGGTGTAAATAAGCATAAGGACATTTCCACCACTCCTTTAGGGAGAGAAAAAATCATCATTCTGGGTATCTTAAAACACAGGATGAAGTTAAAATAATGCATAAATGCTGTGCATGATAGTTAAACATACATTAATAATCAGTTACTTGGGCTACAGCTGATAATTACTTACTTGGGCTGCCCGTGATGGCTGACAATCACGTTGGGACTGTATCTGAAAATAGGCATCAATTGACAGAAAGTAAAGCTATTAAAATCATTTACTGTTTAACTTTTATGAATAACAAACTAACATTTGTGATACAGTTTTTGAACCTTAGCTCCTTCCACTGCAATTATGGACTGAATTCCAAGCTAAAGAGGAATATCTTCCTTGTATTTGATTTTTTCTTCATTGTTCTCAAATATCTAACATAAGAGCAATGCTTCTCATTTTTCATCTGAATCTCTGTTTACACTGTTTAAGTGTAGCATACTTATAAGGGAATTGTCAAACAGAAATTGTCCCTTACACTTCATTTGCTTTTTCTTCTGTGCTCTCTGCAACAGAATTTAGAAGCATACATTATTACTCCTTCTGTAGAGAGTTATTATCCTTACTTTGTATATGAAAGCACTAAGAAAATATAATACAAAAATGTTCAGACAGTAAATTATAGATTGGCTACCTGCTTCACAGTCACAGAGCTAGGTTACCTGAACTGATTTCCTTTTCCTGAATATATCTGATGATGAACATAAAATAGGGTCTCTTTCTTCTGCAAATACGTTAGAAGGCAGAGTGCGTGCATGCAAGTGCATACAATAAATTATTCTAACAAAGAAAAAATAACCTGTACTGCATAGATAGGTAAAGGTATCGTCTGTAAGAATACAGTCAAGTGCATAATTTCCAATACAAAATCTTGCACAAACACCACTGTTTTCAGTTACTTAAATTCCTTCTCTGTTGAAACTGTGAGGTTTGATCAGAAAACAGTTTGAATGCTTTCATAAAATCTTCAGTAAGCCTTTTCTATCTCTTTTTATCCAAGAAAGAAACCTGACCATTTTGCCGTCTACAAATCGTTCTTTTCAAATTTCAGTGACTCAGCTGATTTTGTTCCAGATAGGTTTACTTTGATGACTGACTGAAGACCAGCGCAGCTGATTGCATTGTGTTGAAGTTTTAGGCAAGGATATTTCTTTCTTAGGTAAATAATTGTAGAAGCCTTTATTGGAGTTTTTGTTTGGTGCCTAAGGTTTGCACTAACAACATAACTGTCTGTGTGTAGCAGTCATCCTGTGGAGGACTTTGAAATCTTTTCTGCCATGCAGATTTGCATTGGGTAACTTCAGATGACGTTGTTAAATACAATTAATTTTCCATCTCCACTGACATTTGATATAGGGCAGCTGACTGCATAGCCATACAAATATGAGCTCTCTCCAAAACATCTTTCTAACACATTGAGTAATCCCAAAACACATATTTAAAAGGGGTGAGGTGGGGGGAACAGCAGTAATGCAAATATGTCTAATCATGCACTGAATAGGTCAGTGTTAATGCAAAGACTAAAAAGTTCATGGTCCGCTTCTCTCCCTTCCCAAGTAAAGCTGCAATTACAATACATATGCAATTGTAATGCCTGGACTGTGGCTGAAGGCAATGTGCTTTTCTGAAAATCAGGTTTCCAAAATAAGTAGACATTTTTTGAAATAAAGGTCTTAATCAGTTTTCTGGCATCCTGCAGTAAACTAAATCAAGTCAGCCTTAGAATTCATGTCTCCAAAGCCCATTTCCAATAAGTTAGATGTTAATGTTTTGCCTAGGAAGGTCACTACATTCTCATACACTGTTCAGTGGGTTCGTAATGGCTCGTAAGGAGCTCACACAATTCCCCCCTGCTTAATGTAAGTTTCCACTGAGATACAGATGGAGTGAGCCTCTAATGCATGGTCCTGCTGACCTCCACCATCTGGGGCAGCTTCAGAGCAAGTGAAGAGCAGAGGAAAGTAAGTTAGGAAGAAAAGGCAACAATAGCTAATGCTTGGTGAGACTGTAAGACTCCTTGTTGCTCACACAATATCCGCCAAGATATTTACACCAGAAGGGCATATGAAAGGTGTCTTGTAAGTTTAAATTGAGCTGTGTCTGAGGAACCATTAATGGTACCTCCACCTCCTGCTAGAGGGAGGTACAACCACCTCCTGCTAGAGCCCACAGTCCCTCTATTGTGGCTGAGATTTTTTTTAAGTGACAACATAGCACAAGCAATTTTAAGTGCTTAGTTAAGGTCCTTTTCCATGAGTCTGTAACACCTGCACAGAAAGTCATTGACCTACGAGCAAGGGCATGACACAGCTTTACCAGGAAGAATCAGAGATAAAATTTTGTCAGACATTTTAGCCTAATGAGTTAAACACTGAATTGGGCTGCCATTTGTTACCTGATAATTTTGTGCCATTTGATGTTGGAGAAATAATTCAACCACAGTTTTCCCTGTCCCTACAGCGTGGATGTTAACAAACACCTAACAAGCTTCCAGAGAAAGGCTCCTGTGATTGGGCCAATTTTGTAAAAACTTTTGAAAATGCCATATGCTTATTAACTGTGATGGGGTTAATGCTGAGCAAAGGACTGGAGCAGAGACATGCACAGGCTTACAGGGCTGCCATAGAAGCTCTGCTGCCTTCCACTGAACCTAGAGAGGCTGGAAGTTTCTCAGGAAGAGCTGGTAAAACTATTATTAATTTGCTCTCCTTTCCTGCTATAGGACTCTCTTTTCAAACTTTAACTATTTGAACTGAAATGCAACATTCCAAGTGTCTGCCTCAGGCTGATGTCTTTTCATTCCCAGAGAATAACTATTATACTGCTATTGCTATGCCAAGCTTTCAAAAGGCATTCCGTGCAACCTTAATTTTGTCCCTTGTGTCCCTATTATGAAGCCATCTAATAAATAACATGATCAGAGACTATTTTTTTCTTATAGAATATGCTTCATTCAGTGCCCAAAATGTAAGTCATCAATGAATGCAGGGTTCATCTGGCCTACCTTTAGACATCTACAGCCCTGATGCCTGCATGTGAACTCATCACATTGGGTTTCCCTTGCTGTCACTGAAAAACAAAACAGATTCTGACAGGGGTCAACTCACCTTATTCTTATACAGACATCTCAAACACATGAATCCCATTCAAAACTGTTAAATTTGTCTGTGTAACAGACATATCTGCAGTTAGACACAGAAATTTATTTGGCAGAATACACACCAGGCATTTAACTTGGGTGCTATAACGTATAGTGCAATATGGTATCATCCCCTTTCTCAGATGGCACTGGGGTGCTGAAAGAGTAAGGTAAATAGTTTCCACTAGATTTAGATAATAAGATTTATAAACCTTAGCATTCTATAGTGCTATACATATTCAAGAAACAACTTCTGTTACCTTCAAGTATAGCTATGCATGCTCTGTACTTCTTCAAGTCAGACCCTACTGTCTCCAGCTGGGCATCCAGAAAATGAGAAACACAGCAATAGAGACCAGCTGTGAGAAGTCTGGTTTACGTCATCTGTGTAGCAACACAAGCAGACGGGTGTAGAAACCCTTTCACAGCACTCAGTTTTCTTTAGTTTTCTCTTCCATCCCCTTCCTACACCACTCACTTCGTAAGTTTCAACTCTGCAGTAGATGAAGTAAATATTCTACAGATTATCTCCATTTTACTGTAAAATCATAACTCCCTCCCTTATGTGTACTAAATCCTCTGAAAAAGGTAGTTTGCACATCAAAAATTAAAGAATATAACCTACATATGCAAAAGGAGGCTGAATTAAGATTCACAAAACAATTTATTTCTGAAATTTCTTGATTGCTTTGATTGTTCAGGCTGGAATTCATCTGCCCTAACCTATGTTTCCTTAAGTTAGACATTTAAGTCTGCATTAATCATGCGTAGTCATCTTACAATCGGGGCAAAAAGGGAAAGTTATTCATTGGGGTGGCCTGGGGCAAGAGGAACTCAACACATCCAAAGACAAATATGAAAATGTTACGTTAGATGAAGCACCCTCTGGTGGCACCTGTTTCTCTCACAGACTACAAAGGGAGCCTACATCAGAATTAACCTTCCAAGTTTTGTTCGTCGTTCTAAGTTTTTTCTAAGTCTATGTTTAGAGATGATTCTACGCTTGTTAAAATACCACACCAGTACGTTAAAATGCCCACAGTGACTGCAGGTGTGCACAAATCTTTCTCTTGTTTGTCTCCCTTGAATGCATGTTTTTATCTGCTTGCTCCATCTTATAGGCCTCTGGAGAGGCCTTGGTATTTAATTTAGAAAGTATTTCTGAATGAAAATAGATCTAGATAAATGACAAAATATATTTTACTGTATGTGCTACTTCCTAGGAATACACTGAATTAGTATGCTCTGTTGGGCTCTCTCCCAGGAGACTGATTTAGTCTAATGATAGTGCAAGGTCATTAGCACAGTATCAGCATAAATTCTGCTTAACCAATGCCAGGTGGTTAACTAGTTTATGTTAATGTGTTGTGTGCATAAAGCTGTAAACTCACCTCCTTCTTATGACAATGTGCTTTGAAGAAAGATTTGGGCAGCCTGGAAGTATTTGTGCTACTATGGAACTAGAGGTAAATCATTCTCACTGCTGCACCTAAGATGATGAGATGCACGCTCTTGTGCACAGTCATCTGAAGTTGATTGAAAGTAGTTTTTTCTTAACCAGATGATTTATAAACTGCACATATTTAAAAGCAAGAAATTAAGATATGCTTAGTGTGCTTTTTCCAGTACTTAGAAATCAAGTCCATTTGAAACTCTGTTTTCTTATCTATTGTACTGTTGTATATGTGTTCTATTTTCAGCATGATGCAAAATTCTTTCCCCCCCAGAAAAAATGAACTGTAGGCATAGAGTACATTTTAAGATGTAAGCACCAGGAGGCAGAGTTCTGAACCTCAGTTTTGCATTTCTGACCCTTAGTTCTGGTTTTGTTCATTTAATGGTGTCTACTTATTGATTGTGAAATGACTAAAAAGACCTCATCCTGCTGTATCTGAAATATGAGCACCACAAAAGGAAGTACGACAAGTTTGCTTTCCAAGCACAAAACCACACAAAGGAATAAGATGGTCAGCAATGGAAAAGTGATTCTCCATCGTGCATTATACATTTCTTTGTGCAAGCCAGAAATTTCCCTATTCGTGAAACGATGTGGAAAATTCTTGAGTTGGAAAGAACAGAAAAAACTAAGGCGGAGGTTTTTGGACAATCAGATTTAGTAAGCATATCCATTATTGCACACGAACAACCAAACCTCAAAGAGGAATGAAATTACCCATCAAGGAAAGAAAAAAAAAAAAAAAAGGTGCAGCGTCATAGCTCAGTGGTTTTGAAACTCTGCCGACAAGATGAGTAAGTAAAACTGAAAACAAAGAATGAAAGACAAGCTGTAACTCAGGAGGACATAACTCAGGAGGACAAGGAAGAGTTTTAAAATAACTACAAGGTTCAATCCTTACAAAATCCTGAAATTCTTATGATCTAGATGGCTTGTATAGGACACACATCCTATGATGATTCCTCAGAACTTCAACTCTCAGGAAACTGAGATGGAATCTTTAATCAACAAAGGAAAACATTTGATCTCTGACATATCTTCACAATTGAGCACGTACTGCAAAGAAGCTTATGTTCCGCCTTTGTGAAGCCAAGACACAAATTACTGTTCTGAGGGTTCAGCACTGAGGTGCATTTTAGTCTCTATAACATTGTTCAGCTGGTGAGTCCTAATTATTCATAAAATAACAATTTACAGGATTTGAGTGTTCCCAGCTATGCTGAAACTGTGCTGGAGAAGGAAAATGCTCAAGTCAAGTTCACTTCTCTCTTTCCTGTCCCAGAGGTTAGAACACAGAAAAAAACAGAGTTAAAAGTCTGAGCAAAATAACAGTCTGAGGTACCTACAGCATATTTTTATCTGTTTCACTATAACTGGATGCTTTATTTTGTAACTAATAGCTACAATGTTCAGACAGAAAACATGAATTAACACAAGAAATTTCAGTCTGAAACCTCTGATCCCTGAGGTCTTAGTCTGCCAGTAATAAAACATTCTTAGAATTTCTATAAAATTCTAGGTGACAATTTTCTAACTCAAATCATATCCAGGAAAAACAAAATCTGTTCGACCTCATTTTGACAGATGCAAACAAATTGGTCACAGAAGTAACAAGGGTGGTTAGGTAGAATTGACTGTGGCTTGAGGACAGCTGTTTTGCTAAGTCCAGAGCAGTAGGTTCATATTACTTGTATCCAAATATTTTAAGAGGCCAAGCTGAGGATCCTTACAGATCCTTATTGCTCACACACAGTACAGGATCCAGAGGAAAATAAAATAAAATAAAACAAAATTAAATTAAAATAAAATGAAATAAAAGAGTTATTAAACACTTGAATTACTTAACAATGATCGTGAGGAATTCTCTGTCTCAATGTACTGTAAACTGAGTTTCTTTCTATTTTAAAATCAAGATTTCTTTCTTTATTTATTTATTTTCCTAAAAGATATCAAACTGGCTTTTGAGAAATTGATGCAGTTTAGGAAAAAATGCTTTCTCTTATTTATGCAAGAAGTCAGACCACATCATCTCAGAAGGGTCACTTCTATCCTTAAAATCTATGAAGCTGGGAACTGGGATACAGAAGAAATATAGTCTTTTTGATGGTATTATTTTCTTATTAAGAAATACTTTAAGTGTAGCCCATTGTTTTTAAACACGAGTTTAAATTTAAACAGTTGCTCCGCTGCTATCAATTAAAAAAGAAAAAAAAAAAACTATTTAACCTCAGGAGGGAAATATTTCATCTTTCATTGTGATTCATATGCATTTTTTGGAAGTATGACCGTGAGTGTTGCACGTTGCATGTCCTGTCACTGTGTACCACTGGGAGAGTCTGAGTGATATGGCAGTTTCTTTAAATGTAATGAATGAACACTTTCAATTTCTGACATCCCTTCCCCTTCCCTCCCTACCCGTGTGTATCTGCCAGTGGTGCAATTTTGTCTCTTAATATTTGCAGTGGGGAACTAGCCAAAAGTTGCATTTGGCAGCAAAAATCATTTAAGAGTTGGGAAGGGAAGCAGGCGTACAGAGAAAGAGGGGAGGGCACAGCATCCTGCAGCAGTGCAGGCACAAGAGGGAAAAGTGAAATAAAGTTTATATAAAAGCTGTAAGCAGCTGTTATGAAAAATGAGAGAGACAAGTGAGCCACAGCTGGCAGCTGGAGGAGGACAAACAGCAGCACCACTTGCAGGTCTGTGGCCCAGCTCTAATGTCCAGAGTGTTTTAATGAGCTGCCATTAATCAACGCTAAGTTCCTAGTGTGTAGCTGGTGGTACCAGGCAGCTCTGCTTGGGCTGGTGTTTGATAATCTCCACACCTAAGGTGTTCGGTTTCATAGCGGGTTTTCTCTGTACGCTGCTGAACTGCTGCCTATAGCTCAGATAGTAAATCTGGGCCACTCATCGCTGTGCTGCACTCCTCTTGGTGTCCTGCTGCACCAGGTGGGCTATTGTGACTGTCTTATCAACACATCACTTTGCACTATTTGCTATTTCTACCCATATAATGGGTTTGGTCTACTTTTCTCTTGCATTCTTTTGGTCTGCTGTCACAGTTACATTAATTTGCTTTCAGCAATTGTGAGGTTTTATTTTTTTTCTCCATCCTACTCCACACACCTCTGCTCTTTCTCAAGTCATTCACAGATTATAAACAAGGGGATTGGATCACTGCCATCACTTGTTGCCCTCCTCTAACAGACGTCACAGTGCTGCCCTGAATTAATCCTTGGAGGTAAATAGTTTTAGTTGTCATTTTCCAATAACTGCAGAACCAACTACAAATTTCATCTCTGGTTTGCAGTATGGTACATATTAACACGCTTTTGTCTGTTACTTTTACAGACCTTTTAGAATTGATCAATAGACCCTGTGAGTTCCTAACTACATCTTGAAACCGCATGTCTGAGTTTAGGAAAACATTAAATCTTGACTTTCAAATTTTCAGTGAAGAAGAATATACAACAACTTTGATACTTCCATGGCTTTCCACACTGCAAAGTATGCCTTTTATTTCTAATCTTAATTTAAAAGTCTAGCTCCAACTTTTACCACGATAAGACATTTTCCACTAGACACAATAGCCTCCTGGAATCAATATCCTACCTCCATAGGGGCAGCTTCAGGCTGTGAGCCCTCTGATTTTCTCCTTGACCAGCTAAATGGTTCATGATCTTTAAACTTTTCCCTGAATGGTACTTTTTTCATCCTCTAACCAGCCCTGTGACTTTCTTTTCCATATTTTTTTTTTCTGTATATCATAGTCCTTTTTCAGACTGTATTCACAGGAACTTGAAGCAGCAGTCTAATAGAAATGGAAGAAAGCATAATGCCCATACTCTAATTGGTATTTCCTAGTTAAATAAATATCCAAAGATCCTAGTGCTATTGCACAAAGATCTTGGATTTTGCTACTTATTCACCATACTGCCAATGCTTTAAGATGTGCATACAGCACATCTGTGCTCCATGAACAAACTGTGTGATACAGGAGCATCTGCCAGCCAGCAAGTAATAACAGTGAGGGCTGCAGACCATTGACTTCCTTGATAATCCATCCCAATAATCATTCCTGCATCAGTGGTTTCCAGGGTTAAATACTTTATCCAGTAGTAATAAATAAATGTATTTATTCCTTATGCTCTCTCTGTAGTCAGTGGAGAGAAACCGTAACTACCAAAAAACAATTCATCCCATCCCAGCACAGCTGCCTAAAACTGATGGGCTAAACTGCTCTCTGATGGCACCTGCTTCTCCCTATGGACAAGATCTTATGTGACTGGCCTACACCAGGCACTTGTAGAAGGCTGAAATGAGGTCAGATAGACACCATGGGCACTGGGTAGCCCTGCTATTGGCTATCTTAAAACATAAGCTATGCCAGTGCTTGCTCAGCTTTGCAGTTCTACCCTGTATCTACACATCTATTTCCATACAACACCATCGGTATAAATCAAACTTTTACTCCCTCAAGAATTTTGTCATTTGCAAATGTCATGAGTAATGATTGCATTTTTGCCAGGTCATTGTTGAAAATACAAATCAATTCAGAACCAAAAATTATCCTAAGTGGGACCATCTTGCAAAGAATCCATTTAATAGTGTTTCCCTTTTTATAAACATTTTTAAATCTGTCATTTAATGAATTTTTGAAACATTTAGTAAGCATGACTTTCATTTCATATGATTTATATTGTGTAGTACCACGTCAAATGCCTTATAAAGGCTGTAATTTGATGCTATTCTGTTTGTCAACCAGATTTCCAAGTTAGCATGATAAGATATAAGTTGATTAGCATTAATTATATTATTTTCCTATTACATTGTATTAATTGAATCTCATATCAACTGTTACACTATTTTGCCAGGATCTCAGTTAGGATGACAGATTTATGATTATCTAGGTCAACATCCATATGTCCTTTTTTGCAGTGACCATGAGTTACTGCTGGTCTTCATATAGAAATCTTTATAGAATGCTTTAAATTACCCCAACCCCCTAAAACAGAGTTTAGCCAATGTATTAGAATGTTCCCCAGAAAGTGAAGATCCAGTGATCTGCTCATAAAACTGTTCAAGTATAATCCAAACTTCTCATCCTTTGACATGGAGTTCTCTGATGCTTCTTTATAAAGGTACTTTCTTGTTTTGTAGTGGTTTTGTGCTCTTTAAGGTGAATTGAGAAGCTGTAGCAACAGTCATTGTAGTGCAGGCTTTTTTACAAAGGTCTACCAATGCATGTCAGCCTTGCTGTTCTGTCCCACAAGCTTGCTTTACACCTGTATATTGAATGGAAAAAAAAAGCAGGAGTGGGGGGGGGGGGGTGGTTGTTACTGGGATTAAAAAAAAAATAAAAATCTTGTAATTGATAGCGCAATGCCTCTGTTTGGAACCCCACAGTAATATTCCTTGGCTGTTTTCTGACCTGAGAAAAAAAAAACCTCAATGTTTCTCCTGCAAAACTACTTTCAGACTTAGAGCAAAGACAGAAGCATACCATGCTTTGCAAAGGGAGGAACAAAAGTGTACCGTGAGTGTACAATAGGAGTCATACACAGTTCCTCTTGAGATATGTCAAAGCCACTGGTGCTGGAATCCACTTGCCTGTTTTCATCGCTGTCTAATTTATGAGGCCCCACGCTGTTTTGCTTGAGAGTTCTCTAAGCAACAAGTACACTCAGCAGTACCTCTGCTGCAGAAACAGGAATTTTATCTCAAGCACCACAGAAGTATCTAATATTTAAAAAAAATAAAATAAAAAATAGACATAGCTGTAGAAAACTTCAGATCTGAGCCCTGGTCAGCTGAAGGAAATTTAAACTTATAGTCTGCATCAAGCCAGGGAGCACATCAGCCAAACAGCTGCAGAGTATTTTAGGTGAAAGCTTGTTCCACTCTTGTGCCGAAGGTGGACCTGCACAGCCAGGGGGACATGGGGCCAGAAAGAGAGCAGATGACTCCAGCTCCAGAGACAGTTCTTGGCAAGATGTATGAGTTTTATAAAATGCAAATTTGTATGGATAAAGAGGGGTACAGAAAGAGGAGCAGCCTTGGAAACAGCATCCTTTCTTGACTGAGCTATATAACTGCTCACATACTGTCAGAACACCTTTTTTGCCTTCTGGGTGCAAGGTGAGCTGTCCTTCCTCCTCCACCACCTCTTAAGGGCCACTGCACGCCCCCGGGAGGAAGCAACCACAGGCTGTAGCAACCTGAGCCTAAGCAAGAAGGAGGGCCTCAGGGCACTGAGAAAGACTTCACTGAGGTGTTGTGACCAGGGCATTGGTCACCCCCTTTTATCTGAAAAGGCAGCCCCAGTTTTCCTCTGGGGTGCCTGCCCTCAGGAGATGGTTTGTTTTTTGTGATCTTTCTGAGGTTTTCTGCTAGTTCCTTATATCGTAATTGGAAAGAGGCAGACACATGGACTGGATGAACAGAAGACATCTTCAGAGCTCCCCCTATCTTCATTTTCTATATCTCCTTTACTTAACTTTTGCTTCTGTTAGAATGATTGGATTCGCCACCTTGCCTCTCTGTCTGTCCAGTTCCCCCTTGAAGTGGGCACCTACAATATAGGCACATCTGCTCATAGATGAAGCACTATTGGGGCCTTTCCTCCATCTTCCACATGGGAGCTGGATTAGGTTCACTGTCAGTTTTGGGGAACACAAAAGGGATAAAGAAGCCTGAGTTATGCATTAACAGAATTGCACCCTACTGGCTCCTTAAGACACACAAGATGTTTCAGTTCCATTGTCATCTTAGCATGCTTTTGGAGAAAATGTTTCATACAGCCAGAGGCAGTCCTCTGTGTGTAGCAGGACTCATCCCATAGTCCTGACAGCACCCTATCGACACACTTTGTCTGTTACTGAGGTGGTGTTTCATGTTATAAGGTCTGGCACTGTGTTACATGTTGCTAGCTGCCTGGGACTGTACGTAATGCCTTAAGAAACAAAGTGAGTAGGTAAGGATTTATTAGAGAACAGTTAAAACCTGACTGTTTTTTCTCTGCCTTCACTTCACTTGATTATTTTCATTGTAGCTAATGGAAAGGAAAAGAGTATTAAAAAAGCAATCTGATCACAATCTGCTCACATACCTTCCGCTCAGACCTAAACTCTTCCAGGCGGTAATGCAAGCTTTTAATAGCAGACTCAATTTAACGAAGGGAATTAATTAGCAGGAATTAACCATTTATGAAATGCTTTGGACATTTACGGCGGTGCTTGGCATGGCAAAAGAGCCCATGCATTTCTCTCCCAGGGCCACGTGCGGTTTCTCTTCGTGTCCTCGCTGGCTGCCCCCCCCGAGCCTCCTGCAGCAGCTGGGGTGCTTCGAGCCACCCCTGCCCAGCCCGAGGAGCGGACCGGGGGGCGCCCCGGAGGGGGCCGGCCCCCTCTCACCATCCCTCCCCTCACCCTTCTCCCCGGGCCGGGAGCGCGGGGAGGGCCCGGGCACGGCTCCCGCCCGCCTCCCTTCCCTCCCAAGCCCCGGGCCGCCTTCCCCACACCCCCGGGCCGCCCCCGACCCCAGCGGCGGCTGCAGCCGGGCCGGGCCGAGCCGAGCCGAGCCGAGCCGAGCGGAGCCGAGCCGAGCAGGGGCGCTGCGAGGCTCCGGCCGCGGGGGAGCGCGGCTGCGGCAGCCCCCGCCTGCGGCCCGGGAGGGGGCGGCGGGTCCCTGCCGGGGGATCTCTGCCTCACCTTGCCGCCTCGGGACGGCCCCAGAAAGGCAGCAGAAAAAAAAGTTGAGAGCGCAGGAAGTTTTTAGCGGCAGCTCGGAGAGTAACTCGGGAGCGCCGACTGCGATTTCGGGCTCCGTTTTATTTTTGCATTTCATTTATTTTTTTATATATTTTTTTTTTATTTTTTGCACCTCAAGCAACCTGCAACAGCAACAAACAAAAAGTGCAGGGGGTGGGGGACAGATAAATTGCGAGAGGCAAGCGCCGGGTTTCTTTGCAGAGCCGCGGTCCCGTGCCCAGCGGATCCCAATGCAACTGCTCATCCTCCTCCTCCTCTACGCCGTCGTCTGTGCGAACTTTTGCAGCCGTCAGGGCACCACCGCCCCTGCCCAGAGCGGATCTATAAAAGCCTTGCGGTCTTCCAACATCAGGCGAGATGGTAAGCGTCCCTCTGCCTTCTTTATTCCCCGAAGGGCTCGGTTCGCAGGCGGCGTCCCGAGGGCTGCCGCCCCCTTCCCCCGGGGGTCGGTCGTGGGTCGGGGGGTCCCGTCCCCGGGGGTCTTGCGAGGCTCGTCCCGGGAGCGTGCGGCCAGGGGGCGGGAGGGAGGCTGCGGCTCTGCCCGGTGACGGCTCTTTCGGGCTCTCCCAAACTTCTCGGGCAACTCCGAGGAGATTTGCAGGGAGCCGGCGGCGACCACCGCGTCCCCTCCGCACGGCGCGGGGTGCCTGGGTCTACGACGGTCCCGCCTCGTCAGGGCGGAGGGGGGGTCTCCTGTGTCCCCCGTGTCCCTCAGAGGAGCCCGGTGTCTCTCTGAAGAGCCCCGTGTACCCCGTGTCCCTCTGAGGAGCCTGCTGTCCCTCTGAGGAGCCTGGTGTCCCTCTGAGGAGCCCCATCTCCCTCCGAGGAGCCCCGTGTCCCTCTGAGGAGCCCAGTCTCCCTCTGAGGAGCCCAGTGTCCCCCAACAAGCCCCAGGGCGGGGTGCTGCCATCGCCTGAGGGGAGCTCAGCAGGAGCTCGGCCACCACTCTGGGCTCCTCTCATGGGACCTGGCCAAAGAGCCGTTTGCTGGTGGCATGCTTTGAGCTTGGTTGGGGGCAGCTGAGGCTGGAGGGTCTGGGACCACGGCTGGCTGCTTGCTGGGGGTTGTCGGGCAGTGCCCGGCGAGGATGGGCCCCCTCCCTTGTGCCAGCCCCATTGTTGGCATAGGTGGGATGCCCAGAGATGGCACATGCCAACGAGGGTGGATGGGGACTTGGAGATGCTGCTCGTGTGGTAGAAGCAGTGGTCTCAGCCTTCAAACACCAGCATGTTGCCTGCTGCGAGCCACTGGTGGAGGACGGCCTCGGCCTGGACTGCGAAGTTATTGCCAAGCTGTGGCCTCGTGGTGGATGGCTGCAGAGGCTGCATAGAAGTAACACAACTGGAGTTTACCTTTAGAAACCACTTGCTCATGATGAAGGATAAAGAAAACCAAGGCTTTGGATGGGGGATGGGGGGTAAGCCTCTGGTCTGGTGAGCCCGTTGTGTTCCAGCTTCATGTGAGAGGACGTGCTCTTGCATGTTGCCTGATACCTTGCAGAGGGAAATGCAAGATGTTCTCCTGAAGAGTAACAGAGTTACATGCGGTCTTCAAGTTAATGTTTTACAGTTGCCAGAATTTATATCTTTTATAAACCCTTTTTAAAAAACCACTCACTTGAGACATTTCCAAGATTGTACTCTGCATTTGCCAGTGTTTATTTTTCAGTGTGTATACAGTTCCTGTAATGGGTATACAGTTGATTTAGGGAGATGTTTTTGATTCAGCTTTGGAGCCATATTGAACTTGGTAATCTTTTGTATACCTTCCCTTGTCAGTGCATGGAGGCATAGGAAAGGTGAAGAGACTTTTTCTCTAGAATTGAGATAGTAAATCTGGAAACAAGACAAAATTGCAGTTACTTTGGTTTAGAAATCAAATTTAATCTAATACAAAATGTATGTGTTTGCAATAAAAGCCTACATCCGTTATTTCTGTTTCATCATTTAAAACTGTTGTGTATTTTATCAAGATTCATGACTTGTTAGCCTGCCATCTTAAACGTCTCAGAAGAGCTGAGACTGTCTCTGAACTAAACTAAGCAATCTTCCTTCCAAGTCAAACTCCAAACAAGCTTTCTGATGGAAAACTGCAGTGATTTACTTAAAACTTAAAATGTGGGTTACTCTGATCTTCTCTGTAGAGTCAATGGGGAAATCTGTAACCCACAATATGAATAAAGTTTTCAGGTTATTGGCAGTGTGATGGGTGTTCTACTCCAAAGAGGAAAACTTATTGTAGTGAAGTAACTTCTTGGAGCTATCATGAGAATTGCTCTTTTCCTAGTTGTGATCATTTAAATTTGTGATTAAGCTTTGCACCTTTAAATCAGACTTTGACACCTTGTAGTGACTAAATGTGATGGGTTTCAGGTGGGCTGGCAGTGGGTCGTTTGAAAATGGGAGAACTATATGAAACTGCACATTACTTTTGACTGACCTTCAGTGTGCCATATGGTAGCCGGGCCTGCCATGTATGGATGTAGTAAAATTAACCCACGCAGAGGTCAGACACCTCTGCAGCCCTTTAGTGGATGTGATCCATGTAATGAGCATGTAACGCAACTTTAGGAAGACCACATGAACACCTCCAGCCCACTGCGATGCTGCCTTGCTCTCTCCTGGCACTTGGGAATCTTGATTTTTCTCTGCAAACAACAGCACGCTCTGGTGTGGCCAGTGGAGCTGGGCATCTTCTTACATCTAAAGCAGGTCAGTTGCCGATAGGCCTGATGTGAATCACCTCAAGTGAGTCAAACTGTTGCTTGAGTTTGTTGACTGAAGTTCTATATTTGTGCAGCCAAAGGTTACAAGCTGTATTCCAAATATTGCATGCATGTGACGAGCTCACAAGCAAAGTGTTTAGACCGTACTTGGCTGTATGCCACTAAAAGTATTTCTGTCTTTTATAATTTTTAGAGCCTTGTTTTGATCTGAAGTGCTGATACGGAATTGCATTAAAGACATGTGAGTTGCATTGCCAAGTGAGACAGACAACATTTTTTGCATTGTAAATATTTGCAGATCTGACAATACGGAATAGGATCTAAGAGCACACAATACATTGGGGGTAATATGTTCCAACAGTCTCTCTCAAAATGCACAGCAGGGATAAAAACTAATTTAATATTATGTCCTGGGTTGATGATCATGATTATTATGTTGTGGAATTAAGAGAGATACTGAAGAGGAAGCCAGATCTGTTCATCTCTTTAAAAAAATGTTATATCTTGGCAAGTACAAGACCACCTGCACATTTTATTAAAAAAGAAAACAATCCTTTGGATTCCAGTTTTCTGTTACCTCCAAGCAGGATAAACTAGGGATAACTGAATACACAAAGCTTTAATATGGATCCTTGGTCTTCTTTCTGGCCAAAATAAACCTTTTTTAGTGTGCAAGATTCCAGATTGTCTTTCTTCTTTTAGGCTGAAAGAGGTTGGCCTATTTGTAATTGCACTCACTTATGACTCAGATTGCTCTAGGAAGAAGTCTATAGATGAAGGGCAATGCATATAAAATCAGTCCTATTTAATGATTGCCAAACCTAACCAGACTGTACTTCCTGCTGAAGATATTAAGAGTATAAATAAATTGCTTACAAGACATCCTCTTGTCATCGTGCAAGGACAGGCGTTGATGATTCAGCTCTGTCTGGTGTAGCACTAATCAATAATTTAAAGTGTCCTAGAGATGCCAGAAACATTTATAGCACACGTAATGGTATTTATTTAAAGTCTTTATTAATGCCATTGTCTGTTAAGCACTTTGAAACTCATCAGAATTATACACAGAAGGCTTTGAGATGATTCCATGTGCCTCAGTTTCCCTATTTGCATTATTCAGGTAGTGCTACCTAATGACAAGAAGTCGGGTATTTTTGTTGTTTATGTGTTCTTGCAGATGAAAAGTGGAGATGAAAAGTGCTAAATAATATTTACTGTATGCTAACTGAAACATCAGTTGTTTGTTGTTATGTTATGAACAAACATCTGTATGAATGCTCAATCTATGCCTAATCTGTGTACTCAAAGCGTCACTATGCATATTTTAAACTTTAAAATCCAAAGTTTAAATAAAAAGCATAGACATAGCAAAGAACGTAACATAGTGGCAGATTGTTTCAGTATGTAAACAACCAGAAGCCAGGGAATCAGTGTCTCCTGAAGTGGCTTTGAAAATGTGACATCAGACAACTTGAGATATGTTTCTGGGGTCATGTGTTTCTCATTTTGAATCCAAAAAATTAGGAGCTTCCAAGCCTTAGTTTGCTTGTGCACCAAAGAAATACGAAGAAGAATTGTACTTCAACATTCTGAAGAAATAGCAACAGCTTTTGTCTGTTGGAGACGATGCATGCCATTAATTCTACCCTCCACTTTCCTGTGTTGGTCTATGTGTAAGCACACAGAAAAGTATTTGATAATTTGGTCAATGTTTTCTCACCAGATGAGCATTAACTATCTGCTCTTGGGAGAAGACAGGACTGAATCTTTTTTCATACCACTTAAGAATGGCTGTTGTATCACTAGTGGTATAGGAACCTTGGAATGCATTTATGGAGTTCTTCTATAGTATAGAACATATAAAATATTGTACACATGCTTTTTATGATTCTTTTTTAAAGGACTGTGGTAACATAAAATTGTGTCAACTGCAAAATAATTAAAATAAATTTCAGGCTTCATCAGATTACAAAAAAAAAAAGGAATTTACCTTTAGTAATGCAATTTAGTCTGTGATTGTTTGACTTTGATGATGTTTCTTATCTGTATAATTAACTGTTTGGACTGAAGTAACAAAGGATATTACATGAGAATTGCAACCCTGACTCAGTGGCAAGCATTAAGGAGTTCCCCAAAGGTGCTTTGAAACATGTTCTATCGAGTAGATGTATATCACACAGTGGAAGTTGCTTTACTTGTAAACACTCCAGCCAGTCTCCCAGCAGTTCTTGTTTCTTTTTGATACATTTATTTGTATCGGACTTAATTAGGCCAGCTAATTATTAAAGGACTTGCAGAGTAAACTTGATAATTGTATTACTTTGGTTATTAGAAATGGAACGCTGCTGAAAATTGTAAAATAATGGTTTTTTTAACTGTGATCCCACAGAGATGTGTTTTATAAAGCACCTAGGAATAGGTATAAGTAGGAAACTCATGGGGAATCATTAGTGCAGTAACATTTGTCATGTGCTTAAACAGAAGATCCATATAATTCCATTAAAGACACGGGGCTACATCCTGCGGGATTCTATGGAAATGAAGCTTGGATAGTTTATATGAAAGTGTGACTGTGTCCAGTTAAACTAACTGTGTCTTATGATGAAGAAGGAGTACAAGCATTTACTCTTGTATTTGCAGTATCTGTCAAATATTCTTTTAAAATAACAATGTATATAATTATAATGCTTATGTATTATAGGTGTATTATGCATATGTATACACATAATATATGTTGTGTCTTTTGAATACTGTACAGTATAGCGTATACGCATGTATATAATACATAAGTCAGAGGACACAGAGACAGGGAAATCAGAATAAGCATGCAATATAATTGGTTACCAAATTAGCATTAGAAACTTAAGAATATTGTACCCAGAAAACTTTTTTTTTTTTAGAATACTAACAAAAAAATAATTAAAAAAAAAATATCCAGTTTTAATGTAACTTTTAAAAATCCTGGTTGAACAATGAATTGTTAGACAGATATTTGAGCCAAACCACTCCATGTAGTTAAGATCCTCTTTATGTGTTGTCATTAGCCATATAATTCATGGAATATGAGTTGAAACTTAAAGGTGTTTGTCAGCTGTCCAGGCTGCAAGTGGAAGTTCTGAAGGTCTCTACATGCTGTTAAACTTTTTATTAAGTAAAAAGGAATTTATAGGGAAAGGGATGATTGAAGACAGAAATTCTTTCAACAAAATAATATACATATTCACTGTATTACATTTCTGGCACTCCTTCCTTAGACAAGATATAAATATTACATAAAAAGAACAGATCTACAAAATACGTATTATTTGTACAGCAAGAAACCCCTTTAGGAATGCAAAATTAGAAGGACAGGGAATGGCTTTCATTTTATAACTCTAATAATAGTATGTTTACAAAGGTGCAGTAGAAGTCTGAATATTTTATGCTCCAAAGTTTTCATATTGATAGTCTTCCTTATATTAAAATATATCTGCAGCAAACTATAGGCTGATCTTTTTAACAGCAAATAAAATATATTACAGGACTGGCTTTGAACACAAGCAAAGTAGCTGCCTTGAAATACCAGAGTTCAAAAGGCCTCAAACTGTCCAGGTCCTTATTGCCTCCAGAGCAATAATGATGACCTCCCCAGGTCCCTAGCCTCAGCAGTTCTGTGGGTCTGTAATGGCACCTACTGCTGTTGGCAGAGGACTGGGGATGGGTGGAATACATCCTCACCCAGAAGTAGCAGCTGCTTTCCCCATCTCTTCCATCCCCCTCTCACTTTTCCTCACTCTCACCCTTTATCCAATGCACAGCAGCAGCAGGAGCATGAAATCTGGTTCTCCCACAGCTCTGGGCCCAGCTGCATCCCATCCTCTTGCCCTTGTCCTCCGTTACTTGTATAGCGATATTCGATTTTGCCTTCCCAGATTAGAAACCTTGAGTTAACTGTCGATGTTCATAGCATGTTCTCAACCCTTCAGCAGTCTGCTTCTGCCCATGCTGGCTTTGTGGACCTGCAGAGATTCGCCACATAAAATAAATTAAATGGGTCCTAAGAAATACTGTGAAGGCTCTATGTTGGCATTCTCTGTCGTAAAAATTTGTCTACTAATGCAGGAAAATTTACCAGTACTCCTAGTTTGTTGATTCAAGTTGTACCCAAGGATTGCCTCCCCAAAGCTGCTGATTATATTATATTTAAGAGGTTGATTACATTATACCACATTTTGGATAAAGGAGGCCACTTATATCATTGCTTCTGGTGAGGATCTCTTGGCTAAAAGATTGGAGTGGGTTAGGTTACTTGGCAGCTTATTTCAAATCAATCTCCTGTTTACAAAGCTAAGGAAGCGTCCTGTTTACAGTGTCAAACTGGATAGATTCTCTTCTGGGAGCGTGGGTTTGGCTCTAATATTTTTGGTAGTGAATAAATCCTACATGATCTCAAGCTTCCTATTGTACTTGAGTAATCTTCAGTTTCATGCTTCCTTTTTGATCTGTGTCCCATGCTGTGAAGGCCAACATCCCTTATTTCTGCTTTGGCAGTCAGAGCTCTGTGTATTTGGGGATGGTGCAGGAGGACACACTTTTACCTTCTGTACAAACTTCCTGCCAATGTATTTTAGCCCTGCTGTGCATAGGGAGTTGGTGTTGTTAAACTCTATAAAAATATTTATTAAAACACCAGGTCCATGAAGAAGTTGAAAAATAGCAGACTTGACCTTCATTGCGCTGAAATCAATGACAGAACTTCCATCAGCTCTTACTGCAGCAGGGTCTGGCTCACACTTTACATGACTTAAAGCAGGATAAAGAGGCTCAGGAATTCAACAAAGAGCCTCTCATTGTTGTGTAGGTAAATTTTACAATACTGACAGTTTAGATATTTAATTAGTGTCCACACACTGGAAAAAAAAAAAAAATTTGCACTCATAGAGGTGAAGAAGCAACTGATGTAATTACAGATTGCGTAGCAAACGTCCTGGTGGTTTGCTGTTTTTTCTCCTGTACTAACAATCTTATGTGTCATGCACAGGATATCCTACAAGAGACTTGATCTGCAGTACATTTCTAAATAAGACCTTAAGGAAATCTGTCAGTATTTCACAGTCTCTTGCATTGTTTTTTCTTTTTTCTTTTTTTTTTTTTTTTTTTAAGTTTAAAAAGGCCCAAAGTGTAATATGCGTGGGTTTTTGTTATTGTTTTTTCTTGGATCAGTTGCAGAAGATTTTTCTCATAGTTGAATGTGTTTCTAATCTGATGTGACTCACAATAAAAGTGGATTGAGAATGAAACAGCAACCCAGACTAGTTAGAGAGAAGGAATAAAAATAGGTACACAGAATGTTGATTACCAGATGTACTGTGGAATTTGGAAACCATTCATGTACCCTTGTGGCCTTAATTTTTCAACCAGGAATTTGCTTGAAAGATAAATACTTCGCTTCAGCAAATGAGTGACAGCAGTGTTGCATGAAAATGGCAAGTAGATGGTAATAATGCCGTTATATTCTTTGTGGAAATGGACAAACACAGCTTCTTAATCATGATGCCTCAGCAGGGGATAAGCACTGATAGGAATGATTTCACTAACACATCAAGATGTCAGTAAAAGGGTTTAAAACCTCTTCACAGAAGCCTATGGAGAATTTGCTTCTTTGAAATCAATAGAAAGTCCCAGCGTTACTGCACTCTGGTTTCTTTCCTAGATCAGGCTGAATGCCTGTTCCCTTGCTGTTCACATGCTGTTCACATTTCTGTCTTGGGTTGCTCATAAAGAACATTGAGTCATCTTTATGCTGAGGTCAGCACAGGAGATGTGGGTTTGTCTCGTTCCTGTCCATATATTGTGACCTGGGGTCCCTAGAACCCTGTGCCTGCATGTGTCACAGTTTTTCTGGTAGCATGCTGCATTGTCATAAGAAGGGGAAAGATGTGTTCCTTCCATCCTTGGAACAGCAGAGAACAGTTCTTGCCTGCATAGGGTTGCTTTTGGTTTTGTTCGTAATTAGCACTTGTCACCCTGTAGAGCTTTATGACATGACATGCATTTCTCACCAGTTCCCATCATTCATTAGATCCTGGAAAGTGGGAGCCAAAGTTTCCTTCTCCCAAGCAAGAGGTAAAATTCACACATCATGTAGTAACTATCTGGCTACTACATTGTACGTGTGATCTCCTTTACATAAGTAGCACTTGGAAACCTATGAACCTCCAAAAACAGTTCTTTGACATTTTCTGTTCATTGCATTCAAAGTGTCTTGCAGGCACCTCTGAGAACTGGGTACTGCAGGGAAGCCTTGTGGCAACCCCACGTTGCAGCACCTTGAGTGATGTCCACGTCTTGTGTCTGTCCTTGGACCCACACAGCAGAACCAGGTTTTGCTATTGCATCCCTGTCACCATGCATACAGCCTGCCTCCCAACAGACTCTGAGACACAGGGGTGATTCCCTCAGCTGCACGGCAATACAGAAACAAGCACCATCCTGGAAAAGAAACTTGCTCACACCACAGGGGAACATCATGGCATACTTCAGTGCAGATCTGGGGACTGACCACAGTGGCAAGGAGAGAAGGATGTGATGTGGAACAAGGTGGCTGCTCAGCCTGCTCTTTCCCTGATCACAGCACACATACTAGACCTTCACATGAAGAGAAGACCCATTACTGGGCAGCAGTCATTCATTTGACACCATTTTTGCCACTGGCAGTAACACTATGGCTAGTACTTTATGCTTCGCTGTAGGGGTTGAACCTAAGCAGGTTGGATAGGCAGGAGGATCAGCCAGAGCATTCATCACACATGGGCAAGGACTGGAGAACCTTACCAGGGATCAAGGAGCATTATTTAAGGAGCAGCACTCCTTAAAATGCCATGGTCTTGGTGCCTCTGCTATCCTGCCTCCTGTCCACTTTCATCCTCAGAGTTGCAACCAGGCTCAGAGCTGTGTGATGTACTGAGTGAGAATCCATGGGTAGTCATTTTGGAGAACGGAGAACCATGCAAAACTACTGTGTTATGGCATGCATAAAACCAAAATATCTTGGTTTCACTTGCATGCCTGAAAGTAACTGGCATGGAGCAGGAAAAAAAAAAAAACTAAACTAAAAAATGGCACTCTGCCCTCCAAACAAAATCCAAAACAAAACAGGGAAAGCTGCGATCCTGGTTTCCGTTTCTTTGCATGTTCCTTGGGTTTGGTTTCATCTAGTACATAAGCAAACAGAGGAGGGCCATGAAAAAGAAATAACAATGATTTGATATGATGGTTTAATTAATTAATTATGAAAATTGATTTTAAAAGCTTTTCTTATCAATACATGCGGGGTATTTTTAAGGCTTGCAGGTGCTGCCTTTTATTATTTGTGCAAGGATCCTGTCTAAGGATTTGTCTCCACAGCCTACAGCAGTGCTGTTTCCTGATGCTACTGTTATTTTCTGTGCTATCACCGACTCTTGCAGGACTTAAAGTCAAGTCTTGTCAGGTAGATTGCTTTTCAACTTACCTTAGGCAAGCCATTAGTCAAAATATTGACTGAGTAAAAAAGTGTCTCCTATTTCTCTTATCAGAAGAGAGACAGAATATTTTTCCATATATGCTTTTGCAATGAAGTAATTACAAGTTTAAGTACATGTCACTGGAGTTTTGACAGTGTATTTCTGGCACTTCATTTTCAAAGAGGCCTTCAACATGATTGGCCAAACCAGAACAGAAATACCCAGAGCTGCCTTGTTTCTTTCTAAAGATGACAGCCAGCCTGGTAACCTAATGGGTCTTCTGTTTCTCTTCTGTTCACACGGGTAGGAGAGAACCATTTCCCGTGCTAATTTGTTCTAAATCAATATGCTTTCCAGAATAACAGAATCACAGAATGGTTGAAGTTGGAAGGGACCTCTGGAGGCCATCTGGTTCAACCCCTGCTCAAGCAGGGACACCTAGAGCAGGCTGCCCAGGACCATGTCCAGGAAGTTTTTGAAGATCCCGAAGGAGAAGACCCCACAGCCTCTCTGGACAGCCTGTGCCAGGGCTCCGTCACCCGCCCAGCACAGAAGTGCTGCCTGGTGCTCAGAGGGAACCTCCTGGGTGCCTGTTTGTGCCCACTGCCTGCTGTCCTGGCACTGGGCACCACTGAGCAGAACCTGGCTCCATTCTCTTAGTACCCTGCATTCAAATCCCCCCTAATAATATTCTGTATTGGATTACCATGGCAAGGTTTTGATAGCAAGGGGCTGCAGGGGTGGCCTCTGTAAGCAGAGCCCAGGAGCTGCCCCAGGTCAGATCAGAGCCAGCTCCAGACGGCTCCAAAAGGGACCCACTGCTGGCCAGAGCCGAGCCATAAGTGATGCTGGTTGGGCCTCTGGGAGAGCAGATTGAAGGAAGGGGAAATCTGCTGTGCTACAGCAGCTGGGAGAGAGGGGTGAGAGCTGAGAGAGAAGCAGCCCTGCAGCCCCCAAGGTGAGTGCAGCAGGAGGGCAGGAGGTGCTCCAGGCACGCAGCACAAGTTCCCCTGCGGCCCGTGGAGAGGCCCCTGGTGGAGCAGGCTGTCCCCCTGCAGCCCACGGGTCCCACACGGAGCAGATCTCCACGCTGCAGCCCGTGGAGGAGCCCCCGGTGGAGCAGGTGGATGTGGCCTGGAGGAGGCTGCGGCCCATGGAGAGCCCCCGCAGGAGCAGGCCCCGGGCCGGAGCTGCAGCCCGTGGAGAGGAGCCCACGCAGGAGCAGGGGGTCTGGGGGGAGCTGCCGCCCGTGGGGGACCCGTGCTGGAGCAGTTTGCTCCTGGGGGATGGACCCCGTGGTACGGAGCCGTGTGGGAGCAGTTCTGGAAGAGCTGCAGCCTGTGGGCAGCCCCCCAGGCTCAGTTCGGGAAGGACGGCATCCCGCGGGAGGGACCCCACGGGGAGCAGGGGCAGAGAGGGACCGTGAGGGAGCGGCGGAGACGAAGCGTCAGGGACTGACCACAGCCCCCATTCCCCGTTCCCCTGCGCTGCTCAGGGGGAGGAGGTGGGAGAGGGTGGATGGGGGGAAGGTGTTTTTAGTTCACTTTTAGTTCTCACTGCTCTAGTCTGTTAGCAGTAGGCAATAAATTACATTGATCTTCTGGTGATGAGTCAGTTTCTCCCATGACTGTAAATTTGTGAGCCATCTCCCTGACTTTATCTTGACTCTTGAGCCCTTTTTCATCATATTTTCTCCCACTATTTCTTTGACGATGGGGAATGAGAGAATAGTTGTGGTGGAGTTTAGCTGCCTATCAGGGAGAAACCACCACAGATCGCCCCTGAGCCTCCTCTTTTCCAGGGTGAACAGTTTTTATTTTACTTTTATTTTGGCTAAAATGCAACCCTATACTTAAGAGAAGAACCAGCATGAACTCCATGGTATTATCACTATTTTCTTAGTTTGATGGTCTTGCCAGTTTAAAACTTGTTAAAACTGCAAGATAATATAGAAGACCTGAGCGTGTGAATCGCAGCTGTTCTGTACATTGACTCGGGCTGAACATCTTACCGATGAATCAGCATCTTGCATGGGTTTCCAGAAGGTGTGAGTGGGCCTGCTGAAAAAGCTGTGCAGAAGAAAACCGAGAAGCTCTCCCTAGGGACTGAGCTCAACTTTTATAAGAAAGATACATAGCTTTCTTATAAAGCCACAGCTGAGATATGCTGGGCTTGCTTCTAATGTTTACTAGTAAGGGGGCTCACCTGCAATGATTGCTCAATGATATCGCATGGAGTGCCCATTTTTTTTTCCTGTACATATGTGCCATTTCTGTTAAGAAGTTGGTAATTTTTTATTTTTCAGTGCTGACATCTGAAGCCCAGAAAAAGAGAATTTCCTCAATTCTGGAAAGTGAAGATTTCTATTACCTGTCCAATCACCAGATTTACGATATTGAAAACAAAGCACAGCCCTCACAAATCTTTAGCTGAATATTTGCCCTTATAATAATGCAAAGGAAAGCAACCAGAAAAAAGGGGAAAAACAAAACAAAACAACAACAAAAAACTTAGCAACAGAGACATTTTCATTTCAGTTCTTGCCAAGACAAAAAACAGTGCTAGAATGACAAGACAAGTACTGTTAATCTCAAACATTTTGAAAATGAAATTAAAAGTTACATTAGGTGAGAAGTACAATTGATTGCAGCCTTGTTAAAGAAGAAATGGGATAGTATGTTAAGGGTACTTTCTACCCATTATTGTACTACCTCATCGATGTCTTGCTGACGGACACGGAAGGGTATCCCCTTGTTCCAGACTGTGCTGGATGGCGTTCCTCCCGCCTCCTCCTCCCCTCTGCCCGAAGAACTGAACCACAGCTTAGCCCTGTGTCAGCAAACAGTCTAATACATCAACACATTTGACTTTCTGCAGTTCCTCCAAGGAGTACTGCAGCTTTTGTTACAAGAAACAGATGTACGTTTGGTCTCTGTATTCCTCACTGAATAGTGTGGGAGAGTCAGCCCACATGAGCCTCATGTGAGGCACATCGTTTGTGTCATTTCTTGTCCATGTGTATCATTTGCACCTCCCACGGGTGATTGACACTGGGTGTAGATCATCACCTGTCATCACCTTACTTCCAAGACCTAGAATAATGCAATTCTAACTATTGTGCTCAATTTGTACAAAAGTAATTTATTGTAATTGTGACTTTATTAACATAGTGTGATTTCAGCTGCTGTTCATCTTCCACTAATGACTAGTAAATAAAATGCTAATCTATGTTACAGCTTTTCTGTTGCAAAAGTTCAGGTATTCAGATAGCTTAATTAGCATCTGATTTGAGCATTACACTGAATCATTGCTGTAATCTGACAATTTTTAGACATCTTTGCTGAGAGGAATCTAACTGTGATGAAGCTGTTAATAGCATTGTAGTTTGAGGGAGGTCCATGCTTCCAATATTAACAGGTATTTCTAGATTCATCTGCTAAGGATTCGTATTTGACATATAGTAATGAAGAGAAGGAACAGAACTGGTTAAACCATGTATAAAACGATTATGGCTTTTTTTCCCTTGTGGTTGGCAGAGGAGAAAGGAATATTAGAGAAAACATGAGAAGCGGTGTCTTTATGTTTGCTTTTCTCTAACTCTGGTAGCTGGAGACCATTCTGTATGCAAAGAAACATATGATTGAGGAATCTTGAGAGAAAACAGTTTCTAGTATTGTGTCTTAAAAATCCATCAGGATCATTCAATCACCACTGAGGCAGCTGCTGATACCATCTAATTTTAAGCTTGTAAATTATGAGTTGTTCTTCTATGAGATGTATTACCCTCTGGTGGTGACTGCCTCTCCCTGGGATTATTCTGGCAACCTCCAAACTAAAACATAATGAATACACCTCGGACAGCCTCAGTTGTCCTCCCTTGGAGGAATTCTCTGCCACAAGCGTGGTTTGGCCTACCATCCATGTTGCCAGTGATAGGGGTGTTAAGTGGAGGACCTAGGGCTTCTTCAAAGAGATTTCTGGTGTCCCAGACTTTCAAGGATTTAGTTTTGGGATCTTACTGTATTTTGTCACCGTCTCCCCTGTCCTGTTTTTCTAAGAGAGAATGAATGGTGTTTCCTGGTCTGTATGTGTGTGTGTGCGTAGCAGTTAGTTTATCTACAGAAAAGCACTAAAATACCTTGCAGAATTACTTGGTTCTAGTGTAAATACTCTGTGTTTGCACAGAGCATTCTAAATATAATATACAGCTTGTATGCTGTAAGATTTGTGTTTCATTCCTTGAGCTCTTCCTGGATGAATAATTTCAGATTTTTTTTTTCTATTGGCTTCTGTTTTGAAAAGAAAAAATAAAGCTGTTATGGACTAAATGACATCATCAGCCAACGACAAGGTTCCTATGTCTCTATAGTTAGGATTTCTCTCAAATAAGTGTAAATCATCACATATTTATTTAGTTCCACTATCCACTCTTAATATGCATGGGAAATAAGCAGATGCTTATCTCTGGATACCTAACTCCAAATTCTGGTGCCCAAATGCTACTTTTGTTTATTTGTTTGTTTACAGGCCCTACATCTTTCTGTACAAACTCTGTGGAAGACTTTTTTATAGTTCTGATAGACACAGAAAAGCAGGTCACACTTCTCTGCTTCTAGAGTTTGGAGCTGTCTAGACATAAAACTTTTATACTGCAGTAGTAAATGTGTTGTTCTCAGCCATAATCATGTTTTATATTTCAATGAAAAGCTTTTTAAACCTGCGTTGTTTTGAAGAATTGATGTCATATGATCTTGATAAAATTAATAGCATTGTGAAGGTCGATTTACTTTTTGTATTGTTTACATCTATTACACTGAAAATGAATGCTGGTGGGGCTGCTATGCTCTGGAGACTATTCTGTACAAATTTTATAAAATCTGCAAATTTCTCTTTATGATTAGTTTTTGAGGGGGTTTTTCTTTAAATGTAGAGCTCAAATCATGTGATAAAAAACATTGTTAATCAAAAATGCCTGCTTTCTAGTTTGGGAAAGAAATGCATTTAAAATCTTGACAGCTTATTTGAAGAAGTGAGCAAACTGTAATACACTGAAAGTTATAATATGTGGTATTGGATTACTAAAAATTCTACTAGTTGAAATACTGCTGTTTCCTTAATTATGTATGGGGTTGAAAAACTATGCTTATCTTTTTGGGCTAGCTCAAGTTTTGCAGCCATATCACAGTAGGATGTACTTCATTAACTACCTGTATTTCCTATATTTACAGTGGATTGAATTCTGGTGTTAGTATTTTTTAAAAATCTGAGGCTTAAATTGCTGCTGAACAGAAATTTTGCTTTCGTTATTCTTGGTTTCAATTTCCCTGGAAAGTATAGAATGATTTTATTATTATTATTATTATTTATTATTATTTTTTTCTTGGTAAGTTCACTCAAAATGAAATAAGTTTGAGATTAAAAACAAAACAAAACAAAACAAAAAAGCAACAGAAAAGCTCATTTTCTCTTTCAGTCCATAAATAAAAACCAAGAATTACTGACTGTAAGATTTTTAAGTGTACGAAGTCAGCATTTCAGAGAAAAACACTCAAAATACAAATAGGGACATTACCTGCACAGATGCTTTCAAAAAGATGTCAATTTTCAATTCATTTTATTTTGGGGCCCATGAATCATTTTAGAAATATAGCCACTGTTGTGTGAATAGGAGTAGTGGGAGTTCGTTAATAGAGTAGATTTCTTTTATTTACTAAATCAGACTTGAATGCAAGACATGTTACGGTACTTTTTCTGACACTTTCAACACAATCAAGGTAATTTTATATAACTAAGAGCTATTTAAAATGCTGGGATTTGCACATTTTAATTGAATCCTGATTTCTATCCAAATGCAGTTTGATGCAAATCACAGTCAAAACAATCATTTTCGTTATTACAAATATGTTCTCTGACTTCTTAAAAATCATAAAATTCAGAATGCGCAACAAATATATGGTGAGGCAAAGTAGCTCTAAATATTATTAGACATAGCTCATCTTCTTAGGGAGCTGAAATAATTACCAGATCTTGTGCTAAGTTAAATTTAATTGCAGACATATTTCCTTAATGTCTGTATCTTTAAACGTTCTTTTAAAACAAGCAAGCCTAAAAAAGTAAAAAGGAAAACTCAGATTAAAATTAAAGATACAAAGCTAGGTCTCCTACGAGTAGCTTCAAATCCCAGCTGAAATCTGAGATGTGAATCAGTCCGTTTTTCCAACCCCACAGTAGACCAGAAAACATGTAGTGCAGTCAGTTTATCTCAGGTTCTGGCTGCAGGCCTTTACAAAAATATGTGTGTGTGTGTGTGCGTGTGCGTGTGTGTGTTGGCCTTGTGTTTAAGGGATTTTTACACATTTACATTTAGATTCATTCTGCCTTACTGTGTGCTTCAATGAGGCAGAAATATAACTGACAGAGAAAAAAGTTAACCTTACCAAACTTAGGTTGTCTGAAAAATTAGGCGTCTTGTTAAGCTTCCCTTGTAATTGAGGGGGTGAGAAAAGCTCATGCAGAGAGACATTCATCCCGTTGGGTTTAGATGTCCATCTTCAGGCAGGATGAATTACCTGCTGCATGCACGTTCTTTTATCACACAGTACAGAGCAAGTCTAGGCAACTAGGTCATAGCAAGCTCGGAGAAGAACCTGAAAATATGCCTGTCTTTATCACACTCCAAGAAATGTGAGATATTCTTGATCTCTTCAGACTGTTGCATCTTTAGGATAAGATTAAAGATTTCTTCAGAGTGATGAACAATAGCATTATACTGGTTATTTCTGATGAACAATTGATATCAATACATCACTCTGGGAGTGTGAGCTTCAAGGGGTACCTTCACTACCACTGCTTTTGTGATAAAATCTGGAGGGCTGGCACTGCTGTTGGAATAAGAGCAGGTTTAAGATTAGATTTTCCTTCCCTTTTTTCAAGATCACAGGCATTTATTAAATAGACTTAGAAAATACATATTTGCACAAGATCTCATGTTAGCAATTTTTTATGTGTACAGAGGCCCACTGAGATTAGTATTTATCGCCACTGCCAGCTGGGTTAGACCTCGTAATGGCATTAGGCTCTGACTCATGGAGGATGAATTTGTCAGGGGTTTCTGGCAGGAGGTGAAATCACCGCTTGCAAGGAAAGAGCTCTCAGTGATGCCTGGTTGAAGGTACAGCTGTGAAAGTCAAGCCAGAGATTGCTGCAGAGTTGTAAGTACTGGGGGGAATGTGCGTGGGGGGGGGGGGGAGGATGAATGCTGACTCCCAAACTGTCAAGATCATCATTAATCTTCCAGTTGCATCCCTATTAACATAACTTTCATTATGGTCTAGCTGTATGAACACACAAATGCAAACATGAATCTACACTTTTTTGAGCCCTTTACTTTCTAAATCTTTATGGTTGTTTTTATTTCATGCTGCTTAACTGAAGCCTCTTCCCCCTTTCCCTCTCTTCCCTCCTTCCCTCATCCTGACCAAACCCACTGGGAACAAAATACTGCCTCAGAGACCTGTGCCTGCTGATTTCTTCCCCGGACCTGCAACAACCCAGGTGCTAACAGCTCAGGGTTTCTTCACAGAATGAGGTACTAAAAGCATGCAGAGGAGGAGGTGGGCACAACCAGGCCCTCTTGTTGTGTTTTTTTTCAGATGCTTAAAAAACTTTCAAAAACACAATCTCTGGGCAGCAGTTGTTCTTGGCTTAATGCAAAAAGAAGAGAGACTTGTTAAGCACCCAAATAAAAACCCTGTTCACTATAGTCTTTGTTCATCATTTCCCAGGGGACATAGAAAATGAGAGGTTATGTAGCAGTTTAGGTAAAGGCATGGAGAGAAGTCATAACACAGGTAAAGCCCTCATGGTGGAGGTGGTGATGTAAGGTCAGAAAGACAAAAGACACTTCTGAGGATGTGCAGCTGTAGCACATGTGGTCATTGACTTCCACAGGTGTTCCAGCAGCTTGAACTGTGGAATGCGAGGCATTTGAGGGCTTTCTACCACTCATGTGCTATGAGATACCATTTCCCCTTCTTGACTGACAGCTCTAAAGGCAAGGAAAAAATGAGTAATTCCACACATATTTAGTATTTGTTTTAAAATGTATTTCCTTGTTTAAAATAAACCTAAGTGCAGATATAAAATGTCTAAATCTTATTGCGTTAAGGCTTAAACTTTATTTAATATATTGAGTTCAAATAAAATGTAATTCTCTGAAGAGCAGAAATAATGCAACCTGATCTCTTTGGGCTTTGTACCTCATTGGTAGGCTGTGCTGTGGAATGTGAGCTGTATTTGAAACTTTTCACAGTCTAAAAGCATATAGTAACCTTCTCCCTCTGATTTGCCTACTGACCAGTAAGGATAAAGCTCCTGCTGCTTCCATTTTCCTGGAGAGGCATTAATGTAGTCTCTCTTCTATTCTTTTTCCTGCCTGTCCTCAGAAAAGTAACAGAAATGTAATACCTTTGAGGCTTTTATCCTCAGTTTAGCCAACAGGTTCAGTAGTTATTAGGAAACCTCACAAACGGGAATATAGGCATAGAGCAAATTCACAACAGTGATGTTATTGAGTGTTTAAGTATTAAAAAAATAGATTTTGTGTAGGCCTAGACATCCATTTATGGAAGCACTACAACATGAAATCTGGTCTCAGCACTCATCCCACTAAAGTGCATGGTAAAGCTATCAGCAACTTCAATGGGAATAGAGAATTGAGAGCTTTCAGAAATCCCCATCCAGTAATGTTTTTATTTCTCGGAGAGTTATAAGTATTTCAGATAGCAGAATTTAAACCCACAAAGGAAGAAAGGAAGAGCCATAGGAAGAAGGGTATTCTTGAAAATTGTAGTAGTCAAGAGAAATCAATGAAAGGAGGAGTCCAGAGAGATTACGTGCCACCAAGAATGGAGATATGATGTGTATATCTAAACTTTGCCAGTAAAGGCAGTTAATGTGCAATCCCCATCTTAAGGTAGAACATACATTAACACCTATCATAGACTACAGGCAGTATGGGAGAAGGAGAGAGATAAATCACATTTTGGAAATCAGACTAAGATTTATATCTCTGTAGGGACACCATGAGACTCTAAGGTTTGTTCAGTGTTGTGCAACAGCTCTGAATCCAGAACAGTTGTGACCACAAACTTTTTATTTTTTGGACATCCAAATGCTGTTTTTGGTTCATGTGTAGCATATTTATAACAAAATAGAACATTGTGGATTGTCATGCTCCATTTCATCCTTTTCCAAGGAAAGATGCCAGCCAATTCTTATTTAGCCCTTGATGTTTTTTCATTCCAACTATTGGTGTTAGTAACATATTTACGAGGTTGGACTTTTGTCCCCACAGATACATGATAGTTTAAATTGTATAATTATAAATCAGTTGTCTCATCAAAGTTAGCTTGGAAAGCTTTAGGATCAGATATACCAAAAATCCAAATGTAAGGAAATACAGACATGTCCAATAGAAACTGTCTTGTTGCTTTGTCTTACACCTGTGAGACATTTTTTATTTGAATATACAAACTGTACCCAAAAAAAAAAAAGACATGAAAAAGCTAGCAAATAGAAACGCAGAAGCGAGATGATATATAAATAACACTGTACAAAAAAGCTGAGATGGATTTATTTTCTTTGGCCCTCTTTGGGAATAGATGATTGAACCCAATTTATCTGAAAAGCAGTGTTTCTGTGAAGGTGTTTTAAGGATTTATTTGCACAATATATTCACTCGTGCAAATTCCAATGATAGAAGGTCTTATTCAGAATATTTCTGAAGGGTGTTTGATCACATCTATTTTGAGACAAATGGTTTAATAAGTTTTGAGCAATGCTAAGACACTCCTGGATTTGACCATATGCCCTAGAAGATAATGACCTTGCTACTATTGTTTCCAATGTGCAGAACTTGTCCCTGAATGAAATTGAATAGAAACTATCATTAAACCAGCTGCATTTTTCTAAGGCCATGGATCCAAGTAGAATTAAAAAAAATAATAATAATAAAATAAAAATATTTTTTCTTTTGTTATGTAGTATTAAAAAAATCTCATACATTTTGTTGTTTTAAGCCATCCTCTGTGGCTTGGCACAAGTACTATCACAAAAAAGAATAGCAGACTGATTGGAACGACTGATTTGGTCTGTTCCAACAGTTCTTACCAGGACATATAAACCAACAGTCAGAAGAATTCCTTCTTGGCTCTTACTGAGTTTAGATTAAACAGCAAAGCAAAGGCAGATGTGTAGAATATGTAGGAGATAATGATTTGGACAAGCAGTGGCCATTTGTCCTCTGCTCTGATTATTATCTATCGATTCACTGAAAAGTAGTACTTTGATACAATCTAAGCTAAGGGGCTCAGCCTCAATCTTCTTCTGGTTTGAATACCAGTCCACTGTGGGGAAGGCTTCTTTAGAATAAAGGAACTGAAGATAATGATAGCACTTTGTTTCTTAAATTTAGTCTGCATCTTGAAAGCATGTAATAATAATAATAATAATTAAAAAAAAAAAAAACTCAGGTCCTCATTTCTCTTCTTGCATCTATGTATCGTTTCCCTTGATGTCTTCATTAGGTTCACAACTGTTAGATGGCTTTCTTGTCCTCCTTATTTAACTTGATCTTGAAAAATGCTGAGAACTGTGGCTTAGGAACAGCAGCAAATGTAAATGGGTGTTTAATGCTTTGAGCAGATCACTGTAGTCAGTGTTCTTAACATTTCTCAACTGTATGTTCTCTCTAAGCTGGCATCTACTTCCAAGGGTTTTGTTGCCTACTTGACTGGAGTCTTGTCAGCTTGATTGTCTTTCCCTCTCCTCGTTCATTCTTCAGCTAAATAATTGTCCTTATTCATAAACCTATCCATTTCTGACTTTCATTTCCCTGTGTGGCTCCTTTCTAGACTTCAGTTGGGGTAGGTAGTGCCTCATGCTACCCATAGTTGGTCTTTCACTTATCACACCTTTTTGTTGTATGCTGTATTCTCCTAAAGCAGCATTTTTCCTGAGGCCAGAATCCTTCTCTGTTAACATAGCTGTAGCCATCTTCCTGATAGGCAGTATTCCTAGCATAATTCACAGCTCTTAACTTTTCATACGAAACCCTCTTCTAAAATTCACAGATTTTATTTGCTGTAGAATATGTGCTGGTACGTCACCTCTGTTCTTTTCTTAGCTTTCACACTGCACTTGGAAGGGCTGCCTCAGTCCAAGTCCCCATCACAGGTCAAGCGAGCTGCATCTTAAAAATAGTATATTCTGTACTGCTTCTGGTCCTACTGGCGGTACTAAAGCTGCTTAGCAACCTTGTTATAATTCTGACCATGGTCTAGCTGTGCCAAGTTTATGTCTGTTTGCTCCCAGATAAACTCTGTCCTCTAGCTTGGGTGGTTTTCTCCCCTTGGAATTGACTTCTTGGTATATTTATAGGAAATGATCATCTTACATATTGACAAACTGACCCTTGTTAATAGGAAGATGTTCCTAGTCATTTTCTTTGTTTTCCAGTCCCTTCTGCAATGCAGAACTTGCACTCTTGTCTACAGTTTAGCATTATACTGCTGTGCCAGCAATGTTAGTGGTTGAAAACTAATAAGACAAATAAATTAGGTTTTGGATTTCTAAGCTATTAAAATGCTTTTCTGAGTGACACTAAGTTGTTTTGTGAGCAGTGGACCAACGAGGCTTGGTTTCGTAATGTTTTTAATCTTTATGGTGAAAACTAGTATGGATTCTCTGATGCCTGATGAGGGTGTTCCAGTTCTGCATCCTTTTTTGAGTGGTGTCATTAACAGAGTCTCTTCTTCTGGCTGCCTTCCTGTTTTTTCTTATCATGTAGAAATACAGTATCTTAAAACTTCTCCTGTCTCAGGTTGGTTCCAATTACCTAGAAGGCTAAAAATCCAGTAGTAGGAATTGACTAGCAAACATGTAGCCTTGGCACATTCACACAGGAACCAGCTTTAAAATTCCATTTGCCCATAAATGTGCTGACTCAATCAATATAAGATCCCTTCATATATTTAATGTTACTGTGGATCCTTCAAGCATATTGCAATTACTAAGTGATAGTTCACCAAGCAAAAGTCTCATATGCTTGAAAACATTAAGAAAGTTTTACTAAAAATAAGGAAATATGTACAAACAGTTTAAAAGACAGTTTCATGCTTGCATAAAGGAATAGACCTCTCTGTTCCTTGTTGTCTTTTGCACAAAGAGGAGATGTTAACATTCTTAAATATCAGGCATATACAACCCACTGAGGTGGTTAAATGTCAGAGCTGGAAAAGATGAGCTCTACAACTTTGAACCTCTTGGATTTTATGTCAGCTTAAGTGGAAGAAAGTGGGCAAGAACATTTACGCTAGCAGAATTCTCCATCACATTGTGTCCTTCCTTCCAGCACCCATTTTTGAACTTTTTATGAGCCTTATTTTAGGCCCTGAGTCAAGGCAACACTTAAGTACATACTTCCATCCCATCAACTTCGATAGTATTAAGCTCATGTTTACTTACTGACACAGAAAGAGATGTTTTTTTTTTTTTTCTTTTTGCAAACATTTACACAATATGAATATGATAAATGGCAACGTTAAATAAACTGCTTGGTTTGACTTGTTGATTTCTTACCTAAAAGAAGAATTGAGCTACATTCAGTTTAGCATAATACATGGATTTTTATTTTTTGTGAGCTTGAGGAGCTGATCCCAAAAGTTATATGAACCAGTTGCCTGTAGGTGAAAACCTGTTTCCAAGATACACTGTCAAATCTTCATACTTGCAAGATCACAGAGTGTACTACTGTGTGCTAGCAACTAGAGTTTAGAAGGCTCTCAGCAAAAATTTCATGTCACTGGACAGTGAAATGTGACCATTTCTTCAAATGTGCATTTCTTCAGAATAACTTAATGTGTTTGTTATTATTAAACCGTGTTCTTGTTTTCTATTGAGAAGTGTATTATGATCTAAGAATGAGTGTGGCTGCAATTAAAAATAAAAAGCATAACTACTTTTTTATCTTGGAAAGACTTTCAGGATTCTTCCTTTTACACTGAAGCCTATTTACATTCCATCTACATCATTATTTCCATTGTGGCTGCTGATGATTGTGTGCATGTTGAGTTGAAAGACTTGCTTCACTCTTAACTCAAAACAAAGGGTCCATTTTTGAGTCTTCAGGACCTTGCTCTTGCTTCAAGCTGCTGTAACTTGAGTGATTTCAGTAGAACTAGGATGCTAGAAAGGACTGGCCTGATGGATTAGGCTGGTAATGTTTACACTGGCAGTTCAAATAATGATATTGTGGTGGACTTACCGTATTGTTATAAACACAGGTTTATTTATCCCAGGGTAGTTATTCTGCAAGAGGAGTTCCTACAGAACACGAAAGCAAGTTTTAGAGCAGAAGAAACTACTAGTTTAGCATCCTCCATTAAACAGACTATAGTATTTCACCAAATGAGTACTTCACTGCAGTGAGATATTTCTAAGTTTATTTTTTTTTCATTACTTAAGAACGCTATTTTAAGACTTTAAATTGCTAGAATCCACTGTTAAGTTATTCCACTGCTTCAGAGTTTAATTTGATTTCATATTTTCAGTCTGAATTTGTCTAGACTTGCCTTTGAACTGTAACAGCTTGTTGTGCCATAAATATAAATATTTGTGGTAATGGCAGTGAGAACAGAAGATGAGTACTGGCTAAGAAATATGTGAATTTGCTCTTGTGCGAAAGACAACTCCCAGCTTTTTAAGGCAATAAGACAAACTTCTTTATGTTGGTTTTATACAGTTTTGTCACCTATGTGACTGACCGGAACTCAGGTTTTTCAAGATAACTTTGCACTAAATTAGTAAACTTTAAAACATGATGTAACATGAAATCAAATGCAGAATGTGCAGTATATCCTAGGATGATTTCCAGACTCAGAGCAGTTTATGATCTACCAGTGAGAAGCATGATCATAACACAGCTGCTTTGCCAGAAGTGCATACTTTGCTTTATATCTTGGACCCTCCAAGTGAATGTTGTCATTACATGCAAAGTTTCTCTCCTCTCACTCTGCTGGGTCTGATAATACTGAATGAGCTCTTCTCCAGCTAGTAAAGAGGGACCTATTTCTCCCACCTTCCACCTGGTGAGATCTGTTGTGTTCCCTCCAACTTCTGCTTGCCTCTGCCTTTCTTACTGCTGAAGACAATCTTGCATAAAACTTGAGAAGTGTGGAACTTGGAACTCATGCCTGTCAGTCTCCAGAAACCCCTAAACAATTGTAAGACAGCAGCAGATATGTTTAAGCCACGGGCTCTGGAAGATGTGATTTTATGTGGAAAGCCTGGTGTGTTTTCTGTTTGTTTGTTTGCTTGTTTATTTTGGTTGTTTGGTTGGTTGGTTTGTTTTATATATATATTATATATAATATATATATTTTGTCCTACCGTGCAGAGAGCTCTGCAAGTTTGGTTTGGGGTGTATCTGCATACATCTTTCTCTCCAGTGTGGTCATCCTTCAGATTTGGTGTGGCTTCCTGAGTCATGTTTAGCCCCATGTTGAACCACTTTGTGAGCTGTTAACTCTTAATTAACAGAAGCTTGGGGTTGTGGTAGAGTATAGGATGTTGTTCTGGAAAAAAAAAAAAAAAGCTCATTGTGAACTTAACTGGAGATTGTATTAGGGTATTAATGTTTTAGGTGTTTTAAAGAAATCAAAGATCAAAATATTACTCCAGAAAGCTTAAGACTCCTGTAGATTCTGGAAAAAGTGAATTGTAATCTGTTATTTATTTATTATTAAAAAAAAAAAAAAGGAGTAGATTGTGGAGGTGGCAAGCTTTCTGCTGGGAGAATATTTCCAGCATTGCCTAACATGCTAGTGACATAAGGAAACTTCAGCAGAGAAGTCTCTGTGTACAATGTTAAGTATTATACTAGAAAATGCTAACATATGTTGTCAATTAGTGATTACAGGGAAAATGCTGATGAAACCATGAGCCAGAAAGGATGAAAAATAGAAAGTGATATCATCTTGTTTACGGGGAGTTTCAGGGGAACGCAGACTTGCAGAGGGTTCAAAGGTGCATGCTCAGATATTCCCTGAAACCGCTTTACAGCTACTTCTTTGCCCTCGCTGCAGAACATCCCACTGAAGTGGAACAGAGTTGGTGGCATCTTCAGATTCATCCCATTTTGTGATTGTAAAGCTGGTCATCCCTCCATAGACAATGAGCAATGACTGGCTCATCCTGAGATGGCTTTCCCCACCTAAGAATGATCTTAAGGAAAGGTGTTATTAATCCCCTCTGCTCTCCTCGGTTTTCAGATGGTCCAACCATCTGTGTGTACCTTGATGATAAATACTTGTCCTGATTTACCATCACTGGGATCATTTCCTTCAGAAAAAGAGTTAGCATCACAGTAAAATGGTAAACAAAGAGTGTTCTGCTGCCGCATGCCCGTGTAATATTTAGTCATCCAGTGGCTGTCCTCTGTAGAATGGTATGGGAAAGCAGCATATTTGACCCTAGATCTCACTCTAAAAATCAGATTGTATAGTATAACAGGGTAATTTTCGGTTAGGGGATTTCCTCGATCTATAGCCTGTCTTCTTTCTTCCTTTCTGTATTTTATTTCCCCTGCTCCTGGGGGAAAAGAAGTTTGTTTACATTACTTTTTCTGCTTTGTTTCTGTCTGCTTGTAAATTGGTATGCTAGATCATACATTCCTCTGAAGAGCTTGTAGCATGTGGTAAAAGTTTCACAACTCTGTGCAAAAATGACTGAGATGGAGGAGAGCATGGAAAAGCTAAAAGCCAATTTTTTGATTGGAAGCCAAAGCTGAGATGCCAATTTCTTTCTTTGTGTCTTGTTGCTAGAGAGAAGTTTATATGCTAATAAATGACATAAAAGTCTGTGAAAGGACAGAGAGTAGAGGATGCGTGAGAAATGAAAAAGAAATGGGAATCCAAAATATTTACTGAGAACTCACCTCTTCCCAAAAAGCAAATTTGCCTTTCCTTGTAATTTAGCAGAAGTGAGTCCAGTGCCTTACCAGTGCACAGCACAGGTCAGAGAAAACAATGTGTAAAAGTAAAAAGAAAAAGTGGGTTAATGTGGTGATAGCACAGATTGGAAAGGGAATGAAGGAACTCACGTAGGTGTGCTCATGAGTGAACTCACTTTTTTTCTTTTCCTTTAAACGTTTTAGCTTATGGTTGAACAATCTGGCAACTTTCTGAAATAGATGACAAATTTTGTATGGCAGTAGGCAAGAATATGAGAGGGTGATTGTAAAATATTTTTTTTCTCACTGAATTAGTTGCACTTCTTACCCAAGGTTAGATGACTGGAGCACCTGTCATATGAGGACAGGCTAAAAGAGCTGGGCCTGTTTAGACTGGAAAAGAGAAGACTGAGGGAAGACCTCATCTGATGGGAGAGTGTCGAGAGGATGGAGCTGGTCTTTCAGATGTGCCAAGCGACAGGAAGAGAGGCAACAGGCATGAACTGAAGCCCAGAAGGTTCTGGCTCAATATGAGGGGGCAATTCTTTACTGTGAGGGTGACAGAGCACTGGGACAGGTTGCCCAGAGAGGTTCTGAAGCCTCCTTCTCTGGAGATATTCAAAACCCTCCTGGATGCCACCATGCACAATGTGCTCAAGGGGGGTTGGCAGGGGGTTGGACTAGACGAAATTCAGAGGTCCCTTCCAACCCTGCCCATTCTGTGATTCTGTGATTCTAAGTTAAAGCAAAAGTGAATCTGTCTCAAACAACTACTATTATTCCTTCTTTGTGTTATACCCTAATATTAAACATTCTGCATATGTCATATGTAATACAGAAAAGATTTTAGAACTATTTTGAGAGAGTCTGAAGAAGTCTGGTGTAATTTTTTATGCCTTCCTACTTATAAAAACAAAAGCAGTAAGCTGAATGAGTAATGGGGAGGACACAAAATGCCATAACCACTTTTCAATAATCCATTAATGTCATTTCATTAATCAGATGCATCAGCTGAGATATGTTTGCTGGCTCGTTCTCTTGCATTTTAATGTTGTCATGTAGGTACTGAAATACAAGATAGGAGTGAAGCAATGGATAAACCAAATGTCAACTAATCAGAGGGCTGTATGGTCACCAACTGCATGAGATCAACAAGAGCAAGAACCAGATTCTGCACCTGGGAAGGGGTAACCCTGGACATATGTGCAGACTGGGGGAATGAGAGGCTAGAAAGCTGCCCGCAGAAAGGGATCTGGGGGGGTTTTATTGACAGCAAGTTGAACATGAGTCAGCAATGTGCCCTGGCAGCCAAAAGGACCAACCTGGGGTGCATCAGGCACAGCGCTGCTAGCTGGACAAGGGAAGGGATTGTCCCACTCTGCTCTGCGCTGGTGGGGCCTCACCTCAAGTACTGTGTGCAGTTTTGGGCACCACAATAAAAGGACTTAAAACTGTGAGAGAGTGTCCAGTGGAGGGCTACAAAGATGACAAAGAGTCTAGAGGGGAAGATGTATGTATGAGGAGTGGCTGAGGTCCCTTGGTTTGTTCAGCCCAGAGCAGAGCAGGCTGAGGGGAGGCCTCATGGCGGCCTGCAGCTCCCTCACGAGGGGAGCGGAGGGGCAGGCGCTGAGCTCTGCTCTCTGGGGACAGCGACAGGACCCGAGGGAACGGCATGGAGCTGGGACAGGGGAGGGTCAGGCTGGGGGTTAGGGAAAGGTTCTTCACTGAAAGGGTGGTCGGGCACTGGGACAGGCTCCCCAGCGAAGTGGTCACGGCACCGAGCCTGCTGGATTTCAACAAGCATTTGGACAACACTCTCAGACATACAGTCTGATTTTTGTGTGGTCCTGTGTGGAGCCAGAAGTTGAACTCAATAGTCCTTGTGGGTTCCTTCCAACTCAGCATATTCTATGACTTTATGATTCAACATGACCCTCTCTCTCTTTTTTTTTTTTGTTACAAATTTATACAAAAGCAGATCTTATAAATTCTATGGATGTCTTGGGAAAAAAAAAAAAAAGAAAAAAAGAACAAGTTCTATTTTCTGTATTCTTATGCAGTATAAATAGATTGGACTAAATTATAAATAATAGTAAATATATTCATGACCCTTTTCATTGATAAACCAGGAAACAATGTAGTAATAACTAAGCAAATAAACTGAAATGCTTCTTGAGAGCCTGTGATGAAAATTAAGAATAACTTCAGCTCTGCATCTTCAGCAACTGGAACTTTTTCTCACATAACAGCATCACGCTGTTATGTTTTTGTCCTCCTTCCATGTGGCCTTCCATTTAGACATGTCTGTTTTAGCCGCTGGACTATTACCACTTTCTAGATAGTGATGACAATAGCAAGTGGCAACATTCAACAGAAGGTCCCTGAGGTTCGGAGGCAATGAGCTGGGGAGGGAGAAACAACCCCTGCTATAGCTTGGGTCCCATTCCACACTATAGCAAGGCAGTACTGGGTGTGCATAGTGGAGCTCCTTTGCATGTGGTTGCATGGCATATGTAAGATAGACCTATCTGTTGGCAGATTGAGATGCCAGCTACAGTCAGCATGGCTGAGAGTTTTCCTGCTAGATGGAGAATTTGCCCCTACACTGTATTTCCCTGAAGTCTAATATTTTTGTATTAGGAAATTCACTGAAGGCAGGTTTGGTTTAAAATATTCAGGTTCACTAAATGGCTTCTGCAGCATCACTTGTTCTGTGAGTAATGTACCTGCCTTTTGACATCATTCAGTGACACTGCAGCCATTCAATTCTCTTTTTTTTCCATTTGCATAAAAGAGGGGAGAGTTTCAGTGCCTCAGGGATGAATGTGAACGTTTCTCTGTCTTATCCTTATCGATTTCCTGTTATAACTTGTAGCATAATAGTGATAATAGCTGGAGCGCACTATTTTTCTCAGCAATAAAGCATGTGATAAACTACTGGTCCTTTTGTGTCTTAATTTGCCCTGTTGGCAGCCACATTAAGGCTTTTTACATAGCCTAGTGATAGTTTTATTACTTGATTCAATTAAAACAGCAGACTAGCTGAATGAAGGATAGAGGTGCAAATGTAGTTCACATCTGACGCACAGAAAATCTAGTGTCCCGAGCTGTACATTGATTCTTACACACACAGCATCAGCTTTGGGTCCGTGTGGAATAGTGCTTGGTCATTCCAGCCCTTGTGACTGTAAAGAAAACCCCAATTCAGACATACATAGCTTCAGGTGACTTACCCCATCTAGAGAGTCCAATTTTCCTTGATGCAAGGACTTCATTCACCTATACCTAATGTAATTTTGGACTAGCTTGATCATCATGCCACTTGCAGGAGCATAAAGCTCAGGACAGGCAGGGTAGTTTGCCCAAACAACTTTGGTAGCTAGTGCATCCTAAGCTTTACGCTGCTGCACCTGTACTATTACAGCAGAGTAGCTGTTTTCAAAAAAATGCAATGGTTTCCATGAGCTGCCATTGCTGCAGACTGTAGTATAATCATGGTCATGTCCTTCAGCCTCAGAGATGAGATCCATCTGGTAGATACTGCATATGTAATATCTCATCTCTGAGAGTTTGTGACACCTGGCTTTTATCCATGTAAACTTAATATCATGTCTTTGAAGCTTGTACAATGTAAAAGCTGAGTAGAATTGGCTATATCATCTGTTATTCCATCTCGCCCTCAAGGCTGTACTGCTTTAATATGTTATATTAATAGAGATACTTAAAAAAAAAAAAAAAAGTCAGGTTGCTATGATAGAGGTTGTAACAGCTACATCTTTGCACAGATTCCTAAAGAAATAGGGTTTGGAAGAAACAATTTTCTTCTGGGTTTGTTAAGGGAGACCAATTGGTTATATCCAGTGTATTCCTTGTTTAAAACATACATAGCAACATATATAACATTAGCTAATTAGTTATCTCACAGTGCTTGCAAGGTGGTGACTGCAGAAAGAGAACTGAGGTCAAATGCCTTGTCCAGGATCATAAAGGGAGTCAGTGCTTGATCCAAGTAGTTCCTGGCTTTCACGTGCAGTCTCCTGCATACACACAAGTTATTTTCAGTTGTGCATAGATTGCAGTAACACAAGGGTCGGACCAAAGGATATAAAAATCAGAACAAATCTAGAGACATTTTCTCTGCTACACTCTTCCAACTTTCAGTAATCAATACTATAGAGACTTGCTGAGCCATAGTTTGCATCCAAAACATATTTTATAACTTGTGATGAATCCATCCTCTGCAAATATCTACTACTTTTCTGAAGTCATTTGAACTTTTAGCCCATTCCATATCCTATAATCGTGTGCTCTACAAGGTAATTACATGCTGTATAAAAACTATTTCATTTTGCTCTCTTTAAGCATGCCTCTGGTATTGCACAGTATCTTATTTTCTGCACTGGAACAGGACTTCTATTCTTGTCCCTGTGCAGAGGACGGCAGAGAGCGAGGCTCGGGTGTTTGGCTGTGCACATGCATGTGGTTACCATCCTTATGTCTCGTGAGCCAAGCAGCACACAACTGGAGCGACTGGCCTCAATACTGGAGACTTCCTGGCTATAGGAAAGTAAAGTAATACAATCCTTCTGATTTTAATGTCAACCCAACCATTTCTTGGCCTGCTTTCCTTCGGCAGAAAAAGCTATGAGTGGCACTTTTCCTGACTTTCTGGAAAGAGACTGTACTCACTGAAGTGTCTGACCTTCCCCACTACCTCCGTGTTATAAACACACTGTACCCTTTTCAGCCTAGGAATGGAAAAGCATTTCATCCTAGAAGCATGAGGCAGTTATTTCAGTTAGTTTTAATTAAATGCCTTAAACATTCTTACTCTGCTAATTAAAAAAGAGAAAATTAAAGTCACATATAAACAATCTTTAATACAAAACCAATTGTATTTTTTATGGTGGATAGCAATAGTACACAAGGCGAGGATTAATATCCGTTGAGATCTGAATGGCTTCTATTGTTTCTTTTTAATACCAGATTACTTTGTGTGTGTATCTGGTTTTGTGTTTTAATGCTAGACCGGTTGCTTTCCTTTAGCCTCTGTGAGAGAAAGGCTCGGGGAGGAGGCCGAGTCCTTTGGTTAAGCCCAGCTGTGACTTCGGTGCACTCCACAGCGCGATCCTTGTGTGGTGATGGATCCTTGGAGCAGGGAAGGGAACCTGCAAGTGCAGCAGCATTGTCTATGCAGGACAGTTTCTCCCCAGTCCTCCCAACATTGCTCTGGGTTGTTCTGAGGTCTTTTCCTTACTTCTTATTCATTCTCTAGGCAGATTTCCCTTTTGTTCGAGGGTCACATTTTTCCTGATCCCTCTTGATTGTTTGCTGGGGGGCCTTCCCCCATACCTTCCCACAGTAGCCATACACAATAGAAGGTCTGTGCAGCTCAGCTAATGTTGTTTATTTTTTTTTTTCAATAAAAGAGTTCCCTTTTCCCTTCTCCTTACAGAAATAGGAGGGGAGGTGACAGGTGCTTCATCTCTTCACCATGCCAGGCAGCTAGCCAGCCATTCTGTGTGTCACCTTTTGAAAGGACCTAATAGTGGAGGGAAAAATGTCATCTTGAGGCCTTTCAAATCTTTTTGGACTATGACTAGCAGACAAGAATCTCAAATAAATTCTATCTGGCATAAAAAAAGTCCTTCCACTTTTACTAGAAAATAAGAAGGAAAAAAAATAAAATAAAACATGCCATACTTGGAACATATTCTACACTAAGAAGCTGCATACCTGTTGTATTTTATATGTGATAGGTCAAAATGCTAATAGAAAGTTTAGCACTGTCTAATAAATCCTATGGCTTTTTAGAGTAATTCCTCTTGAACTCCTAACTTTTCTATAAATCTTGAACATAGGACACCTGTTCTGGAGGGCTGCTGTTACCGCCTGGCTTACTTTCTAGTGTTTATATCCTGCTTCACTAACTTTCCACAGTGGTATCTCATTGCATCTCTCTCAGTGACTTTTTCCCCACCCCACAGATTAAATCCTGCCTTAAGATGATGATCCTTACTGAAAATAATACATGATCTTATCCCAGGATGGAGCTTGGCCTCAGGAGACATGATTTTGTCAAGCTCCCAGTCAGGAGGAGCCGCTGAGGCATTCAGCAGGGACGGCTCCACACCCACGAACACCAGCGGTACAGGCCCTGGAATGTTGTTTGTGTCTGCAAAACTCTTTGTGCTTAAGATACACAGGGCCACCCTGGAAGAAGCAGACAAGATAAGCAGGACAGCTGATTCCTGCCTTGCTTGGGGAAGCCAAGATGCTTCAGCAGCTCCTGTTTCCCCACTGAGGAGATCACGAGAGTGGTGAGCAATGCCTTGCCCAGTCCCCTGCACCACTGGACACTGGGCACCCTGAGGTGCCCAATTTCGGGGTTGTGACTGTCTGCAGGGAGACAGGGAGATGTGGCCACGGAGGCTGGGTGTGGTGGACACCTGTTGCCGCTCCACCTTAGAAGCTGTGGTGGATGGGTGCTCAGGGAGCAGTGGTATGCTTGGCCTCCTCCACTCTGCCATCAGTCAGGAACAAGCAGAGTCTCACTGTAGTCTTATGCTGCGAAGTAAAGCCTTTTGCCTTTTTTTTTTTTTTTTTTCATGAAACAGTGAAGCACTGAAGTTTTTTAAGCAGATAAGGCCCTGAATAATTTCCATTTTAAAGCACACGAGCTTTACTTGAGCTTTTGTGTCTCACCGCCAGTGGCAGTATCTCTTGCTGCTGTTGCTTTCCCTGCAGTACTGAGGGGGTGGGGATTTTCTTGAGCAGGCCAGTCAAGTAGGGTAGACCCGCTGCCTGTCACAACTGTATTCTTTTTTCTTGTGACTGAAGAGTTTTCAACGTGACCAAACTTCATGTATGTCTTGAAGTTTTTATGAAGTGGCATCTTTGAAGAAAATTGCTTTGAGTGTCTCCAGACTATGAGTTGCTGCAGATAGTACCGGCCCTGTACTCCAGTGAGGTAGCGTGCCAATCCCTCCTTTCCAGCACAACGTGCAGAGAAACGTTGGAGTAGAGAGTGAAATGTGACCCTATTTGAGGATATACACCCCGGAGGCTGCTAGCTACATTGCCGCATTCAAAGCTTCCCCAGTGATAGCACTTTATCTCTCTTGTGCAGTAATACAGCAGAAATAAAAAATGACTGCATAACTGAGTGTCAGGTGAAATTTTTTCTTTTTCTTTTTTTTTTTTTTTTCCTTTCTTCTGGATACAAATTAAGCAGCATGAATTTGTCTTCTCAGACCAATAAAGGACCTTGATATTTTAAATTTACTGCTTGAAGAGTTTTAACAGAAAGCAAATATAGCAGTAGCCTGATCTCTAGAAGAGGAATCCTTCACAGTGACTTTGCTCATTTTCTTTTTTACCTAGGTGGGTTTATTTTTTCTTAGTCATAGCAATCATCCACAGACTTGATTCTGCTTCTAAGAGAACATTGAAGCAGTCCTGAATGCCTCCTCCTGCCTCCTCTTTTCTGTTGATTTTAATGCTAACTTTTCAGTCAATTTCATTTAAGTACATGACATTTTCTGTAGTCAAAAGGGCTGTCCAAACCTGAACTCATTCACTTTTCCTGAATGGCTGCAAGGGAGGTAGGGAAACATTGTTCCCATCACTTTAGACTGGAAAGTCAAGGTAAAAAGTCTCCTGGCTAAAATGCAGGTCGTAGAAAACCAATGACTTTTTTAAGAGTTTAAGTCAGCAAAACAGGGCTTTGACATCAGAATTACTACATTCATGTCTTGAGCTCAAGATTTAAACAGGTGACAATTGTCTCACACTTCACAATTGCTAAATGTGCTCCTTGTGTGTGTGCAGTGCAGTGCTGTGTCCCCTGACTCTTTCCAGACTCCTTAGGTCAAATGCAGCTTGATCTGTGGTCTCTGCACCACGTCTCTCTGCTCGAGGACAGAGGAGTGATGCTTCAGGGTCGCACTGCTGCTGCCCTCTCTTCCTTACAGGGCACCATCCACAGCAGCAGCTTTGATCTGTGAGAAAAGACTTCCCCTACCACTAGCTGTCCAGTGTTGCAGTTAGCATCTCTTGGGTGATCCAGAAACTCCATGTTTGCTCAGATTCTGGATCTATGCATTTTCATAAAATAAAATAAACAAACAAACAAGAATAATACAACTCTCCCTGGTTAATAATTATTTCCCATTCATTCAAGTCCTAACTTGCATGGGGACAAAATATCAGATTAACTGAAAAATGTTCAAAAGCAACATTCTTAAAATTTTGTTAAAGTCAGAACTCCCTTATATATGTGAAATATATTTTGCCTTCAGATATTTTTTCTGCAAGCTTCATCATTTAAAACAAAGTGATTAATTAAACAAAAGAACTTTGTCAGTAATTAATGACTTGATCTGTTTATTTCTGATAACTGTCTTCAAGGCTTTAGAACTACAGTGCTCATCCTCTCACCCTGTGTTTTTATTCACAAAATGAAATTAGAAAGCAAGCTGTCTGAAGTTTTTGGTTTGTTTTTTTTTCTCAACTCGTAGTTGGTTTCAGCTTGGAATGAATTATTCAGTGAACCAAAAATATTTAAATAAACTGTCAAGAAAGATACATTATCTCTGTATTTGCAGAAGAGACTAGTGCTGTCAGAATCTTTTTTCGCACTCTTTATTGCAGGTGCTTAACCACTGTCTTCCATTTAACTTGTTACTAATAAACCACTTTAGTTATTTGACTTGTTTTAAAACTTTGACAAGCATGTTCTGTTTCAATTACTCATTATAAGTAAAATGGTATTAATATTTTGTTTTAATAGATACCATTGTTTTCAATGTAATTTAAAGAAAATATATATACAGACGCATACAAGTTCAATAGCCTAATTTGAACAAATAATGTATGACTTCTATTTGGTCTTTTTTTTTTTTTTTTTAATCAATTCTCACCCACCTGCAGGTGGCCAAGAGGCATCCTGGAGAGTTGGGGTCCATCGGATTATAGTTCTTAAACCACAGAGAGATGAAGCTTTTGAAAAGGCTTTGTCGTTTAGGTCTTGTCTTCACTGTACTCTTTCCTAGGAAGAGTCTGAGGGGGGCAATAGATAGAAATGAGGTGTTCTGGGCTGTCTGCCCCATGCATGTCCATGATACCGTCTCCTACTTAATTTGCAATATCCACAAACAACTTCAACCAACCTTTGAGAGTCTTTTAAATGTTTCTGTTTCAGGAATTCTGTTGCATCCCTAGTTCACTTTTTCCTGTAGCACATCAAAACTACTTCTCAGAGTCCTCCTGTGTGTAATCTACAAAGCAATCAGCAGCAAGATGCCCTTTCAAAGTGGTTTTCTATCCTTTCTCCTTCATTCATGAACATGGAAGAGGGAGTTTCTGTCTTGTGTTCTATAGCCTGGATTTCACCAAGTCTTCTGCCATTTCTTCCTCTTTTACTTCCTTTTGTACTGTGTTGCATTCTTTCTTCTGCAATTTGTTGCTGAGGATCCCAGATGCCAGGAATGGATGTGTTGTCACAGTCACCGCAAAACAGCTGAGCTGGGAAAACAATAGTTGAGTAAGTTTGATGGACTGAGCAAGTGTTTAATGAGGATCAAGGGAGCAGAGGAGAGGGGCTATAAGGAGCTCCTAAAGTACTGCATTTCCCCTCTGGCTCTCATCTCATCACTTTGCTTCATTCAAAAGAGCTGAAGCCAGCTGCCTTACAGCATTTGAGCACAGCAAGTTACAGCAGCTGATTCTCATCCCTGACACAGGCTGCGTATGCTCTCCTGTCAGTATAGAAGTGCCATAAACAAGCTCTTGTGGGGCAAGGAGAGCAATTCCCTGGCACAAAACTGGCACGGGCCAAGAATTCAGTAGCTTTGTCATATTGCCACTGCAGATCCCACCATAAAATTGAGTGTGCAAGCTTGCATTCACTGTTGGGCTGATAGAGGAATCCATGAGCTCAGCTGAAGCCACAAGTTGCCCTAAACTGACGCAGACCATTTTTTAGTTTAGCTTCGTTTCACTAGCTGTTTTGGTCCTTGCGGTTGTCTTGAAGTTGTTTAGGGAAGAAGCTGCATGAAAAATGACACACTTACAAGGGAATTTACATTATCCAACTTGGTCCACCTATGCATAAATGCATCCCATTCTAAGATGCACAGAGAATGAACTCCTTTCCAGGGGAGCCTGTCTTTGCTGGTTACAGAAGAAAACTTGAGGTGGCATGTGTAGACAAGGTAACTCTGGTTTAGATCACAATACTTGAATGAACACTACCTAGGGTAATCTAACATCTTTTTTTTCTTTATTTTTTATTTCCTGCTTCTTTGGTGGGGACAATAAAGAAAGTTCTCTGTGTGGCTTTGAACTGGTACCTACCTTAAATTCAAACTGAGAGGAGAGGGCAGGAGTGGTCCATTCCCCTCAGTTAAAATTTTGGGTCAGTGTCGTTACATGACACAAATTATCCAGTGCAGTCTTTCTGACAAGAAAGCTTCAGCAACCAAAAAAGTGGCAGCTTCACCTTCTTTTGCTGGATTTTGTTACTTAAAAATCATGGCTCTTTGCAAGAACTTACATTCCTCTCTATCATTATGTTGATTTTCTTGTGGCTTTTCTTGTTGAGAGACCATACTGATCATCTTTCTGTTTCCAAGCCTACGAGGAATCAGTGGCCAAAACATGTCTCAAATCTGTTCAGCTGCAAAACTTCTGTCTTCCTCCTCTCATTTGCTGTGAAAGCTCTAGCCTTTCCACCTCTGTCAATGTCTGAGACATCATGCCTGTTGCTGAGGTCTGTGCTGGAGCCTGTGCCAGACCCAAACCTCGTTGGGGTCTGGCAGCTTCTCCTCTGACACATGGAGCCAAGCTCTGCCTCCAGACTGAAGCCCAGTGAGACCAAGAATAAGGACACCTCAGCTGAAGGGCAGGGGGTGAATTTCCTTTGGCCTGCAGAAGGCTTATTTTGAATTTTTTTAAGGAGCATACCCCTTGCATGTTTCAGTCCCTGGATGATACTAGATCGCTGCATCGACTGAAGCTACGGAAGTGGCCAGAGTTACAAGCAGCCTGTCAAAAGGAAAAGAGTATCAAGTTGTGGTACTTTGCCAAAATGCGTTAGGCACAGATTTTAAAAAGCCTTCTTGTCTGCTAAGCCCGTATGCAAGATGAAAGTAGGGGTGACCACAAGGTCAGGCACCAGACTGGAGGTTCACTCCAGCTGAGAGGCAGCAATTACAGCCTGACTGTAGGCAGAAGGGACTGCCAGACCATTTGAAAGCTCTATGAACAACCATGGTTTGTTCTCAGAAATATATATGTTATGACTCTTGTTTATTTTTCATTATGTTCATGAAGTGAGAGAGTCTTCACATCTCAGTTATTAGTTGGAACAAACAGAGTGTCTTTAGTTTTTCTTGTTTAAATATGTATAGCTTAATATGTGTATACTCAGATATAAGAAAGAGGTGCAAGGCATTTTCCAGTCCTCTAATAACCTGATCACAGGGCTCTCACAGCCTGAGTTGGCTAAAATAGTTGTCCCTATTAAATAGGCCTCTTCTTTTGCACTTGGGGTCAAGTAAGTGACCTTTATTCATTTGAATAACTCATACTGTAAGTGAGCAGCCTCACTGATATCATATGAATTAAGGTTATTTAGGAACAGAGGAAGCTGCAGGATTATATTAGTATCATTTAGTTCCATTACCTACAACACAATTGGGTCAATCAGTTTGTTGTTCACATTTTGTTTTTTTTCACATATTTTTTCACATTTTGTTTTTTTTCACATATTTTTTCACATTGGGAATTTCACATTGGGAGAAGAAACAGATAGCAGAGAGGAAACACAGTAAAGCTGTTTTGGATAAGCAGGAAATGATGGAACCTGCTCAAGAGGTAAGGGTTGGTTTTGAGGACTATGCACACCTTTTTTACTGGGTGGCTGTTGTACCCACCCTGCTCCATGGCTTTCCTTACACAATTATGGAACTGTTCCTGAGCCATCTCTGATTCTAAGAAGTCCAAGATGCAGATGTTCCCATATGGCTGGTCCATTCCCATGGTGGTCATTTCCAGTGACCACCCTGGGACATCCATCACCCAGCCCTACCTCGCTGTTGTGCTTCAAGGTTCCTTTGTAATAAGTGCTAGATCTCTTTCCTGGTCAGACTGGGATACACCCAGCTCTGGAGATTTTAGTTAAGCATCTAGCCTAGGGAAAACTTCTGTAAACTTCATCCACCATCAATGGAAAGAGCTATGCATCTCTGTAAGACAGTTCTTCAGTCCTTCACGAGGTATCCCTGGTAAGTGGACCACTGGGTGTTTCTGGTGCTCAGGTGACAGTGCAGGAAGCTTCAACTTGATGCTTGATTTCTTATGACTAAAGCAGGGCCATGATTCTTTGTAAAATGGAAAGGATAAAGCTCTGGGTGTGAGATTATGGCTGTATGTGTGTTTTAGAGCAATGATTTAGATGCTTCTTTACACTGTTAGAGAACAAACCACTGTCCTATTTCAGACATAGAAAAACAGATTTCCATTGGGTTTCATCAAGTGCTAAGCAAACATATTAAACATATTCTTTTTTTATTATTATTATTTCCTTTTTTTAACCCTGGTAATTTCCAAGTGGTTTTATTTGTAAAATAGTCACTTAATATGGAAAGGGAGAAATGTTATCATTAAGTTTGGGTTGCTTCAAGTTCAAGATTTTTTGTCCCATTTTTACATAGGAAATACATATAAAGTGCATTGCTATTTTTGTAGTAAAAGTTAGTGTTTCTTTAATGGTTAGCTATGCTCAAGAAGAAATTGCACCTACTGTGCTAAATTGTTATTCTGAAGCAAAATTCCTGTGTACAGTAGTACCTAATTTGTGGAATTTACACATTTAGAAAGCATTATTTACATGGTATTTTATTAAAATAAATATTTCCCATTTAATTGGAAAAAATGCACTAAGTTGCTTTTATCATGAGGAAGAGAGGAGTTACAGACTGAAATTGTATGTTTATCTTCTTTTGAAGGCAAACCTGTATTAGATATAGGGTAGTAAAAATTGACTCTTACTGGAGTCTGAAATTGTGTAACCACATGTAAAAGCGTGCGCTAGATGATATCTGGCTAATATGGGGGATTTTCAAAGGCATCGTGATTGTACAAAAATTCTAAATGTTTGAAATATTTGAAGTATCTGCATTATATTATAGTGGAACTAACTTACATATTATAACTGAGACTCTGCCAATGTCTCCGCTGCAGGAGTGTTCTGTTTTACATTCTCAAACACATGCCAGACTTCAACCACAGTACATTTTTCTTTTATCCTTAACATATAACCATGCTATTCAAATATGTGGATAATTTTAAAAAATGAGCTAGCTTTTGCCATAGCTTTTTACAGTTGAGACAAAGTACCCATCTTAGTCAGCATTTGGGCAGTTGTCTGTAACTAACTAATGTGAGAACTTACTGTTCTTTCGTAGTGTAGATTCAGTAATGATAAGGCTAAAGATGCCAGGCATTCACTGGAAATCAAAATATGGCTCCATATTAATTGCCTATGGGTTCTTTCTCCTTCCTCACCGAAAATGTCAGGAGACTTGCATTCCTGATATGAGGAATGTTAATATAATTTTCATGTTAAACGTATAATTACAGGGCTATCAGGCCTGTACTAGTTCTGTAATAACAGTTTGCTGTAGGTCTTACATAGATGGCAAATGAAGCCTAGAGTAGGTTTGAAGGTAGTAAATAACTAGTATGAATAAGAAGAGTGGAAGAGAAAAGGCTGATCGCCGCTAGGAAAAGAACATGTTAAAATCCTGTTTTCCCTACAACTTCCATTGCAATCCTTACTGGTCTTACACTCTTTCTGCATTTCAGTTCTCCTCTGTATGATGTTAATAACGTCCAGTATTTTTAGACTGTTGGAGGATTTTCTTCTTTCAAGAGTATGCAACAATGCCACGTGAATCAGTAACATCCCTCTTTTGCACAGACCTGAATCTTTTCTTCCAGTAATACTCCCTTGCCTTATTGGAGTTTTGTGTCCATACATGTGTTAAAGATTTTACAGTACTATGGTTGTGTTGGGCACAGGAATGTCATGGATATGTCCTTAAACAGACCTACTGTGACTGAAATTTCAGGCCAGGATGTTCTTATTCAGTTGTTTTTGTGTTATGGAATATCTTCCTGCACAGATAACATTATAAAATGCATTAAATACATAATTTGGTATTGAGCTTTTCAGTGGATTTGGAGATGGTGGGATTTCATCCTCTGAAGAAATTGAGTCCTTCTGGGTTATGCAGCAAGTATCTTGGAGGTGGTAATAACACTGGGTTATGATTCTTGTGGTTTTTCTTACTCTTAATTTATTTAGAAGGGTTTTGCATAGACCAAACTACTCTGATTTTTTTTTTCCTGAATGTCTATAGTCAGTATTAAAAAGGCCCCTCCAATCCATCCACCAACATGTTTTCTTTCTTCTGCAGCAGGATCATAGCATCATAGAAAAGCCCAGGTTGGAAGGAGCCTTAGAGACCATCTGGATGATCTTTGATTTCACTGGTGAGAATATGGGCATTGCTGAGACAAAGGCAGGTTGAGCTAGCATTATCAGACCATTCTCCTCTCCATTACCCAGCCATTTAGAAAAATTCATCATGTATAAATTTTGTAGGTTTGACTTAGTAGCAAACGTCATCCAGCTTAGTTTGTAGAAAGCTTCAGAAGTAATTTCTGACTTGTTCTTGCTTTTTTTTTTTTTTTTCCTGCCAAAATATCTGCTAACACCACCAAAGTCAGTTCTTTATTAGGCCTCTATGGTTTGCTTGATACTAGATCTTCTAAAGAGAAAATCAAGACTTACTTTCCTGTAGTTTTATGTAATGACCTAACTAAAACTATCCTGTCCAGGAACTATATTGAAAAAAAATACTGTTTGGGGTCAAGAGTAAATGCACATTTTAGGTTGAGATAATCTCACTGCATTACCTGTGGTATATTGTTCCTGTTTAATGAAATGCATTGCAACAAGTCCAGACTAGGTTTATGCCATCAAAGTAACTTGACAGATATATTTATCTACAAGCCTTTGGTGTAGACTAAGCAAATTGTAGTAGAAGGTCATGAAATTCAGAAGCTCTAACTCGGGTTTCTGTCTGAAGCTTGAGAGCAGATGACAGTTCAAGCAAGCAGAAGCATTCCAGTGTTGTAGTTTGTCATGTCATTGATCTTAGTTTAGTTGGTAATTGCTTTTAATGCACTGAAGATTTCCTTATTTTCTTCTTCAGTCTCATATAATGTTCAATATTACAGTGTTTATCACCCAGAATTTCACTTACATTCTTGTGGGGCATCATAGTTGAGCATCATATTGAACTAGTATATCATTTCCTTATTGAGGATATTTTTTAGAAGGTGAAGTTGTTATATGAAAGAAGATAATTCAGTTTTCTCTGAACACAATCACAAAATATTTAGCAATTTTAAAAGTGTCTTGAAACCAATAGGTATTATTGCTGTTATTTCAGAAGTAGCTTTTGCAATCTTAAAGGGACAATGCCAGTCTACTTTTCATTAAGGCGATTCTCCTTTACTGTTGTAGCAATATACATTTAAATCCTAAAAGAATGTGGTTTGTATTTGGTTTTATTCTGCAAATCTACTGGGATATATCAGACTGAAAGAATCAAAGAAAGGATCACAGGATCCTTTCACAGGACCCAGTCACAGGTCCATTCTCTGGTTCCTGCTCAGGAAAATAATGCTGCTGTGGTCATGTTTCTGATACAACAGAGATAAGGTTAATAGGGTTCAAAATTTCTCTATAAGAAAAAGGGAAAGCTATTTTGTTGAAGTGTGTGAAACAAGCTGACATGAAAACGTATCCAGGTTTTATTAGACCACCTCAACTTCAAATATACCTACAAAAAGACATGCTAGTTTTACTATGGCAAGTGGGTGCTTCTGGCCTCTGATTTGTGTACTACATGACACATCTGAGGGAGTTACAAGCTCTTGAAATGTGAATGGTTTGGTCTTTGTTATGTGTGTATGTATTGAGGGGTGGAGGTAATGCAATTGCAGGTTGACCTTTGGATATAGCAGCCATAGTAATTGCTGCTATAATAATCACCCTCCTTTCAATTCCCTGAGAGAATGGAAATTACAGTTCTACAGATTGTTTCTAATTTTATGCATGAGCTTTTTTTGAGCCATCTATCACTGAGGTGCATGTTGTCCCTTTAATGTGGCTATTAAACAGCCCGTGGCATGCACACTGTATTTGCTTGTGTATAGTGCTGGCGTATAGTGCTGACTGACCAGATGAAGCCATTGTCACATGTGCATCCTTCCATCTTCCAAGAGTTGCTCTTCACCTCTGACCATGACGAATGTTGGTGGTGAACACTGCTGCTTTTTCCAGTGGGGATGAATGGTGGCCCTGCCCCAGGCACTGGCCAGATACAGAGTGGAGCTGCCCTCTGTAAGGACTGATCCCTGCCACCTTCTTATAGCCACTGTGGTGACCTGAAATGAATTAGCTCTTGCTGACAGTATGTTATTCTGGGTTGCTCAAAGGCAGGACTGTACGTATCTTCATGGGCATTGGTGTCATTCAGAACAATTTCTGACCTGTTGCATTTTTGGTTTGTTTGTGTTGGGTTTGATTTTATGTTTGGAGTAAAAAGAGAACTGGTGCTGGTTGCTTATGGTCACAAGAGAAGGCAGTGTCCCTCTTAGAAAGTTATTCAAGAGATATCTTACTGTGTAATTAAGCTTAGTGTTTTTGGACCTTGCCTTAGTCAATAAACTTGTCTCCTCCTGAGGTGTATAACCTCATTGAGCCAAACCTGGAGCTCTTTGCAAATTTCTTATTCAAGCAATAGTTCCATGGCCTTTCTGTGAACATTTTGCCTGAGAGAAATTGTGTTAAAAGACTGTAATGACTCCAGGAAGGAAGAAAGTGACAGTAGGCAGACATACAGATTCACAAAGCTCAGGAAAGCAAAAGGGCTTAGAGCTGTGCTGCGGCTGTGACTAAGCTGTATGGAAATGTGAAGACAGAATCGTTAATGTGGTGGAGCCAGGGAATGGAAAGCTGTGAGCAGATTTTTAGAGGGTCAGAGACGAGGTCAGAGAGTCAGTCGTGAGAGAAGACTTCCAGCAGAAGTTAGTGCTGGAATAGAAAAAGGTAATAAATATTTTGTAAGATTGAAAAGATTGAAAACAATGGGAGTGATGCTACCTCATGCTCAGTTATCCTGTGCCTCACCTTAGAAGCTTCAACTTGAATGATTATGGGCACTGTATTATCTTTGTGCTCCTAGAATTGATCCCAATGGATCTGGGAAATAGCATGCTAGGAGGTTATAATGGAGAAAGGTTGCATTGCTTCTTGTGCATGTTGCCAGTTTAAATACAAACGCAAGCAGTTAATCAATTTTCACAGATTGTTGTTTTAAATTTCAGGTTATTCTTCTCATGTCGTTTGGCTTTCTCTATATCCACTGTAGGACTCTTAAGTTCAAAAGTGTAGAGTTGACCTTTGTTTCCCTGGCATGAAGTGACTGTGTTTGCAACAAAGATATTGGTATTGCTAAGAGGAATCCTCGGGAACAGCTCTTGCTGCATCAAAAAAAAAAAAAAAAAAAAAGGAATATACAAAGAGATGGTGTATAGTGGTCAGAAAACCTGAGTGAAAAAACCTGAGTGAAATTTGGCTGCAGTGACATTTCTGGTAAAACTTGATGGATTACCACAAATCCAAGGCTGAGGCTTTGGATTTTGTTTCCATCACTGCCAATGAACATGCTGTTCCCCACATGTAAAGTCAATATCATGACACTTTCCCATCATTGTACAGTACTGCAGGGGTCAGTGGAAGGAAGATCCAAACTAAATCTGTGTACTTAGTTTATTAAGTATTGTTTTATTAAGTATTGTTTTATTGCTGGCTTATCATAAGATAGAAAGTGTGGGGAGGTTTCCCAGCTGTTTTCAGACACCTCCTGAGTGGACTCTCCCCTTTCTGACAGCTGAGGCTACATCACCCTTTCCGTCATACCGTTTGTCCCATGAAACAAGACAGATAGCCACAAAGTGCTCAACTTCTTTAGTGTGTGGCATTAATTCACCATCTGTCTGGCATCTTGCAGCTGCTAGAGATGTGTAATTTCCCTGCAGGGTAGAATATACTCACTGCAGCTGTGGATCCTAGGGGATTAGTGATGCTAATATGGGGCCACTAGCTGGAAAGGATATTCACATCTCAGGCAGGCCTTTTGGTTTGTTATCAGAAATGCACATTCTTTGAAGTGACTTTTCTGATATAGGTTGTCTTCATTTATATTGTTCTAAGTTACAGTCCCTTAAAGTTTTTCAAGCAGCTCTTTATCATTGTGGAAATACATCTCCAATTGAGAAGAGCAGATGGGCAACTCACTTCAGACTCGGTAGGGAATTAGGTTTGTGAGCCTGTCTTATAAGCAAGTTGGATTTAGGGTCTGGAGTTTGCCCTTGGTTTTGAAACAATATTATACATTTTTTCCTGCCTAGGAGCAGAAAAGCTAACACAGTAGTTTCTATATGTGTGCAGTTATGGTACAGTGAGTATATCAAATCTGTGCATCAGATACATTTCTCTCTAACTGGGAGTGTCCAACATGTTCTCTCTTGCGTCAGCCAAGTCACAAACCATTTTTTAATAGAGATCCTGACACTGTCTCTCCTGTCTCATGTTGCATATATTTATGCACATAGACATATTTGCATATATCTGTGAAAAACTGCATCACAATTTTGTGTAGAGAAGCAACACAATAAAATAAAATTAGCCTGTAAAAATTAACCTGAGAAGACAGGAGGCTGCCTGTAAAAGTACTAATAGTCTATCTGTAGACAATAAGCTAACACCTCTTCGTCCAGTTTATAGGATTCTTCCTGTTTATAGGATTCACTTAAAGTGATGCTTAAACAATATCATGTGTCGAAGTACTTGAGGAAGGAACGTGAAGGTTTGGGAGAGGTTTGCCAGATTGGTAGCTCCGTCCGTGCAGTCTCACTGAATGAATGATGGCACTGCAGGGTGGCTGCAGATGTGCAGGTGTCAGAGCATCAGTGCATTGTGCCTGGGCAGAGGGGCAGAGTGCTCATAACCAGAAGGGGAAGGTGGGGAATGTGGTAGTGTAGGACTGCGACATTAGGAACAGGAGGAGTTTGCAGATATGCACTTGTGCAGAGTGATTTTAGCAGCTCGATTCATTCTGCTGTATTCCTGAGAGGGATCCCCCCATCCCTCCACCTTAAAGACCACCCACTAGTCTAACAGCACCTGCCTACCTTCACCCTCCCTACACAAGCAGCTGCCTTCCCCACCACCCCAGGGCAGCAGCAGCTTGCTCCCACCTTTTCTCTACTTAGGTAGACATCTCTCCCCCAGCAGCTGCAGCTCACCCCCTCCTTCTTCTTTGTCCCTCCCCCCCCCCCCAGGAGCAGCAACCTCCTCCCATCTGCTCCTTGGAGCCAGCCAGCATGGCCCCCAGGCCTGCGAGCCGGCACTGGAGGAGGCATTTGGCTGCTCAGACAGCCATTCTTTGTGCTGCCCAGGAAAAAAGCAGCTGGCTGAATGGAGGCACTGGAGTTGACTTGCTGGCTGCCAATTGGGCCATGCTGTTTAGCACATTCCAGCTATGAATAGTGTAAAATGATATACCAGCAGTACAGATGTGGTTTGCTCACTGGCACTTTGCTTTCCAACATTCCTGGTACATGCCGCATGCACATTGCTCTTTTATTCTTTTTCTTTGATTAAAAAATGCTGCACAAGGGATAGCTGCTTTTTTGTTGTGTACAGACATCATCAATCCTCCACACTGGCCAAAGAACAGAGGTTATGGTACAACTTCTATGCAGTTTGAAATGCACAGTAAGGCATGACTGTAAAGGCATCCACTACTCTACTGACTGTGCTTATGTGCAAGCACATATGTATTTTTTGCTGTGCTCCTGAAATACCATGTACTTTCACACTGTAGGAAGCAAAGTATCAGGATACTAGGAAAAAGAGACTCATGGAGTCACAGACTCACTGAACATCTGAGTTAGGAAGACACCTCTGTAGATCATTTTGTCCACCCCCCCTGCTCAAATCATGGCCATCTACAGCTGGTTACTGAAGGACATGCCTAATCAGATTTTGAATATCCCTAAGAATGGAGACCCCACAACTTCTGGGGGAAACTTTTCCCAGTTTTTGACCATCCTTAAGGGTAATAAATAAATAATTATTTAAATGAATTCCCGTGTATCTCAGCTTTTGCCCACTGGGCAAAAGTATTGGTTGTGAATATAATCCTTCAGGCATAAACTGTTAAATCTGGGATTGGGATAAAGTCTGGTCCAATCTAGATTCCTCAGAGTTTGGATGGCAAAAGGGACTCCATTTGGAACCTCATGACTCAACATGAGGGTCTCTCTGATGCTTTTAGTCTGACCCTGTCCTCTATGCAGTAAATAATCAAGTGTCTTTGCCATCACAAATCTGGTCAATGTCACAGTTACCATTAGAGCTTTGTTAAATCACTGTCTCATTCACACTTAAGCCCTGTTAAATCACTATTTTCATCTATAAATATATTGCTGCTTCTCTCTTACGAGTGAAGTGCATAATTTCTTTTGCAACATCAGTTCTTCCTTGTTTATGAATATCAGGTCTAGCAAAGCTGTAACAGGTCCAGCAGAGCTGTACACAATTTAAAAACTCTCAATAGCAGGAGTTTTAAAGCTTACCTGTGAAATAAGTTGAACTTTCTTGAGCTATTGGTAGATTTGATTTATTGCATTCACTTTTTTGTGTCTTGAATGAAAGTTCACATTACCATTCCCTGCAAATCATGGTCCAGGAGATTTATACAGTGATGTGCTCTGCTGTTGTAGATGGCACTGCATGAACACTCTTCTGATCCACTAAGTGTTATCATATAATTCTATGCTGTGGCTATATTCATATAATTCTGTGCTGTGGCACCTGCAATAGCACAATATAGTTACTCCTTGCCAAAATTATCAACATTGTGTGGAAACAGTGGGACTTTGAATGCATTGTATGGAAGCACCATTCTTTCTGAAAAGAGTTTTTAAAGATATGCCAAAATTAAGGATGTTGTGGAAATCATATTTTAATACCCTCATGTTGCAGGGAGGTTAGGTTGAGTCAGTTGACATTTGCATGTGTCTGCCACATTGATCTCATTCTGACCTGTTAGCTGTACAAGTATGGGCATATGTCTTCCTGAAATCTCGCTTTGGGAAGAGACATCAGTACAGAAATGTCTGGAATTTCACATCTGATGTTGCTTTTACCAGGTTTAGTTGCATTTTCTTTCCTAGAACTGTGTTCTTTCCCAAGGACAAGTCAGTGTTTGGCTCTTAGCTCTTACACAAAATGCCAGTGGTGATATAATCAGTTCCTTACTGTCAGTGTGTCAATTCTCAGTTGGCTAGCGCAGCAATAGATTAAAAACTTAAGTGGGTGGAAAAACAGCTTTAATTAATTAAGATGGTTCATAATTATTTCTAATGTTACTGTTCTCTGGGGACATAGATAGTCACCCATGAATATGCTGCATTAGTTAAAAAAAAAAAAAAAAAGTAGTTTCTCCAAAAGGGAAATATATTTTTTTATGAAAAGTTAACCAGTAACAGCCTATTTAGATTTTTCCGTTTATTTCTTTCATTACAAGTGGGAGTTGTTAGCAAGGTTCATAAATGATGGGTTACACTAAATGACATAATCCTGCTCTTTTCTGCATCTGCTTCAACCCATGGACATCTGTTGAGTGCCCTTGCTGTAGCTGGGGACAATATTTGCCCCAGGATATGTACAGGTAAGTAATTTTTTTTAATTGATAAGTAGCTGTGTGGGCTTTAGTGTACAACACTAAACATTTATGTTATTCAATATCATCCCTTTCCCCAAGAGCATTTTTATGACTATCCAAGCTTTTGATGACAATCTTTTTACATGATCGAATTCACTTTCTGTCTCTAGAGGCTACAAATACTAAAAAATCTGATATCTCTTAGAAAATTAAGCTTCAGCATTCATTTTTAGTATCTCTTTCTAGATCTCTGACACTCCCTCTGGTGAGTACTTGCCAGGAATGCTTTTTGTGGGTATTTATAGCACTATTTCTTTTGTAAACTAAATCTTTTTTGATAGACTTTGACTTTTGGTCTCGTTTTTATTCCATATCTCTTTGTGGGTAGTATAAGACCTCTGACATGCAGTAATCCACTGGAATGAGAGAAGGCTCAGTTTACTGTAGATTCATACAAATTTGAAGGCTTTATGCAAGTTTGGAATATAATTCAAAGTCCTTTTTTGTGTGTCGTTATTGTTCAGTTCTTCCAGATCTTTTTAAATGTATTCTGGTGACTCTTGGCTTCAGAATATATTGATCATATATATCTATCCTGACTAAGCAAAAAATATGGGTGAAAATGAAGATTAAGTGCATGAAATATTGACAAAGTGTCAGAGGGGATGTTTCTTTAAGGTTTGTATATACATCATAAATCTCAAAACAGGAGGTAAAAGAACTGACTGACTGCTCATCTATCTATATATAACCCCTTGCATCAAGATCTCTGATCCAGAACATTGGGTTGCTTGGTGTAAGTCAACCAAGGCTGACCACTAAGAGAGTTCAAAGTTGGTTTTGTAAGTTGTGTTGTCCTTTTGTTGATCTTACTTATGTTGTGTATGTCATGCCTGATGTATTGCAAATGTGGGCAATTTCCCAGCACTAATTACTTTGAAATGACCTTGTGTCCTTATCTTGAAGAAAAAAGGAGGATGGTTAGATGCAGCTCATGCGTCATGCCTAAGGACCACTGTCCATCCATCCTACTGACCAGGACTATATCCACCTCTCACCCAAAAGTAATTGTATGGTTTTCTTTCTTTCTTACAAGAAAATTTCAGCAAACATGTAAGAGTCCGTTGCACAACTGCAAATTTAGCTTCTTTCAGTGTCCTAAGCTTTAGTCAAAGTAGTGACTTCCCAAAGTTCATAGTGTTTGTCCTCACAGTTATATGCAACTTTAAGCTCTGGGAAGTTTCTACAGCTGAAAGCCTCCTCCCATTCATTCTGTTTTTTTTTAATTTATTTATGGTTTTTATTGTTTGTTTTGCCCTTGACCTCAACATGAAGATATCTAGGCCAAAAAAGATTGTTCTATACGGTAACTTGGTAAATAACACTACTCAATAACCTTAATAACCTAAGAGCTGAAGGAAGTGAGGTGGTTTTTTCCTTTGTTCGGTTGATTCATGTTGTTTTTCAAGCCTCTTTCTCTATTTCATTATCCTCCCTTCTTCATTTCTGAACTTGTGATAGTTAAAATAAATATGCAAAGAAGCCCTCATTGCAAATGCTGCTGACATTGCAGCTCTCCTAGAAATACCTGTAGTACCTTTCAAGCAGCTGCGATATTCAGCACGCTGTGCTGTGCAGTGTGTTATGATAGCTACCCTGCTATCAATACCGAGATAGCTAATTTAAAGATAGCTCAAATATGTTCCCTTGAGCTCTAGCAACTAGAGTGTTGACTGTGAATAAGTACTCTGATTACACGGTGTCCTGGTTCCAGTTAGGACAGAGTTAAGTAGCTCATAGTAGCTGGTAGGGTGCTATGTTTTGGATTAGGATGAGAAGAGCGCTGATAACATGCTGATGTTTTAATTGTTGCAGAGCAGTGTTTACACCAGGCCAAGGACTTTTCGGCTTCTTGCTCTGTCCTGCCAGCGAGCAGGCTGGGGGTGCAGCAGGAGCTGGGAGGGGACAGACCCAGGACAGCTGACCCAAACTGGCCAAAGGGGTATTCCATACCATCTGACGTCATGCTAAACAATATATAGGGGTGGCTGGCCGGGGTGGGGGGGCCGGCTGCTCGGGAATAGGCTGGGCATCGGTCAGCGGGTGGTGAGCAATTGCATTGTGCATCACTTGTTTTCTTACACATTATTATTGTTAATACTATTACCATTATCACTATTATTATTATTATTGTTATTATTATTTTCCTGTCTTAATAAACCGTCTTTATCTCAACTCACAGGCTTCACTTTCCCGTTTCTCTCCCCCCATCCCAGAGAGGGAGGGGGGAGGGTGAGCGAACGGCTGTGTGGTGTTTAGCTGCCAGCCGGGTTAAACCACAACACACGGTGAATAAGTATTCTATATAATATATGGGATATACCCAACAAGATAATGGAAAAATAGAAAAGGAAGACTGGTTTTCTCCGTTTGTAGGTATTCAGTTTGACTACAGGAAATGAAAAAGGTGAGGAAAATTATGGGAGGGGAGAGGCAGGACATCATCATGATAAGGATCACAGTGTTTGTTTCTTCTTGTGATAAAGTAGCATTAAAATTCTGAGCAGCACGGCAGTGTGCTCACGGTTGATGCATTCCACGAGCAAGCAAATGCAATTCAACAGTGCGTACATTTGTTAGCAGATCTTGCAGTTGGGAAGGAAGGGGAGAGTCCACATTAAAGCTGCTAGCATTTGAACACTGACTTCAGATGCCAGAATAGCATATTGTCTTGCAATTATTTCTTTTAGAGTTGATCCAGTGAACTTTCCTCCACTTTTGCAGTCCCACATCTGCTTTGTTAGACAGCTGTAACTGGTTTAGAGTCATTGTCATAAAAAAGAAACCTTTTTTCTTTCAAAGCAATCCGTAGCTTGGCAGGGAATAAAATGGCCACTTCAGCACTAGTGACAGAAAAATCTGCCTTTAATTGACAGAAATAGCTTTCTCTAGACTCTTGTTTAGTCACAATATCTGGGAATATGTATGCGCTGAAATACCCTGGGGGTTAGCATGTAGCATACAAATACAGTTTACTTTTATACTTGCTGTGTACTTGCTGTATACTTTTTTTTTTTTCCTTGCTGTGTTTCTCTCTGCATTCTCCTTTCTCTTCTGCTGTAACACTTCATTCAGGTTCATGCATTGCTGTGCTGCAGTGCTGTGTTGCAATCTCTCTCTCTCTCCTTTATCTTTTGCAATAAAGCACCTACTTTTTTTGTTTATTTGCTTATTTTTTTGCATTTATTTTTTTATTTTTTTTAGTTTCTCTGCTGGTAATTTTTCCAGGAACCTTGTCTCCTATTATGAACCAAAGAAATTTCAGAGGCTCAGATCTGACCTGAAAAACTTCATGTCTACTGAAATAACTTTGGGGAGAAAAACATAATTTGATTAGCTAGAACATGAAAACACAGCACAAACTCTGTATGCTCTCTTCTTACTCACAAAGCAATGCAGAAAACAGGCAAAACACATTTCAGCATTTTTTTTTTGTCATGCATAGTGAAATATTTTCCAAATCTCTAGGTGATTCTGCAGACTCAGCCTTTAGTAAGGGACAGTGTGGAGTTGCCTCTGGGCAGTGAGGATTGTAGGTTATTGCATCTTCCTCTGCAACCATTCTGTCTCCTGTTTTCTGCAAGTTCACATCAAACCATTGAGCAGAGAATTTACAAGCCATAAAACTGCATTATTCAGTTATGAAGTAACAGCCTCATCACCATGACTTCAGCAAGTGTTCATAAAAGCCAGAGTCAGATTTATAAGGAGAGGAATTGCCAGCTATGTCTAACATGTGGCTTGTAGTGACATACTTGCCAGTTTACATTAACCAACAAAGTGAAGTTCTGGTTAGGTATATTGCAAATGACCTTTCTTTACAAAGAGTAGATGGGTTAAAAACAGTCAAGCATTTCAAGTGGAGCACTTGGCTTATGGAGAAAGTATTGTCTGCTTGGATGTGGTTTTCATCATTGCAAGTGAACTTTCAGATTCTTTGTTGTTTTCCCAAAAGCCATTGTGATGTAGAAAGCTGTTATTCTTTCATGTCACAGCAAAACTGAGTTTGGTCACTATCCCATGGGTATTTTATCATTAAAAATAAACAAATTTTCCTGCAATAAAATTGCATGTTTCTTGAGTCAGGTGATTATAAATATTGGACTCAACTTTTAGTCAGGGTTTCTAAGGAGAAGCAATAACTTTTATTAGAGCAACTAATGTTCTTGAAAAAAAAAAAAAAAAACCTTTGGGGCATATTAACCTTTCTTCACGTGAAAAAGGCAAGTCAGTTCAAAAAAAAAAAATCATGTGGGAAATTAGGCCATCTCAGAGAATTGGTTACTGTTTATGAGTGGGACTATTGCTAAGAGAATATGCTGAGGAGGGGCTGAGCACATAGAGTGGAGTGCAGTTACCAGGATGCCTGTGCTGGCAAAGCCAGTTTTCATTTTCCCACCCTTGCTGTTCATTTCTGCTCCTCTTCATCACCCTGCAGTTTTTCCCATGCAACTGGTGGCACAGTGCTGGGAGGAGAACCAATGACATGACCGAGTTTGGGGGAAAAAGAAAAAAAGGAATTCCAAAAAGGAGGGGCCTTAGGCACTATTTCAGCTGTAGCTTGAGATACTGATTTGTAAATCTCATCAAACATGTTCTCCTCTTTGGATACTGCTTCAGTTCAACACCTGAGTGGTATGTTCGCACTCAGGGTAAAATGGAAAACAAAGGATTAACATTGGTCGGCCTAGGGAAGGGCTTGTGGCACTTTGCTTTGCTTTTCTCTTAATTGCTCTTCTTAGTTTTTGGAACACAGAATCCATGTTTTCCTTTTTCCGTTCCTTCAGGAGCTCACCAGTTCTACATGACCTTTCAAAACTTATTGCCAGTGGCTCAGAAAGTTCATTTATTCCCTTCACAGTTGAGGCTGCATTTCATAGCATGTATTAGTGGCCTGCAAAATATTAACGAAGAAACTAAACCATTCTTTTCCTTACAGGAATATGAAAAAGGGTGAAAGTCACTGATATTCCATATATCATACACATACATAGCTGGAGAGTAATCACTCTGATTATTCTGAATATTTTAAGAATTGCTGTGAGGCAAAAAATGGTTAGTGGAGTCTGGAGCCTGTTATTATGAATGAACTGTAACAAAGATGTTGCGAGGTCCTTCACATTATTTCAGAATAGCTGTTGCCTATTAACCATTCAAGGACCCTCTAGTATTGCAGAAGCTTTTCAAAGGCATTTAAAGATCATTAAAGGATTAATCATTTAAAGATCATTTAGAAGGCATTTAAAGTCATCTGTGTGACCCTGGAGGTCTTGTGAGGCCCATGACTGCCAATGTGGACACTTCAGTGTTCTACAGGTTAGTCCTGTATTGTTTCAATAGTCACAAAAATACCGTGCCTGTAATGTAAAATGCTGACACTCCATGTTAATATTAGTGTAATTCCAGTCATTGCATCTGGTTACATAAAATCCTGTAGCTCACAGAACAGTAGGACGTTGTCTCGTTTTTTGCTCAAGTGGTGATCTGGTGACATGAGCCAGCAGCAGTTTAAACAGACAACATATCTATTTCTGTTTGCTGTGATTGCCCATCTTTTCCTTCTCTGCTACTTGCAATTATTCGTCACAAAATTAAGAAAACATAAATACATCTGTTTTCATTTTCTAAGAATGTTGCTCAAAGTCTGATTCCAGACCATTGTGAAAATCATATAATCTGGAGCATAAAATTATACCCAACAAGGTTACAAATGAGAATATTTCCAAGAAAAACACTCAATACCTAATGAACTTAGCAAAGTTAATATTTTCTGACATTAGTATTTGGCTGAAGGTCACAGTGAAACGATTCTGGTTTGAGAGATGCTTTCTGTTTTGTTCTTCAATGCCTGGTGTGGTGCAGGCATGTTGATGCTGCCAGCACATTTGTGTGCTTCTAAGAATTTATTTCCATAGAGCGTTGCAGTGTGGAAGTGATGCTGAATTATGTTTCAAAGTAGAGATGTGGAACATAAAAAGGGGAATGGAAGTAATTCTTCATAAAGCAGCATCAGAAGCGTAAGCCTTATGACAGGGCAGTGCTCAGTACTTCTCGGAAGCGTTTGGAAGCGGTCTGAGTATTTGTTTTGCACTTCTCTTCATGAATGCAGGCAAAACCGAGTACAAACAGGCTCTTCTCCTAACTACTTCTAGCCTTCCTTTCCACAAATGTCTTTTGAATAGTGATCTCATAAAGATGCTTAAACAGATAAAAATAATGATATAAAAAAGAAAAAACTGGGTGAAAACATTTTAAGGCAGAAGTCAGTGACCTGCATAAAAAAAAATCATGTTGAATCAGAAATATTCTTACCAGTTTTTGTTTAAGAAAGGATGACAAAATTGTTTGTAACCCTATTATTTTTTGGTATTATCATTTGGTGGTTGCAAATTAGTAGTCTGTGTTTATGATTGTTAGTCATCGATTAGGATTCATTAGGATTGTACCCTTCCGTAGATATCATAGCACTCTGGCGAAGGGTAGAATAAATACATAAGGAGGTCATTGATGCAGAGCGGGCCTGTGGCAGGTGCACAGTCTGCATTTGCTATGGTGGAAGCAAAAGGTTTTTGCATTTTGTACAAATTGCTAAATGCAGATGGGCATGGGCCCTGCTATTTTGAGTACAATGAAGGATAATGATACACGTTATTAAAAATTGAAAGTGTTAAATGCTGACAGACTTTCACGTCTGCTGGAGCAGACTGTTGCGGGCTTGAGTGCATCCTGTCCTTTGAGGTGCTTGTGAGCTTACTGCAGGGAAAGATGCAGGGACCACCAGCAGACCTCTGTAACCCTCTTCCCAAGATAATCAGCACAGTCATTGGAACTGTGCTCTATCATTGGAATCATTGGAACTGGGAGCTCTAATTCTTGTTTCCCCCATCCAAAATTCCAGTTTGAATGCATATTTCATTAAATTCAAGCAATTGGTTATTTCATTATTTATTTTTTTTTTCAAAAGCTTGCTGCATTTATTTTTGTTAGCCTCTCAAAGCATTTATCAAATCCAAAAGATAGTATAAGTTTTTTTATTGATTTTATCATAGCTTCCATTTCAAATAAGACAATTCTTACTTACTTCTTTCTGTTAAAATTGCTTGGAAGTCAGTTTTATGCTGGCATATCAGAAAATGAGACCAGTTATACTTCAGAACAACACTTCAAAGATTTTATTGATTTTTTTTTTTTTTCCAGAGGAATGTTTCATCAAGGGCTTGCAGTGAAGTTCTTTCTTCAACACTTGTGGTGATATATAGTGCTTTAAAAAGGCAAAACGTTGTCTTCTTAAATGATTGACCTTCTAAGGAAAAGGCATCAGTGACTGAAGAGTTTTGAATATATAGAATAAGTTGAAACTTAAGTAGATCAGTTAGTAATGCAGATTTTTCCTCTTATAGTATACAGATCTATATACTTGCAAGAAGCAAAATGTGCAGGTAGTTTTCAGTTAAAGATATCTTCTTTGAAACTATTGTGTGGTCACCTTGTCTTTGTGTGTGCATTTGTGTGCATGTGTGTGAATGCGTGCACATTTTAATCAAAGAAATCTGAATGTCATAATGTGGTGAGCATTTCATTTTGGTCTTTTTTAAAAGAGCTTATAAAGGAATATATTTTTAGATATTCTTTTTTTCAGGTGTAATGTGTATTTTTACACAAGATTAAACTCAAGAATACATGGAAAGTCTTATGTGTTTATGGGCAGAGAGCAGGGTGAGAGGGAGCAAGGACATTTGAGGGGTAAGCACGGTGTTGGATGAGATAAGGGTTTTATTGCTAGTCTTTCAGGATCTGGCTGTATTACGAGAGACACAGTGGCATGGCACAGTTATGCATATTCCCAGAGGAATGCTGATAAACCTCGTAACATGCCAACGTAGAGGGGGTACATGGTAGAAGTGGTTCAGCGAAGCTATCTCAGAAACATTTATAGTGCTTTTAAATAACTTTGTAGGATTATTAATCATATCCATATGCCTCTAAAGCTAGACTCAATTCTTCACTGTGTCCTGGAGCTTATCTTTGTAATTCTGTGTATGGATTGAGAAATCCTGTGCTGACCACTGTGCTCCTGGGGACTAGCAGGAGGCAGCCACCTCCCAGCACACCCCAGCCCCTGCAAGGGTGCTGTCCTCTTCCAGGGCCCGCTGGCACTACAAGAACCCTGTGGTGGGACAGGTCTCGGGAGGAAGGGTTGCCTCAGCTCTGCTCCTCTCAGTCCCGTTGAGTGTAACATCTCCTATGAAGACTTCATTAATTTCCTTCTCTCTCTCTCTTTCTCTCATTTATGACTGCTACACTTTGACAGCTTGGGATGAGTTTTTGGGAGTTAGATATCTGCTGTAGGCCATATTGTTTTAATTATTTTTTTTGGAGAAACAGTGAGGAAAATTTGGGGTATTTCTGAGAATAAAACTCTTGAAGAATATGTTTTTGTTTTTGTTTTTGTTTTGATCATGATAACTGTGGTGACTTTGCTTGACTGGATATAACTCCTCCATACTTTGCTGGAGACCTGAAATTTGTCAGGGGATGGTTGGTCGTGGGGATGTGAGGCTTTACACTTGTCTGAGTGAAAAGCTGTGTGTTTGTAGCAGTGCAGATCATGTCCTAGTTAAGGCTGAAGAGGGTTTTCTCTGTGGTTGCACCAGACCAGGTGTGTTCCCCAGACCAGACCAGGGAGCCTCAGACAGCATGTAGTTCCCTTGACACCCCTGCAGACTTAGTGGAGTAGGGGATCACTGATCGGCGTAAGGGAGGCACCATGGCCACCAGTGTGCACCAGCAGGATGGTGCTGCTCCGGAGAGGGCCCTGCCCTCTGCTCCTCTATCGAAAAGCGGTGGGTGATGTGCAGTCATGTGCTGGGTATCTCATCTCCAGCAAGATGCAGGGGCTGAGACATGCAACCAGCCATTGCTGGCCACTGCAGTGTTTAGGCTTTAAGTTTCACTCCTCACAAATTCCTGACTCCTGAACTGTACTACTGGAGCAGAAATGTGGTCTTCAAAACTCAGAATACCCAAACTGGCTGCGTGAAGTTGGAAATCAAACTCCTGCCATTAAACCCAGCAGCAGTGGTCACTCACGGCGGGTTTCCTCTTTTCGCGTGTGCCCAGTTTGAGTCTGCCTCTGATCTGTGTAAGTACTTGCTGAATTTATCTGCAGCTGCTAGCTGTGCGTTGAGTGTAGAAAATACTGCTACTACAGAAACAAAATGCTGGATCGCTGCTTTGTGCCTGGACCCTGTCCATTCTGCATGCTGAACACTGTGGGGAGATACAGCATGTGGCCACATAATTTTTGGCACTTGGGAAGAAAGGGAGCATGAGTGAGGTCTGATGGGCATCTCTAGTCTGATGCTGTGTAGGTCTTCAGTGCTCAACTTAAAACCTAATGCTGTTCTTTCCATGGTGTGTGTGTGTGTATCTGTAAGGTGGATAGATATATACATACCTATTTATGTCCACGGGTTTCTGTGCGTCAGGTGAGATGTGCTGTGATCTGTGTGGGGATGGGGGAGCCATGGTTGTGTGTGCTTCACATCACCTGAAGCTAATGTTGTGCCGGTGCTCATGGGAGGGAGCACAGCCCTTCTTTCCCCAGCTCACCCCATAGCTACCTCCCACCAGCACCTGCCCCGAGCAGGGTAAGAGCATTGCACTCACACGGGGGTAGTAGTCACTTCCCAAGATGTATCTTGACATGTCCTACACTGCCCAGAACACAAATGGAAGTTTGAGGGCAAGGTAACCGATACACACCCCTGGAGAGATGTTAGATGAAGTAGGCACTTTGTCTCATGAAATTGAAATGTATGCAGATGGCGTTTCTTCTTACATAAAGGGTGGTCACATGGAGCAGGGACTGGCAGTCACATTTATCCTTATTAAAAAGCGGACAAAGAGCCAAGGCTTGTTGTGGTCCCACAGCAGCACCAAATGGTGGCAGGGGAAAAGAAAATCAAGTCTTACTCTTTTTAACCTTTTTATTCCTCTTAAGCTGTGCTTGGCTGAGGACAGCTCAGGTAAGGAACAAAGGATACAGAAATACCTGCAAAATCCAAGCTTGTGCTAAGAGCTCAGAACAAGCAGTCAGACCTTCTGGTTTTTGAAAAAGAGGCAGAAACAACACATTCTTAGCAAATCTGCTAAAGTTTTCAGTTCTGTCAGGTCTTGTAGTCTGTAACAGCTAGTGTCAAGTCTATTGGAGGCACAGGAGGTCTGTGTATCTGATTTTGAGTTAGCCTAGGGCAAAAAATGTGGTCTTGTCCAGAAGAAAAAGAATAGTGAATCTTTTTTTTTTTTTCCCTTGCACAATTAGGAGGGACCAAGGTATTCCAAGGCTAATTTAGTTCTCTGTCTCTCACTAAAACTTAATACAAACCATTCACTTCAAGTCATGTATGAGAAACCGTCCTTATTCCAGAGTGGGTAGCATGTTGGCCACAGGAAGCTGATCTATTTCTCCTTAAATCTGACTTGCTCTTGTTATAGAGGTGATGCTAAATTACAGAAGCTAGTTAAAACATTTGTCAGCAATCCACAAGATCCTTAGAGCCCTCTCAATGACAGCAGGTGCTGGCTGTCCCCATCTTGACCAAGGTACCTGGCTGTGGTGAGGGGCACTTCAGGTACGAAGGTCCTGCAGGTCTTTAGGCCTTCCCAAGACCTCAGTGGAACAGAGCAGATGGTGCCTGTGGTGCCCTGAGAGGAGCTGGAGCAACCAGCATCACTGTTCCCTCACCAGCTTCCTCCTGCTCAAACATTACTGCATTACTGTACCAAACAATGGGCATTCGAAAGTGAGACAACTCAGGTCGTCCAGCCAGGAGATAAGCATCTTCATTAATCATGAAACCACTGAATGTAAATGGAGCCTATGTGACAGGTTTTTGCAAGATGCCTTACTTTCAAACGGTTAAAATGAAAGACATGACCGTGTTCAGCATGTTCATATCCCAGACCTGAATTTGTTTAGGTTACATTCCCCAAAGAATACCCAGCCTTTTCCTCCACCACAAGTATGGTCAGGGATCGTCTTTGTCCTGAGTGCTGTATGAAAAAAAAAAGACGTAGTTACCCCAAGCAGCTGGAATCCAACACAAGCAATGGCAGTCTCAAACAAGTTAGCATAACAAGCAGATGGACTGACCTGGCCGTTGTAAAGTTTTCATAGGTATTACGTGCAGGAGTGTAAGAAATTATAAACAAGCTGAAAATACAGACAGGCAGTATTTTGTTTTCTTCAATCCAAAGCTGCACAGTGAGTGCAGTGACTCTCGCATTTGTTTGGCAGGTCAACGTGAGCTGCAGCAGAGGCTGCGGTTGGACCCGTGTTGTGCTTTGTGTTAGTGTGTTTTGGCTGGGTGCCTCATGCTCTCTGCTGAAGGTAATGCTTCTTCTTCTCCACGTGCTTGCGCCTGCCCACAGAGGTTTGCATGCATAATTATCTGGACATTACCTGCTTGCCGGAGCAGCAACAGATGCTGAAATACTTCTGTTTGGTCTCTTGTGCAAATTACTGGTGTTACCACTGACATAAGTGACAGGCATATCGAGGGAGCCAGATGGGTCTGGGATGTTTGCCTCTCCCATCCCCTTCTAGAGAAAGGTGGAATCCTGACTGTGATAGCCACCTGATCCTTAAATAGGCCAAATGTGTCCATATTCAGGGTTTATGTCAACTCTGCAACTCAGTCTTGAATAAGGGAAAGCACGCAAACAGGGAATTTAAGACTCTTGCCCCTGAAAACCATGAGCATGGCCTTTTAAAATAAATCATTACCACAGTTTTGGTTTTAAGGCACCTCAAAAGGACTTACAGGAGTGATAAAACATAAAGACCTTTTTATTAGAGTTCTACCTTTGGAAAAAACAAGGCTTCTGCAAAGGTGATATCTCCCTTAAAGTCAAAAAACTGAATCCCCTTCCTTGGGGCATTTCTTGCCTTGGAAAAAAAAAAAAAAAAAAAAAAAAAAAAACTTTTTATTGTGTTTCACCTTGGAATAATTTTTTTAAAGTTGCTATTGTTTGCTGACTATAGTATAGCAGAGCTCCAGGACTTGAAGCCAACACACTCTTCATTTCCACTATTGAGTCTTGTTTGTTTTTTGTGTTTGTGTGGACATAGATGTGCAGGACCTCATACTTTCATCAAGACAGCTTTGTCAGATTAGCATCCTGACCTGGGCTCTGGACTTCAGGACCTAGAGCAAACCAAGTGATTTGTGAGTGAAATAGTGTCATCATCCCTTTGTCCATCACAGGCAGAGCTACAAGCATTCCTTAACACAGGATGCGTACTGCAATTACAATACAGCCCATTACTTTATTTTTTGACAACTGAATGTGCACAACCTTATCGCTGCTAAGACAGATAATTCTGGAAGGCAAAGGAGCAAATTTTGCATATATTATTCATGCTTGTTAGAAAACAAAGTGAATGTGGTGAAACTTGGGTTCTTCCAGGCACTTAGGTTCATAAATAACTTCAGAGATGTCAGTGGAGGCACCAAGATCAGTTGAGAGACTTCAAATCCCTTTTGGAAATGACAGAAAGTCTCTTCACCTCATTCTCAACCTGAGGATAGATTAAGTCCTATGAATAGCTGCCTCCCAAGCTCAAAAATATTGTTTATTGAATATGAACTTACAGAGACTTCTACTTAAAATAAAAATCTTTTTAATGCGTTATTCCTGACTAAGTGTGATCTGAACGTCTTCAGAATCTCAAGGACCAAGTGCTGTGTCCCAGAGCAGTTTTCTGTGTCTTGCATTATGAAGCCAAGGTACTGCTGCAAATGAAAAATTCTGCATGCTTTTTTGAAATCTTCTTTTAAAGGATTAGAAAAAAACTATCTCCCTTATAATTGAACCCTATGTCCCTGTAAAACAATTAAAAATGGATTTTTTCTGAAAAAAATACAGAACAGAACAAAATAAGTTTCTCCTATAATAGTCACAGACATCTTTGTTGCATGTCTGCTGCTACTACTTCTGTTTTAAAACATTCTTTGGATTGCACAAATCTTTACAATTCTGCCACCAAACTGGGAATTAGACTATTATTTCTAATCTTCATTTTTTTATCTAATATTGGAATTGCCTTGTTATGTTATGTTGACCCTTCCATTTCTCTAACTGTAGGTACCCTTTGAAAGGCACATTAAAACTACTGATGACAGCAAGATTAGATAATATTGTGTTAGTGACTGTTTCTTCTACACATATCAACCTTTCCATCAACTGAATGAACACTGACAAATGTGTGCTTTCCAGTGCTTAGGATTCCGAGTAGAATAAGTGGATATAATTGCTCATCTGTTTTTCTGCTTTTTGGCTATGCATGTACTTTCAAAGCAGAGTGTGGGAAACATGGTTGGGGCCCATAATGAATGGTGGCAGATAATGGTTATAGTATCCGTCAAACACGTATGCTGTCACCCTGGATAAAGTTGAAGGAAAGATGTTGACCATTTTGCTAATAATTTCTGGGAAAAGATGGGGTTAGAAATTAATGCATCTGGGATCTCCTTTCTCTGCACTCATTTTCCGTTGAGTATTTTGTTGATGTGAAGAGATTTCCAGTTTAAATATCATGTATGGTCCCTGAGATCTGGTTACGTCCTATTCAGCCAACAGGAGCTACTACTGAATTCCTCCCCTGCCAACCCTTCTCAAAGTGCTGCTTTACCACAGCCTTTGGAGAATTCAATTAATGCCTGAATCCAGTGGAGAAATCATGCCATCACTTTTTGATAGCATTTTAATTAGTTTTGCTCATTATCCCTGAAGGCATCTAGAAGAAATCTGATTCATGAACATATACTCCATATTGCTGCTAAAGTCAAGCTGGGAGAAATTCCTGTGTTTACTTATTATTATTTCCCTATAAGAAACCAAAGTGCCATATCTCTTTCTCATATATTGATATCTGCTAACACAAATATATTCACACACACACACACACACACACACACGTATCCGTATACACATTTTATCAGTTGTGTCCTGATCTCTGATCTTCACATTTAAGGTCTAAAAAAGCCGATTTGGGCATTATCTATTTCCCACATGTCTCTCTGAACCCTCTTATTAAGATACTCAGTCTGAAACCAAGAAACCAAAAGTGGGGCTGGCCTTGGAAAACGCTCACCGTGAGCTCTTGCCCTGGCAGAAAGTCAGGTGCTTGCTGTTCTTACTAGGTTATTCTCCCTGTTCTGCCACTGTGTTACTGCATGATCTTGAACATGCCACTTAGACACTGCAGTACTAAAACTTTGGGTTCTGTTTGCTGGTCTGTGTGCCACTGCCAAATACTGTGGTGTATGGTTTACAGAATCCTAGAATCCTACAATCATTTAGGTTTGAAGGACCTCCAAGATCATAAAGTCCAACTGTTAACCTAGCACTGCCAAGTCTACCACTAAACTATGTCCCTAAGCACCACATCTACACGTCTTTTGAATCCCTCCAGGGATGGTGACTCAACCACTTCCCTGGGCAGCCTGCTCCAATGCCGCACAACCTTTCAGTGAAGAAATTTTTCCCAGAATCCAAACTAAACCTTCCCTGGCACAACTTGAGGCCATTTCCTCTTGTCCTGTCGCTTGCTGACTGGGAGAAGAGACCAACCCCCAACCCTGCTACAACCTCCTTTGAGGTACTTGTAGAGAGTGATAAGGTCTCCCTGAGCCTCCTTTTCTCTAGGCTAAACAACCCCAGCTCCCTCAGCTGCTCCTCATAAGATTTGTTCTCCAGACCCTTCATCAGTTTTGTTGCCCTTCTTTGGACATGCTCCAGCACCTCAATGCCATTCTTGTAGCAAGGGGCCCAAAACTGAACACAGTACTCGAGGTGTGGCCTCACCAGAGAGGAGTACAGGGGGATAATCACTTCCCATGTCCTGCTGACCACTCCATTTCTGATACAAGACAGGAAGCTCTTGGCCCTCTTGGCCACCTGAGCATGTTGCTGGCTCACATTCAGCCTGGCTGTTAACTGATACCCCCAGGTCCCTTTCCTCTGGAAAGCTTTCCAGCCATTCTTCCCCCAGCCTGTAGCATTGCACTGGCTTGTTGTGCCCCAACAGTTGCAGGACCTGGCACTTACCCTTGTTGAACCTCATACAATTGGCCTTGGCCCATTGGTTCAGCCTATCCAGAAAAAGGTTGTAAGGGGAAAGGCAGAGGTAACAGAATATCTCAGTATATAGTAGCTAAGAAGTTGAGCAAGCAAGATAGAGACAGTTGGAAACCAATCTTCATTCATTCTGCTGTTCACAGAACTGTTGTTTCTAACCTAACATGTTCTGGCTTCGGGATATAGCTGCTTTCCTGCCGCAAGTTATAATGGATGTTCATGATGCTCCCTTCTGGTTTTATCATCTGTGAACTGTTTGTTCAACAATAACATATTCGTTGATTCTTGGATACATATCAAGATCTCTTACTGTTCTCCATTTTTTTGCTGCTTTTTTGATGACATTGTGAGTATGACCAGCTGATGATTATGGATTTAAACAGGGATTTGGATTTGCTTTGATTAGGTTATTGAGTAGGTAGTTAAATGTTGTCCATTATCTCAAAAATGCTCTGAAATTTCTTCATTAATGTTTTGAAAAGAGGGGATTCCAACTTTTACTTCTTTTTCTCAAGCCATTTTATCCTTCTTCAGCCATAGTCTTTTCAAATGAGGATACTCCTGAATCCTCCCAAGACCCTTCTGGGTATTACTGTTGTGTGCATTCGCACCTTTAAGAACAAACAAGAGATATGACAGTAGAATAGAATAGTTCAGTTGAAAGGAACCTTCAAAGGACATCATCAAGTCCAACTGACAGACCACTTCAGGGCTAACCAAAAGTTAAAGCATAATAATGAGGGCATTGTCCAAATGCCTTTTGAACACTGACTGCATGTGGCATCAACGACCTCTCTATGAACCCTGTTCCAGTGTCTGACCACCCTCACAGTAAAGACATTTTTCATCATGCCCAGTCTGAACCTTCCCTGGAGCAGCTCTGTGCCGTTCTCTTGTGTGCTACCATTGGTCCCAGGGAGAAGAGACTGGCGCCCTCCTTGGCTCTTCCCTCCTCAGGGAGCTGCAGGGAGCAGTGAGGCTGCCTCGCAGCCTCTTCTTCTCCATACTGGTCAACCCAAGGGTCTTCAGCCTCCCCACATAACAACTCTTTTCACAATGTTATTCATCAGCTATTGCATCAGTGATGCATATGAAATATGGGTAAGCAACTTAGTTACAAGTTGTAAGTTATAAGGCCAGCTACGGCCTAAGTTTTTTCTCCTTCTAGATGATTTGCTACAGAAATCATTTCTGTTTGGGAAATTATTTATTTTAGTACTCCATACAGCTGGTTGATTGTTACAAAAAAAATCAATTTCAAGCACATTTTTTACCCTTTCATTCTGGAAATTTAATAGTATGCAAAGGATTTGCAGAAGCAAACCCTGTAGGAAAAAGTGCATTCAGTTTTTTGATCTTGAGATCTTGGTCCCCAAGTCAATTATGAATCTCTCTCTCTAACACAGTTACAATGTCCAGATGTGAAAGGTTGTTAATGATATTGTGGTAGAACACAATTGTTATCAGACAAATGCTTTAAATAATTTGAATGCAGTCACAGATACAAATACACATCAACAGCATATATTTTCATGTTTGGGTGCATGGAGTTAAGACAAAAATAACATAGCCCATGGTTTCTCCTGAGCAGAAGCATACAAGTTCTGCATAAAACATCACATCCTGAAGAGTAGCAAGTCCTTCCTCTTTGATTCTATGTAATGCTTACAAAACATCAATAATTTTTGATAATATGGCTTCTGTTATTTTTGTCTGTATTTTACGGGGAAAAAAAAAAAAGGCTTTGGAGTTTTTTTAAGGAAAAGCAATTTCAGAGATTAATACATATTTTTAGCAACCACTTTCTAGTAATAAACCCTCCAGAATAATGAAAAATGAGGTAAAGTATAAATGATTGATGATTAACGCTGGGGGGTGGGGGTTGTTCCTTTATGAGTTTGATTAAGAGGTCTATTAAAACCACATACAACTTTATAAATAACAATTGAGTCTTTATAGTCAAGTTAAGATGTCACTTTGGAAAAAAGAAAAGCTTTAGCATTTTCCACCTCCCTTTCTCCAGCTACTTTTGCACTCATTTTGACATAAGTACAGCCACATTCTTCAACCAATTTCTTTCAAAAGAATCAAAATAAAAAGATGATTCTATCTGTAGTGACGCCACTTCTGGAATACTCTTTTTTTCAACATTTAAGCTGCTACCTCTGAATGGACACAGATTATTGAACAAAAGTAAGGTAATACAGAGAAATCTTCAATCTCTCAGGGTATTTAAAATAACAGCTTTCTTCTGCCTTTAAAGATGAATAGTTTTGGTGAGAAGTGTTCAACTCCTTTGATGTTTAAATATTAGATATTATAGCTCTTCCAGACAACATTAAACAGAAATGATATCTCAGTTCAAATCATAATGGTTGAAAAACTTTTCTCACTAATGTGTTTGCCAGCTGAAGGACCTTGTGCACGTCTGCCTGATTGTCACACTAAAACACTTAGTGCAGAGAATATGAGGTGTATGTTGCTTGCAGCTTAAATATGCTTCATAGTCAAGGACTTGGTTTTCTATTTTGTATTTTTTGTCATCATCTTTAGATCTTATAAAAAAGATCCAAAGAGAGTCTTTGTATTGACTTCAGTAGCGTTTGAACTGGGAACGTAGGAGTCTGAAAAACACAGTTATTTTGCTAAGGAGTTGTTTTCCTTGATTTCTTTGGCCAAATATTGATTTTGCTCCCCTGTGTGCTCTGAATGCAACTTGGAATTAGTGTCTACTTTTATTAGAAGACAGCTTTAAGATGAGGAGCAGTGTCATGTCTTTCCTAAGCATCTTTATAGAAACCAGCATCACAGCTGCAAGAAGAGCTTTGCAATCTGTGTTTGTTAATTACTGCTACAAAATGCTCAGAATAAAGTATTTATGACTCTTGCTTATGGGTTTCCTTAAAAATAAAAGGGGTCCAGCCCTGACATCTTATTTACACGCAGACAGAAAACCAGTTAAGTCAGGTGTGTTTTAGCCCTTTTTCATTTTCCCCTAGGTGTTCACTTCCAGAAGACCAGTCGTCTAAATTTTAGTAGTCTTGCCAGTGTCTTTCATGTGTCCTTCTTGCACTCATGGATCCCTCATAAGAAGTAGTGAGGCTACTAAAAATCCATTTGTGAAATTCACTGAGATGACTCAGCCACAAAGAGGAGAGACCTGATGAAAATACTTTGTGCACAAAAGATTTTGATTTTTTTAAGCCATTTCACCTAGTCTAAGTAAAATAATTTACCTTTCCTTGCAAACGTTCTCTGCTATCCTTAGACTGTTAGAGCTGTTTCATTTTTCTACTGGCAAACACTAGATAAAATTAGTAATGAATGTTCAGTGACTGTTGCTTTTTATATATTCCTGTTACTTATCATAGTTTCAGTGATCTGTTTTTCATGCTCCTTCTCCACTTCTTTTCCTGTCCTACCTCTTGTCATCATGGCAACTTCTACAGAACGGCTTTACATAATCATATGGCGCCCAGTTCAGAAAAGACCTTGAATCTTGAGAAATGCAATTTCCTGCCAACATACATTTTAAGAGCAGCAGTCAATGTTATAGAGATATCTTTTCACTGGAGGTGTCCCCAGGCAATTATAACATACTCCTTTACCAACCCCAGCGGAAGACCAGAGAAGCTGTGGGCATGGATGTCCTAGATCTTGCAGAGAAGGGTACCTTTTTTTTTTTTTTTTTGGGGGGAGTGGGCGGTGGATGGGGGGGTGGGAAGGAGGAGGGAGGTAGGGGCGGGTATTGTGTATCTATGGTTAAGTTAGGTGCAAAGATGGTCTGGACCTTGATATGTTCAAAGAGGTGTAAATGAGAAATGTGTTGTCTATCATTACGACCAGTGATGCAAACAATTTAGTAGTTGTCTTCGTTTGTAGAAGGAGAGGAGGGAAAGGAAGGAAGTCTCACACAGTAGATGATGCGATTGATCAACTTGTTAACTAATATAGCAAATTCCCATCTGTTTATATGGTTTATGTCTTTCCCAACCATGAAAATGAGATGGGGCAGAAGAGAAGCACAGAAACAAAATCCAGCATGAATGAAAAATTGAAGCCCAATCATGTTACTGCTGAAACTAATGCAACTTCAAAGATAAGATCATGTCCTAAGAGAGAGACGACATGAACATCCACAAATACCATCCTCCCCTAATTCTGTTTGGCAAGAACACTGGGGGCTTTTCTCTCCAGATTTCTGTTTTTCATTCAGAATGTGCTTAAGCCCCTGTGTGTCTTCTGTAATAATCAATTTCCTTTTTAATGACAAGCAGGATCTAGAATAAAGGATATTATAACAAGAGAGCCTTTCATAATAACTAATTGCAACTTGATTGTGGTTTGAGGTTGTTTTTTTTTTTTCAGCTTCTGTCTGCTTCGTTTCTTTTATTCATGCTGGCAATGGCAGTGAGGGGGGAAATAAAACATTTCAAGATCCAGCCTATTCTGATAATTGTATTACTTCCTGTGAAAACATGAAGACTTAAAAAAATACTTGTGCTATGTGCAGATTCTTTGCAATAATAATGCTCTGCCTCAGTTCTTTCTGAGGTTTCTATGAAAGAAGTAGCTGAAGTAGCTTTACTTCTGGTAGAAGCACTGTCTATGGTTACTTTAATCGATATTTACTTTCAGTAAGAGAGCTTTTTCAAGTAATGGGAGTAAAAATAGTCTTCTATTAATCAGTGTAAATGCATAAGCCTGTACAAAACTATTATAATTTAATCATAGACTTACTTATTAATATATATGTATATATACCAGGAGCATACATGCTCAAATGTATTAGCTGTGTACCCAGATTCTCAAAAATAGTTGTGAATATTTAGTACCTGCATGCATGGAAATTAAAATGATCAATATTTTGACATCTACCACTGTACCTGCTGCTCCACGTTATGCTTCATGAAAAGCTGTTATAAACTGCTAGAAAATACCTATTACCTCTTCTAAACATGGGATCAGGAATAATTTGTGTTCAGTCAGTCTGTGTTTGGTAACTCTTGGATGTGGACTGTGACAAATTTTGAGGGTAAAGCCCTGCAGAAAATGAAGTGCTTTCAGGCTCTTGGGCACCTAAGAAGAGATGCAAAATTTTAGTAAGAATATGATGCCCAAGTGGCATTTTTGGATCTAGCCACAATTTGTGTGACAAAGAGTACAAGTGATAATAAGTGTATTGATTCTCTTGATAAAATGATCCAGTGTCCAATTTCTCTGAATTGTAAATTTTGTCTGAATCCCAAGATAACTTAAAATTCCCTCTGTAATATCTCTTCAATGCTTAGTCTCTTACGACAGCAGTTTTTTTCCCATTATATTTGTCAACAACTAGCATAATGGAGCCTTGGTCTTACTCTGCTTTAAATGTTTATTAACACTACCACTAATACTACGATGATGATAGCAGTTTATAGCTCTAACATGTCTCTTGTCTTTTCCAGAAGCCAAGAAATCTCCCTTCGCTTATCTGCCACTGTTGAATTTGGAGAGTAATACTGCCTTTAGTGTCTTTCCACTAACCTTATATATTTATGGTAATGTCAAATGCTTTGACAGCCTTTGCCTCTTGCTCCTTTATTATCAGAAAGAAAAAACAATCTGCAGGCTTCTTGGTAATCAGCCGTGCATTATGTTCTCAAGAAAGTCATTCTTAGCAAACTTTATTCCTCTTTAATAGTTGGTCCAGCTTTTGAGTTCTTGTTTTTTTGAGGGGAGGGAGCAATTAATCCCTACATCCGTGCTGTACAGTCTCACTGTTTTTCTACTAAGAAAAAATCACCTTTTTATTTTTATTTTTGTTTATTTCTCTCTTCATTATATCCCGTTTCAAGACTGCAGTGGACTCAACTTTTGGTCCTTCTTTAATATCTCTTTTAACAATGTGGCAGTGGACTTGACTTTTTGTTCTTCTTTAATATCTCTTTTAACAATGTGCTATTGTCATTGTGCTTTTTTGGAACCAGCTCATCCAAACTCAGTTTATTTGAGCTGACTCTTTTGCCCTTGGATTTCTCGACAAATTGTTATATTACATGAAGACTGATAATTCTGAGTCTTGACACAAACAACAACCTGTACTTAGAAAATGTACTCAATACATATCTAATTGATTCATAGGCTTTTAATGACTAGTTAGTATTTCTTTCAGGATTTGCTTCTTATGCTTCTTAAAAGCAGTGTGTTTATGGCTATATGGAAATATTTCAGATTATTCAAGGAGGAAAAAAGGAAACAAACTCAAATATTATACCCAGGAATCTGCTATTGATAATATTTTAGGTGAATTTTGAATTAAGGGCCTGAAACTATCTCTGTGATGATGTCCGTAATGAATCATAGAATGGTTTGGGATGGAAGGGACCTTAAAGACCATCTAATTCCAGTCCCCTGGACATGGACAGGGACACCTCCCACTAGACCAGGTTGCTCAAAGCCCCATCCAGCCTGGTCTTGAACACTTCCAGGGATGGGGCACCTCAGCCTTTCTTCATGGGAGAGGTGCTCCAACCCCTTGATCATCCTTGTGGCCCTCCTCTGGACTTGTTTTAATATGTGATATTAAAGGAGTAACATCCGTTCTAAAAAAGTCACAAGTGTTCTAGCATCTCAGTAATTCTATGGGGTAGACTATGCATTTTAATGTGAAACTCTTAGTTCAACATCTGTGTTCTAGTTTGGTATACAGTAGTGGAAACTTTGGTCAAAAGATGTGAGCAAGAAAAGAAATAAAAAACAACCTGACAGGGATTACATCGCCCATGTTGACATGGGCACTGATCATTCTGGTAAAGGAGTAGGTGTTTATTGCTGTTCTACAGTAAGGCAGGGAGTTCAAGGTCCTGTTACTGCCTGAAGAAGAGCAGTTGATCTCACCACGAGCTCAATCCCAGGCCAGTTCCAATTTAGTTAGCCAGACAATACTGATTCACACCAGTTGATGATCTGATGTTTCGTTTGAGTCATACAAGTGTCCCCAGTGCAGGTATATGAGACTTTTGAGAGTGCCCTACTGCCTGTTTTGTTTTCTTTTTTGAAAATTATAACCCCACTAAAATGTGAAAAGTATTGAGTGAAATACATATATTTGGCTGAATTCAGTTCTAATTGCTAGGCCAGAGAGGCATGTTTTAAATTTTTCTGATATCAACATAGCCAATTTAGTTCAATTTATCATGACTTCAGTGTATCACTGTGCTAGGCATTTATTGCTCCTGCTGTTTCTCAGATTCTGCATCTTGTTCTTACAGTTTTCTCTTCCCCCTTTCATCTCTTACTGTGGTTAGATCCTCAGCTGGTGTAAGTAGCTGTGACCGCTGTAAGGATGCTGCTGATTTACACAAGCAAATGTTCTGGTTCCAGATTGTCTTGCTGCTTTATGAAAATGGATATGGCGAATGAGCTTCATCTGTAAATGTCTGATCTAAGTTTATTAGCATTCTAATATGTCTCAGACAAGTATTTTTAAGCGTGTTTTCATTTTATTTCGTAGGAGAATTTTATGTTTATTCTTTCTTTATTACTTAAATGTTGTGTTGAAGAAACAAATTGTCCATTGAGATGAGTTTAGTGGAGCATTTGTTTCTTTCTTGACAGAACATTTCTCTGCATCCATTAAAAAGTGGGAGCAAAAAAATAGAAAAGGAGTTTATTTAAAGCTTTATGTATGAAATAGCCAAGTAAATGTGCATATGGGTAGAGTTGATTTGGCAGGTTGGGGATTATCAGTCCCTTAATTAAAGGGAATGAATCAGAAAGACAACTTGCTGCCTTTACTTTGCAGCTATATATCAGAAAAAACGTACCCCCGTGTTGGCCACCCTTGTCAGGCTGTGACCTGTGGGCTCTCTGGAATTTCAGGTTTCTTTTGAGGAATGCCATTGCCTTCTGCCAGTGAGTGCTAGTACTGACACTGCTGGACCCAGAAGGGAGGGAGGGAGAAAGGGAGGAAGGGAGAGAGGGAGGGAGGGAGAGCCGCCTTCTCCTTGCCAAATATTTGCTGCACAAATCTTGATAATGTTTGCTCATGTCACTATGGATTTGAGAAATACTTAAGGACCTGTAATGCTGAGGGAGCATGAATATTGACAGCCCATGCAATAGCATGCTCCATCACATCACTAGCCCATGAGGCTCTCAGGGAGCAAAGCAAGGGATGATGGCTCCAAAATTCTGCCCAATGTCTTCTACACTGAAAGAATGAGGACTGAGTTGGAAAATCTAGTGTATGGAAAGCAAGTGTGGTGAAACATCTTGTTGAAATTCTCCCACTGCTGCTGCAGCTTCCCTGAGCTAATGTCCCCTATGGGTGTAGCCAAGTTCAGCATCTCACCAGTCATTGCAGCTTCAGCTGCAAGCAGTTAGGAGAGAAAAGGCTGATGTGGAAGGAATCAGTCTTCATAAAAGCAGGGGAGGTTTACAATGTTGCAAGTCTGTTTTAGTAAAAAAAAAAATCACAGGTGAGGTTTTGGAAACTGTTGTGAGATCAGGAGCATCTTGTGAGAATGCAAAACAAAACAAAACAAAAAAAAATAACAACAACAAAAAACAACCAGCAAACCAACCACTTTAAATGAATCAAACCAGTACACAGGCCAGCAACTGTAGGACAGTTGTGCAGAGCTAAATAAAACACTATTTACACTGCTCACAACTGATTTTAGTAGCACACAATGCAGATGTTATTTACCAAAGATGTCAGTTATTTAATTATAGTTTGTACTAGAAGATTCTCAGAGTCATCACTGTGGTACTTCCTTAATTACAGCCTAAGCTTCAACAACAACGACAAACAACAGAACATTTCACCCTAGGGAACCCAAAAATGGTTGTTGCCATTTCATCTTATTGAGTCCTCTTAAATGTCTGCTGTAGAGTTGGACTTCTGAAGTCTAAATCAAGAAAGGTTCAAAATTTTGTCTTTTGATGGACAGTTCTCCCACGGAAAAGACTGATAAACTCAGCAGGAATGACTGAAGTGCAAACAAAACAAAACAAAACAAAATAAAACAAAACAAAATAAAACAAAAAGCTGTCTAGAATTTTTGCGACCAAATAGAAACTGAAAAAATACATTTTTGACACCAAATTTCTAGTAAATCATGTTTTCATATTTGTTCTGCCAAGCTGATTTTTTTTTTTCTCTTTCATGGGTCAAACATACAAACATTTTTCCTCCTTTGGGCAAAGGTTCAACCTGGCAAGAGTGAAGTGGCTTGTAACTGTTATTTTCCTGGCTTTAAATGCAATAAAAAAGCTTTTAATATTCCTTATTTTTTTTTCCTCTGGAAACTGACTAAACTGTAGCTTTATACAGTAGTATGGTGAATTTATTTTTCTTTTCTTGGTGCAGTAATTTGGGGATGTCTGGCTCAAGATTGCTGAGGATATTTTAAAAAATGGCATCACAATGTATTCAGTTCTAGTTACAAGGAGAGATGGACTGATGCTAATTTTTTTTTCTTACTGGACTGTAATCCTAGATGCCATCAAAATATGCAAAGCAAATGAAGTCACTTGTTTGGGCAGTCCAAAGGGTGCAAAGGTAAGCTTCTTCGTTTAAAGCATTAGTGTGGGAAAAAATGCCCAGGCAATGGTGTGGTATGTCCCTGTCTCCATTCAATAGCTCTGATACAGCATGTTCACAAAATGAAATGCTATGAGAATACTGTGTTTATTGGACTTTCTCACCCTTTTTATCACAGTCACGTAAGCCTCTTACCATGCTGCTTTCTGGCCAAACAGCTGCTCGAAGCCATGTTAAATAGTGAACACACAGCTGTGCCTTTCTAGTGGGCAGGACCCAAGCGACTCGGGAACCTGAGTTCATCTAGATGTGCAGTGTCAATGCCAGCACAGAGCCGGGGTGAGAGGGCAGTGAAATAGCACCCCTTGACTTCCCATCCATCACAGGCAGAGAGTGGGCCTTCCCACCCCAATGCTGCCAACAGCCCCCAGGCTGTAAGCCCTGGTGGCCTGGCATCACTCTCCACATGCAGGGTCCCACTGCTCCTGGGGATCTGCTCTGGTCATGCCTCAGCCAACTATCAGGCTCCTGTCTGGTGGCCAGAAGCGTGCATCCCACCATTGTTTGCTTCTCTGCTTTTTTAGTATGCAGTTTAGGTCAACAGGAGTAAGGGATAGCCTGAGATTTCTCTCTTAAATCCTCTGCCCCAACATCGACCGGCATTTCTCGACAGAACTAGTCTTTCAGCAAGGTAGGGGCAAATTGAGTGTGTTTGGTTCATTTTTTGTCTGGAAGCTTTAGAGTGAGGGGATGCTAAGGGCTAAGGGTGTCTGCTGGTTAAAGTTATGTTGTTCTGAGAGCCAGAGGAGTGAAATGTGCTGCTTTGGGTTCCTGCTTGTGAGATCTGGAGACAAAGTTGGCTGAATTTGTCATTGTAACTGCTCAATTCTTTTTCTGTCAAACGTTTCACTGAACCTGCAGTCAAAGGACAACTTTGAAGCTTGGTTTTACCTCCAGCATGATTACACTGTGGACTCCTTTTTTCTGTTTAAAAGAGAGAGTTCATTGAAGGCCCATGAAAGTGAAGGATTATTTAATTACTTCTTGATTTGCCAACAGTATACTCAACTCTGTTCAGAACATAAAGATATATACTGTCTATTCCCACAGAGTCTTAGGGGAGTCTTGAATGTGGTTTTCTCCACACAGGTTTCAATGTGTTTTCATCTGCTCATGCAGTATCTTTTGTTGCTCTTAAATTCTTGGCAGCAAACCTAAACACAGGGAAACGTATTACAGTAGGTTTGAGAACACATGGCAGCAGAAGTTCAAGTTCTGCTCTGATCACTTTTTTTTTTCAGGTGAAAATGCATGAGGTGAAATTTATTTAATAGGTGAAACAGGCAGAAAATCTTTCTCTCAGGAAGAAAACATCCATGCATATGTTCTTTTTATTGTGCCCTAATTTGCTAGAAAAGAAGAAAGTACTGTTTTGGTGTTGTCGTTGTTTTAATTATTATTAATAGTTGTATTTTTCCATCCTGTTTGAGGAGCTTCTGGGTAAAGAACAAAACCTGGTTTTCTAAGGGCATTGCCCAGTTAGGGTTTTGCAGTAGAAATCTGGCTAGACATATGCAATTCTTTGTCCAATCACTGGTTTGCTGAATGTTAATCATTTGTCTCAGGACTTCTTAGTTCTTCTAGACTTTATCTCGTAAACTGTAAAATTTTCAGAGGAGAAGTTCTCCCTCACCTTGTTTCTGTGGCGTTGATTGGATTCTCCAGCTGCCACAAAATCGACAGTGAAATTGTCAGGTTCACGTAAACAGACAGCAAAACCAACAAGAACCTACTCCCCCCCCCCCCCCCCCCGTCAAACAGAGAACTGCAGAACAGCAATCTGCTGACCTCAGAACTGCCTTTAACCTTGTGTGCCTTTTTACTGCTTCCATCGTCCCTCCACTGTTGTGCACTACAATGAGGAAAGAGCAAGACAACAAAGTCTTGCTCTAGATGGCTTGATTCATGCAGTCAGTATCACTAAGTGAAAGTAAATTCCACAGTGGGACGTAAAAATGATGTGATTCTCATTGCTTACCATCCTTACACTCATTTTGGAGCTGAGACTGGCCAGCTTGACGTACATGAAGCCCAGTACTACTGGAGCTGAATGCAGGTGGTATGGATGTCGCAGGGACTGCATGGGGCAGCAGTATGAGTTGAGCCTGAGTGGTGGCTTAGCTCCACAACTTCTCAGCAATTCTATTTTTTTTTGTTCAAACTCTCCCCTTCCAGCCTAGAGGGAATGTTTCAAATCACTTCCTTTTGGTAGCCAGCTGTTTTTTCCAGAAAGTAGTTGGGAATCTGGGATATGGACATGGAACTTTGAGAGCCAACTCCATTTCTAATTTTGTGATCAGAATGTAGCAGAGCCGGTGTAAGAGATTGTTGCTACATGTGGCACAGCAGCACCTGAGCTTGTGGGTTGTGCTGCTGCACACCAGCATCATCTTCCCAGCCACTGATCCCTACCAATCCTACTGGCGAAGAATGAGCTCTCCCACCAGGTATTTCTGCCACATGTAGTTTCATTCTTTGGTGCAGGACTAAGGAAATCTCTAGATGATCTTCTGGTGCAAGATCATAACAGTAAAGCAAGGCCACAGCCAAGAATTTTATGAATGTGCCTGGAAACTTTGTTAAATTGCAGTATCTATCCGCCTGACAGCTCTGTAGCGCTCTGATGCCAAACCTTCAGAGAAAATCCTAAGCACTTACAGGAAAGATCCTCTGCACTTAAAGTATCCGGTACTTTCAGTATGTATGACTTAAATTGCTTTCCAGACTGGGGAAATGTTTCTCAGCACAAGGGTTTTATCTAAAATGATGGAAAACCTTCCCCAGGGTCTCACTTGTGTTCTGCCTCCATGCTGGGAAAAGACCTCAATGTATCAATGTACACTGTCCTCTTTGCCCCAGTGCTGTGGTTTCCATCATAAGAAAACTCAGGCATGAGGGCTGAAAGGGAGCCATGGTGTACTCTGGTCTAAACTGTCAGAGACCCAGGACAGGGTGCCTTGGAGCCAGAAAGTAGAAAGTTGCTGGCTCCTTCCTTTGTGGCTAAGTCTCAAGTTCTGGTCCCTGCTCCAAGAACTGCTTGTGCACTTTACCTCTAACTATTTCTTGGCAAATGGACAGCCCATCTTGGAAGCATCATCCAGAACCCATCTATCCCTGGGGAGGAGACAGATGTGGTCTGAATTCTCTCAAACAAATACAAGAGCAACACAAGCCACAAGCTCCCATTTCCTTGCAAAGGCGTGGTGCTAGGCTACTATAGAAAAAGGAAAGGACTACCTACAGTGAGATCTGCCTGCATTGTTCTTTTTTTTTTTTTTTTTTTTTTTTGGAGAAGCCTAGATACATGTCTTAATGAGGGCATCCATGGCTATCAGTCCTAAGAGAGCACATGTATGTAGAAGTTTTACTAAAAGATGGCTTGCTGCCAAACATGCGTCTTCTGGTAGTTAACACTCTATAGACTGTCTGATCCTGATCATTTTCTCCCTGGATGCGTAACAGGTAGTCTGGCACTGGACCTAGTGCTCCAGGTCTCATTTCAGCTACCAGGTCCAACATGGGGCGCCTAGCTGGGGGGGACTTCAATATTTTTATCATTGTGCAATTAGTCATATACTGACCCTAAGAGACTAAAAACATGCCTGTGACAAAATCAGGCCACAGAAAAGATGTCTACCAGAACACTGTTGCCAGACTTTGCATTTTAAGAAGAAACACTTGAGTCCCTTCCAGAGATTCTGGATCTAGAGTTTCAGTGCTGACACAGAGGGTAAAGAAACTCATATTGTAACAGAAAATTGCTTTGATTTGTCTTTTGAATCAGCCTCTTCTTTTACTGCCTAATGTTTTAACATATGACCTTCCACTCAGTAATCTGCTACAATATATTTAGCATGAGAAACCTTTCCCCTTTTGACTGATTTTGTCTTTTCCTTTTATCAATATTTTTTTTCTTTAAGGTAGTTCCACATCTTGTTGAATCTTAGGAGTGTTTGACTGAATTAGTTTCTAAAACAATATCTTAAATCCTCTTTTACAACAAGTCACACCAGATTTCTGATAAAAATAGTCCTTGGTCATAAACATCTGAAAAATAATGAAAGGAAAATGAAAATTAGTATCTTTTCATTACACCAGAAGAACATAAAGGAAACTTCCTGCACAGGCCTGCTTACCTGAAACTACTGCCTAAACAACAAAATTTCTCTAGTTCACATTCTCCAGTTCTTCACTTAGCAAAACCATATGAGCCAAAGTCCAGTGTTGATATTCATGCTTAAAAGCAGTTGTGTCTATCATGACCTTGTTCAAGGCACTACACATCTGCTGATCAGCCTTAGAACAAGTTTGTTATGTACCAGCCTGTTCATGGAGGTGTCAGCACTCATTGCAAACTTCCGCTTCAGTTATTGGGTTTCCCTTGTGTTCTCTGCAGCACCAGGAGAGTAATTTCCTTCTTTATTTTTTTCAAACGATTTCTCAAGGTTTTCTGTATTTTTGTTCTCATGATCATGGGGTTATTTGCATTGGTCCTATTCCACATCATTAAAACTACACATTCTTGATTATATGCATTTTCCTTTTTCATACTTAATTATGAAATCTCAAGAGAAAAATACATTCAGCTGTTGGTGTAAGAGTCCAGCAGGAAGTCCAATCCATTGCAACACAACCACCCATGAAAGAACTGGCAGTTAACAACATTTTTTATGTGTTGGCGTAGCATATGTTGTTTTTCTATAGACACTTTTTCTTTAATTATGACATTCAGCACGTCCTTTTGTGTAGAATGAAATCTCTATCAAGAGGTCAAATAAAGGCAAGTAATAAAATTGATTGCAGAAAGCAAATGTCTCATTTTGTTATCTCCATAAAAACAAGTAAGGATTTGTTTTTTCAGTGTTCATCTGTGGAGCACAGTTCAAGTCTGAGCAAGGTGCTTACCAAGGGTGACACAGACGAGTCAGTCTTCATCTCACCAAAATCCAGGCAGGCCTGTCCTTCATTTTAGGACTATTTCTTTAGAATCACATTCATAAAGCAGTTATGGTGGTGACTATTCAACAGTACAAATATTATTAAATTAGAATAAAATAATGCTTATTATAGTGAGAAGCACTGTAACAGGCTGTCTCTGTGAGTTATGTGCCTGGACTTCCTTATCAATTGCCCAATTAATATTCTCGTGAATAGTCTTTGCTGAGGTCCTGTTAAACAGCAGATTGAATATGTAATTCCAAGACTCATGGGGTTTTCTGCACAGAGACTCACACTGACTACTAACTGTTCTATTATAAAATGGATGATGGCTCTGAATTGAATTTTAGAGAGCGGTCTGTTTTTTTTTTGTTGTTTGTTTGTTTTTTTCCATTCTCTGATACCTTTGGTGCTGGTTCTAACACTGGATAAGTTTGCTTCTTTTAACTACAGCTCAGTTTTTCATGCTTTGATATGCCCTATATACACGATAAAATATATTCTTCTAGCCACACAGCTCAGGAATTTGGAGGGAACTGGATGAGTGCATGTCAGATCTGAATCTGACTGAACATGCACACAGCATCTTTTGATATTACTCCAGTGACAGCACTGGTCATGCTTTGGATTTGAACTCTGATGTCTGGAATATCTTACATGTTCCTCATCAAAAGTAAGGGCCTGTTGATAAGAGAAGGAGCAAGTAACTTGAGCTGCTTGTTTGAAGTTCAGAGGCCAGCCTACCTGACTGAGTCTTTCATCATTCCCAGTGGGTTTGGGGCCCACTTATTAATTGCTTGGTAACTGCGTGGCAAGGAATATGAGGTGGTGTTAAAATTCTGCTCTCTTATTAGGTTTTGATCCTTGAGCTGAACACAACCTAAGGTAATGCTTCAGACTGGATCCCCTGGCCTGATATGCTCTTACTTATGCATTCTTATTCCAAAATGATTTTTTTCCCAGTTTAGTACCACTTAGTGAGCCTAAATTTACAACTTTAAGTCTGGAGAGGCTTAAAGTGCTATTCCACTCTCATTTATGGCAATCCTAACCCATTCCCTCCCTCACTCCGCAGACACCCATGCAGGCCCATTCTGTGTTTTTGCAGATCTTTTACTGATGACTGTCTATAGGAGCAGAAATGAGCTAGATGTATGAAGCTTCTGTCCCTGAAATGACAGAGATGTCTAAGACACGTACTAGTGTGTAGTGTTATTTTCTGCATTAGAGAGAAGAAACATAATGTTGTGTTGACTATCTAAGATTCATTTTATTGTTTATATTCACTAAAAATATATGCATAATATTTTTAACTAGGTAAATGACCTTACAGTTTTATATCTTCCCAATAAGCTGTGACCAGTTATGAAATACACTATTTCGACCATGAAGTCTGTCATCTTTTTCTCTGATTTACGCAGAACCTTATGGATAACAAATAAAGTTTCTCCTTATTGCAGGAGGGTGGAGGAAAGAAAAAAAAAAAAAGCCAATGAATATCTGAACAGGCTGCCATAAATACAGCTTGTTTGGCATGCTTGTCCCCAAGATTAAATGATTTGTGGCCTGGATTCAAAAATGTTTTACTGTTCTTTGCTTCTCACTCAGAGGATTCAGCTATTTAGATCAGGCTAATTTTCAACTGAAGGAACTGAAGAGCTATTATTCTCTCCGAAGGTTATCTCCTTTGTTTAAAAACTGGTGGCAAACCATTGACCACTGTATTTGTTTCAAAGACGGCAGCAGTGGGGGAGGAGAGTTATATCTGGAAAACTCCCGCATGCAAACTCCCAAGGTTATTTCCTGAAATAAAACAAATAGTTTCACAAGTGATGAAATGAACTTCACATGGTTTCCAGCAACTTTCTCCCGAACTGTAACAGAGGATGAGCTCATCAGGTTATGCTCCATGGGATTTAAGAGGGTATACTTCTTGTCATAAAGCATGTCAGAATGTAGTATCTTTTCAGCTTCTACCACTGTGTCAAAGTTTATTGATGTTGGCCAACTTCTACAAGTACATGTACAAGGGGAAGAAAGAAACAAACTTATACACAGAAAAACGCCTTTAGTAGTGAGGTTAAAACTCCAGAAACCTTAGAAAAGTGGGACTAAATATTCCATATTATTGGTTAGGCTCTTAGACAAGGTCATTCTCTGAATTCTTCTCCTTTCTGAAGCAATTGGCACTTACAGACTCTCTTTGCTCAATGGATATCCAAGAACAGATGGCAGATTAGCTATTAGCAAGCAGTAATTGCATTTTGGTTTTATTTTGATTTTAAGTGAAGGAACTCATTGTCTGTTGAGCGATGATAATAAAAGCAGACTTCCTTCTGTATCAGGTATGTCAGGGCTGGGAGCAGGTTCACCAATAGCATGTAGATACATTGTGAAAGCTTACTAGGAAATGCAGACATCCAGAGCAAACGCAGGATGAAACTGGTGTTTCTAGATCTTGCTGCTCATGCAGCATGACATTAGGAGAGCATGCCCTAGCTGGGAAGGAGAATCACTGGGTGTGCTGGGCACTCATGCTGGGGACAGTTTTCAGACAAGCCCTGTTTTCAGAGTATTGGGCTGGACCTCCCCCTGTGTATAACGCTCAGCTGATCTCCATGCGGGTGGAGGGAGGCAAACACATCTGAAAATGCATCTTCTATAAACAATGGGAGCTCCTCTAACCCAGAAGGCTGTAGTGTAGACCAGTAAGTTTAAAAATATTAGTTGGGCATGAATTAAGGGAATAAAAGATAGGTTAGTCCAGAAAAGTAAAATATAAATAAAGTTGTTTTGCAGTCAGTTCAGCCTCTGCAGGGAATTGCTTTACTGCAAAGAATGTCTCCCAGCTTCCATCTCACTCATCTTTCTTATGAAATAGGCTCCCTCCCCCATGTGTAAGGACGTCTTTCTAGCTCCTGCCATCTAGAATATCCTCCTTGTGCGTATTGCTTAAACGGACTCTGTTTTTGCCTTATGACTTAACGCTTTCTTTTATTCATTGTGAAATGATTTTATATGCTTTTTAGTAAATGTGACAGGTAGTGTATTACCCACTGTCATCTTTTATTTAGTACCATAAAGCATTAAGGAATACAGTTACTGCATGGCATTCAGGACACTGTGTAATACTGCATTGTATTGCATTACAGCTTGGGACAGTTCTGTGCCTTGAAAGAGGCACTCTCTTTTCCTTTGCCTACATCTTTCTCCAATTTTTTTTTTAATTTTTTTTTCTGACTTTCCCCATGTCCAGTATCTGATTTCCATGATTTCCCCCAGCATATCTGATGAGGACAATGTTTGAAATGCTTGTCTGCTTGGAATGGTCTTGTTATTTCAGTCTCATGTCTTAGCTCCTACAAGAAATACAGGAGTTGCTTACATCTCCTCAAGCTGTTTCCCCGATACTTGACAGTTTGTGAGGGGCCAACCTCCAGAGACTGAATTTGGGTTGACCATGTTCCCAAGTCTATTTAAACCAGTTAATTCTGCAAAACTGCACAGAAAATCCTATTAGAAAACTGTAGATCCATTCCTGGCTGCACTACTTCAGACTGTAAATTAGCACATGGGGACAGAGGTAAGAGGGAATCAAACTGTTTGAAAGCTCTTGAAGAGTCTACTCCAGTGTCAAGTGAAGGCTCTGAGTGGCTTTGCATTTCATCCCTTGTGAAGGATTATAGAAACAGCATTTGTGTCCTTTATTGTCAAACAGATTTTCTTTCTGTGTGGAAAAGCCATACCTTCATCCTGTTATATTTTTATTGAGAATTCTTCTCCCATTCTTCCCTCTAGCCTTTCCTTATAATGAGTTACTCTATAATTGCTGTATTTGCTATGATAGAGATAAGTCACTGTGCTTTGATTTTATAAGCTTTTCAATGTGCTGCTTTATTTCTCAATTTACCTGTTCAACTTGGATAATGCAGAGCTGTGCCAGGCATTGCTCTGAGCTAGTCAGCAGGGGCAGAGCACCCCAATCTGTTGGATTCAGAGTTTCAGTTAGATGAAAAACTGACAGAGCATGTCTCCTTGGGGAACAAGAACATTGGTAACATGCTTTTGCTACTGGTGTGCTGAGTAACATGCACAGATTTTTTTGTTTGGGGTACATATACAAGCCCATCTGTGCTCATATCTGGCTGGGAAGGGGAACCTTTCTGTGAGAAATATGAACTACATTGAATCCCCCAATGAAATGTGTGGTTATAGTGGGAAAATTGCAAGAATTTACTGCCCAAGGGAAAAAAAAATACTCTCAGGTATAGGAGGAATTTGCTATGTTTTAATATGGTAACCTTTGTTCTGACTTAGGGCATGGTTGCTTCATTCAAAAGTGCAGAATTTGCTTTCATCAAAACTGTTTTATTTTTATCCATTTTCCTGGACATTTTGGACTCTGTGAATATCCTCTCTCCTCTTGGGTTGGTGTACTGGGTGTTCTCAGAGTCCAAAGTTGCTCACCATTTCTGAAGGAACTCAGTAGGGTTGGCTGGACATTTTGTTTCATTCCAGATTAGGGAAAAAGACAAAAGAAAAAAAAAAAAAGAAAAGAGTTTTTTGTTTGTTGGTTGGTTTCTTTTTTTTTTTTTTTTGTTGTTGTTACAGAAATATATATATATATATATATAACAGACTTGTGTATAGATGCTCCTGATGAAAATTACAACAAAACTCATTTGCAGGTGGTCTTTATTTTCATTGAATTTTCAGTTTCCCAGTGCAAAATCACTTGGTCAAAACAGAACAAAACAAACAAAACTTTGTGAACTATGCAGTCAAGGCTGTATTTGCTTAGAAAGGATGGCTCAGGGTGTGAAAACATTTCATCTTGAATGAAAGCATCTTAAAAAGATGTCACAAATAGATCTTTGGAGATTTTTACAAGAAACACAGACTTTTATCTTCTAAGTTTCAGGTTGTTTGGAAGCAAGAATTATTACCTTGTCAGAAGGGTACAATGAACCATTGACACACATCCACACTGCTTACAGCTTTGTGCAAGGAGGTATTTACAGCCAGAAACCAGTGAAAAGCCACCTGAAAAGTAAATTCACTTACCACGAATTTTGCAACATTTCTCTGGGTTTCTGTTTTCCATGAGTATTTAACTAAAAAAGAAATTTATTTGCTTAGGTTTTTTGTTTGTTTGTTTGTTTGTTTGTTGGGGGGGGGGGGGGGAGGGATATTCAGTGTATTATTGAGTCTTGGTTCTGAAATTAAGTAGAGTGGTTTGGTGGTGAGAATTCCTCAACAGCCAAAGTCAGGAGAAGGCATTGGTTTTACATTTAGGCTGCCTGCAGTTGAGGTTGACCAAATCTTCAGCACAAAACTGGGGCTGATGTTCAGTTTAAGATCAGGACACCAGAGCTCAGATGTTTACATGAAAGCTAGTGCCCATGTTAACATTTGTTCAATGCAGTTGGGTAACTGAGTGAAGACCTATCAGAGTGTAAGTCCCTCTGACTATGTTGAGGAGGATCTCAGCTTGCTGACACACAGGTGGCTCTCTGAGACAGCACAGCTTTACAGGACTCTGAGACTGATAGATGTGTTGCTGGACCTCTCCATCCTCATGGAGACCAGGAAGGAAATCATATGATATCGTAAATGGTGTTAGAAATCTGTGAGTAATTTAGCTGGGCTCAATTACTCAAGACCTCCATGCATTATATGGGAAGTGTAGATAGTCATTTCACATATGGAGGCTCAGATTCAAATATCTTGACTGGAAACTGCATGTTGCCTTGAAGCCATCTGATCTTTGAAATTTCACCACACTAAAATTTTCAGTGCGCAAAAATCTAGTTGTTTGCCATTTGTCAGTGCTGGGAGCCAAATTCCGCTATTGGTAACAGCTGGACAATGCAAGTACATGGCGCAACTGAGAGGACATTTTGACTTTTAGGGAGCTGGGTCTTGACGCAGTTCCCATTATCTTTGGAGTGAGGGATTTACAGCAGCTGAGGTTTTACCTCAGCACAAGCAAACTTTAGGAACAATTGAGTATTTGCTCAGGCAAAGTTGTGAAATTTTAATGAAGTAAGAGCTTGGTTGTTTGTCTTGAAGTTACTCATTATGGTGGTGGGTGAGCCAGCTTCCGGTTTCTGTTCTGTCATTGTAAGTGTGGAGAACCTACTTGTATTCATGGTCCTTTGACACCAGAAGAATCACGCCATAAGAAGACTGTCAGAATGTGACCTAACACATGCTTCTGAGAGGAAATACTTAAGCACAATAAACAAACTTCCAGTCACTCTTTCCTCGTTATTGCTGTTTTGCTCAGAGAGCATCTCTCCCCAGAGCATCAAATTTGTGAAGCAGGGATGTTTGCCTTTTTTCTTCGCTCTGTCTTACTTGATTATTCTCATGTTTGCAACTTGTATTAAAGCTCAAATTCTGTTTTAAAACTGAAATAGCGAGACGGGAGTTATATAATCAATATTGATGTAAAAGTAATGATATATTTATCATAAAATAAAGACGGTGTACAATTGAGTATTGTTGTTCTTATTGTTTAATGGGGGTTGAATTAAGAGAATGTACTTTGTGCTTCCTATTTAATAATGAATGCTCCTAGTTCCAACTTTAAAGTCTTAAGAAGTCATAGACTTTAAATGCAAATAATTTGTTCTGTTTTATAAATTGTTGTGTTTTTTGCCTTCCTGTAACTGGAACAACATACTAATTTCTACAAGTTGTGACTACTAACAGAGAGCAATCACCTCACAGACTTGTACCGAAAAGAAGAGACCATCAGTGTGGCAGGGAACGGCTGCATCCACAGTCCTCGCTTCCCAAGCAGTTACCCCAGGAACCTCCTGCTGACGTGGCGGCTCCACTCCCCGGAGAGCACCAGGATCCAGCTGGCCTTTGATAATCAGTTTGGACTGGAAGAGCCTGAAAATGAAATCTGCAGGTGAGTGGCAAACTGTCTTGTGTGGAATATTGCAAAGAGCTCCTTAGTATGACCTTCTAGCTTAACGGCGTGGACATTGGCATGAGACCACAAACCAAAACCCGAGTAACCCTGGCCCTGCTTCAAGCCCCAGGCTTCCAGGAGTTCCTTCCAACATGCCTTGGTCTTCGAGTTTATCATAAACTGAGCTACCCTAGACTTGAAGAAGTTTTGGCAGGCTTTTATCCTTCTATAACATTCCAGTTACAATGCACTTGTACACTCAAATCCAGCTACCTAACAGCTCAGGAACTACTTTAACAGCATTTTGTCCTCTATTAGCTCTGTCATGTTTCAGCCAGGCAAAAACATCTTTTTCAGTAGGTGTAAGGCACTGGGTGGAGTGCATGAGTAGGTATGTGTATGTATTGGGGTGTGAGGGACAAATAAAAATGCATTGAAAAATATAATGATGTTCTTCAAATTATTTGTTTATCTTTAATGTTATTCTTCACTGGCACAGTTTCTTTTAAAAACCTTTAAATGTAGGCCCACAAACATCAGTATACTCTGCACAGTAATATATCTAATAGGGTATACTCTACCGTATTGCAGTTCCTTTGTTTTTTTCTTTTAGGCCAAAATGGCCATAAGCTCGGTTGATCTGGCTGATTAACCCAGGTGGATAAACTGCTTTGCAACAGCAGAGCACAAAGCTGAATCTCGCCAGCATTCGCTAAAATGCTATAAATACAATTTTTTGGTTTGTTTATATTTCCTTTGTTCAACTATGTGGTCTGTGAGGGACAGCAGGCTCAAGATTGCCGTGTGCTCCAAAAGCCAGATTACTGTGATGCAGCTTACATCAAAAGCTCAAGTCTCAGCTTCCAGCTCTCTGCCTGATCATGCCGTTACTTGTGCCTTATCTATGCAGAGAACTCAGTTGTTAGGATTTCTGCACACCCAGACCCTGCTTATCTTATCTTCTTTGTTAATTAATTTGCATTTATAGGACTTGGTAGCTCTGCAGGGTTTTACAGGGTGGATTTTCTTTGTGTGTTTTTGCTTTGTTGATTTTCTGCGTTACCAATAGAGAGAACCATTTCTGCAGGTTTGTTTTCCATTTAGCAATAAAGGAATGCAGACTGAAGCTGGCTCTCCTCTCCTGCGCATTTATTGTCTTGGCAGCTTCTGCTCTGCTCGGGTGCTGCTGGTCTGAGATCAGCAGCACAGTAATAAGTTACCTCCTAGCACCTCGAACAATTTTGCAGATTGAAAGCCTAATGCATTCAGAAGCGGCCTGTTAATATTTACATAGTGGATAAACTGTGGCTGACCTTAAATCATTGCAACTTTGAAACAGAGGGCTAATTTACCATGGAAAAAGATGAAATATTTTCTTTCAAGAGTCATTAAAGGTGGTGGCACAGTGAGGGGAAGTCAAGCCATTATTGGAACTCTGGACTTTGACCATCTTGGAAGATGTTCCGCCTGCTTTTCCCAGAGAAGCTAATTTAGGATGCAGAGAGAAGCAAAGACCTTCCGTAATCCATATGACTATAGGAGCTGGAGAAATATCACATTCTTTTCAGAAATAGAGCTTTCCCTGGAGTTACTGGAACAGTTTTATTTGCCTAGTATTACTTCCAGAGCAAGGAATTTCTAAGAGAGACGGCTTGTAATGGCTTTAAGCCTGTTCATTTCTGTATGCATAGCTAGATTTTTTTGTTAATGCTTAATATGTTTTTCAAAACTAGTTTTTTTCTTCAACTTTAGTCCCTGACAATCCCTCCAGTGCTGCTTTAGAAAGACAGCTAGGCATGTTTTTAATTGAAATGAATGCTTTGAGTAAAGCATGTGCTTGAATACTGTGTGTATTGGACAAGTAATTCAGGGTCTCTACACCTTAGTTCCTTTTGTACTTGCTTTTGACTTTATGATTTTTTCCAAAAAGTTCCTAGTGTTTTCTTTCAATTTTTCATTAATGCTAATTATTGTAATTTGCATACTATTAAGGCTGAACTGATTGAAATTCATTCAGGCTGAGGAATGAAAAGGTACATTTTAGCAGAGCTGTTTCAGAGGGGGAAATATTTCAGGTTTTGCAGATCTTTCTAGAAGTGCTGTTAGCATTTCCACAGGTAATTGATAAAGGGTGATTCTAAAAAGCAATTAAGTTATCCAGCCTCTGAGGCTCTGTGGATGCACAGAAACAACAGAAGTTGCACCTACTCCCATGGTTTTTGCAGCCAAGTCTTTGCTGTTGAAAGCAGAGAAACTTACTTAGAAGGGCTTTGCCCCATTTTTGCTAGCAGCTGCTCTGGCTCCTGGCCTTAGGAAGTGGAGGCCAATCAGGGCAATTTTCACAAAAGACTACAAGGTTTTGTTCAATCTCCTACTGAAAACCACACAACATCTTGTTTTAGGAAATGTATTCACTGGATGCTGCTGGAGGAGCCAATCTGTTTGGCACAGGGCCTCAGGGAAGGTGGCAGGGCAAGAGGCCAGACCTGCAGGGCCCTGGGGCAGGAGTTAACACCACGGGCTTTGGGCAACCTAAATGTCCTTCAGCTGACACCACCTCAAAGCATGGCCCCAGCTGTGCCTGCCAGCTCAGCAAAGGGGCTGTTGTGCTGCCCAGGGGCAGTGGAGGACGTTTGCATGGGCGGTGGGGGAGTTCTTCTGGGATACCACATCCATCCCCACCAGACAGCAGGGGCCTGGGCAGGGGATGGTGGAGAGAGCCCAAGACAAATTTACCTCAGTCTTGAACTAAACTTTCTAATGTCACAAAAAATGTTTGCTTCAGCAGGGTTTGGGCAGATGTAGTGATTCAGTTATGGTGAATCTGTTATTTTCTGTCCTGTGTAATTTGGGGGTTGTGAATGTAAAAGCAGCAGGACTGATATTCTCAAGCTGCATCATGCTTGGATTTTTTTTCACATGGGCTCTCAGCAGAAAAAGGAAAGCAGGTCTGTTATTTACAGAGCTATTCAACTCCCACAAGTGGGGAGAGAGGCAGGCACTTTGTCCGCAGACCCGGGGGATGGGGAGCTCTTTGATACCACATTTCTGCTAAGAGTCATTTAACGATATTAAACTCCCTCTTAGGAAAGAGCACATGCTTTGGCAATAAAAGCCTTTCCTGAGTGAAGACCTCCAAAGTTTTAAGGCTTAGCTGTGCTGTGGGGATGGCAGCTCTCCCTGTCTCCACTTGCCTGCGCTCGGCCTGCCCACCTTGTCATCACCTCTCCCTTGCTGGCTGCAATGTGTGGGGCCTAATTCTGGCTCCACGGATATTGAGGGACTGTTTTTCTCACAGATGCAGTGAAATCAGGACTGTTCTTTTTCTTCTTTTTCTCCAGCTCAGTAAATGAGCTCAATAAATGACCCAACCACATGAACAAGCAGGCCGTGGTAGCAAATACCATCACTGTGTCCTCCCATCCGTGGGGTTTGGTGTTTCCTGCTCCTGGCAGAGCCATGTTTGGGCTGAGGAGCACCAGGGCTGTACCTGCCCAGGGTGTGATGTAGCGGGAGCATCTTTCACCTACAAGGAAGGTCCTAAAAATCACCTTTCAGCAGCATGCACTACCCTGTGTGCCCCCAGCATCTTCCTTTTCTCCTGGCTCCTGCCCCAGCACAGTAGACGGGAGCCAGCAGCTGCTGCTGCAGGGAGTTCAGGGACCACCAGCAAGCTCACAAATGCTTGCAGCTGCTCAGCTCAGGCAGCCTGCCTTAAATAATATTTTATCAGATCTCTAAATTATTTATCCACCACGTGAAGCACAATGTGTGTGTTTACTGTGTACCAAGCAGGTCTAAATGCCTCACATCGCTATTTCAACATTGTATAGAATACTGTCTGCCATGCGCCAGGAGTACCAGAAGTAGCCATTTGAGCACTCAGGCAGTAGCTTGCAGCTTAGTATGTTTCGTGCTAAGTGGGCATGTACACCATTTGTAATATTTATCCTGATGCTTTGCGGTGAAGAATGGGGGCCAGTTGTCTGTGCATCTCCAGCTGCGCTTCTGTCTATTTGCAGCCACTTTCTGTAACCAGAGCCAGCAAAAATTAATCCTTCAAACTGGTTCCCAGGTATGACTTTGTGGAAGTGGAAGATTTATCGGAGACCAGCACGGTTATACGAGGACGGTGGTGTGGGCACAAGGAAGTACCTCCAAGAATAACATCAAGAACAAATCAGATAAAGATAACCTTCAAATCCGATGACTACTTTGTGGCTAAACCCGGATTCAAGATTTGTTACTCCCTTGTGGTAAGTCATCTCACCGTATAATGGATGTAAGACAGATTGTAGTGCAAGAGTATCAGTACTTGAAGATCGGGTGGTGTAGCTAACTGTATTAGATCAAAAGACTAATTGACTAGAAGTATTTTCATTCCAGCAACTACATTAATACATCTCAAAGTAGTTTTGACATTGTGTCATTAAATATAAAATAAAGTCAAGTCCAGGCCAAGATTTACACTAATAACATGTTTCAGAAGCACTAACACTTTCTGCACTGAGGCTGCACTGCCAGTGCCTTGACAGATGCTGCAGAAATAGCAAAGAAATGGCTGCTCCTTTTTTTATGTTCATTTGAGGTCAAATAAAAATACCTTCAGGGGTTATTGCTGTGATTCTGAGTTAGATGCAGAGCACTTTATTCTACATGCAATAAAATTCCACACGCAAGACACAGTGTGCTAATGCTCAGGCTGTATTTTTTACCATGTATAAACAGATAAACACACCTGTTCGTATATGCAGTAGCATTACCAGTGTATCATGTACAGTTTCAATGAGATGAAAACATTTAATTTTTTGCTGTTGTTGTCTTTAGAGAACAGGAATGCTTATTACTTTAAGTAGGTTTTGATACAAATATGTATTCCCTGTATTGTCGTGATTAATATTATAATGCTTTTGGTGCAGTGTAGCTCGAAAGAGGCAGATTTTGCAAACACTCAGGAAATGGTAAGCAGTAATTTATTATACTGTCATCATTATATTTTCATATCCATCGCAATTCTTATTCCCTTTTGTTAGTCCACTGTTACTTAACAAGAGTAAGAAAGCTTGAAATAGCAGTAACGTTAATGCTGTAACAGGACTCACTGTTTGAGTCATTCCACTTCAACCTCTCGGCTTTGCATGCATGTATGCCTATGTATGCTAAAAGAATCCATAAACAGCACATTGTCAAGACAAATATAAAACCATAAAGATTGTGCTCCTTTGCATTTAAATTGGTAGGCTTCTAGCGGAGTAAAGCATTGCACTGTGAGTAAATCCTGAGCTCTAATTTACTCTAATTTGAGGGTAATCTTCAAAGACTAAAATTTAGGTGGAACATTGTATGAAGGACCACTAGGCATAAAAAAGACAGTGAAGCAGCCTCTCTTTAGCCTGCTTGTATTTCAGTGCAACTACAAGAACTCTGGTGCTTTAGCAACCTTGATTCCAGACGACGTACAGCTAGTCTGATAGCATTAGACTTTCCAACAATGAATGTTATCACTCAAAACACAGGACTCTCTGCACTAGAAAGCTCAAAAAAGCTACTCTATTTATCTAATTTCAACACTATAAGTAAACAGTAAATATTATACTCTAGAAAATCGATTCACAAGAATACTCTCTAAGTGCACCCTCTGAAAGAAATACTATTTAATTTATTTTTTTTTCTCAGAGAGAACTGTGCTGGTGATTAGCAGCATTCTTACCTCTCAGTGAGATGGGGGATGATACATAGCTAGATAGTTTTCAGATTACAAATGGTCCAATCTAAAACTGCGTGATTAATATTCAGTATGTTCAGCCCTTATCCAACAGTCCCTGCAGCCGTTCTGAGCTTGGTTCACAGAGATATGCTGAGCACTGCTGACCCCTGAAGGTTGAACTCATTGTGCTTTTGTAGGTGGCAAAGCAGGGAGCATTAACGAAGCATGCAAAACCATATGGTATTTTGTATCAGACAAAATGAAAGACCTTTACACTGCTTTTTTTCTTTCCCTTATAACCTTCTGCATGACAAGGCTACTTCTGGGGGCTTACCTGGAAAACTGTGTGCAAGATAATGTGTAAACGTTTAACTCCCTTGTTTTTTTCTTATATGTGGAGTTGGTATCTGCATGGCAGTTATTTATTTGTATACCCAAATCTGGTTGATAATTTTCAAAAAAAAAAAAAATTTGAAGCAAGCAATTTGGAGTGTTCACTTGAGTTTATTGATCAGCTGCATCTTTGAAGCTTGATGCCAGAATGACTGGACAAATTTCTTCCTGCTATCCATGCAGCCAGACAACATTGCAGCATTGCTCTTTGGTCTTCTTGTTTATGAATCTTCAAGGAAGTCAGTTAAGTTCACTTCATTTGATGCAGATCAAGTTTTTACTTAGTTCAGCACTCTGCATGAGGCACAAATGACGCACCACTGAGCTTAGCAGAGACATACTTCATTATCTTCGTGTACTTGTGTTTTTGCATTAACTTCACATTTCAATACCATTTAGAGAAACAAAAAGGGATTTATATATTTTTTTTTATAGAATGCATAAATTACACTTGCATCCATGAAAATCACATTTGCCCTTGTAAAACTAGGCATGCAACGTAAGCAACCTATGTAAGATGAAGGGGCTCAGGGTGGTGGGATTAGAATTCAAAGTGGCTCTGGAAGAAAAGACTGAAGAGATGCAAGGGTGATCTTAAACAGGACAGTTTTGAAAGCCATATGGATATATGAGAGTAATTAACTGCCTAAATATAAGATAAGGGACAATGGGCAAGGGAGCGGAGCTGTGAAGGAAAAACAAAACAAAACAAAACAACAACAACAACAACAACAACAACAAAGTCTGAGCATCTAAACACAGCATTTAGCAGTTTTTGCTTGCCAAGGCTGGTTCCCTTCACATTTTCCACTTACTCTACCTCTCTCCACATCCTCTGCCCATCTCTGCCTCTGCTGTCTCCTCTGTGGGTCTAAGGGACTAGGAAGGCTGAAGGGGGAAGAGCAAGGGTGGTTTTGGAAGGAAGTGGGGAGATCCAATGTGCTGTTGGTGTTGCTGGTCCTTGATACACTCTTTCCCAAGTTGTACAACTCCCTGGGGGTGGGAGCTCCAGGGTGGAGCTGACCCCAGGAGCTTATTTTGTGAGCTCCACCCACCCCAAGTTGGACGACTCAGAAGTGTCCTGTCACAGCTAGAAGAAGACAGTCATACTCTGTGGTGGTCTGTGATGGTGCGGAAGCAGGTAAGTATGCATAGCTGGCAGCTCATGCCTTGGGATATTTCACAACCAAAGCCTCTAGTTGTAGCTGTGCACTTTGTTGGCAAAACCTGAGTATCCACATGGAGAAATGTCTCCCTTGAACATCTTTAAAAATTGTCTTTTCCTTCAAGCTTCACAGACCTAAAGAAAAAAAGGTCTGGACCAAGCCCAGGATGGCTATTAGGCAGGAACCTCACTTAGTTGCAAATTTGTTTGAAATTCTTCCCTGGCATTACTACTTAAAGTGCTTGTTTCTCAAACACATATATTTCATTTTTCTTCATTGTGTTGCCTTAGAAATATTAGTTTATGGTATACAAGGCACTGAGGTATTCCAATCTTTTTTCTTTTTCTTTTTTTTTTCTCAAACTTGATATAATTTCTTACTCCGAGGGCATAGTATTTCACAACAAATGCTCTGTGTGAAATAGAGGAAGACAAGTTACCTTTGGTTACTTACACAGCTGCTAACAGGGAGGTAAGCATTGTCAGGAGACAGGGCCCTGGGTTGCACACCTTAAAGGAGGTGATGAGAATTTTCCATATCTTCACAAATGTAAAATTTCATTCCACCATTGGTTTCAGTGCAGTTACCTCAACTGGGGAATCTTGCTTCTAGCAAGTCAGTATTCAGTAATTACTAAGAATACAACATCAATTTTTTTGAGATGTAGGAATGTAAATTAGATTACGGTATTACACATGGAAATAATCTTTCCTTGTTTTAAGTCATTTTATACAATCTCCCATTTCCTTCTGAAGTGAAATTCTTCCGATGTCGTCTTTCTGAAAGGGAATGTTTACAAGACTGGACCCCGCATTTTGCAAGTACGTTAGAAGGGACATTTACTAGAATAATCTAGGAACTCATTCAGCAACACACTTGAACAGTAAAGGTGAATGTTTTGAATTAAAATTCCCAACTCTGCATCTAATTTCATTTTAATGAGACAACTGGAAAATGTTGGATTCCGTTTGCTAATTAGAACCATTATTTTAAGTTTATTGTAAGAGCATATATTTGTTATACTTTTATAACAGTAAATTGCTATTGCCTTACTAATCCTTTCGTTAATCTTAAATGAAGTCCATGTTTGGGAACTTTGACTTAAATCATTGTTGGAAACAAGGGCCCCAGGAAAACTTGTAACATATATGTGTACAAACATACATCTATACAAAGTTATAAGGTTAAAAAATATATATTTACATACACATATTTTTGCATATATATACATACATATGTAAACGTGCATATCTGCTTTTATTTTTCTTTTCTTTTTAATGTAATTCATTAATAGGAAACATCACATGACATTAATAACAATCCTTGGTTATTTGGGAATTATAAATCAAAACTGATATACATGTGGTGTTAAACAGAACAGAAGCACAGTTGTCCTGGGATAAATTTAGCATCAAAATGTGTATCAGTGTGTTAGATTCTAAGTAATTTTTGCTTGTTTGTAACAACATTTCTTGAATGAAAAAGACTTCAAGAAATGAATGGAAAGGAGAGAACTTTGGGTTTTGATCCATAGTGGAATTTTACAAAGAACTGGCTTTCCACTAAACATCCAGGCTACACTTCATCATTTATGATCAAAGAAGAGCACTGGTCACAGAGTGGGGTAAGACACGACAGGCAGACTAATAAAATGTAATTGTTTTCTCATGCAAAAAATGTTGACCGATTCAAACACTACATTTAAACTGTTGGACAGTTGCCTGTTAAGCTCACAAGAAAATGTCAAAAATTCAAAGCACAATCAGAGAATTAAAATGTACAGAATTAAAACTGATCGTGATGCTCATGCAAAGACAGTCATTCTGTATTAAGTGACTGGCTCCTCCTTTTTAGCAGATTTGTTTGCATAAATAATGCAGCATCAGGCAGCATTTTTTAAAATGTAAATAAGTAAACTTCCTTGTAAGAGTTAATACAATAGCAAACAGATTCAGTCACCAGATTCATGAGGACCATAAAGGATGATTAATTCTTTATCACCGTCCACAGGACTGAATCCAGCCCAGAAGCTGCAGGAGCCTTTGCTGCTGTGATTCTGTTTTAGCTCATCACTTCTTTCACAGAATAGATATTTCATTTCTGTCTCCAAGACAAAATATTCTGCCTGAAAACCCGTATAATATATCCAATGTGACAACAGGCATGATAATGATGCATGAACATCTTCCCTGCTTTTAGATAATCCACAGAAGGAATCCTGGTAAATTGCTGGGGGTACAAAGGAGAAGAATGGGGTGGGGAGGGGGAATGTCTTGGTTAATAAATTGATTGAACGTGAAATAGATCTCACAGTGAAGAAGCCAGAATTTACACATGTGGAAGCTTTATCAGTTGTTCTGCTACTCTTTCTCTGATTTAAATTTTGATTTCCTGTCCAAACTAGACAGAAAAAAAAAAAAATTATAAGTACCATCAACGTGCAAAACTCTTAACAGTTTATATGAGAAAATTTCTATTTTCCTAAGTTCTTTCATAAAACTGTTTTCTGTGCCTTGCTTAAGGCATATCAACTCATAAAATTAACAGCCGGAGTTTCATATTTCAGGACAGAAGTAATTAATTACTTTCTAATTAGATAAAACTTGCCCCAAATCTTTAACATTCCTTTCACAATTTTACATCACTAGAGGATCTATCTATGTACTTCTTCTTTAATTTGGAAGGTATTACAGTGTTCTAAAAAGCAGCATAAAATGGGAAATATTAAAAGGAGAGGTTGTGCCTCAGTGCATCTTGAGACATGAACATCTCAGAATAATTTCATATGAGAAGAAGCAATACTTTCCATTTAATGAAGATTCCCAAGTACCTAGCAAGCCTCAATCTGCTGCTTAATTCATCTCACAGACCTAATCTGTCCTTCAGCAGGTTTGATGAAGAAAGGAAGCAGTGTGCAGGAATGTTCCAGTTCTCTTAGTACTCAGAGCAGAATAAAAGGTAGTGAAGGTTACAAAAGAAGCAACACTGGAAGTCAGATAGCTCAACAAAAAGGATGCTGACATACCTGGGTTGATAAGGCACGTCTGGACAGACACTTTCACAGCAGCATTGTCTGCTCCAGGGGCAGCTAAAGTTCCTAATTAAAAGATTCATTCCAACATTTGCATCTAGGAAACACATACAGCCAAAGAGGTAAGTCCACAGAGAGAGAGAGGGCAGCAAAAATGTCAAAAGGCAATGGTTAGAGAGGCAGAAGACCCAAACAAGCAGATTCTTGAAAGTTTAAGAACAAATAAAAAATCCAAATGACTGACAATCTCAAACTAAGCAGTTACATCATGAAAGATAAGCAAGAAGAAACCTTCCGTCTTTACCAGGAAGATATCCAAGTGTCACTTGGTTATTACAGCAAGATTAAAGCAGTTTCAGTTGGACTGAAGAAGGGAGAATGGAAATTAAGGAAACACTTACAACAAGGGAATCAAGGGGATTTGTGAAATCAGACGAATTGTGGCATGATTTGGAGAAGAAGACTAAAACGTAAACCCAATATATCATGAAGTAGGAAAGACTGAGTCTAGAAAACAAAGCAAAAATAGGGCAATTCCAGTACATCAGCTTCTTTTAGCAAAACCTGACTGTGAAGTTTAGGAGTAGTAGGTCTGGATTTGGGGATGTATCAAAGGTGAAAAGAGTCAGCCAGAAGCATGGGTGAGAAATTCAATTACAGCCAGGGAAATACAAACCTTCTGGCAAGGAAGATACCAAAATGAGAAGTGAGGCCCAGTAAGTACACAGAAGTTACTGGAATCTTTCAGACTTCAGCTGATAAGACAATTGTTTTAATCAGAAAACAAAATAGACCTTAGCGTCTGTGTTTTCCCAGCTGCAAGCATGTGTCTGGCAGTTTTGTTGTTTGAACTGCATGGTGGAGAACTGGCCATTTGTTCTTCTTCGTCTCTGAATTGTTGACAGCTCAGTTAAAATGTGGCTCCCTTGCAGGATGTTGTCATCAATCTGTCTTAACATAACAGCAATCCTGTCGATGTCCAATTCCTGCTGAAAATGCTACATCTTTAATCAAATAATGTGTTATACACTGTTTGAAAATTCACCAAACTCGTGGCCATGGTCAAGGACAAGAAAATGTAGCACATTACAACTTCAAAGGATTACACAAACACAAGCATGTTATTTTCAAACCCAGTATCCTGTCCCAAATAATAGACTTTAACAAGACTTTAAAGGCATTGCTTATTTGGAACAGCTTTAGGTTTTGAAGAATTGCATTTCCTGTTAGCAGTACTTAACTGTTTTAAGAATTCCTGAGGAAGTTAGTGACCCAAAGAGGAAATTCCTACTTTTCTAAGGTAAGTTAGAGTTACAAAGATGAGAACAGAAAAAGACTAACGTGCAGTACAAGATGGTACTATGTTGTGCAAGAAAGAAAAAAAAAAGTTTATTTTTGTGGTAGTTATCAAAAGCCTTATTCAGCATCAACTTGATTTCTTGGAAAATATTACAGAAGCAAACTGAAAGATGAAAATTGCAAGAAGCACACAACCATGTTAGTAGTGGGATTAAACAACTACATAGAGTGTAAGAATAAAGAATAAGGGGAGCAGGTTTGTTGCAGTTGTTGGCGGTTTTCTGACACCAACAGAATGGTGGCTTTGTTTTTTTATTAAATGAATAAAGTGAACCTGTTAAATAGCTGTGGGCCATGATCTTGCTAGTGCAGTTGGCCAAGTGCAAGAACACATGAAAATTCATGATGGGTTGTCTGTCCCGTCTCAGCCTACATGTCTGTGGTGCTTCCCAGTTCATAATCAGTTTATAGCCCTAACATAGCTGTGGAAGTTAAAAACAAAACAAAACCAAACAAACAATATGAAAGATAATCTTTTCCTTGCTTTTCAAATGTCAGTTAGGGTCAAGCAATCCCTGTTAAATAAATCTATGGAGGAACACAAACACAAATTGACTTCCAGTAAGAGAGTTCATGATTTACCAGTCAGTGGCAAAACTGTGCTATTGGACAAGTAGGAAATGAAACTCATCCCAAAACTTATTGGAAAGATCCTAAATAACTATTGACAATGAGAGAAATAAATCAATGATTCCTAACTATCTGGAATACTTGTGAATGAGTGGCACATAAAAAAAATGTATGGAGGGTATTCAAAACATTTCTGTACTAAAACTGTTCTAGGCAAATCAATTAGTTTTCAAAAGGATTTATGGTTCCTGGCTTGCCAGATTTAAAATCAGTCATATTATCTACACCATATGTTGGAAAGGTTTTTCAGGGTGTCCATAAAACAATATTCTTAATCAACAATAAGCATGTATAGCTAGCAGAAAGCTAGCAATGCTCCAGCATTGAAAACCGTAATGCATAAAATGAAAGGGTAAATTTACTGTGCCATGGGAGAGGGTAAAGGCCATCCTGTTCCCTGTCCTGGCTTCCTGTGTCTGTGTAACCAAACAGAAAATATCAATAGCTTGGACTTGATGTTTCAATACTGTAATAGGAACAGACCCATTCTAGTCTCAGTGCAGCTCCTACTGGAAGACATCGAGTCTTCTAGGAAAGACCTTGCAGATAAAGTCCATTGTAGAGCTGACCATTAGGAGAGCACTACAAGGACAGATAGGAAATATATTAGCAAATTGACGTGCCACGGATACTCTGTCAGTGGACCTCTCTGTGTCTACGCTAAGGAGGAAGGTTAAATCCAGTTGTTATCCCACATTTACCCCAGACTACATCTCAGTGTGTATGAACATGAGGTGACTTTACACTATCAAACTTTTTTAATAGCACTTATTAAGCTGTCCATCACATTAGCTGTTTGGTTGAAAAATAGCACTTGTTGAGGACTTGAGGACATAATGCTGGCTCTGAAAATCCATATTCTGCCCTTTAACTCTGCTTTAGCAACAGCTGAAGAATGTTAGCATGTGGAATTACAATAATATATTAAGAGCTTACCTTTTATTTTCTTTGTATGAAGGGTTTTTTATAGAAATCTAATTCTAGATGACAAATTTGTAGGGAGAAGAGAGATGTCATGTTTGATTCTGTAAAGAGGTTGATTAGGCACTAAGCTTCTGTAGCAATGCTGCAAAGAGGTGTTAAGTAACTCCTGGTGCATTGGTGTGGCAAGGCTTGTCCATCCTTCCACCGTGGCTGCAAGGGAAGAGGGAATGGCCTTTTCTTCCAGACCTTGTTTCCTACTGAGTAGTCTCTGCTCTGCTTTTGCACAAAAGGTAAAGGTGCAGTTTATCTTCAGTGTGGGCTGATTGTGGCGGAGAATGGGAAGTTAGTCTGCTTTTAGGTTTTTCTTCTGACTGAGTTCCAGAGAAAGTGACTGGTGAATTGAAATGTGCTAGACCTCCAACCTACACTGAAGAACCTGTGAAAACCCTTCACAGCAAGTGTTGGTTGCAGTTGTCTTTTAAATCAAAACAAGAACTGCATGTCTTCACAGTTTCATAGAGGTGGGTTCCTAGGCTCAACTTCATGTTCTGTATTACACCAATTTTATTTATTCAACCATGTGTCAATGTTATCTTACAAAGCCTGGCAGCCCAATCCTGCTCTTGTACTGTTCTAGCCCAAGTTTGCATTGCAGGGTCTGTTTCAAGCTTAGAACAGTTCACGTTTTTGTCATTCTTGGCAAGCCAGGGGAAACAATGCATTGTGTATAATGCGTGTTTAATTGCTTACAGAATAAATCTTTGCCTTGTTTGTTGCAACAGCTGTAACCACTGGAAAATACTTACAACGCTGGATCAAATGATAATTCATTTGTTTTAAGGTTTCCAAGCCTACATTTAGTAAGGGCTGGAGGCTTTTTTTATTATTATTATTCAGTATGTGTAATGCAGTAAAATATACAATCTGAAAATTTAAAGATATGAAGTCATTCAGCCCATTTTTCTCTAAGGACAAGATTTTTCTGCTTTGTAAGTGTACTGGTTGTTCATCTGGTACCATTTTTAAATTTAACAAGCACAGGAGCATACCTCTTGGGAGATTAAACCATAGACTAATAAATCACTGTCAGAAAGACATTTTTTCTTTCATAATCAGTTTTAATTTCCCCTCTTTTAGTGCAATACCATTGAATGCAATTACATTCCTTTCTAATTTTTGATAAAGAAGTCTGTTCTCTTTGTCGTGGGTGTCTATCTGCTTCAGATCTTTGTAGAGTGCTTTCACACTTCCTTGTTTATTGCTTAGTCAAGCAATAAAGTCCATACTTAGCTTTTAATCTTTCCCCAAAAATTCAGGCAATGCATTTCCCACAGAAGTTTTTTGATGTTCTTTTCAAAACTCCCCCACAGTTTCTCAGCTTTTTATAACGTCTCTGGTAGTGAAGGGAAATGAATCTGGAGGATCGTGTTACCAGGTTTGTGTAGGAGGATAGTGTCACCTGCCAAGGTACCGTGCTTAGGCAGGGCTATATGACAGTGGCTTGGTTGCCCTAACTCTGGGAACGTGTCTTTTAACACGTTTTCCTCTGTCAGTGCAGTCTGTCTCTGAGCTCCCAAGTTTCCTAGGTGCCTCCTTCCACTCAGCATGTAATTAGGAAGACATTAGGGTGCATTTTTCCAGGGTGAACTTTCCCCTTGCTGGGTCAGGATAGTATTTATGACTTTTCCATGCCCTCACAAAGATGGCCATGCCCATTTCTGCCTTGCCAGCAGGACTGAATGCAGCCTCCTGCCCTTAGGGAGGGCACGAGCCTCAAAGCAGCAGCTCTGGGCCAGGCTCCACAGAAGCTGCCTGCCCCGATGCCTCAGGCTGCCTTCTCCCAGCCACAGGTTTTCCCACCTTCAACACAGACACAGCAATCCTTTGTGAAATGTCATGAGATTAACTTCTACAAGATGCTACAGAGGAACCTTGTGTTCCTGTTTGCAGTCTGGGATTCAGTACCAGTTAGGTGGGCTGCATTGCCAAATGGAGATTGCTAAACAAAGGGGTTTGTCAGCTACGCTGTTTTGTCTGGATGTTCATGTTTGTGTGTGTGCGTGTGCCAGTCTTACCTGAGATACCCTCTAGTTTAAGAAGTTGTATGACTACAAAATGGAGAACAGCAGTTCCAGCTTCCAAACCAGGAAGATGAAAGAGCAAACCTCAGCCTCAGAGCATGACAAGCCACCGAGCTTTTTACTTCTAGCAGATGGTTTTGCATCTGAGAAAAGGCTGGTCTGGTAGCTATTCTCATCCCTCTCCTCCTTGGGATGCGTCATAATCAGAGCTCTTGTGATCTCTACACTTCCTTTTAACAATTTTTAGTCTTAATCTGACTCTGCAATTCCAGGCACAGGTCATCAGAAAAGGTCCTTTCCCCATGCTGGAGAAGGCTGTGTGCTTACAAACCTGCACTGTTCTTTGCTCAGCACATTGCTTCTAGCTTAAATGACCTTCATGCTCAGCACCATATTTCCAAAGACAGTCATGGCACTGTATAAATCTGATTTGGATTTTTTATGCTTACATCTTTATTAAATTTACAGCCTTCTGTTTTGCTCTGAGCACTTTATAAAGTCCATGCATGTCTTCATAGTAACACAGATGACAGATACGTCACAGAGTGTTTCTGTTTTTCCCTTACACATGCGTATTCACACTCACCTTTTATTGGTTGCAGGGTTCTTGTCACTTTAAACTTGATAGGATAACTCTTACAAGAAAATTTGGGGCTAAATGACACTGCTACATAAAATAAACCCCTGCCTGGTGCTGAGCTCTGTGCTACTGAATGAAACATCTCCTCAAACCAAGTGCCTAGGTTGTTATCATAGTTCTTTGCCTACAAGCCCCTGTCTGTCTTTCAACCCATGCATTTCTATCCAAGCTAAACTGACTTTGGACATACATGCCATGCCGAAGGTCTATCCTATTTCCTGTCTTTTGTAATACCATGGAAAATGCTGTTTGGGGTTGATTATTTGTTTTGTTTTATTTTGTTTCTTCTTTACTGGTTTGATGACCAGTCAATGCCTAATTAGAGAAGATCTGACCAGTAACTGCACAGGGCCAGATCAAAAAATATTTTGTATCTTGTTACCAGATCATTTCAGCAGAATCAAGTAACATCCAGCTTTTATGTGAACCTTGACAACAGATGTTTTTTGTTTTTGTTTTTGTTTTTGTTTTTTCATTTTAATTGCTTTTGTTTGAGAAAATTTTTTAAATACACAGTTTGATGTTTTGTGGAAGGCAAAACTTATTTTCCAGGTCCCCTTCTGTTCTTAAGTTGCAGAAGCCTTTTTTTTTTTTTTTTGTACTTCCAATCTTGGCAGCTATATAAATGCTTATTTTCAATCAATATTTATACCCTGATGTATTTCTTGGGTGATGTACAGTAAAAAACATTCTGTAATGAAAGTTTCCTTCAGCTGTAGAAATCAGGCCACATATTTTCTCATTGCATGTTCTTGATACTGTGCACCATTGAAGTCTACCCATCAGTCATATAATGAAGCATAAATACAAGCTCTTGCAGGATCTGACTCTTTATATGCAGGATCAGACTCTCTAATAAAGAAGTCTATGTATCCCACATTGTCAGCAAAGTGATGTACTAGTAAATTGAAAACGTTAGGTGTGAGCCAAAGCATAGACACAAGGTTGTTTGCAGTCTCCCATTTTTAGCATGGTCAGTTTCAGAGCTAGCATGGACCCTGGGCCATTTCTAATATGCAGTTTGCAGTTGCCACTCTGTTTTGCAGGGTCATCGTTATGTCCTTGGACATGAATCATACCACACCTTACTGATCTCTTTCTCATTTCATGTACTAATGTAGATGTTGTCTGAAAGTTCTTACATGGAGATTGGTCTTTTCTTTCATTTTGCCTTCACTGTGAGTGACAGCTCATGGCATCTGTGAGCCGTGGGGGTCCAGTGTTTGAAGACCCATGGGTAATTTTAAAACATAATCTTATCTTTGAAAAAAGTATATAAAGAACAAACAAACCCTTAAAAGTGGGAAAGTGGCCTGAACAGAATCAGGCTGCAAAGCAGGGTAAAACAACAAGCTTTGGACCACAAATATTTTTCTCACTCTGAGGTCTGGCTGAGAATCTTGAAATGAAAAAGTGTTCTGAAGAACCCAGTTGCAGTGAGGACAGGTAGTCTGACTGCCCCGTGTGGATTGAGTTATATGCTAAAGAGGCTGCTAATGATGGAAATGCACTGCTGAAAGCTTTGCTTTCTCTAGAAGTATATAGAAATTGGAAATGCTCTGCAGGTATTCGTATCTACACCAAGAAGATATCAATTGCTGTTTTTACAGATGAGGTAATTTTTTTTCACCTGTCTGGAAATGACATTCTCATTTCAAAATGTGCCTCATAGTATATATCTGAGGTCCTGCCCATTAGGCACACATGATGAAAACAAGGTTTTCCGTGCTTTTCTTATGATCATGATTAGCAGAGTCTGGATATATTAGTCACATTCTCATTCAGGCCTCCCCCTCCACCCCTCCGCCCCCCACCTTTTCTGCATATGCATTATTTTGTGCAGAAGATGTAGCATTATTAAATTCTGATGGAAAAAATAAATAAAAACAAAGAGCAGTCAGGACAAATAATATAAGTAAGCAGAAAATAGGACACTCCACTTCCTTTATATATAATTTATCTCCTTCACAAATATGTGAAAGTAAACACCCTGCTTTGCCACCTTAGCAGCAACCTTGTCCACTGGCATTGTTAGCTCAGTGCTGCTTGGGGCACATTTTCCAGGTGCGTTAAGAAATAGGTTAAAAACAGAGAAAATGCTTGTGATGCCAGCAGGTGACATCTGGAGGTTTGCAAAGATGCTTATCTTCTGGTGGAACAGTGGCTGTTCAGGAGGGTTTGTCATCCTGAAGAATAGAAAGGACGGATGGGAGAGCTGTATTAAAACCATCAATGAAAGCTCAACAGACGATAGTTTGGGAAAGACTCATGCTTTCTGAACCACAGATCAAAGTTTTCTGGTGGAGTGTACGAGAGCACTCTCACAGTGTTTTCTTCTTGCAAGCCTGCATTGCTGAAGGAGGTGGAGAGCCCAAAAACCTGGCCTGCTCAGACCAGCACTGCAAGGCCATGATGGCATGGGCTTGGTGCCACCTTAGTGTCTTCAGAGATAGGGTATGAAGCTATCTCTTGCAATTTTCATTGATAGTGATATCACAGAATGCTTAAAACAAATGGGTTGTGCCTGTTATGTGGAGAATACGTATCTTCAGTTTCTAGCGAAGTCACCTGCACCCACAGACCTTACGCTCTTCAGAGCACAGCCCTGGCTGCCCCCATGGAAGGCGGTGAAGTGGTGCAGGTGTTCACACACAGCCCCAGCAGTGAGGAGAGGATCTACCTCTGCCCTGGGACCCCTGGGAGGCTGTGATTTGTTTTTGTTGGTTTTGGGAGACCCTCCTCCCCATGCCCTCAGCAATATCCCTGTGCATGTGCGCAGGTAGAAGTTGCCTTGCATGCCTTGCCACCGCATTGCTTGCAGATTAGTTTCATATTTTTCCCCTTTTCTAAGCACAGTCTCTTGGCACTAGCTCCTTTCTGAGTCTGTCTGTGCCATCAAATAGAGTTTCTGGTTTGGACCTTTTTTTCCATTTACATTCTTCTAAATGAAAGCTTATTTTTCTTTCCTGCCTCTGCTTCTGACCTCTTGTAGTCCCAGCATATTTCTTTGTATTAAATGATGTCTAAAACTCCTAATTTATTTTTTTTCCAACTTCTAATGTTTTTTTTCCAGCTTCAATTTCTGTGACATTTTATAGGTCATTAGTGTTAAACTGAAATAAACCCTTCCCCTTGATTTTTATTGCTTTAAAAATATTTAGCCTATTTTAATTCTACAGCCATCCTTGGTCTATTTGGTTACGCTTGTAGTCAGTTTGAACTTAAATAAAATTGTGTCAAGCACTAATTCTGAGCTAGTACACACCTTCCTGCTCTGGAGACCATTATCTCAGTTCGTTGTTCATGAGCATTTCCCAGACTGGATTTTGGTAAAGCAATCCCAAAACTGATAACACCAGTCAGTTCAGTAAGATCATTTACAATGAGGCAAATGTAAGATGTCTTCTTTTTTTCTGGTCTTCATTCATAGTCTTACCTATAATTAAAGTTCAGAAAAGTAGTGCATAAAAGAAATGAGAGACGTGATTCTTCCTAAAGTAGTTGTATTTAGCTTGAACAGCAGTGCCATTTTGTAGGAATAGATTTGGGACTGGAAGCCCAGTCTGAATAGTTTTATTTTTCTTAAATTAAAAGAAATTCCCCATAAGCAGTATCCCTTGCTGTTTGAAATAAATCAACTGCTTTTGATCCCATCAAAAATCTGGAAAAGCTAAGAGAAACTGGTTCTTGTATTCTTCAGAGATTATTTGTTCTTACTTGATTATTGTTATCATCTTAGAAACTTTATATAGCAGTCCTTTCTTGTTGTCCTAAAAAAATGCAATGCCTTCCAGTTAAAGCAGAAGGGTGAACAAATTGTTTTGCTTTGCATTATCTGTGAAGCACGACACATGCTCTTGCTGCATGCTTACTGCAGAATTAAATGGCATCCTCCGGGAGAAAGCTCAAAAACAAATGGATCCTTCACAAAAAATCAATAGGCTGGGATTGCTGCTAGGACAGCTTATGTCCCTTACTGGTACCTTTTACATTGTGTCCTCAGCTTTGGAATTAAATTTGCTTAGCTCCATTGGAGTTTTTCATTATTATTACTGTTCCTTCTGTGTTTCTCCCAAACCTCATTTGAAAATGTGAGTGTGCATGTCAGAGCACTTTGCAGATCCACCTAATAGAACAACAGAAAATTTGGAATATTAAAAGAAATTAGGCTGTCTTTGTTAATGATTATTTTCCACTGATGATAGAATGTACTATATATGTACTGTATACTGGAATGTATCTATAAACACAGGTAGAAACCCAAGTGGGAAGAAGACACAAAATGAATAGTTGTCTCCTAGGAGGTCTTCTGTCAATATTTTTCCTTCTAACCCTAGTACCAGGGCCTCTCAGTACCTTACCTTTTGTTGTGAGTCACGCCAACATTGAGGGCCCGTAATAACCAGCTGTCACTGCCTTCTGTTAAGTCTGAAGGACTTTTTTGCTCACCAGGACACCACAGGGCAAGTGAAGTGTCAGCTTTCTCAGTTTTGCTTGGGGCAAATTCACCTCTTACCAGAGAGGCTGCTTCCATGAAACCTGCCAGTCAGCATGATGGAAGTTCCCCAAGGTCCTCTCAAGGGCACTGGCCTCCAAGTTGGACATTTCTGTCTCCTGGGGTCGCTGCTCCCAGGTTCTTGTCCACCTTGCTGCACGGGGTATTGGAGGGGGACCAGCAAGCTCTTAAAACTGTGCCAGTGTTGTGGCCCAGGGCACTTAGACACCAACCCGAGGTGAGCAAGGAGACAGATCGCTTTCAGCACCCTCAGTTGTCACTGCCAAGAGCTGGGCATCGCAGACCACCTGCACAAGGCACAGAGTCACTGCCGGAAGCAAGTCTCTTTCTATATCATAGAAATAAATGTATAGGAAGCAGAGTGCAACGCTGCTGTTAGCTTCATGCACCTGGGTTTTATCCCTAGAGGCAATAAGGTGAAGCAGGCATCACGGGGAAATAGCGAGTGCAATAAAGGTATATAACATCAATAGAAGGAGAGTGGCTGGGCCGCTGCACGCTCATTAGTCTGACCTAGAAAGCTTACAGGGCACTTGTCACCAGAACAGGTAGTTAAAAGTACAGGAAAATAGGAGGAAAAAAATGTATCTGTTTATCAAAGGAGCTCATGGGAGGTTTGAAGAATAGTCTGAGAAGAAGGAAGTTCTGTATGGCAAATGTAACCGGACTGCAGAAGAGCCCCTCACCTGTGCCACACAGGAAGCAGTCACTTAGCCGGAGGAGATGGCAATTAAAAACAGTGCCACAAGGCAAAGAGGAAGCAGTATGCTGTGATGCAAGAGGGGGGAACCCACCAGGGAGAGCTTGCTAAAGGGACTTTCTAAAGGGTTGGCCTTATGATCGGTTTTATTCTGGGTTTTTCGTAGGGACCAGAGCCTAGCCTGTCACAGTAGAATTTTAATGAATTTTGCAGCACACGCAGAGCTGAAGTGCATTGCCCAGAAATGGGAAAGTCAGAATATCAGGGACGAAAACTGGTTGACCTTGAACACCAGAGGACCGGTTTGCAGTGAAATGCAGCCATACAAAAATAAACAAACAAACAAACAAATAAATAAATAAATAAGTAAAAGAAACCAGAGGTCATTCAGGTAGAGATTAATACTAAAAACATTTGCTATGAAATGATGTCTCACTGGTTAGCATAGAGCAAAAAAAAGAGAGTTTCCGTGTGTAATAGGCATAGAAGTACCAAGGAGGCAGTAATTTCACTTTCTGTGTAACTTATCTGTGTACAGAAAAGTTCTGAGTACTACTGTGTACACTTTTCTGGGATACTTTGTACAGTTTCATCCTCATGGTACAGAACAAACACATCTTTCTTGGGCTGGGCTCAGGGAACAGCTACAGGACAGCTGAGGGAAGAGAGGACATTTCTCACTGAGGGCCAAGACAACTTGGCTTGCTTAGTGTAATAAAACGGATGCTGAGAGGAGATATAACATCTCTTCAGAAGCACTGCAAGAAGAACACTCAGGAGAGGAAGAAAAGGACAAAGCTGGCGCTTACATAAGCGCAATAAAGATAAATTTAGCTTGGAAACAGCCATCCAATCTGAGGAACTTGAAGGAGGAAAGAAAACCTAACTAGGTTCAAAATGGACAGTGAGCTTCTTATGATGATGGAGTTGCCTGAAATAATTAACGTTTGGAAGTGATGACTTGACAGATTATTTCAAGCTGTGTGTCCTGGTGTTTAAATTCACAGGTAGAATTTGCTATTCTGGTAAAAATGGGACTACAGATTATTTGTAATGAATGGTGGTTGATTTATATCTTGTTTGCAATTGCTTAGCTACAGTATGCACCAGAATAGCTATTAACAGGCAGAATCCCATGTATATAGAGATTTGAAGACAGACCTGTATGATAAGAGGAAAAATTAAAGCTAATGCATGCTTTGCACAGTTTAGTGATGAAGTCCTGTGCCCTCGTGGGTCTATGCATCAGATGGGGTGCTCGTGGGCACTTTAATGCTAGATGACATCTGATTTTTCAAAGACACAGCTATTGTCTCATTTCAAAAAGTATTATGTGACCTTTTAGAGAGATCATTTAAATGTCAGTGTCTTGGGCACTCTCACACTAGGCACCCAGCAACGCCGGATTCCAAAACAAGGTGAAGGATGAAGACAAGTATTGACTGAACACAACTTTTATTAAATGTATTTTCCTGCTTCAGTTTTACTTTGACTTTAAATGTATCAAACTGCATTTAACCTAAATCATTATTACAGCCTTACACTTTTGAAATTTTAAGTATCTTGTTCTTTCTGTTCAGTAACTAGTAAATGTGTCAGAACAAATCAAGAGTGATTTTATCTGTCATTTTGCACTAGTGTTAACTTAGTCATAATTGATAAGGTTGTAGCTTCAGATACGTAGTGGCAATTGGGCTGCAGAATCTCAATTTATGTCTTCTGTTAAAGGGCAAGAATCATACTGTCACGTTTGGGATCAGACACTTTGGTGGCTGTCATACCTTTTGTTACTGACTTTAGTGCAGTGGTGTTGTGGATGGTGTGCCTTATACAGCTACATCAAGAAACAGAAAGAAAAAAGTCAGTCTGGTTAAAGTTATTTGTTCATATCTTATTTGTTCCAGTAATAGTTTCCCTTGGTGGTAACATATGATTGTAATTCCAGTTTGACTATTACTGCCTTTGGATTACAGCTACCCAGTTTTGTTAAATGTTTGCATTGCTAGAGAAAAAAAGGTGTTAACATTGGTAACAGCCCCTTGAGCTAACTACATGTCATTATCTGGTGAGACCACATTATATTAGCTCTGACCTTGAAAGACACCACCCTCTGTGTAGTGTTCTTTTGCACAGCATGATTTCCACGTTACAAATAATCAGTATTGCATGTTTTCCAAATTCAACATCTTTTATTTTAAAGCCTGGTCACTAGAACTGTACAGAGTGGTGGTTTGGCCATCGCAGTAGATAAGAAAAATGCAGCCTATCAGTTCCTACTGAGTAGCCTGCTGTAGGAAAACAGTTATCTTTCAACATCCTTAGGACAGGTGGTAATAAATATCATTCTGTTAGGAAAGTGAAACTTAGCAATGTGATGGATTGAACTTATGGTAAAAGGAAAAGGTATTTCAAAGTGTTCATCTCTATCTTTTTATTTGTCTTTAAGAATAGAAATTGGAGTGTACACTGTACACTGCATAGGAAATTATAGTGAATCAGTGGAAGTGTACAAACTTGAGTATTTGTCACAGCATTATTTTTAATGCAACCATGACTTTTATTTTGCCTTTTGCCACTGTTACACAGTGTGTTCTGAGTTTGTGTCTTTATTTGCTTGAAATACCTGTTGCTTTCTATATAAAATCTAATATTTGAAATGTATTATCTGTAATTTCAGTGTTCAGAGGAAACATTGGTACTAATGCTTGTTACAGGGAAAAAAGAAAAAAAACTCATGCCCTTATTATAATTTCTTAGGGTAATTTGATCTACAAACTACAATTGCAAGCTTATCTGCTTATCAGCTACCTACCTGTGCTCAACTCTGAATGCAATAGATTCATATTGACCATGGTTCAAAAACAGCCGCCATTGATTTTCCTTTTATTAATTTTAATGTTAGGATAATTTCATCACTTTTTCTTCAATTTGTAATTAGTTTTTTTTTTTTAGGTTTTAGGTTTTATTTAGGTTTATTATTAGGTTTATTAGGTTTATTATTTAGGTTTATTTATTAGGTTTTGTAAATAGGTTTTTCTTACAGACCTTTCACTGTCCCAGCCCTTTAGTTTTAAGTTCTAGTGGGAGATCACGATTGCCTTTTGTTTCTGCACTGAAACTCTTTGAGCATGCCCCATTTCACCTCTGATTTAGTTTTGCAGAAGCTGCTTGGTGGCTCAGTGCATCTCTTAGCCCTATTTCTCTGGAAACCTCTAGAAGCAACTTCTGTTGTGTAGTTTAGAGATCTGCCATCTAAGTACCACAGTTGAGCTGCACATAGGCAGAGCTCAACTTTCAGCATTTTTAAGCTCATTTTTCCTTTGTTATGCTCATTTTTCCTTAGTTTCCTTAGTTCCTTAATTTCCTTAAGTAAACAAACTTTTAGCAAGCCTAATCCATTTACCCCTGGGGCCTGCAGATTATGAAAAGCACTTCAGAGAGGAGCTTATAGAGATCTGGGGTTTCTTCTTTTCATGGGAGGGATTGCTGCCAGTGTGTTGTGCCTTTCCTGTGGCAGTTATTGCCTATCCCAGGCTTTGTGCCTCATAAGATCTCAAGCACCAAGGTAACAAAAGGCTGGACTACAGTGATAAAGTGTATAAAAAATCAAGAATCACAGAAATATTATAAAGTGCTTCTTGTCCATAAATCGAGGACCAGGTAGTAACTCAGCATGGCTGTGAGGACTCAGGTGTTGCTGGATTTGTGGTGCAGCAAAGCGAGTCATGGACACCATGTTTCGCAAACTGGCGATCTTCCCAGACCCAGCCTCATCCCTGGCATCTTCCCCATGTCTCCGTGTTCCCACTGACCCTGCCAAACCCCATGGCTCAAGCCTTGCAGATTCTGTGCTGCTGCAGGTCACAGAGCCCTGGTCACACAAACTATCTCCCTCAGCAGCCAGTGTTGTCTCCACAGGCTCATGTATCCTTGGCAGTGGCCATTATGCATCACTTGTGAAAGCTTCTGGTTAAACAAAGTATTCCCTGTGACTCCCTCTCACTTCATGAGATAATGGTCAGAGACAGGGTGCAAACAAGGTCAGTCTGTGAAGGAGAGAGAGTAGCTTATCTTTGTCTGAAACAGAGCCACGAAAAATATGTCAATGTCCATACATATTCAGCTCTGAAGACTAGCTTGCTGCAGTGTAATTTTGGAAGTTGAGGTATGGAAGTCATTTTTCTCCAATAAAAGTAGCTTCTATCAGAAGATGATTGGAAGCCCTGTGGCTTTGCCTCTAGTTTTGCTGCTTTTAGAGTAAATACATTGCTTTGCTGAAGTCTCGTGTAATGTTGTAAAATTACCATGACACATGTACGAGTGAAAGCACTGTTGTCAGAGTGGTGTAGCCAAATTATTGCCACCCTGTTTTTCCAGTATTCAGTTTAAAAAGACGTGGTTGTTTTTTGTTGTTACCTTTTATATGTTTTAACTAAAAGTTTTAATGTAATTTTAAGTAAAGAAGAAAAAGAAAAGCCAAGTGATCATATGCCAATTCCATATACAAGGTAGTATGAATTGAATTGAACTGAATAGATAGCACTGAAAATAGATTTGTCCTTCAGGATCTGTTAGGTGAGGAAGGAGGAGAGGGTTTTGCAATGATGACAATCACTTTGATATCATTACTTGAAATAGCTGCAAGCAGAAGCCATAGATAATAATAATCTTCAAACTGTAGAGGTTGAAAGCTCCAAGAAGCCAAGAATGACTGCAGCTGCCTTAAGTGATGGTGGAACAAAGCCATCTAGTTATGAATAGTTTATGCAGATGAAATATAATCACAGAGTCAAAATATGCAGTCATCAGGTTTGAGATCCAAGAAGCAGGTGGTACACATGTCTATCTCAGGGTTTTGGAGGGGTTCCCTGGCATCAAACATCTCGAAGAATCATAGACTAAAGAAACTGTTTTGATGCCTACAATTAGAGAACACAAGGGGACCGTCACTTCAAACAGAAAATTATTCCTTGTCTGTGGTCTCCTCCAGGCATTCAATGAGGCAGATTGTTTCTGCTTTAAAATAATGCTTCAGAACTCAATGCCACTTTTTTTCTGGAAGTGGTAAATGGAAGCTAATGACAGAGAGGAAATGATTTCCAAATTTTGCAACTGACAACTACTACCAGAGGATCCATGAGCTTTTAAAATCCATGTCCATGTACATCAAAGCATGCCTTGTCAATAACTGGGCAACCAAATTTGTAGAGAATGTGGCTAAGGTAGCCCACTACTCCTGAATTTTTTATGATTTGATCACACCATTTGTAGATCTGTTTACTCTTTATAAAATACCTGCAGGAAAATTTTCACAGATAACATTTTGCTTCTGTACTCCTAGAAGAAATGACCCCTGTAATTATTAACATTTTAATAGCCGTGCAGTTTCAGTGATCACTTAGTGACAGTATAGTTTGATGGGGTTGCTTAATTTCTACTAATCTTAAGTATTAAAGAAATTACTACAGTTTTGCAGCCACAAGTTTGAGAAATGAACATTTTAAGGAAGAAAAAAACAGTAACAATAATGAATAAACAGTCTTGTGACTTTTAGGGCATTTTAATATTTTTCTATAGCAAATGAAAAACAGTAAATACCATGTATATGAAGTTTGTATCTGAAAGCAGCTCTGTTCTTTCTTGACAAATGGAGAAATTTATTGTTGATCTCTCAGATTATGTGATCAATTTTCTCTTTTGCATTCATAAGAAATAATGAACATGTGCATATGTGTATGGTCCAATGTGGTGTTGAGAGCACCAGCTGATTATTTAGTCTTCCATTTTCCCTTTAAGTTGTCAACTTAAAAAGTACATAGCAGAGACTGAGTCAGTGTAAAGTGAGACCAGGCATTGATCGTTCTTCTTTAAACACTTTCATCATGAATTCTGTCATTAGAAACTAAAATCTTGGTACGCTATCACTTCAGTCTGCTTTCTTTATGTGCCCATTCTTGCTGATCATTAGCATTTCTCTGCATGTGTATGTTAAATAAACATTCTCTAATGTTGCCTTTTTCCTTCATTTTTCTTAGTTTAATTATTCTAGTTGGAAATAAGTAAATCTGCCCAAAGATTAAAGAAATGGTTTATTCATTATTTAAGTAATGATTGCCCGTCACTGGTCAGACAAGCGAGTTGGTATTCAGCTGACCACAGGTCAATATCTATAATGTTGAAATCTGTATCTACTCTAATCACCCCAGGGCTGCCTTTATAGACAATGGAGAGGGAAAAAAAAAGCATTTTTAGGATCCGATTATTGTCATCCCAAATTAGGCATCTAAAATAGATCAGGTGATTTACAGCCTAAAAATGCTAGTCTTACTTGACTGTAATTGAAAGAATGACTAGCTTAGATGTTTGCTTTGTAGATGTCCAAAGGTAGATTAGATAGATCCTATGCCCATGCTCAAATTAATCATAAAAGCCCAGGGTTTTGTGATATGACGCTTCTAATGTGAATGTACTGTGGCTGTGGCTGTTGACATAAAGGGCATAGTGCCATTCAGTGCTCCGCACAGATGAGCAAGTCCTGCTCAGCACAAGCACCAAAAGCAGTACAGTCATGTTAGGACTACATTTCAAACGGATTACATTACCCTGCTTTTCACCATGACATACCAGGGTATGTCCACATTCTTTCCAGAATGGGTCAGTTTGGGAAACAGCATTACACTCTGATTGTATACATGCAGAGGTGGTTAATACTTGTTAGAAGTTAGGTCCTGTTACGAAGAAAAACATATTACATATTACAAACAATAATAATACCTAGCCTTGCCTCAACAAGCTTACAAGGAGCTAATTTATAAAGAACAAGAAGGGAGGAACCTGAATACAAGTAGCATTATCCTGTGGAAAGGTTTAGGAATGATACATGGCAATTCCTCTTTCATGGAATAGGGTTCAAAAAGGTGACAGACATTGAATGCTGAGACATTTTAGGTTCTATAGTTAATTCAGGACATTGCCTTAACGGTGATTTTTCCTGTGGGTTTTTCCCCTTAGGATGATTTCCAGCATGCAGCCTCAGAAACCAACTGGGAGTCAGTCACAAGCTCTGTCTCAGTAAGTAGCTTGTTACTATTTTGCCCACAAATAGATTGATAGAATGGCATGAATCCAAATCACTATTATGGTACCTACACAGAGAAGCCATGTATTCACCTTTGGCAGAGGATAAAATAAGTGTTTAACAAACTTATGCTTTTTAACCACTGTGTTTTTAAGGAGAAAAGATTCAAAATACGCCATCAGCTGTTGTAACCACATGAGATAGCCATTGGGAAACATTTCTTGCTTCCAAATTCATCTTGTCAAGATGAAAATACAAGATACAAACTCCTTAGGATTTTCAGTGGTAAAATGTCTTGACCTAAATAGAAGATCATACTTATAGCAGGCTGGTAGAAAAAGGGATTTAGCTTTTTATTGTCGATATGAGATTTTTTAAGTGTTTGTAATATAATACTGTATCTAAAAGTTTCCATATTCATCAATGAATTGTGACTCAGAAAAACAAAAACAAAAAAAAAAGGAAGCCAGTGTACAATTATTTTTCTTTTCATCACACTCGATTTGTGTCATTGGATAAAAATCTGTCCCCTCCTACATTTCTCAAGTAAATTTGTATTCTGGGTCCACATTGTGGGGAATAGCAAGTTATCATCAGATCTCATATTATGGACAGTCCTTTTCTGTGCACCATTCTGGCTGGTCAAAACCATGTCACAGGTCTTACAAACTCCTCAAACACATAAGTGCTCAAAGCAGACTTGAGACCAATGACAACGTTTGGAGCATTTGTGGATGAAAGTTTACTGATGGCACCTTTGATACAGTAGTTATGAGGAGTTGCCAGTGGAGGAACAGTAAATAAAATATGGGTAAATTCTACTGATTAGTGTCCAAGACAGACAATGAGTAGAGAGAAAATTCTGTAGTGCCAAAATTAAGAGTCTATGCCAATCTCACCTGAATTTACTCTTGAGTTTGCAGCTGACATTTGTCCTTGATGAAAATGCTATGATAGACTTGAATTAATTGTGCTGAAAGTCCTCAGTAACAATGTTAGCAGGACTGAGGTCTACTGGGTATGCTAAGAAGGAGATACTAAGAGACTATTTTGCTAAAAGACACAAATTAATTTTTCGTTCTAACATAGAATTGGAAAATATATATATATATATCTGATAGAATATTTTGTTTTAAAATTTGGTAGACTGATGTTTGAAAATGTAAGCTCAGGGCTCCCTCATCAGGTAGCTATGAAAATGAGATCATGTATATGGTAAACGCCATGATAATTATCCTCCTTAACATCATAATGTCACAATATGTCAAAAAATAAGCCAGTATTTTTTCAGGTTGAAAAAAAAATGTTTTATCTTCTACATCTCTTTTCTGAAAAACTGTTGTTAATGTATTAGAGGCAGGGAAGTTCAGTGCCAATATTACAGGTAGAATGTTGATGGCCACCGTCATGAAGAAGCCTACAGCTAAACCAGTAACAGAACTCCTGTCTCTTTGTTTTTGCCATGCCATCAGCAATCCAATTAAAAATACCATCCTCCACTTGGTGTGCATTTCCTCCACTAGCCCTTTTTTATCCTCAGGGAAAATAAGGTGGAGAGGTTGAGTAATTTTTCCCAAAAATATCAAGGCAAAAAGTCTGAGAGCATGCAAATTCTTCAAGTGAGAAAGGTTTAGTGATTCTGCTGTGGTTCTGAGGGGGCAGAAGGACAAACTTGGACCTGTCAGTTGCTGGCAAGATGACATACTGTTCTGCTGATAGTAAGTTAGCATGACAGATGTGTTTTGTTACTGAAACCCACAGGTAACATTAAGACCCATTTTAGGATCTGGATTACTTGCAATGCTTAGAATGAAAACTTAAGGTGAGCAAATGCTTTCTTCCTTGTCTGAGGTTATATCAGACACAAAACCATATTTCTTGTTTTCTCTCAGAAAGCTAAAACGAATAGTTCTGCCCTGATCCCAGCATGGCCAACCCAGAAAAAAAAATAAAAATAATTAAATAAATAAATAATTCTATCCTTATTGGTTTAGCTTCCATTATTTCTGAAGTGATATTATGACCAACAGATAACTGTGATGCACATTGAAAAGCCTGCCAGCTTCACAATACAGATAGAAAATATAAAAGAATGGGGGAAAAGCAATAGAAATTATGGATAAGAGCACTAACAGGAAAGGTAGCTTTAAATCTCATGAAATTAAAAATGTGCTCAGTGTTTTTAAGAAACGTAGAAGAGGTACATTATATGGAAAATCTTCGCTATTCACCGCTTCTTGCCCTCTCTTTGGATGCGATCTCAGAAGCCAGATTACAATGAGCCAAGCTTTTCTGCAGCTAGTGTTTCGTTCTTGGCAGGACAAAAGAGAGGCAGTTGGGTTGGCAGCTTTGAAGTTACTTTTGGGCTTGTCACATGATGTCGCTGCCAGTAGGTTATCTGAGCTGTTGCAATAATTCCTCTTGATTTGGCTGTCACCATGAAAAAAGTTAAGCTTTCTTCTGTGTGCGAACTAGGTTGTGCAAATCTCTTGAGTAAGGCCTTTTATACTGAAAGAAAATGGGGAATCCCTGCTGTCTGTGTTAGTTTGACATGCCTTACAAATTCACAGCCTGACCTGCAGTTCTGCTATGAAAAGCACAGTTGAACACCTGAAAAAAACTCTTGTGTTGTCTGCCATTCTATGTCTGTTAACCCCTCCTTCTTGTTTCAGAAACATAGGCTTTAGTTAAACTGCTGAGAAGGGGGATGTATCCATGTCACAGGGCGGTCCCTGGACAGCAGCATGCTCATACAAGCTTGGATTTCCTTTCTGATTGTCACTGGGTTGTCAGAGCAGACCATTTTTTTGTGCTATTTCTTCAGCATCATTGCACCTCTTCCCTCCCTCTCTCACTTTAGAAAGGGAGCCAGGGGCTGGCCTTTCCCAGTTGGGCTGCAGTCACAGACCAACCATGAGCTCCCGTTAGCTCTCCTCAATAAACAAGTAGCATTTCAAAGTATTTTTCTTTTGTAACCTCAAAGACTGCATTAGTACACTGCATCATGCTCAGCGACAGCACTGTCCGTCCTGCAGCATTGTTTTAGATCACAACACTGTGTTCACTTTACTGGTGTGAGCTTTTCATCTCTTGGGGTTTCCGTCTCTTTGTCAGTCTCTACTCTGAGCCACTTAGAAGTCAGGAGAGATGCTTTGAGGTATGCCTTCCCTTTTAGTGGGTCATGAATTTTTAGAGCCATCTGCACTGTGTCTCAGAACTGCATTGTAGAGGCATTACAGGCACAAGTGGCCCTCAGAATCTTCTTGTGCTGTTGGCAATAAGCAGTAAAGTGCAGCTATGCTTTCTTGACCACACCATTGTAATGTTTTCAATTTCTCTTTCTTGTGAAACAATGATTTGGACTGTCCATACTTTCAGCAAATATATGCAGTAAAATATCAAGGATTGTAAATTTTGTGATATATCTAACAGGAAAAGACAAAAAGATTATTACTTCGAAACTATTTTAGCCACCATTGAAGGACACAATCCTGCAAACATGCACGTAACTTCACTTAGATGAGTCGAGACTTTCATTGCTACCCAACTGAGTGAAGTTAATCACAAAGATTAACGGTTTAACATATGTATTTACTTGGGAGATCAGGCAAAAAACTATTTTTGGGGGGCCATTAATTTTAAATGGCATGTTTCTGCTACATTACTTCAGAGCTAGATTTTCAGAAGAGAAAAGGGTTCTTTCATTTTCCAGGGCTTTGCCCCAATGTCTTAACTTAAAAAATAATAACAATAATAATAATCCAAACAAAACACTCGTGTTACATTACGCTTTTTATTGGACAAAAGCAGCTATTTTGATTGTGTTTCTTCAGAAAGTAACAGATCTGCATTAACAGTTTTTCTTGTGCATCTTTTACACGGTTATTATGAGGCTTTGTGCTTGGACAAGGAAAAATGTGGTATCAGGATTCTGAATACTGTGATTCTAACTGATGATTATGAAAAATGTTTAAAGTTAATTCCAGTAAAAATGAAATCACCGCAGTCTTTCTGCAAAGTTAAGTTGTGTGACAAATTCAGTGGGAACAAAGTGTGCTCAGAATGTGGTACTTGGCTCTTCCTGCTTAGAAATAATATTCCATATGGTATTGTGATATTGTTGTGAGGATATGACTTTGTTGGTAATCCCAATATTCATTCCTACATTGCTGAGATCCAAATACCATGTTTTCATCTTTTTAAGTAACTTTTGGTTTTGGTAAAAGGGTGGTAAAATTTACATTCATCAATATTTCATAACAGGTTTCGTTCTTGGGAATAAAGAGCCATCTTTTCAAGTCTTTAACCTAGCCAAACTTGTAGTCCAAACTGACCAAGGAGGGAAAGAAAATCTAGAGAAGTTGCTGCCTTTGTCTTTCTCTGCTGTGGTTTCTGATCGGCCTCTTTCAGATTTACCTACAGACCTGGCAGAGATGAGAAGGCACCACCCCAGCACTACAACGCACCTCCATTCTTTTATCATGGCCATCATAGTGGTTTCAAAAGGCATTTCCACAATATCTTTGCACGTGTGCAAACCATCATGTCCTTTGAGGACAGCAAAAGTGGACAATCTAGCAGTAGTGGTACTGCCTCTCCCCAGACCTCCTCCTGGATTTCATCAGGAGTTTGTTTGCTTCTTGCAAAATAAAACGCAGGCATAACACAGCCTGACCGAGTGAAGGACTTCAAAAGATGGCCCAAAGTACCTGTTTCAGTCAGAAACAAGACAATAATGTTGTCAACTGTTTTGATTGGTGTTGTAACTTATTCCAAGTACACTGAGATGTATGTCACTCTTAGGGGGTCTCCTATCCCTCTCCATCAGTGACTGACCCTACGCTCACAGCAGAAGCACTGGATCAGACCATTGCTGCATTTGACACAGTGGAGGATCTGCTCAAACACTTTAATCCAGACTCCTGGCAAGAAGATCTGGAGAATTTGTACACAGACAGTGGCCACCACTATCGAGGCAGAAGCTACCATGACAGGAAGTCCAAAGGTAAGAAAAGACATAATATATAAATTTTTGGGGAAAACCAGGCTATTCCTTCACTCCTCACAGAAATGTCTTTAGATCAAGTATGAGATTCTGATGCCTATTTTCCTTTTGGGGCCATAGGACAAGCTATCACCTGTTACAACTACAAATAAGTCATTTAATCCTTAATCATTTTCTGACTGAGTAGGATCTCACCTGAGAAATCAGTATGAAAACTGCCTATCATTATGATAAATCCACAAACACAACCATAGGCCTTTGTGTAAAGTGCAGATGGTTCTCAGCTTCACCTTCTTAAGCATTACTTTATGTGTAAGGCATGGGGCTCCTAATTACCTGCACTATCATCCTCCGTTAAATACCCTGCTTTGGGATTGTTCTCTGTTGAGTGAGAAATAATCACTTTTATCACATTGTGTTTAGGAAAGCATCTGGTGCAGACACCTGTATATGCAGCTGGTTTTTTAGGATGTGAGCATCTCACAGTTTTTCATTTTGTTGGCGGCAAACATTACTATGGTTTAACATCTTTGTTAGTAATTGAGCAAAGCATGCATTTCTGGGTTATGTTTCTTGTTTTCTTCTGTTAGTTCAAATAATCCACCAAATGGCAGAGCAAAGAGATGGTAAACTAGGAAACCCATACTGATAAAGAAACACTATTTAAAGAGTCATTTTCCTAGGTCATTGGTGGGCATGAGTTGGCAGAGGTAGAATGACATTAGCAGTGGTCAGTGTACATGTGGCCATCCTGTCTTGGAGTGCAAGAGGCTAGTGGCAGAGAGGTGGGCTCTCCCATGCCTTTTGACCTTGGTGCAGGAGAATGACTGCAGGAACATACAGTATATTAGTAGTTACGCAGCCAGCTTGGGCTGCGGTTTCCAAAATGTGTTGACTATCTCTGTTTTTTGGTTCAGCACTTAAAGAAATCTGTGAAAAGCCCTGAGCACCCATCTAAAGAAAGCTGTCCCTCTTTACTTCACTCCATTTTAGCACATCAAAAATTTCAGGCAACCACAACACTCCATCTTTTGTGAAAAGATCACCTGACTGCAACAGCATCAGAGATCAGTTTGATCTCTTTTAGGGGTCTGTAAAACATGAAAAGTATGTATCCTATCCAGGCTGGAATCAGCACTGATAGACATGCATACCACAGAAATAAAATGACTGTTTTGATTTTAATGAAGGTGGTTAGAAACCTGGATCTTGTACTGTTTCTGCTCTCCAAATGTTTGATCCTCAGAGCATATTTGGCCTTGTACCCCGTATGTATACGTGACAACATATATAGAAAATAGCATCTGATGCTTATGTAGGCTGATCACGTAGGCTATAGACATCAGTTTGATTTTCTGTTAGTGCTCAGAAAATTCAGGTGTATAAGGGTTTCTTCATTATTGTTTTAATGTTTTTGGTTTATTTATTTAAGATTTTGTTCTATTTATTTATTTATTCATTTTTGGTTTAACTACAGTAATAAACACCAGGGGAAAAAAAATAAAAGGAAAAAAAAGTTTCACAACAGTTTTTCTTTTGTCTTCAAACTAAAGGCCAAATTCCCTAAATATTAGCAGCCCTCTGGACAAAAGTACCTCAACACAATCAAATCTTTAAAAAAAAACAGTTAAGAATTTGTCTTTTGTCATAAACTTCTGACAAGATTAAAGACTTGTTCTTGGATGATGTCAGGAGTAGGGAATAGCTTTAACAAGTCTTTAAATTAGAAATGCTTGGTGGATTTTAAACACAGACACTGTGGATCTCTGAGGAATGTTTATAGGCACTCAGATAACCTTGCAGTAAAGACAGCAGTAGATTATATCATTATTTATTTCAGATAGCTGTTTCTACTTCCAGCTTTGGAAGCTGGGTTTTATTCTTTATCCTTAGTTAGAACAGCTGTGAAGTAGATTAGAACAATTTCATGTAATCTCTGCCTACCTTTCACAATATTTTCAGAACATGTCAAATAAATGATATAAATAAATTGGTAATGTTCTCACTCCTATCCGACTCTCTGCCCATACCAAATTGTGCCAGAAAATTGAGTTTAAGAGGCAGTGTTGCTGAATATCAGTTCTGATAACAGAGATATATAATAAGGACATTTAAATGGTATTTTTTTCTTAATTTGGCAATCAATAATTCACAAAGATAAGGATCACAGTTAAGGAAACAAGCACAGTGTTTTAGCAAAGCTTAAATTTACTGACTCATGGATTAGATGAAGTGGGAAAGCACCTCAAGAGATTGCCTAATCCAACCTCCCTGTTCAAGGCAGGGCCATCTGCAGCAAGTTGCTCGGGATCACGTCCACTAGAGTTTTGAATATCTCCAAGGATAGAGACTCCACAACCTGTGGCAGTGTCTGACCACCCTCAGAACAACAACAACAACAACAAAAGTAGTGTTTGTTTGATTGTTTTTTTCAATGTTTAAGTAGATTTTCCTATGTTGCAATTTATCCAATACCTCTTGTCCTTTCAAAGAAGACTCTGGCTCCATCTTTACTTCATTCATGCATTTATAGACATTGATAAGACCAGTCCTTCCCTGGATTCCTCCTGCAACAACCTGAAAGGTGAAGGCTTTGTTGATTAAATTTATCTTTATATATATGATAACTCTATTCCATCTACAATATCTGATCTCACACCTCTACAACACTGATACAACTCTATTGAGTTAAATGTGTTGCATTCTAATTACGCCACTCAGGTGGGATACTGTTATCAGATGTGTCTTGTTAATAACCACATAAAGTTTGAAATGTAATCCTACATATGTTCAGTGAAGTTTTCTGTTAGTCAATGGAGTGACTAACACGCTAGTATAGAAGTTAAGTATAGAATCACAGTGATACCTAGACTAGAATAAAAAGGCAGAAAAGAAAGGGGAAGATACACACTTGCGTTTTCAAAATCCTTACATGAGAGGTCTTGTATAAGCTATAAACTACAGTGTACACCTTCTACATGAAAATAGGACAAGTAGAGGTTTCAAAAAGCTTTGCAGCAGTTTTAACTGTACTCAAAAAGGTTTGCTCGTCACTGATGCATTTTAGAAACTCTGAAAGTATGAATATTCAGCCTTAGGCTCATCCTAGACTCTCAGGAAAAAGCAGGTCATACCAAATAAAGTATATCTTTTAAAGTAATTCCTTTTGCTTTGCTGTAATATGTTGTAGCTGACCCCAGTGTCATAGTAATTTGGCTGTTACAAATACAAAACTTCTCTAAAAGGCTGTCACTAGCTATTGGGTTATTTTATACTGTTCTTAGCAAGAACACCAGCACATATAAAAAAGAAAATGGCCATACTCTGCAATTGTGTTGAACTTCTAGACAAATAGGTCTCTGTTCTTTCAGGGAATCATAAGGAACATTTAGAAGTGTTTGAAGGAAATTTGTTCATCCAACAGTTTGGTTTTTTTGAAAGCATCAGTGTATCTTCTTGATACTACTAGAAGAGCTCCTCAGACATGCTGCTGTAAACAGTTCCAACTATCAGTTAAACATCATTTAACTTTTGCCACATGCTTGTTTGCATTTATCTTTTGTTATTCACTCTGAAGTTTTATATCTCATTAAAAATGCTTTAGAAGTTAAAAAAAGAAAAAGAAAAAGAAAAAGAAAAAAGGAAAAGGAAAAGGAAAAGGAAAAGGAAAAGGAAAAGGAAAAGGAAAAGGAAAAGGAAAAGAAAAAGAAAAAGAAAAAGAAAAAGAAAAAGAAAAAGAAAAAGAAAAAGAAAAAGAAAAAGAAAAAGAAAAAGAAAAAGAAAAAGAAAAAGAGAAAAAGAAAAAGAAAAAGAAAAAGAAAAAGAAAAAGAAAAAGAAAAAAAAAGAAAAAGAAAAAGAAAAAGAAAAAGAAAAAGAAAAAGAAAAAGAAAAAGAAAAAGAAAAAGAAAAAGAAAAAGAAAAAGAAAAAGAAAAAGAAAAAGAAAAAGAAAAAGAAAAAGAAAAAGAAAAAGAAAAAGAAAGAAAAAGAAAAAGAAAAAGAAAGAAAGAAAAAGACCTCTGCCTGTGAAATGACCTGTGTTTAAAAATCTAGGAAGAAGGAAAAGAGAAAGAAAAAGTTCAGTTTCTCATCATAGAATTAGATCCAAATGTCTAGGGGATGTTACATAAAGAAAGGGGTCATCTTTAGAAATAAATGTGTTTTTTCTTTTTTTAATAAATAGACCTAGGAAACAGGAACATCTGTGGATACATTCTGGTAATGAGCAAGACTACACATGCCTCTGAGATCATTTTCTTTTTGAGAAACAGTATGCAGGAAGCCTTTGGCTATCAGAAGAAATTAATCAGGTGGGACATTCTTGTAATAACATCTGTCTGCAATGACAGCTTTACAAGTTAAATAAATAAACACTTGCTAGCATAGCCAAACTGCTCCCTAGAAGGGGAATAGCAAGGTGAGACCACAAGTCTTATCAGAATGTTGCTGCCATCCACTGCCATACAGGTTCCCTGTATATCAAGCAAGTAGCACCATGTACTTAACAATACCTTTTAATTATTACTGTTTACAATGCTCTAGCAAGAAGTTAAACAAAATTTGAACCCAGGAATGTCATTTCTCAGGGGTTTGCAAACAGTGGCCAATAAATTACTGCAGACATCCATGTACTCTTCCTTGAAAGGTTCTGGGACGGCTGCCAGCAAGTTTCAGTGCACCAGACAGGGAGTGCAGGCATCACAAATTCTGAATGCATGCTCATTCATGGCACATGTGAATATTCTGACTAGATGGAATACCTTCTCAAGTAGCTGCTAATATAAAGTATTCCCTGTGCTTAAAAAAACAGTATACTTCTTCCTCTCTTCCTCAGTTAGGAAACACTTTATCTGTTACATGCAAATGGCACACACTCATTCATTTCATAGTCTTAATCTCAAATGAGATTTTCCCTCATGCTTTACATGGCATTACTGTTGGCCACTGCAGTGAAAGCTTTTCTTATTAAGCCCTTTTTTAAAAAAGCTAGTGAAACTTGCAGCATATTATTTATCACTGGAATAAGCTGTTCAGTTCCATTGATTTCAATGAAGCTATGTCCATTTACGACATTGGTTTGGCCTGATTTTGCTACTTGACCCATACCGCAGCTGATAATTGGTTTGCTAGTCTATAATAAGCCTATATATTGTGAACATTGTTTCATGCAGACAGTTATAATCCCACTGAAATTCTGCTCTCTCATTCTTCTAAAATAATAGTTGCCGTATCAAGTAGATTCATCTTGGCATTGTGGTTCTGTAGTAAATCCAAATCACAGCATCTTTTCCCTAGTTCCCACAAAAAAGACTTGGGCATCTCCCAAAGTTTTCAGGTATATTTAACATAGTGCTTATTGTGATTCATTAAGCATGTACAGGGGAGCACTGATTGCCTTTAACCATATGTGCTGAAGACTAAAAGCCACAGGGTTTGATCAACACTTGGTATGGAGAAGAATTTCATCGGTGTTGATGTATTTTGGTAATTTGATCAGTGGAAGATTTAACTCTTTACTGTATGTACGGGACTGAATTTTCCAACTCAGGCTGAAGCACACCATGACTGCAGTCAGCTGCAGCACTGCTCTGAATTTCTTTGACCACTTGTGCAATATTTCTGCACTACCTGACACAGCTCTGACATACACAGAAGTACAAATTCTGGGGATAAGGGGTGCAATACATTCATAGGTCTCTGAGAAAGTCCATAATGTATAGGAGGAATTTTTAAATGTCAAGAGTCAGAATAAAAACAGCAGCACAACCTTTGTTACAAACTCTAAATCACACATGAAGGGGGATGAGAGTCAGCTAGAACTGAGCTTTGGACCCGTGCATGGCACACAGTGCTCATACCATGCTGCAGTTCCATCACTTGCTGATGCACAAAACATGAGCAGGGGAAAGTAACGAGTGCAGGTCTTTTGCATGCATATGTCTCTTTAGCTGCCAAAAAGAGTACAAGTGTTAGAAATTTCAGCAGGATTGGCAGTGGGTTGCTTGCCTTTGGCAAGAGGCCCAAGGTGACGTAGATTTCTGAAGGGGAGAATAGTCAGGGAGCTGGGCAGTCTCTGCACCAGTTTCCTGTATAATGTGGGTAAATCCCTTCAATGAGAGTTAGGCATTTAACGTCTTTGAAGTTCTAAGCCTTATACTCTCTCTGCATACTGATGGTGTTTAATGTTGGCCTATCGTCAACATAGTCTGGTGATGAATGTCATCCCAAAATCCAGTTCCACAGATCCATATTGCCTTCACAACAGGCAATAATCAGACTTTTTAAACCATATCTGTCCATATAGTTGATGATGTCGATACCTTTTCAGGAAAAACAGCAAACATATAGCCATCTTGGCAGTTTAATATTAATCATAGATTAACAGAACAATTTTGGATACAAGGGCACTCTGTGGATCAGCTCATCCAAAACTCTGCCCAGAGCAGGACCAACTTCAAATTTAGAACAGGTTACTTAGGGCCTTCTCTAGTTAAGTTATGCATATTTCCAACTAGGACAATTCCACAATGTTTTGGATAATTTGTCCCAGTGTTCAATCACCCTTATGGTGATTAGTATTTCTTTAGACGTCCCTTGCTACAACTTGTGATTTTTGCTCCTTGTCTTTTTGCTGTGCACGTCCAAGAAGAGTCTGGCTCCATCCTCTCCATAGCTCCTTTTAGACAGCTGGAGACAATTATTACAACGTCCTGTAGTCTTCTCTCCAGACTAAATAAATCCAGTTCCCTCAGCGTCACTGTGGCTGTTGTGGATCCCCTCCTTAACCATCCTGGTCATCCTTCACTATACTCCTAGTTTGTTGATCCTTCCCTTTTGCTGAATGAGGCTCAAAACTGGACACAGTACTCCAGATACAGCCTCACAAAAGCTGAATGAAGGGGAACATTCACCTGACATCTATGTTTCTCCTAATGCAGCTCAGCATTCAACCTCTATTTCTACAAGAGCAAACAGTTGATTCATGTTCAGCCTGCTGCCTACCACGATGCCGTCTTCTTCTGAAGTGCTGCTACTTATCTAGTATGTCCCCAGTCTGGACTAATGCATTGGATTATTCCAAGTCAGGTCTGGGAATTTCCATTTGTCATCACTGAACCTTATGTGGTTCTTGCCAGCGCATTTCTCCAGCCTGCCAAGGTCTTTCTGAAAGGCAGCCCCACTTCATGCGGACAACTTTCCACAGTTTGGTTTCACTGACAAACTTGCTGAGGGTTCACACCATTCTGTTCCTCAGGTCATTAATGAAAATCTTTAGCAGTATTGGCTTTGGCATTAACCCTTGGGAACACCACTAGCAACCAGCCACCAGTTGTACCTAGAATTGCTGACCACTTTGTGCAAGCCCCCTTATCTTTCTAATATCTGCCCAATTTGTAGTCCACATATCCCATTGTATCTCAGCAGTTTGGCTGCAAGGATACTGTGGATTACTGTGTCAAAAACAATCCTAAGGTCAGGGTAGGCAGCATCTGCTGCTTCCCCCTCCACCAGCAAGTCATCTCATCGCAACAGGTTCTCAGATTGGTCACTCACATTTTGCCCTTTGTAAATCTGTGCTGGCAATTTCCAGTCAACCTCTTATCTTTCATGTGCCTGAACATTGTCTCCAAAAGGATTTACTCCTTCATTTTACTATGGTTAGCCTGACTGGTCTGCAATTGCTCGAATCCTCCTTGTCTTGTAGATGGCCTTGACATATGGTACAGGACTGTGAGTGAGGTAGATACCATCTCTTACACCTCAGCTCTAGTCTGTAGCTGATGCATGAAAAAAAAGTATAAAATGTTCCAATATGAAAATGTAACAGCCATGTATGAATTTGGAACAGATACAGTATTAAAATAAATCCTAGCAGACTGTCTTTTTAAACAAAATCAGTGACCAGCAGCACGGGGTTTCTCTCCTGTCCAATCTTGAAGGCTGTGCTTCTAAACAAGGCATGGTATTAGCTGCAGTCCCTGATTTCAGTGGTCACTTCTGATTAAGATCAATGTTTAAAGGTAAGCAGATGCCTTAGTGCTATTGAAAAATGAGGATGGATTTAAGTGTAGGATTTAAGAGGGAAGAAGGAGCAAACATTGTACCCCAAGTATCCAGCTTGCTGCTCCAGTAAATCTTTTTATGTCTGCCTTGCCTTTAAATTGAATCTCTGATGCAGACATTCTGTAATAATACTTTGAAGTTATTTGCATCCAGTCTACAGAACCTTTTAGTTCTAGTTTTAAATTAAGGACTCCAGTGGTTTCAGTCCTTGATAAGTAAAGCAGCAGGATTTCACACCAATCACACCAAGGCTCGGTTACGTTTTAGTCACAGCAGTGAAGAGATGCATGAAACTGACTGTACTGTAAAATCTCATTGTTATATGGATGAGGGAATAGACTGGCTCCAGACAGTAAAACAATCCCAAGACAGGGAAAAAAATGCATATTGAAGCTTTCAGCAGAGTTATTCAGAGAAAAAATATGTTCTTTTGTTATAGGGGTTGCAAACCATGCTCTAAAGCTAATTAGGCAATAGGAACTCTTCTTGGGTGTCAGCAGGATACTACTAGAGTACTGTACACATTGTTCAGAGGTGTTGCACACTTTCCTTGTCCCACCAAGCATTGGGTTTCACTAGAGCAGAGTCGAAAAGAACGTGTTTACCTCCAGACAATTTTTTTGTAGAGGATTACTTGTGTATCTCTTAAACCTGTTAGCTAATCTTTCCTTCTCTGCTTGCAGTTATTTTTGTAATTTCAGCATCACTAAAATAAGACCTTTCCACTACGGAATTTGTCAGTTTCAATCTAGACTCTGATACTTGAGTTGTGATATGCCAAAGCTCACAATTCACATCTTAAATGAAAACTCTGAAATTGGGGGTCCTGAGAACTACTGTCAAGTCATTATTAGAATTCTATGAATATGAAACTAAGGAGAATTCATGCAGTTGTATTGGAAAATTTCCTGTATATTTTTCAAAAATAATTCAACATGGAAAAATACACTATTTTTTTTTCCATTGATTGATTTCAGAATTCCTGAAAAATGCATCTGATGAAAGCCTTGAGCCCTCATCAAAAACAGCTGAGCTTTTCATATTGCATAAAGCAAGTTATCCTAATTATCTGGTTATTCCCTCCTATGCTTTGAGCAAGTCAACAGCTCTCCACAGTACTGACTCAGCTACAGTCTGAGAGATCCTGCAAAGACTTCTGAAAGTCATCAAAACTAGGCTTTTGAGGGCTAGTGAGTAAAGCCTTTCCTCCAGAGAAAGCCCTCTGCCAGGTCACCCTTGCCATTTAAATCGAGCAGCTTGAGTACTGGAACTAATACATGCGACACTGTCTCTGCAGGAAGGACCCCACCCTGGTCCTTGAAATGCTGGTGCTGTCTCTCTCTGCCAGTCCCTTTGCAAAGACTCATTCCTGTGCTGATAACACAGCAGTGATAATAGGTATCAGCTCAATGCACGAATAAGAACTGTTGAGCCTCAGGGGAAATTTAGTCTGTGATAGAGCACATTTTGTTCTGTCCCCTGGACATCTTCGCCTGGACAGAGATGCTGGTTCACGTCACCTGGGTATGGGCCCTCCTTAATGACCAGGTTGTTGCCAGAAGCCTTGTTTGCTGTGTTACCTCAGTGGGAGGCATTGCAATCAAGGTCTGAATTAAACCTTTGAGCATTTTCTTCTCAGTCTAGAGATGCACCATTGACATAATGCCATCCCCGTCCACGGCCAGCCTGTCCTGGTAGGAGCCTGCTTGTATCGATATCCGTTCCCCTGGATTGCTGCAGGGCAGAATGTGGATGGCCTGGGCATTCCCCTCAAGAAATCTAATTAATCATCAAGGCAGAATATTTTCTGCTCTCTTTTTCTTTTGATTATTTTTCCCTTCATGCCAATCTGTTGAAATGAATATTAGCCAGATACTCCTTTGCTTTATCAGTCAGCAAAGTTGATGGCAGAGGTCCTGGTGAGAACGTTTAGAGGAGGGGGAAACACTTTCCTGTGAGAAGAATTAGCCTGAGAGGCTGCAGTGAGAAGGGGTGGCTTTGAAGAATGACAGTGGAGAACAAAATATCATCTGTTAAAACAAAAAAAATCAATATTCCCTGGTCTTTTAAGTCCTGACTGTGGACATTTGGGATGTATTTTTCTCTCAGTGCATGAGTATACCAGCAGCCCCATTGATTTTGTGCTTATATCAGGAGGATGATCTATACCTCTTTTGGAGAGATGCTAGCTCTCTGGACAGAACCACTGAGATTTCATGGCGAGATGTATCACAACTGCTATAAAATCACAATTTATTTGCTAAATTCCCTTTGACTGAGATAACACCTTGCCAGAAAACTGAAGTTGCTATGATTTTGTGTAACAGTACTCATGACATTTATGTACCCTTGCCTCTTGCATATCTGCCATGAACCAATGAGTATCTCAAGGCCAGAATGTAAAGGTGGATGATATTTACAAATCACAGCTTTTTCCACAATTTACTTTGTGACAAGGGCTGAGTCACAGACAAAATGAAGTGCAGTAGTGCTCCTGACTTTTCTGGAGGTTTTCACATGTTTATAGCACAGCACAAGCATAGGTGAGCTCAGTTCCAGAGATGGTGTTGAGCTATTAAACATGCCTGTGAAAATCTGATATGTTCACAAACACTATACTGTTATCTCAGTTCTCATTTAAACCATTCCTGTTTTCCTGTTGATATACCTGTTAGCAAATACTGTCTGGAGTGGGAGGGGATTATTTTTTGTTTTCTGTACCCTCCAGTCATTTTGTTATTTTTATTTGTTCACATTAATTTATCGTCTGATTGTAATTTACTTAGTGATTTATCACTGATAAAAAAAATGAGTGATCTGTCAGTGAGAAAGTGTTTCTGATTTTCAGTTTTCTATTTTTTCCTGAAATTTTAAGATTTCAATAAAAGAAAGATGAATTCTTCAGCTTTCAAGCTCCATCAGTTCAAAACGCATTTTAATTTTCTTTCTTGCTCTTAGATTCAGTCCAGAGGATCTCACTTCTTAACACAGGTTCACACATCTTCCAATTTTGAATGAATTATTAAGATTTTGAACAGGTAGTTGCTGAATAGAAACCTAAAGAAAAGGTGAAAGTAGAAAAGGATGGAAACAGAAATCAGGAAACTTCTATAGAAATAAAATTAATTGAATTTGTTACTTTTAACTGCATCACAATTGTGGAAAATGGGTTTATAGAAGTTTTTTGAGTTTTATTTTAGCTTTGCAAGATAAAGCTAGAAACAGCACTTAAACTCACAGTTGATTGTCTATAAGTCATTTTTATGGTTGGCTTTACTACTTGTTTCCATGATACATCTCACAGAGACACCAGGCATTTTAAACATCAACCAACTATTGGCATTCAATGAAGCTCATTAGTTTTAATTGTATCTATTTGTATGCCTATTATAACAGCACTTAAAGGCTGAAATTAATATTGTTTAGATTGATTTAGGCATCTAAAAGCGAGGTATCTAGCCTCTATCCACAAATGATACAGACAGGCAATTCAGGAAAGCAAGGGGTGCCACCTGTTTTAGAGACCCTTTTGAGGAAGAGATGAATCACTCTACAAAGACATTTCTCTACTGGCCACAGGAAGAGCCTTGTTTAAAGTGTTTGCCTTTTGTATACCTACAGTTGGGCAAAAAATTGTGCCCAAAATAAAAAATAACATCATCTCAATAAGTAAGTTATAATCAGGGAGGGAAGAGAGTGGTGGAGGTGGAATCTCTCACCCAAAGTTTCAGCAGATAGGTGGCAGAGCAAATAAAATAACCAGTCTTGAGCTTTCAAGCCAATATTTTATTACAAGCTTTCTCATCACCTTTAGAGTCTGTGTGAGCCCTACTTTGGGAGTCGGTGTGGGCAGGATGAGAGCAGGAATGACCACCTGTAATGACTTAAAATGGGTGTGTTTATGCTTATCTGGTCAGAAATCACTGCTGTACTTCACGTATTTTCCAACCAGTGCCACATCACCTGGTGTTGTTGGCTTCCCAGGGAGCAGTATGAACTGGGGCGGGGGGGGGGGATGTCTCATTCAGTCCCTACTAATGAACTCTCTTTTGCATTGCAGTTGACCTGGACAGGCTGAATGATGATGTGAAACGTTACAGCTGCACTCCAAGAAACTACTCTGTCAATTTAAGGGAGGAACTGAAGCTGACAAATGTAGTTTTCTTCCCTCGCTGCCTCCTCGTCCAGCGCTGCGGAGGAAATTGTGGCTGTGGGACTTCGAACTGGAAATCCTGCACATGTGTGTCAGGGAAAACAGTGAAAAAATATCATGAGGTATTTTTACTCTTTTTCTTTTCTTGGGTACCTCTTTTGTTTATTTATTGCTTATGTGAATTCTGAAAGCTTTTCTCAGACCTATGTGTGCTGCCATGTTATTTATCATGTTGCGTCTCCAGTGTGAAGATGAGCAAAAATTGCTGATGGTAGTGAAGTAGGATATTTAAGTGAATGCTCACTGTGATCAGTGTTATTCCTAAAATGAAGGTTCTGCCTGGGCTTCCAGACAGGTTCAGGTAGCCTGAGGGTGGAGCATCCCTTAGTCAGTGGCACTGCTCTTGCTGTCCATGCTAGATACCAGCTTGGTGCCTTGCAGAGCAGCTTTCACACTTTATGCTGCAGTAAGCAGCAGTACACAAACAAGCAGTGGTTACAAACAACCGTGCAGCGATTTACATTTGGAGGTGGTGAATGAGCAGAGTGGAAGGAGTTTGTATATGGGTTAGGAAGGGGTGTTAACAGGTATTTATGGGTAAGATAATTTAGAAATTGGAGGGAACTTCTGCCACCTCTCTAGAGGGATACTACCATAGCATCCTAGTGAGCTTGGCTTAAATTGGACTGATTTTCCCAAAGAAGGACTAATACAATTATATAGCAGCGAAAATATTTTTTTCAGTAACACAGAGATATGTTCCTTGAGGCATTTGACTGTGCTTCCTCTTGGTTTACACTATATCTTTTAAACTTATGATCACGCTAGGAAATGACAATTAAGTTGCTGGTAAACTCTCTTCCCTTCCAGATTTATTACCCATAGGAAGCAGCTGAATATTTCAGCCTTAGCTTTTTTCCCACTCAGCGTTTTTTCATGCAAAATTCTGCATGAGAACAAAGTCCATCATATTTATTTGTAATCCATTCAGAACAACAAGTTTCCCTTGTTGGGGTGAACAAGGAAAGAGAATTAAAGATAATTTTTTATTCTCTCCTCTGAATCAGCATTTTCAAAACCAGACAGGAACAATGTTCACCAAAGTGAACATATACAGGAAACTTGCTATTATTCTTTCAGTGTCTGAAAGTAGGTAGCTGTATGCCATACTGACTTAAGTTTCTGACACATATCTCTTTTAAGAGCCTTGATTTGCCACTTGGCTTAAGTCTTCAGTGAAAGTGAACTTCATGGACTTTTAATCTGGAGGTAATGTGTGCTCATAATGGCTTTAACTTGGGAGAGCCTAAGGCTGAAATAGCAGGAGGCTGCTGAAGGTCAGACTGTTTTCCTCACTGTGAACAGTGTGGTTACGCTTTTCCAAGGTAAGAGAGTTTTCTCACAATTAGCTGCAGCATATGGCATACTCTGCATCACCTAGGACTAGAGAATAGTTAATATTTTATCTAATTTTAAGCAAGATGCAGGGGATGACACTGGTAATTACAGAGCAGAAAGTTTTATCTCAGTGGTAGAAAAGTTAATTGGAAAAAAATTAATAGGTATAAAACACCTAGATGACTGTGAGCTGATAAAATGAAACTAGAATGCCTTACATATGAATAAGTATTTATACAGCACCATACCATTGTACAAGAATGCTAAAAGGCCTGGCACCTCCTTCAGAGAGCTGACAGTCTACCAGACAAGATCAGTCATGGATTAGATAAATAGCAAAGAGGTGCAAGAGATGAACAATTTGCTACATAGGAGTGACTATCTGTGGATGTCCCCGGTATGAGAATTAAGTGTTATTTCATGTATGATCAGTCCGGAAGGAGGTGAACAGTGAGTGGCAAAAATGACAGATAACGCAAGAGATAAAGTATTCTAACAGCATAGAAGGCTGCGTGGGTTTTCAGAAGACTTGTGAAACTACTTATAAATGCAGTTTAGAAAAGCAGCAAGCATTGGGACAAGCAGTCTCAACTATTTATTCATATAGCACTGTGCGTGAGAGGGAAGGAGGGAGAAATGAGGGATGGAAACTGGACCAAAGGTCGAGTAGTGAATCACTGTGAAGAGCTTCAGGGAAACATTTGTTTAGCATGGTGGGAAAAAAGCAAGTGACAGTATTCTGCAGAAGCAGAGGTGAATAGAGAATAGCACACCAAGTATTTACTATGGCCTCAGATAAACAGGTGGGGTACTTGTATGGATTTTGACTGTTGGTGCTTAGAAGGATACAGGCAGGAGCAGAAGAGATATACAGAAGCAGAAAATATACAGCAGAAGATACACATCAAAAGCATTTTTAAGAAAAGGGGCTCAAAAGTTTGGGACAATTGCATTTAGAAAAAAAAATGTCAGTAATAGAGAACACAGTAAAAGATACAAAAAAAATGAGTACTACCTACAGGAAATTCAGGTCTTTCCAAATAATCTTCTCCTTTAAAAAAGACCAAGTGCAGTCAAAGATATTGAAATAGAACTGATTTGAAATGATAAAAAGGATTTTGATTTTTTTGCACAGTAAATCTATATGAAATTTCAATACTTAAATATAAGAGTTGGGCATAATTCAAATTCAGAAGGACTCTGAGAGAATTAGAAGCAACATATAAACTAAAGAATCTTGTGTCACATCTGTGTCAGAGCTTAAGCCAACTATTGACAGCAGCTAGAAAAAATGTTGGTTGCAAACATGCTGTCAAGTAGTTATTTTTTTATCAGCTGTTTGGGAGCCTCTGGTGCTGGAACACTGGAATATCACACCAAGTGGGTACTGGTCAGAACCAAGATGTCACGGCATACAAAATTAATCACTAAATTCAAGAAATTCAATATTAACATTAATACACCACTGCTTATTTATTCCACAGGTCCTTTGTTCTCTGAAAACTGTGTGAATTTAAAGCAGTGTTTTAGCTTTAGCATTGAATGGCTTTTGTAAGTTTAAATTTCAACTTAATCCCTGAGGGATGAATTAACAGCTCACTGAACAGAAATTTAGCCAAGTGGCTGCCATTAAAATGAGTGAAAGTCATGCAGATAAATTCACATATGACATACTAAGGGTATATCCATTACTTTTAGTCCACAATATTTTCCACTTTATTATTATTATTATTATTGGTAGGTGCAGGTAATCAGTTTTATTCTTTATTCATTTTCAACGCTTAATTCTAAGTTTATTTAAATGTCTGGCAGTAAAAGTGCAGAGGAGGGGCTTCTCGACATGCCGATTTTAGAACAAAGTATCTGCTTTACCCTTTTCGAAGCCAATTTGAAACCCACTAGCTTTAATCAAAAAGCCTTTAGTTGCATGACAAAGGACAGAGTTTCACACTTTAAGAAGTTCCCCGGAGGTGTTAATTTTGTTAAAAATCTCTGCCTTCCGCTCCAGGAGAAGGTCAACCAGATTCAAATGCAAGTCTCAATTACTTTGATTCAATTGCAAAAGACACCAGAAGTACAAGACAGTGGAGCAAACGAATCGTTTGTAGCAGCTGAAACTGCGTCGTGCAGACACCAGTTTTCTTTTCTTGCCAGTTTTCTTTTCTTTGCCTAAACACTGTCCTAGAGTTTCATCTACCAAGTTCCCGAACCCACTATAGCTCTTCACCCTACACATGGATATGTTTGTTCTGAACAGTAAAAAAATGACTAGAAAACACATAACAGTTGTCTGTCATTTCTGAGCTACCCCTTATTCTGAATAAGGAAGACAAACAGGAAAATTTTCCAGAAGCAATAGGCTGCTTTTCATCTTTGCAGCCAGTGTCTCTCAGTACTAGAGCTGCAGCATGCAGGCAGCTCTGGGGACACAAATGCCCAGTGTGCATGTTGAGAGGCTTACACTCCAGAGAGATTTCAAGGTTATCGTCTTATGCTCATGATGTTTTTTAGTTCCTATTCAAAGCCTTATACTGTACTCATCACCAAGGTTTCTGAACACTCCCTCCTAGTATCTCAGGACTAACAGCAATCACATTTCCCCAAGCTGCTGCTGCAGTTCCTTGAACAGACTGTATAGCTCTTTCCTATCACGTCCAATTGTAAGAAATAATGCAACAGCAGGGAAAAAGAGAAAATGAGAATGCCTCAGTAAGGGGTATATTTTTCTTTACTGCCCTGGGAAATGCTAATAATAAGACCTTGGGGCTTTTTTTTTTATATATATATATAACTTGGAAGTCTGCCATAACTTTACCAAACTACTCAGCAATTTCCAGAAATAAAAGGGTTTGTAACTTGAGTAAACAGCTAGTTTTATGGGTGTTATTTAAAAAAAAAAAAAAAAAAAAAAAAAAAACAGGGTCTTGTGATGCTCTTTGGTTTTCCGCAGCTTCTGGGCTTGCTTGAAATGAGAGCTCATGGACAAATAGTCATGACTTACCACATAGTGTCACGAACCCTGCAAACCAAACAGGACAAGTGCTGGCAGCATCTCAAAATGTCCCTGACAGCCTACCAGAAGAGATCCTGAGTTACAGTGCAGGGCTCCATGCAAAGACAAAGCAAATCATGGAAATGAATGCAGTACTCCTTAATCTAATACTCACGTCTGACTTGCTAAAGGGGAACTGAAATGAAAGGATGTTTTCCATTGCAGTGCATTTCTCCAGAAGTGCCTGCAGCTGCCCTTTAAGGAGAGAGGGGCTCTGAAGCTGGAGACAACCCAGCCCAGAGAGGCCAGGACCTGGTGCAGCTAGGTCTCCAGCTGTGCCAGCAGTGCTTGTACCTCACAGAAACGAGAAGTCAGTATCCCCATCTCATTGCTGTAACTGATGAGATGTGAAATGAGTTTCCGTGAGGAATAAACACTCTTAAGGTAGCAACCAGAATTTGTCACAGTGTATAAACCTCCACCAACACTGTACTCTGCAACACAGCTAACAGGCACATAAGGAAAAATAAAGTGGTGAAACTGATTGCATCTCTCTTGCCTACTTACTTTCTCAATGGTACAGACTGATGCTTTTTTCAATATATATGTTGCTTTGTTTTTGCTTTCACAGGACATACACGCAAATAATTCTCAACCACAAGGTTTAGATTACTGTTAATGTTGCAACTTCCCAGCCACTCGCTGCCCTGAGAGGAGCAGCAAGCACCTCGGAGTACCTGCACAGTACTGAGCCTTTACACAACTTGCTGGGGCACAAAAAGAGCTTTAGCCAGACCCAGCACAGTGAAGGGGAAACGGTACAGAAGGGGAGGAATGAACAGGGGAGAAAGCAAAGAGATGATATGGGACTTCAGTAAGACAGAAGAATTCTTGCAGTGGAGTTAAATTTAACTAATGCAATTTGGTGTTGTCTGGGCTTTATTTTCCCCCTTCTTTCTTTTCTTTTTCCACAGGGAAGTGAGAAGCAAACCTTAAGGAGGCACTTGAGAGACGAGACAATAATTCTCACACTGTCTTTACACAGGGAAACATAAGATAACTAGACAAAGATAATACAACAAAGGAAATTGATTGAGGGATTAAAAAGAGCTAGCATCATCAAACCAATGTGCAAGGATTGTTGATTGGTGTGATTGTTGTATGTCCTGGAGGTGATAGTACATGTACGAATGAGACAAAAAGATTGTTATGGTAATAAAGGCACAGAATTAACCTAACAAGAGTTAATACATAGAAATATTATACAAGAAGCTGCAATGGGATTTATTTGGAATGCAAATGCAAGGAAACAGAATGAGTCAGAAGTGACTGCTAGATTGCAGGAGGAGCAGAGAGAGCAAAGTAGTGCAGGGAGAGAATAAATGTTGATTTTTGACTAGATTAAAATGAAGGTTCTTGGGATGACATCTGGAAGTTAAGCTAATGAGACAGCTGTGATACAGGTCTAGGCAGACTGAGGCAAATTCGGGAACAGGGAACCCCTGTATCTGTCAGTGGAAAGCAATAGCCGGAGCCATAATGTTTGACAAGACGATCAAAAGTGAGGGTCTTGTTGATGACAAGTAAATAAAAAACATTGTAGCTTTGGTGTCTGTTTCAGATGCTTGAGTTTTAAGCCAAATATTTTTTCCCCATGTTTGCTGTGCTACACACAGGTGTTTCTGATTCATACAGATCAAAAAAATAGAAGCAATAATCCCAACCACATTTAATAATGCCTTAGTTTGAATGCTACCATTGATCAGCAAAAGAACCCTTTTTTATTTTTTCTTGTTCCTGATATCCTATAATTATTCTGGGTAAGAAAGAATACAGCTTTAGGTCTGTTGTTATTTTAGGCTATATTCCTACTAGAATAAAGGTTCTTATGCTAAATTATGAACCACATTCCCATGATGCTTGCTTTCTTATGCTAAGGGCATAGCTAAACTATGTGTGACCTTTGGATTAGATAACTTTCAGAAGTTGCTGAGTAAGATTTTTCATCTGTATCAGAACTTGGATCTCTGTTGATGTTTTGCACTTTTGATGTGTCCTCTTTCATGAACCTCAGACAAATGTAATTTGGTTTGCATGCTAGAATGATGGTATTTTTAGATGAGCAAAAGGAGATTAGATAATGCTGCATAGCTGCAAGTTAAAATAAATTCTGCAAAGTACAAATTTCACTATCTAAAATAGCATCCAGAGTTGCTCTCCATCCTCTATCACTGGAATATGCAGCTAACCAATATTTGGTAAACTGTAGTCATTTGATTATTTGTAGTCTTCTTAGCCTAACCGGGGAAGAAAAAAAAAAGAAAAAAAAAAAAAACTATTTTAAGTGAGGGCTCAGATTTTCATTGGTATTTAAACTACTGATCAAGAATTTAACAAATAATATTAGTGAAGTTGGTATTAATAAATACTAATACATAAAGTATATGATAATAAGTTAAAAATGGATATGAGCAATTAGATACATTTTTCTTGCTGCTGTTATAACTGTTGGCTGGGTTCCCTATTGCTCCTTGCTTTTTGTTAGAAGAAAAATCACCTATAATGGAATTCTATGGCTAAATGTTGCTTGACTTCAAAGGCAAATAATACTTGGTTAGGAGGGAGTGGTTTTCCCCATCTAGCTCTACTCATTTAAAGCTGAGAGTCCAGCCATTGGGCTCCTCTCTTGGTCAACAGAGCTAGCCCCACCTCCTTCTTCCAGAGACAGGTGTTTCAGGTGAATTGTTCTCCAAAATTACCTCTTTGTTGCTGCTTCTGCTGGAGAAGTGCTGGGTATGGGTCAGGATGAACATACCATATCCAGATGGGTCCTTTCTCCAGCAGACATCATCTCTCATCTCTCTTTAGCCCTCGAACAGGCCCCATTGATTCTGACATCAGGTTACAAAATACTTTTATAGATCTGAGGTTAAAAGGGCCATTGGTCTTGACCTCCCATGCTCCACAGGCCACTGGAGAGCACCCTGCTGCCCCCAAAGCAAGCCCCAAGCTTGTACTGTTTACCTACTAGGAAGGCTGCTGTTTTCTGATGTCCTCGAACTGAGATCAGAAACCACTTAGCTCCTTGGAGGGCTGTCCGAGTGTTGAATTAGCCTGACTTAAACAGCTGTTCGCTAATTCCAGACTGAGTTTATCTGGCTTCAGATTCCAGGTGCTGTTTTTGGTGATGGCTTTAGTCTCTAGTTAAAAGAATCCTTCACAATCTGGAATCCAAATTTAATGCACAGTCAGTTAGCAAGACTCCTGGCAGAGAAAAGTATGTAAGCATTTTCTTTCTATTTCCTTCACCACCACCCCCAAGGAAAATTATGCAGTTGCCACAGTCATCTGACCCTGAAACTTCTCAGATGTTCAGTCACACCTACAAAAAGTGCTGTCTGGCATAGTGGCATGCTCATGGGGTTATCCACATGTAAAATGTAACAAGGCCCTGATTCTCTTTTTTGTATTACCTATAAATACCAAGTCTAGCTCAGATGTTAAGTCCCATGTATTGCTTTTTTTTTTTTTTTAATATACTGGTTTAATAGCTTTATGACCCTAATTAACTCAGTGTTTGATGAGGGTGATATGGCTGTAGTTACATATTATTTTTGAGGCAATGATGAGGCACACAACAGCTGAGGCACTGCATTTTGATTAGTAGTGACAGACTTGCTCCTTTGATAAAAGCTGCAAACATTTTTTTCTCCCACACAAAATAAAGCTTTTGAACATTCCAGTCCTTCCTTATATCCATATTTTTTATGGCAGAAATGCTTCTGATTTCATCAAAAGGGGAGCAGTAAAGTGTCCTAAACGAAATTTCTTTGAACTGTTTTCATTAACTCAGTAGTTCCTCACCTTTAAGGAACTGACCATGAAATGAATAAACAGCAGCTATTTTCAAAAGAGGTTTTTCTTTCAACTACTGTGGTCACCAGAAATGGCCTTATTTCCTGATTCTTTTCAATTCTCTGTATTTAGTTGAAACTAAAACTATTAGATGGAAGCTAGACTGAAAGCTTTGAACATCAGTTCTGTGATCAGCTATTAAAGCAGTCCAATTTCAGCTGTGTTCAAACACTTCTTTCCTGTCTTGTCTGAGGAAATGTCTGCCAATTCATTTTTCTACTCTTATCAGCAAAGCACATATACTGTGCTCATGTTTCTTAATATAAAACACAGGGAAAATCCCCAATCTGTCGGGAGGTCTGTTAGCTTAAATACAGCCCACATCTTTGCTCTTATCCGATTGCATACTTTCGTTTGCTCTCAACTGAAAAAAGCAGATCTACCTACCTACAATCTTGCAAAGAACCAGTCATCTGAATTTGTCAGGTTTTGATGAAAGTCTTCCTTAAGTAAAGAATTTTATCATGGGTTTGGCTTCAATAGCTGTACTTCATTTTAAAAGTCTGTTTTCCCCCACCCAAAAAAAAAAAAAAAAAAAAAAGCACGTTTGAAGATGCAGTCTATTTTGAGCTCTGTAATAATCTCAGTAGCCTGATTAGATTCATTTCCTTTCTGTTTCAGATGACAATGTGGTACAGTGAGTTGTCTGGGATCAGACAACAATTTATGGCCTATATTGAGGCAGTCAATGTTCAAAATTAAAATCCATTATATTTTTTTCCTTTGTTTCCAATGGCATGTCTGTACATTTCTAAACGTTTCACAACAGGTTAAAACACCATATCTGTACCTTGCTTAGGCACAGTCCTTCCTCTTAGTATTACATAGGTTAAACATGAATTATATCACAAAAGGGAGGATGTTCAGTGTTCCTCTCTTTTGTTACATCCCATGGCCTTCCTACCATCCAGGCATTACCAGTGGAGAACAAACGGTCTCATCCTGAAGGCTGCTCACCCTTCCCTTCCCCACCAGCCCTCCCAAACATTTATGGTTAACCTTTGGCAAGTCATTCAGACTTACTTTTTGGGACTTTCTAATTCTATTGAAGCTGCCAATATTTTGTCAATCTGCTGTCCAACCCCTTTTTCCTTCTCCTTCCCCAAATCATCTCAATTCTTGTATGATGTTTTGAGGTCAATGTACAGAAAGTACTTGGTACAAAAATGAGGTTATTCCTTGAGTGACAGTATGATCTGTTAATTACGGGGTCTGTTATTCAGTCTAGAAGATGTGGGTGTTTCTGTGGTTGAGACACTAATGGGGCTTGAGTGGTCCACTCCCCAGCTGATCAGTGGCTTTGGCAGGTCATAGACAAGATGGACTTCTCTCCACCTTTTGAACAAGCAAGACAAATCTAGATGGTTTAGAAGTGCCTTGGCCAAGCTATCATGGCTCACAACAGCCTGCCAAGGGATGAGATGATTGGCTCTAGCATCTTACCAGCGCATGGTTTCATGGCTTGCTTGAGTTGCTTTGGCAACTCAAATGCCACTGGTAGTTCTTCTACTGATCTGTAGAGAGCCTTGAGGAAATAGTTTCATATTCTCCATCCATTAAATTTTGATAATGATGCATATCTTTCTGTGGAGAGTGCTATGAGATTTAGGGAAAAAATGTTATAGGAGAGTTAACGTGTTCTTAGTTTTTTACTCAACGTTTGTACTTGATCAAAACTAATACTTGAGTTTTAGGGCAGTAATTTGAAATTATTACCTTTTCTGTTAAACTATCATAAGCATTTCAACAGCTAACTAATGAAACAAAATGGGATTCTCTTCCCTCGACATGTACCACCATGCTAGTGGTGATATGAGCTTTTAGACAGATGCTCAACCTCCAACGGTGGGCTCACTAAGCATGCCCAAGCAAAATGCCATCCTCCTTAACCTTTGCCAGTCCATGTTTCACATACATATGCTATCACGGAAGATGAGATAGGACTCATTATTATGGCTGTTTTCCACATCTCCACACCATTTTTTATGAAATCATAGATTCATATAATGATTTGGGTGGGAAGACATCCCTGGGCGTCATCTAGTCCAATCTCCCATTCAAAGCAGGGAGAATTTCAAAGTTAGAAATGTTATGAAAAGTCAGATTCTAGAGAAACTCAGTGGTATCTTGGTGAATATTTTGCACAAGCTCCATTCATATCCTTCTGTCTCCAACAGGCATTTCATTTTTGGACCAATTCTGATGATGTATACTTCAGAAATTTAAAAATGTTTTAAAAAATGTTCCTTGTTATTTAGAGCAGAAATATTATACGAGTAAGAGAAGGGACAGAACAATTCAAATATGTATGGGACTGTAAAGACAAGCCAAAGGAAACATGCTTGATAATCAGCATGCAAAGGAGAGCTCTGGACATGGTTAGGGAACTGCACAATACAAAGATACCTGATGTAGAAAATAATCCAATCTGTCAAAGCTCCAGGACAAACAATACAGCAGGGTGTCACGGAGTGGGGAAAAAAAAAAAAAAAAAGCTGGAAGTGTAACAAAAATGTGTCCCAAATGACAGAAAGTAAAATCTGAGCTTCAAGGTAGAATCCAAACACCATTCCGCTCCAAAAGGGGGAAGAAAATAAACACCAAAATACAGATATATTGCCAAGACAGACTACCTAAACATTATCTTATGAGTATGCAGGTGTATGTGTCCATAGGAAGGGGTGTGGGTGCAAGCTCCAGATGAGGCTGGTCAGGATGGTATCCTTAGGGCCCCAACACTCTCGTCCTCTTATTTCTACCAGCATTTTCTAATTGATGCTTTTCTCTTCATCCTGCCAGGTGCTGAAATTTGTCCCTGAGGCTGGGCATCCTCGAAGGAAAGGCAGAACCAGGAATAACATGGCTTTAGTAGATATACAGTTGGATCACCATGAGCGCTGTGATTGTGTCTGCAGTTCAAGGCCACCGCGATAAAACAAAAACAAAACAACAAAAAAAAAAGGAAGAAAAGAGAGAGAAACAGAAACAGAGAAAGAGCGAAAGAAAGAAAGAAAGAAAGAGAGAAATAAAAAACCCAAACCCACTAATTGCAGCTTACCAGACATTTACTTTTAAGCAGGATTGCTCTGAGGACCTTTATTCACTAATCATTTGAACTTTGCTATTAGCCTGCCTTTGCAATTAGCAAAAATGGTTAAATGATTGCTGTGTTTCAGCATAGCCATGCTGATTAGTGCCATGGCAGCTAAACAGGTATATCATAGATTTATATATCAGCATCCAAGAATATAGGGTTATGGTTTTCTATAGCTAGATTCTGAGGGTTGAGATTTCAAAAGCTCACTTACAGTCCTTAAGCACACAATAATGCCCACTGATATTGTGGTAATGAAAGACCATTTGTTGTGTTTCTGCACGTCTCTCACTCAGTATTTGCTATACTCAAATTCTGCTGTCATTTCTACCTGCTGAACTCTCCTGACTGGCAGTAGGGTTTTGTGGGTATAAATGAAGAGAGAATTTGAGCCTGTAGGATTGTAAAATGGTTAACCGAGCTCTGAAAATGAACTTCCCTGTGTTCCCTCCCAGCACAGTGAGATGCAATGAGGAAAATCCATGACTACATGAAATATAACACCAGTAGAGTCAAATCTCGCTGTCTGTACTTGAGCAAACCTTGTGCTGAAATTAGTAAATGCTTTGCATAATCTGGGACACTAGTGGTGGTAGGGAGTACAGAGGCTGGTACTTTTGCCATGATGACTCCACAGGAGCCATCGTCCATGTGCTTCTGCAAGCATGGAGAGATGGGGCTCCCTTCACATCCCCAAGTAAGTCCCTATGTCCTGGGACTGATTCTGGTCTCTACACACCTGAACTGGACTCCTGCCACTTTCCCTGAGCAAGTTGCCCAGGAAGGGCCCTCTCTATATGAAAAGCAAGATAGAGCTTCCCCAAGTCCCCTCCTCGCTGTATTTGGGGGAGTGTTGTGTCTCCCCAAGCAGGTGATGAAATAGGGCACTTGTCTGTTGAAAATATGATTTGTTTTGCAGTTGTGTTACTGGGAAACTAAACTGTGTTTGAGATTTAATTATCGTTATTTGGTTTGGGGTTTTTTTGTTTGTTTGTTTTAAATATGGATTATTGTATCTTTGTCCTATATCCATTAATCTTAGTTATCTGAGGCTAGTTGTCTCACTTCAGCTATGTGTATTGCCATGGTTAAACTGTTGACAGTGAATTTCTTTTTGATTGCATTTTGCTGAGGCATATTAGCTCATTAAGCAATGTCTGTCTGTCACGGAAAATGTGCATCATTTATTAACTTCCACAAGAATATTAGTAAACACCACCTTGTAATAAAATAAGCACTTTAAAAGCTACAGCATAGCTTCCTATGCCTTTTAAAATATTACGAAAGTGCTCTAGATGAAAATATAATAAAACAAAATAAAATAAAATAAAATCTTTCCAAAATAGCTTTAAAGGCTTTAAAATGCTGTTCCAAAAGTTGTTCAGTGTAAAACACAGGCAGCTTTAGGTCTATGAAAGAATTGGAGTTCTTACATGAATGTAACAGAGAGAATGGGGTGGCACGTTTAATGGCTGAGGTTTTATATTTAATTACAGACATAGACTGCATTGGTTCATCTTGTTCATGTTGCCTCTTGTGTTTCTGCCTCTCTGAAAGAGCAAAGTAGTTTGACAATAGTGTGTCATAATTAGTGAAAACTGGCATGTGCTATAGTATAATATTGAGAGCCTTTAAGGTATGTTTTAGCAATACACAATTTTATGTTTCATAATGTGCAGTAATGTTCAGACTTAGCCTCTCTATCAGCTCAAGTATTTTATAAGTGCTTTTTTATAATTTTAACAAAACTTTACTGAAACATCCCTTAGAAATGTTGTGTTGCTTTTCTTTCTGTACTTTAACATTTAAGATTCAAAATGTGTGGGGTTTTTATTATTATTATTTATATTATTTTTTCCTCTCTGGCTCCCAGATGTCTATTTAAAAATGCTCCCAAATGCTGAGTTGGGAGGTGATTCATCATTTTTCACAGCAATTCATTTTAAAAGAACAACACTGTAACCAAAGACTGCTGGCTTCATTTCTTATTTCAGGGCTGTTTAAAGAAGACTTCATTCTTTTTCTGTCTCTAGCTTTATGACAAGATTGACCCAGACCTTCCATAATTTTCAGCTAATTTGGAAATAAATTTGCATGTCAGACCTTGACAGTACTGATTGTTTTTGAGACGGTGCACTCTCTCTAATGTATATTCCTGACTGAATTGTGCCTGAAGTATGCCTAAGCACTCTAGCCTAATAGTTAGTATCAGTGGTAGGTAGCATCTGTCTCATATAACTTTGTGCCTTGAGTGGTCCTTTGATTCCCAAACATCAAGGGAAGATGTGCACCGTGCATCCACTGTGCCTGGCATCTCCAATGCTCCTCTGCTTGCTCACCTGGTCTCTATCCCCACCAACCCTGTCTTGGGAGGTGTTCATACCATCTAATTTTGGGGATCCAGCCTCATCAGAGAGCCTGAGTCTCTTCTACAGGCAGCAAGGAGAGAGATGCTCTTATGAAGTATGCCATAGACCCCAGACTGAGGTCACCCAGTATGGCAGTTTTCTCTCTCTCTTTTGACTGTGTAGAGAGATTAAAAATCTGATTTGCGCATCTAAAGGAGATACACCAAGGCAGATGGTATGAATACTCATTTTAAAGACTGAAGAGCCAATAGTTTTCCTAACTGAATTAGATGCAGGCAGCAGTGGATGCCAGGATTCAGGAGGAAAATTCAGCTGTAAAAGAGATTGGTATAACAGGGATTATCCTCTTGCTTAATGTTGGGTTTATTTTCTTAAAAAGAGGCTAAACTTGTCATAAAACATAAAATGTTTCTCCTGGGACACTTAGCAATGAATAGAACCACTGACCAGGAGTCACTGCTTCATGCTGCCATCTGCCATAAAGACAGCATGCTCCAGGCCAATGCAGAAGAGTTAAGGATGGGCTTTATGTTGCAGTTAGGGGGAGATAAAAAACACCAACTAAGTAAAACTTCCGAACTCCCTGGCCCCAACCTGCAGTGAACCTGGCAAAATCAAATACCAGCAAAATTTTTTTATTTATAGCAGAAATTGCAGATATGTTTTTCCACACCTATTTTTTTTCTTTTGTCTGTATAATAATTTCTATGTTGTTTACATATTGTTTTAATGTAAAAAGCAATGCTATTAAAAAAAAAAAAAATCTCGTTCATTTTTGTTGGTGGAATTGGGCACCCTAAAATATATACATTTTCAAAGCAAACTCATAGATTCTTAATTTCAAAGCCACTTGTTAACTTTTTATTTAGTGTATTCTTCTGGGATAAAGCCTACTTTCTCAAGTGCAATTTATATATATATTTTTTGTTATTTCAGTTAAATGCAGCTTTTGTAGCAGTATTTTTTACTTTATGCAGTACGTAATGTGTCTTATCTTGATGAAAAAAATAAATACTGCTTTTGAAAGAAAAGTGATTTTTTTGAGTGATCATTCAGAATTCAGATGAATTAAAAATGAAATTTACTGGAGGACATTTCCACAACAGGACATCATCCATGCTTTCTTTGAGATTTTTAGTAGTCATTCTCAGGAAGAACATCATGGAAGAACCAAGGTGTGATTTTAGGATAATCGAATTTAAAACTCACTGCAAAAAAGCAGCAGTTTGACAGAGGCACAGCATTTCTGATAAACATTAGGGTGCTCCCCTGGGCTCGGCACTACTCTCAACCCCCGTGGGCTTGGCTTGGCTGCAGCAGAGCTATCCTTGCTTGTCCTGCTGAAGCTCAGCTGCTTAATAGCAAAGTAGGCTCCTGCTGGAGTTCTGCATCCCACCCAAACCATGGCTGAGCTGAGCAGTCAATTCCTGTGTGCAGGGCAGCTGGAGGAAGCTGAAGCACTGGGGAGATGGGGAGATGGGGAGATTGGAGCAGATGGGGAGATTTAACCAACCCTGGTGAATTTGGACATTTTCCCCAACTTTGGCAGAAGCAAGTTATGTTGTGTTGCTTCTATCTGGAACATAACTTTCATAACATTGATAACCAGCTTTCAATTTAAGATTCTCATGTCAAGCTAAAGTGTGCATTAAGCCTTTACTGGATCTTGGACTGAATAAGGACATGAAACTGTTGCCATCCTAATTCTTCACCAGCTATCCTTCCTGTCTGACAAGGGGAAATTGGAGATAGCATACAGTCTGAGGACACAGCTTTGCAACCTGTCCTCATACATGTGCACCTTGTTCTGCATGGTAATGCCACCATGGTATGGTGACGACGTTTTTTAAAAAAAATAATATATTAAAAAAGAAAAAAAAAGACACAAAGAAGAGACTTCTCCTAACAAAAGAAGCAATTCTCTTGTGTTCAATGAGCAAGGACATATTTAATGGGTGGAGGGGAATATTTTTGCCCATCAGAAATGTTCTGAATATCCTGAATATCCTGTACAGACAGCAGCTCAAAAATAGCAAAGTGTGCAAGAATGGCATAAAGCTCCTTCAATCTGGCATTGCTATGTACCTATTTAAGTAATGGCTAGCTAACATTATCAGAATACTCTCGTGCTCACCTGAGTAACAACTTTTATAAATCTGCAACAAAAAAGCAGCTCTCCATCTTTTCAGCTGAAAAAGCATATGGTTCCTGAAGTCATCAGAAACTCACCGTTACTTATGTTTTTTAAATAATATATTTTTAAAAAATATTTTTCTTCTCATTTTGGAAGAATCCAGAATCTTTCAGTTAATTTTAAGATCTGCAACAGCTGTAGAAATACTTTCCTGCAAATTCATTTATGATTTCCCTTGCTCTTTACTGGAGTGCGTTGCCCTGTCACTCTGCTGAAATGTGAATTCAACAGATGTCCAATTTGTTCTTATTCTCCCAGGGACTACAGTGCAGAAGCTAATGAAAGTGCAGAAATTAGTATTCTGGTTTCTCATTATAGAAACTATAACTTTGTTTATTGACTGTCTTGGTCAAATCTGCTGAAATATAAAATATTCATAATTTATTTGGTCATTCATTGAGAGGCCTTGAAAATCTGCCTTAAGTGTTTAAAGAGCAAAGTAGATTTTGCATTTTTTTTCAAAAACTTCTTCAGTAAATGGAATTTCCAAACCAGCAAATACTCTACCATGTATAGTAGGAAGGAAATATTTTAGGTTTTAAACTATCTTCTAAAACTGATTAGATTTCAGACTTGGGCTGAAATTCATTTATAGATAGGTATAGTTTCAAAACTGAATTTATAAAGCCTTATTTTTGAAATTCATTTTCAAAACCTCATTTATGTGTTGCTTATAGAAAGCTGCTGTAGCACAGACAAGCTTTAATAAAAATGGAAGTAGGTACAAAATAACAGTGACTGTATTTGATGCTCCAAATTCAAGCTGACAAAGGATTTCTGCTTCAGTTGAAAGAATTTCAGTTTCAAAATTGGTATGAAGAGAAGAGGATAAAGAGAGCTGGCTACCTTTCAAATATTTTGATGTAAAGGGTGGTGACATGACAAAAAGCCCTTAACTTTAATTCATTGTGTTTCTATTAGATAAGTAATAGCAGCAGACAGCTTAATCTTTCTGGTCTGTGTTTGAGTTTGGAGAGTACCATCTTAAGTAGCTGGTGCACTAAGATGAGCTCTCTGCCTCAGTCTGAAATCAGTTTACTCTCACCGAGATGAAGGTGGTCTGGGGAACCATCCTACTTATCACTACGTTTCTGCCAAATCTTTCTATTCATTGTCATAGTCACAGCTTTTTACCTCTTCACTTCAGCACAGGAAAATAGAAAAAGCAAGCAAAGAAAATACAGATCAGTTTGGTTCGGTATTTCCACTCACAACTCATATATGCAGAAGAGTTCCTTCCCCAAAATGAAGAACCATTATGTGTCGAAGAATCACAGACTGAATGAGGTGACGAATGGCCATCTGGAGATGGACTTGTCCAACCATCTGCTCAGGAAGGGTCACCTACAGCAGGTTTGCTCAGGACTGTGTCCAGTCAGGTTTTGACTACCTCCAAGGATGGAGACTCTACTCTTATTACCAGACTGTATGTAGAGCACGAAGGAGGGAGCAGTTTGCTTCATGAAGTGGGTCCTAAAAACAAGAGAGAGAGAAAATCCTGACAAAGCCTTGGACTTTCACTGAGGGCTGTGGCTCATGGAAGAACTCTACAGTCCATGGTGGCAAGGTCCTTCTGCCTGCCAAGGAGGTCAGGATTTCAAGCTTCTAGCCCCAGAGGAGATGCCAAAACCTATCTGGGCAACCCGTGCCAGTGCTCCATCACTGTGGTGGTTTTACTCAGCTGGGCAGATGAGTTCCACCACTCTCTCACTCCCCCTCCAAAGGGAAAAAGTGGAGAAAATACAAAGAAAAAGGGTCAAAGGTTGACATAAGGACAGGGAGATCACTCAGCAATTATTGTCACAGGCAAACAGACTCAGCACAGGGAGATTAAATTGCCTGTCACCAGTTCACTTGAACAGAGAGGAACTGAAAGCAAACTAAAAACACCTTCCTCCCAACCACCCTCTCCCACCTCCTCCCCCTGAGCACCCCAGGGGAATGGGCAATGGGGGCTGTGGTCAGTCCATGACACTTCGTCTCCGCTGCTCCTTCATGGTCACTCTCTGCCCCTGCTCCACATGGGGTCCCTCCCACGGGATGCCGTCCTTCCCCAACTGAGCCTGGGGGGGCTGCCCACAGGCCGCAGCTCTTCCAGAACTGCTCCCACACGGCTCCGTACCACGGGGTCCATCCCCCAGGAGCAAACTGCTCCAGCACGGGTCCCCCACGGGCGGCAGCTCCCCCCAGACCCCCTGCTCCTGCGTGGGCTCCTCTCCACGGGCTGCAGCTCCGGCCCGGGGCCTGCTCCTGCGGGGGCTCTCCATGGGCCGCAGCCTCCTCCAGGCCACATCCACCTGCTCCACCGGGGGCTCCTCCACGGGCTGCAGCGTGGAGATCTGCTCCGTGTGGGACCCGTGGGCTGCAGGGGGACAGCCTGCTCCACCAGGGGCCTCTCCACGGGCCGCAGGGGAACTTGTGCTGCGTGCCTGGAGCACCTCCTGCCCTCCTGCTGCACTCACCTTGGGGGCTGCAGGGCTGCTTCTCTCTCCTCGTTCTCCCAGCTGCTACAGCACGGCAGTTTTTTTGTTTGTTTATTTTTAGTTGTTTTTTTTCCTTTTCTTAAATACACCCTCCCAGAGGTGCAAACAACATCACTTATTGTCTCAGCTCTGGCCAGCAGTGGGTCCCTCTGGAACCAGCTGAATTTGGCCCTTATCTAACATTGGGCAGCTTCTGGACTCTTCTCACAGAGGCCACCCTGCAGCCCCCTGCTACCAAAACCTTGCCCTGTAAACCCAGTTCAGTCACCTGTATAGAAGAAAAGTGCTTCCTTATGTTCAGAGGGAACCTCTTGTGTTCTAGTTTGTGCCCATTGCCTCTTGTCCTGGCATTGGTTATCACTGAAAACAGCCTGGCTAAGTCCTCTTTGCACCCTCCCTTCAGGTGTTTATAGACACTGATGAGATCCCCCCTGAGCCTCCTTTTCTCCAGGCTGAACAAAACCACCTCTCTCAGACTCTCCTCACAGAAGAGGTGCCCCTTGATCATCTTTGTACTGGAAGGCTTAAAACTGCACACAGTACTGAAGGTGTGGCCTCACCAGTGCTGAGCAGAAGGGAAGAATCACCTCTCTTGACCTGATGGTAATACTATGTCCATGTCTCTCTTGTACTGGAGGATACAGAAGGCAGAAGAGGATGAGGCCACCGGTGCTGTTTGTGACTGTATGAGTGCCACTTTCTGTTTATTTTTTCTATCTGTTTTGTATGTCCAATTCAGCAGCTGTTAGCAGACCGCAGCAAGCCATCACAGGGGAAGCTTTCATAAATTGTGAAAGGATTGGAGATTGCAATATCTCACAGCTTCTAGATAGATTTTCTGCTTAAGCCATGGGAAGGCAAAAAAAGGTCTGCCTTTACAGTGGAATAGGCAGGCTGGGCTGCAGCACAGCCCCCAGAGTACCTACCCGAACTCAGAGAGCACCTGATGTAAAGGAGGGCTTCATTAAACTGCCCCGATCCCCGACAGATGGCATTCATTACAACCTTTACATCAAAATACCAACCCTTGGATTCTGTTGCTAATTTATTTCAGAAGGTCAAGCAAGGATTTGTGTGCCCTCAAGGAATCGATTGTTATATATATGGTAAGGAAAATGCAGTTTCAGTATTCAAATAACCCCGCATAGGCAAAATGCTGCAATTTTCCTCATTAAACTATACCTGAACACCAATTACACAACCGATTATTAAATGAAGGTAAGCCATATAGACTTCTATGAAAGACTAATTGTTTTTTTTCAATTAAAATGAAAACACTTGGGTCCAAATTAAGATCCTGACAAGAAAATATAAGCAAATTAGCTTTGCTGAGAAATGCAGCTAGTGCATACCTGAAATCTTCAGTATTGAACAATGCAGGCTAAGTCAGCAATTTTAATAATTGAAATGGAAGTATCCCTTAAAACATCCTTCTACAGCAAGCTAATTCAAGGAACAAATGAAAACTAGTCCTTGCATTTTCGTATCACCACTCATCTGTGGCCAACACCAAGTTCTTTTTACTTTACCTGAGTGTATAAGTACTTTTGTCTGACAAGAATTTTAACAAGATATTAGTATTTTACTAAATATTAAGACCTATAGCTTTTGCCCTTCAGAGCAGTGCCTACTGAAAAACAGAGACCAAAGAGTACTCCCTGCATACAGCAGAGCTCACCTGGATGTGCAATTGTCTGCATTAAAAAATACCATGTTTAAAAAGGTTTGCATATATGCTACAGGAATTTTCTTGACTCTGTCATGCGTTTTAAGACAGCAAATTCCCTTTAGATTTTGAAATACAATTTTGTATACTCATGTAGGACCCTAATGGATAGCCAAAAATAGCTACATGTTAACAAAGTGACAACTCACCTATAAACCGTGTGATGCATCTGCTAAGTGAACTACCATTCCCATTGACACCTTCTGCTTTTTCCACTGAATTATGACTCTCTAAACTACACAGTGTCTTATACCATGTGACAATGGCCTACAGGGGCATATACATAGGCATTCTACAACCAGCTGGAATAAAAAAACTACCTGGCATGCTACCTTGGATCAAAGTGAAGGCTAACACACAATATGGAAATTTGGCCTCTATAAAACCTAAAGCTAAAATGACTATGTGGGCACAGAATAAAATAGGCAAAAAGGTGACTATAAACAAATACACATTGGAAAATAAATAAATAAATAGATAATATGCTAGGTCTTAGCACATTATATATTTATTTAACTACATGGAGAAACATGCAACATGGAGAAAACTTGCTGCCTGCTCCAAGAAAAATCAAATATCAAGGGCACTTGTCAAGTGCCAAGGACCTTATGAACTTCCTTGTGAGTACAGAGCATCTGACATGATACTGAATAACTGAGAAATTTGCTCTACGAAAGAGTAGAATACATTACATTGTAGACATGGGTTTTTATCCAGTCTTGGAAAAAATTCTTAGTGAATTCTTTATCTGTATTTGGTCCCAAGCAGTTGCTCCTTTTCCATTTTATCCAAGATGAAGCAGTGCTCTGATCAAATGCATCTGATTAATATATCTCTGTATGTATAAAAATATCTATATATGCTTATATATTATATATATATTATATATTGAATTTATATATACACATGTACAAAAGTTTTTTCCAGCTGCTTTAACTTTAAGTTAAAAAACAGTAGGAAAAATATTAAAACCTACTCCACCAAGATAAAATTTATCAATAGGTAAAAAGAAATATTATTCTACAGATAAATTTTCTTTCTTTCCTTGAAAATGACAACAGGCTTGTAATGCAATTACAATGCAAGACTGGTACCATGCAAGACCATGTTGGAACCATATGGAAGACAGGGAGGTGATAAGGGACAGCCAGCATGGCTTCACTAAGGGCAAATCAAGTCTAACTAACTTGGTGACCTTCCACAACAGGGTTATAGAGTTTGTGGATAAAGGAACAATTGATGTCATCTGCCTCGACTTGTGCAAAGCATTTGATACTCTCCAACATGACGTCCTTGTTTCTAAAATGAGGAGTTGTGGATTTGATGGATGGACCACTCAGTGGATGGTGAATTGGCTGGATGGTTTCACTCAAAGTGTTGTGGTCAATGGCTCGATGTCCAGGTAAAGATCTGTAACAAGTGATGTTTCTTAGGGGCTGGTATCAAGACTGATATTATTTAACATATCTTTGTTGGTGACATGGACAGTGGGATTGAGTGATGACACCAAGCTGAGTGGTGAGGCTGACATGTTGGAAAGAAGGGATGCCATCCAGAGGGACCTTGCCAGGCTGGAGAAGGGGGTCCATGTGAACGATGAAGTTCAATGAGGCCGAGTAAAAGGTGCTGCATCTGGGCTGGGGCAATCCCAAACATGAATGGCCCGCAGCCTCCTCCAGGCCACATCCACCTGCTCCACCGGGGGCTCCTCCACGGGCTGCAGCGTGGAGATCTGCTCCGTGTGGGACCCGTGGGCTGCAGGGGGACAGCCTGCTCCACCAGGGGCCTCTCCACGGGCCACAGGGGAACTTGTGCTGCGTGCCTGGAGCACCTCCTGCCCTCCTGCTGCACTCACCTTGGGGGCTGCAGGGATGGTTCTCACTCCTCGTTCTCCCAGCTGCTACAGCACGGCAGTTTTTTTTTTTTTTTTTTTTTCCTTTTCTTAAATACACCCTCCCAGAGGTGCAAACAACATCATTTATTGTCTCAGCTCTGGCCAGCAGTGGGTCCCTTTGGAACCAGCTGAATCTGGCTCTTACCTTACATTGAGCAGCTTCTGGACTCTTCTCACAGAGACCACCCTGCAGCCCCCTGCTACCAAAACCTTGTCCTATAAACCCATTATAAGTTACAATTAAAATTATAGATCTGAACTTAAATATTACGTTAAATATGGGTATAGATGTTAAGTAAGGTGTTGTTATACCATGTATAAGACCAGAACGTAAAGATACTGGCATGCTTTGTAGATGGGAGGGTAAATTTAAGCACAAGCATGCTATTCCATCACAAATAAATAATCTTTCTCATTGAAGAAAATGAACAACACAATGCTATTTATTCGCATTGCCTATTCCAAAGAAGTATTTGCCAAGTACACTGACTGTGATGATTACAGCATCCATTACTTCCTGCTAGAACTTGGAGAAACTAAAAATAAATGATAGATCACTGAAAAATCCTCCCCCCCATCTCTTGGCAAACAAAGCTCTCTGTTCTCTTCTCAGTGACCACTGAACGGTAGGAAGCAATTTAAGAAAAAATTTGTGAAAACTGTGGAAAACATATGCTTCCCGTCCATTAATTCTGAACTGTTCAGACAGGCCCAAGCAATGGGCAGTTATGAAATACAATCCAACTAATACAGGAAGGCTGAGTTCCAATAAAGGAATTATTAAAAGACAATGTAAATGTGGCTGGAAAACCGACCATGTCTGAACCTTGTTTGGACTTAGGAGAAATGGATGTAGTAATGCAGAAGAAACTGTAAGGATTCCTTCTTCCTTTGGGACGGGTGGCAGAATGATTTATCATGCTTGTAGAGTACTAATTTTCTTCAAGCATGAAGTGTCATATATCATGTTATTTGTGGAATGGATCATTATAATTGTTTCTAGACGTTATCCTATTGCAAAACCCCAGCTCCCAAGCTTGGATGGTAAGTCCTAAAAGGGTTTTACATTTGATATGCTGGCCAAATGACAGGGCAAACCTCTCTGTACAATTCAGAACAACCATGCTTCAGCGAAGCCAAAGTTTTCAGATTGTGCTGAGTATTTATTTGCAGGCATCAGTGTGATATCACCAGAAGCTAGAAAAACATTCTAAGTCCCTGCATCCAAACAATGAATACAAATCAGGGTTTCACTTTCCCCCATATTCTGGATATGTGGTATTAGTTAGAAAAATAATGAAACTTAGAAACTTCTGTGATACCCTTCCTTCAAATACTCACATTCTGTAGAGGTTTTCCTGAAAGAATGGAAATAAAATCTCACCCAAAACCATTTGTCTGAGAAGAACAGTTGAATTTCACTGAAGGTCATTCCTAACCTGTGGATAGCAGGTGATTTGAAAGCCGTGATTACACCGACTGTCCCTGCAATGACCTTTCTTGGTCATACCTCATTGGCATTGGCCAGTGCTCATTTGTGCAACGAGTGCCAATAAAAACTGCTGGAAAAGAGTGAACTGAATAGCACTCAGCAAAACTGCAGATATTGCAGATGGAATGACTGACAGTAGGCACTTGCAAGATTTGGAGGTTTAAATTTATATTTTTTTTTTAAGTGACATAAGTGGTCTGATTCTGGGTTCTGAAATATATATATATGTGTGTGTGTGTATATATGTAATAATATATATGTAATATATATATATACATAAACAACCGAAGGTGGGATATTTGTTTATTTGTAAACTGTCTAGTCTAGATGATTCCAAATTGTCAATCACATAAATGAGGCCCAGGGACAAAATGGATATTCAAAATCACCTTTGAAAATCTGCATTTTTGTTGACTTCTACCATGTTAATTTACTCAATGTTGGGCCCTCTGCAGTGTGTGATGCCGCTCTTCAATGCCTAAGGAAATAATCGAGCAGTACTACAGGGAGGGGATGGGTGACATAAATTTGAGAAAAGATTTTAGTTTGAGGGAACCTGTTGTGCAATAAGCTTGATGGAACTCTGTAAAGACCAGAAGCTGTGATGAGTAACTCCCCATGACATTTAGGTATCACAGAGGGTAGAACTGATCTTATTAGTTGAGGAATGGGTCAAGTAGCATGCTATAAATTACCCTTTGCCCTCTCCAAAATCTCTGCTTCTTACTGTGCTAAAGAAATCCTAGGTTACAGAGAAACAAATGTTAGAATTAAAGTGCAAGAGAGTTACTGTGGCATCTTATTTCCAGTGCTGTATTTCTTAGTAGCACTGGCAGCATGATAGAGAAGATAGCATTTAATTTAGTGCTGCTTTCAAACTGTAAAGAAACTCTGGATTAATTTTGTTTTTGTCTAGTAGACAAAGATAGTTTCTAGAGCCTAAAAACAGTTTATGCTACAGTTTATTTCTCAAAGCTTCTTTTTTTAATTACATACATTGTCTGAAGTGAGCTTAAAAATGTTATATATACAATATTTTTAAGACAGAAACCAGCATAAGCCAGAACAACCACTTGCAAGAACTGTTCCACAATGAGTAATAAGTAGTATTATACTATTTATATACAGAATATAAAAAGCTTCAAGGATCTCAGGTTAAAAAGATTTTGGGTTTAAGGTATAGATTTAAAGAAACAGAGAAGTGCTGGAAGGGTAGAAGGCTGCAAAAGCTGGAAGCTGAGAAGGAAATGATGTAAGCATGATGCTTACATTCAGAAGTAAATTCTTTATCACAAATCTGTTAATTTTAACAATTTTATATTTTAGCTAACAAAAGTCAAGGTTATATTTTCCTGGGAGGGAGGGAGGGAGGGAGGGAGGGAGGGAGGGAAGGAAGGAAGGAAGGAAGGAAGGAAGGAAGGAAGGAAGGAAGGAAGGAAGGGAGGGAGGGAGGGAGGGAGGAAGGAAGGAAGGAAGGAAGGAAGGAAGGAAGGAAGGAAGGAAGGAAGGAAGGGAGGGAGGGAGGGAGGGAGGGAGGGAGGAAGGAAGGAAGGAAGGAAGGAAGGAAGGAAGGAAGGAAGGAAGGAAGGAAGGAAGGAAGGAAGGAAGGAAGGAAGGAAGGAAGGAAGGAAGGAAGGAAGGAAGGAAGGAAGGAAGGAAGGAAGGAAGGAAGGAAATTTGATTGCTTACAAGGAGAGGAACATACATATCACAAAAAAGAAAAGAGATGCATCTGCATGAAACTATAAAATTACATGGATCTGCAATGGCACAAAATGTGACAATTTTGAACAAGTGTAATTATCCAGGAAGTGCTAAAAAAAGTAGTGTTCAGAAAATTATGTCTGGCCTTAATACCCTTTTCATAACAGCTTTGCATTCCTGGCAATACTACCTGCAATCAGGAACAATAGCCAGACAAGGCATTAGTGTTATTAATAAAATGTGATCTTTTTTCTTGTTTGACTGTTCATAGCAAACTATGTAGGCATTTAAATATGTCATTAAGTGTTACTTGCCACCCCTGCTGTCTGAACTGTAAAGAGTGCCAATTTCTCAACAAATTTTCTTTGAGTAATGTTGTGATGCAGTCAGCAAAATATTCTTAAAGCTTTACAGTCAGGAGAAATATGCTGTGATTTTTCTACTGTCTTTAAACGAGGTAGAAATCTCAACCACCTTCCTAGTTGCCAAAAGCATACATTACCATTTTGGATTCTGAGTCAGGGCTCTGCAAAACGTACCAGAGAAGAAATACAACCTGAGCAACCCACACCAGAGCTCTCTATAGAACCTACACAACTTTACTACACGCAGGAGAGGTGTTTTTTACTGTCAATAAAAACATGATTTCATTAAGGAGCTTTATCATACGCAACATTACATAAACTATCCTTTATAAAATGCACAAATTCCCATTGAGATCAATTGGGCATGGGTCCAATTCCCAGACTAGGGATTCTCTATAAGAAACATAATATGTAACAGCAGAAAAGAGTAGTATTTCAAACAGATTATGATTTCTAGTTAGTGTCTGGCATTGCCTCATGAAAGATCCTGTTTCCTTGCCAAAGTCCAAAGTCATGGTTCCATAGCCCAAAATGGTCTGTGAGTGCTCTCTTGACTGTCTGAAGGCTCTTCCATCCCAGAATGATGCTGAGGCAACTCTACCCTGAAGAGAAGGGCATTTTTCAGGGTAGCAGGTCCTAAGTAACAGGAGATCACTTCCCATACTCCCTGAGGGAACAAAATAAATAAATAAATACATACATACATACATACATACATACATACATACATACATACATTTTAGTTATTTAATGCTGCTAGTGGTATTGTGCTTTATCATTTTTATATGCTGGCAACTCCATTATTCTTCTCAAATGGTACATTGATGCATTTCCATTATATATCTACATAAATCCTACATAAAATTCAGTTTGGTAGAATTATGAGAAATAAAAATATTATGCAGTTGTTCTAAGACTAAAATGGCATCTATGTAAATTTTACAACTTTCAATACTGGTATATTTACTGTGATGAAGTCAGCCTTGTCCAGCTGAATAGAAGCTATATTCATCTAAATTTTTTAATGGATGCTATATTTTTATTTAGATCTTTCATCTGTCTATAGGTACTTCTAGACTTCTGATTCTGTTGATCAAAGTTGTCGCTGTTTGCAGTGTTTTTGTTGTTTGTTTTTATTTGTTTGTTTGTTGTTGTTGTTGTTTTATTATTATTATTATCCCCTCTCCCCCCATCATTTGCAGTTTCATCTGCAGTTTCAATTAGTATTACCTCTCTCTGTATTTACAGTTTGGATAACATCACTGTACGTCCTTCTAGGCTGCATTTTGGTAATTTCCTGAGGTTTCCTCTCATCATGTCTGTACAGGAACAGGGTTAATTCTGATGTCTATACACACTGCCTTTTCCCCTCTCTCCTTCTTACAGTCAGCAAAATGAAGAACAAAAATGACTGTGGCACAGGTGGATCATCTAAATGGCAGCAAAGTGTTGACATTAGAAGTTCTACAACAACAGATGAAGTTTACTTGAACTGGGGTCAAGGAAATTGGTAAAAGATAGTTTTCATTCAATGCAGAGCACAAAGAAAGAACAGATATTTTCATATTACATTTAGACATGAAAGTTTGGAACTTGTATAAACCACAGGATCCCTCTATAGTCAATAAGGTTGAGACTTAGTTGACCAGTTGTAGATGTCCAAAACATAAATATCCACAATTAAACAAATGACAGAAACCTCCCATATATAACCATGGGATAGAAACATGTGGCCTGAAGTGGATTTCTACATTTAGTCAAATGAATTGTGCCCTCAAAAATCTTATTTCCCTGCATTGATTTAATCAGGAAACTTACTATTTGTGTTGTAGACCTCTAAAAAAAAGTGAAATAAATTCCATTGTGTCAAAGGTGCTTGAGAGGTGGGATGAAGTACCCTCTGGAGAAAGGTGCATGTGGCTGGAGGTATGTTTCTCTATTCCTATCTTTTATGGATTTCAGTGGTAAGATATGGCTTCTGCCTTAGACATCTATGTTAAGTAACTGACTAGAAATTAGTCTAGAATCTATCTTTAGACAGTGCAAGCCATTTATTTCATAAATAATGACAACATTTTATCACAAAATTTTAGTTAAGTCCATATTTAAACTATCATTTCCTCTGTTCTTTCAAAGTTATAGAGTTCACCAAGCTGCTTTTATTTTCTGTGGAAAGCATATGTTCCCAACACTTATGCCCAAACTGTCTTTATTGTGGATTCAAAATTAAGACTTGGCAGTGCTAGGTTAATGGTTGGACTTGATGTTCTTAGAGACCTTTTCCAACCTAAATGATTCTATGATTCTATGATTAAGACAAACAATATACAGTGCCAATGTAATCTGACACAGGTGAACAAACAACAAAAGATCGAAAAGAAAATAATGTAAACTAGATACAGTGGTGAATTCTCTGCAAAACTGCAAACATGGTACCTCACCCAGAGGCCAGTGCTAAGGCAGTCTTATTTAGTGTTTTTATCGTTGACTTGCAGACAAAGGAAATGTTAATCCTTAGCAAATCTGTGAATGACACTAAATAGGAAGGAAGGAAGGAAGGAAGGAAGGAAGGAAGGAAGGAAGGAAGGAAGGAAGGAAGGAAGGAAGGAAGGAAGGAAGGAAGGAAGGAAGGAAGGAAGGAAGGAAGGAAGGGAGGAAGGAAGGGAGGGAGGAAGGGAGGGAGGGAGGGAGGGAGGCAGGGAGGGAGGGAGGGAGGGAGGGACTGTGTGAGAGACTGTAGCGAAGGACCCATTCAGAAGGACCCAGAGAGGTTTGAGACTTGGGCCACTAGAAAACACATGGAGTTCAGTAATGAGAAGTATAAAGTTCTGTCACCAACGAAATAACCCTGTGCACTAGTAAATTCACGTTGGCAAGTGAATCTAAGTAGAAGCCATGCCTAAAAAGACAGTGAGTTACAGTCAACACCAGGCTGAACATCGGTCAACCATGTGCTCTCAGTGCAAATAAAGCAAACTTCATCCTGGGATAACTTAGGGTGAGCATCATCAGCAAAAGAGAAATGTTGTACACCACATTTACCACTGATGAAGCAACACTAGGAATCCTGTGTTTGGTTTTGGCCTCTCTTAGTTCAAGGAAAAAAAAAAAAAAAAAAAGTGAAGCTGGAGATTGTCCAATGGAGGACTATTAAGACTGTGAGGGACCTAAAGAACATGGCCCATGTGGAAAGAGACCCCTCAGAAAGGGTAAGCCCAGTTATACATAAAAACTGGGAGACAAGAGGCTTGAAAGCAGCCCCACGGAAAGGAATCTGGGGTTTTTTGTTGACAGCAAGCTGAACATGAACCAGCAGTGTGCCCTGGCAGCAAGAAGGGCCAACTGTCTCCTGGGTGCATCAAGCATGGCACTGCTAGCTGGGTGAGAAAAGGGATTGTGCTGCTCTGCTCTGTGCTGGTGCAGCTTCACCTCAAGCACTGTGTGCAGTTTTGCATGCCACCGTATAAGGACATAAAGCTGTCAGAGAGCGTCCAAAGGAGGGCTACAAAGATGATGAAGAGTCTAGAGGGCAAGATGTATGAGGAGCAGCTGAGGTCCCCTGGTTTGTTCAGCCCAGAGCAGAGCAGGCTGAGGGGAGGCCTCATGGCGGCCTGCAGCTCCCTCACGAGGGGAGCGGAGGGGCAGGCGCTGAGCTCTGCTCTCTGGGGACAGCGACAGGACCCGAGGGAACGGCATGGAGCTGGGACAGGGGAGGGTCAGGCTGGGTGTTAGGGAAAGGTTCTGCACCCAGAGGGTGGTCAGGCACTGGGACAGGCTCCCCAGGGAAGTGGTCACAGCACCAAGCATTTGGACAATGCTGTCAGACATATGATCTGATTTTTGGGTGGTCCTGTATGGAGCTGGGTGTTGGACTCAAGACACTTGTGGGTCCCTTAAAACTCAGGATATTCTATGAAAGGCCGAGGAAGATAGGCTTGTTTAGTCTGCTGAAGAAGACATGGATGGATAATCTGATAGCTGTCAGCAACTGCTGGAAGAGGTCTGACAAAGTCAGAAGAGACAATGGTTACACTTTGTGTCTTATGACATTCTGCCTGGACATGAGGAAAATCTGTTCCACTACTACAGCAATGAGGCACTTGCATGGGCTGCCCAGAGAAACTGTAAAATCTCCATCCTTGGAAGCTTTCAAGAGTTGGCTCAATAAAGCCTTGCAGCCATGATCTAGTGTCAGCAACAGTCCTAATTTGAGCAAGAGATTAGACAAGAAACCTCTAGAACCTCTTCTGCACCATCTAAGTGACTCTCTAAGACCTCCACTTAGTACTAATGCATAGAAAAAGCAGCAATGACTGAGAAGTTAATTTTCAGAAGTTCTTAGTTAAGTTCTTAGTTCTTAGTTAAGTCATTTCAAAACCTTTTAAAAAAAACTTTCAAAATTATGAAATTTTAATTATGAAAATGGCAACTGATTTGTATCTTCTTCCTCTTTTTCCTCCTTTGTTCTCCCTAAGACAGATCAATTGATAGATGACACATCAACTGTCATCTTTGATGAGACATCACCAGGTAGAGTCCGTTTGACTGAAGACTCGTGTTTGAACCACATTTCTCAGATGCTCAGCAGTATCCTGGATACCTAGTTGAGACTCGTAGATGTGAAATAATACCTAAAGAAACGTGCACCCTACTGGGGAGAACTGTCCCTCTCCAGAGTCAGCTTGAAGCCTATGTTTATGAGAATGTATGTCACACTGTTAGTCAAATAATTTATTGCGAGTGTGAGAAAGCACAGTGCCAGCATGGCTAAAATAACATTTTGTACAAGCTTTTTTGTTTAAATGTGTCAACTGTGACAAACATAATGCCAGCAATAATTTGCTATTGCCAATTGAAACATAAAACTATAATATCTCAGTTAAAATCATTTGCAGGGTCTTAGGACACTTCTTTCAAGTAGCTATCTTTAAAAACAGTTTGGAAAGGATTTTTGAATATCCTGGAGAGAACTACTACATTTTAACCACTATTTTCCTTTAACCCTGTTATTTGAGTATACAAGATTGACAGCAGTGATTATAAATAACAGTCATTCAAATAAATAATTGGGCAGTGCCACAAATTTGGGAAGAGAAAGATATTATATTATCTGGGCAGGATTAGAATTTGCTGGTTTGCAACCCACAGAATTTGAGGGGGAAATCAAACAGCCACAGAAGAAAAACAGAAGATAAATATATCTTTTGTTTTCCAGATGTTGTGTTGACTGTATATTTCAGCAGTTTTGAGTTCTGAAAAGCCTGGAGTTGCAACAGTTAAGACATAAGGAAAATATTTATTAAGAAAGACTCAAATTCTCTACGAATTCTCTACGAGCTGTTATTATGCCCACACTCCAGAGGGAAAAGGGATTCGAGATTTGCCCAAGGCAATGAGGAAATGTAGCAATTTAGCTAAGACATGAGGACTGCTGAAATTTTTCATTATTAATTTCATGTTTAAACACCTGTACTGTTTATTCTCACTCTGGTTTTGTTTGTTTGTTTTTCTAAAATTTGAAACATCCAGAGACCCTCAAAGACATAAGGATTTAATTTGATCACTGTTTATTATATCCACAAGGAAGCACAAATGCAGATACAGATACACGTATGCATTACTTAGATGTCAGTTGTGCTTATTTATCCTTGCTTATTTCCCAGGCTTCTCTGATCTGATTTGGTTCATTTAAACAAAAGAAGATATTCTCACTGACTTCAGGGCTTTGTTTCAACCAGGTCTTCAGAGAACAGTTTTTTTGGATCAAAGTAATGTAAGCTTCAGTCCTGCTCAGCTTCATTGCCTGGACTTTGGAATGAGAACCCACATATTGCACAACCCTACGGATGACTCCCGAAGACCTTACAAAGTTTGGGAGATATAAACAAGCCAGTGTACAAAGAGAGCTCCTCAGATGGGGATACCAGAAATAAAACATCACACTTGAAACAGCAACACAAGCACTTGAACCTGCGTACCATCATCAAAACACTATTTGCTTTTTAAAACTTTTCTTCAAAACCCCAGAAGTGAAAAGCAGCTGCTAACTTTCAGTGACTTCAGTGACCAAATAGTGACAGCACTCCTATCTTTTGAGAATTGAGATTGATTTTCCACAGCTAGCAGTGTGAGGACCTTTAGCCTGAGAGCATACAATGATACCAAGGTCAGAGGATTTGAAGGCAACAACTTTTACAGGGTTAGACTTCTGCTGTGTGGTGTTTACAGCTACCAATTAATGGCAGCCATTTTACGCCCTGAAGTCACCTGCAGTTTAAAAACAGATTAAGCAAAGTGGTCCCCTCAAGCTCATGGGGGCAATTCTCTAAAGTGAAGTCTCAGACTCTAAGGAGTCTGGCAGGAGGCAATACATAAATCAAAGCTAGTAATGAATTACCTGTGCATTTATTGTTGGATCTGAAGTCTTTGCAGGGTACAGCCAAAGGATATGCTGTTCTCTTTGTTCTGAATACTGATGCTTCTTTAAGGAAAGAGGGCTTTTGCAAAGGAGGGATGGAGCTGAATTTGCTGATGGATGGGCTTTCTGGAGGAAGCCCAGATGCATTTTCTTGCTTAAGAATAATTTAGGGTCCCATCTCTCTCTCTCTCTCTCTCTCTCTAAGGGTCCCACACTGTCTGAAGTAATTATTGCTTTTAGGTAGACAGCTTTAAACTTACCATGTATCTCCTCTCTGCCACCATTTTACCCTCATATTTTTCAAATTCCAAGCCTGTTCTGCTGTGAAACTAAGCTGTCATTCAGACAGAAAAGAAGAAGATAACAGAAGTCTTACATTGCACAGTACAAAGCAATGCAGAGGAAATGCTGGTCATACACAATACAATGAAACACCCAAGAACTCACAGAAGCAGTTTATTCCAGGAACACTCCTGTCTTGAACCATAACCCTTTGGATTTGATATAGAGCAGAGAACATGATTACTGTAATACACCTTGGAAATTTAGCCCCATCTTTCTTCCACCTGCTTTCCAACCTTTGCTGCATACCAAGCTCTCTGAAGAGGAGCATTGCCTCACAGCTGATAACAAATGTCAAGACCTTTCTAAATAATTTTAGGTGCTGTAGTCAAGATAGGGGTAAATACCAGGCTCTTTCTATCATCAGTGTAAAGAAATTCTTTTGAAAGAGAGTTGAAAAGTAACGTATTGTATTCATGTCACCATAGAATGTAAACCACTGTAGATGCAGTGATTATGTGACTGAATATAAATGAATAAATGAATTCGCATATGAAACATGGCTTCTGTAATTTTGTGAAGAGTCTCTAACTATAACTATATAACTCTACCTATAATACCTTTAATAATCTCCTGAAGATGTTGCACAGTGTGGGACATTTATCCAGAGTGATCAAATGCCCAGTAGAAGCCTTTGAATTCAGAAGTGTTAAAGTGGCACACAAATCCATGTAGATATATTTTAAAAATGAGTCTGCCAGCTGGAAAAAAATGTAAATGGAGAGGCTGAGAACTGCTAATTATTCGAACCACTTAAATAGTGGGAAGTGCTGGGCTGTGTATTTAACAGTTTTGCATTGCACTAATCTCTGCTGGTAGCAGAGTCAATGAAAGCTCTACAGGGAGTCTGAACACAATGTGATTTTCCTAGCCAGATAAATCTTCCCCATCCCCACTATCCTTATTATCCTCATGACAATGCATCTAACAATTGGAATAAATGTGTAATCGAGATCTATGCTGCAGAGTGAATTTGCTCTGAAAACTTTATGCAGGAAACAGCCACAAGTGCAGGCTCAAGTTTTGTATGAGTTGCATGCAGTTCTCATTGCTCTGGGGGAAGGGAGTATCATCTAGAAAACAGGAACGTGCACCAGTTTGACTTCCAAATGCATTTCTGATTCCAATTCAAAAGCTGTAAGAGCTTTCCTGAAGAAAAATGAAATCCAATTGCTAACAGCTCTGGGATTATCTCAGGTGTTTATTGCCTGTGTTCATCCTGACTGAAAACACAGACAACAAAACCTGATCATAGGTATCACTTTGGATGAGAAGTGGAAATGAAATGGCTGGAGAAAGAGGCAAGATAGACTGGATGAAAAATAGCAATTTCCTTGTAATCTTTCCATGTAGGCTGCCAAATCTTGCCCCAAAGGCACTACCAGAGATGTTGACTATAAGAATATAAACCAAGAAACACCCTCCTGAATCATTCATCCTAGTCTCTTGATATTACACTCAGCCATCTTCTAAGTTTCTTCTCATATCTATAACAAACTCTGGCTTAAAAACAGATGGGTTTCTCTCCCCAGTTGGAAGAGCTTTGGAAAGCTCTACCAAAGCTTCAATCATTAAATGTCTAGAAAAAATATTTTTTTTTAAATTGTGGACTATTTTTATTTATAGCTAATTTATACCAATTTCTTTTCCTGCCAATAAAGTCTTAGAGTTCAAATGATTCTTACTTATCTTGGAGAAATATCACACCATGATTTTAAAATGGGCCAACATCAGTCCTGTTTTCTTGCAACTTACCTTTATACTATTATTTAAACTTATTAAAGTTTATCGCAAACTGTAAACTTTTCTATGAATTGCACACGCCAGTGAATATCCTGTTTCAACGTCTCAGCAGAGGAGTCTCTTCTGGATCTGTTGTTTTCAGCTGCTATCAAACTCATTTTCAAGCAAGCCAACTGTCTTTTTCCCTTAATGAATCTAATACTTTAGGTATGACAATCTATATTCAGGAATATGAAAAAAACTTCTGTCACTCTACCAGCCATCAGTGGTAGAGATGTTCATTATTCTCTTCATTTACCTCTCCAGAGTGCTCAGCATGGCTGAAATAGGATACAGTGTGAGAAAATGGTCTGCATTTAAGGTAAGCCTGGATCTAATGGATATCCAAAGTCATCTGAGCTTGTACTTTTCTGTAACTAGAAGTTGATTCAGTGATTTAGTGATGAAATAGTATGTTAGCCCGATCAAACATCTTAGATGCTGGAAATGTGCAGATGACTCACAGCCCTGCCCATCCTTCACCATGTACAGTCAACCCTGTGCTTGGAAAAGACTAACTCATAAATAAAGACATCTGCACAAAAAAGCTCACAGTACCAGTGGAGAAGAGGTGAAGCTTCCAATTGGCCAAGCTGAGAACTGCTCTTAGACTTCTCATTACTCATTAATTCCTGCATCATTGCATCCACAGTGTTATCCATCTTCAGTTCATTAGCAGATTTTGACCCACTCAGATGAGCAGTGATTTTATTTTTATTATTTATTCCCATTTTACTTCCTTGCTGGACAATAGCAAAAATGTCAGCATGAACTTTCAGCACACAGAAAATTATAGCTAGTAGAGATGCAGGTAGTGTGTCTAGCTACATTTGCTAACACATCTGTACCGGTCTGTCACTGAGGTCTTCATTCTGGTTTCCTACTATATTTCAAATCACATTCAAGGTCTCTGCTTATTTCAAAGGCATTTCATCGGCTGAAATAAAGAAAGCAAACAAAAATCTGTATATAAGACTTGTGATAAAAGTCAGGATAAAACATTTGTGATAACTATGATTTGCTGATACAGTAAGACTATATAACCAGGTTAAAGCTCAGACATGCCTGAGCCCGAACTGTTTTGAAATCTTTCCTGAAACTTGAAATTCTTTTGACTTTCTCCTAAGACAGTGTGCCTGTGTACTCCTCCCTGCCTCCCTCACCCCCTTTCCTCCCCCCAACTTGACCCTTCACCCATAACCCTGCTTGGCCAATAGCCATCAGTGGTGACCATCATGAATGTGTTTGGTCATGATAGCCAAACTGGGCTCCAGGTAGATTTGAGGGAGAATGATTCAAGGGCTAACTGTTCATGCACCAACCAAATTGGGCTGGTATGCACATATGGCTAGTAGTCAGTCATCTCGCCCCGTAAACCGGAGAGAGCCCAGAGCCTGCTGAGCTCTGCTATACTGCAGCAAGCTGCATGCCTGGATCTTCCCCTTGAGCAGGGACACCGCTCAAGGTTACTCCTCAAGGTCAATTGCTTACCTGTGACAGACACTTGATAAATGACTAATAGGTAGCTTGTTGAATCTTTGCAAGTATTTTGCTAAGAGTGTTGAAATTTGTAATCTTAGCTAAGTGATATAAAGGATTGGTTGTGCATATAATCCTTCAGGCATAAACCAATAAATCTAGGATTGATATAAAGTCCAGTTGTATTTAGACTCCTCATAGTTTTGACAGCAAAAGGGACTCAGTTCTGAACCTCATGACTCAATGTGAGGGTCTCCCTGATGCTTTCAGTATGACCCTGTCCTTTATGCAGTAAATAATCAAGCAACTTTGCCATCACAAATCTGGTTAATGTCACAGTTACCATTAGAGCTTTGCTAAATCACTGTCTCAATCACAGTTAAGCCCTGTTAAATCACTATTTTCATCAATAAATATATTGATGCTTCTCTTACAGGCAAGGTGCATAATTCCTTTTGTGGCATATATATAAATAAGAACAAATCTGCACACTAAAAATGTGGACAAAAACTAAGTGTTAAGAATGACTCAGAAAGGGACACAAAACACAGTTATCCCCAGAACAGTTAGTGCAGAAATATCAAAGGTTCAGAGGGTAATCTGGATGACGAGTGATATGGTACTGTAGGGGGCAAATCACAACTCCTGCCTGCTGGCTGCAGAGTTGCCTGTTCAGAAAACCTGTGTCCAAGTCGGTAACTGATCCTGGGCAGCACAACAGCACCATTGACCATTCAAAATCTCCTGAGAAGAGGTCTGTTTTGTCAGATTAGTTATCAATGAGGTTTCTGCCCAGAAAAAAAAAAAAAAAAAAAAAAAAAGAGCTGTTTTTCCACTTCTCCTCAGCCTTGAAGATTTGAGGACTTAGGTCATTATTATTTATTTATTTTTCCAGGAATATGCCCTTAGGGTCACAAAATTGTCTGGGCCATAGCCACAGTCCTAGTAAACCTTGGGGTATCCCACAGAAAGCAAAGTCAGATTCCTACGGACAGGGCAGGAAATGTCTGGGGGGGTGGAAGCTGGGGGGGGGGGGGGGATTGTGGGGGAACCTGCCTGCTGCTTCTGCTTCTATTCAGTGACTTGAACACCAGCTTTTCTCTTCCCCATTGCTAGAGGAGACTTCTGCACAGTCAGGACAACTTCCCGTGTTTAACAGTAGCTATGAACAATTATTTCCCCTCTGCCCTCTTTCCCCTCTCTGTGAAGTCCAGTGCAGTGCTATGACTAACAATTCGTGTGTTGGGGAGATGCAAGAAGACCATTTCAGTAGAGGTTTGGGAGTAGCAGTGTGCAGGAGACCATGAGAGCCTCAAAATACCTCTGTTACTGTTCTGGTTCTCTGGGATGTCAGTTATTTTCTCAGTACTACAAATGGAATTTCTACTTCTCTCTCTCTCTCTCTTTTTTTTTTTTTTTTTGTGTGTGTGTGTGTGCGTGTGTGTGTGTGAAATGAGGAGATATATACTTCTATATACTTCTGCCTCTGCCTTTTGGAAATACTACAAGTGGTGGGAAAAAAAGATGCAAGTAGAGATAAGTGAGTGCAAAGGAATAAGTCATGCTGGTCAGCAGAAGCAGGGGTCCTTCTTGTGGGAAAGAGGAATTTTGGTGTAAAACACTTTATAAACTTAGGTTTCTCCATCATATGTATTGACCAGCCCCAATCTATTTATCTGCTTTTGATTCCTTCAGCTGCATTAATTACCATGTAGGCAACATGAGTTAAAGATTGAATTTGATCTGCACATCCCTCCTCCCCAGCCTCCTAGTCCCCACACTAGTTCCAATGTTTATATAGGAGGATCCTGTCAATAGCACGGGTCTGCATCAAAGGTCACAGTATTTCAGTGAAGAAGCTGTAATGCTGCACTGCAAGCTATCTCATTTGGTGAAATCACAGTACAATTAATTGCTACATTAAAATAGAATTTGCATAGGGCTACTTATGACATTCCCATTAAAATCACATTAGTTCATCATGATTAACACTCTTTCACTGAACACTGAACAAATTAATCTGTGGATGCTTTGTGTCCTGGTTCCAGTTAGGACAGAGTTAAGTAGCTCATAGTAGCTGGTAGGGTGCTATGTTTTGGATTAGGATGAGAAGAGCGCTGATAACATGCTGATGTTTTAATTGTTGCAGAGCAGTGTTTACACCAGGCCAAGGACTTTTCGGCTTCTTGCTCTGTCCTGCCAGCGAGCAGGCTGGGGGTGCAGCAGGAGCTGGGAGGGGACAGACCCAGGACAGCTGACCCAAACTGGCCAAAGGGGTATTCCATACCATCTGACGTCATGCTAAACAATATATAGGGGTGGCTGGCCGGGGTGGGGGGACCGGCTGCTCGGGAATAGGCTGGGCATCGGTCAGCGGGTGGTGAGCAATTGCATTGTGCATCACTTGTTTTCTTACACATTATTATTGTTAATACTATTATCATTATCACTATTATTATTATTATTGTTATTATTATTTTCCTGTCTTAATAAACTGTCTTCATCTCAACTCACAGGCTTCACTTTCCCGTTTCTCTCCCCCATCCCAGAGAGGGAGAGGGGAGGGTGAGCGAACGGCTGTGTGGTGTTTAGCTGCCAGCCGGGTTAAACCACAACACTTTGCTATACCTGTGCCCAGAACACAACTTGCAGAAGACAGAGGACATGCATTCTTTCCATTGTACGATGACTACTCAGAGCCTGTTTCAAAACAGAGCAGGCTGAAAGTGAAGCGTGTCAAGACTGTATAAATGAGAATGCAAGAAATTGGTAACTCACAAGAATGGCCAAGCAACTCAAAACCACACTTACTTTTTCTATGACGAAAATATCCTTTCCAAAAATAGCTGAGTGAGATTTATTTACTTTTTAACAGTAATTATTTTGGATTTGCTGAAAATCTTACTATTTGGGCCAATGACAGCAATCAATACTGAACATGCAAATCCTTCAATTCTTCATCCAATGTTTAGATGTGATCTTTTGTGATAATTTTGGCTAAGCTCTGCATAGCGCAGCTCTTGACTGTAAGGGGAAATGCAAAAAAAAAAAATGTTCTGTGCTGATTTGGGTTCCCATAGATGACTAGTGACCTTAGCTGAGACGGAAGGGAAGGGAAGGGAAGGGAAGGGAAGGGAAGGGAAGGGAAGGGAAGGGAAGGGAAGGGAAGGGAAGGGAAGGGAAGGGAAGGGAAGGGAAGGGAAGGGAAGGGAAGGGAAGGGAAGGGAAGGACATATTGTAGCGAGTCCACCAAAGGGCCATAAAATTTATTAACGGCTTGGAGCATCCATCATATAAGAAGAGGCTGAGGGATCTGGGACTGTTTTGCCTGGAGAAGACAAACCAGAAGAGCTTGTTACTGTCTACAGTTACTTCATTGAATCATAGAGTCATGTAATGGTTTGAGTTGGTAGGGATCTCAAGGATCACCTAGTTCCAACTCCCCTGCCATGGAAGCCCTCTTTTCTCTAGGCTAAACAATACTAGCTGCCTCAGCATTTCTTCATTGGAGAGGTGCTCCAGCCCTCTGGTCATCTTTGTGGCCCTCCTCTGGAATCACTCTAATAGGTCCATGTCTCTCATGTACTGGGGTCACAGAGCTGAACGCAGTACTCCACGGGGGGCAATCCTAACAGAAAGTAGAGGGAGAGAATCAGCTCCCTTGACCTGCTGGCCACACTTCTTTTGATGCATCCTAGGATATAGTTGGCTTTCTGGGCTGCAAGTACATGTTTCTGGCTCAAGTTGAACTTCTTGTCCACCACTACTCCCAAGTTCTTATCCACAGGACTGCTCTTAATCCACTCATCGCCCAGCCTGTATTCATGTTTGGGATTACCCCAGCCCAGATGCAGCACCTTTTACTTGGCCTCGTTGAACTTCATGAGGTTCACATGGACTCCCTTCTCCAGCCTGTCAAGGTCCCTTCTGGATGGCGTCCTGTCTTTCCAACATGTCAGCCTCACCACTCAACTTGGTGTCATCCTCAAACTTGCTGAGGGTGCACTCAATCCCACTGTCCATGTCACCAACAAAGATATGTTAAATAATATCAGTCTTGATACCAGCCCCTAAGAAACATCACTCATTACAGATTTCTACCTGGACATCGATCCATTGACCACAACTCTTTGAGTGAAACCACCCAGCTAATTCACCATCCACCAAGTGGTCCATCCAACAAATCCATGTCTCCTCATTTTAGAAACAAGGACGTCATGTGGGACGGTATCAAATGCTTTGCACAAGTCAAGGCAGATGACATCGGTTCTTCCTTTATCCACAAACTCTATAACCCTTTCGTGGAAGGTCACCAAGTTAGTTAGGTATGATTTGCCCTTAGTGAAGCCATGCTGGCTTCACAATGACATTTTTCTGTGCCTTAGTATAGATTCCAGAGGATTTGCTCCACGATCTTGCTAGGAATAGAGGTGGGACTGACCGGTCCATAGTTCCCCAGCTCTTCCTTTCTTTACTTTTTAAAAATGGGAGTGATATTTCCCCTCTTCCATTCAAGCGAAACTTCACCAAACTGCTGTGACTTTTCAAATATGACAGATAGTGGCTTACCAACTTCATACACCTGGTCACTCAGGATCCTCAGATACATCTCATAAGGTCCCATGAACTCTTCTCAGATCAGCATATTTCACCTTCTAGTAAGACAGCTGATCAAGCCTGAACAAAAACGAACCCAACAGCACAAAATCCTCTGCTAGCAACTAGACAGCCAAAAAAAAAAAAATTTCCTCAGCAGAAAATATTTCTTTGATGTCATTCCTTTGTCCAAATGGTTTTGAAGAAAACTAAGATTGTTTCAGTATTTTTCATTTTGTCTCATTATTTTTCATTCTTTCATAAACTACTTGTTAAAAAAAAAAAAATCAAGGCTGCTGGTGGGAAAGTGGTGTTTCCCAGCTAAACTGCAGTGTTTTCTCTCCAAACCAAAATCCTAAAGATTAGTTAAAAGAAAAAAATACTTACTATCCAGCCAAAATAAGAAGTAGTACAGATCTGTACAGATCAACACTGCAGGAAATCAATAGAGTTAAATACAGGGTAGTTCACCTCTGTATTTTTTGAGTTACTTTAGTATTTCATCACATGTATACCTTGCAGCAGATTTTTGAACTGGTAAGCAGCTGGGATCCAGAAGATTAACCTACTGAATATGGACCAAAAATTTAATTATTTTGTTGACATGCTAATGAAATTAAGTAGTTTGAGACAAAGTATTCATGGATGCTACAGAAGCCTATTAAAATAAATAAATAAATAAATAAATAAATAAATAAATAAATAAATAAATGCCATTGATAACTGTAAAATTAAAAGCAAGTTGAAACTTCTACCTGATGATACTTTGAGATACACTGCTGGGAAAATTGTGCCCAATTTATTTAAGGCAGGTAAAAGTAACTTTCACTGTTCCTTTGTATAGAATGAATTTCATCTTCTGTCTTCTTCACCAGGGAAACAAGAATGATATTGGTTTATAAATATCATACAGTTGAAGACACAGTGAAGAGTACAGCTTGCCACAATCCGTAACCTAAAATTTGCTTGGGGAAAAAAATAATTAGAAAACACCTTAATAAAAACAGCATTATGTTCATAGAAGTTATAAATGCAAAGTCAAATCTGAATTCCCCAAACAAAACATCTCTTGAAAAACAAACAAACAAACCAAACATTAAAGCTTGGTTATGAACCCAGCTAAGTGATTATCATGTACTCCTCATTTTTCTGTGAAAGACACCTTTGAACCTACAGTTTCCTGTATTCATCTCCATCAAGAGGAGAATTTAGGGAGAATTTGAGTTAAATCCCTTCAAGGTGACTAAAGAGTAGATAAAACCTTTGTGGTTTGCTGTTGTTGTTTTGATGTTGTTGTTAAATATTAACATTTTCCTTTCATATAAACCACTTTTAAAGAGACTAAATTTTCTATGCATGATACTTCAGTTGTTTCGTGATGACGTTTAAAAGCCACAGACAAGTTAAATTCCTCCCTGTGATGACAACCTCTTGACTCAGCAGTAAATCCAGAAGCCCACTAGGCAGATTTTCTCTCTTTTCTACATTTCCACTGAAACCAGGTATCGTAAAATCATTGAGTGGTTTGTGTTGGAAGGGACCTTAAAGATCACCTAAATCCAACCCCCGTGACATGGATAGGGACACCTCACACCAGACCAGGTTGCCCAAAGCCCTGTCCAGCCTGGCCTTGAACACCTCCAGGGATGGGGCATCCACAGCTTCTCTGGGCAGCCTGTGACAGGGTCTTACCACCCTCACAGTAAATAATTTCCTCCTAATATCTACTCTAAATCTCCCCTCTTTTATTTTAAAACCATTACTCCTTGTCCTATTACTACAGTTCCTCACAGAGTCCCTCCCCAACTTTCTTTTAGGTTGCCTTTAGGTACTGAAAAACCACAATGAGATCACCACAGAGCCTTCTCTTCTCCAGGCTGAACAGCCCCAACTCCCTCAGCCTGTCTTCATAGGAGAGGTACTCCAGCCCCTTGATATATATAATGCAGAAGGATGCTTTTCTTTCTTGGCTTATTATTCTTGTGTAAGTAAATGTAGGTGCTTTCCATATCTATGTCCTTGTGAATTTGCTGAACCTTGGCTGCATTGCTGATTCTCTCTGATCAGTGTGTAGTTTGTGCGAGCTGTTTAAATGCAGTTTCAGAATTTTAGTGCAAACTCTGAGAGCTGTTTTATTTATTCACCATAACAAAAAGCAAATCTAAAAAAATCTAAAACCTCATTCACTTCCCATTTATAAATGACATCTCTACTAATATTTCTGAAGGCATTTTGAGCATTTTTCGCCACGTACTCATTTAAATTTGTTAGATTTCTCCCCCAAATTATACCAAGCACATGTTACTGTATGGATAGATAGCCAAGCAGCATTCAGACTTTATTTAATCTTACTGAGCAGTACAGTCCTGAATGATGTGGATGGCCCATAAGTGCTTCTGTGTAGAAAGTGGGAGAACAGTTGTTCAGAACAGATTTTTAAGGTCAGTCTCAGGGTATTTTGGGTTGAGAGTAATTTATTGGCTATTCCTTTTGTACTCTTAGCTGCTAACAGGCAGCAGTGACATGCTGTAGAGAGGGAAGGCCTCCACTTCTTGGGCTGGCACACATTGCTGGGCATGAAAACGGTGCAAGGCAGAAGCTGCAGGCACAGCTCAGCTCATAGCTTAGAGAGTTGCAAATCGTGATTAGTGTGCGTGGATCTACATGGGCACTTGAGCATCCATCAGGCTTAACTGATTTTTCTTCCTCCCCTTATTATGCGCTGCCCAATGGATTTTCTAGTAGGAAAGTTCAGGGTAGCTCAAGAAGTGAAGGCAAATTGACAGGGAAATCCTGAATCGCCTGCAGGCAGGCAGGGAAGTGTGGTGTGGTCTCTTGTTTTCTTACTACAGGAGTAGGTCTAACTCTGGTGCTTTCTACAGTGCTTGCATGCTCATTTATAAAGCAAAACAGTGACAACTATTGCAATGACAACTATCCAGTGAAACTACCATTTATTTCAAAGGCACAGGTCTGACGTTTAAGTGCCAAACTTTTACTGAAACTCACTGGGAAAACAAATGTCCACCTAAGAGTTGTGTGACTGAAAATATCCTCACAGAAAAGGTACTATCATCCTGAAGTATTGTTGCTATGTAAGTATTGCTTTTATGGTTTTTGTTTTAATGCTGCAACAGGCTTGTCACATTATTCCCTGTCCCCCAGACAAACAGTGCACCAGACAGAGAATTGTCTCACCAACAGCTACAAATAGCAGAGTGATATTTTGCAAATAACTAGAATGAAAGAAATCCATTTGGCTGCTTAATATATTGGCATCTGTGTTAGAAATATGTTTCAGCTCTTAAAAATATCCCTCAACGTATGCGTGATTACAAAATATGACACGGTATCAGTCTATTCTCCACAGCACAGTGTATTGCCTGACAGCTAATGTGCTTTGCTGCACTGTTATTAGCTGTCTTGCTGCAATGCAGTATGTTACACAGAGTTACTCTGGTGTGCACGACTCTGCCCGGCTCAGCTTCTGAATTTGAAGAGTAAATGTTGATTACCTTGAAATGGTGTTAATACGATAAGCCACTAAAAGCCACAACAGCACTCATACAGTTAACAAAAGCTGCGAATGTCAGCCAAATTGCATACGGAGCACAATTATTTGTGCCATTAATTGGAGTATAAGGTTTCCTCTTGAGATAGCAAAGATTAAAATTTATGCTGATAGATAACTTTAGGGCAGGATTGAAAACAGCGATTTTAAATGCACATGTAAGTCACACCTTCGAGGAGAACTTGCTGATAAGCCTGACAGTTTATCACTGCTGTAATAAGGAGGAACAAAAGTAGCATCCACGTAAAACAGCAGCATCCTGTGGACTGAAAACCATCCCTGCATTTTCTAGCCAGCTCCTGAGTTATGCTGCTGTCTACCTGCAGATGGTCTGAGCACCTTTTATGTAAAATCAGCAGGGATAATGAAGCATTATTAGACACTCAGCAGGAGCCTCCATCCTTGTTTTTCAGGGGAAAATCTCCACTTGGTGAGTTGATGAGGCATTAGAGTACATTGGCCCAGATCTTCAGAGGTGCTCTGATCCCTAACAGGTATTGATTTCAACGAGCACAGTGCATCTGGGCACCAAGACACTAAATCACTGTCACTATATAGTCTCTCTGTCTGTAAGGGTCGTATACCGTAATCTAATGCTGCATCTGATCTTGCCCATCACAGTAGTGTCAGTAGCATGAGCTAGGATTTTGTGACTACATAAGCTTTGGTCCCGCCAGCTGCTACTGCAAAGCAGCCCCTGACTCTCTGCAAAAGATGAGTAAAACCCAAGAATGCCACAATTTGCATTTGCTCAGCTTGCCTTGTTCTTCACCAGCCATGAGTTTGGTGCAAGCTCAGTTGCTGCGATGCAATCTGACATAGTGAGATCATAATGGAAACACCACAAGTGAAAAAAGCTGAAAAATTAACAAATAGCCATGCTGTTCCCAAGCTTCACATGCATGCATAAGGAGATGCAAACATGGACACACGCAAGCTGCAGCACTCAGCAGTGCTTAGCAGAGTTAGTTCCCGTTATTCTGTTGCAGGATGAGGATGGGGAGATTAACCTTGTGACTCTTTTTCTGCCTCATTTTACAATTCTAAAATCTTAAAAGTCCAGCAAACAAAAGCAGAAAATGTGCAGAAAGAAATTACTGAATTTCAGCTCATGTTCCCCTTTGAAAAAGAAAAACAAACAAACAAACAACAACAACAAAAACCACACAAGGACTCTGAGGCTGAAGTATTCTACCATATTTCTGAGAGTGACATTTTGGACCCAGATCCTTGTACTGTAACACAGTAAGACAGGCCATTACGTTAGGTGCTGTAACTTGTATATTGTTCTTGGGCTCAAGTAGCAGATGCCAGGAGGGAAGACAGGCGCTGCCCTGCCAGAGCAGAGGAAACATCAGTGACCCACAGCCATGGGATGTGCAGATGCTGGGAAAACAGGGAAAGGACTGCCAGCAGAGCAGTGCTCCACAGCAGAATGCTCCTTCCGAAGGATGTAGTGTCAAAAACCTGCAGGTTGGTAAACAATTACCCTAACTTGTAAACATTAGAGTCCATTTTATATAGTCATTTCTGTAAGTGGATGCTGGACACCTAAGCATTCCCATGTCCATACAAAGGTCACAGCACTGCAGTATTGTAAAACCGTATGGTAAGGTCACAAGGTGCATAAAAGACCTGTACCCCACACTTTTTATATTCCTTTGCATATCCAAGCCACATGTAGCACCTTACTGAGGCTGGAAAGACAGTGGCATTTTTTTTCTGTGCTGCACTTAAAGCTGGAGTGCCTCTCCCAGATGCCGTGTTCTATTCACCAATAAGCTGAATGTATTACATACTGGCCCTTCTCTACATTTGTCTTCAGGAGGATCTATCAATCAGCACCTTCAGCTTCTTTTAGTTCAAGGTTTAGATTGAAGAACTAAAGTTTCAAGACATGGGTATGGATTTCTCCAGGCTCTAATTAAATAGGGCAAACCACAACAGAGTAATCAAAGAACAAGTCTAAAGGTATTGCTTCAAGTTTGAAAAATAGTGCCTGGTAAAGATAGGGAGCAATAATGGTGAATATGGGACGTCAAAGCGGTGCCTTAAGGTTAGGAGTTTCTTGTTTTGGGGACCAAAATTAGCATTACTATTTGCATTCTTTCTGTGGGAAACCTGAGGAATGCAAAGCTAAGGTAATATACCCACACCATTGTGAGACCCAGAGAAACAGGAAACCACCTGACCTTTATTTTTAACATTTATTTTCACGACTGAATGCCCGTTGCTCATTAGACACCAACTGTTAAATTAAACCAGAATCAACAGGCCAAATCCCACAGGTAACTGCTTACTAGGTTTTAATGCGATCTGTCCTCACTGAAAAAGAGACATGCTGAATTTTTAAACAAGCACCAAACAACAAACAAAATGTGTGTACAATATGACTCTCGTGAGTTTCTGTTTGGTGCTTGACAAAGGTTTGTTACAGATATGCATACCAGCTGCCCACTGGTTCCTACTCTGTTTCCTCTCTCTGTGCAGCTTGTTCATATTCTCCCTGCATGGACTCTGCTGCTGAAGTAATCCATCACAGCTATCCATCTTGCATGTTATTAATGGCATTGCCATTCGGGCAGCAAGACCCGAGCAGAAATCTGAAATATAAAATGACCCTCTTCTCTCGAGGAAAAAAGAAACTGAAAATTGGTCATTGTGTATATCTAGTGTTTTCAGTCCCAAGAATCTTTCCCAATTGTTCAGTGAAGAGGAAGTTGTCGTGTCTGTACAGCTAGGGTACAGGACAGAAAAAAATCTTTGAGAAATGTCAAAGCTGCATAAAGGGCATGACCCAGGAATCACCATCTAGGATTACAGCTTTGTTTCCCATAATTACTGACAATTATTTGCACTGACTCATGTAACAAAAGCAGAACACAGATAAGGAAATTGCCATGACTTAGGGTTTTAATTTGTATACAAAAGACTGGAGTTAAATAGCAATAGCTTTCTCATGATTCAGTGCTAGCCCAGCCCCCTGCAGATGCAGCCCCTCAAATCCCACAGATTTCACTGATAACAGCTCTGTGTTCTAGCTCCTGAAATCCAAGCAATCTCCTTATTCATCTGAACTCCCTGGCTGAGATCACACATCAGAGTCCTCTGAACACATACAGGTTTCTGCACTCTGTAGAAATAGTTTAACAACTTCTTTAATTTCTACCTTGTTTTATATGAGTGGATCTGAGTACTGCTTTAATGCTGTCATTTGCAGGCAGATGAAGCCACACCTGATGGTATAGGTTGGCAATTCCTGCAGCCCAGTAGAGGTAAGGTGCCACATCTCCATACCCCTAGGTTCAACCAGCAGTGAGGCTGAACGTGTGTTCCCAGCACGTGCACACACACAGAGATGTGTACACCACATATACGTGCATAAATATGGCCAGCACACAGATATACACAGACAGGACACACAACACTCAGTGAACAGAAACAGCACTAACGGCCACATCCTGCCCCCTCAAGAGAGAAATGAAACGCATCTTAGCTTGGCAAAGAAGAATGGTTACAATGTGTGAATTGGTCATATAAAAAGTGATAGGCTCCTTAAGGTTTGAGGAACTTAAATTGCTTTGATAAACGGCTAGGCTACTTTTAGAAACTAAAATACATTATTCATAATGTAGCAAATAATTCTGAAAAGTTACTGATCCAAGAGATGTCTAAGTCACAGATGAGAAATCACAACTTGATAAGCAATAGAACTTTAAAAAACCATTGGTCTTAGGAGCCTGTTTAGCTAATGGAAAGTTGATAGCTCAGGTCTAAAAAATAATACTAATTTCCCATACTTCCTCTCTCTCCCCCTGCCCCCGCTCAGAAGCACTTTTATCTTTTGATCCTGGCAGTTTATATAATTAAGCAATTTTGCTTCATCATAATATTTAGGTGGAGAACTGTTACAGGCTCCAAGAAGACTCTATGTTTTTAAGCACATCTTCTCCTTCTGAATTGTTTCTTGACAGTATTATATTTTCATTTCAACTTGCTTACCATTTATAAAATTAGTTCATGGAGCTTATGGGAAGATCAGCCTTTTACCTTCTGTTATATTCAAAATGTTGCTGTGGGCAAAGAAGAGAGAACACCTTACAAGTGAAGACAAGAATTTCATTGTTAGAAGCGCTTATGTTTTAACAGGCTAGTAGACCCATTTATTTGCTTAGCAAATATTAGCAACTGATGATAACAATTTAATGTAATACAGATAAATGTCAATAAAGTTACATTTTTTATACAGAAAAATCTTAGTACAGCTTTTTCTTTGGAGTTATGTTCTTTATAATTACCTTTCTGTAGTGGGAAAAAAAAAAAAAAAAAAAAAACACGCTTGACTGTGGGGTGTATGCTTCCTGTCCTGCCCCAAATCATCATTGGAGTTACATTTACATTCAGATCTCACCTTCTCTGCCCTTTTCCCTTTTCTTCTCCCACCTCATTTTTTTAAATTTAATTAGGGAATAAACTTAATCATAATGTCATAAAACTACTGGATGTACTAGCATTGAAGTAAATTATTAACATTTTGCTTGACACTTGGAATAAAACACTTGGGCAAGGCAATGTTCCAGTGCTAGGAGCTTGCACTGCATTGTACAATCTGTAATTGGCAACCATACGTCATACAAGCCAGATATTGGGTTTGGGCCAGGGAGGATAGCAGCCATAGCTTTTATGTCTATTTATATTTTAATATTTTTAAAATTATATTTAAATTTAAAATTGTAGTTGATTTTAAACCAAAAAGAACAAATGTTCCTTGTCTCTGTAGTTGCAGGCTATCATAATAAAGTCCTACAGCACAGTGCCTTCATTGTTTGCAACAGAGGTAGAAGTTTTCACACAGATTTTTCATTTGTATTTTAAAATGTATTTACACTTCTCTCCCTCCACACTAGACCATTTGAACAGACCTACACAGGAATAAAATGAGTAACTCAAAAAGTCATTATATATGTCCACTAAGCTGTACAGTCTTGCCTAAACTGGAAGGTGTCTGGGGCAGGGATAGTTCTGTATAGCATCTGTACAGTGGAAAATTTATTCCTGGCTAAATTAGATTACATGGCTGTTATGTACACAGCATCATATGGTACTGTCTCATACCATGAATTCTCAACATGCCAAGGAAGTGGCAGAAATTTATCCTATCAAAGTTTAAGGTCATTTAAAAATGGCTGGGACTTGCCTTCATGTCCTTTTGGTATTAAAGTCATGTGTTCTCATCACAAGTTCAATGAAGCAGGACTCAGAGGAAACCATAAAACTTTCTGTAAATGATATGAAATACCGTTCAGTTCTCCAGCAGGTCATCTCTCTGTGCCCTTATACTTAGCCTAGAAACGGAGAACGTGTATATTTCATAGAAAAGTGGGAATCATTCCTACGATTTCATGAAGTTTCTGGTTTGAGCTCAGTAAAAATGGGAACTACAGGACCTTTACATTACAATTTTTTATATACTGGTAAATGGTTGTTGCCGTAGGACTGAATTTCATCCATCTTGCACCTCAGGCAGGAATATGATTGAGGAGATAACAACACCATGGAGGAGGCAAACTCCTGCCATCTTTAGTATTAATTATTATTTTACACTGAGGTGAAGATTTGTCACTCTGTTTGTGAACAACAACATTTTTATATAAGGAAGCCGCAAATATAGATTAGAGCAGCCATCTCTACTGATTACCTACCTGATGTATCTATTCTAGTAAAATAAACAGGTGCAGACCTAAACTTGGTTTTATTACCAGCCAGGGCTTGGTCACAAGCATGTTCCCTGGAATAGCATTGGTTTAGACCCACTAGTCCTCTCCCTGACCATGTTCAGGCACAGTTTGGGACAGCAAGTACCAGGAAGAGCTTCCTGATGGATGTGTGGTTAGATGGATGGATGAATGGCTAGATGGATGGATGGATGGATGGATGGATGGATGGATGGATGGGTGGGTGGATGGGTGGATGGGTGGATGGGTGGATGGGTGGGTGGATGGATGGATAGGTGGATAGGTGGCTGGATGATGCCACCCTGTTCTGGAACTTAGCCATGTGGAGGTGAACCACACCATGTACCCCACCCTCTGGACAAAGAACAGTTACTGACCCACTTAATTCAATGGCATAGATGCAGCCAAAGTTTGTGCCATCTTATTTAACTAAATAGCAGCCCCTCATCACTTGACATAGTTGAGGAGCTTGTTTTGTGACTGTGATGCCCAAAAGTATAAATGAGTTCCTCGTAGATACAGTCAGGTTAGACTCATGCATGCACCTGCCTTTTCATGCTCCCTTTTACATTTTCTGTCTCTCACTTATGTCCAGTATGGTAATGTTACCTCTATTTTCTTTCACCATCCTTCATGCAAAACATGCCTGGTCATGGGCAGCCAGAGCAGGAGAGCGACAGGAGCTGCCCACCACTAGTACTGAGACAGCTGCCCTGGCCAGCAGCCCAGCAGCACGGCCTGGCTTCACCTTCCCAGAAAGCTGACAAGCTGGGGAATTACTGCACTTGGTCACTTTTTGCCAATGACTAATGACTGAGATCACACAGGCAGAATATCCTGAATTACTTTCCCTTGTTTATCTTAAAAATGAGTATGTTTGGTGATTCCCAAAAAGGATGTACACAACACATGCACCTGTGTGTTGGGGTGATGTGTGAAATACCATATTTGTTACAGGGTACTTCAGTAGCAAACCACTCTCTGTATTTAGATATTGTCCTTTCATTTTTATCAAGACCATTTCCCAGTTTGAGTTTCTCACCAGGCTACATCTATCCATGTAAGTGATTTCAATCACCATCACACCCGTGGTACCTCCTAATCATTAAAAGGCATTCTCTGAAACAGAGAGGCACTGCTATCCATATTTGATAAATGAGGAAATGAGGTGTAGGGTCTGACACAGGATACATGGGATGACCACAGTGAATCTGCAAAGTGACACAGGTCCTCTGAGTGCCACTCCATGTCCCTGGCCCTGGGAACGCTTGCTGCATCATTGCTGCGTCCACCCATTTGACAGTACCTGTAACAGTCCAGAGTGAAAAACACTACTATCAACATTTTAATTTATATTAAAGCAATGAGCAAAATCAAGGGAAATTCTTGAACAATGCCCTTTTGGCAAAACCTGTATATGGTAAAATTTTTGAAACTTTACATGCACTCACAAATTTCTTTTGAGAAATTTCTGTTGATTTGTTCTTGTTAAAGGACAAAACTCTTTTTTTCTCCATTGCCTGCCTGTGTTTTGAGTTGTCATTGCTCTATTGTCACCACAGCTTTGAAACACATTCTCTGTGAATCCAGACTGGATTCAGAAAAGGTTTTAGATACTTGCCTGAAGTCAGTGTGGTAGCTTGAGGTGCAAAGCTGGGTATGTTGACCAGGAGACTTCAGGGCCACAGCTCGGCATCCACTGAAATCAGCAGAAGTCTGTTCACTGAGAACAATGGGATTTGGTTCAAGTTCAGTTTCACTTTATCTTGCAAAAGACATAAAATATAAGCAGTTATAAGGAAGGGAAATAACCCTTTTTCGCTCAGTCTGGTCAGCTCAGAAGCCCCTTGTGTGCATCCATTAGTACACGACGCCACTCCTGCACTGAGGGGAGGCCTGTGATTTTTGAGACATGGAGCAAACCCATGGGTGAGAAGGAAAGCCTAGAGGCAAATTTATGGCTTTCTGGTTATCTTGTGGGATTCCGCCAGCTGTAGGGGCAGTGGATGCACTGCAGGTCACAGAGCTCTGTGGCACAGATCTGTGCCCCGAGTTTGACTGTGAGGAGGCTTAGCAGGCCTGAGATGATGAAGTGAGCTATTGTTTAAGAAGATGTGTCAGGCCCAGACTAGTGAAATATAAGACAAAGTGGAAGACAGAAAGTGCTGATCTGGTTCAAAGGACTATGAGCGATCAAATGATGACAACTGCCATTTTGTGTCACTCAGGCTGGTACTCATCCATCAGAAACAACCTCAGGCAACGTAATTAACAAGATCTCTTCCTCACACAGGCCTCTTGCTTTGCTCATAGAAGTGTGAGAAAAAAAAAAAAAAGTGAGATTTAAGAAATCTTTAATTTACTCAATTAAAAATCAAGGTCTGTTGCTTTCATGGCAGGAGGAGGTCACCTTTCAGCTGTGAACACACTGCCTGCTGCCCTGTTATGTAAGACAGCACACAGCGATGCAGCATGGAGTCACCGCGTCCCTGGCGGGGCCAGGAGGGGAAGCTGCGGAGACGAGGGAAATGGCGCAGATGGGTTTTGTCACCCGGGGAGGCGGACGGAGGAAACGCAGTGGGAAAAGCAAACGGAACAGGAACGGAAACAAACAAGCAAACAAAGCTGTGCCCAGAACAAAGGACCAGCTATGAAACAATTTACTGCACCATAAACAAGAAGGGAAAAGAAAAAGCACATGAAATGAGGAAAACATCTGCATCCATCATTGTATTCTCCCACCCTCACAGCCAGAGACAGCCCCTCGGTGGTGTTTCACAGGCATGCACCATGTTCCGCTTGGAGGTAGGCAGTAGCAAGGACTGAGGTGGCAGGACCTGTGCAAAACTTGGCACAGGTTGACATGCATTGGTGCTGGCTTGGGGCTCCACAGCCGTTGTATTTCCCATTCCAATTCATATTTCAAAATGCTACACAGAAAGAAGAAAATTTCATAATACTCCGGGCATCTTGTGGAATTCAGTGATGAGTCATTGGGTTTTGGAACAAAAAAGTTGTTTAACTGAGAAGGTAAATGAAAATAACCTAGTCTGGACCATGAAAAAATATATTCATCTTTAGAGAGGGCATGAAGTGTGACTTGGATTCCAGAGTAAAGGACTCTGAAATGTGAAATCATTTTGTCTCCACAGTTGCAGATGTAGGTATTCTATGTCTGAAGAATCCATGTAATATCTCAGATAATGAGATAAACGTATCTAAAGAATCTAAAACCCTGGTTAAAGACTAAAGGCAATCACTTAATATCTTGGCTACAAGATATTACCCTAGGAATTGATTATTTTATGCTTAGCACATTCTTCCAAAGTACCTGTATCTTGGCACCAGCAGAGATTCAGAAGCAGACAGAACAGCCAGCAGACTTGATCTCACTCACTAGCTCCCACACTAGAGATTGTTCAACCTCTGGTGTCATCTGGCTTTTTGTCTCTAGTTTCATGGCAGCCAGATATCACTGCAGAACTGAGAGAGAGCTGTTTTGCTGTAAAATCCACCCGAGGTCCAAGAATAGATCTGTAACATAGTGTGCATGCAGAGTCATGCACACCACCAAAAATGTTTTTTCAGGATCTACCTGCCTATTGTTTTTCAGAGCTTTTTTTTTTTTTTTTTTAAATCTTGTTTCCATTTCTTGCATCATTGTAAATCCCCCTTCCCCCTCAAATGACATATTTTTCTTCCTGGATCAGTCCTAGGAAAACAGACACCTGTCCAATGTCAGATATAGATTTCAGATCTCTCTGGAGTAAAGTTAGATTGTCTAATCACCAGTGCAGTCCTTGAGCAATCTGCCCAGCCTAACTTTAAAGGATTCTAAACTGACAGCAACATCCATTAGGGACATCCATTAGCCTGTGCAGTTGTTCAAACCTTCCAGAAGCATGGTTCTGTTGAGCTGTTCAAATCACACACCCAGTGTTTCCCCCCACATCTCCATTTGGAACTAAACATTGTCAGTGCATTTCTTGTCATAGAAAAACACAGCCAAAACAAAGCTCTTGGAGTAGACTAACCACATCTTTTTCAACCCAAGAGCTTAGTGGCTTGGGGTAATGGTTAGTGGGGCTGTACTTCTCTGCTTTCCTTCTCTCTGGAAGGAAACATGGGTGCATAAGCAGAGGGCAAGCCATGGATTATTCAAATATGCCCCAGCAGGGATGATGAGAAAGGAGGGAGGGCAAAGACCACACATATGTGCCATGTTGAGAACAGCCGTTGAGATTCTTCATGGTAAAGGGCTGACTCCAGCAGCTGAAGAGGTTGTATTGACTGGGAATGCCAACTACAGCTAACTATGCACTACCTTTAAGTGGTAGAGATTGGTGAGGGATCCTCTCCTATTAGCCTATTTTCTCTAAAATTTCTACTCTTACATTTCTATACGTTTCCTTGCATTCCACATGCTGTACTGAAGGCAGAGGCATTAATAGCTGGTCACTGTAGCAGCAAAGGTCCTGACCGATTCTGTCAAAGGAAATGCACTAAAAATGATTATGATTTAAACCAGAAGTTCCAAAATCAGGAAAAGGACAACTATGTGTCAGAAGTGCAGGAACCTATACTTCAGTGTACTCAGAATACTTTACATTAATTTGGGAGGGGCAGGGGCGCAGGAGAGAAGGAAAAAAATAGGAAAAAGTAGACTGAATCTCATACTGACATTTTAGGCTGATTTTCCCTGTAGCAAAGTCTACTAGACTGTAAAAAAGGTTCCCGAGGGAAATGATGGAAGCTCCATCAATTGGGTAATATAATTGCTGCATTTTATGCCTTTGGTAAAGCCTGAGAACCTGTCTCTGAACAGAGTCCAAGCTAGGATATGCCTTTCTAGTGAAAACAGAATGCTTAATAAAGCTACCAGAATATTTACTTACTTTTTGCAGATTTAATACCTCAAAGTTAAACAAGCATGCCGTATGCTTGTGAGCCAAAGCATCCCTTTTATGCTTTGAACTAGAGCAGTTCCCTGGAGTATGGGCAAACTTGTAAAACACTTTCTTTATTTTCACTCCCTTTGCTGTTTTGTCATTCCTCCCTCTGGACCCTCATTTAATTAGGTGTTGGAGTCCTAAGTAAGTCTTTGCTATACTTGCACTTCCCACACCTGGCATCATGGCAGACAGTGCTCAATACTCAACTTCTGATTTATATGTTCAAGGGGGACCGAATAAATAATGCTCAGTCATTGCTCATTTTGATCATACAAGTATTGCTGTCAACATTTGGCACCTGCCTACTTACATGCGCACACAGGAAAACGAACTCAAAAACATTCAGAGGTAATCTAGAGAGTCATTTCAGCAAATCCCTTGTGGGATTCAATAATAACAGTAAGGTTGATCATACTTGGATTTGGATCTTACATAGTGTATTTCATTGGTAGAGCTTAAAGTGTTTTAAAACTAGGTATCAGAAGCTCACATTTAAAAATGGATTAATGGGGGGGGGGGGGGGGGGCGGATGTTGAAATGGCTGTTCTGTGGGACCTTGTGGAAAATGCTGCTGATGCAGAACCAGAATTTATATTCAGGATCTATTCAGCAACAAAATCACCAATCTGTAAGAGTCTAGGCTGATGGCTGATTAGCTTCCAGGTGTCTGTAGAAACCTGCTTCTGAATGAGTAGGCCTGTCTCACTGCATGTCAACACGGAGAGCTAGCTTGTCCCACCTCCACGCTCACACAGAAAACTTGGGGACGCTACTCATAGCTCTAAGACTGGTGTGGTACCACCATTCTGCTCACCCTCTGGTGAGCACAGGGGAATGCACAACTGTCATAACAGCAGTCAGACACCGCATACATAAAGATAACATAGAACTGTGGAATCATGCAATGGTTTGGGTTGGAAGGGACCTTAAAGATTATCTAATTCCAACCCCTCTGCCATGGAAAAGGACACCTTCCACTAGACCAGGTTGCTCAAAACTCCATGGACTTAAACACTTCCAGGGATGGGGCATTCACAGCTTCTCTGGGCAGCCTGTACCAGTGCCTCACTGCTCTCAGAGTAAATTTCTTCCTTATATCTAGTCTAAATCTCCCCTCTTGTAGTTTAAAACCATTACCCCTTGTCTTGCCACTATACTCCCTGACAAAGAGTCCCTCCCCAGCTGTGTATGTTAAGAAATGATGTACTAGGGAAGTCTATACAGTAAAAGAAGCTTCTGAACCAAGGTTTATGTATTAACAGAATACAACTGTCTTTCTGGGCTGCAAGCTCATATCACTGGCTCATAGTCAGTTTTTCGTCCACCAATATCCCCAGCTTCTTCTGTGCAAGGTGGCTCTCAGTTCACTCATCACCTAGTCTGTATTCATGTTTGGGATTGCCCTGGCCCAGGTACAGGACCTTGCACTTGGCCTTGCTGAACTTCATGAGGTTCACATGGGCCTACCTCTCAGGCCCGTCCAGGTCCCTCTGGATGGCATCCCTTCCCTCTGGTGCGTTGACTGCACCGCACAGCTTGGTGTCATCAACAAACTTGCCGATGGTACACTCGATCTCACTGTCCATGTCACCAACAAAGATAAATAGTGCTGGTCTTAATAATGACCCCTGAGTAACACCACTCATTACTGATCTCCACTTGGACATTGAACCGTTGACTGCAACTCTTTGAGTGCGACCCTCCTGCCAATTCCCTACCCGCTGAGTGGTCCATCTGTCAAATCCATTTCTTTCCAATTTGGAGACAAGGATATCATGGAGGACAGTGTCAAATGCTTTGCACAAGTTCAGGTAGATGATGTCATTTGCTCTTCCCCTATCCACCAATGCTGTAACTCCATTGTAGAAGACCACCAGATTTGTCAGGCAAAATCTGCCCTTAGTGAAGCCATGTTGGCTGTCACAAATCACCTCCTTATTTTCCATGTGCCTTAGAATAGCTTCCAGGAGTATCTGCTCCATGATCTTGCCAGACACAGAGGTGAGACTGACTGGCCTGTAGTTCTCTGGGTCTTCCTTATTTCCCTTTTTAAAAATGGGGGTTATGTTTCCCCTCTACTGGTCAGTGGGAACTTCACCAGACTGCCACAACTTCTCAAATATGGTGGATAGTGGCTTAGCAACTAAATCTACCGGTTCCCTCTTGACTTGTGGACTTGTGCATCTCACCAGGTACTGTGGACTTGTGCACCTTTATGTTCCTCAGGTGGTCTTGAACCGGATATTCTCCTACACTGGGCCATTCACCATTCTCCCAGTCCCTGCCTTTGCCTTCTGGGGCCCAGGCCATGTGGCTGGAGCTCTTGACGGTGAAGTCAGGCAAAAAAGTCATTGAATACCTCAGCCTGGGTGACCAGGTCTCCCATGTCCTTCCAGAAAGGGCCCACAATTTCTCTAGTCTTCATTTTACCACTGATGTACCTATAAAAACCTTTCTTGTTGTCCTTGATGTCCCTGGCCAAATTTAATTCTAAAAGGGCTTTGGCTTTGCTAACATGATCCCTGACTGCTCAGTGTCTCTGTATCCCTCCCAGACTATCTTTCTTTGCTTCCACACTCTGTAGGCCTCCTTTTTATGTTGGAGTTTGCCCAGGAGCTCCTTATTCGTCCATGCAGGCCTCCCAGTGTTTTTGCCCAACTTCCTCTTTCCTGGGATGCATCGCTCCTGAGCTGGGAGGAGGTGATCCTTGACTATTAACCAGCTTTCTTGGGCTCCTCTTCCCTCCAGGTCCCTTTGTCCCATGGTACTCTACCAAGCAGATCCCTGAAGAGGGGAAAGTCTGTTCTCCCAAAGTTCAGGGTAGCGAGCTTGCTGTGCTCCCTCCGTGCTACCCTTTGAATCCCAAACTGCACCATTTCATGGTCACTGCAGCCTGAGTTTCACATTATCCACCATCCCCTCTTTGTTGGTGAGAATGAGATCCAGCATAGCACCTCTCCTCATTGGCTCCTCTGTCACTTGGAGATGGAAGTTGTCATCAATGCATGCCAGGAAACCTCCTGGGTTGCCTGTGCCCTGCTTTTGTGTCCCTCCAACAGATAATGTTCCAGTTAAAATCCTCCATGAGAACAAGGACTTGCGAACTTGAAGCTGCTTCTATCTGTCTATAAAGGGCCTGATCTGCTTGGTCTTCCTGACCAAGTGTCCTGTAGCAGGACATCCTGAATTTAACTTCTGCTGCTGGTACACAGTTTTTCTTGAGGCCAATACCTAGATGTGCTGTTGGTTGTGATGGTAACAGTGGTGAAAAAATCATTTGGCTGTGTCTTTGAGGAGCTGGAGAACACTCTTGCTTAGGTCTTGTAAAAGCTTTTATGATTCAAAGCAGGACAGTTCACTGAAGGGCACATTGGATGCAGTTCTGAGGACCCTGGAGCACATCCACAGCCCAGAAGTCCTGGCAAACTGTGTTGTAAGAGGAGTGAAAGCACAAAGGCTTTGAGCAGTAAGTGGCTTGCAAACATGAACACTTTTACTGCCTGGACACTTTACAAACTACAGTTTCTAAACTGAATAAGTATTGAATATTACCAGCAATTCCATGATCATGGAAAACAGTGTTCCTTTTGGTATCCTTCAATATTTAGGAGAATCTACCACCTCTTTTTCTAATTAATGTCGTAGATTCAAGATACAATTTTGCTCCATCAGAGCTTCTTTGCTTACCACTCCACTGCATGTCTTTATCTTTATCTAAAGACACACACAAAAATGATAAATTCTTTTCTCTCTGAGAACTGCAGCAGCTCAAGACAATCAGTTTAATCACAGCTCCCGGTTCTGACTGTGTTACTCTGGCTCTACACAGGCACTCTTGTGCTGATGACTTAGACACGAGCTTTCTAGGTCCCCAACTTGCTTTGATTTTAAGTTAATTTGCACAGTTATGACAAAGAGAAATATATGGCTGTGCTTGGCGTCAGCTGCATCTGTGCAGTTATTAATTTGAAGCAATGTAATTTGTGTGCACAAACTATTCTGTTTACTTGTTTTTGTTTTCTGTCATGTTAACCCTTAACCAAACACAAAATGTCTTTCTCCATATTTTACAACACTCGTGTTTCATGCCCTTCTACACATCTGTTCTTTTCCTAAGTATATAGAATTCTGAGCACTAGATGTGCCCATTTTGCAGTGTAAGCAGAATTTTTCCTAATGCAATTGTTTTGGCTGCCCAGCCTTAGCTCCATAAAACATACCTAGGTAACTGCATGTATCATAAATTTTCTCAACACTCATTATCTTGAAAAAAGGCCTTGATAAATGTCAATCCTTTATAATGTAAGAGGCAAGTACATTATATTTTAAAAAGATCTCCTCTTTTTGCCAATAAGGCTTTGGGCAACCTGATCTAGTGGAAGGTGTCCCTGCCCATAGCAGAGGGGTTGGAACCAGATGATCTTTAAGATCCTTCCGACCCAAACCATTCTTTGATTCTATGATTTTCAGATGCCAGAAACATCCAGATGCTGGAGAAACTGTATCAACTGAGAGAATTAAACTAATCTGGGAGGAGCAGGGCACATTAAAATCACAAGCAAACAAAATGTAAGAAAGTCTAGATGTCGGAAAAGGCTAGGTCCAGCAGCAGCATGCAGAAATAGCCTTTGCAGTTCATTGACAGACATGTAAGCTGGAAGAGTAGTGGAAAAATATAAATGAAAAAATTCAGATTCAGCTAATACTCACATTGCTGAAGAGATTGGCCTGTCCTCAGTACACTCACGTTTTACAGTTCAGATCAGCACGGATCAGCAAGTGTTAGCACAAGGAATAGTTTGTACTGCTTTGAATAGTACTATTAATAGTACTGTTGGAAGGATGACCCTTCGGCCTATGTTAGTACAGAGCCTGGCACTATTGGGTGTTAATGTGTGGCATATATTCTTTGAAGTTACAGCAGTAACAGCAATTAAAATAGAAATAGATTTTAGAATAGACTTTATGAGCTTTCTTGTGTCCACCTCTGGCAGTGGTGGTAGACTACAATCAGTCCTTTCTGAATAGACTATACAAACTAATTTTTTTACAACACACTTTCTCCTGTCCATGTTGCAGGATAGAAGGGAAAAACTGCCATCTGTTTTTTCTCCTGCCTATAGCAAAACCAGCAAGAAATTTTATAGATTTTGTGCCTTTCATTAGAAAGAGGTCCTCTGTTTTTTGGATGTGTTCAGATTCATATCACTTATTTGTAGACATGTCTAAATTTAGAATCTAATGTAAGTTAATCATATAGGACCCCTGTAAGAGACAGCAAGAACTTCATCCTCTAAATGAACTATCATCAGGCTTGCTCTTGACTCAATTAATGGGTTATGCCATGTTACTCCAGGGTCTCCAGAACATCCCCAGATCTATGGGAGTCCAAAAACACAAATTTCCAGGGGGAAACCAGGTAATTAGGGATGAAGAGGGTGGGTGCATGCCTGATGTTCATTTATCATGGAGCTGAAAGCTTGCTGCAGTGCTCACCTGGGCTCATCATCAGGAAAATGTCTCCAGATTCAGTGATATAAAAATTGCCTTAGACAACTGTCTGAGAACATGATGAGTGTAATTTTATTTTTTTTTTTATTTCTGTGTTGCCTACAGAAGGAGCCCAAAGGTCTAACTTAGACAAAGCCTTAGATTAAATTTAGACTAAGTGAATTACAGCACAAAAAGTAGTTGCAGTGGTAAAACAGAGAAAGGAAGTGAGACAGAGCCTCACAGACACCAGCATTAAAACCCAGATGTTTTGACTATATTTGTATTTTTGTTTTAATTGATAGAAAAAAAAAAAAGAAAAAAAAAAGAAGGAAAGAAAAGAAAAGAAAAAAAGAGAAAAAAAAAAAGAGAAAAAAAGAAAAGAGGAAAAAGAAAAAGAAAACAAAGAAAAACAAAAAAAAATGAAAAAAATAGAATAAAAAGGAAGAAGAAATGGGTAACTGGTTATGGTCATGGTGGTCTTTAAGGTCTCTTACCTTGTAAATTATCCAGAAATGCATTCAAGATTTATAACTTTTGCAGAATTACAAGTCTATGTTTATTAATGTACAGATCCCTTATTGTTATGCTGTACTAGTGTCCTAAGGTGCCTGCTGTTGAAGTGCAATGGAATACCATGTTTGGATGATTTTGTAAAGTACGGACAGTTTGTAATTAGCATTATTTAGAATAGAATATTCTATGTTCAATAGACTTGGCTTCACAGCATTATTCCAACAAGATTATTTGCCAAACATTACATGGACAGAACTGAAACTTTAAAACACTTATAGAAAAATGACTTGCTGGATGGGGATTGTAAAGAGGCATTTATTTGTGATATTGTATTGAGTTAATAAGTCATATTATGGAGGGACCTGACCCACTAACATACCAAGTGAGAACAAAATGCGCACATGTATGCACATGAATTAAACATGCCCAAGGTCTTTTTGTGGCCCTGAGACCAACAGACCTGGATGTGTTCCTGGAGCAACCTTTCAGATCTTCCAAAAATTATGTGTCTATATCCAGGCAGCCCCTTGGACATAGTCACTGGGACAAATCCAGGAATATTGTGGGAGACAGTAAACTGGCACAAGCTTTTTGCATTTTCATTTAAGCTCCTGTGCGCACAAATATTTTTTCATCACTCTTTAATTCACAGTCAGCTAGAATAGAAAAAGGGAAAGGGAGAGGTGTGTCCAAATTTTTTTGCCTTTCCTGTTATACTAAAGATACCAGAAGTAACAAGCCTTGTGGTATCTTTGCAATAGGCATTTCCCTGTGGTAGCTGTTAGGGAGAAGGGAGCAGAGCCATGGCTCCACACTCTCCATTTTTGGACTCCTACATGTAGCTTACCTAAACTGAAAAATGCCAAAGGGCATTTTAATTGCTACCTGCCCTCTCTCAGAGTCTTCTGAGTTAAATCACACCCTGTGTGTTAGTCAGTGTTGTATTACCCCTGAGTTTGTGTAGGGCTGTGCAAACCCATGTACAAGACATGGGACATTCTCAGTATCAGTAATCTCTGGTGATGTGGATCTGTTTAAGCCTAGCAACACGTCAGGTAAAACTGACTTTTTGAGGCACCTGCCTACCTTTGGCTCATAAGAAAACATGTATATGTGCCTAAAAGTCCCCTACAGTGTTGAATGGAAGAGTTATATATAGTCTTTATTAAGAAGCAATCCCTATCTTTCTAATTCCAGTGGGTAGGGAACAAGACTTTCTTTATAAACCAGTGCCAGTCCCACCTTGTTGCCTTCTGTTTCAGACTGGAAGGGTGTAGGGCCTTTACTCCCTGAAGGAAACGTATGTAGGAAATATTTAACATTTTGCAATCACAATAGAGTTCCCCTTTATTGTTCAGCTGCTGTGAACAAATTTCGTAGAACTTGAAGATCTAACCCCCCAAAACATTTGCTACACAATAGAGGTGATTCACAGTTTCCAGGCTTCAGGAGCTAATATCTGTGCAGGCTAATGTCTGTGCAGACTAATTCGTTGATTTCGTACGTTCTTCAAAAAAAAAAATTAAATAAATAAATAAATAAATTCTTTTTACTCTTCTCCTCTTATCTCCTTTTAGAGATTTTAAATCAGGCTCCTACATATGGAAGCTTTTCTGATGCCTGTAATTTCAGTGGGATTCAGTGGGATTGTTTTTTCCTGTCTTTAATTACTTCCTCATCAACTCTGTTCACTATGTTCATAAACCACACCAATAGTATCCTTCAACATTTTATATTTTTCCCCTGTGAAAAGAAAAAATCTGATCTGATTCTACCCATGCCTGAAAAAGATGATGGTTTATTTTACCACCGCAGAATGACAACATCTGAATATAGAGACTTATCAAATAACATTCACACATGGACAAGCAACTGCTGCAAGTATTGGCACTGTTAAAGGAAAGCTGTCAGAGAAAGATCAAATCATAAACCAGGAGAAGCTAAAAATCAAATTAGATGCTGAGCATATCGAACACAAAACCAAGAACTAAAGGGGCCTTCCTTTTTAAGAAACCCGAAATCTCTATTTTTCATAGGCTTAAAACGACATGTCATTTAAATATTACACTAATAAATGATTTAAAATGATTAATAGATGTTAGCTGCTACAGATCTAAGCTGTACATGTACCAGATGGTTATAAATACATCAGGAGCAGGTAATAAACTATGATAATTGGCAACCTATTGACCTGATGAAGTCTATAAGAATTCATTATTTATTGAAATATCTATTAAACATACATTAAACCCTTATACATTAATTTATACATGAAGATTTAATAAAAAGCTTGTAAAAACGCCTGCTTTCTTACCCGTGCAGTAATGACTCAGAACATAGCTTGCAATGCTACTGTTTAATGACTTTTACAAAGGAGCAGTGCAGTACATGTTATTAGGTGATCTGAAGAGAATATAACATTAAGGTTTTGCAGAGAAAGCACAATATGGCAGTAGTCATGTTACTAAGAGCTACACAGTAAGATCAAAGGGAGGAAGGGAAGGGAAGGGAAGGGAAGGGAAGGGAAGGGAAGGGAAGGGAAGGGAAGGGAAGGGAAGGGAAGGGAAGGGAAGGGAAGGGAAGGGAAGGGAAGGGAAGGGAAGGGAAGGGAAGGGAAGGGAAGGGAAGGGAAGGGAAGGGAAGGGAAGGGAAGGGAAGGGAAGGGAAGGGAAGGGAAGGGAAGGGAAGGGAAGGGAAGGGAAGGGAAGGGAAGGGAAGGGAAGGGAAGGGAAGGGAAGGGAAGGGAAGGGAAGGGAAGGGAAGGGAAGGGAAGGGAAGGGAAGGGAAGGGAAGGGAAGGGAAGGGAAGGGAAGGGAAGGGAAGGGAAGGGAAGGGAAGGGAAGGGAAGGGAAGGGAAGGGAAGGGAAGGGAAGGAGATTTTCTCCTTTACTGATAAATCTATCAGTAGATTTAACCATTGTTTCTCAACTCTGTACAAGGAACTTTAAAGCAATAAAAATTCCCCTGGGAAACACAAATAAAATTGTACATTTGGAGGCACTACAGAGTCTCCAGGAAGCTACTTCCCTTTACATGTTTTGATATAACATTCAACTTTAGAGCCTTCATAATGTTTTGTGCCTACTTTATTTTACTCCAGAAGCTCAAAGCCCATTACAAGCAAAACGACCCTTTCCCAGAATACTGGATAATATCAGCATCACTGTTTCACAGGCAGCTGAAGGAAACCAGCACCCATCTCAGAGCCACTCAGATAGTCGAGACAGGAGGGCCACCCTGGGTATTTATTTTGAGCGGTGATTCGGAGCAGTGCTTCAGTAGGTGCTTCAGTGCCCAGGGAGATCAGCAAGAGGCACAGCCATTCACTGAGCCTGCCGAGCAGGCTCCCATCCAGCGTCAGGACTGCAGGGCCTCCTCCTTTGCTCAGACATGATGCAGATGTCAAAAGGAAGCAGTTTCATCTCCCGGCTGCTGTTCCTGCTGCATACTACTCCCCTTAATGATATGTCAGCCATGGTTACATCCTGAGGTCCCCAGACAACACCAGGTATGCCACTCACAGCCACAAGAGAGGGAACAATGTTATATGTCTGCAGATAAACAGATGGTTAACTAGTGTAATTTACATTTCATCCCTACACCCAACAGAGTACAAATAAGACAATGCAATTTAAAAATTTGTTTGCATGGCTTAAGCAAAAGCAAATATACAAGAGCTGTCTAATTAGGCAAGAAGCTAGGGCTGCACAGATGTTTTCATCCATTCTCATGCCATCAGAAGACTCTGAACAACCCCATCATGGAAACAGGGAGGTCATTTTTCAGTGTTCTTTATAATTACATAACAGATAGCTTTTTGGAAAAGAGCACTTATTAATGAACCACAAATAGACACCTCCCTCAGGCCATGTTAAAACACATTGTACTCACTGTGAATAGGTTATAGCTCTTACAGATTTAGTTCTGCTCTTAGACACTTACATGGTGAAATAGCTGAATATTGTGGAAAAGGCCAGTTCCAGCTTCTATTGTGGAAAGGCCAGTAAGGTATCCAAGTCACACAAAAATCCTGGATGCCTTCACCTGTTCTGATTACAATCACCTAATATCCTCTTTCCTGTGTAGCTACACGAGTTTAAAAATGCCACAGATTCTTAGCTCCCAAACATTGCCTCCAGTACCCAAAATCAATTGCTAAATCTCCCCTTTGGATGGTTATTAGAAACCTGCTAATAAATCCCATTGAACTGTAAAGGACCCTAAGGTGCTTGGCATATTTTAAGAGGTCAGGCTGCTTTCACCTAAATATTAACTAGATATTTCAGACCACACAATTGAAATTCACAGCATTCTGAAAAAGACTTATCCTTATTTTAGGATACTGAAAAATATACCCAAAGCCAAGATAAAGTATGAATAGCTGTCAGCTTTCTCATACACACAGGTGATAATGACATTTGCATCTTTTTCTTAACCACTCTTCCAAACTAAATCCTTCTCACAGCACTCTTTGTCAATCAAACCCATTCCATCCATCACTCTGAAAGACCAGTGTTAGATGCTGTGCAGGAGGCTTCCCTGTCTCCTGCAGACATTCCTGCTGAGTACTGCTTTGCTTTACCCTAAGCAGCAGGACAGATTCTCCACTGACAATGTGAACTGAAGTATCAATAAGACATCTAAGTAAATGCCATTTTTTTAAAACAGATATACAGTAGCCTTAGACTTTACTCATACTGAGTGAAGGAATTAGAAGCTCTAGTATTTCTGTGATGGATTTTATACTGGTTAGATATCTAGAATGGACCAGAAGATGCACACCACAGACTACCATTTCCCTCTAGTCATTATGAAGACACTAGAATCATAGAATCATAGAATATCCCAAGTTGGAAGGGACCCATAAGGATCATCGAGTCCAACTCCTGGCACCACACAGGTCTACCCAAAAATTCAGACCATATGACTAAGTGCACAGTCCAAACACTTCTTAAACTCCGACAGGCTTGGTGCAGTGACTACTTGCCTGGGGAGCCTGTTCCAGTGCGCGACAACCCTCTCAGTGAAGAACCGCTTCCTGATGTCTAGCCTAAACCTCTCCTGTCACAGCTTGACACCATTCCTGTGAGTCCTATCACTGGTGACTAAGGAGAATTGATCGGCACCTTTCCCTTCACTCCCCCTCGTGAGGAAGCTGTAGGCCGCGATGAGGTCTCCCCTCAACCTCCTCTTTTCCAGGCTGAACAGGCCAAGTGACCTCAGCCACTCCTCATACGTCTTCCCCTCTAGGCCCTTCACCATCTTTGTAGCCCTCTTCTGGACACTCTCCAACAGTTTCACATCTTTTTTTTACTGTGGTGCTCAGAACTGCATACAGTACTTGAGGTAAGGCCGCACAGTGGAGAGCAGTGTGGGACAATCACTTCCCTTGACCGACTAGCAATGCCATGCTTGATGCACCCCAGGATATGGTTGGCCCTCCTGGCTACCTGAGCACACTTCTGGCTCACATTCAGCTTGCTATCAACCACAACCCCCAGATCCCTCTCTGCCGGGCTGTTCTACAGCGTCTCATCACCCAGTCTGTACGTATAGCCAGGGTTGCCCCGTCCCAAGTGCAGGACCCAGCACTTGCTCTTGTTAAACTTCATGCGGTTGGTGATTGCCCAGCTCTCCAATCTGTCCAGATAGAGACACCAGCTCAGCTATAGCTGTTAATAATAGTGATATCTACATATAGCTGTTAATAGTAGTGATATCTACACCAAGATGAGATGAATTCCCTCTTATGCTTCAGTTGGATGAGGTAGAAAAGTCCAGGCAGCTCTCCTACAATGAACTGAAGCCTTGAAAGAGGGAAATCAGTTGTCTAAGGAAATTCCAGACGCCCAGGAGACACTTCCAGTTATATTAAATGCATGAGCCAGCTCCTTTGATCTTCTACCTTTTAACAGATAGTAATGAATCTTCAGTCAAAAGGTGAAGAAGGACCAGTATCACAACACATTTTGGGTAGTGTTGAAAATGTGTAGGAAAATTTTTGTGATCATCACAGACAGACTTGGCTAAGTAACCTTTTTCTTCCACAGTACCATCACCCTTGATCACAAAATACTTAGAAAGGGGACAAAAATGGGTTAACGGAGGTGCTCCTGCATTAAGCGGTCTGGGAAATGCAAGTGAGGCTAAATGTTTCATATGATCCTGTCTTAACTGTTCCAAACACTCTGGCATTTCAAAAGCATGACTTAAGCCTACATATTCTGAGGGATCTCTGAGAAGAAACAAATATGTCTCTGGAGTGTTTGAGACTACATTTGGCTCTTGGGTTTATATGTTTGTAATAATAAAAGCTAAAATTTAATTCATATGCTATCACTTGATTCCATCAGCTGATTCATTTTGCAACAATGAAGATTTCAAACCCTTAGGTAAAAACAGCTGAACCACTTTTTCATCTTGGAATAGGAAAGATCATGAACTGAGGCATTTTGGAAAGCATCTAATATGCTTTTAGCTGCTATAAGATCATAAATGTAATGCATAAAACACTGTGAGAGCAGCCAAGTCAGGAAGTATTAAATATATCTTTGGCATGAACCTCTTTACTCTATTCATGTAAACATTATTTTTTGGTGGCCACAACCTCTGTGCAATGTGAGAACCTGTTTCATTTATTTTGAAGCTGACAGGAAACTTAGTTAATGAAGTAACAGCCAACAGCAATTCAAGAACTTTCCACAGACCTTGAGGATACCTCAAAAACTAGCCTTTACCTTGTTAACACTATAGAAGGATCTTAACACAATTAGCAATATGATACAAATAAACAAAATTCAAATACGTGCTTACAAATTAAACTTTGTTTATATAATAACTTGGTTATGTCTTGCCAATATTTATGCTGGAAGGAATGTTTGATAGTATGCTACCCAATTAACATGTATGAAGCTTACAGAATTGGTTCCCAAACATATAATCTAGATATATTCTAAGTAGGTCTTCCTTGAAAAACTACCTGGGATATACAGACTTTACTTACTGATAGTGACTGAAAGAAAAGCAATTAAAAAAAAAAAAAAGAAGTAAGCAAAGATATCTCCTGAACTAGAGTTTCGAAAAACATTGTCAGTGCTGTGTAAGAACCAGTGTGGACACAAAACAGTTTTAATGAAAGGCAGGCAAATATAGAAAGGATTTCGAACCTTCTCAAACTGGAATTTAATACCAGGAAGCAATGCACCATAATTTCCCTATATTTACATAATCAACTAGTTTTGTTGTTGTTGTTGTTGTTTTAATTACTGTTGGCTCATTATTATACTGGAAAGTCTGTTCCATATATACCACCACAGGTCGCTCTGTCTCAAGACTGACCAAAGTTTTCTTGGCTGGGAGAGTCTTACCATTATGCTCGAAAGTCCACGTTGGCTCACTGCCTCAAACATTTTCATGAAAACTACAAGAAAACACTTAAATCTTTAGATAATGGCTTGGGTACACCTCCAGGAGTTTTCAAGCAGTAACATTAATCTAGTTTTTCTGTCCTTTACCCAGATTCACATCATCATTCCAGAAGTTTCCTTTCTACAAGACACAGCAACACCACTCAGCCCAGAACATCTAAGAGAAGGCCGAGACAGATACTGTTAGGTTCTCCTTGCCTTAAAGTCTTTGATGTGAATTTCAGCTTATGAAGTTCAGAGATACAATATCCATCAACATCAATCAGATAGAGGTTTGTGCGGTCATGTAGTTGGGAATTTGTCTGGATCAAATATCTAGCCATATTTCCAGGTTGTCACAAAGAAGTTGAACCCCATTTGTGCAAGCTTGTCTAAAATGACAATAGATTACTTGAGTCATGCACCTGTTTGAAGACATGTGTCAATGCTTAGATCTAAATGCCCAGTATCTTTGTGTTGGTGTGATTGTCACGGTCTTTGAAGTGTGTTCTTAACTACTTCCCTTTAACCAGTGCTTTACCAGAAGCTTTCCTCCATCTGTGCATGTATGGTGATTGTCAGGACATACATTCAATTCATCACCCTTGACACAGAATTGGGGACTTTTCATACAAAGTAACCCATTTTGGGCTACAGAACAAAACTCCCTAAGAGCCATCTTGCCAGTGATTGAGTCTAGGATACCCAACAAATCTGTGCTTTTTATTTAAGCAACTGTTTCATCAAGGCAACCTTTGTACCACTTACAAAGAGAATTTGATCAGGACAAGAGCAGAACATCATATCAAGCTTGTTGTTCTTCCTAATCTTACCATTCCTAGAAAGAGTTTCAGAAGCAGATGCAGCAGCAGTCAGCTGCAGCCCAGCTCTTTATCATATCCTACCATTTAATATTTTTTCCAAGACTAGCCTCAACATTTGCTTTGCAGCTGTTAGGCAATATTTGGTATGGCTTTCTTGATGCAGTTTCGTATTAAGTCCTGCAGTCACCTACCCAACAGTAATAATCACACATGTCAGAGGTTATTCCAGAATAACTCATATTGCTAAGGTGGCTTTGAAAACGTCTTATATACATTTAAGATCCATTTCTGGTGTTCAGCTGTTGGAAAACAATCAAGTCCGCAAAGAATGGTATAGTGTTTCTATTGGTACTGTCCATTTCATGAGGTCAGGCAGCTGTATCCTGACTTATACATGCATCCAAATCTTAAAGTCTAATAAGCTTTCAGGATACAGATGATAAGGTCACAGAGCTCAGGATAGTAGCTTTCTATTTCCTCTGCAGAGTTCATCAAAAATGACACCTAAATGCTTATGATAGTTGCACGATGTTCTTCTAAAAAGGTGTATGCATCAGGCAATGATTCCTGCTCACAGTAGGTATCTCTGTTCATCAGGAATTTCAGCATGTATCAAAGCTGACACCAACAGGATAACATTTCTCAGCAAAATGGATTTTTCATGAGATAGTTATAAACCATACTACAGTACACCACACTATATTGTACTCTATTTTTTTAACCTTTTGAGTATATACAGTCATTCAAAAGTTCTTTTATATTTTTGCTCTCAATTCCGTTCTATCTTTATGGTTTATTTTAAATTAATATCCCTCATTCTCCTAAGCATTAGGTATAAGGTATGCTTTTTTGTTGTTTGTTTGTTTTGTTTTGTTTTGTTTTATTAAAGGTCTAAAAGCAAGAAAGATTTTCGAGAAAAGCAGGACTTATATAAATCGATGATAACTGAAAAGACTTTCTGAATAAATATAGCTTCCTGCAGTCTTCAACCTAGAGAGATTTCATACACATGGTCATGTGAAATTTTTTGCAAGTAACAGTCCATGAATTAAATGTAGTGAAAGAAAAGGAAAATAGCAAATGTGTATCAATGAAACTTAAGACTATAAAAATCCCAGAAGAAAAATAGAAAATAGGAACGTGAAATAACCAGCTGGAGATTCAGAGCCTCATGAGCTAATATAGGCAAACTAATAGAAAGCAAGAACAATAAAGACCAGTACTTCAATTTTAATCAAGAAAAGTTCCTAGTGAAGATCCACCAAGAGCTCTGAGACCAACTTAAAACCAGTAATAGATTGGGAAAAGGGTCAGTAGGGGTAAAGGGTCAGTAGCTGACCTTCAGTGACATTTTAGTTTGGTTTATTTTACAAATAAGGTCCAATACTATGCTCAAATATTAAGGATTTCAAGCACGATGCTGACATTGTATATGGAAGTTTGTTGATGAAGAAATTCTTAAAACAGCACTGTTCAGTACAAGTAGAAAGAATATGCAGATATTTTCAGACGGAAAGCTGAGTTACTACAGGTTGCACAGCATACCAGTGAGAGATTTAGACACCAAAATCCTTATGACTTACTGCTTTAAGTGTTATTTGACACTTCCAGTGTCTCAGGAATAATGTGGTGAAAGGGTAAATATAACAAATACAGAAAATTATTCTCTCACACAAGAAAGAACGGATGAGACAATTTACAGAATACATAGGGCTATACTCGATTGGTTTATATCCCAGCAAACCCTACTGACTTAACCTGGGCTGGAAAGAATGCTTGTCAACACTGAATGTGGTTCCTAGTTTCCACAGGCACACTAGACTTTGTCTGAGTGAAGGGTAAAGGAGGATGAAAGGGTCTGTGCTAATGAAACACAAGATTTACTGCTGATGTTTAAAACTTTCTATCCACAGCCTCCTTTAAAACCACCATGTCAAGTATTAGCCAGTCAACAGTTTTCATTTGCATCGATCAGTTGACAGAGTCTGTTCTCAAGAGAATTAATCATTAAATTACATCCTAAGAGATACAGGAACAGCAAGCTCTGTGTTAATTTTATGCCATTCTTAATTTTTCATATCTCCTAGGTGCTGCAAACTGTGCACATGAGAGTATTCATGCATCACCTAGTAATGAGACCTATTTGAGTTGCAGGAACTTTTTTCTCATTTTCTGTATTCAGGGAGTGTGAGAGCTGCAAAATGTCAGATGATTGCTGAACAATGAATTCTGCCTATGAATATACAAGGATGTCCTGCTAAAATCAAAGAAAATATCTTTGGTTCACAAGAACTTTGGGCTCACTCTGATCTCCTTTTTCACCAGTTTGAATTGTGAGTAATGACAGTGAAATCCACATGTCAAGAAATCAGAATTCATACCCCAAAACACCATGCCAAGCAAAATCATTCACTGCCAGATTAAACTGACCTATGTAATGAAAGTGATTAAAATAGTGCAGAAAATAATGGGCATAGGCTAGCCATTCAGGCTCTTTGATAATAACCAATATTTCTGAAGTGTTACCATCAAAGAAACTCTGATCATTTCATAAAAGCTAATACATCTGAGTCCCCTTTCTATGAAAGTTCAAAAGAAACTTTCCAAGGCATGATCAACCCCTCACGTCTGTTTTAAGTAACTACATTGGACTCTACAAGCATTGCTCAGACTCTCTAATGTTCCTAAGAGTTTTATGAATGAAAACACTTTTGAGCTACTGGGTTACACTATTTTTTTTCAGTGTATATATTAATATAGTATCATTTTTTAGAAAAGCCACAGAAGATGTTCATCCCTGATGAAGTTACAAAGGAGTTAAAAGTGATAGACAAGCTGTATGGATGAGGAAAAGAGGATACATGGAGTGTGTAGAAAAGACTTCTTGATCCTCTGTTGTGCCGCTGACTTGCTGTATGGCCATTGTGAAACTCGGAAGGAGAGTTTCACAAACAGAGTGGTTAGTCATCCACTGAGTTTCTTTTAATAGGAGTATAGCTCTCATGAATCTCTCTTGAAAATTGATTGCTTTAGCTGAGTAACTGTACAAATGGAGCACATGTACTTGTGACAAAAGTTATTCAGAAAAGTTGAACTTTACTGCTTAAAAACGAATAGTACATGGTTCTGTAATTCTGTGTTACTGGTGCCCAAACTTTTCATTGCCATTAACCTCAGAAGGGCTCGCTACATCAAGCTGACTAAGCTCTTTATATATCAAGCTGATTGGATACTTCAACACCAACCCATCGCATAACAGGTTAAATATTCATCACATGGCTAAAACATGAGAGCCCACACTCTGCCTGTGTCTGAGGGATTCTGAAGAAAAAAGCTATGAGGGGCCCGGCTTAGGTAGATGAAATCTTCTGGAAGCCTCAATCAGGCATCCTGAACACAGGTTGGCAGCTTCTGAAGATGGTAAATATTTAAATGATGACTTCTATAATTTTGTGGGTGCTTAGTATAAAAACATTTGAAATTATTGGAGATAACTGGATATAAGGATGAAATATATGAGATCCATAAATCTCAAAAAGTAGCATTGGCACTCTTGACTTTTCGTGATCAGTCCAGTGATAATTTATTATGGTTTCCTTTGTAAACACCAAACACAAGAATCAGAGAGAGAGGGATTAAAATGATGCAAGGCTTTGAAGCAATGTCCTTTCCTGAAAAAAACCCATGGCTACAAATGCATTTTTAAATAAGAAACTGAAGATGAGGAAGGTATTCTGAAAGTACACATCTGAAGCTAAGCCTAACCTGCTCACCTTCCCTGCTTTGCCAGCTCCACTTTTGCAAATTAATGGCTTGCAGTAGTTCTCTTTTCCAAAGCTGTGTTGGTACCTTCAAGTTTTGAGCTGTCAGAGCACAACAGATTAGCCTGGGCAAAGGAATAACCTTGGCATTTCTTAATAGACTTGGTTTCTCTTTGATCAATTCCCATGAAGCATATGGCTGCAACTTTTGCCCTTCTTAGCTTTCCTTTCTGTGAATAGCTTCATAATCTTGGCATGTTCAAGCAGAGCCTGAAGTGGGTTAGTGGTGGTATGTAAATCCTCAAGGTATATATGATGGTTAAAGAATATTCAGTTGTAGCTAGCTTGGCTATTTCTTTAAATTAAGAGTTTCCATAGTATCCAAATGAAACAATAATTATGTTCTGAAGCAGGAGGGGAAAGCTACAATAATTGTTTCTGCCAATAGGTCTTTTTCACATTTCAGCAAAAATGACAGTACGTAATTAGCAGAGAAAAAAAAAAAAAAGTACCAAATAATCTGCAAGGCATATGAGAGTTTAGGCCAGGATGGAGGACTATAACCAGTTGGAGGAAGGAGTTCTGGGTGAATATCTTAGAGGAATGGATAAGAAAAAAGTCTTAAAATGTTGCCTGCCTTGGCTACTTTGGAAAAGACACATTAACTCCTTGAGCATTTCCCAGCATGCAGTATGGAGAAAAATGAAGTTGGTGCAGCTCCAGTTAGTTAAGAGGTATTTTTCTAGTCTTAGGTTTAATTTTATCATCACATTTTCTAATAATAATAAAAAAAAAAGCTTTTCAAAAATCTCATTTTCCACATATCAAGCCTTTGTTCAGCCACCCCAAAAGACCCACTGAAAGAGTAAGGCAGACAGCAATTCCAGTGTCAGCTCCTCAGCTGTCAGCCTAAGTAAAGCCATAATAAGAATGGAAGAAAAAGCAACATACTGTCTCTGGGGTAAGCATTTAATTAGCCTAACTAATATTTTTAATTGTTCAGGTTCTCAGAGGAAATACTGATTCTGCCATAGTTCTACCCATCACTGTTTCTCTTCCACTGAAGAGGTAGAGAAATTCACGCTATCAGCTCACTTGATTTGGGAAGAGAAATAGACTTCAGAGAGAGCCTCAGAATGGATTTACTTGTCTTTAAGTTGGACAATATAATACTAGTGTTTGAGTTGGCTGGCCTTAGTAAGAAAAGCAAAGGTCAGTGTTATTACAGAGAGAATATTTCATAAAAAAAATCTTCAAAACACAGATACTCAGATAGAAGGTGCATACTAAGCAATAGGAATTGCTTTGCAGAGGAACCTGAGTTTTCTTGTTTCTTAAAGGCTGCGAGAGGTAGCTTTTCATGTACATTTTGAGTCCAGTACCCAAAACTCACTCCTACATTAAGTTTAGTGTGAACAAATAAATAAATAAATAAAATAAAATAAACCACTTATGGAGACCACCAGTTTATCAGAATGTTTAGTGAGGCACATGGATTTACAAACATCAGAGGCTAGAATGAAACCTCGTACTTTATACAAGTTGTCTTTTATTCACCTGCTAAATATTTTTTAAACATCTCTGTTAGAATCATAGAAGGGTTTGGGTTGGAAGAGACCTTGGGTTGGAACATCACTTAGTTCCAGCCCCCCTGCCATGGACAGGGACACCTCTCACTAGACCAGGTTGCTCAAAGCCCCATCCAACCTGGCCTTGAACACTTCCAGGGATGGGGCATCCACAGCTTCTTTGGGCAACCTGTTCCAGCCCCTCATCACCCTCATAGAATTTTCTCCTTATATCTAGTCTAAATCTACCTTCTTTTAGTTCAAAGCCATTACTTCTTGTCCTATCAATACATCCCCTTGACAAATGTCCCGCCCCAGCTTTCCTGTAAGTCCCCTTTAGGTACTGGAAGGCCATTGTAGTATTTCCTCAGAGCCTTCTCTTCTCCAGGCTGAAAACCCCCAACTCCCTAGCCTGTAACACCTGCTATTTCCAGTTAGTTGCAAGAACAGAACTGAACATACAAGTGTGGGCTTGGAAATGTGGATTTGCCACTTTATTGTAGTTCTTTGGGTTATAGGCATCAAATGAAAAGATCCTCTTTGTCTAACTCCCTCTTATCTTGTGTTGGCTGCAGTTTCTTCTTTCAGATTTCAAGCTGTCTCTTCCTGTTTATGATATATAGATATATTTTAATACAGAATGGGTTTTATAGACAGTTTGAACTGAAGTAAAACAAGGCACATACTAATCTGAAGTTATAGTCAAAACTCAAGATTAAAATAAAGACAAAAGGCCTCTATTCTCAACATCAAGTGCTAATTAGAGCTCCTACAACATGAGCTATATTTCTGTGACTATATTTCTCTTTATTTTTGTTTCTGTGGAAACAAAAATAACAGATTAGAAGAACAAAATCAGCACACGGGTCTGGAAAGGGAACAAGTTGTCAGTTAATGTTTATTCACAGACATGGATACCTCTTGGTGTAAAAACATTGCATTATGGTTTGCTAAATGTATTCTGTAAGCACTCTGTTAACCCCATGGTTTTAGAGTTGCTTCTCTTGAAATTAATAAAAGGACTGCCAATCCCCCAAAAGGACTGCCAATTATGTAGGGGCAAATGAGGTACTCAGAGTGAATCTTATTCAAGAAAAATCTCTTGGTGAAGTCAAGTTTTGTCTCTGTAAGCAGTTCAGAACCTAAACCTCAATTATGCTCCAGAGGGACCTTTGGAAGCACCTTGGTATAACAAAATTTGCCTACAAATAATTATGCAGAACAACAGCCCAGAGCAAACAAGCTGGAATAGCAGAGGCTCCACAAACTATAGCCAAATAGATTGAAGATGAAATTTTGCAGTCTCACTCATTTACATATTGCTCAGTTTATACTAACAAAGAAGTGCCTGACTGCTAAACAAGGCCATTCATGAGACAGAGGAACTTTGTGCAAATATGTAACTCATTGAAAAATATGCTACTGAACAGAATTACATGGATCAGAATGCTCCATTTAAAACTGAAAAATGTATACAGAAATCTCTCACCAAGCCAGACAATAATTGTTTATCTGCTTGGTGTGCCTTTCATTTTCCTTTTTAAGCTTACTTCTCTGCACATGAGAAATTAAAATTAACTCCACCAAAGTTAATTTCAGAGTCACTTAGTAAACTGAACCATTAAGACGCCAAGCACTGATGTCTGTTAGTTTTGTGCTAATGTGAAATGTTTGGTGCATAAGACCTAGGGAACATTTAGTTTAAACAGGCTCAGATCTTTAAAGAGCAGATGACAGAAGTCTTAAGTCTTTTCCAGTCAGACTCTGTGGACTAGGACTCAAGAAAACAGAGGAAATGGATGGGAGAGGAGAGAAGTTTCTTTAATTTAATCCTTTCTTAAGCATATGAAAGATAGAAGCAGAGGATTTGAGATTGATTGACATGTTTATCCAGGCACAGGAAGCTAGGAAACAATCCAAAGAAGTGATTTTACAGTTTCAGGTCTTTTTTTGAGATTCAACTTTAAAACGGAGGAAACACTGATAAAACAAAGTTAGCCTGTGGCTTCTTTCCATATTCCAAAACAAGAAATATTTTGTGACAATTTTGTCTTTGCAAAGAACATACCTCTTTACACCCGTACATTTTGAACTAGGGAGTGCAAGAACCAAGATCAAAAAGGGTCTTCACAGAAAGAATCCCTCCTTTTCTGAAGATGGGGCAGCTCTAGTGACACTTTTTTCTAGCATTATTAGCCAGACTTACAGACATACACAGAAAAGTAACAAATGCAGAAGTTTTATAAGTTAATAATGGTTTTGTGACACAAAATTATTCTGGGGAACTGCCACATCAAAAAAAAAAAAAATCACCAAAATCAAGAGTTTAGTAAGGTTTTTTATAGCAGGTAGAATGAATAAAAAGAAAATCCCTGAGTTGCACTAGTATAGTGTAAAAGTTATGACGGGACATAAACTTCCATGCTTCAAATATAAAATACAAACTATCTGGGGTTAGAAAAAACATTCCTCTGTGCAAAGACTATTCTATTACGCTTTATTATGGGCTTGTGGCTTCTTGTGAAGTAGCTGGGTCTGGCCACTGGCAATGGAAGAGAGAAATTATTTTGCTTCATGTCTTCCAGCCCAAATAGATGTAAGTATTTGTGAACCTCTTCCCCAAACATTGTTAGCATTCACTGACCTCCTGTGGCACACCCCATAACTTCTCCTTTGTGAGTTTCCTGACCTCGGTTGTTTCCTTGAGCATCTCACATGGGAGGGTGTGAGACAAACCCTATAAATCAGGAAATGCTGCAGTAGGGAGTGTTACTTTACAATACCTGCACATGCCTGGAGCACCCACAGTAACAGGAATAAAGATCTTATCAATTTTAGCAGAAATAATGTGAGGTATTTCAACATTCAATGAAGTAGGCATCACCATTATTATTGCCGTAGGCTGCCATCCCCTCCTGGCTCTGTTGCAGGCAGGTGTGGCTTGAGAATAAGAATGTGCAAATGCAAAAAAGTCTGTTAAAAACTAGTTTGTTTAAATTCAGAGTGTAGCCTTTTATAAAAGCAAATGGGAGTCATTTTGATCTTTCTTCCCTTAATTTTATCACATTGCACTGTGGTTTATCACAACCACAGCAAGGATGACACTTGGAAGTTTCCCCTACAGACCTCTGATTCTGAACAGCCTACTGACATGGCTACCGGCAGCACTCTGAGGTGCATTTTCTGCAGCCAATATGAACTAAGAAAGTGCTTTCAAGCTCCTACACCCAGGCTAAACACACTGTCTGAGTCCTTAATCTAAACTTGCCAGACAACAGACATGCACTGGTTTCCCATCCTCATGCTTTTGCATGCTGGTCTCCACAGAAAGAAAAATCAGGCACTCAGCAAACACAGCATGCTTTCGCCTGAGAAATAGAGAAGCAAGTCCTCAGAATGCTGCGGAGTACACATGCATAGCTTAATTTAAACCCAACCAATACCAAAAATTGTAAGAGAGGGAAGAAAAACTTGATTGTCAATGGATTTCACAAACCTCTGTTGTAAGTGGAGGACTGGTAAATTCACCAGCAACTTTCCCCATTTCTCAGAGGTGTTTCCCATGAAGTTTAACCCTTCTATTTTTATTTCTTCAATATCCCCATTCCAACCTCCTCCCTTGACAAGCCTGTACAAGGTTTCACTTTTCAGGCTGCCCATCCTCAGTTTGGCTCTTTGCGCAGGCAATGCCAGCTACTGCTAACTCCTTTTACAGTTTCTCCAATCCCTTGGAGGCTCAACTAGCTTCATATGTGCCAGGCCTTACTTGTCTATACCTTTTGCAATCAGATTACTCATCTTTTACAAAGTGAAAGTGGTACCACCCTTTTTTCCTTTGGTCCCATGTCCCCGTGTCACTATTGTCTTGTTCTCCTACAAAAACTTAGTGCAGTGGGGCTTCTTTGACCATGCAGCAGTATTCCAGTGATGTCAAGCCTGGTGCACCGACCTCAAGTCCATTGAGTAAATGGAAAGTGATTCCAACTACATGAACCACAGCTCAAGCTTCATACATAAAGTTTCCACTCTTTGGAGAAATCTGAGCTTTCTTGCGCCAAAGTATTGCTTTTCTTCTCTCCCAGTCTGGCTTGTGTCCCTGCTCCTTTTGAAACTGATGACTTCTTCTTTCACACCACCCAAACACAAGATGGAAGTCATAACAAAGACAGTAATTAGATCCCCTCCCTAATCTTTTCTCTGGGCTGAACACCGTCAGCTCCTTCAGTCTCTTTTCACACATTTTGTGGTCCAGTATCTTTAACATGTACTGAGGTCTCTAAACTGGACACAGTATTCCAGATGAGGCCCCACACATGTAAAATAAAGGGCAAAAGGATATCTAACAATTATTTCCCTCAGTCTTTTATATTGCTAAAGCAACCCAATACATGTCTGGCCTTCATCACCACAACAATGACTGCAGACTCTTCTCCCTTGGTTGCCTGTCCTCACTTCAACCTCCAGTCCAAGCTGAGATTTTTACATTTGAACTCCATCTGGAATTCCTTGTACAGTCAAGGTGACCTCCTGCAATGCCTGCCCTGCTGACCAGAACAGACTGCTCCTGAGCTTTAATGAGAGTGTCTATCTTTAGGCTTTTCCCCTGGTGGCACAAAATTGTCACATCCATGCTACACCATGCTTGGTTTTGAGTCTCCTCTGGATCTTCTGTGGCTCTGTACAAAAGAATGCTTGTTTTCTGTTTAAGTTGGTGAGTTTTTATTTCCACAGTTCAAATTACCTGAAATAACATGAGGCCTGTACATAAGAGTAGAACGATTTTGCTTAAATGGTACATTTAAGCATTCACCGGTATATACAGCATTCACTGGTTAAAGGTGTTGCTCATGGGATTTGAGAGTGCAGTCCTTTGAGACACTCTTAGAAGACAGGAGGATCTGGTAGAGACCTATTCATACTATCTGACAAGAACTGTCTCTGAAATGAACTGCCTAGTGAACCTGCCAGGCTATTACCTTGAAATAAGCCAAACAGAGCAGTCCAAAAGAGAGCCAGCAGAATTTACAATAGTGGATGAGCAAGGCTGTAGGGCTCAAATTCACTTTCTGATACTTTTATTTAGCAGTCTAGAGAGAGTGCCTCAGGTTGTTCCAGTATATAGCAACACCCTGTCAGAGAGCAGAAGAAAAGAGCAATAATGAGAAGGTCCAGCTTTGCTCCTGATGTCATAGGCTGAAGTATATTTAGGGATGATAACAGATGTATTGTCTAGAGACACAAAGCAAATGAAAGAGTTTCAAAGCCCTCTGGAATGCACTGAGAGCACAGCTGTTAAAAAGCACCAATTCACTGAGGAGTACGTGGGAACCGAACTTTTTGTAAAAGTATATAATTCTGCTACCACCAAAGCAATTTCCACAGGAGTAAAATAGTCATCTCTAGCATAAATGTTCCTGACATATATCAAGCCTTTTTTTTTTTTTTTCCAGGGGTCTGGTTCCTCAAGAAATGAGTGAAGTTCTAAACATGAGAGGACTGATCCACTTTTTCCTGAGTGTCATGGTTTTAGCTGGGACAGAGTTAATTTTCTTTGTGGAGCCTCACACAATGTTGTGTTTTGGATTTTTGATTAAAATAGTGGTAATAAAACATTGTTGGTTTTAGTTGTTGTAGAGCAGTGTTTACATAGAGCCAAAGACTTTTCTGCTTCTTGTGCTGCCCTACCAGAATGATGAGCCCTGTCTTCTGGGAGTGGCTGAACACCTGCCTGCCGATGGGAAGTTCCTTGGTTTGTTTTGCTTGAGCATGGCTTTTGCTTTACCTAGTGAACTGTCTGCATCTCAGCCGCTGAGTTCTCACACTTTTACCTTTCTGATTTTCTACCACATCCCACCTGGGGAGAGTGAGAGAGCAGCTGAGTGGGGCCGAGTTGCCTGTGGAGGATAAACCATAGAAGAGCAGGAAAGCAGGGCTCATCAGGTGTAACAGTTCCTTGGGAAAACAAACACCATCACTCTGAATGCCCACACTTTCCTCCTTCTTTACTCGAGTTGTCATAGCTGAGCATGATGCCATGTGGTATGGGACATCCCTTTGGCCTGCCTGGGTCAGCTCCTGGCTGTGTCCCCTTCCAGCTCCTTGTGGACCCCCAGGTATCTCATTGGCAGGGCAGTACATGGAGCTGCCCTTTAAAAATCCAAAACATAGCATTTTGTGTTTTTTCTATGAAGAAAATTAACTCTGTCCCAGCCAAAACCATGACAACAAGTAGTAGTGACTGCTTGGATAAATCAGGAAATTTTGGACAGAACAGTTAGAATTTAGCTTTCTTCTAATTTTGTTTTCGGTTTGCTGAATTCTTTTTTTGTAGTATGATTCCAATAACGTTTATCTTGCTAAGTACATTTTCCCATGAATTGTGTTTCCCATTATTATATTTAATTCAAGATTATTGTATCTTTTCCTCTAAGTAAGCTCCCGGTAATCAAGGATATATAGAAATTAATAAAGAAAATAAATCCCAAATTAATGGTAAACTCCACACATAAACACAAGCTATTGTGAAATATTGAACATTATTGCACACATGAAGCAGGATAATGCTTCCTGACTAGCTGAACCTATTCAAGTTCTTATGAGTTATGGTCAATATGAGGTCCTGGAACTACATTTTCCAGTTATGACACATCATTCAATGCTGATTCACAACGGTGAACTTTATCAAGTTTATTGCTGATTTTACTGGAGAGGAGCACCATTTTCTCTTTTTGTATGGTTTTTGTTTAATCTCTTTTTTAGAATTTTATTTATAAAATTAAATAAAGTGATGTACTAATTAAGTTAGGACATCAAAATTAGGTTCATCAACACAGAAATATGAATATGGTGATCAACATACGTAACAATGTGATTGTTCATATTATGCCCTTAGATACCCACATAGTGAATTTCAGTGACAGCTGCACATACACCAAAGAAAAAATTTTATTTCATTTCTTGTTATGGTGGATAGCAAGATATGTTGCCCCTTAATGCTCTCATTGATTTCAAACTCATCAATATTTAATTTCTTTGTTAATATATATTGATTGGAAACAACAAAAAACAACCTCTACTTCTTATTTGAAATCCAGATTCAAACAACAGTTCTCAAAAAAGGGAAGGCCAAGTTAAAGCACATGTATGAAATCATTATGCTATAAAATTTAATAGAAAAACTATTCTTTCCATCATTTATCGGCAGTCCTGGCTATCGGGGGAGGTCCCGGTTGACTGGCAGCTAGCCAATGTGACGCCTATCTATAAGAAAGGCCGGAGGGCAGACCCGGGGAACTATAGGCCTGTCAGTTTGACCTCAGTGCCGGGGAAGCTCATGGAGCAGATTATCTTGAGGGTCATCATGCGGCACTTGCAGGGCAAGCAGGCGATCAGGCCCAGTCAGCATGGGTTTATGAAAGGCAGGTCCTGCTTGACGAACCTGATCTCCTTCTATGACCAAGTGACGCGCTTGGTGGATGAGGGAAAGGCTGTGGACGTGGTCTACCTTGACCTCAGTAAGGCTTTTGACACCGTTCCCCACAACATTCTCCTCGAGAAACTGGCTGCTCGGGGCTTGGACTGGCGTACGCTTCGCTGGGTTAGAAACTGGCTGGATGGCCGGGCCCAGAGAGTTGTGGTGAATGGAGTCAAATCTGGTTGGAGGCTGGTCACTAGTGGAGTCCCCCAGGGCTCGGTACTGGGGCCGGTCCTCTTTAATATCTTTATTGATGATCTGGATGAGGGCGTCCAGTGCACCCTCAGTAAGTTTGCAGATGACACCAAGCTAAGTACGTGTGTCGATCTGCTCGAGGGCAGGAAGGCTCTGCAGGAGGATCTGGATAGGCTGGAGCGATGGGCTGAGGTCAACTGCATGAAGTTCAACAAGGCCAAGTGCCGGGTCCTGCACCTGGGCTGCAACAACCCCAAGCAGAGCTACAGGCTGGGAGATAAGTGGCTGGAAAGCTGCCTGGCCGAGAAGGACCTGGGAGTATTGGTGGATAGTCGGCTGAATATGAGCCAGCAGTGTGCCCAGGTGGCCAAGAAGGCCAACGGCATCCTGGCCTGTATAAGAAGCAGTGTGGCCAGCAGGTCGAGGGAAGTGATTGTGCCCCTGTACTCGGCTCTGGTGAGGCCGCACCTCGAGTACTGTGTTCAGTTTTGGGCCCCTCGCTACAGGAAGGACATGGACGTGCTCGAGCGAGTCCAGAGAAGGGCGACCAAGCTGGTGAGGGGTCTGGAGAACAAGTCTTACGAGGAGCGGCTGAGGGAGCTGGGCTTGTTCAGCCTGGAGAAGAGGAGGCTCAGGGGCGACCTCATCGCTCTCTACAGTTACCTGAAAGGAGGCTGTAGAGAGGTGGGGGTTGGTCTATTCTCCCACGTGCCTAGTGACAGGACGAGGGGGAATGGGCTAAAGTTGCGACAGGGGAGTTTTAGGTTGGATGTTAGGAAGTACTTCTTTACCGAAAGGGTTATTAAGCATTGGAACGGGCTGCCCAGGGAGGTGGTGGAGTCACCATCCCTGGAGGTCTTTAAAAGACGTTTAGATGTAGAGCTTAGGGATATGGTTTAGTGGAGTACTTAGTGTTAGGTCGGAGGTTGGACTCGATGATCTTGAGGTCTCTTCCAACCTAGAGAAATCTGTGAATCTGTGAATCTGTGAATCTATTCACAATAGACCCCTGGAGAAAGAGAAGCTTGTGTAAGTCTTATGAAAAGAGACAGAGAATCCACTAAGATCCTCTATGACACCTTAAAGAAGAAAGCAGAAAACATCACACCATATCTGTAAATGTAGAATTTTTTGGAACCTGTAATGTTGACTTTCTAGAAGAGTTACTAAATAAAATAATGACATTAATGACTACTCAGCCCAACCAGCAAGGATTTGGTTACGTTTCATATCCTGTACCTATGCATCCATGTCAGACACTTAAGGGATGAAGCAATGTTTTAAGATGCCCATTTTCCCCTCAATTAGTGACAGAAGGGTGATAGTTTAAAATAAGTTGCCTGCAGTTCGCTGGGATTAATCGCATTGTATGGTTATTCATACAGAAAATTAAATGAACTAATACGTATAAGAGAAAAATGGAACCCAAGGTTTCTTGCCCAGTGGTTCTGATCATATTAAGGACATGACTGCATTATGTGTGTATATACATGTATGCACATATACTCAACATTTGTCTCAAACTGTCTTGAACTGCAAGTGGTAGAAACAAAAAATTATCATGACAGCCTACTTGCCTCATCTACAAATGAACCCATGTCTGAAATGACAGAGCATATATATACTTAATGCTGGCTTCATCCTTTTGCTCTTTATTTTCAGCCAAGACTATAGGCTGTAAATGCCAGTCAAGTGATCGATTGCCATTAGACCCTAAAAGGACTTGCAAGCACAGTGAAACCTTCTGTGGGCAGTGACCGGCAAAAATATAGACAAAAGGATCCCATACTGATATTTGTTGTCCAGCTGCAGTCAAAGTGGTAGCATTATATACAATGCTGCTCTCTCCTGAATACCTAGGAGAAGAAATAATCACTCTCTCATTTGTGAGTGGTATCTGTGAGTAGTACTGACTTTTGAATATTGATCACTGCATAGAAGACTTGGAGCTTCACACAGTGCCAAGAAACAGAGTTTTAATTCCCATAACTGTGTTCTACTTTTCTTTTTTTTGTTGTTGGTTTTTTTTGTTTTGCAGTTCAGAACAGGTCTTTTTGGAAATGCTGATTTGCAGCGCAGGCAGCATTACAAGGACTGAGAGTTGAGTTTTCTGGTTTGAATTTACAGCTGTGCCATTGAGTCTCTCTCATGAGTCTCTCATTTCCTGACTTATCCTCTCCAGCTGTAGATAAATAAAAAGGTAAAGCCCAAAAGAAAATTCTCAGCAGACAAAATTTGGTAAGATGCTGAATCCAAGGTAAATCCAAATGAATAAGGGCAATATTAATCACCAAAGTCAACCTGTCTCTTCACAGGTGGTTGCTGGGTTGAAACAGTGGAATCACCATCAGTTAAAACACTGGCAATGTGTTGCAGTTTTCTGCCAGATTACCCATAATAGCTACCTATAATGGGAAGGTTTCATACAACCACAGTCAGGTTGGTTGGGTGGAACATAATGAGACCACCTATTCCAATATATCCCTCAATGTGGTTCTGTTGCCAACACAAAAGCAGGTCATCTCTAGCCTTCTCCTGAAAACTTTCAAGGATGGAAAATATACAGACCCTCTGGGTAATTTGTTGCAGTTTTGTGCTCTCTTCCCAATTAAAATGTTTTCCTATGATTTCCTAAAAGTGAAAGGTTTGACTTGTTCTATTTATTTAGTCTTAATGAGATAGATCGAGAAAAGACTAGCAAAACTGTCTGTGGGTGAAATTTAGCTGCAACAAAATTGTACTTACTCTTGTAAGAGAACTAACATTGAAAAGAAGGGCAGTATTAGGTGCTTGCAATTAAAAGTATATTTCAAATGAAGGTGCAGTCCTGCTTTCAAGGACAAGTTTAGAACTGTCAATCCCCTGTGGATGGAATACATTCAGCACCTTTAAACAAGGGGATTAAGAAACAAGATTTCAAGACTCAATCTTTCCCTCAGTATTTCCTGGAATTAATTTAGGTTGTTCCATATTCAGTATGTATTTACTGACTCCTAACATAGAGTTTGGGATTCTGTACCAAGGGCCACTACACCTAAAAAAGTTTATCAGTGTTTATTGGTTGTCAATTAGTCACTTCACTGAGGTACAACTGAGGAAAACAAACAAACAAACAAACAAAAAAAACTTTATACCAAATAAAACTCAGGATTTTCCATGGGACAGGAATGGTGAAAGTAGATGCCAAGATTTAAATGAATATAATAAAATTTTAAATGATAACATTAGGCATGTATTCCACAGGGACAAGACATGAAATATAATTAACAATCATATGCTTTGAAATCCTTTGATAACAAGCACAATGTAACTGTAAATCAGAATGATTTCTTTATAAAATGCAATAAATGAAATTCATTCCTGACCCAAGTTCAGTAGGTTTATTCAGGGAATAAAATCTGCTGAATGGAAACATGAATAATTATTACATTGACATTAGAAGATAAATAAACTTTCACTTGTATGGCAAGCTTCAAACAATAATTCAGTCTAAGTACTTTTGACAAAGACTGTACAAGAACTATAACCCATTATTCTAAGTATCTGTAGAAATGCAAATCTTACATTTGCATTTTTGACACATATGCAAGAACAGGTCCTTATTTTTGGCAAATGCAACTTCACAATTCTGTGCGTCAATAACTTAATAAAGTAATTGTGGAAAAAGGAATTCTTAAAATGAAGTTAAACGTTGTTTTGTATTGAAGCAAAGACTTTACCAGGAGCAAGGGCTAAGTGTGCAACCTTGAGAATCCTTCTTCCTTGTCATGGTTTTTGGTGGGATACAGTTAATTTCCTTTGTATAGGCTCACACAATGCTGCGTTTTGGATTTTTAATGAAAATAATGTTGATAACACAGGGATGTTTTAGTTGTTGCAGTGCAGTGCTCACACAGAGCCAAGGACTGTTCAGCTCCTGGTGCTGCCCTGCCAGCGAAATATCTGAGGGTCCACAAGGAGCTGGGAGGGGACACAGCCAGGAGCTGACCCAAACTGGCCAAAGGGATGTCCCACACCATGTGGCATCATGCTCAGCTATAACAGCACGGGCACAGAAGAAGGAAGGGGTGGACATTTGGAGGGGTGGAGGAGGTGTCATCTGTCTTCCCAAGTAACCACTACACGTGATGTGCCTTGCTTTCCTGGAGGTGGCTGAACACCTACCTGTTGATGGGAAGCAGTGAATGAATTCCTTGGTTTGTTTTGCACACGTGGCTTTTGCTTTACCTAGTGAACTCTCTGCATCTCAACCCATGAGTTCTTGCACTTTTCCCTTTCCGATTCTATCCCCCATCCCAACAGGGGAAAGCAAGCGAATGGCTGTGTGGGGCTGAGCTGCCTGCCTGGGATAAACCACAACAATCCTACACTGGAGAGAGTAAGGGAAGCAGATTATATATATATATTTTAATTTTATTCTTATTTCTGAAATTAATCATTTCTAAGAGTCACTTATATGAAATAGATTTTCATTAAGTGAATCTTAACTGTTGCCCAGTGTTGGTGTATAATTTCTGACTGAATTTTGTGCCATTGTTAATTCATCAATTCATTGCTTTAACTTCAGTTATCTCAGTCTGGAGAACTGCATTATTCAAATTTACTTAGTTCAATTACAGTTAGTGTTAGTGTGTTAGAATTTTAATTTTATTTTGATAGATTTTGATTTTGCATTATTTTGCTATAAAGCCTATAAGAAGGACAAAAGTTCTGTGATTTTGTTGTTCTTGTTGTTTTGTTTTCACTCCAAATTGTAGTAAGGATGACCAAACTGAGAAAACAAAACATAAACTTGGGCAATAATTTGTCACTCTCCTCCATTTTGCCTCAAAACCTCCATAAGTACATGCCATCAATAGAAAGTTACAACTTCAGAGAAAGAAATTATATTTGACTAATCAAGAAGTAATATAGAATCACCTTGTTTCCTACTTGAGTTAAACAAACAAACAAACAAAAAATAGAATGAGCAATTCAGAGAACTGCAAATATCCATGATTATATTCATCAAAATTAATTCCTCTTAGTTGAAAGTTAAATGTCAAACGGCAGTTGTCATCCAGCCTATATCAGTAGAGAGAAATAAGAAACTTCATATAATATTTTATTCTATACTATGAAAGCTGTCTAAATAGGCATAGGTATTTGTTCTAACATGAAGGTGACCCTGTCTCCATTAGCTGTCAGACCAAATAATGAGATCAGACTAGACATTTAACTTGTTTTTACAGAAGCTGGACAAGGTGGAGTCCATGCCTAATACGCATAATTCCCTAGAATTTCTAAGCTTTATGTATTCATAGAAGTTGGTCAGAAATGTTAAAACAGCATAATTTTTCAGTATGTCTACTTTCAACCACAAACCAAAACATACTTACGTAATGAAATTAAAAACCTATTTCCACTCATATATCACAAGAAAAACACAGGTCATTTTAAAAGCAGTCATGAAGCAGCATGATAAATCTTAAGGTATCAATTCAGTGGGAACTGAGACCTGACTAAAAACAGCAATACCTGATCTTTGGGCTGAACTTCTGATGAACACAACTGTTATACGCATATGGTGCAAACACTTTCCACTGGACTTTTCCACATTGCACAAAAGCCTAGGACTATCAATAAATGGAACAAAGAACTTTTTGTCATGGCTGATCTGGGTCATAATAAACGGAAGGACTCCCCAGGGTTTCAGTGGGAGCAGAATGTACTGAAATTCCTGTGATCCCTGATGGGACTGGAGACATTTCATGGATTCCACTCAAAGGATTTTGTGATGAGCCACAAAATTCAAGCCTCGCTGCCCATCTGGAACTATCAGAAACTGCAAAATAGAATAAAAAATTACCTGGACTTTTCCTTTAAACTTTGAATTAGGATGAAGATCCATGCAGTTTCATCTGGACTGCTTTATCTGCATGAAAATGAAGACTGATTACTAGACAAACTGGTTTTGATATCCTATAAATAACTCCCCTTCAGTGGCAGTTTCCTTGAAGGAATTTATGTTTTTTCCTTGAAGAAACTTATTTTAATTCTTTCCTACTAAGAAAATGTCTTCATAATCAAAAATCCTTAGCAGAGCTTTTGTCATAAGCAAATATTAACTTTCTTTTACATTCATTTTTGAAGGATTAAGGTCGCCTATTGAAGTTATGGGGGAGAAAGCTCAAATGCAAATTGGTTTAAATCACTGAAACTTCTATAATACATGAAGAACAAACAAAGTTGTAGTTTATGCTAGTTACAAGTAATATTCATTTTTCTTTTGCTGGCTGAAATATAACATGTTAACTTATGAGTTAGAACACAAACTCATGGCAACTGTGATTACAGTCAGTAGCAACAGCAGAGCAGTATTTCACTATCTGACAGCTTATGCTAATATTTACTTTGGATTTAAATGTTGTTGCTGCTTCTCTGCCTGTTCTTCCCTCCCTGTCAGGATACAGGTAACTTTTCCTGTAAAGTAACAATGATGATAAAGCCTAGGGACCACAGCATGCAATCTTAAAATAGCTTTTCCAGCCACTGAGCTGAGATGCTCTGACCAGCGTAGACCACAGTCTCTCCTTGTTTAGCAGTTCCAACCCGTTTCTTTCCTGCAAGCACACAGTATAGAGCAGCTGCTGCTTTTATCTTTGTTTGGAGACCATGAATACTTTCTTCTGAAATCTTCTCAGTTTGTCACTGATCCATCCATATAGGTAGCAAAAGACCTGCTTACATCCCAGGCCATCTTTGCAATGGCAGATCATACTAGCAGGCACCACAGAGTTACACTGCATTTTACCTTTTAAAAAGTCATGAAAGGATTCAGATGGCTGAAGTTGAAGAATCAATTTTATATGCTTGTCAGAAAATGCAAACCTTTTGCACAAGTTTCCCTGCAGCCTGTGGAGAGGCCCCTGGTGGAGCAGGCTGTCCCCCTGCAGCCCACGGGTCCCACACGGAGCAGATCTCCACGCTGCAGCCCGTGGAGGAGCCCCCGGTGGAGCAGGTGGATGTGGCCTGGAGGAGGCTGCGGCCCATGGAGAGCCCCCGCAGGAGCAGGCCCCGGGCCGGAGCTGCAGCCCGTGGAGAGGAGCCCACGCAGGAGCAGGGGGTCTGGGGGGAGCTGCCGCCCGTGGGGGACCCGTGCTGGTGCTTACTCTAGGGAAGGTCTCCAGTGCCTCCTGTCCACCTTTCTTCAGGCTGCAAATGCTCCAAGCCCTCTTCCTCATCCACAACTGATCCTTGACACTTGCCTTTCTTGTCCCTACCCCTTGCCCCAATATACATCCTCCTTCTTTTGCGAAGTGCCATTTAACCACAGTGCATGCAAGAGTTGAGGGCTGAGGGTAATCCAACAAGCACGCTGGATGTCATCTCTTCATCTCAGTCTACATGGGCTACAAAACGTATTCTGAGCCTCTGTAAGAGGTGGTGTACAATTTTGTAGCAGAGGCCCTGCAGCCTATGATCATACTGAAAAGATTATCAAGGCTTAACATTTAATAAACACAGCTATTCTGAGATTAATTTGTAACAACAGGGAAGCTTGCGTACATGCAAGTGTGTTCAATGCAATATATTGAAAGAGAGTGTTTTTTTTCAGGGTGACTTGTAGACTGAAGCACAGTTATAAAGGAAAGTGTTTAAAAGAAAACAGCATCATCAGAGTCCAAAATAAACTATAAACCCAATTCACAAGAAATAGTAAATGAATACACATATATATTCATATATGCAAAATAAATAGAAGTTAAAAATAGGAATCAATATGCAACCTGTGAAACTAACTGCAGTATATGTTTTTTCCTAGATGGATGGACTGTCAAGTCTTTGGTGAATGGATGAGTGTGCACAATGCAAGACATAATTTGTCCCCGAGAGTAATAACTGCTATATGAAGATAGAATCAGGCAGTGCTCTGAGTAGACACATTTCAAGTTGGACATTTGTGCCCATTAACAGCTGGAAGAACAAGAGAGTCCTAATTAGCAAGAGTGTTGGAGGTTTTTAAAAATAAAGGTCAAAAAACTTAGTGGCTGACTGAATAAATTGGAAGTTAAAATCATATTGTGTTCTGCTGCTGTCTTCTTGTGAATAACCCATGTCACAGGAAAGACTGAAAGAACCATGAAGAAGAGCTGGTGTTTGGAGTGTGAATAAGTATAAACTAAAGCAGATTTTTAACCCCCCTGTTCCCTTTACTGTTTCCCATGAGATTTAATCCTATATACTGGGCCTATCACAGTAGATACAACTTTCATATTAAAATTTTTTGAATGTCAGTAACCTTCAAGGTCTGAAACTTGGAAAATAGCCTCTCCCAGGAGCTGGAACAACATGAAAATTTGGTTCTTGTGAGATTTTAGTAGTGGTGGTACTTCATCCTGCTTGTGATTCAGCTCAGAAAACATAGAGTGGCCGTGGGATTGAATCAGCAGATAAAAAATGCAACCTCCTTTTTCCCCCAGGATTCAGTTCCAAAACTCACTTATCCTGAAACACTAGGCACCCAAAACAAACAGGAGTTTAAAAAGACAGGGGATGAACTATGTAAAGATTTATAAAATTTTGTCTTGCTGTTGCTACCCACTTCTCTGATTCATTATCTCCCAATTACATTCTAAAAAAGGGCTCTAGAACTGTGCCTTTTATTTATAACCTCAGCAAAAACTTAGAACATTCCCCTAATACCAGTCTAATTAATTTCTTGATCACCTGCAAGTATTCTGCTATAGGATATACTCATCTTCGACTGGTGCTCTAAACAATATGCCTTTCCAGCCTCAGGTATTGGTAACTTCAGGGCGGAAGCAAACTGTCTTTTCTTCAGTGTCAGAATGGTCATTCTATAAAAATATATCATGCTTCAGGTAGATCAAAGTTTATTTCAATACATGTCATAGCAGATAGGCGTTTAGATATTTACTGAGAGCAGAAACAGGAGGCTTAGTCAAAGATATAAAACAGATCAAGAGGCCATAGCTATGTGACTCTTCTGGGCTACCAGGGATCAACAGCGTCTTCAGTGGCAGTAAGTTAATTTGGAGCAATACAGTAGAAGCTCGCAATCACTCATAATGTGACAAGTTATTTTCCATTAATTTTGCTAGGAACAGAAGAGTATGAAAGGTCAGCTTTTCTCAGGATCAAGTGTGATGTATGACAGAGGAGAAAGTCAATTTAGCTTAAACAGGAGTTGCCCTTACTGCCCTTAATGTCTCTACAAAACTGTACTTTTTATGCTTGGAAATTCCATAGTTTTCACAATATGAGCTTTATTTTTAAATATGCTATGAGGAAGAATAAAAAATGGACATCTCTGTCCTGAAATAGCACTGGACAGGCTACTTTCCCCATCCAGCTACCACGTCACCGATACCAGAGGATTGCCTAGCTTGTAAGACAATTAATTTGAAAAGCTTACAGTAAAATGTTTAGGTAAGACAATGTCATATAGGTTGTCATTTTGAGCAGCTTTGTGTTAAAACTGTTCCTCATGAGGGGAAGCAGAGGGGCGGGCGCTGAACTCTTCTCTCTGGTGATCAGCGATAGGACCCGAAGAAACGGCTGGAAGCTGCAACAAAGGTTGTTCAGGCTGGATATCAGGAAAAGGTTTTTCACCAAGAGGGTGGTCAGGCACTGGAACAGGCTCCCCAGGAAAGTGGTCATGGCACCAAGCCTGATGGCATTCAAAATGTATTTGGACAACACTCTCAGATACATGGTCTGACTTTTTGGGTGGTCCTTTGGGGACCCAGGAGCTAGACTCAGTGATTCTTGTGGGTCCTTTCCAACTCAGGATATTCTATGATTCTAATTTTGTATCCCATTCTACTCACTTCACCTTAAGGAACATATAGACAAAATGTAGAGCAGGTATATAGAGGAAAATAAAAAGAGGTTCAGAAACCTATGCAGAAAGTTCAAGGTCTGCTTTGACTAAGCTGGTAACATTATAGGTCTGTTAGTATGTCTTCCTAAAGAAAAAGTAGTACTTCTCCAGGGCTGCTAGAAGTAGGACCAGGTGAAGCAAGACTGACCTTTAACAAAGCAGTTTAGAATTAGAAAGTTTCTTTAATACCAATTTAAGGCTGCATAAACAGCAGAGCAGACTAACCAAGAATGATGGAATATTCCCTTCTTTAGATTTAAAATAATAATAATAAAAAACATCTATTAGAGATTGTCTGTAGATGTTTATAATTCCTTAGTGCAGAGAAAAGTCCCAAGGCAACTTTTCTGTCATGTGATAACAACAAAGGGTTGTCAAAGTCTGATTTTTCACATGGTCACTACTGTTAGCTTACGTGATTTGAAGCTTATCCCCACACACACAAAGGAGCAGAGGGGCACACTGGCAGGCAGGGAAGCCCCAGTCACCTCCTTAAGCCACCAGACACCCACCACTATGGAGGGGGTCACTGCCTAAAGGGCTGTTGAAATTATGTAATGCATGGGAAGAGCATTTGGGGACTGTAGAAGACATAACAAATCTAATGATTATTTCAGAATTTAGCATCAGACCTAGGACATCTCCATTAAAAATGGCAACTAACACCTTGAATTTATTATTGCATAAATTCAAATTTAAAATTGTGTAAATTATTGTGCAATTTATTATTGTATCATTTTTTATTTTTTATTTTTCATTATTTATTGTTAAAAAATTCTCCCTGAAATTTTTTAAGCTACTCACTGTGCTGCTAGCTGTCATTGATTTATCTTGGAGGTCCTGTAGTTTAGTATTTTTATTAGAACTGAGCTGGAGGGCTTACGCAATTATAACAGAAGCTCATTTTTTTGTAAAAAAGTCATAAAGCCAGCTTGACCCTTCAAGCCTAAAAATTTTAATGCACGAGTTACAGAAATCAGAAAACAAAGGAAGGAAGTAAGGGTATTTATTACCTTCTGAAAACTTACAATTTTGTAGTCATTTGTGAGCTTTGCACTCTTGGAACTGGTGGTACTGTGTCTCTCTCTTCATTTTAAGCATCAAAACTATCCTGAGCATCTGGCCATTTATTTTCCCCTGAATTACCAGAAGCTTGTAACCACTGTCCTACTGAGAATTGACTCTTCAGTGAAAACCTCCAGTTGTGCATAATGAAATAGGACAAAACACCAGCATCCACGGAAAGAGATTGCAAGCTTTATAAACCTCTTATTTGGGACTGTTATTCTTTGTGATTGATAGTCTGTCTACTTAATTAAATAGGCCTGCAGTCTTTAGCTCACTTAACCTTACTCTGACAAACTCTAGTGCCAACTTCCATTGCTTCCTCAGAGTAATAACCTTACTGGGTTTGTTATTCAAAAAGCAGTGCTTGGTCTTATATGGTTTTTTATTTGGGATACATCCCTGCCTTCAAGGCTGTAAAAGTGGACTACTGGAGAGTGCTTATTGGAGCCGTCTGCCATTCAAATGTCTGCATTTAGGGTATCCTAAGGAAAGCGTCTCTGGGATAACCAGAGTTGTATCCACACTGCAGGTACTATATAGGGCAATGTAAGAAGAGGTTTTCAAAGGCACTGAAGACCAGCCAGAGGCATAAGACTTTCCCAGAGAAAAGTCATTGACACAGCAGATATTGAAAATCCTCTTTAGTGCTATCTTAAATTGTCACTTGCCATTTTAGAAGTTAAAAACACAGCAAAAACCTTGTGAGTCAAACTTTGGGTTCAACCAAAGCAACTTTTTATTATCATCCAGATGGAAATATTTGTCACTCTGTTTACTTCTAAAAATAGATACACCCACCACAGTCTCTCTGGGAACAAGTACATAGGACAAATACACAAAAGTGGTTAACGTAATGAACTGCAGCAGAAAAGGAGATGCACCCTGCTATTGACTGCTCAAACCACAGGTCGAATGTACAAATGGGGGAAACTCTGAACTAAAGGTTCAGAGTAAAGCAGGAGTTGAAATGTTACCAAACTTTTCTTTTAGGTACCATAAGGAGGAACAGGTGAGCTTTCCTTTTTGTTGTGTGACAAAGGACAAGCACAAACTGAGCTCAAAAAAAGTTCCCTGACACTGAGAATTAAACCTAAAAATTAAGAAGGCAGGCATGTTATAGTTCAGATTTTAAGGAATATCTCCCTTCGTGTGTCCATGTACCTTGTATAAAACAAAAAGGGCCCCCAGCATGAAGCAAGAGTTCTTTTGCAAAGATCTGTAGTAAAGACACAATTTTATCATGGACATATATCACAAAGTACTCGAGTCTGGTATGTCCTAAAATCTGAAGAATAATCTAAAATCCATTATATTTTCCAAGCTGAAGCACAGAAGCCAAAGGCAAACTGAAGCCAAGTGAATTTCCACTGTAACTCGCCTAGGGATGGTGGTCTTGCGTGACAGATCTACTGCATTCCTGCTATTTTCTATGCACAATGCCTCCCGTAGTCCAGTCTTCTTTCCCCAGAGCAGGAACTATATTATTTATAACAACTATTGGTGTCAGAATTATACTACTGTCCAGAGGCACCAGAGGAAGAGAAAGCAAGAAGAAAATATAGCATTTGACAAAAAGAGTAAGAGCTGAATCTTGAGCTGGGTCAAAAACCTGAACAGAAAGTAAAGGTAGACTGCAGGAGACGGAGCTGGAGCCTCAATGGCAGCTGCTGGGATGTCACATACTTAAAAGAAACGGAAACTGAATTCTGTTAAAAACAGAACTTAAAAAGAGAGCAAGCTTTAGCCCTACTTACTGCCCCACTAGTTTAAATTACACAGGGTAAAGCCTTTTGCAAGAACAACTTTAATGAGCTTTACTCCTGAGCAAGACAGATGTACCATTTCAGCATGTCAGAGCAAGGCATAGCAGAGGCAAGTTCAGCTGTTTTCCCTCCATTTAACAATTGGGAAAGTCGGAAACCATTGTCTTAGTTATGTGACATCTCTGAGCTATCAGGTAACTCATCCTTTCCTTGGTCTTATCATTAAAAAAAAATAAAAAAATCAATGAGTTACTGTATAACTGTTGCTGACTTAGCACAAAAAGACGCATTTGTCTACTCTTAGCCCCAAGCGTCTTGCAGAGTCCAAACCTCTATGAATATGTATGCTATGGCTCCTGCTCCCCCTTATGCATCATTAAGAGAAACCCTACAGGACCCTACCACTGTAAGGTAATGAACCTGCCGCTCACACCTGTAAGACTTACTGAGGGCAGGGGGTATCACAGAAAGCCTGGCATGAGCTGCTGAGTTTTGGTCCCCAAGGAGGCACCGCAAGGAGGAGAAAGCCCAGCTGAGTTCTGTCTGCATGGTTTGCATCCAGAAAGGCACTTCTTTTCCTTAAACTGAACACAGTCAATATGAAATTGAGAGACAGTAATGTGGAGACTTGATGCAAACTGCAGACACCAGGATTGGGTGTCTGTATGTGATGTTTGCCCAGCAGAGCCCCGTGCTCCATTACAGAACACAGAGATATAATCGGTACAGCCAAGGGGGCCTCAAAGAGGTTCCACACATCGTTTCCAGGCCAGTGTGAAGGTAGGTGGTGCCGCTGGAGATCATGTGTGTGGAGGTACGTGAGCCACCTGCACAGGGCAGCTCGACGTGCCAGAGCAGAGCAAGGCACCAGAGCACCTCAGACATCACCGGGTGCCCACACATGGGCAATGCAATTCAGCCTCAAGTTTTCCCACTGCACAGAGATCTTAGACACCCAGCCCACATGTAGATACCGTCATATAAACACCTGCAGGGAAGTTTCTTAACATATCTACATGTAAAAGCCTAAAGTGCCATTTCAGCTTTGCACTCCAGGAGAAGCCTACGCTTCGGTTTTTGTTTTTTTTTTTTTTAATTGAGACAATGAATCCAGGAAGAGGAACGTCTTTCTCTGAAAATACACTAATTATCCTGAGCTCCTACATATTTAACATTTTAGAGAAGAGTTGACCAATACACTTCTATGGGGACAGAATTTCTTTGGAGAAAAGTATCAAGAATAAGCATAAAGATCAGGTTTGCTGGAGCTTTGCTGGCACGATCTGCTTATACCGCCTGGCTCAGCTGTTGCCACACAGTACAAGCATACGAGGCTCTCCACACAGCCAATTTAAAGCAGGAATTACAAACACGCCTAGTGGAGGAGCTTCGCTGAAAAAGGGTGACTGATAGGGCGGCATACAACTCATTCACCACACTGGCAGCCAACTCAAAATCTCAGTCACACCAGAGCGTATGCAATTAAGGGTTGGTCACTCTCACACTTGCCACAATCAAGGCAATCATTCCCATGCTAACAAATCACCTCATTAGCACAGCCACTAGTCAGCTTGTTACTCTAGGTGCCCTGAAGAAGACGTAAACCTGAGAGATATTTAAACTATTTGTTTATATTCTGTTCACAGCTCTAAAGGTGCCAATTAAAAAGACAGCAGGGTATTAAGATGTTTTTGGTTGGTTGCAGTAAGAGTTTGCTATTACTTATTAAAGCTTTCCAAATGGCTCCTGGAAGTGATTCCCCAAGAAAATGCCAGAAGCTTCATGAAATTACCAAATAAATCATAGAGGACCAGGACTTTAACATTAGACACATGCATTTTTCTAGCTAAGTCTTTTTGGGGTTCCTTTGCATTTAAATATAGATTGCTTTATGATGTTGTAAACATTTTAATGGCTATATAGACTTAACAACAGCTTTCTCAGACTCATAAGCCAGGGGTTAAATACACAGATTTGCTTCAAAAAATAATTAAAAAAATATAATAATAAAAAAAATACTGTAATGGAACATAGAGGTGAAAAAGACCTATTAGTTCGCCTACTCTATTTTCCTGGTGACTACAAAATTGTTCCCAAAAGTGTATTTTGCAATGCTTTTGTCCAGACTACTTTTGTTTGACTGAAGAGCTGAGCAGCTGACCATTGCTACTCTTGGGAAATTTTACCACATCTTAATGGACTTCACAGTCAGGATGTACTTTTCCAGATATTCGGTCTTGTAAATTTTTTTTTATTATTTTTTTTGTACTGTCTGTTTATAGCATACCTCCCATAAATAATTGAGAAGTTTACCTAAATGATACTGTTACCAAATGTGAAAAACATTCCAAACTGGATAAACAACATGTTTTCTTCTACCACAAACTTGCCAAATGTTGTGTTTTCCCTTTTAGTGACTGACCTATATAAAAGATAAGAATCTACAGTTACCAGCAATTTCTGAGCAATTATTTTGGCTCACGAGAGAGTGCATAAGTATTTCAGATATATCTGATGGCCATAAACTTAAAACAAACAAAGAAAAAATCTCAGGCACCTAAAGTAACATGTAGGGAGAATGCACTCAGGAAAGTCCTAAATGGAAACCCTGAAAGCTTCTGGCTCAGCTGCTGCCTAAATCTGAAGCTGCAGTCTTTGTAGCTTTTCTGTTTGGGCCTAAAATGTCTGTTTCTGCAAGAGAAAATCTTAAAGTAGATCTATCAATTTTAGTTTGGGTCCAAATTTTCTCAAAATTGAAAGGTGTTTGGATCTAGAATTTTAGTTCATATTTATCAGTAAAGCTAAAAAAAAAATGTATTATGCTTTGTCTATGTTTTCAGTAAGAAAGTTTGTGTATTTCTTCAACTCTCTCCTACAGCTGCTATATCAATTCAGACCTGGCATGCTAGAAATGGCAGAATAGAGCAGGATCTCTTGTCAGTGAGTAGGGAGAATCCCTTCCGCTTTGACAAAATTAATTGTATGATATTTTCTAGCAGAGTACATTTTAAGCCAAGAATACAAGAAAAATATAAATATATATACAAATTCATATATATATATAATATATTTAAAAAGCCAAACCAAACAAAAATTAAACTGATGTCCAGGAAGGAGAAATAACAGAAAAAAAAAAAAAAAGGAAAGAAAAAGAAATCCAAGTGCCAGATTATTGTTACCCTAGACCCCTCATAACTGTAGATAGTGTTGTCCACCTTGATTAAAGGATTCGTTTGATCCCAGATTGAGTGCCATGTTTTTCCTCAAGCTTTACTTTCCAAATGTTCTTGGAAAGCCAAGTCCTGTCAGACTGGAACTTCAGGATTAAATTCAACTAGTGCTAAAATGTGGATGTTTTAAAAAGGCAGGCATTATGCAGCAGTTCCTCTCTGCAACTCGTTATCCCCTTGTTATTTTTAATTTATTCACTTTTCTTCCTGTGTCACTGTGATAATAGTCCCTTGATATTTTCTCATCCTTTTCCCCAGTTTAGATCCTACTTTCCCTCCAGACCATGCTGATTTGTCTGTAACGGGTAGCTTAGTGGCACAGTGTACAAAAAAGGCTCCTCAGCTGTGTTTAATCATTGCAGTAATTTATCTTGGGTAGAGAAGCTAAAGGAAATTCAGTGAGTTTAACTCATTTCTGCTTTTAGAAAGACATCATTTGCATCTGAAGGATTTGTACGGTATTTCTCAGGGATGCTTTTCTACAGCAGTACTATTTCTTTGCAAACAGGTGGTATAAGGCACATGACAGCACCATACATCTCTTATGCACTAAGTACCTACATTACTAATGTTTCGATTCCTTTGATTTTTTTTTCCTTTTGTTAGAAAGAGGATTTAAGCATGGGATTATCTCTTCCACAATTTCTACACCTGAGTGCTGAGGAAGAGCCATGACAACAGATGACAGAACTGATGACAGCTTAGGTGCAGAAATACCAGCTGTGGGAATGCCTTGAAACCAGATTCCATTGGACTGCACGGTACAGAGCTATGTGCTGGGCTGTCCCTGTCCACACCACAGCCTTAATGCACAGCATAAAATACATTTATCTTCAAAAATTATTTTCTCTAGCTTGCTGTCTGTCTGAGCCAAACTACAACGTCCTTAAGAACCATTAACCTCTGACAGAAAGGAGAAAGGTTACACAGTGAGCCCTCCATTTTTATTTTTATAAGACTTCCTCACAGATTAAGAAAACAGATGTCTGTATGCAGTATTGAGGCTTGCATGCCTGAAAGCTTATCTGTATTTTTAACTGCATCAAGTAGGTCTAATAAAAGCCATAACCACTCTTCCCAGACCTTGCGCTGTTTATATCCTTAGACCTTCACGGCTATAGCACTGCCACTACATCCACAACGTTATTGTTATCGTTGCCAGATCACAGCTGAGGTAGCTGCAAAATAAGTTCCACATGGATCTCACAAGTACCGCGAAGACTATCCCTGCTCCTAATCATGTTATACGTGAAACAACTGGAAAGGGCGAGAAATTGTGTTAATCTCATGGCTCGTGTGCCACCTTTGATTACCAAAGGTGCCATTAAAAGAGGATCAGCTGTGCAGCTAGATGAGCACAGAATTCACGGTGCTAAATAGACTGGCTCTTCTTTCTCTCCTTACAGGGAGAGACATCTAACAGAAAACACCCAGATTGCTCAGTGGCCCCATGTGTAGTTTCTGTATGTGCTGAGGACTGGGGGTTTAGGAATGGTGGCACAAGGGGGGCTTGGTGGCCACTCAGTCTGCTCCCACTGGCACTGCCCACCCTGCACTGACCCACCTAGTGGAAACCCAGCAGGGTTTTCTCAGGATCCCATGACCCGCACCCTCCAATGCTGGGTATCAAGGGCTGGGTGAAGAGGTTAAGTTCGGATGAGAGCTGTGACCCCTGTAATACCTCCCACACCCCCTCCTGTGTGTCACCCCGAGAGATGGATGCTCACAGACTTTTCTTTGTCAGCAGATACTTGTTTTGAAGACATCTCTCTCACTGTAAAGCATTGCTTAATTCGTCCTTTCAAAAGGGAAAAGTATTTAGAGCAAAGTTGAAATACAATAAAAAGCCTGTACGCATGGAAACTGCCTCCTTTTTTTTTCTTTCTTTTTTTTTTTTTTTCATCTGCCCTCAGTTCAGCTTAACTCTGCCTGCGAGCCTGTTGGCAGCTCCCAGGGACCTAATGCTGTGCACTCAGCACAAGTCCAAGGGAAGCTGACTTACACGATGCAGGGCATTTTCTTGTTAAACAAAACATGGCCTCGTTAGCATGTCCTCAGAGCGAGAGCAGGGAGAGGACACAGGTGAAGGACCACCTAGCAGCTCAGCATATGGATGTTAGGCAAGGGTGGAGAAGGTCTGCAAGGGCTGTGCCACCTCCGTGTCTCTCTCTTTGGCCCTCAAGGCAATGACTTTGATGGTTTATTTTGCACTTCTCGTGCGTCCATACACCCCACTGCCTTTGAGCAATCAAGCAACACCAGCTCTTCGTGTTGCTTTCCCTGCATTTCAGAGAGGGAGTGGAAGTCCCTGCTGTGACACAGCATCTCTGCAGCAGGCAGAGGGAATGTGTTTTCTGCCTCATTTTTGCCTGAGATGTTCACCAATAGCAAATATTTGTATAGGTTAGTAACTTCCACCATTTCTTAAAATATGTGAACAGAGCTGCCCAAAGGAATATTTTGACAGGTGTTAGACCCTGATTTGTCTTTCTTAATGGTCACCAACATTTTGGAAGATGCTTCAGCTGAGCACATACCCTTCTACCCAGTCAGTTTGTAGATAATTTCAGGGGTAAGAACATTAAGTAACTTTTTTTCCCTTTTGCCCCTCAGTTCCCATACTAGTGGAACATTGGGCCCTATTTCTGCTTGGTGCTGTCTATGGAGAACCTGCAACTTCAACAAATTTCCATGGAACCTCACAGAACAGTTTCAGTTTGCCAAAATAAATCCCATACTACTTCACAATACAGTCAGGAATTGTCAGGGTTTCTCATGGACTTCTAAAGAGACGTTTGCAAAAGCTAAAATTCTTCCAAAACCTTTCATTTGAACATGTATTAGAGCATAATGAGGTAGCCTACTTGTGAACCTACATCATCTCCCTTTTCTCATCTTTTTCCAACATAATTTTCATCAGCTCTTACTAAGAATGGGTACTGATGCACATCTCTGTTGTATTCCAGAATTACAGGAACCATGTTTAATTTTACTGATTAAGAAATTCTGACTTAAACAGTTTCCTCAGAAGTACATTAGCCTGAGGTAGGAAATGAATAAATAAATACATACATACAAACATACAGAGGTCAGCCTGAAACCCATATTGCCCTGCAACTAACAATCTACATTCATCCTTCTTCTAATGCCGAGTCACTAACTGATATAATGTATTTTGCCTGCTTAATACCTATATCTTCCATTTTAGAGATCAAGTGCAAGGAGCAGTACTTCCATTATCCTCTTTTTATAGTTCAGTAAAGTCTCCAGAGGCAAAACAAAATATGAATGGAACATTATTAAAAAAAGGTTATCTGGATTTCTTTCTTATCAAGCATCCATAAAAACCTGTCTAACTTCCATCTGCATGGACTTCAACTCATAATACAACTAGTCCTGCACTTTTCAGTAAGGCAGAAGCCCCACTGACCAATTGGACTGGCTCCTTTAAATTACAGGTCTACACAGGGTCATTGTCATCATGATGTAGGCCCTCTGTTACTCTCTGGGAAAACAGAGTGAAAAAGAATTTGCTTAACTAAACTGGAACAGCTCCTGTAAACAACTGTTTTCCTTGTTTAAATTAAAGCCACTTGCATTTTTATATACAAGATGGAAAACGAATCCCAAACCCAGCAAATGCCCCACTCGCTTGTGTTCCTATATAAATTATTTAAAATTAGCCAATCTGGCTGCTTCTAAGGAAAAAAATGCAGATCGAAAATTCATGCACTATGTTACAGCAGCGAGTGAGTCTTTACGACTGGAAACAGAGGTTTGTAATGGAAACTGCAACTCATTCTTAACTATGCCAGTACACGCATTCTGTTCTAATATGTATGGTAAAAAGTTATAAAATAACAAGACGACAAAGTTTACTGCAGCAACTGTGCATTAACAGGTGATAAAGCACACATCATTTATAGCAAATTCAGTCAGTTATAAATTTCAACACTTACTGCTATTTTATAGCACCTATAATGAACACGAGCTGTGATTTGCATTCAGATTATGCACATAAGAAGCAATTCAGGAAGCCATGCCATGCCTTCATGAACACAAAGAATGATTCTCCATTGGCTACTGTGTAGAAATTGTACAAAAGGATGAGGCAGAGTTCCTCAAACACTTGCAGTAAAACATAATTCCTCTCCGTTAACAGGGTGCATTGTACACCTTCACATTCATAACAGTTATATCACAGTTACTGCAGAAACAGCTCACCTTTCTTGAAATGAAAGTCAGTGCAACTGAATACAGATCTGCAGAGTTGTTAATGAAAGGAGAGGCTATCTCAAGCTATGGAGAAAGTATTAAATAAGATCAAAGCACATTATATTTGTTCTTCTAGTTTGTGAATCTCCTATTCCTTTCCTTGTTTACAAATGCAGAATTACACTTTGTTTCAACTAGTGGCTAGTGTTAACACCTGACTTTAGGTCACTGAAATTATTTGGGTGGCTACATGCTTCGTGTATGAATGCATCCCATTGTTCAGCTGTGCCTGGGACTGTCCTCCAGCTCTGGACCTGAGTTCACCATAGGATATTGGTTCACTGCCAATGTCACCAGAAAGGAAGTGGTTTTTGGACAATATCTGTACCACAAAACCCATAAATGTGTTTTAGTTCCTGGAACCAAGTGCACAACACAGCTCTCTCCTGACTTCACCACATGCAGAGACTTGGGCACAAGCCAGCTCCTGCTGTTTCTCTCCTACTCCCCAGGTCATGCATAGTCACCCCCTACAAGAGAGAAACCCAAGAGAAGTCACTCTAAGCAGGTGTCAGTCTAAATAATTAGCAGAAAAATAGTAAACTATTTTCATGGCCTCCAAGAAATAAGCTTATTTTGTAACATTAAATTCTACAGTCCTTTCATTATCTGAATATAAGGCTTATCATGATAGATTATGCACTAAACACTACTCATCTACTAGGTCTGGCTGGGATGGAGATAATTTTCTTTAGAGCAGCCCTATCTGGTGTTGTGATTTTGATCTGTGTCTCTATAAGGTGTTGTGGTTTTGATCTGTGACCAAAACAGTGTTATTAACACAGTTTGGCTTTTGCTGAGCAGTGCTTGCACAGCATTAAAGCCTCCTCTGTTTGTCGCTTTGACCCCCCTGGAAATAAGTTTGTGAGTGAGCAAGAATTTAGGAGGGGACACAACCAGGATATCTGACCCCAGCTGGCCAAAGGGATATTCCACATCATATGACACTATGGTCAGCTATTTAAAAAAAGGAGATGATGGACAGTCTTCAAATGTAGACATTACTCAGAGACTGGCTGGGCATTGGTCTGTTTGTGGGAAGTAGTGAGTAATTGTCTGCACCACTTGTTCTTGGTTGTTGGTTTTTGTTGTTTTTTTGGTTGGTGGGTTGGTTGGTTTTGTTGGTTTTGTTGTTGTTGTTGCTTGTTTGTTTGTCTGTTTTTTCTTCCACTTATTAAACTGTTTTTATCTTAGACATTTTCTCACTTTTGCTCCTCCTATGCTCCCCCCACACACTCAATGGTCAGGGTGGGCAGTGATTTAGAGGCCGTGAGGGTGCTTAGCTGCTGGTTAGGACCAACCCACACCACTGCATGTCCTGCATGTCATTAAAAAAGGCTCTAATTTCCTAGGCTGTGTTAGACCTATAGCTGATCATTAATTACTATGGTTCATTTTAAAAATTTTGCAGTATTGTAGACCCATTCTTCTTTAACTTAAATTAGCACATATAATCAACACAAAGATTGAGAGCAGACAAAGGATGAGTCCAGTTTGAAAATGATTATTAATAATTGTTGAACAGATCACACTAGTCTGTTACATCATCCCTGATTTTATATACATCCTGGAGTCTGGTTGTCTTTTGGTGAATGGCATTAGATGGTACAAAGCTGTTATGAAGAACCATCAGGATTCCTTTGCAGAAGGCTAGCAAGGTTACCTACATATTGATATAGATAATTCTGCACTTTACCTGTACAGATGACCTGTAGCTCATAACAAGGGTTAACTGCATTTCCAAATTATATATACAAAAAGAATGTAAGCTTATGTATAATTAAATGTGTGCCAGTTTTCCAGTGTTGCAAGAAATCTTAGCAAATAACATGGATAAAGTAGGACCAATGACAAGCACCAAAACACATTTCTAACACCCTCTTCTCAGTATTCAAATAGCTTAACACAGATCTGGGAGGTGTTATTTAAGATAACAAAGGCTTTAGGCATGCAGGAACATAATATAAGAATAAATAAGAAAGTTTCCTCACTAGACTTGTGCTTGCTTGGATAGGAAACGAGAAAATTTGGTGGGAGAAAGAAAAAAGTTTAGAATAGGGCCAAAGAACAAGTTGCCTAGGCATAACAGGTTTCTGGCCAACTCAGAACCAATGACTTTTGTCACTGCTAAATCTATCAGTCAGAGTTTTGGACTCTAACATATCACTCACTAATACCTGAGTGATGCACAAGTTAGAGGCTTAATAAGTCGCCACCTGCCAGGTGAGTTACTGCATCTGAGCACAGGCACACCATCCCCATAGCAAAGTAGAATGTTATTTCTTAAATTCTGTATCAAAAGATTGTATGAGTTATGTCAGAAATTTATGCAAAAAATGATTTCAGCAATTCTTATTTCAGCGTCAGAATTTCCGCTCTTATGTAAGTGAGCTTATTGAGAGAGAGAAATTAAGGTCTTGTGAAAAGTTGGGTCAGCTGAAACTGAAACCATACAGAAATTGATGGCAATAACTGGAATTCAAGTAAACTACGTTTACTTTACTAAAAAAAAAAAGGGGGGGGGGGCAGGGGGGTAGGTCTGTAAGTCTCTAGTGTTACTAGAAAGTCTATATTCACTCTCACTTTTCAACTTAAACACACTTCCACATAGAAGAAAGAGAGCATTGGTAGTGCATGGACTAATGGAGAAAAATAGTCATGAAATTATCTTTCATGTATTCAATGCATTCAATGTTTAATACCTCACTCACCTGCATAACTGTAATGAACTAAGTTCTTTTTGACTTTTTCTAATAGGTACATCACAATAAAAATAATGAAATTATGGAACTAATGGGGAAAATAATTGCAAATTGTGAATACTTTGTTACCATGTTTTCCCTTTAAAACTGTCTGATGGGTAGCCTGGATGACCCACTGCAGTCTCGTAAATAGGCACTCCTTTTGTGAATAGAATTTAAACGATTTCCCAGATGATTTCATGTTTTTCCTGTGGAGCAGGGTCACTGAGACATCACACATCAGTGTCTGGCTGTGATCTATCATCATTTGCAACGATTTCCACATTTTAAATAAACATTACCAACTGCTCAGTTTCTTGAGTTCTCAATTGCATGTAACTAATCTTTGGCAGTTGGACTCAATGGTCATTGTGGGTCCCTTCCAACTCAGCATATTCAATGACTTTTTGCGAATAGATGCCAGCATTGCCCTCTCAGCCACACATACAATGTATGTGGGAGTACTCAGGGCTGTATGCTGCTGTCCCACATTTAACCTTGGGAAGTGTGATAGGAATCATGATGTCCCCAGTCTTTCCCTTCCAGCTACTGGGCCTAGCTCAAAAGCAAACTGTGCCTGCAAAACTTTTGAAGAGGTGTGGAAATCTTACTTAGCATCCAGAGACTGTACTTTTTTTTTTGCAATTGTTTGGTTGAAAAGACAGAATTTGACTCACCATTAGGAATTTGACTCCTTAGCCACCCATGCATGGTAAGTTCTTTACAGTCAGCCTGCCTGTCATAGCTTCTATGGAGCAGTCTGGAAGCAGTTTTTCAGGAATTTTTCATCTTATTTTCATCTCCCTGAGGTGATTAGAAGGATGACTGTAGTTCCAAACCTGGGAAGGAAAGATGGCTATGAAGTATATTGACAAAGTGTATTGCTGCGCATTGAAGATAAGAAAAATCTATTTGACCCTAAAAGATGAGCACTGCCATATTTGCTGGGAGCAATGGCATATACAGTGTACAGCATAATAAATGTTGCTAGGTATAAGCACAAGTTGAAGCTGTTGTTACTAAGCTATCCTAAATTCATCTTGACGCAATGCTTAGCTAACAAGACTGATGCAAGAAGCACTAGTTATAGGCATGGGCACAGATAAACAATCCTAAAGTGGAGGTGACTTCAATAGATGGTATTTAGTAGTCATAGGCCTTCATATATTTTATGGACTTCTGGTTTTAGTTTATTCAGGAACCTTTTAGTGGTTGGGCCCATGTTAAAAAGGTCATAGGCGTGTGACCAACCCAGATTAAGCACCAGCTGCTGGAATGACTCATCACAGATTTTCCCTTTTGGAAAAACAAATGTCTCAAACTAAAAATAGCTGTTTCATTTTTGTCTTGATTTTGTTTATTTTTTCTCTCACAGATGGATTTTTATTTATTTTTGTCTACAAAGAAAGTTTTTAAGAAAACATATGTAAGACAAGATTTCAAGATTCTTACTAAATCACTTATTTTCTTCAGGCACATATCATCTAACTTCCCTACAGCACAGTGTCACTACATGCCATTAAAAGTTATCTTGAAACGTTCGCTACAGTAGGATTTGGCAAGTTGATGCTCAGCATAATTTTCTGAATTGAAAGTCAATATTCAGAACTTTCAAGAAGCTTGCAGAGCACATCACCCTTTAAGGGTGCTTTTAAAGAAAACAACACAAGCATTTTGTGTGTGCATTTTCACCCTTGAAAATCTAAAAACATCACACACAGAATGTTAAAAAAAAAAAAAAGAAAAATATGGTTATTAGATGCAGGTCAGCTGTGGGAAAGTACTTGTTCTAATTACTCAAAGTGTTTTGCATTGAGCAAGATTTGTAGGGTTGTTACAATGATGTTCAGGTCATACTTCATCGTGAAGCTCTTCAGACATAGTTTTTTCTCCAGAAAGAGTTACAAAGGTGTTCAGGAAATTGCCCACCTTTTCTTCTTCTTTTTTTTTTTTTTTTTTTTTTAAGGGCAACTCTTGTTTCATATTTAATGTTCAGGTCACTACTGCTATGCAGTGAAACTGTAATATATTAATAGGATCTGGAAATAGTCTTGAAGTCTCATGTATTTTTCAACATATTGAAATGTATCTCAGCATATTTTACTGGCATGTTGCATTCTCATTTTCCATGAAGTAAAGAACAAGAAGCAAAGGAGGGAGACATACATTCCTCCTATGAGAACTGTAGTAACAACAGTTAAAATTAGAATGAGAGGCATTAATTGCAATTAATTAAACTATTCTCCTCTATCACAGATTGTTTTGCTGCAGAATCGGACAGCCCCTGCCTCCCCATAAAACAGATATCCATCCTGAAATACAATTTGAAATCTAGTCATGTAGTAGGCACCATCAGAGTTTTAACTGCAGACTGAGTAACTGAGAATTGCACCAAATGCAATACAACTTTTTCCTACATGCCATTCCATGCTTTTATATATATATATATATATATATATATTTTTTTTTTTTTTCCTGTACACAGAAGCATGAGACATCAGGTCACGCTTAATAATTGTATGTAATTTTAAAAAGCTGCTTTCTGTCACACGGGAAGACTGACTCAGTTCAGTTTATCTAAACCATCACTTTAATCAGTTTCCCTCTTCATCACAGCCTCTAAAATGAATTTATTTACCATCTTGTATAACCTTAGTGCCATATTTAATATTTTTACTGAGAAAAAATAATATATTATCTTCATATGTATTTATTTGAGAGAGAGTAGAAGTTGGCATATATAGTTAAAGACTTGATTTTTCTATTGATGTGTTGGAGACCGAAGAATGACATGTTACTTGCTCACAATTAGTTTTGAGAGTTGTCTCAGTGTATTCCCCAGAAAACTGCAACTGAGCTGAAAAAAAAAAAAAAACTGAGTCAGAATTGTTGCATTTTTAAAAATACATTTATATTTTCTCTTTTTCTTGGCATGTCCATAACACATGTGAAAACACATTTAGAATATCATATACATCTGTCATTGAAAAACAATTGTCTGTAGTAATTAATAACTTTTGACCAAGTCATCATTGGCCAAAATTTGAAGACAGTTAGATGCTCAGATATGCAGATAGATATTAATGAAGTCACACTGGGCAGATGCTTAAAAAAGTCTGATAAAATAGCCCTTTGACCTTTCAATCTTTATAACCAGAACTTCACAACCTTTCTAATATCTATTTCCCCTGACCCTTCCACCCCCAAGGCAGAAATAAACTTCGAATTTTTCAGTTACTGCTTGGTCTTTTTACTTCAAATCAGCTGTTCTAAGCAAGTGAAGTGCTGTCATTTTAGTGGACAGCTGGACTGAAAGAACAATTAAATATATAAAGATCTTTCCTTCACAGTGTAAACACAATGATACCGAGCTTTAGAAAAAATTAATGCTCTCAGTATGATGCAAAAAAATTGTAAAAAGGTCTATTGAATTTTCAAGGATTAAGATGTTTCCCAGTTCTTCAGAAAAATAGAAGCAGGAACGGAAAAAATCATTAAATTTTGAGACTGCTATGACACAACATTAAAAAGAAGTAGTGGTGGTGGTGGTAGTAGTAGAAGTAGTAGTAGAACAAGAACAAGAAGTAGAACAAGGACAAGGACAAGGACAAGGACAAGAACAAGGACAAGAACAAGGACAAGAACAAGAACAAGAACAAGAACAAGAACAAGAACAAGAACAAGAACAAGAACAAGAACAAGAACAAGAACAAGAAAGCACTTTTCAGCTTAGTAAGAAAACACAGACCTTACTATAGTTTAGCTCCAAGTTTCATTTTAGAGAACCATAGTTCTTCAAACTGTATTAAAAAAGAAGGTGGTTTTGCCTTCTTATTAATTTAAGATGCATCTGAAATCTTCAAAGGCAAAATTCTGCTATTTTCCTACAATTTTTTCCTTCTCTTATGAGAACAATATTAAAAATATAGAATTTCCTCAAATTACTGAATTTAGTAACACATTTCTCAGAGCAAATATACGTTAATGTGATAATCTGATTTCAAAATATAGCCCAGCTTAACTATTGCTTATCGTATTGTTGGGCCTGTTTGAGCAAGCGGGCAAAAGAACACTGATGGATCAGCCAAGCATCTGCTGCATGATTTAATACTCAAGCAACTGTCAAGTATTCAACTCATCTGTTAACAGGAAGGTTTTTAACACAATATTGCCTTGAAAATTTTGGTGACGCCAACTGCAATCAAGAAAAATGGTGTCGTTCTGCCACCTTTCATTCCTAGAGCTCTTACAGAACCATGTGTAGGGCTGACATTCTTTGGTTAGCTGGATTTACTATTCACCCGAAGTATAAAACTAATGGATTACATCTTATGTTAAACAAGACCATTTGTTGCTTTTTACCATATAAGTAAATGATATAGCATTTTTCCTAGGTGTAAGACAAGTTGAAGCACTTACTATGAGGTGTAATGCGAAATTCAGTTTCTAAGCCAGATTTTTGTTGATGTTGTTTTGTTTTTATTGTTTTTCTTGAAGGTAAGCAAGTAGCATCTAGAGATAAAATTTAGGGTGCAGAAGAAAATGAATAACAGCAAAAATCTCTTAAATCATGACATAAGATAGTTTTTATGAATGGAATTTTGCAGAATGTTTCTCCCATGGGCCTATTGTTGAATTACTATGATATTAACACATTCGTATTTCATTTTGCATAGTTTCGTTCTCCATATTTATCACCATAGCACCTCAACATCTTAAGACTATTATATTGTTACACGCTATTTGTTGTTCAACCACTCCTCTAATAAATAGTATATGTAATTTTTCTGGTTGGCAATTAGGTTGCTGTTAATTTGATGAACAGGAAGGTACCCCTACACATTTGTGTATCAAAAGACAAATCAAAGGATATACACCTTTATTCTGATGCAAGATATTAATAAGATTTTGGGCAGTTCCTCAATACTGCAAGATCCCTCACAATACCATTACCCGATCCCCACATAGGACAGTATTTCCTATTATATTCCATCCTGGCAGAGAAATTTATCTGTTGGTCACAGTCAGTATCTCTTATCTTTAGCTCCTTTTTACTCTACCCCAGAGACAGGCCGTTAGCTCCATCAGAAACAGGAGCTGAAAGAACAGAACAGGTTAGATATATGATTTACCTAATCTAGTGCTGGTGGTAGCCTTTCTTCAAGTGGGAGGTTGGACTAAATGACCTCCAATTGTTCCTTCCAGCCATATCGTTATGATTATATATATAAGGAAGTTAAATATCATGGAGAGATGGGCTGAAGTGCTCTGTGCTGGGTCATTACTGAGTGAGATGTAATGGAGCTATTTATCTAGCTAAATAAAAGTGATAGAAAGTTATTCACAGGTTCTATTTTGAGAGAACTTAAGATTAAGTAGAAAATCAAGACTCGTTCTTGACTACAGACTGTTTGGTCAACTGTGGGCCCATCTCTTCAGGCATCAATTTCAGTGCATTTAAAATGCATTCTGTCTTTTGAGATTCATCTCCTACATTTTTCATCTATAATCTGATATTGTCTTGGTAATAGCAATAGAAATAAAACTACATCTGATGGGCAGGTTCAAATAAAGATGGGGATAGAGAGTGAAAGTAGTGTAATTATGCAGAGGATACTAGGGCTACCGCAAAAATACAGAAAGTGTGTAGGCTGAGAAAATAAAACATTTTTGTCTTTATCGTTTCCTTTCAATGCATTTGTAGGAAAGCATTAGAGTGCTAAGTAGAAGCAGTAACATGTATTAGCCAAGCATATGTAGTTCTACCGAATGCCTAATATTAGACGCTAATTATTCATTTAAATTTATCCCACCAATAGAAAACATATGACATGAAGAATTTTGAACAGAAGCAGTGATAAATCACTTTACCAGTGCTTGGCACATTATTTATGAGTGATTTTGTTGTGCCACAATTTACCAGTTTTGAAAACTTTATAGAATCTTCTCTGGCCTATTTCATGAAAGTGAACTGATATATTAAAACATTAAAACTTTTTTTTTTTTTCTGAAACCAAGTAGCAGCATGAATCTCCTCTTCATTCATGCCCTCCTCCCTACCAAATGATAGTCTAACAGTTATTCCTGAAGTGATCAACCAGCCAAACTCAAAACAGCATTTCATTTTTCAAGCATGAGTAACATTTATTAGGAAAAGAAACTTTGCTCAGTAAAGTTTCTCATGTTGTGTAAAAGTGTTGGTGCTTTTTTTTTTTTTTTTTTTCTTTATGGTCTCTTAAAACAATACATAAAGGCTTAAGGACAGCTACACTTTGAAAGAGTGTTCCCACAGGTCCCTTAGAAACAAGACAATTGGAACAATACACATATATTAAATGTAATTTCCTGACACCCTTTCAAGCAACAGGGCTCCATGTACATATAGACACTTTCCAGAGGGCTCCTGAGAACTCAAAAAAATGTTGTTTCTACTGACACTTTTGTAAATGCATATTTGAAAACAAATCCACCTTCAGATCCACCATTTCAGAATCCTAAGCCTGCAGGTTGGGCTCAGAATGCAAATTTATTGCTTAGATTATCTCAGAGGACTTTCAATTATAACCACGTCATGGGCTAGCTGGTCCTATGTGGGAATTGAGTTTGGCCTCAGTGTCAGCAGATTGGCAATACTTCCTCAAGTTAAGGCATGCTATTTTAGATATCCAATGGCACTAAAGGAGCATTTACTCTTGTATGGTTTTGACACTAGTGGGTACAAGTACTAAACATATCATGACAATAATCAGTATCTCACCCAAATTCTATTTGAGAGTCATATTGCTGCTAATAATAATAAAAAAAAAAAGACATAAAAATGTATATGATAGAGAGAATAAGAAAATGCTAATAGACTTAGATCTTTTATAAAAGACTGCCAAATTTTAGACAAACTGCCAAAATTAGGCCCTAATCCCACCACCTACCACCTTCTCCCAAAAATGAAAAAAAAATATATATATATGCTAAAAGACAAACTGGCTGTATGTCGTAAATGGACAAATTTCTGCTTGCACTTTGAGAACTACCCACAAAATAAGATGAAATAAACTAGAGAAAAACTGAGAATAGATCTTAGGTTAAAGCTTAAATTTAGTTTGTCAAGAAACAGATGATTAGTACATTCACTTATCACATTTGTAATAATGATGTCAGTGATTTGACCATCAAAATTCCAATCTGCAGTTATAATGAGATACTCACATTCTTACGGTTTCAGAGCTGAAGCTTGGTCAAGATTAAGCTTTCATAATAGTCTCTTAATACTTAAACCGTATAGGAACAATCTTATTAAAACTCTTTTCTCACTGTATGTTTACACAATTTCAAGGCTTATAGGTTTCTTTCTGGAAGTATTTGTGTTTCTTATTTTGACTCATTTAGTGTTTCTGTAATTAGTTCTTTCTCTAAGTTCCTTTAAAATATGTTCTTTGGAGTATTGCAGATCCATTTCCTCAAGCTCTCAGTTCTTAGCTCACATCTGAAAGTTGACAATATGTACCACCAGTGCAAAGTGGGAAAAGAGCAAACATAAATATAAGACCTGTTGTGCTTTCCTCAGCTGTCCTCATCCCACCTTTATACAACAGCTCAGGTTTAGAAAAATTCCTTAGGTTGTGTGAAGAACAGTAACCTAATGGTAGTCAAGCCTGTACGTTTTCAAAATGTGCCCTACACACCAGGTTGTAGGTTGTTCTTTAGTAGTGGCACTGTCATTCTTGCCCATTGGAGCTGCCCCACTTTGCACAAAGGGCAACGTGATTCTCTGGCTTTGTCATGTACTTTGAAGTATGCACTGATGTTGAGAGTAGTCATGTTCAGCTGCTGGTATTTCTACCCCAATAAAGTGCAAAGTTGCAAAAGAGAGTTCTGCTTGCTGCTGCTTAAAGAGTGCTCAGATATCAAGATTTTTTAAGAGCCAGTCCTGTTTTTCTTAAAACAAAAGATTTAGCTAGTTGCCCACAGGGTGATGTAAAGTAGAATGAAGTGCCTATAATCCAGAGAGAAGTGTGCTATTGACATATTCATTTTCTAGTGGTTAGCATAAGTTACTCCTTCCTCAGAGCATAGCTACCTGTAGGCATCATCTCTGAGGAACCTAATTTTCACATAGTTTCTCAGTTTTAGAAGCCATACTCACATTTGCAGCATTTGCAGATTTTTGCACAGTTCCTAAGACTCTTTTGGGGAGCAGGTAGAATGATTAGCTGACTACCTACAGGTGTTCTTCTGCCTGTGACAGACCTGTATTAAGTGTCCCTATTTAATACTGACTTCTGTCTGAAATACCCATTTCCACAAAGATTGTCCATAGCCCACTGAATAAGAAATCTACTAATGTGTGTTTTATCACCCTGATTGAGACAGAATACGGAATTCTTCAAAAAGCAACTTATCCAAATTAATATAACAGGAATAGCAAAGCTTCCATTATCACCCACCTCACAACACGTCAACTTTATCTTTAGATGTCACAGAGCTATTTTGTTAAAATCTAAGAACCATTCAACTTCAGCAGAGGCAGGGTCATCTGAGAAGCTGATAGCACTAATCCTACCTTCAGTGACAGTGCTGTTTCATGTTATGAATGGTGAGATGGAGCAGAAATGGAGGATACCCTTGAAGGTGTCCGTAAACATGAATATGAAGACACTTGGATTCAGTTCAGATGCTTAAATATAGACATCTAGTGCCTGGCCTGCACATGCTAGCCCAGATGTGGGTCCTGTATCACATCTGCCAACCTTGCATGCATTGCTCACATTCTCTGTACACTCAGATGGTGCTTGATACATGTTTAGGCAGCAGAATCACAACCCTGGGCTGGGACCCAGTTCAAGATTAGGAGATTTAAAATTAATTGTCTGTAAATGCGTACACCAATGGAAACCTGCTACCTATGTGCAACTCTTTAAAAGTATCTGTGCTCATCCTAGACGTTCAGAAAACCTTGCCATAAATTTCCTAATCAAAATTTGAGCGCTGTACAAAGGTAAAAATCATTTTAATAAGAAGCCACAGACTTTACATTAACCCAGCTATACAGGTTCTCTGGACTTGTCCACAATTCTCTTAGCTTGAGATGATTTTAGCATGCCACAGCTGTGATAGCAATTGTTTACTGGGCAGATGGCTCTATCCTGAATTGTTTTAGCTTTAGTTTATCTGTGTGCAATTGTGCGGTGCAATGTCTACTGCTAACTAATAGGTAATGATAACGAGTAGTTTTTCTGTGTAAAGTGAACTCCCTATGATTCTAGAATAAAAATGTGGCACAGTATAGCAGCAGACAGATACCAAAAGCCCCAGGACTGTAAACACAAATGGTAATGGTCAATTACTGGTCACTGTAGGAGTGCAACCATGTGTGTTTGCTAAAACAGTTTTTACCAATAATAAAACAGAATAGAAAAACAAACAAAATATGGAATTGGGAATCACTGGAGATAAAGTAAGCATATTGTAGTAGGCTATAAAAAAGTCTGAGCAGACCCCAGATTGAGGAATACCAGTGTCATACCCTTCCCAGCAAAGGACTCAGGACACTGCTGACTTCTTGAAAACTCCCTGCACCATCCTCTCAAAAGGGCTGCAGACAGAGGGTGACAGAGAATGAGTGAACAGAACATCTGGGAAAAGAGATATATACCAGAAAGTTTGTGTACATCAGACCTAACTGTATTGTTAGCTCTAAGTGTTAGCATTATTGTAACTGAACGAAGAACAACTTTGTATTTTACTTGCTGTTCAGATTTTAGACTAATGATAGATTACTGGCTTCACCTGGGAAGCTTAGTCTTCATCAAAATTCTCAGTGTAACAATCTTCGCATTTTGGATTATTTGTTTTTAATCTGTAATTCAGATTTAATCCTCTCCTTCACCCTTCCATCCTTTCCCTTTAAAATGTGCAAACCAAAACTTTCAATTACTTTCTGTATTTTTTAAGCAAAATTAATGTACCTACTTGGCCATTCCCCCAGCAGTTCCATAGTGTGCTGCATGATAAGAAAATTACCAAAATGTTAATTTAACCAAGCTATTGTTTTATAAAAGCTAGTCTGATATGTCTCTGTTTATCAACAAGCAAATACTTTGCCTTCATGAGGAAAGCAATTAACTCACTGAAATGTCTGACATATTGTTCCATTAAAATCCATCAAGTGAGAAGAAGGAATTCAGTAAAATATTTCCACTAATCCCGTGGAGAATACACTGACGTGGAGGCCCTCTCCCCATGCCAAGAGAACACAACAGCTCTCTGATGGTGGACTGCCAAGAGCAGAGGGAATTCTCCCATGGCTCGGTGCCAGCCCGGCGTCTCCTGCATTGTGCTCAGGCTGTTAACGTCAGATGGAAAGTCAAGGCCAGGGCAGCCCTCTGTTTGAAAGCACTCACATCACCGCAGCTGCTGGCAACAGCAGAGGATGGAGCAAAGTCAGGTTGCTCAGACCTGTGCTGAGGGCCAACCTGGCCACCAGCTGAATCAGAAACCAGATGTTGCAAGGGAGAGTGGAGCCAACTTCGTACTCCTCCACAAAGTTGCACCATGGCCCCAGGGGCACAGCTGAGAGCTGGAACCCAAGTCTCCTGGTGCAGTGCATTTTCTTGCCCAGAATGTTGGCTCTACCAGTTTGCACGGTGTGCACAGTGCTTTTTTTTCCCCCAAACTACAGACACCAGTTTCCTTAGGAGTCACGCTCAATAGCTGCTCTTGTTTGTGTTACACTGCACATGCACTGGGACAGGAAGTCACAGCACTTCCAATGCATTGACAACAAAAAAAATATAAAAAGATACTCTCTGCGCAATGAGGCATAACTTCATGCGTCAAAGCATTAATTGTTAATAGATAAAAGCTTCACTTGACTCAAAAAAAAATCCCCATTTTTTTTCTTAAGTACTTTCCTTTATCTCTGAAACAGATCAGTAAACACTGGAGAAATCTTTCGACTGCCTGAACTTAGGCTTAAATCCCATTTTGGTTGCCCTAATGTGCTCTGGCCTCCATATGCTGCCTGTATGTCATATATGATATCCTTATCTTACCTACAAGGCCTGTGAGGAGTTCTCAGACAACCTAGGACATCTCATATGGAAAGAGAAAGCTTTCCAGGGTTGGAAATGACATCCTGCTCTGAAGTTCATTAACACCATCTTCAGACCAAACAGAGGTCTCTCTTACAGAGAGCAAACAGTAGATACATGTCTCTCCTTTGTACTGTGATTTTAGGTGTATAAAAACTCTCTTAAGCATATGTAATGTGTCATTCCTTATTACAACAAGAATTTCAATGCTGTGTTTTTCATCCTCATTAGAATCTATTGTACCAAAATATTGATTGAACATGACCTTAGAAAAAAATAACATAATTTAAGTAACATTTACTGTTGATATCTCCATAAGAAATTATCATTATTTGGGGAAAAAAAAAAAAGTTATTTGTATATCCATCTTTGCATAAAACATACTTCTGTAGGCAAACTCTATTTCTTTTTATTTTTTTTTTCCCTATATAGCCACATTTTGCTGTGAGTTTGGGGCTACCATTGAAAAACACAATGAAATACTTCCTGTGACAGGTTCCAGTACAAACCCAACGTGACTGAAAACAGATTCTTCAATGGTCTAGGACTCTGAAGATCAATCTGTGACACAGGTAACAAAGGTGTCATGTTGCCAGGTTCAGAGCAGTGGGTATCTGGGTTTCCACAGGACCTGACATGGAGGTATGTCTGTAATATATAGTGGGTAAAAAAATAATAGCAAATAAATAAATAAAATAAGATATAAATAAATAAATAAATAAATAAGCAAACTAATTTATGGGAAAAAAAAAAAAAGTTTGGGATGGTTTACCGGCAAAGCATTTAAGGCTGGTGGTGTTACACTGATGAGGAACACCTCATCACTCTCTGCAGCTACCTGAAAGAAGGTTATAGCAAGAAGGATGGCAGTCTCTTTTCTCAGGTGACAAGTGGTAGGACATGAGGAAATGGTATCATACTCTAACGGGGAGGTTTAGATTGGATATTAGGAAGAATTTCTTCATAGAGGGGCTTAGAAAGCATTGGAACAGGCTGCCAAAGGAAATGTTACAGTCCTCCTCCCTGGAGGTATTTAAGAGATGTGTGGATGTGGCACTAAGGTACATGCTTTAGTAATGAAACTCAGTAGGTCAGGTTGATGGGTGGACTTGATGATCCTGAAAGTCTTTTCCAACCTATACGACTCTATGATTTCTTGGTCCTGATGTTGGGAGTAGAGTAGGAACAAGACCATACTCTCAGTGATTATCCAGTTTGTGCTGTCAGTACAGGCACTTTAAGTCCACTAGATAGGACCACCGAACAAATTTTCTAGAGAACAATTTCTGCAGGAAGTCTATGTGATCCAACAGGCATTACTTTATACACCTCTCTGCAAAGCCACATTCTGCTAAGTGGTCCTCGCTGACTGTTTGCCTCAGGCTGTTTTGTTTCATCAGTCATCCACACATGAGGCTATTTAGAAGTAGAGCATGTCAATACTATATGGCTAGGTGAAGGCCCTATATCATTCAAGAGGAAAAGATCACAACTGTTATTTTATGTGAATAATGTGTTTGGTTGCACAACTGTGCGAGAGGCACAAGAGCCATGTGAGTTACTGACCCCAGAGAAGCCCTGGGTGAAGGCGAGCAGTTGCTATCTCCCCTTTTGAGCTTTCATCCCATCCCATTACCTCATAGAGTAGACCGGTGAAAAGGAAAGAAGTTGCCAAGAGATCTGTTTCAGATTAGCTCCTTTGCTAATAACAGGAAAATGAGTACGTGAGCCAGTTACATCTGAGTCAGAGTCCGGCTCCCACCCTGCTCCAGGCAGGGCTCTTACTTGGCCTCTCACACAGGATGGATTCAGGGGAAACTACTGGGTTTGGACCTTTGGAGCGACTCCTAGGTAGGAGTTTCATCCCACACCCATGGCTGTGAACACTCATGGAGTGCCTATTAAAGCTGCAGTTAGATCATTCCTAACCCTGCCAGTGCCAGTCAGGCTTTGGTTGATGGGGGCGCACTAACTGAGGCCCTAAGAGACAACTCCAGGCCCTAAAAAGCTCTAAGTGAATGAGCACAATGAAGCCAAAAATTAGAAATTCCTTTATTACAAGTGAGAGTATAGGCATAGTATTCTCTGAACTGTAAATAGATGGAGGAATAGCCAGATGAAAGTGTCGACAGCTAGCCAGCCAGGAACAGAACAGCTAATACGAGGCCAGGAGGATGTATAGAAAGAGGTCTGGAAACTTGGAAGACAATGGCAAAGGGGAGAAGATGAACAAATGTATAGGAAGTGGGAAATGAAGCAGGAGAAGAAGGTAGAAAATATGAGGCTGCCAGAGACAGACATTGAACTACTTAAATGTGACATTAAAGGTGCCCACCCAGTTTTTCTGATTATCAAATTTCCTTTCTTATTTTATGTTTTTGAAGCTAGCACCCTGTACTGATACCACTCAAGCAGGCACCTTAGACAGAGAAAACAGTGTCTACTGAGCCACTTGTTTATTTTCTGCTCATAATGAAAGACTTCCTCTGGAAAATAAAGTTGCCAAGTCCTTTTCTCTCCAAATGTACCTGCACGGTACAGCTGAAGAGTTAGCTTTTCTTCTTTCACAAAATATTTTCTTTGGTGCTCATTAAGATCCAGAGATTTTATCTGTAATTTTACAAAACTTTCAATAAAATATAGTTCAACAAAAGTTCCTTATATTTAACTCTGATCAAAGTTTTAGAAATCTTCATCATTCTGTCTGAAGGAAAAAAAAATAGGCAGAAATATTGCTTAAAGCACAGGGCTGTGGGCTCTAATTTCCTGAAATTAGTTGTATAGGAGAAGTTTTATTCCATAAAGCAAAATTACTTGTGGTTCAAAAAGCTAGCTCATGGCTACCAACAGAGGAAACACTAGTGACTTAATATATATAATTTATACCTAATTAATTTCAAAAGAATAATAAATGAAATCTGAAATGCATGCAAGAGTCCCTTCCTTTCAATCTACCCTTCAGCTCTAACCTTTTTAGGACAAGTTCTGTCTCTCAGCATATTGCTTCTAACTAATTTTGGCAGCTGTTGTAATATAATCAATCATTGCACAGTAGAATATAAAGAAAGGTGGGCAAGAAGATCATTATCTCACCCAACGCATGCAGTCAAGATGTCTCCATTGAGGCCAGTCACTCAGTACTGCCTTTACAGTCAAAAGAGAGGAAGACACAGCCCAGGAAAGGTTTATCTCATAGAATCATAGACTCATTAAGGTTGGAAGAGACCTCCAAGGTCATCTGTTCCAACTGTCTCACTCTAACCCAAGCATTTAATGCATGGATATCTGAAATATGGTTTATCCGACCTAATTCTCTCCACTGCAGGTGACTTTGTATTTAGAGGACTATGCTTTACACCCAAAGGCAATGCCAGCCATGGTGACAGCCCCCACGGCAGCAGAAAGCCTTCACTCCATGGCTACTGATGGGAATCCTCATGCTGCTCCACTCCTTGCTGATCCACAGTCAGAGGAAAACCATTTCATGTCACAGAGAGCCCACACAGCTTAATGGTTAAATTTATGGTAAAATTCTTGCTAGTCTTCACTAATTTTCCTCAATATATTAATATCCCATATTAAAAATCCAGTGGCATCCTGATCTGATTGTTCACATTCATTCACACCCTTTCCTATGCAGTTCATTGTTATCAAACAATTGTAATCTAAGGACCACAATTAGCATACAGGAAATGAAATGTTTCTTGAGTTGCTTACAGATTGGTTTGTTTTCTTATTTTTTGGTTTTGCCAGGGTATGGCAGACAAATGTTTCTAGCTTTTGAAGGCATTCACACAGGATCAGCTCCATGCATTCATGGAAAATCATGTGGCCTGTGTTACCAGTGAACATTAGATTGAAATGCAGAAAGAGACATATTCCCAAGGTCACATGGATGTAAAAGAAGCCAAAATCAGCAGGACAGTCCCCACTTCTTAGGAAAGTACATTTGCTCCCTCCTACTGCACAACAAACAAGTGTTTGATGTGTTTATTACATTAGGATTTTTCCCCCTTCTTTGACATCTTTAGTAAGTGTTCAGACTTAGGAAAAAGTTATCCATCCTTTGGTTTCATGCCTGCTCCTTATGTGACTAAATGACCTAGTACTTCACAGACAAAATGATGTTTTTTTCTGCTGTGACAGTTTAGTAATTATCCCTTTCAAAACAGGATGCTCTGCTCATTACTGCTCTGTACACTTAGTCAGACTAAACTGCTTAGTGAATTTTTGGCTCTCTCAGTGGAGCTCTGTGAGACATAAACTGCAGTTGGTACAAAGGAATACCATGACACCAGAACAGAGACTGCCTGTTACCTGTTAAGGATTTGCCCCTACATTTATATCAAATTCTTTCTGGATTGGTCAACAAACATCACGGAAGTAAGGTAGCGAAGTGAGATTAATCCTTTTCCTTTGCATGCTCAGCTACTTTAGTTTAAATGGGAAGTTCTTTCTCAAATGCTAATGTCAATTTAACACTTACTTAAGAAAATTTGAAATAAATAAACAAACAGTGAAAATATTTTTATTTTATATTGTAATATCATTTAGTTTCATCTGCGACATGATCTGCCTTGTGCTAAGCCTTATACAGATAAGTGTGTAAGGCAAGGCAGAGGAAGTCTGTCCCAGAAGTTGAATATTGGCTGTGACATCTGGTTCTTCTGGCCTGTGGCCTGACTCTGCCATTTTTTCTTCCAGGGTGCCTGTGTAGTATGGGGATAAATGTAGTTTGCACCATATCAGGTATTCTTTCATGAGACCAAATGGGTTCTTCTCAGGATCAAAATGCCATTTCTCAAAAAAAAAAAAAAGGATTATATTCTTGATAGCAAAACTGGAAACAGTTAAGAATGTATCTTATCAATGCAAACCTTAAGATGAAACCAATGCTAATCTTTTTTCCAGGTCGTCACATAAAACCTACCTGAGACATAAAGTAGCTGCATGTGCAGAGGGCCATACCTCAGCAGTGCTTTTTTCAGGAGCACACCTGCAGCCTGAACCTCCTTGACAGCTGGCAGGGCGGTCCTCCCCATCTTCTGCCTGCCTCTGCTGAGGAAATCTATCCTTCCCTCCCTTTTAGGGGATTTCAAGAGAACAGAACTTCTTGTTCTTCTCTCACTTGGTTTTATTTTTGACTTCCTTTCTGCTTCTTTCATTTACCAAGAATCCAGCTTGAGGAACTGCACTGACTCCAGCTGCGATGATTCACACTCCCAACTTCCCGGCTCTTTGCTGAGTTCCTTTCCCCTCCATGGGAGTTCCTCAAGTTTACATGCCTGGCATAGTCCTTTAAGAGTACTTTCTTTTGGCTTGACTGGATTTTTTCCAGATTACCGCATAGCCAAGACTGTAACAACAATTTGCAGGCAATATATTAGAAGAAATACCAATGTATTTACATCTTATTCAGTTTATAATTTCCATCTTGATAAAGGCTTCTCATAGAGACCACACATTGCACTTTAATAACCCAAAAGACAGACTTAGACCTTGAAGTGCTTTTCTAGTCTACTTTTCTATTCTCTATTCCCTCTTAGGAAGGCATTTTGGGGAATCCAGCCATTTCAGGCAGATCTACTCCTGGTCACATTGATAAAGATGATGGCAGTGTATACTTGCAGAGTGCCAGAGAGGCTAGAGAGGCTACGTAGTCTGTCACATACAGATCCTAAAGAACAATATTTTGAATTAGGTTCTTTCTTTGCCCAATGAAAAGAAAAAAAAAAAAAAAAAAAAAAAAGAAAAAAAATACAAATAAATAAATAAATAAATAAATAAATAAATAAATAAATAAAAAGAAATAGCCAAAGAGCCTTTCAGAGTCTTCATTTCTAGCTTTTCAAAACTAGACTACACTTTGCAGACCTGGTTTCCCCTTCTGCTGTTGTTACTCAGAGGCATGCCACTTGACTATATTTTCCTGACAGGGATGCTCTAGTATCTCCTTGCTATAGCACTCAGCTTTCTGTACAGCTCAACTTACTCACACCACCTCTTCCCACTTATTCTACCTTGTGCTACCAAAAAAAAGCATGCATTTGATGGATTTCAAGAACTCCCTGAATACAAGCTAACCTCAAAAACTGAAGCTCCTTTTCCCATAACGGACAAACTGAAATGGATCCTCACTTCCAAGACCATTTGTTTTAAAGGCCACTTTCTCAAGTACAACAATTTCATACTCACAAGCTCAGGTAAAATGTTCTGCTTCTCCTAGGATGGAGTGGATTGCTCTAGTCCTGCATGCTTTAAAACACACATTGCAAATACTTTATAATTAGAGGGGATTTTATATGTCACACACAGGCAAAACAGGCTTCGTGTTTTCATGTTTTTGCCCGATTACAGCTTTATCAAGCTTTAGAGACACAAATTAATACATTCTATTTTAGAGTGAATTGATCCATAAGCTTTCATAAAGAATTCATAAATACAAAGTCAAAGTATTGTTCTGATCAATGTAGATTCATTGCAAGATTTTGGCATTTTGTACCAGACCTTTTGAATTCAATGGTGTTAGGCAGGATAGCATGAGTTGTCTCAGTTTTAAGAATGCATATTTTACAAATTTGGAGAAGGAGGATGTAAAGCCCCACACATAAGATGATAAAGAAAAAATAAAAAAAAATAAAAATTAAAAAAAAAAATCAGCATTATTTGTCTGAAGACTCTGCCCTAAATATGCTTCATCTCTTCAGTGTCCCTCTGCTGACCAGCTTATGGCATTGCTGCTAATGCGGAGCAATGGAGTGTGCTTCATCCTGAGGGTGCCCTGGCTCAGGCACTGTCGCTCAGTGTCAGCCCTGGGCTGAAAATGCATTCAGGAGAGCTGGAGTCTCTGCCAATTCCCCACTGTCCTTCTTCAGCCAAGTTCTAGCCCTTCCACTGGGGCCAAGGAAACAATGGAGCCACTTGACTCATAAAGTCCCTAAGAAACAGAGGATACAGGAGCTAAAAATTTAGGCAGGAACTGAAAGTGTACATGGGAATAAGAATGGGAAACTCTAGGTAGGCACTGAGAAGGCAGGAGAAAATCAAGGCAGAAGCAGGGAGGAAAAATGCAAAAAATTTTAACTACTACATAACTTGCAATTGAACTTGTCATGTTCAAATCTGCACACTTTCTTCTGCCCTAAAAGACTGTCAGCAGTTTCACACCTAATGTGCCTCCATGACAGACAGCCAAACAACTAGGAAATCACAGAAGGTTATTGTGATCTGCCAAAGTGAGCCATGCCGATACCTTATTTATGGTTAATATTGTCCCACAGAAAAATTCTTTTTCTTTTTTTTTCTTTTTTTTTTTCTTTTTTTTTCTTTTTTTTCTTTTTTTTTTCTTTTTTTTTTTTCTTTTTTTTTGGGGGGGGGAGGGAGGTAAGGGTAAATGAATTCAAAAAAACATGAGAACATTGCAAAGTGAGGCATTCAAATGCAAAATCTAAGTTCAGCCCTCATGCAAGCATTCAGACAGCAAAGAGTTGCAGGTTTCATAATCATTAGAGCTCTCTCTCCAGTATCCTTAACTGACTCAATGCCTCGGATGAACAGTGCTGCCTCAATAACTGCAATTTATAATTTATTGCCTCCTTCCTCAGGAAGTGGCGAACTGAATTCTTTACTGTAGAACTACCCAAAAATATATCTACTTTGGGTCTATTGTTACAGTATCTTAAACCATAACAGCTTGTGTACATTTGTCTACATAGAAAATTGCATGTAAGACTGAAGCTCAGTGAAACAAGAGAACAGAAATGGCAGAGGGAGGATTGCTTTTCATACACAGAGGTAGGTACAATATGTAGGTAGGTACAAAGCTTTCTTCAGAAGCAAAATTTTTAAAATTCCAAAGGCCACAACGAGATTAATTTCTCAGAATCAAACAATTCCCAGATCATTCCAAGAGAATAAATTAATTAATATTAAACTCCCAAGCCACTGAAGTGTTTTGAACATAGGTAGACAGACACCAGAACATAACTCTGCTGTACAGGGTCTGTAGAGAAAGTCCACGTTTCTGTGGTGGATGAGAGGGAAGATGCTGGAAGATGCAATGGTCAAGCGGGCTGACAAGTCTGCAATCTCCCTTCTAAACGTATTGTGAACAGAAGTTAAAAACATTTTCTAGTGTCTTTGAATCAAGGGTGACTGGAAGCAGAAGTATTATAATAATCATAGAATCACAAAATCATTATGGTTGGAAAAGACCTCCAAGATCATCTCGTCCAACCGTCACCCAAAACTAACATTACCTAATAAACCATGTCCCTAAGTACCACAGCCAACCTTTTCTCAACATATCTAGGATGTAAGAAAGTTTAACGTAGGTGGCTATATATATATATTAAAAAAACAAAAACAAAAATATAATAATCCTTGGGCAGTTTATCCAGGTTGCTGGGGACTAGGAGGAATACTTGATCCAGCTTTCTGGAGAACAGCAGTTGACAGGGACCTATTAGCAAGGACTTATTAGCTCTTATCTGTTTGTTAAAATGTTATATAAATATGTGCAAAATGCTGTTCTCATATTTAGAAAATTGTACTCAATCCAATACAAAATAAACCAGATACAATAAACCCTGCAAGATTGAACAAGGTCCATGTAGATCCAGAAGAGGTGACTCAATACCACGCTGAGGGCAAATGCCAGGAGAACTCTGCAGAGAGCCAGCATGGGGCCACCAGGACCTGTGAAAACCACAACTGTGCCCATGCTGGGGCCGGGCTGTCTCTCTGCAGAGAAGCTTAATGCACTTAAGAACCTAATTCATGAAAATGCTGATGTTTGTAGCACAAGATAGGTGTTTAGCAGCTAAAGGTAATAACCCAGAAATTAGGCAGAGTGCGAGGTTAAAGAAGGAAAACGAAAATCTCATTAAACATATCTGAAATTAAAGGGGGAGTTAAGTTATTACCAGCTATTAAAGAGGTGGATTGATGGAGCAAAGTGTGTTGTTCCGAGGTCCTGACACCCTCACTAGAGGAACAGCAGAGAGGTTTGGATTTGGGCTGGCTGTACCCTGCTCCTGTGGACTAAACCCCCTGGCAGAAGAGTGCTCCAGCTGCGGCTCTGGCATGCACTGCCCCATTTTACCTCGTCTCCCAGGAATACAATGCATCCCTCCATGACTGCTCTGCCCTGAGAGTCAAAGCATGGACAGTGGGGACAAACAGGAGGTTTTTACTTCAGAATGGCTCTCCTGTTTCTAGCCAACGTGGCCATGCAGACAGACATACCCTTAAAGGCTTTCCTCAGGACCCCAGAAGAAAGAAACCCACAGAGTGGTAAATGTTTATCAGCTTCCTGTGTGGTCCATTGAGGTCTCCTTGCAAGAGAGTATAAAGTGATACACTGGCTGTTTGAATCACTTCTTTCTCTTGGTAGAATTGTTGTGGTTGAGCTTAGTAATAACAATTATTAGCAAACATTTACCACCAGGGTTTCTGATTTATTTACTAATTCAAAATCTCCCATCAACAAATTTATCTTAAGGAATTTTAGCTGGATACCAAATTCTGCTCAAACACACCATGATGAATTAAAAAAAAAAAAAAAAAAAAAGATTAATTATTATAATTAATACAAATTACAGGTTAAACGATAGCCATCTGTCAGCTTCCATCTTCACCCCCATTCTTTGCAAGCATTCCAGGGATGTAAATATCAAGTAGAGAAAACAACTATTTAAGCTAAAGGCCATGCTGACACAAGAACAAATGGGTATAAATTGGCTATGAATAAATTTAAGGTTGGAAATCAAAAAAAAGATTTTAGACATTACAACACTAAGGATCTGAAACACCCTTTTTATGGGGGCTTTGCAGTACAAAAAAAAAAAATAAATAAATAAAAAAGGCCTACTTCTAAGGCAGAGTCAGATAAGTTTAAGAAAAGCATGAAGTAATATGGAACTTGTCAGATAATGGAAGAAAAGCAGTCACTCCAGAAAGGCTCTTGTGGAGCCACATATGCAACAGTGCATACAGCCAGGTCTCCATATGTCTCAGGAGCAGGGGGAGCTCAAGCTTCAGATGACAGTGAAGTTTTGTAGCATCAGACACCGTTAACTGCTTTACTTTACCTGGCCTAGATAAGATTGCAAAGAATATAACTCAACCGTATTTCATTTGAAGTTTAAAACACTCAATTTTTGCTGGCAGCAATAGGACATACTTTAAACGCTTTTAAAAAAGTTTGCTCAGATGAGAATATTTGTTAGGCAGGTAAATCACAACCAACTACTGTAGCTTTGGACGTTGAAATACATCTCTTTTGTTGTTACCACTTTGTCCTTTTACTTTTTGTCATATCTTTTATATTACATATAGGTTATCGTTATACTGTGTAATCCTTCTCATAACTTTAAGGGACCTACAGAGATCTGAAAACAAATTCAGTACACAAGGCACCAAGAAATGGAAGTCTTTCATGGGCGGATGGTAGATGAAAATATATATACAATTGTGGAAAGCAAAAATTCCATTACACAGTTTAATTTAGGCAATGAGTAGTGAAACAATTTGTTTTAAATACATTTCTGAAACCATTTCTTACTCTTTTCACAGCCTTTTTACATATTAAAAACTTGTAATAAAGATTATGTAGTTTATGGAGCATATATATTAAATTATCTCCCATTCCAGCCTCTCCTGTAATCTTTTCAGCCCCCATCTTTTTTCTCTATTTGTATAATATACCTGTAATCTTTTACTTGCATTGCAATTTATTATTCAGCATAAGTAAAGGGATTGGACTTTCACCTTTAAAAAATTTACATGAATTATACCAAAAGAAATAGAATAACAGTTTTGTAGCTGCTAAGAGTGTATTGAAAATAAATAAAATATTTTTTCCTGTTTAAAAATGCATGAAGTAACAGTTTTTCCTATGGGAAAACACCACAAGTAAAGAAAGGGAATAATCATCTAGCTTCAGTACAGCTAGAGGAGACCAGATTTATTTGAATATATCCTACTTTTTGGATGGCTGCAATTTCATGTTTGTCTAATCTGCACCTACTCAGAAGATTTTTAAATTAGCAAATTCAGGGTCCAATACCTGATAAACAATATTATTCTGAGGAAAAAAAAAAAAAAAAAGAGAGAGAGAGAGAGAAATGTGACTGCCTGAACATTATCAACAGCTCCCAATGCTGGATGAAACATATCCCCAAACACCAAACAAATCAGAAGTTCAGAAGCTATCTTCATTACTCTATTATCTCAGAAATGTCAAGGGCAAGAACATGGCTTTGTACATCTATAATATTGGAAGTTAGCTTCAGAGTCTTGGACAGTTATAAGAATTTTCAACAACTTCCTTTAAAAATAAATCAATCATAATTGTGGTTTTGTTGTTGTTTGTTTGTTGCAGTTGTTTCCACCTAATGTTCATCCAATTGGAGATGCTAGTCATCCCAAAGTCTTTGTGCTGAGCAGGACCAAGCCAAATATCTGTATGGGAGTTATAAAAATGAGAGAGCCAAACTTCTTTTCACTAAGGTGTAACAAGGAGCTGTAGCCACTACTGTGGCTTGGGAAGTTCAGCTTTTGCATCAAGGAAATCTTTTAACTGGTAGGCACCACAGCACTGAAGCACGTTATATAGAGAGATGGTGAACCTTCCTTGTTACGGGCTGTACTGATCTGGTCTAGTGTTGGTGACAGTCTCATGTTGAGTAGGAGGAGGGATGAGAATATCACCAAATCTTCCAGTTGATCCTCCAGTCAACACTGGTAGGGTTGTGTTTCCATATGCACTGCTGAACTTGGCTTGTAAAAATAACCATCATGTTTGTACCAGTAGGCCCTAGTAAAGTGTAAGGACTTCAGTCTGATGAAGTTCTTAAAAAAGGAAGATCCTGTATCATGTGATTTGTATTGTCCACTATGTGCTCAAAGTTCTTCCCATTCACTGGTCAAAACAGAGAGGGCTGACAAGATGGGTTGAGAGCCTCAAGACCTGTGCTGACCCTGCATTGTTGTAGTAACCCTAATACTGAGGACAGTCCACATTCACTGTGAAGCAGAGGACGCAGGAGTCAGTTTAACCTGTCAAGTTCATGGAGCTGGATGTAATATGTAAACAGATTTTTTTGCAGTGATGATTTTCTTACAGCAAGTTTTCATGTTGCTCTGAACCAGTAACAGTTACAGTTGCAAGTTCATATTCAAAACCAAAGTAGTGAATTGTCTTTTACTTTAGAGAAACATAAAGAGGAGCTGGTAGTTGCACAGAAGTGCCGTAAGAGAGAAAGAACATCCACTGAGATAACAGTATCAAGGAAAAGATCTTACTATAAACTTTGTATGCTTAAAACATACATAACTACAAAAAGAAATTTGAAGTCAACTCTGAACAGGCATTCCCAACTGGATGAAAGAGAAGAATTTTAAAACATTCTTAATTCAAAATACATTGGAACTTCGCAGAGGAGAAATTATAGAATCACAGAATGGATCTGGTTGGAAGGGACCTCAAAGATCATCTAGTTCCAGCCCCCCTGCCATGGGCAGGGACATCACCCACTAGACCAGGTTCCTCAAAGCCCCATCCTGCCTGGCCTTGAACACCTCCAGGGATGGGGCATCCATAACTTCTCTGGGCGACCTGTGCCAGGGCCTCACCATCCTCTGAGTAAAGAATTTCCTCCTAGCATCCAATCTAAATCTCCCTTCTTTCAGTTTAAAACCATTCCTCTTTGTCCAAATATTATCTGCGGTAGAAAATGTTGTACTTAAGTACTTTTTGCTCACAGAAGTAAAGAAGCAGGTCCCAGCTCAGACATGAGCTAATCCTGCAATAAATTTACTTTATGATAAAGAAGTCTGTTATGGTATGTGGTACTAATTAATGACAGAAAGTTTCTGATTTGCATCTCTTCACTGAGATTCAGTGCAGCAGATGAGTTAATGCAATTTTAAGTGATGCAAGCATAAGAATAAAAACTGATACAGATGTTGTAATATTGAAATGTTAAAGAAGATTAATTCAGAGCTAATATTAAATTTAAATAGTTCAGTACTAAAAAGTAGTAATTGTATTGTATTTTTTTAGGATACTTTGAGGTCACAACAAACAGAATTTGTCTACCACTGTCAGTAGTTGCTATGTAAGCAAAATGCCTTTTCATTAATTTTCCGAAGTCATTTTCAGATAACTATGTATTAGAGCACACTAATGTCCAAAAAAAGACATAAAACTCACAAATATAGCAATATATTTTGCTACCATGTAAAAGAAGGTGATTAGGCACAAATAAGCAGGGAATAAGTTCTTATGAATCACTTATGTAAGAAGTGATCATGGTTCAAATTACACACTTCTGCAATGCTAAGACTGGATCCAGCCTCTGGGAGCAGCTTACGGGGAATAAAGAGCTATTAAATGTGAAAAAGGATGGTAATTAATGGATCTTTATTGCAGGCAGCAGGATATTTCTTTTTCTTCCAAACTATATATGCCGTCATTTGATATTTAGATTGCAGACCACTGGAGGCTTCTCAAAGTTTCTGAAAATGTAGCAAAAATATAGGCTAATAGTTAATAGTCTTCTACTGCATACACCACCTACATGAATTAAGATAATTTTGGACTTTGATAGAATAGCATTTCATTCATCGGGTCAATACTTAGTTGAAATAACATTTGAACCATAAAGCAAGGACTATCTTGTGAAGAGGAAGGCATAGAAATCGATACTTTCCTGATGGAAGTTTTCATTGAAATTTGAAAGCTTTGTAAAGCCCAGACATTTAGCTTCTCGAAAACTCAACCCCCTTATTAAAGTCCATTTAAATCCCCCTGCATTAAACACCTCCTGCTGAAGGTTTCTGCAAGCAGTTTCTGTATCTTCAGTCCTTGTGCTTAAGAGATTATGTCTATCAGTGTCAATGGCCTCATTATGGGCAAATCCTGCACTGGCAAGAGGTGTGCATGACCTGGGAGTATCAAGGAAAGCATTGCTTGCTGCACTGTCAATGTTAGGAGAGGCCAAAGTTACCTTCAAGAAAAACACTTCCCCATTGAAGTCCTGTACAACACTTCACTTCACTGACGATGCATTGTGAAAATACAACTACTTTCCTAGCAGATGGTTTCAAGTGGAGCAGGGGGTCTTTGGGCAGCCTGGCTGATTGTGGTCACAAACACCTGGACACCAAACACACATTTGCCAGAGATATAAGAAGAAACTCTGTGGGTTTTGTCTCAACCAGCATAAAGTGAGGGGAGGTGCTGAGTCCTCTCAGACTAGACCAGGTAGGAGTTTCACTGCAAGTAGTAGAAACACCCTAGCATTTCAAATTTGACTTCACAGTATACTGCTGTAGATAATTCTACAGCAAGGGGTAGAACTATGACTAAATGGGCCTTGACTGTAATAAAACACAGTGTGGTACACACGTGCTGAATGAGGAAAAATAAAATCAGAACTTCAACATCTGCTGCTGTCGCATAAGGGGCAGATTCTTATAAAATGCAAATTGTCTCGTATTTCCATGCATTTTTCTCTATATGATATTTACTCCAGCGAGGATCTATCCTGTGGAGTCTGGTGTAGAAGAAGCTACAAATGAACCAGAAAGAGATCCCAGGGGAGGATCTCCTGTAACAGAATGCAACGCAAATTCACCCAAAAGAGCCAGCCAGCACCGAGATGAACATTTCAGTAACAAGCATTAGAAACAAGCCAGGGTTGTGTACAGCAGCATACCAGAGCAGTTTAAGGACTGTGACTGAGAGAGAAGAGTAGTCACAGTACCACAGACGGTTTTTATTACACGCTTCTTGTTGTTCATCAGAAGGCACTTAATAAAACAGATCAGCAAATAAAACAGAGTTTACAGTCATAGCATAAAACCAAATAAGCAATAAAAACTTAATGCTAAAAGATATATTTTCAGCCATGGCTCTGAGAACGGAACAGGCTGAGCTCTGTGCATTTCAAGCATAAGGATTTCAGAGGAAGTCAGGAATGTGCGGTCTGAAAGCTGTTCTGCAGTTCCCATGGGTGAGACCAGGAACAGCTCTGCATCTTATCTTAACAAATCTTTGTAGTAAAGCTGCTGTAAACGTAACAGAGCAAATTCTGCTTTTAACCATATTCCATATGACCCCGCTAACTACAGCAAACAAGCTTAGTGTGTCAATGAGAGCAAATTTTGGTTGAAAGGATAGCAATTTCTTCCAAAAGGCAAAATGACAAGCAAGCTGCAATTGCATCTCTGTTATTCTTTCTACCCCAGCTACCTAGGGCCAAAAATGTAGGTGAAATCTCATCATCAGAATCAGCCAACTAAGAATAATTTCAGTCTAAGCTGATGTGACCATGTATGGCTAATGATTGCATTTCAGAATACCACTAGGAGGAAAATAAAAGCAAAGGCAAAACTGACTAAATGATACAGCACTCTTCTCACTATATTACCTTAGTTCTGTGTCAAAACAGAGGTTATTTTGGGCAAGTCAAACAATCACTTCTCAGGATCCCTTCCAGTTCTCCTTATTTATAAATGTACAAAATCTATAAAATGTAGATCATGCAAGCTTCATGGAGTAAAGCACTTCACGATCTCCAGGTGAAAAGTAATTTGGAAAGTAGATTATTATTTTAGACACAAAAATGCCATATCTTAATGCAAGGCAAGGGTAATTTGACTGCTGTTGGAAAAAAGGGAAAGCAGCAAGAAAGACTACAAGATGATTTAGGAAAGCAAAGACCCATGCCCTCTGATTTAACAAATGTATGTGTGTCAGATATAATAACACTAGCAGATTATGGTCCATATGCTTTAATAGTAAAGGCTAGAGTTTGTCTTGTTGACAGTGATTGGTCTATGGTTGATTTAATGCAGGGATGTAGCTCATTTAATGAAGTGCAACAAAAGATAAGGCCTAAGAGATATTCCAGAAAGAATATATACATATATTTATTGCAGTAGTGTCATACAAACAGGCAAGTCTCTTAGAGTAAAACCATCAGTTTAGCTGGAACAATGAATATGACATATATTAATGACTACCCATCTCTTGCTACCCTTGAAATTAAAAGAGAGATGAAGCACTGTAGATAGAATATGCTAAATTCAGACACAGGTCTGCTGCATCTAGGGACAGAATTTAATGTAATTTACATCACCTTCCAGGCCATTTACCAAAAACATTCTACTAATAGATTTTGACACTGTGACCAAATAGGCCCATAAGTATCTGTATTACTGGATAATCTTATGTGCATCTAAAAATTATTTGCACTCTTCTTATAGGATAGTTTATTAGTTGAACAAATAAATCTGTATGAAGAGCAGGTTTTCCAGTTCACTGTGAATTTCAGTCTTTTATAATTTAGTTTCAGTCCAATTCAGACACTTTTTTTGTTTTGTTTTGTTTGTTTTCTAAATTATTTCCAGATATCAATCATCTAAAATGATCGGATGGTAAAACAGATAGTACTATTTGGTAGGAAATGCTGAAAAAGTATTATCACCTCTGAATATCTCTCAGTCCATCTCATTTTTTCAAAATAAAGACGTCCCTTCCACTTTGTCAAATGGCCCAATCTTGAGTGTCTGGTCCTGGAGGTGGTTCACAGGACCAACAGCTCCCAAGCTTTGTATCTGGACAGAGTTCGTCCCCACAGCCCCACACAGTGCCTGATGCAGAGGTGGTTCCTGAACACTCATTTCCACAGTTCAGAACATGGTAAGACTCAGCCTACATAGCCAAGGGCTCTGATAGCCTATAAACCCCTGGAGTCCACCCAGATCCCTGTTGGAGAAACATGGCTCTCCAAACTTCATGTCAGGGACAGGGAAATCTGAGACAAGTACCTGAAGTGCATTGAGCAATGAGAAAGCAAATTTGATTGAGCAATGAGAAAGTCCACAAACATCACTTCAGGCACAATGCAATATTTTCATCTGTCTTTACCCCATGAAATTGCCCTGTTTAACGAATACAAATGTATTTTACATAAAACTGACCTAATTTAAAGCAAATTGCAACTTCTTATCTCTGATAGAAAATTCCAAGAAAAGATACCAAAACAGAAAAATAATTTCATGTTAATAGGAAATTCACTGACATATTGCTGGTCCAAGGTGAGGAGGATTCACACATTTAACGTGAGAAGACAGCTGGGGGTGACAAATGCTAATGTAGGTACCTGCAGGAGGTAAACAGATTCACAGATTCAGCTAACCTTTGTTCTAACTACAACCGAGTCCCAGCCCTGCATACTACCTGTAAACACCTTGAGCACATAAGCTCAGCATTACCGCCAAGGATAACCAGTGTTATCCTAGCAAGGGAGTTTGGCTATGGGGTGGAAATAAGTGTACTTCCAAGATCCGTCCCTGCACAACCCAGGCACCACAGGCACCATTTTGCTAATTTTAAAGCCTTGATCCCGTTCTCCACACCTAGATGTCTTGTGAAATTGTGATGGCTTACCTGGCCGTCAGCTGCTGGTCTTGGAGAATGTGGACATCATTGGATGTTACAAATGCCCTTGGGTTTCTCAAAGCACAAAGTATACGCAAATATACACATCGTAGATTTCTGAGGTTGATAAAATGAATCCAAATGGATAGGTGAGCAATGAGCCATGACAGCTGCTTTTATTGATGTACCCACAACAATAGAAGTTATATGTCTGAACAAACAGCACAGAAGAGAGACAGAGAGAGAGAGAGAGAGGCTGTTGGGAGATCTTAGCCACTGCAAATTTAAAGCCAGCTTTCTGTAAATGTTCTTTTATTTTCATTCATCTATTTAATCATATAGTCAGGTAATATCTAGCACATGTACAGGCTATTGCCATCATTTGCTATGAAAGCATTCAAGGCTGAGATACGTGGGGACAAGTCCATCTTCTCAGGGACATAATTTTAAAACCCTGCTGTGAGATTATTTTCCACTTGTCAACAAAGAGCAGCAAACTAATAGCTATGTTTAAATAGTAGCTGCATGTTTCTTCCAAAATTAAATAGCCATCCCCCAAAGTGACAAAGTAGTTTAGTGGTATGCTACAAAAGGTGTTCATCAGTAAGGAGCAAACAGCAGCAGAAACAGCTTTCAGAAGCTGAGTCCTTAGTTATAAAAGGCGAAAAGGAAAACATGGTAATATCTTCCCCCATACGGTTCTCGAAGCTTTAATTTCTCTGTGAGAAAATAAATAAATAAATAAAGTTTGAAAAAAAAAAAAAAAAGGCAACAATAAGAAACATTTTGTACTATTTTTTTAAGTTTAATCTTAGGAAAAAAAAAAAAAAAAGGTTTTATCTGTATTCAGACAGCTCCTACCCTAGGCCCTCCACCTTGAGAAACATCCAGGGAGTGTATGTGGTGTTGTTGTGGCTTTGCTCCAGCTGTCATTGCTACATTCATTGAAAATGCAATGGGCAGCAGGGATTCAAACGCTGCCATGAGGATACCCCCTACCAAGCAGCCCTTCCCAAGGGTCCTTGCTCAGGAATTTCTCATTGGCAGCACAGGTGGCAGACATAATGTTAACAGGTGCTCAGAGCAGCTACATCAGATGTCCTACATCTTTTGTGTGGTCTCGTGGACCCCCTCACCAGGTTTGTAAACCCCAGTTTGTGTCCCACTTTTCCAGCCCTGCTCAGCTTGTCACAAACTGCTACACAAACTCTGGTGCTGATTCTGCTATCTGTATATGGCATCTCCATGCTCCACCTAAGGCCAAGCCAGAGACTGAGCCCACGTTGGTGTCAGCCAGCTCCACAGAGAGGGGAGAGGTGGAGCCAGCAGAGAAGCAAGGACATTGAGAAATCCTCTGTGAAAGGAGTTATGAAACGCAAGAGAAAAGAAGGAAAGAAATTGGAAAACAGAAGCCAGTATCTCCTCATCATTTTATTTGCCTGCTACCCTGAAACCCTGCCCTGATTACCTCTGATTCCTCCTACCTCCCTCTGATTACCTCCAGCTGCCCACAGGGCACTATTAACAGATGAGATAATCCAGCCCAGTACAGCATGTGTCAACAATACAGAAGTACTTGCTGTTTATTTCTTACCTAGGTCCACCAGTGCTGCTTTGGCATTCAGACACTGGCTTAACTCTGCCTAGAAACCTTAGGAAAACCTGTAGGTTCCCCTATGGCAGCCAATGTTAGTCCAGCCTTCTCCATCAGCATGCTATTTAAGCCAGAGCTCAATGCTAGAGAAATAGCCGTAATCAAAGAGGAGCTTCTCAGCAACATGCCATTTCCGTGCTTTCTGTCTTCTCCTTCTCGATAGATTTTATAGACATTCCAGTGGCTGGAGCTTTGTTCATGGAAAATGGACTCCAGGACCACAGCTGAAACTCAGTTACTAAACCAAATTCTTTTCCATAACAAAATGACAATAATTTCAGGCAAAAGGAGATGTAATTTGCTACATTTGGATCAGCTCAGTAGGGGAAAAAATCAAGAACAGGAGACTGAATTAACTTAGAATCAAAGTGGCTTTGAATTAACTATTCAGTACCTGAGGAAAAACCTTAGTAGGTTGAAAGCAGACAGCAGACTGAAATCTCACTGTGATTGTAGTGATTTAATTGAAATACTGACAAAGATTCTTATACAGTGATTAGCAGCTGTGGACATCTCAAATGTGATTGACCATGATCAGCTTTGTCCGTCTCCAGAAATAAAGCTTTCACAGATTCTTGCATCTCCTGCACCCCTACTTAGAGAGGCTCACAAAATTCAGTGTTGGCAACTGCGTCCTGTCCAAGCCAGGTCTGTGATGGCCTGGACAAGCTCTGCCACTCCTGTACATAGTTATGTGACACACTGCGAAAGCTGAAGAGCCATAGGGTGCACTGGAAATAGCATTTTGGAAATAGCAGAGGTGGTCATCTAGGAGTCCATTAAAGACAAAAGACCTTCAGGAAAAAGTCCAAGAGCCCCAGGCATACATATTTTCAATATTTTTTAAAGATATTTAGAAAATGTTCCAACCGACAGCATTCTGATGAATATCTGAGAGAATCCAGCTTCCCAGAAACCAGGGCACTGCAAGATGGCTGCCTGGGGTGCCTGCACACAAACTCAGTTTTGCAGCATGTTTACCATGGACACGCATATACTTGGATGAGTTTAGGAAAGAAACTGTGTAGTGGAGATGTACTGCAAGACTTCATTTTGTGGTCAGCAGGTAACCAACCTAGAAACTTCCTATACTAAGTTATTCCTACATATTGCATCAACTAAACACGTACATAACACAGATGGCAGAAGTGAGAGCAATTTGTTGTTTTATGAGTTGAGAATATGTCCTCTTATACAAGGGTTGACATTCTCGGTCAGATTCTGCTCACAGGATCACAGGGGAGCAGCAATTTATTCTTATTTTTTATTTTTACTTTATTTTTGTTTTAGTTTTAGATTAATAAAGATGGGAAAGAAGCAGACGTCATTTTAACCTGTGATACTGTAAACAAAAAGTCAGTGGGAAAGATTTATAGAGAAATATCAATTGCAGTGTTCACAATAATGAAGTGGATTAATACAGCAATTAAAGTTCATCAAGTTGAGTAATTGCTGGCAACTGGCTTTATTAATGATAGAAAGATCTGAAAACTCCACAATAAAAGTCTCTGCAAAATACAGCTTGCCTCGTCTCTCTGAGGATTTCAGGAGGAATGAAAGAGAACAGTCCTAGTTTTCTTACTCAGGCCAATCTTGCAATGTTACCTTCACTCAAAGTGAAAATCCAATAGATTTACAAATATAGGTGTGATAATTTCATTGACAGCTACTCATAGGAAGTATCACTATCACAGAGGAAATTCAGTCCTGTCCTAATTAAAGGTCATTTCAGGGTTAATATTATATTCTCACCAGACCTTCCATGCAGGAGTAAGACCAGAGAAACAGGTTATGAACCCATTGTGCATATAGGAAAGTCTTATGAGAGACTCTGTTTATGATTTATGCATCGTTTTATGCCATTAGCTCTCTAATCAGTTTGCAAACAAATATTCTGAATGCACTTAACACTCACAAGATGGGCATATTTAATAATACAGGCTACTTCTATCCTGTTTCTACAATTGGGATAACAGCTCTTAATTATATCATTTCCGATGTTGAAATAGTTCAAGTAGCATGACTGTGGGTACACTCACCTTGAAATGCAGCCTCCTCTTCCCCCAGGATTAGAGCAAAAACATGACTATCGTGGTAGACATATGGCACGATGACTACAATTTATATAAGGCAGGAGTACTGCAGAATATACCCTAAATGCATGTGTTTGAAATCCCCATAGTACATAAAAGGATATGGAGAGGACTGCCCTAGTTATTTCTAATGCTATTTGCACTTTCAAGAGATGCTCTAAAAATGTAATGCCTGTTAAATCACAGCAAGGGCTGTACAGGAAGGCCCGACCAGCCTGGTACCTTGCCTTTGACATAGGCCCATGGCGGGCAAGACAAGAATATAAGAACAGGGCAAATACTGAGCGATACTTCCTGCAGTTCATCCTCCCACTTCGAGCAAACTCAGCTGGGGGCTTCATGATCCAGAGTTTTCTTCTTCTCCTTTAAGTCTTGGAGCAGTGGGGCTCCTTTCTTCATTCCTGAGGATGGTTCCACTTGAAACCCAATCACTTCTTGCTCTTTTATATAAGTGTGTCATATTTGTATGCATCTATACTGGTCTTCTCTTTTCTAAACCAATGAGTCCTTGTCAATTTGACCTCTCTTTATAGCCATGCTATTTTACACAGCTTCTCAACGTGCCATCCTTCTCTAGATAGCTTACACTGTGGTCAGAACACTCTGGTAAGGATGAGCACAACTGAGAAAACTCACACACCTCAGAGATTGCAGCTGGCTTCCTGGGCACAGATTTATGAAAAATCATGTAAGAATGATGAGGAAAAAAAGGTCTTTATTTTCATTCTTGCTAAATCCTTCTCTCCCAAGAAGTCATGTCTAAGACCCATGATCAAGTTAAGTCTTTGATCCTCCACCAAGATGCCCTGCTGCTGAAAATTTTACTCTTAATAGCCAGAATTTCCCAAAATATAAGACATGGGAAACAATCTTATGACATCAGCAGCATGAGCAAAAGGCACAGCAGTGAGCTCTGCCTCGTGTGTGCCTTAACAACTGGTACGTCCTGCTGGCCAGATGCATGCTGAGTTTGTAAGCAGAGATTCATATTAATTCATTTAATTTCAAAGGCTTGGTATTATTTCCGTTTTTGCCTGAGCGTACACTTTTGTGCTTGACCAGTCTATTCATAGCTTGCACTGTCGTGCAAACAGTGGACAAATCTTGAAGTCCTCTCTTTGTGCAATTGCTTCAATCCATTGCCCCATCCATGTGTTATGTCTCCGGAAGGAGATTCATGCTGGGCCAGCGTGGCAGCCTCCAATTCCTGAGGGCACATAAAATGGCAACAGTGATTACTGGTTTAAGTAAATATAGCAACAGTGGCGGCAATGCAATCTATTCCCACAGTGAATATAATTTAACATCCATGTTCGGGTGCTTCCTGTTATCCATCAATTACTGGATCAGCAAGAAGGAGCATACTCAGAGCCACCTGGGTAATTGCACTGCAGATAGCAGTTATGGCTGTTTAAGGAGTAGGCGAGTCAGATGGTTAAAAAATTAAAGGAAAGCAAACAATTTCTGTCTGAAAATCTTAGATTTTCATCTTTCAGCATAACATCTAAATTATTAAAAACTTAAAAAAGAATTTGTTTCTGCTTCAGTCAGAATTTCTACAGCATGTGCCTGGCAGCTGCAGGAAAACAGAGGGAGTAGAAAGATCAGCTGGATCTGCCTCTGTCAGTGACAGTGTCAAGTCCTTATCTACAGACCTTTTAAAACATCACACAGATATGTTTCTCTCATTCAATATAAATGGGGAAAAAAAAAAAAAAAAAGACTAACAGAGAACCAGAGAACCAGGATAAATTTGGGAAAGCGAAACTAGGAGACAAGTATCAATCTCCTTTTCAAAAAAAAAAAAGATTTTTATTGCAACTAGAAGAGAAGGGGTTGCAGGGTTCTTGCAATTCAGGTTACACAACCTAATACCTACAGTAACTGGTATCATACAAGGACATCAAATGTCCTACTCCCTCATAGACAATCTTTATGTATGCTAATGTATTCACCAAATCAGTTACTGTGAAAATAAGTCCAAAAATGGCTTCCAGACCCTATTTTGTAGAACATCTCCTCCTCTGCCAAACCCCACATAGCTGCAACACTGACTTGGTGAATTCAATATTGGCTTAATTTGTAGCAAACTAGAGTTTCAAATGAAGCTCTATTCTTACTATGCTTATAACAAAGCAGGAGGGAGTTCTTCTCACCCCTGGGGCAAACAAATAGCAGAGAGGGGACAAAAAAAAAAAAAAAAAAAAAAAAGGGAGTGGAAATGGAAAAATAACACCAAAATTCAAATAATAAAAATTCAAATAAACCAGCAAAAGGCACATCCTTGGCTCCCAGCACACATCCTATCCTTTTTCTGCTGTTTGTTTAAAAAAAAAAAAAAAAAAAAAAAAAAAGACTTATGAAAGCTTCTTACAACAGTTCTCAGAAATGTTTTAAAATTGGAATTATTAGGTAAGTCTCAGCAATCAAGCAATCTCTGCCAGATGTCCGTCCATTAAAGTAATAAAAAAAATTCTTGCTTACTTATACTTCACCTGTATTTTTTTCACAGAATTCTCATTCCTGTTGATTATTGGGGTTTCAGATTATTGTCTCTAGCATGATCATTTTTCACAGGTTACTCACTTTGCTGTTTCCTTTTCTGATGTTTCCTTCTGTTTTCACTCAAGTTTTAGGGGCCATGCAATGCTCCAGCTTCTAGCTGTACACAGCAACAATGACCATAGCTAGTCTTCCATATTTATGGACAGTGTAACATCCTCTGTGTTTTTAAATCATATCTTCATATTAGAAATGTTTGTATATATGTGTTTCAGCATAGCCAAGATTTTCCTTCACAGCTATAACAGGAATCATAGAATGGTTTGGGTTGGAAGGGACCTCAAAGATCACCCAGTTCCAACCCCCCTGCCATGGGAAGGGACGTCTCCCACTAGAGCAGGTTTCCTAAAGCCCCATCCAGCCTGGGCTTGAACACCTCCAGGGATGGGGCATCCACAGCTTTTCTGGGCAGCCTGTGCCAGGGCCTCACAACTCTTACAGTGAAGAATTTCCTCCTAACATCTCCCATCTTTTAGTTCAAAACTGATCCCCTTGTCCTGTCATTACCTTTCCATGTAAAAAGTTGCTCTCCATGCGTTTTATTAGCCCCCTTTAAGAACTGCAAAGCTGCCATGAGGTCTCCCTGGAGCCTTCTCTTCTCCAAGCTGAACATCCCCATCTGTCTCAGCCTTTCTGCATAGGAGAGGTGCTCCAGCCCTCTGGTCATCTTTGTGGCCCTCCTCTGGTCCCACTCTAACAGTTCCACATCCTTCTTGACCTGGGGGACTCAGACATGGATCACAGTATCACAGTATCACAGTATCACAGATTTCTAGGTTGGAAGAGACCTCAAGATCATCGAGTCCAACCTCCGACCTAACACTAAGTACTCCACTAAACCATATCGCTAAGCTCTACATCTAAACGTCTTTTAAAGACCTCCAGGGATGGTGACTCCACCACCTCCCTGGGCAGCCCGTTCCAATGCTTAATAACCCTTTCGGTAAAGAAGTACTTCCTAACATCCAACCTAAAACTCCCCTGTCGCAACTTTCGCCCATTCCCCCTCGTCCTGTCACCATGCACGTGGGAGAACAGACCAACCCCCACCTCTCTACAGCCTCCTTTCAGGTAACTGTAGAGAGCGATAAGGTCGCCCCTGAGCCTCCTCTTCTCCAGGCTGAACAAGCCCAGCTCCCTCAGCCGCTCCTCGTAAGACTTGTTCTCCAGACCCCCCAACAGCTTGGTCGCCCTTCTCTGGACTCGCTCGAGCACCTCCATGTCCTTCCTGTAGCGAGGGGCCCAAAACTGAACACAGTACTCGAGGTGCGGCCTCACCAGAGCTGAGTACAGGGGCACAATCACTTCCCTAGACCTGCTGGCCACACTGCTTCTTATACAGGCCAGGATGCTGTTGGCCTTCTTGGCCACCTGAGCACACTGCTGGCTCATATTCAGCCGACTATCAACCAATACTCCCAGGTCCTTCTCGGCCAGGCAGCTTTCCAGCCACTCATCTCCCAGCCTGTAGCGCTGCTTGGGGTTGTTGCGCCCCAGGTGCAGGACCCGGCACTTGGCCTTGTTGAACTTCATACAGTTGGCCTCAGCCCATCGCTCCAGCCTATCCAGATCCTCCTGCAGAGCCTTCCTGCCCTCGAGCAGATCGACACACGTACTTAGCTTGGTGTCATCTGCAAACTTACTGAGGGTGCACTGGACGCCCTCATCCAGATCATCGATAAAGATATTAAAGAGGACCGGCCCCAGTACCGAGCCCTGGGGGACACCACTAGTGACCAGCCTCCAACCAGATTTGACTCCATTCACCACAACTCTCTGGGCCCGGCTATCCAGCCAGTTTCTAACCCAGCGAAGCGTACGCCAGTCCAAGCCCCGAGCAGCCAGTTTCTTGAGGAGAATGTTGTGAGGAACGGTGTCAAAAGCCTTACTGAGGTCAAGGTAAACCACATCCACAGCCTTTCCCTCATCCACCAAGCGCGTCACTTGGTCATAGAAGGAGATCAGGTTTGTCAAGCAGGACCTGCCTTTCATAAACCCATGCTGACTGGGCCTGATCGCCTGCTTGCCCTGCAAGTGCTGCGTGATGACCCTCAAGATAATCTGCTCCATGAGCTTTCCTGGCACTGAGGTCAAACTGACAGGCCTATAGTTCCCCGGGTCTGCCCTGAGTTCCCCAGGTCTGCCCTGAAATGCAGCTGGATGCAGCACTCCAGCTGGGGCCTCAAAAGGGCAGAGCAGAGAGGGACAATCACCCCCCTCCACCTGCTGCCCACGACTCTGTTTATAGAATCATAGAATCATTTAGGTTGGAAAAGACATCTAAGATCATCAAGTCCAACCTTTAACTTAGCACTGCCAAGTCCACCATTAAACCATGTCACTAAGCTATATATCTACACATTTTTACACATTTTTGAAGACCTCCAGGGATGGGGACTTAACTACTTCCCTGGGAAGCCTGTTCCAATACTTCACAACCCTTCAGTGAAGAAATTTTTCCTAACATCCGACCTAACACCCCCTCACCCCCCGCATCAACATAACTCAAGGCCATTTCCTCTTTTCTTAAAATCTTAAGACAAGAGGCTGTTGATATGGCCCAGGACGCAGTTGGCCTACTGGGCTGCAGGTGCAAACTGCTGGTTCCACCAGAACCCCCAAGTCCCTCTCTGCAAGGCTGCTCTCAACGAGTTCTTCTCCTAGTCTGTGCTCCTGTCTGGGATTGCCCTGGCCCAGGTGCAGCAGCCTGCACTTGGACTTGTTGAACCTCATTAGGTTCACGTGGAAAACTTCTCAAGCTTGTCCAGGTCTCTTTGGATGGCATCCCTTCCTTCTCTTTTATCGACTGCACCACTCAGCTTGGTGTCATCTGCAAACTTGCTGAGGGTGCACTACATTCCACTGTCTGTATCACTGATAAAGATATGAAACAGCACCAGTCCCAAGACAGATCCCTGAGGAATACCATTTTTCACCAGCATCCACCTGGACATAGAGCCATTGACATAAGCTCTCTGTCTTTGGCCATCCAGCCAATTCTTCATCCACCTACTAGTCCACACTTCAAATCCACGTCTCTCCAATTTGTAGATCAAGATATCATTTGGGACAATGTTGGAGTCCTTACTGATGTCCCAGTAGATGACATCTTTGCTCCCCCAGCTCCCACCTAGAGGTTCAGGGACTTGAGAGACATGGGAAGCCTGATTGCCAGTGAAGACTGGGGCAAAGGAGTTGCTGAGTACATCATCCTTCTCCGTGTCTGTTGTTAACAGTTCTCCCTACTTGTTTATTAGAAATACTCAGATATACTCAATACTTTCCATTGTGTGCTACGTCTGAAGAATCCTTTAATCCCACTTATAAGACATATCACAAAGAATAAGCAGGGAGCACACCACAGAGAAAGGGACCTAAGATTCTGACAGTAGCACTCCATTAGGTACTTCCCCTAGGAGGAGATGGTACAGCTTCACGTAGTAAAACTCCAGCAGCTGCACCAGTGTTCAAGGTAATAATACCCTGTATTGTTCTAGCGCAGAGATATTTGATGATTTTAAATAGTGCAAATAGTGAGCAGATCTGGTTTGACTTTCTTGATCCTGCTCACTTTGTAGCATACACTGACATTGCTTGCTCTGGCCAGGAGCCCTCCCTGTCACTCAATAGACTTTCTACATTTAATGCATCAGTCCCTCCATACAAAACCCATCTGGCAATAGCAGGTGTAAGCATCAGATGACAGTAACCATGTTGCAGGCATAACAGCTTGAATCCAACACATTTTCTTTTTAAAAACAAACACATCTTTCCTCCTGCTTCCCCAACTGCAGCTGAATGGATGGGGTGGCTTGGGAGGCTTGTGGTGCATGCTGCTAAGAGCAGAGTTCATTCTCAGGAAGACTCATGCTCAATTAAAGAGATGATTTTCCAGCCCTTGTAAGCCCACACAATAACCACAGCAGCACAGATTCCAGCTTAGTCCCTATGTACATGGTCTCTTATCCAAGCAGATCCAAACTTTTCTTGGAATCATGCCCAAGCACTGAGTGGCTGAAGACTCACTGCTGTAGATACCAGCAATGGGTAGCTCTGTCTGAGAGAGCCACTTTTCTGGACAATTGCATAGGTTTCCATTACATTTTTGGTTTTGCTTTTTAGTACAGTTTCAGCTGAGTGGAAGTAATTTAGCTTTGTGCTACTTTCCAGTAGGAAAGCATTCACCAGAGCCTGGCAAGATAAGATAATGACAGACAAAAAGGCCATCACTGGAAGGATGCAAAAGAGCTAGTTTGGGATTCCTGCCCTTGGGGAATCACAGCTAGCCTAGCTTTCCTTCACATGGAAGCTTGCTTTCTCTGCAACAAGTTTTCTTCTCTCTTACTAAAAAAAAAAAAAAAAAAAAAAAAAAGTGCAATATGAGTCCACAGGGACCCTGCTCTCAGCTTGCACAGCAAGTATGAGACATTTTGAGGAGCTTAAGTGAGGAAATATATGAAGTAGAAGAGAGCAGAAGATAGGAAAGAAGGGGCTTTGGGCAGGATATGAGAGATTGTCTCCAGGAATTTCTCTGTGAATCCCAGTAGCACATCTCTTGCTGTCCAAGGGCTGTAGAAACATGTCAAGCACACAGGGTTACTCCATTGCGTATGTCAGATAGGCCATACCATACAGATAAAAAGGTTTAATGATATAAACACAAGCCAGCTAATTTAAAAGGTCTGAACAGGGCTAGAAGGGCCAGGAGGAAGAAATCCTAAAGCCCTTTAACCATTGCTCTCACTGAGAGCAGCCCTGTGGAGAAAGACTTGGGGGTTCTAGTGGGTGAAAAGCTTAACGTGAGCCAGCAGTGCACGCTTGCAGTCCAGAAGGCCAACTGCATCCTGGGCTGCTTCAACAGAGGGCTTGTAAAAAAGATGGAGAGTAACTTTTTGCTCAGGCAGATAATGACAGGGCAAGGGGAAATGGTTTTAAAATAAAAGAGGGGAGATTTAGATTGAATGTTAGGAGGAAATTCTTCACTCAGAGGGTTACAAGGCACTGGAACAGGTTGCCCAGAGAAGCTGTGGATGCCCCATCCCTGGAGCTGTTCAAGGCCAGGTTGGATGGGGTCCTGGGCAACCTGGTCTGGTGGGAGGTATTCCTGCCCATGGCTGGGCGATTGGAACTAGATGATCTTTAATGTCCCTTCCAACCCAAAATGTGCTATGAGTCTGTGATTCTATGACTCTTCTTTTCCTAGATCTTGATTTGTTTTTCCTAGCAATGTAAAGACATGTTAAAGTGAAGATGACCGTGTTTCCCATTTTAAGTCCTCCCATCCTTTCCTGGTTCCATTCTGTACTTTAATGTATGTTAAACTGAAATTTAATTAGACATTTTCGAACCATTATAATCCAGTACGTTTGCTCCAAACTATCAACCCTGCCATGTCTTAAGTATCAATGTGCTGTTTGTTCAATTTAATTGCCTGTGGGCAAGTAAGTCCAATGTGTTCCTTGTCCCCTTAACAATGCAAGTGTTGTTAATTGAGAATAGGTGACTACAACACAATGCATTTTCATGTGGGAGCTGGAATAGTCAGACCAATATGTGCAATCACGGGGGATGAGTATCTTTGAGTTTTTAAGGAATTGATGCAAGCTGAACAGCTGAAAGTCATGGCTATGCTCAGGAAGTGAAGAGATTCATATTATGGTCAGAGGTCCGGAGGATGGCAAGGAGATGTCCTTCGTGTCCAGCTGGACATGTCCTTTGTGTCCTTCCCTAAAAACTTGCCTTTTCCCCAGAATGGCCTTATTAAGGAGTGAAGAGATGGTGTTGTTTTTTCTCAGAAGAACATTTTCAGTCATCAGAATATTCCTCAATTTCTCAGTTTTATCAGGTTACAAGTAATTACCATGCGTTGTATCACCTGGAGTGCCATTATGCAAATTTGCATATGGCTTAGATGCTCTGCTTAGGCAAATATTTATCATCCTTTAAAGCTTCTCTTGGAAAAGAATATCATACCTTCTGTTCTCCCTTATCACTTCACATGTACCACGATTTAAACAGAAGCCACAGATAAAGGGAAAGTCTGTTGAGAAAACATCTGGTGCCTGTGGAGAAATTCCTTTCAGAATTCCATAAAAGTAAGACAAACTGAAAAATCATAAAGAAATACTATATAAAAAGAAACATGCAGTTAAAGACCCACCTCGTCTAGAATTAATGTAACTCTCTTCTCCCAGCTTCCACTCTGTGTACTCAAGGGCTGCTCCTGAGCTTGACCAAGAGGGGTAGGTACTCACTACAGCAAAGTTATTGCAGAGTGAGACAGCTTTCTTTCACCAAAGTTGATGGAAAATTTTCTACCATTAAAAAAATAATAATAAAAAATAAAATAAATAAATAATATATAGGTTTTATTCTTGCCTCTATCTGTTTATAAACTTTCAGTGAATGTTGACAGTCAGAATGGAGTGGTTACTAGAACAAAAATATATGTTGGAAAGCCTGTAAGAATAACTAGTAAGATGGATATGGTCTTACTCAGGTTTCCTTTGACGGTATTATCTGCCTCAAAGTGAGTGAGGACTAACAATGATGTTCAGAAGCTGGTACACAGTCACCATCTTCAGTTTCCTGGAGACTAACTCATTTAGAGATCGAAGCAAGCAACAAACTGTGAGTGCAAACTTGCCCTTACTGTTGGTGGAAAGAGAGGGAGCAAAAGGGAGAGAGTTCTCTTTTGTTTGTTAAGTCTTTGGGTGTAGGCAAGTATCAGACTTCACTTAAGATAGAGGCATGGCTTGAAAGTTCAGCCATTTATAAACTCTCAGTCCTGGTTTATTACAAATGACCAGGCTCAGGAGAACGCTGTACAGGAGGGTGACAGAGATGCAGACACAGGCTATGCCTGCTTGGCCTGCCCTGTCCATGCATGGTGCTCCTGGAGTCCTCCAGGAGAGTCTGCAAAGCTCTCCATGTCACAGTGATGAACTGTTACACCTGGAACTGAAGTTTTGTAAATATTTTTGTGCATTGGGCAGCAAAGTGCAAAATATTGGTGAATGTAACTAACATGTACCACTGATTCACCCAGCTAGAAGCCATTTCTGTCATCCAGAATAACCAAATTGCTGTGGGCCTTGGCTGCTGCTCTTCATGTTGATGTTGGTACTTCTCACAGGCATTCAGAAGAAGACAGCACAGCACCATCACATCAGCCGAGCAACACAATTTCCCTTGTCATTAGAGGATGCCATTCACATTTTGGAGTCCAAATCCTAGTTCAGTTTACCTGAATGGACAGAATGTAAATTGGAATAGCAGACTTTACACCTCCACCCCCTCAATTCTTTCTTGTGCTTTACTACACAGTGCTGCAAAAGGTATATGGTGCCTTCCCAAAGATACAATGTAACACAGCTTCTGATTACTGCTGGACCAGCATCCAAGAGGTAGAGAAAGAAGCAGCTTTTCTGAACTATAACTAGAAACTAGTTCAGTTTTACACGTGGCAGAATGATCTGGTACAAAAATAGGTAGATAATGATATTTTGTAGCATAAGAAAGGAACTTAAAATCAATTACAGAAGCTAGGGATTTTCATTCTGTCAGCTGAAGTCAGAGATACCAAGACACACATTCAGATAGTGATTTAAGCTGCCTTGAAGGAGTCTTTGGTCAAAAGGAGTTGGGGTAGGTGGTAGACGGTGGAATCTTCCTTAAGTAGAAATTAGTAAAATAACGATTTGTTCATTTTCTTACCTGTTTTTCCTTAATTGTCTTCTTTGTCATGTGAAATTTACAACCCAGGTTGAATCAGAACACAGTAGTACATTGTTAATGGCTCACATAAATCAGGTAAATTAGCTACTTTTACCATTTTTCTTCTTGAAAGCTTTAAGATCAATTTATGCTGCCTCTCCAGCCAGAAGAAAAATGTCTGTGCCTTTGTGTGTTGATCCTGTGGAAGCTGTAGGAACTGTTGTATTAACCCAGATATTTCTTAACATACGATTTTCCTAAAACTGTCGTGTTCACCTGCTCCAGAGCTCTCTCACCCTACTTCCTCTTAGTGCCAAGATATGCTCAGAGCTATGCACTGGATATAAAAGACCTTTAAAACATCGCCATTCTTTAAATCCACTCTCTAAAGCAACACTGCAGAAAACTTTCAAATGTACCAAATGCTTCTTATTTCCTCCATTTTGGAGAGTTATCATTTCAGAAACATTAAAAAATAAATAAATCTGTTTTTCAGAGAGATGTTGACTGTGGACACCAAATTACTTTGTGATTAGTTTCTGGGTGATTTGACCATGATCATACAAAATAAATCCATATTTTGTTTCAGACTAGTGAATGTCCATGGTGAAACCAGGAATCAAATCCTGATGAGGGAATGGCAAGTAACTGCACCGAGCATCTTTTCTTTTTGACACCAAAATTAAACCATTCTACCGTTGTTAAAACAAATCCTTCTCTGCTTTTTGAGTCCAGTGGAGGGCTACCCAGATGATGGTAGCATCTCCTCCTTGGAGATCTTCAAAAGCCACCTGGACGTGGTCCTGGGCAGCCTCCTCTGGGTGTCCCTGCTTGAGCAGGGGTGGGACCAGATGGTCCCAGAGGTCCCTTCCTACCTTAACCATTCTGTGATTCTGTGATTTGCACTTGCAGAGATGGCCAAAAGGATTTGAATGACAAGGAGGAAATTTTAACAATGTATTAAATCAAGCCAGCTGAATCTTGACTTTCCCAGTGGAGACAGTCATGGTGTTTTGTGATATAACTGAAGAAGACTGAGTGCTGGCCACAGAGCTGATGTTCACAGTAAAGACCACTCAATAGTATTCACTGAAGCCAAGGAGAAAGAGCTCACACTGCGGAATCCTGCTGGCTCACTAATAGACTATCCCTCCCCACTATGAACTGCATGAATCACAAATGAACAACTTGAATGAATAATTAGGGTGGGAAACCTATGGAATTACTGCAGGAGCTTTAAATATATCATTCATAGAGAAAAAAAGAAAAAAAGAAAAAAAAAACCACAGACTCTGCAGGCCACCAAGGTTGATATTCAAATGAAATTCTTTCCTCAGTAGCATGAAGGCAATCATTCTCTGAAGATGAGAATTAGAAAGCAAAGCTATTGTACTCTTGTACTGCGTGCCATCCAGCAGAGGCAAAACTACCATTTGCTTCCTGTTCTGGTAGCAATTTATTGTGCTGGCACTCTCAGAAGGCTAGCTGATATTTCAGATGCTGAGTTTGATCCTTGACAGAGAGAAAAACAGTTAGGAAACACCAGCCATCTCCATCATGTACCACTGTTAAAGAGGACGCTATCTGGGGGCAATAGTAAGTCTGACATTATTTCAAAACTTCATTCAGTAAATACTCTCTTCTGATGTTCTTTTGTTTCTCATGAAAACATGGATCTTTATTTCAAAATTAGCAGAATAAAGGACATTGTCTTTGCCATATAATCAATTTCACAGGACAAAACTTCACTGTGAGTTAGTACTTTTGATCATTATGTTGTGATTATATTCATACTTTTACATTTTGGAACATGCTTGTGGTCATTTCTGTTGGGACTGGCAAAGACTTAATTATTAAATTTCCATGAATCTAAATTCCTTGTTTCATTCCACCTTCCAGCTTCATTTCTTCTGGATAATTTAATTCTTGTTCACACAAGCTAAAGTGGATGTTTAGGAGATCAGGAAGAACATATTCAAAGTTCCTTCTTCCCTGTGCCTTTATCCTTCTTCCATACACATGGTTCATCAGGAGAAGACACCTCTGCATCTGAAAGCTTCTCTGAAAAGTTTTTCTCTGCCTTGCTTCCATTCCCTCTCTTCCTTGACCTGGGACATCATCAAAGCTGGTACAGAGCAATTGACTGGTGTTTGTCTTGGGCGTTGAACAGGAAATGGACCACAGGACACTGGTTAATGCAAACAGCAGGAAAGAAATCATGTTTTTTAGCTCAGTTTATACCTTTTAAGAAACTCGGGTTCCTGCTATATTCATGAAGTCAACAGGAATTTCCAAAGAACAGTGATAAGCAGTTGTGGAGGCTTTTCTTTGGAAGGACTCTTAAGACTTGCACCAGACAAGGCATCTCTGATCTGCCACCACAGGAAAATACTTCTCATCTTACAAAACCCTGGAAAAATATTTTTCACTGGGGATGGTTTAGAGAGAAGCAATATTTTCTTTGTGTGAGATATTTTGAAAGGAGTTTCTGCTCTGAACTAGATTGTTTATAAAGAATGTAAAAATATATGGAAAGAAGGGTGCTTCTATTAAAAATGGGAAATGTCAAAACTTAAAATGTTGACATTTTCAATACAAATTAAAGTATTCCATTTGCAGAAAGAAAATCAATTTGAACTTGACAAATGGATGGTGTGTTCCTGTGACTTACTCATTGTTTAAATGTTGGCTCCAAATTATCCTTTTTTGCATTCCTCATCAGATTTTTTTTTTTTTTAATCATCAAAATTTGGATTTGTTCAGAGAAATTATTCTCCATGTTTTCTGATGGGAACTGTCCTGCGTCAATATCTTCAAGAAACCTTGACCACAGCACATGATACATGCTTTGTGTGCACATGCACACCTCCACACAGATGCATCCCATTCTTTTCTGGAGAACTCATAGAAAATCTCTGATTTTTAGAAAAAAAAAAAAAAAAAAAAAAAAAAACGGCTTTAACTTCCATTGTGTCAGGTTCCCAGCGGGGTCTTTCCACCTCACTACAGCCAAATTGCTGCTTGCACTAAGCTTTGCTGCTCTGTGGTATGTAGGCACTTGCAAAGTTAATTCTGGCTACTGAGATATTACCACAGCCCCGGTTTAAGTGTGGGAAATATAACTGGAATTGGAAATGCTTCTATAACCACAGTGAACTCCTGAAGTGTGCCTACTGTTTCTGTAAATTACATCTGCCTGTGAGAAGTAACACTATATGCTTTGGGATTTGTTTCATTTGGCCTGTTGTTTGCGTAAGGCTAATACCATAAGCAAGATAAAATCTAAGTAACTGTAAAGTTCGACTTTGAAATAAAAAGCAAAGGGGAAAAACATTTCTTTCTTTCTCTCGGTCTCCAGGTGCAGGGTTATTGCAATCAAGATAATTATTTTCCCACCTTCTTGATTGTTATTTGGAAAAAGCCAGCAAGCACAGAAAAAGACATATGTTCTCTTCTGCTCTCACAAAACAATTTAAAAATAAATAAGTAAGTAAATAAAAGGACAGAAGAAAGAAAACCTTTTTCCTCTAAACCCAAAAGCCACAAGAAGTATCTTGGATTCAGATTTGCCGTTAGTGTTTTTGAAGATTTTGTCACTTTAAGTTCCATTCACATTCTTCAGCATTTAGTTTTCCTCCAGTTACACAATCTACCCTTTTGCCATTAGCATGATGGGAGTATTTTGCAGACATCAGTCTTTATCCTGAGTCACAGCAGTGCTAAAACATCTTGACTGTGGCATTGGATGCAGAGCACAGAGTGATTTGATTAGGTTCCCTTTTGAAAATCTGATATGGGCAACTTTTTTATACTATCTTAAAATGTGAAAACAAAATGAAAGCCTGAAATTAATAGGTTATGGAGAACTGCATCAGCTCATGAGAGAGAGGTTAGCACTGCAGTGTGCTGTATTTAGCATAAGGGCATGCTGACCACATACAGCAGGGGTAATGGTTATTTTCAGGCTGGTATTTATCAACGAGGTTCACAGTGTTTAGGTACAATAGTTTATAATACGTCAAAGGCTTAAGTTAGGTGAATGGATTAGCAAACCTGGAAACAGGTGACAATAGCCTAGAGTCCTTCAGCAAGATGACAAAAATGCTCAGTGCCTGTGTGTTTTCCTCTTTCGGAGTGTCTGGCTGTGCTCCCTGCTAGGGTCAGCTCCGCATGTCTCACAGGCATATCCCAGGGGGTGAGAGGAATATGTTGCTTTGTTCACACACAGCATCTGAGCAGAAAGTGGTAGAGGTTTGTCAAGAGCCATGGGAAGGCAGACACCCTAGAGGAGATCATATTGATTATCGTCAACATGGTCCCAAGCGTACATTGTGCTACTCACCGCTGAACAGAGACCACGTTGTGAAGCCAATAGGAAGAAAAAATCTCTCTCAGACCCACAGAAATCTTTCAGTGCTGTGATGCATGTATGATGGGTCTTGGAGGGATGGGTGTAGCATGAAAAGTAAAGTATCCTTAGCAAAACAAAACTAACCTAAGTTCTACTCAGATAGACTTCCATAGGTCAATTCAGCAAGAGGGAGCACGCCAAAGGCCACCGATGTAGTATATCTCTTTATACAAGACAACTGCAAAATTTGTAGTTTATGGACATAGCTTTGGCACAAATACAAGATGGATCCCATGAAGTATGTCCCTTGTCATTGCTAGGGACCTAAGAATGATTAGTAAAGACTATTCATTCCTGCTTTATACCACTTACATTTCTAGACCAAAGCCATCTTTCTAGGGAACATGCTGCTAAAGACATTGATTGATTCAAGTTTTAGCACTCAGCCTCCTGACATGATAAACAAGGTTCATCAGCTTGAAAAATCTTTTCAGGAAAAACAAAACACTCAGCTTATAAATTCCTTAATAACTGGAGCCTCACATCTGATAACAGACCTCACAGAACCTTAAAATCACAGAAGAATGTAGGCTGGAAAGTAAGTCATCTGGTCCAGCCCTTCCATTAGGCAGAGATAACTGATGTAGGCCAAGTTGTCTCGGGGTGTTGGTAGACAAGGTCTGAGTATCTCCAAGGAGGGGGAAACTCACAGCCCCTCAAGGCAACCTGTGCCAGTGCTTTACTACTATTGCTGAAAAAAAAAAAAAAGAAAGAAAAAAAAAAAAGAAAGTCTCTGAGTTTTCATAGACAGCACCTCCACAAAGAGTCTGGCTTCTGTGCATCCTCTGACTGGGGAGACACCAGTTGATCGGGGAGCTGTAGACACCAGTAAGATTCCCCTGAGCCTTATTGTCTCCATTCTGAACAGATCCAGCTCCCTCTGCCTCCCCTTGTATGTCAGATGCTCCAGTCTCTCCACCATCTTCATGGCCCCTCACTACACGTGCTCCAGTATGTCCATGTCTGTCTTGTACCGGGGAGCCCAGCACTGGTGTGTCTCACTAGGGCTGAGCAGAGGGGAAGGATCACCTTCCTTGACCTGCTGACAATGCTCTTGCTGATACAGCTCAGCACACGGCTGCTGCCGGGTACATTGCTGACTCCTGTTCAGGTTGTGGTCCATCAGGATCCTCAGGTGCTTCTCTGCAAAGCTGCTTCCCAGCTGCTGAGCCCCAGTGTGTCCAGGTGCTCAGTGTTATTCCTTCCTAGGGAAATTTCCCCTTTCTGAATTATATAAGGCTCCTGTCAAACCATTTCTCCGCACTATCCAGGTCCCTCTGAACGGCAGACCGGCCCTGTACCCTATTGACTGTTCTTTCCAGACAGGCAAATCACGTTTACACACATTCCCAGTTCTCACAAGAAAAAATAAAAATAAAAAATCACAACCTGCAACCAGATCCTGAGGTGAAAAATAATAATAATAATAAAAAATACCAACACACATCTCCCACACTTGTGCATCACCTGAAAAGACATTCCTTGAAGAACAGTCTCTGTATGAGAGGGGCACATCCAGAAGTTACTCAGAATATATGATGCTTTGAATGTGATGTCATCACCTGAAGACCTCACAAGACCTTCAGTTGTCACTACTAGCAAAATAGAGAAGACTTGCTGTAGCAGCACTAATTGCTGAACACTGGCTTTGCCACTTTTATTCTCCGGCCTCCTGAGAGGCATTTAGGCTGGAACTGGGAGCAGCCAACACCTGCCTGTGGACCCTGAGCCCACAGACTACTGACAGCTGATGTTTTTCAGGAGGTTGGTGGAAAGATCCTATTGCAAGCTGTGATGAAAAAGTGAACAACCGAGCACTATGTCTATACATCCAAAAGAGCAGTACTTTGTGAATACTGACCTCTCTCCTTGCACATCTCTTTTCCTAAGGTATATCTGAGCAAATTCACTTTCCTGACAAACTGCTATCAGCCACTCAGCATTAAAAGTGGTAGCTTTTAGGTGACAATCAGCATATTTTTTCCAAATGAATTGAACAATCAAGATAATATAAAAGGAATTCATTTTTACTTAAAGTACATTTGCACGCAAAGTGGGGGGTAGGCATTAGAAATATTGAAGAGCATGAAGGTTAACAATACCCAATTTTGCACTGCTAGCAGAATATTTGTACTGTGGGGAAAAATGAACATTTTTCAGCATAGCCATATTGTGATTGTGGTTCAATGGAACCAGGAAAGCCATGGAGCTGGGAGATAATGCTGGTTTAATCTGTGACTAGCAGAGACTGAATTCCATTGAGAGTAAAGGCAGGAAAATGCTAATGTAATTAATTTCTTTGCAACAATACAGTCCAAGTGAAATAGCATATCTTTATTTCCTGTAGTAGCTTTTTTTGTACAACAGCTAATAATATAGAAAAGCAAAGTATTTGGATGTCAGTAATATGCAGATTTTATTTTATAGCACAACAGAAACCCCTGCATAATGTAGTGACCTCTTTTCTATGTGCTATACTTCTGAAGCTAAGGTCTGACCCCCTAAAAACATGGTTTGCTTGTCCACTGAAACTTAAACACTGACTTGGATAAGGTCTGTTATAATTCTGTGACACTTGATGGTGTGCCCATTTCCTACAGAAGACAGAGATTTATAGAAAGAATATATATTGTAACAAGCAGTAGCCCTACATTAATTACTTTAATTAATTTTAAATTAATTGTCAATCATTTCTGTATAGTGTAGAGGTCATAAAAGAGAGATCTGATTAGCTATTATGATTTGCTGCATAGCACAGGCTATGTTCACAACCTAAGGCTGACTACACACTACTTAAGGCTGACTACACACTACTTACCAAAACTAAAACTGTCCTCAATTTCTACTTTTGGGGCTCAAATTATATTAAGAAACAGACTTTGTAGGACTAATTAGGAAAAAAAAAAAAAAAAAGAATATCAGGATACTGAATTAACAGAATTTGGTAATTAGTTGAGGTTAAGTGCTCCATGGAAATAATTTGGTAGCAGCTGAGTAGTGCTGAAGCCTCCAGGAACACCCGGCTTGATGTTTCACCACCACCTTTCAGACCTTCTGAAATTTTCAGTTTTTTTTTTCAGCTGAGTGGGGCAGTCCCCTGAAGCCCTGCCAGCAGTGGCACTAGCAATATGCAGGTTTATTTCAGGCATAGCCTCCAGCAATGGCAACATTTCAAGCTCCCATGCAGCCGTCTAAGTGAACCAGGAATCCTAGCCATAATTTCAACAACATGTGAAGCCAAAGTAAAATCAGTTGGACTTCGGTGTCCACAATTTTTTATGTTTATAGTTTTGAGCAAACAAGATGAATGCAGATGGGAATGTGAACAGACCGATATAAATCATTTACATTTGAAAACATCCTTACAGAAAAAAAAAAAAAAAAAAAAAAAGCATTGATATTCTATCTTGGTGAGATCTTCATGAAAACAAACAGCATAAGTCACCTGTAGGACTGCTGGGCTTGCAAGAAAACATTAACTGACTTTTATAGTAGAGTACAGTTTTCTGATACTAATAAGTTAACTGCAATCTGTTGGTGTAGAAGGATTCTTCACTTAACAAATGTAAGTATATACAGCCACTTACATTTTTTCTTCCAACACAGGGAGAACAATGTTATAGTGCACATCAAAGACTCATTTGCATGTACTGCCTCATTATTTTGCACCTGCTGAGGTCTCCAACATTTTGCTTACTGTATCAAATAAAGATTCAGACCTTGAAAAGGCTTATACTTGTTATGTAAAAAGAAATATCCTCAGGCATGCATCTTTTTGAAATAAAGTGAGAAGTGAACATCATGATCTTTCTTGGATAAAGGCAGATGAAGGTCTTAGTTAAATTTTCAAACTGTCAATAACAAGAAACTTTTGGGAAAAAAAAAATCTTTTGTTTAAAGGATTACATGACATAGATTAAGTCACGAAATATCACATTCTCTCTCACTCATTGGAAACTGCTTCTAAATCTCAAAAAAAAGCTTTGGTCAAAAATTATTAATATACCACTTCACTGGTAATTAACCTTCAAATGACGAATCTACATTAGTCTGTCTTGTAAGAGTGGGTGAATCAGAAAAGCTAAAACCTCTCTCCTGTACTGCACTTATTTATGTAATTCCTCCTATGTCATACAGTTTAATGGGGTCGGTCTGGTCCTGGTTCCTTCTGGATCAATGCTAAGGGCTAAATAATGCAACCAACTGATTTACATGTGGTTATTGGGCAGACTAAAGTGGTGACAAAGCAGAAGCATGAGGGCTGGACAAGGGAAAGACCACATTTAGCAATGTAGGAAACATCTGAACAAATATAGTTTGAGGGCAGCCAAGGAGTTCTTGATTTTTGCTTGGCACTATGTGAGATAATAATCACAAAGTTGGGCTGTTTCCCAAAAGAGGGGTGGGTTGTGCCAGGGCTGAATGTGGCAGAGCCACCAAAGAGGACTGAGGCTGTAGCTTGCAAGGTCAGGAACTGGGGTGGGGGGTTTGACTACTGCTGGGGTTTGACAGGAAGAAAAGGGAGTGGAGAGGGCACTGTTGGACTACCTGCCCTGGAAAACACTGCCCAGGCAAGGACCCAGCAGAGACCCTCACATGGACAATACTGTATATATTGTGTTAACAACGCAAGGTTTTGGGGAGGTTGCAGGGTTGGCCTCTGTGAGCAGAGCTCAGCAAATGCTCTGTGTCAGATCAGAGCCAGCTCCAGACGGCTCCAAAAGGGACCTGCCACAGCCCACGGCGGAGCAGATCTCCACGCTGCAACCCGTGGAGGAGCCCCCGGTGGAGCAGGTGGATGTGGCCTGGAGGAGGCTGCGGCCCATGGAGAGCCCCCGCAGGAGCAGGCCCCGGGCCGGAGCTGCAGCCCGTGGAGAGGAGCCCACGCAGGAGCAGGGGGTCTGGGGGGAGCTGCCGCCCGTGGGGGACCCGTGCTGGAGCAGTTTGCTCCTGGGGGATGGACCCCGTGGTACGGAGCCGTGTGGGAGCAGTTCTGGAAGAGCTGCGGCCTGTGGGCAGCCCCCCAGGCTCAGTTCGGGAAGGACGGCATCCCGTGGGAGGGACCCCACGGGGAGCAGGGGCAGAGAGGGACCGTGAAGGAGCGGCGGTGAGGAAGCTCCATGGACTGACCACAGCCCCCATTCCCCGTTCCGCTGGGGTGCTCAGGGGAGGACATAGAAGAGGGTGGATAGGGGGGAAGGTGTTTTTAGTTTGCTTTTAGTTCTCACTGCTCTAGTCTGGTAGCAGTAGGCAGTAAATTTTATTCTTCTCCCTACATTGAGTCTGTTTTGCCTGTAACAATAATTGTTAAGTGATCTCCTTGTCCTTTTCTCAACCGTAGAGCTTGAGTCATTTTTCATTGTATTTTCTCCCCCTGTTACTTTGAGGAGGGGGAGTGAGAGAGTGGTATGGTGAAGCTTAGCTGCCCATCAGGGTGAAACTACCACACTGTATTTCTAGGAATGATGTCCTCAGGAATGTGATCCTTGGAGAAAACTCACTGAGTTGTGTTTCTTCTCCCTTTCCTTTACCTTTTTACTTGTTCTTCCTCTGACCAGTCTCTTCCCCTCAGAAAAATGTTCACTTCCCCACAAAACCGTTTTAAAAACAAATGGCAAGTCTGTACAGAATAGAGGCCACAGACATGCTTCTCCAACGCATTTAACCCTTTGGAGAAAAGGCAGGAGGTGCTTTCTTCCCACACAAAGCTTTTACTGAATTGATGCTTTTAATACGTGTCTGAACCAAAACGCTGCAAGGGTTATTGAATCTTTTGAGATAAAAGCCAATATTAAATTATAAGGGAGAACATTTACCCACTCAAAAATGATGACTCCAAATGTATTTAGATGATCGTGGTATTTATTTACCAAAGTTTGAATTTTGGCAGTGGCATTTGACATTTACATAATTTCTTATATGATAAAATTACTTCACTGTTCTATTTTTTCCTTAATATAGACCAATACTGCAAGACTGATGTCGACATTAGACCTGAATCCATATGGTCTATAAGATAAGTAAGTGTTTTGAGTAAAAAGTAAGCATTTAAAAAAAAAAAAAAAGTCACGGAGTTATATTCCAAAGCTTCCAGATAGAAACAAGAATCTGCAGCTTCTCCATTTAATGTAACACCATGCAGGAGGTAGGATTACAGCCTGTCTGTGTTATCTTGCAGCCTGCATAATTTATAATTCTATAACTGTAGGGGAAAAAAACAGGGCTTGAATATTGTCACAGAGTAGTCTACAGGCTAAGACGGTGGATGCATTAGCAAGGGGCAGCCCTAAGTGGTAGCACACAGAGAGTATGACCTTCCCGTACAGACGGACCCCGTTCGAAGAGCCAGGTGGTTCTCCCTTGACACAACTTTCTGCTCCACTGCTTTTCTCAGTAGTTTATCCCTTTTAGCAGTGTTCTGCCCCATTCCTCCTGTTGATGACCCATAGCCCAAGCTGCCAGCTGTTTGGAAACCTCAGCTAAGTGACCATTGGGAATACAGGTCAGCTGTGAAGTACATACTCATGCCAGGATCTCTTTCAGATACAGTGTATGTGCTTTGGCTGAACAGCACAGCACTTAGGACACTCCTGTCCACTAGTAAGAAGCCTTTAGTTGTGGCTGTGCGGGATGAATTCTTACTGCTGATGACTCCTGGGCAACCTCTTCACCATCCCATGGCAAACATCACTAGGTAATCCTTGGGACAAAACATGACCTTACACGTGCTGGGTCTATACACGCGCTGCTCATTTGCTCAGTTTTACATCATGTAGGTCAGGCTTAAAGCTCATCCATACTATATTTAAGAAGAGCCCAGGAATGATTCCTGGTGAATGCTCAGTGCAGACCAGATACCCTGATGATCTGGGCTGTGCTAATGTTTTATCTTCTTCAGGCAGAGCCCTTGAGATCTTCTAAGCCTGCCCTGGAGCACAGGAAAGCAGGAAAGAGATAGTCCAGGCTTGAGAAGAGGTTCAGAGCCACATTTAAATGACAACGTAAGGATTGACAGGGATGCAGATGGCTCCTTCTGTATTGTCACTGTGATTTGCTTCCAGGGTCTGCTTTTGGGGCCTAGTAGCATGTGGTGGTTTGTGTCCACACTGCCATTGAAGACAGACTATCGGCACCATTTTGCAGCGCATCTGGAAGGTGCTCTGCATGTGTTGCTGTCCTGATTTCAGCTGGGATAGAGTTAATTTTCTTCCTAGTAGCTGGTATGGTGCTGTGTTTTGGATTTAGGATGATAGTAATGCTGATAACACACCAATGTTTTAGTTATTTCCGAGTGATGCTCACACAGAGCCAAGGACATTTCGGCTCCTCGTGCTGCCCTGCCAGCGAGGTACCTGGGGGTGCACAAGGAGCTGGGAGGGGACACAGTCAGGACAACGGACCCAGACTTACCAAAGGGATGTCCCATACCATGTGGTCCCATACCATGTGTCCCATACCGTCGTGCTGAATGATAAAACTGGGCCGGGGGAGGATTGGCCGGAGCGGGTGCTACTGCGGGGGTCTGGCTGGGTATTGGTCAACAGGTGGTGAGCAATTGCATTGTACATCATTTGTTTTATATATTCTTTTATCATTATTATTATTTTCCTTTGTTTTTCTGTCGTATAAACTGTCTTTATCTCAACCCACAAGCTTTAATCCTTTTTTTCTTCTGATTCTCTCCCCCATCCCACTGGGGGTGGGAGGCAGTGAGTGAACAGCTGAGTGGTGTTCAGCTGCCCGCCCTTCCCCTCATCAACAACAACTCAGGACATGTTTCATCCCTTTTGAGGCTTCTCTTTGAGTCACAGACAAGTTGTCACTACAGATGTTTTAGAGGCTCATATTGCTTTATGAAACGGTGAGAGGACTGACTTGGTGGCAACTTGCCATGTTTATTACCCCTACAAAATAATACTGCTGGTGAAATACTGACACTGCATGAGCACAAAAAGATTGGTTTCCTGGGATAGTCTCGAAGGACCAGTCTAAGCCAAAAATACCAGGACGTGATACAGTCCCACCCCTGTTGCCAAGGTACAGCAATCTCTATACCAGTCCAACAATCAAACCACATACAGCTTTTACCTACCTTTCTTCCATCCTCAGATAAAATTTTGGGGTAATATAACATGCAGACCATGGTCAACAGAATCCTGGAATGAGAAGAGGAGCAGTCCAAACTGCCAGAGAAAACATAGCCAATGGCTGCAACACCAATACAAATTTCGCACCAAATAAAATAATTCATTTTCATATTCTGGAATATCTTTTTGAACAGGAACTGTGATAGGACTGTTGATGATCTACATAGGAATGTTTCAAGCATGGTCTGGAGGTTTTCTGGTTTCTGCCTTGCTGCTCAGTCCAAACCAGCTCTCACATGAAGTACACTGAGCCATGCCCCCAGCCAGTGGCTAAGTAGGAATAGATCATTTATTATAAAACAGGAAATATGGGTTCCACCAAGATTCTCACAGAGCATGGACAGTAATAGATCCCCTCTGCTTCCCCTTTCCTTAGCTGAAGCTTTAACCTAAGGCTAAACGAGTCTGCAAAATTACTTCTGGAGGAATTTAATTTCCCTGTTCAGTAGTTTTACTTGTATTAATTAACAGCAAATTCTCAGTCACATATTTGGCTGGGAGAAAATACCTTAGCATACAAACCTTTCTGAATAAAATATCCTTTCTGCTCTGAGTAAGTTCCTTCTCCAAGAACTCCAGTTAAATTTTCTAGCTATGAACATTTAATGAGCCCATCCCATTAACATTTAGGCATCAGTCAAAAAACAAAATCTAGAACAAATTCTATTTATTTTACCTCATTCCAACTTTGCTTAGATCCGTATATGTTCCAAGAAAGCCTGATCAGCCCTTTCTGAAACTTGACTGTATGGGGAAACTTTTTAATTGGGTTCTTTATTCCTTGCCTTAAACTGATACTTTCAAATTGCATTTTGTTTTCTGATTGCAAAACATGGCAATGTCATGAGCCACCTACAACAAATGCTCTTCCTCCTGGGCAGTTTAGAGTGTACGGACAGGACAAGAGAGGATCTTGCAGGGAATTCAGATCTGGAAGAGAAGTCAGTGCAAATTCTGATAAATCCCATCTTTATATATTCATTTCTAGCTGTTCCGTTCATGAGGAATCGTATTTCATGAGAAAGAGTCGGACATTTTGATATTCTCTATAGTCAAACATTGTAATATCCCAGGCAGAACAAGTCAGGCTATTTTATTTATTTATTTATTTATTTATTTTTTTCTAGACAAATATTTTTTACTAAAACTGACAGTGGAGAGTACATTTGTACAATTCAACCACAAATTGAAAGGACACCATTTTGTATTGTGCAGATTGTGGTCGTGCTCAGATTCCATTGATTTACAAATTCTGCCAAACAGTTATTACCATAATCTCCACATGGTTGGTGAACTTTTATTATGGCAGCATGTTTAACTTGTAGAAGGGCTGCCCTCATAGTTAAATGACTGGGGGGCCTGCTGTGGACATCTCTCTTACTGTGAATGCCTTTCTTCCTTCTAAGACTACACTGTCAGAGTCTTTGAGTATTTATTATCTAATAAGCGAGTTATTGTCGTAAAATATCATGGAAACTAGTGATTGAAGAAAGCTAAATCTGTTTAACATATAATAAAGAGTACTGCAAAAATAACTTAATAATTATGAATTGACAGAAGGGATAATGTACCTTATATCCATTCCCCAGTAGACAGTGATCACAAAGGTTATCAGATTGAAATTCTCTTGTGTGTATAACACGCCAAGCCTGCAGTGGTCTCTGAGACAAGTACAGCTGAATAATCCAAGCTGACATCTGTCTGGGTGCACTATCACAACTCGTCCCTTAAATTCCTAGATGCTGGTCTAAGATGTTTATTCACATCCTTGAGCACTGAATGAACAATTCCCTCCCACGACAGGTGTCCATTAGCAAAACAGCATGCCTCATTTGGCCTTAAGCACGAGTGACAGCTAATAAAAGCATATGAGCACGTGTTATGCATATATGCCACAAGGCATAATCCTCTTTGCTCCATGCAGAAATATTTCCTATTGCCCCAATTATTGTGAGTGCTGGGAAGTATTTCAGCATGGACAGTTATGTCCATAACATCTGTGTCCAGGCTGGGAACAAGCAAATATTGCAGAGTACTCTTCACAAACACCCATTCAGAGGTTATGCAGTTCCTGCTGTCTATTGACAATACGAGCCATGTGAAGACAACTCACCAACACATGTTGCTTTCCTGCCAGCTGTCGCAGTATCTGCTGCTGGTCCCTGGCAGAGAGCTGGGACTGACAAACAGCACAAAGGCTGGTGCCCTTCTTGGTGCAAAGCTATAGTCCAGGAAGCTCTTTCTGGGATACTTCCTGGAGCAAATCTCAATTGGAGCATCTACCTAGTAATCCACCAGGTAGACTTCAGCATTTGTGTCCAATTTCTTTCCCAATGCCATAAGAAGAAATGTGCAAACTCCTTTTAATATGCTCCCTGATAGGAAAGATACATTTGGTTTTAAATCTTTTATATGACACTATGTTTCACCAAGTAGAGTATAAAAATTTAAATTACTTGAGAGGAGGAGAGAAGACATGCAAGCGCTATGAAGCCTACTGAGAGCTTGCACAAACGTGACTCTGCAGTAAACTTTTCACTTAGGCAGATGCTTTCTGTCTCCTGAAGAAGAGCTCTTCTAGCTCCGAAAGGCTCCAGCAGTGGACATTGATTTCAGCTGCATCTCTGTGCTATACCGAACTGTGATGAATGTGTCAAAGCTGATATCCCAATTGCATCTCAAAGCACGCTGCCTCAAAGAAGCACCTGCAGAGCTCCTGCTTGATGGGTTTTCCCTTACAAAGCAAGGAACAGTGTTTATCCAAAGCAATACAGTATTTCCTTCCCAGCTGGCCAAATTAACAAGCCTGTGGGAGTGTCCATCTCAGAGACTTTGACAGCAAAGAATAACTGCTGCTCTAAACTCAGTAAGAACAGAAAAGCATAAGAAAATGTCCTTCATATCAAGAAGTTGGTTTCTGCATCTGACAGCCCAAGTTAACAGCCTTTCTTACCCAGCTGTCAGATTTTGTCCAAACATGCCCTCAGAATTACAAGAAACTCCATTTAACCAGTCATAAACACTCCTCAGCATTGATATCCTATAAGCTCCCCATAGAAGAATGAATACAGAAAATAAAATAATGGTCATGCCTATGCAGCACTGATTCTGATCAATATTGTTTCACAGCTTCATCATGCAACACTATTTCACATTGCTCTTTAGCTCTCTGTACATGCAGATCATCATTGTCTTCTGGGTTTGCATACTGAGCTTAGTAAAATGGTAAATTAACTCACAAAGTCTTGCCAGGTTGGGTGGCTGGTGGAGACACAAAGAGGGAGCTGAGGACCGGCTCCTCCAGCAGGCCTGGACAAGAAGGTAAAGGTCAGTGTTTCACAGTACCGTGCCTATGAGCATTTTGCAGACCTTATTCTTTTTGCAATCTCGGCTCCTCATCATCTTGTGTGCTTCTAATTCCTCTCCTCATCCTTCACCGCCATTTTGTTTTCCTGATCCTTGGCTTAGCTTCCAGACATGTTTCTGCCCTGCTGTTTGGATCGCGGCCTATCTTGATTCCCTGATCTCAGTCTACAACTTCTGCCTTGGACTCTAAACTGTGGCTTAATCCCAGCACCAAGCTACGCCAGTCCAGGGCATTACAGGAGGGCTTCTTCCCTACCGGGATTTCTGGCTACACACAGTAACAGTTCATACTTCACCCCCATGGGAGGTGGACAGGAATAACACATGCAATTAACCTTTCTGCTGCAGAGGCTATCTGGTTATTGTGCTGTGCCTGCACAGCATGGAGGTGAATTGGTGAAATTCCTTACTGCAAAGACTTCAAACTGGATTGCAGGATCAAAAAGGTCATAAGAGTTTTCAAAAATGAGAGTAGCTTTGTTGCTCAGCTTGTAGAATCTTTTGTATTACCATGTTTGGAGACACACTAGGGCAGAAATGATAGAGAAAGGGAGGTAAAGGAACAGACCGTGCCAATGCAGCACAGTCCATACAGTAGCATGCTCTGTGTCAACAAAACTGCTATAACAGAAATCATGGCTCTCGCTGGAATCAACAGCAAACCTCCATCTGACTGCTGTTGGCCAGAGGTTTTAGACTAGCAGCATTATCTTTTGAAGATACTTAGAAGATATTAGATATTTAGCAATATTTAATTTAGCAAAATGCATACAGCAAGGCATATCACAAAAAAAATATGCCACCCCAGGCCCATTCCTGGACAGGATAAATTTAATAAGAAACTTTACAAGGGAAAGATAATAAAATGGGGGACGGAGAAGTCATTCACGCTCAGTAGAAGCAGAAGGGGAAAAGCTGAAAGGAGACATGCGAGTGAGCATTCGCAGAGAGACCAGGACTAGCCATTAGCCCGGGAGCAGAGGCAGCAGTGGTCGTGGTGTCAACAGGAAGGCCACTGAAGAAGAAGATGAAGCACCAAGAGATGCTGTCTGGAATCTCCTCCATGAGCAGCCAAAACATGCCGGGAGGGCGTGTGGTGGTGCCTGGGCAGAGTGTGCGTGGCCTGAGGAGCTGCTGGCTCTGATCTGCCCCGCTCCTCACCAGCACAGAGGGCTGAGCTGAGACGAGAGCACAGTGCACGAAAATTACAAAGCAGGCTCCCTCTTTCTGAGAGAACATGCAGATATCTGCAGATGTCCTTTCCCTGAAAACGAGGCACAAACCAGGACAGAAGTGTGTTTGTTTGGAGCACAGAAAATATAACTACCAGCGCTGCAATTTGGAAAGCTTTCAAAACCATTCTTGTAGCTGGAGGCAGATGCCACAAGCCACAGAGTTTAATAAAACAGTCCTGACCCAAGGTTTACAGCACTAAACTGCACACTTGAGGCCAGATTAGTAAAAACAGATGGGAAAAATATAAAGCTGCACAGACTAATTGGGCGCCCTGTTGGTGGACACTTCCTGTAATCAGGGGAGTTTTGAATGACATATGTTTATCTTTTCCCCCTCCTTGGGATACTATTTCATTATACACAGTAATGAGGCACCTGGCCCTATGATTGCTGGGCTAAAAATCCTTATGAGGATTTTCACCTGCTGTGCACAAGCTTTTCTATTGGTAAAACATAGATGTTCTACCCTTACCACTCCCTGGGGCTCGACAGAGGAGCAGCTGTCTGGAAATCACCGTGATTAGAGTTATTAGCATTTGGGAGGCATCTCTGCCTTGGTGGAGAAAGGCAGTTGGAGGTCACTTTTTAGTCGGGGAGGAAAGGTAGTATGGGAAAAGGATAAAAGGATGTGGAAATAACTTCAGACACATAACAGACCATCTGGACAGAGGCACAGTGGCGGTGAGCAATGGGGTTCACAAGATTTCAGCTCTCGTTTTGGAAGTGAGAATCCAGCCCGGTGTCCCATGGGCCATTGGGTGACCCATCACTGCTCAAGGCAACCACAGCACCAAGCCAGATGCCCACAAAAATCAAAATGCAAATGGCAGAGCTCTTCCTCTAAGGAGGCTGGGGTCACTGATGCATTGGGGTGGAGATTTTTAGTCTTGTAATGGTTCCTTTGTGTTCATAGCACCAGGCAAGGGACTCTTTGGTGGACATTTTCACATCTGAGTTGTCCTTTTGACTGCCTCAATTTCTGATGCCTTAAAGGGCTTTTCTCTTTTCCTGCAGCACAATCTCTACCTCAGCACAGACCTGATGGCCTGGTGCAGCTGGAAGTACAAGGTGAGTGCATTTACAACCCTGTCCAGTTCTTCTACCTTTAGTACCTTTAGTTCATTACACCTGGTGGACACAAGCTCGTGTCACCTGCACTGGGATGTCTGTCACAGCAGGGGGAGGGCAGGTCCTTATTGTCATCCACCCCAAACGCTGCTGGGATTGCAGGTATGGGGCTTGGGAGAGGAGCTCTCTCCAGCCACAGACGCTAAACAAAGCTCTACGCGAGCTGAGTTATTGAAGACAGGCACTGAGTAATCACGTTCCTACCTGTATAAACTGGAATCAAAAGTGAGTTATTCAGTCAGCGGAAATAAATGGATTTTTCCAGCTGGTGTGGCTGACGTGTACTGTGTATATCACATTTATATATCTTCCTTCCTCCAACCAGCTCCCCTTTCAATAATCAAGCTCTATAGCTATAACAATTCTACTGACTGGAAAGAAATGTGTGTTCACAACATGCACCAAGAGATAAATCCTGATACAGCACTGGGAACACATTCCGTGCATTACATGTGCCAAAAGAGTAGGATTTATTCGGGTCATTTATGCTCCACTGGAGTGGAAAAAGGAAAAAAAGAAAAAAATAGGCCTTGCTATAATGAATCGGACTCCTTGAGTCCTGCAGAGAATAATCCCTATGCATTGGCTAAGAGGGATTGTCATCCATCTAGGCAGCAAGGTCTGGCTTTGTAGGACAGGTCTATTCGGACTCACAGCCATGTATATACGGGCCCTGCATTGCTCATCCCTGCAGCAGCCTCCCAACCAACCAGGCCCGGTCCCCTCCCATGATTTCTGGGTGCACAGGAGCACCCCCTGCAGCCTGTCATGCCCTGCCCAACATGGAAACCTCTGCCCTTTCTGGACAGGCTGCTCTGAGTGAGTTCAATTTTGCCCAAGTTATTGTTCTTCCTGAAAAAATTTCCCAGCAACTCCAGTGTGACCACCTTCCCTTTTGTGCAGCCACAGAGACACAAAGGTCTTGTGATCTAAGAAGAGCAACAGGGAGAGGAAAGGGCAGAGGAAGGGGAGCACAGCAGGCCAGAGCTACAGCGGAGACCAGAGATGGCTTCAAAGGCGCTGAGCCATCATCAGCCCCTCCTACAACGGAAGAGAGACTAAATTATAAACTCCTGGGAGTTGCTGGCTCCTCCTCTGTTTATCCCTAGTGCTGTGAGCTCTCAAAGCAGAAAACACTCCTTCCTTGGTGATACGGGAACAGATAGCACATCACAGCTAGTGCTACAGCTAGAGTAACCCGATATACTTTGTGCAGGCAGCTGGCTGGTATTTCACAGCTGTTCTAAATAAACAGTGTGTCTATCTATGCCCTTAGGCAAAAGTGTGCTTTGTTTCTTCATAGCACTTATAATTTATTGGCACTGGAAAGGGAAGGTTGAGGGAGAAGAATAGAGCAGGGAAAAAAAGGCCACGGTTGTGTGTTTGTGCTTCACCCCCAAACAGAATAAATAAATCCACCAGGCACACCAAAAGAAGGAGCAGCAAGCTCACCACAACTCCAATGGGAATAGCATCAAGGGTGCTTGTAACCCTTGCTAGGTTGTGACTCCCCAGGAAACATTGAACGAGGCCAAAACAGCAACAAATTCAGATGGAATGCAAGAAATGCAGGTGGGGAACTGTGTTCATGGAGAAGGTATATAAACCAACCAGGTCTGTAGTGTTTGAAAGGAAAAAAATAGATTTCTGGATTGTTGTCAATGTAGTAATGTACATACATATCCAAAAGGATGCAGTCTTTAGCCTTTCATTGAACAGACATTTTACGTACACTGAAGTGTGGAGTTTTCCTCTTTTTGCGTAAGAAACTGCAGACTTTCAGGACCATTCATTTCAAAGAAATTCAAGCTACGTAAGAAGTCATCAATTATGTATTTGCCATTCTAGCTCACAACTCAACATCTGTATCAAAACAGGGAGGAAGAAGCAAGAACTATTACAGTGTGATTAAAGCAATCCGCTCCTGGGAAGGGAGGACACATTGGAAGAGTGACCGAAATTGTTGCACAGCTCTCGGGTGTTTGGGGTCACTAAGCTTCCCTGGTCTTTCCAGTTTGCAGCACTTCATACACGTGTTTAGCGCAGAGTTCCTATAAGAAGCTCTGAGGGATGGATGGTTGGACAGCTCACACCATACTGGGCACGGGGAATTTAAAAATTCCCCACTGATGAGCCAGCCTAGACCTAGTTTGGCTTGTCCTCCCATCATCCCACCAGCCTCACTGAGCAGGAAATATGTGGGTATGCAGAGGTGAGTGAGATGAGAAAATGTAAAAGGTTGCCTTGTCTTTGTCATTTTCTCAAGAGAATGGAAGTGGGAAAGCTCTCTGAAAGTGCTGTACTTTGAGAAGAGGCAGCACAATGTCTAGGCAGCAGGAAGGAGGGAATGGTAGATGGCAGAGGACCAGCAAAGGAAGGGTGCACATGTGGTGGCACAGGACTTGGAGTGACCTTCTGGGTCACTGACTCCAGTTGGTAACAACCCCTGGAGGCTGCATGATGTAATTCCAATTCCTACACAATTTCACTCCATCCTGAAATGTCATAGGATGCTCCCGTTGGAGAGGAAAGCTGTCCCGGTAACTCCTTGTTCTCACAGTCAGAAACCCACCACTTTTCTGTCTGATCTTATAGCCGCAGGTTGCTATTTGTTCATGCAGATCTCTGCTTTTGCTTATTCCCTCCTATTGCCCCTAATAAGTCTTAGTCCTAAAATGGTTTTCTGAGAAAAAAAAAAAAAAAAAGCTATTAAGTTCCCTCCAGTTTGATGCTTCCATTTTTAGCACTAAGTTTTATTGCCTCTGGTCATTTCCTTACACATCCTACAATTTTTATAAAAAGTGCCTACTTTTTCCTGTTTAACTAATCTGTGTCTGTGAGCTACAGAAAGAGATTTGTCAAAAAAAAAAAAAAAAAAAAAGCTAGATAGATGTGACAGACCAATTTCCCCTGTCTGAAAATCTGCAATTTTTTACCCAAAAAAATTGGCAACAGTTTACTGTGGCAAGCTCTGTTACTGCGAGTTGCATATTATGTTGTTTTCTCCTACCCTGTTTTCTCCTGTGTTCAGTCTTTTTCTCATTCAGAAGTAGTGGTGGTTTTTGTTTGCTTGTTTGTTTTTGTTTGTTTGTTTCCTTTGCATTTTATTTGTTTGTTTGCCAGTTTGTTTTTGTTTTAAATTTTGCATGTTGCTGATGTGAAACCGACAGGGTAGAGTTGCTTAGGCCACTCCTTCACTTTTCCTTAAATAGAAGTACTATAGGTTTTTATTTTCTGGGGAGATATTTGAAAGCACAATAACGACAAAGGAAAAGAGATTAACACAATGCAATATATGGCTTTGGGGTGGGAAATGCAGTTGTGAAAACTGACATAGAGGCATACTCTTCATCTCAGGCTGAAATATGAATGATATATATCTATGCATATATATGCACTCCGCAACTATGGTGTTAGAGACACAGTTACGGAAACTGTTTAGAAGCCCAAGGGATTTGAAACATCTTTTCTTTTTAAAGAGAATTAGGATTTAGTCTTAACACAGAATATGCAAAGCCACACGGAAGACAAACTGACTCACATTTCATGATGCATGCGATGCATGTTTATCCTTTAGACAGTAAACATATTATCCAAATCAATACATTAAAAATAGTTAAAGCAGATTTTATGAACATTTGTGAATGTCCTCATACTTCTGAGTTGCTGAAATCAATAAGAAAAACAGAGCAGGAACCCAGAGCCAGGGAACAGCAGTGGCTGCAGCAAAGTCAGCAGAATACAGTTGCACCACTGGAGCAGATGGCTCAGAATAAACAAAAAGAGTTGTCTGTGCCTTCAGATAGATAGATCTGAGTAAGCAGTTGCTGATGTATTTTTTCAAAAAAGCCCTTCCAAAATATTTTAAATCTTACAAATATGCCACCAGTGAAGTAACTGTTCCATTTCTTATGCAATCTTAAGCACAATGTCTTTAATAGCAATCCAGTTCTCTTCCCTAAGGCATTTGTTGAATACGATGACCTAAGAATATCCAAAGGTTGGGAGGAGATCTTTGAAGTTTTCCATGGATAATTTTCATTCAGGCCGCTATCCTACCGCACAGTTCAAGGTCTGCTCTTAGCATGGATGTCTCCACAGGCTAGGGTAACTAAGAAGCATCACTGTCATCAAACAGAGCCCAGAAAGTGATAAAGCTATTGTTACTCATGCCATGGGATCCCTCCAACAGAAAAGTAGGGCTCTCTCAGGTGAATTTGATAACAGGATCAATAGTGAAACATTGTAGTTTTTCTTCTACCACATCCTCTATGCATATATTACCTAGACAAATTACCCCAGCAACAGGAGACTTACACTCTTAATCAGGATAGCATATTAAATATTCTTGATGCTTCTGTGGGGAGGAAAAAAAAGACAAATGTAATTGTCCCAAGCAGAATATATTTCCATAACAATGAAATCTCAAAATCAGTCTCCTGCTCATTTCAGCAAAGGAAAAATTAGCATGCCTCCAGATATTTTGGGTCAGTGGGGATACTGTTATAACCTTCTGAATCTGCAAGAACCATTTCATTGTTTCATGATGACTCTGTCACTGCAATGTGACAAAATGGCACAGGGTTTGGTTTAGATCAGTAGATGGGGATTAATCAAGCTGTTATTCTTGCTCTTGTATGCCACCAGTAAAGGATTTCAACTAACCAACTGAGACACTTATGAGTGTGGATTTTTTTTTCTTTTTTTTTATTCATTACAAAGGAGATTTTAAGAAGGAGAATTGTTCTCCATTAGCATCTTTAGCAGAACAGTCTGCAGAAGAGCAGAGAACCAAAACTTCCAGTGGAGTCAGGTGAACAGCCTGGTTACAAGTGAGCCAAATCTCTGCCACTGGGAATGGGATTTTCCATGCTATGACAGTCTGGACTACTCTGTAAGTGGGGGATTTTCCTTGCAAAGTCCCTGCAGAGTTCAAAAGGACAGCAGAAAGCATTAGATTTTCTCCTAAAGGCATATAAAAATTAGGTGAAAATAGAAGGATCTACTGTGCACTCTTCTCAGCTGTAACATGGAGACCATTACCTCTGCATCTGGGAGAGAATAAATGTGAAAGAGGCACACAAAAGAGGCACACATCTTTACCAGTATCCAGGATAAAACACTGAAATCCAAGGAAGAAACTTTAAACTGCTGCTGAGAATTTGCAGTTATGTTTTGGAGAAGAAGAAAGAGAATCCAGGTTTCTAAATGAGACAGTCTGGTAGACAAAAAGTCTGGTCACCTGAACGAGTTGCATAAGATAGTGGCCTTAATAATTAGCTAAGGAACAGTCAGCACCAAAGCAAATGTCAAACCATCATGAAGTACATCTGACACATCAGATGATCAGTGCCCCTAACTGATGTGTGTCTCTCCAGCACCTTTAGCTCCCAAACACTCCGTCCTAGCACAGGCATGGGAGTCTGCTTTTAGAGATCTGAAATTTGGTGATATAAAGCCACCACCTTATCATTAAGTCCAAATGTGAGATGAGATCCTCAGAGAAATGGTCTTATTGTTGTCTTTTTTGCAGCCTCCTCCATTATGTTTCAAAGACCTGTGCTGAGCACTCCTGTAGGACACAAACTTTCCAGGATGGTGTGGGAATGGGGTGTTTAGTGCTGCAGAAGCAGATGCCCTAGACCAAATTCTGCACAGTAAGTGGAAAATCATTGAATTCAGAGATAATTTATGATGAAGACAAGCATTTGTTAGGTTTATACTTTTACAAATCACAGCTCAGACTGGGCTTTGAGAGTCTCTTTCTTCAATGTCAATTCCCCTAGGAGTATAATTTCCAGAAATGTTTAATGACTATTTAATAATAGCTGCATAAAATATCTGATCATATTTTAGTATTCCCAGTGATATAATTGTTCAGTGCTATTTTATAGTTATAAAAAATATATCATTCCTTTTTCAGAGAGGTGCCTTTAAAACAAATTCAAGCCATGCAGAGTGACCCTCTCCTCCTGGCTGAAAGGGTAGCCTGTGTGCAAGCCACAGAAAAGCAGAGGCAGATGATTTGCCTGTTCATAGCTGTAGGAGCTCACTGAAGCACAACCTGTCAATAGGTTTTTAGAAAAGCTGGAAAATATTACGACTTCAGCTTTTGCAGGTGGGAATGTGAAGACACGATGTAGGTAACCAAATTTCTTGCTTGATGGCACCAGCTGAGCGCCTCTGGGGTGCACAGCAAAAATTTATCTCCCTGCCAGCTGCATGAAGAGCCCAGAACAGATGCAGATGCATGTTACCAGAGTGCTTGGTCTTTCCTTGAAACACAAGTTGTTGCCCAAAGGTGGGATACAAAGGTCTCTAGGAGGTTTCCATGCTTCAGCTGCATCTAACCTTTCCCTGGTGAGCAGCCAAGGCAAAACAGGCCAGACAAGACAGCGTGTGCTGCTTACACCTTTCATTTGATTTGTCTGACCCTGTTAAAGGAGCACAGGACTACTCGTTACCTCTGTCAGGATTGCTGCTGTCCTTCCAGATCAGCCTGGCTGCCCTTTGACTTGTTTTTAATCATGGAGCCAGATCCTTCACCTACAGCTGTGCTTTAATTCAGCCTGTGAGAGATGCGCACCAAGTTCACGTTGACTCAAGCCACTTGCCTATAGAGATGTCATAATACAGTTATGTCTTCAGGACAAGAACCACCTAAATTAGAAGGCCAATTTTTCTGTAGCCAGATATCACCTGGATCCAACCGATGACAGCTCCTTGCTCCCAGGCTCAGAAAGGTATCACTTGGGTATCACTACTGGCCATGTACCCATTTTGTGTAATTGCTACTGAGGTCCATGTTTGCTCAGTAGCTAGAAATATAGGGACATCTGCAATAATCTTGAGTGATCTCTGGTCATAAAAAGGACTACCTACAGGCTGCAAATGCTAGCATATATGCAGCATTCATGTGGATGAAGGAAACTCATTAAAGTAATTCCTTTGCAAGTGAAATATGTATGCGTCTATATATGCATGTGCGTATAAAATAAAACATAAAGAAAATTTACATGAGTTTTCAGACCATTAAAATCCAGTTTCTGGCAATCAGATTATCAGCCTAGTTGACTCATATTCTCAGTTTCTGTAATTTATTGCTAGTTTCAACAGCTACCACTCTTCTTATGATCAGGTTCCTGTGAGCTAGGGAAGCAAAATATGTTCTTAAGGCCCTTTGCATTCCTAATGGGCACTGAAGTAATCCTAGACCTTGTTACATTTCCATTTTTAACTGAATTAGTGAGCCTGTTAATATGTGCAGCAATTAGACTTTTCCTTGCAAATAGAGAAGGTTCCAGGAGAAATCTTTTTTCTTTTTAAAAAAAAAAATAAATAAAATCTATCTTCACAATATCAGGAAACGATTTGCTCTACATTAATTGCATGTGCATTTAAATTCTATTTTGAATGGGCTTCAGAAATCTAAGGCCCTTGAAGGACAGCTATCTCCGGGGAGAAAACACACATAAGAAGTGTCTGTTGCAGAGTACTGATAGGGAAAAAAAAATATGTTGAGAGCCTTGAGGGTTTATGCTTGTTCTTGCATGAATTTCTATAGGGTATTTATGTCTATTTGGAACTGACATTTTCTAAGGTTGTCTTTAAAAGCAATCCATAGCAACCTGGAGGTTTCAGTTTATCTACTCTATTTGCTTTTTAAAAGGGAACTATGTCTCTTTATATTTACAGCATTTACAGTAAATCTGATTGTACATACCAAAAGCATTGATAAATTCATTGACTACGTATCGATCATTTTACCTGTACCAATGGAAGATTAAAAACTCCCTGGGTTTGAAGTATTTCTTTGTGCACTGTCTGTTTAGTACAAGTTGTATATCAATTCTGGAGAATTTACTTGTATTTTTCTTTTAAGTGAGGTGAGTGATTGATATGACTGCTGCAATTCATGTAATCCAGACTTCTTTCTTGCTGTGTTGCAGGAAGCAACAGGACATAGAAACCTCTCCTTTTTGTATGTGGAGATGCTTGGTCAGTCAACTGCATAAGGAAGCTATTGTTTTATAGATTCTTATAATACCTTGATCTATCATCCTTTTCTAATAGCTGTCTGACAGCTTACACTTAATGAGCCTTATAAGACAATACCAAAATGAATATGGCTCTAGTCTCATCCTTTGAGCAGCATCCAAACCACTATGAACAAGAAAATTCAGATAAAACCACAAAGAAGAATCTTCACTGCCTGAATGGATGCAGGCTGGCCCTGCTCTTGTAACTGAAGAGAAAAGCCTGTCTAAGCTGACCTGGGTTTTGTATCTGGCCATACAAGATAAGATTAGATGAGGCCAAGAGTACAAGCACACCACTTGCTTATTAAAATTCTGTTTGTAAAATTCATGCTGTTTCAAATGCTGAAGAAAAATGTTTATTTGCTTGGAAAAGTAAGTAAGCAGAATTACATTGTCTCAAAAGTGGAAATAGATGTGCCAAAGCCCCAGAAAGACCACCCCCCACACACCCCACGCCCCAAGAAACAAGCAGTTGCAGTCTACAATTGCCAAAAAGAATCATAGAACCATAGAATATCCTGAGTTGGAAGGGACCCACAAGGATCATTAAGTCCCACTCCTGGCTCCACACAGGACCACCCCAAAAGTAAACCATATGTCTGAGAGCACTGTCCAAACAGTTCTTGAAATCCAGCAGGCTAGGCGTCATGACCACTTTGCTGGGGGTCCTATTCCTGTGTCTGACCACCCTCTGGGTGCAGAACCTTTCCCTAACGCCCAGCCTGACCCTCCCCTGTCCCAGCTCCATGCCGTTCCCTCGGGTCCTGTCGCTGTCCCCAGAGAGCAGAGCTCAGCGCCTGCCCCTCCGCTCCCCTCGTGAGGGAGCTGCAGGCCGCCATGAGGCCTCCCCTCAGCCTGCTCTGCTCTGGGCTGAGCAAACCAGGGGACCTCAGCTGCTCCTCATACGTCTTCCCCTCCAGACCCTTCACCACCCTTGTAGCCCTCCTTTGGACACTCTCCAATAGTTTTATGTCCTTTTAATACTGTATTGCCCAAAACTGCATGCAGTATTCAAGGTAAGGCCACACTAGCACAGAGAAGTCCTGTACCTCTCAGAAGTCACAGTGGCTCTTTGCTCCTCCTCTCTTCCACTTTGTTTAGAGAGAAGTTAAAAGCTTTTTTTTTGGTGGCAGAGTTAAAAACTCAGAGGGTCTGTACGTGTATGGAGAGAGGAAGGGAAACTGAAACAAATTTGAGACTAGTCAGGATGCATGACCAAACACATGGGTCAGAACCAGAAGAAGGAGATGAAAGAGTCTTTAACATTTTGATGTATCTACCACCACATACACAAATATTATCTCTCTTTACTCAAAAAAATCATCTCCAAAGATTTTGATTAAATTATGGTGAATTTACTGTCTTAGAACCCTCTTCCTCTCTAAGAAATTTGAATGAAATCAAATACTTCCCAAAACTGATACTCTAGTGTGGGACAGAAAATGGACAGGTGAACGTTTAGGCAGACAGCATGACCTCAGTAAATCACAGAATCATGGGATGGTTGAGGCTTAAAGAGACCTCTGGAGGTCATCTGGTCTAACCCCACTGCTCAAACAGGACCACATCCAAGTAGCTTTTGAAGATCTCCAAGGAGGGAGACCTCACAACTTTTCTGGGCATCCTGTGCCAGTGTTCCTTCACCCACACAGTGAAAAAAGTGTTTCCTGAAAACCCTGAGAAAACACAGGTGTTTCCACACCTTCATAACTGCAGCTGTTACTACAGAGGTAGAGATTTCTGACTTCCCAGTGGAGAGATGGTGGTGCAGATGGATGCCTGTGGTACAGAGTAATGAGGTATGATGGTGTCTTTGCAGACACAGATGTTAGAGTCTTGCTTAGAGAAATAAAATGAATGGGCTGGGGGTTTTCACAAACTGAGCAAGACAGGCTTACCTGCTGCTGCCCAAAGCCTACCTGATATCCCTAGGTCCAAATGGTCCTTTCTTCAACACCAGACCCTGGTCCTATGCTGAAAAGACAGTGTGACTTCCTATGTAGATAGGCTGTGGGATCAACACGGGCAACAAGCTCCTTAATGGCTGGCTATAAACCCAGATCAAAAGATCTGCATCCATCCAGAATGTGCCCAGCATCAGCTATGTGAGGCACACATGTGGAGAGATGTTTGCTCTGCTGTAGCTTCCTTGTGGCACTGAGATGTGCACAGTGATTCCCTTCAGAATACCTTGTTAGGGCAGAAAGAGCATTTTTGAAGTTATTTGTGAGCCAGCCATCCTTTGGTCTGTTTGCATGGGAGACATGCTGTTTTGAAAGGAGTCTAAATGGGATTTATTTATTCATATGGTCTCTAAGAGAATCACTAGATAGCTTCTGCATTGAGCCACCAAGGACTTGTCCTGTCACATTGTCTAAATCAAAACACAGGTCCTAAACCTGTGTGACTTCAGTAACCTTAGTGGAGCCTGTTTGACTTTGATGGAACAAGTGGACATGACATCAGATGCCAAGGAGTTGCTTGTCATATCCATTGTAGCTTCACTTTGGGATGCTTGCTGAGCTACAGAAATCTGTCACAGACTAATCTGCTTGGGACGTCAAAGAAGCTGGAGCTGAAGCCTTGATGTATGAATCTTCTATGCTGATAACTCTCTGCTGAGCTTTGATGAATGCATAAAGAGTTGGCAGATGAGTGGAGTTTTTGATTAACTGTGCTAGTCTATGCACACTCAAGCTTCAGTGAGATTGTATATTGTCAGCCTGCTGTCTCCTGTGTGCTGAATTCTCATTTAAGCTTTTGTATTTAACTGGAAATTCTGATTTCTCTTTCACTATGGAGTTTAAAATGAAGTTCAAATCAGACATAATTTACAGCATTATAAAGACCGTGTAATATTTTCTGTCTCTGTAAGTAGCTCTGAGATGGAATTACCTTTAATGTTTATAACTTCTTGTATTCACATTTGCATTAATGCATTTTCCTTAACAAGATAAAAATATTTCTCCACCAAGCACATCCATATGGAGTTGTGCTCATGAATATTTTTTTCTCAGGTATCAAGTTCCTGCAAAAAGAAGTTAACTTCTGCTGTTTTAAAGGGTGACTTGAATATAATTGAATCACCCAGACACAGATGAAGATTTAACAATCTCTAGGAAGATCAGCATTTAGATCACAACATTTGAAGATGAATAGATACAACCTTAGCAAGGCAAACAAATATACAGCAAATTATATATTCCCAAAACTACAAGAGAAGAGAAACAGTGCATTCTGCTCGTCTTGTAATAATGCTGTTTACTAAAGCAGTGCCTAGACAGCCACCAATATGGGGAGCCATTAACTTAATCATGGACAAACATAGCAGGTTATACAATTTCTGTTCTGCTCTGCTTGCGTACAAAAAGTAAAGTGACGCTGTAGGAACGAGGACAGACTTATAATAGAAAACTCAATATAGAAAGGCACAAATATGGTTCCATGGTGCCTTGCTGGATTTTTTGCTTTAATTTTAAAGGCTGCAGTTTTGTTTTCCCAAGTACCAGAGCTGTTCTTACAGTCCTTACTTTTCAAGAAGTTTTCATTCCCAGTCAGTGGGTCAAATTCTATGCTAGTGAAAACCAACCTGCTTAACTTCAGGGTTTTGCTGATTCATGTTAGCTAGGGTATGGCTCCATGCACTGCATAGAAACTTCTCAAACCTAATGTCTGATCTCATTTTTGTAGCATAACTGTGTTGACTAAAGGAGTTAACCCAGTGTCCTGTCGTGCAGGCGAGGTGGTACTCTGTAACCCACAGACTTTCACTTCCTTTTGCTTGACCTAATTTGTCTCTTTGGTTGAGGTGATGGATTTACCTGATGATAAATACAGGTCTGATCTACTGTATTCTTAAACACACTCTTCCCAGTTGTTATTCATTTCCTCCAATAAAATCATGATGTAGGTTTCACCCAGTGCAGTGTTATTTAATAATTATGGTAATATATTGTTGCACTGCAGTATCTTGAGACTTCTTCTGTTGGTGTTAAGAAGATTTTATTTGTAGGAATGCCATCTCCTTCAATTATTTTTTGTGTACAGGAAACCTCTAATCTATTATTTTAGTTCAGTTAAACAGAGCATAAAATCTAACTCAATACAACATAAACCATCACAATAGAGCAATTTGTTAAGGCAAGTCATCTTCACAGTATGGTAGTCCTGGAGAGAGAGGGACAAGGCAGGAATAGCGTGCAGTGGTTTTTACCTGCCATGTTTTGCATTCCTCGCTGCACAAGTTTCAGAGAAGCCTTTCAGCCTCTTTTTACTCCTTTTCATTGTGGTGGCTAATGGTAGCACTTACTGCTTGCACCCTCTCCTGTACCATTTACTATTTCTAAGCCATGCAGGACTCCAATCAAAATTTATGGTCCAGGAGTGCTAGTGGGGCTTTGCTGCTGGTGTGGTTCTGCAGCCTGATGTATTTACAATGCTTAAATGCAAGTGTTTATTGCCTCTGTACATCCCTTAAGCTGTTCTCTCTGAGGAAACCCCCAAGAGGTCTTTAGGACGCACTGGTCACAACTGAAGGTTTTTGAAAACACAATTTCCACTGTCCTTTATGGGGACAGTGCCTTTTACAACTATTTCTGGCAGAATGCCCCTCTGTGCCCAACAGAGCCTGGTGAAACTGATGAGCTGTGGCTGAAATCTTTCTTTTATCGCAATGGGGATCTCCAAGTTTGAGGTTAGACTTAAGGCATTAGAGAAAATAACTCCAAAACATTCCAAAGCCAATTAATTTTGCCTGTGTTGGGATTTAAAAGGCATTAAAAGGTCTGTGTCTCCTACAAGCAAAGCTTGATATGCATGATCCATCTGCTTTTAACAGTCAGTCTGGCTTTACTGAAAAGTATGCTAACCATTAAATGGAACCGGAGAGAGTGAAAAAAGGGAAAAAGAGGAAAAATCTCACACACTTTGAGCTACCAAAGGCATTAATTCACTACTTTTGAGAATAATCTAATATTTCCAATACAACAGTCTTCAGTGATTTTTAGGATATTTTCTAATATGACAGAATCTTTCAGGCCCTTTCAGAGTCCAGCCTCCCACTTCTGTGGGAGAGCCTGAGCTCTGAGGACAGCTTTCTTCAGCTGCTGATTGTTTGTTCCTACCTTACTATACTTTTTAAGTTTAAGCTATACTTTTGTCTTGAAACTTCATCCCTTTTTAAAGAGTTTTAAATAATTTGGGTATTTGTCTACTTAAGCTCTATGCAAATTTTGTGATTTTATACTTTACTTATTTAGTTAATACAGAAAAAACAAAACAACAACAACAACAAAAAACAATAGAAGAGCACATTTTCTACAATTCCCAGTGCATTGGTTATCTTGCTCAACACACCTCTAAGGTGAAAACTCTCTTCCTTTGAGCCGCAGTCCCTTCAAAAGTGTCTTGGTTGAAGTAGCAAATGACTTTTGTCACCACGGATGTGATTCATTTTATATAAATTATTGCTCACAACGTTAGGTTCAAAATATCATGGCTGGTCATTTAGACTTTATCTGAAGCAATTGGAGAGAAAGAGGCATCTCTGCAGATTGCAAAGAGATCTTTAACTGAAGACTTCACAGAGGAAAATATTTATAAATTCATGAGATGGTTCATTCCACCTACTTTACATACTAATTTTATCGCGGATGAAAGGACTGCTGAAGGGTTGTTTTTGTGGGCTTTTGGTCTCTCTCTCTCTCTCTCTCTGTCCATTTCTAATTCTGAAACAGCTAGAGTTATATGAAGTGAGACAAATAAAAATGGTAAAATATTTTTCTATTCTGCTTCATGAGAAAATCTCACAAGTGGTTGCTTGGAAGCTGATTACTACCTGATGTGGTTTATAGGAGCAAGAAAAAGTAACAAATGATGTCAATAGAAAAAGGAACAGAAATCTGTTTCCCTGCAATCTATGTCAGAGTATTCTCAGATGTAAGTGGAAACAAAAGATGTATGAAAAAGAGAAAATTCAGGCAGAACAGTGGCTGTATAACTTTAGCTATGGTAATGCTCAGAATTAGTTTTTGAAAAAGTATTTGGTACCCAGAGGCTTATACTTTTCCTACCAGCCCTGTACTGTGTTGAAGCCCGTTCTCAGTGCCCAAGGCGTTGACTTGGGTGCAGTGTCTGCAGCTCTGAAGTGGCATGGCTGAAGGTCTGGGCTATGGGTCTGCCATCCACCACTCGTGTACAGGGCCTGGAGGAGCAACTTGGAAAAGCAGGGCCATGGTCAGTAAGACCTGTATGTTGGTCAGGGGATAGCATCCTGGCTATGGGGGGGACAGGGGAACGGTGTAAGGTTCTCGGGACTGATAGCTGCAGCTAGGATTTCAAGTCATATCGTGACTTGCCAGGCCAAGTGAGAGCCTTATCTGCTCCCAGTTTGGACCAGATAACTTTCATGGAAAACTCAGACATACAGATGAGAGTAATTCTATGTAAAGAAAAATACCCTGGTATTACTCACAAGTAAAAGCTTATGTCGATACTGCAGCAAAAACATGGAAGATCAGTGTTTTGCTGAGCACCAAATCCTCATGAAAACCTTAAAAGCACAGCACAAGATTTTTCAAAAGGTTCTTAACTCCACGGGATTTTTGAGCCTGAGGCACTCCTAAAAGCCCTGTTCATAATTATCAAAATATCACATACCATATTCTGAATTCTGAGGGAAAATGCTAGTGTCTATGGTTTCAGCATAGCCTGCTGTATTTTACACTGTCGGACATATTCATTTAGTAACTAAATTTGAAATTTTTAGTAGGCTCCTTGTCTGTCTGAAAATACGTATTTTTAAAATTTTGTTCCAGCACCCAGAACAAATGCAGTAAACCATAGGAACAATATATTATGAAAAAAACAGGGCACATGACCTAACAAATAACAGTGAATACAATCGCATATCAAAGCCCTATTTCACTGAACAGTGCTACCTGTGCTAATATAGTCTGGGCAAAGAGTTTCAGATATCACAGGCTTTGGAATCTTAATCAGATAGACAATTTTTCCAGAAAAAAATAAAATAAAATTTTAGTGACATTTTGGATGAAAGGTTATGCTTCATATATTCAGAGTGCCCAGATTCTGAAAGCCAAGTTCTCCAACATCAGAAGTGGGTCCCTGAAGTACACAAAAATATGTTCATGTGTCTTGGGTGGAACCAAGTACCATTTACAAAACAAATTAATTCTCTTGACATATAATTTTATCATTAGCTGCTTGAAGACACTTTATTTTACGATTGGGTAACACGTAAAAGAACTGGATCAGGTTCATCCTAGACATTTCACTTCATTTATTTTGGTACTAAGTTCTCAAACATTTGCATAGCCTTTCAGATGTGAAGAAATAAATTCAGATTTTGAAACAGAAAATTGCTTAGAACTGAGGAGTAACACAGTTTTTATTGCAGCTATGTTAGTGGGACTCTTTAAAGTGTTAAAAGTCTTTTCTTTTTTATTCTTTTATTTAGGACTGGCTTCAATATACTTTCTTTCTCAGGAAAGCATTGAACTATCATTTTCCAATGGAAAAAAATATTATCAGCAGTTTCTTAACCAGCCCCATGAAAAATACCCTGGCCAATAACTTCTGCTGTTCACCACAGCCATGGCCTAGTACACAGAGCCATTTAAGATTAAATTGATACAGTGAGACATTTGGTCAGCAGGTGTGAACCAGCACAATCTCCCTGAAGCCAACAGAGCCACATTGCATGCTTGCTGAGTTTTCAGTTTTCTCAGTGTTTCCATGATCCTTTACTAGATCCAACCCTTCTGATGATTATTGTGAATGATGTTCCCCTAGACAGGTTTTCAAGATGGTCATATTGGAAGACAGCTAGCAACTTCTGTGATATGAGATCTACTATAAAATCCTACATGGATTAAACAACCCACATAATGGGTCAGGCCAAAGATCCACCTTGCAGTCTTCTGTCTCCAGCAACAATCATCAGCAGATTCCTTGAGATGAGAGCAAAGATGATCCTTCAACAGAGGTATCCCTTCTTTCTTGGACCTCCATGAAAACTACCCAAAGGCTCTTCCTATGCTTTGGAAATGTTAAATATATTATGTTAAATTATATGTTAAATATAATGTTAAAATAATGTTTAAACTATTTTTATAATAATGTTTAAAAATGATTATGTATAAAACACTAAGGATGCAAACAAATGCAGACAGAAAGTGTATCTGCTGGTTGTCTTTTTTCTCTGTTACTTTATTTCTTCTCTGTTAAAAGACTGGGGCCTGGCAGCAGTGGGAAAAGTTGTCTGCCAGCTCTGGGAGCTGGAACCACTGGAAAATGGAGGAGATCTGCCTCAGAAATAACCAAATAATTGTAGCTGCTGGGACCTTCTGGAAAGCAAGGCAGACAAAGCAGACAGAGGACAGGGAACTTGCAACACCACCAGAAACAGGGCAGGCTCTGGAACAAGCAAAGAGAAAAGCCCAGGCCTCAGAAGGACACCTCTGGCTTTGAAGGAAAGCTAGTTTCCGTGAGAGATCCAGAGAAAACTGTGCAGTTCAATCACAAAATAATTAAGAATTTAACTCAGAGTATTTTTGCAGAGAAGTTAAGAATGACATCACCTACCTCTGAAGCAGTTCCATCTATAGGTGGAAATGAAATGTGATCTACTTAAAATAGCTTTAAAATGAAAAGGTATTTTAAAGAAAAAAATAAAGTAAGTTGCTTTAAAGTAAAATTGTGAAAACTAAGAAAGTATTAACAGAACTTGGCAAACTCCCCTAATCTAATGAAACATGATAACCTCTGCTGTTACAATAATTGGTTTATCATGTCAATGAAAGAGCACTGGAATAGTGCTGTTCAACAGAATGTGAAATGTGTATGGAAGCAATTTCCTCAAATGTATGGATATCAAATTAAATAAAAATGTAATATGGTGGCACCTGGAATATTGTGGCTACGTGATTAAAAAAAAAAAAAAAAAGAGAGAGAGAGAGAGAGAGAAATCATTCAGATCGTTCAGAGTGAGTTGGAGATGATAAGACAGAAAATAGCAAATTTTATCTTTCAAAAGACTTTGAAAAACCATGATTGTTTAGGAAATTATCAAGAGGGGAGAACGAAAACATGTATAATAAAGAATATAGAAAGAAATGTAGTTTCACAAGTATGTCATAAGCCCAAAATTTCAGAAAACTCAAGGTTTGTACATACCAATGCACAATATATATGCATTACAGGAATATTCAGGGATATAGTAGTTAATATAATGTGCCCCAAAAAGTGAATGAAATCTGCTCTTTGGAAAAACCTAAGCCAACTTTTAATTTGTAGGAAAGAGAAGGAAACTTAAACACATTTACTGTATTACTTTTGCCTATTTCTGGTTGTATTACCATTTTTCTGTAATATTCAATACTGGCCACTGGCCAACAGTGGCAGCATATTGGATCAGCTGAACATAGTTCTGATCTAAAACAGCAACTTTCACCTTCCATTCAAGACCTGATCAGGGGCTTCCTAAGTTTGACTCTTCTTTGCACTATTCTACTGCACAACTATTTTCTGTATCGGAAGGCACAGAATTTTTCATCAAGTCGATGTTTTTACACTGTGGATTAAACTCCATTCTTCGTGGCAGCAGGCACTGTGCCAGCGACTGACTGGGTCTTCAGTAACTGCATCATATTCAAGTAGTGAGGCACCCTCCAGCATTCCTCAAAGATTCATTACTCAGGATTCTTCAATTACTTTATTTTTTCATTTCATTTTTAGCTTTCAGTTTTTAAATCTGATTCAGTTTTACTGACAACTTTTCATTAATTTGGTAATTATCACTTTTCACTTGTTTTTTTGAAGGGTGCAACCATCTTGTACTTTACATGGGTTTCCAGTTTCACCATTTTGGACCTTTCAATTTCCATCCAATGTATCAGAATGCATTCAATGAATAGTAGAATAAAATAAATTTAAACTTCTAGTTTAAGCTATTTAAAAATGAGCTTTACTGGGATTAATTACATTAGCATCACAGACACATGGCAGGGTAATTCTGCCTTGCCTGTGGCAATACAAATTTCACATCTCATCAGTTCACTCCCAAAAGCAGCTTTGTTCTAGGAAGTGACCAGCTTGAAACCTTCAGGTCTGTTTCTTGTTACTTCAGGAGTCCATCAGGAAGATCAGCCAGGGTACTTTTGTTCATATTAATTCCAATAATTACTTTGTTTCTGCTCCAAGCAATCCCTAGAAGCGGGTGTGATCCAGCCTATTGTTTTTATACAAGCTGAATCACAGCTGCCATGATAAAAGATCCTTCATTCTCTCCTAATACTTATTTTGGGTAACTTCTCCCTCATTTTCACTTACCTTACTGGACAACCAGTAATGGAACCAGCTTAGTGGAATGAATGAATGAACAAACACATGAATCTCCCTTCGTACTGTTAACATGTCTTTGCACCGATTATTTGACAAAGCAGCAGCATCTGCAACACAAAAATTGGTTGTTTACCTCTTTGCCACCTTTCAGGATGATTAATTATACAATGTTTGACGGAGAGGCACAGAGGGTACTTGGGTTAAAAGATAACCTACCCTTGGGGATGGTGTGGCTGAACATAGCAAAAGCAGTAAAATTAATGCAGACTTCTCCTTGAGAAGCATGCCATTGTACTGAAGAGGGACATTAAATATTGTGGCCTGGGATTCCTGCTTTGGCAAAGAACAAGTAAGAAATTGAGATCCGCAGCTGGTGGAAAATGTCACACCACCACTTTCTCCCTCCGCACTCCACCTCTGTCCCCTTCTTCTTGTTATGCAGCTTAGTTATTTTTTTCCAGCATCTTCTACATTTCACAGTTCCCTATACACGCTATAAAATTATTTTCTCAGTTCCATCAAAGAAGCTTAAAACTTTTTTTTTTCAAAACTTAGCAAACAGTTCATCTAAGTATGGACTTAAAATCCACGTTGACCTTTCTTCATTTTAAAATCGAGTATGCAGTTTAATTGTTATACAGCTTCAATACATTTTGCAAACATAGAAATATGTCTTTATAGAGGACCACTAAAGAAAGTGAATCTTTCATTCCTCTAGATCCACAGCCCACATAAATGATGGGTAAGACGTCATGTTGAGTAGTGAGGTAACAGTATGCGTAAGTTCCTTGAGGTCCTTCAGGACTCTTGGATGAGGAGCATCTGGTGCTAACAACTTGTTACTTACTGATCATTTTCTCAGTTTCATTTAGAATTTCTTCTAAATTGACAGGTCAATATCACAGAATCACGGAACTGTTGTGTTGGAAAGGACCTTTGGGTCCATCTGCTCCAACCCCTGCCCAAGCAGGGACACCCAGAGCAGGCTGCCCAGGACCACGTCCAGGCGGCTTTTGGAGATCCCCAAGGAGGAGACCCCACAGCCTCTCTGGGCAGCCTGTGCCAGGGCTCTGTCACCTGCCCAGCACAGAAGTGCTGCCTGGTGCTCAGAGGGAGCCTCCTGGGTGCCCGGCTGTGCCCATGGCCTCCTGTCCTGGCACTGGGCACCACTGTAAGGACCCTGCCTCTGTCTCTTTTCCACCCTCCCTTCAGGTATTTACAGACACTGAGGAGATCCCCCTCAGCCTCCTCTTCTCCAGGCTGAGCAGTTCCAGCTCTCTCAGCCTCTCCTCACAGGAGAGGTGCTCCAGTCCCTTCATCAGCTTGGTGGCCCTTCACTGGACTTTTCCCAGTATGTCCATGTCTCTTGAACATTTGAGATGTATGTAATCCCCTGTAAGAAAATAAAATAAAAAATCAGTGTGAGAGCCTCCCTTGTCTTTTCTGGAATAAATACTGATTTAAAGAATTTAGTTTTGTATTATAGTATCCTCTCCAGTACTACTTTTACACCTCAGTACTCTAATAACCCAATACTCTTCTTGGCAGACATCCTGCTTCTGAAGTGTTCAGAACATTTATTTTTTTATTACTTTTTATTATTATTATTATTTTTATGCCTTAAGTGAGTAGTTCCTCTAAATTGCTTTTGGCCTGCCCTGTTATGGTTTTACATTTCATTCATCCATTTATTCTGTGAACTGCTTTGTTTTCCATTGACTTACCCCTGAACTTTTTGATAGCTTATGAAGCAGCAGTAAAACTGAAGGACTTGTAGGTCATTTCTATATGGAGCACAAGGTGGAAAGAACAGAGTGGCGTTACGTTTTGTGATTTATATACTTTGCTTGGAATGATGAACATGTAACTAACCCACCACTCTTTTATTCAGAGATAGGAGCACAGTATAATTTAGGTTGGAGGGCACCTTGGGAGATCAGCTCTGAGCTCAAACCAGGTTGCTCAGCTTTTTATCCAGTCAGGTTTTCAAAATCTTTAAAGGAGGTGACTGCGCAGCTTTAGACAACCTGTGCCACTGCCTGCCTGTCCTCATGGTGAAAATATTTTTCCCTATATAGTCGTAACAACCCCTGTCCTCCTGCCATGGCTCAGTGGGAGGACCCTGGCTGCATTGTCTTAATAACATCCTTGTAGACAATGACAAGCTGCTAAAAAATCTTTCACCACAAACCTCCCTCTTCTCAGGGCTGAACAAGACAGGTTCCTTAAGCGTCCTGGTGGCCTCCACTGAACTGCCTCAAGTATTTCATTGTCTACCTTGTATTGGAGGACTCAGAACAGTCCAGTCTTTCTTGGGCTAAGCATTCCTGTGTTGCCCCTGCAAACTGCTGGATTCCACCACTCTCTCTCAACAGTAAGCCATAATTTTTAGTGTCTGAATGCAGTTCTATTTCTCCCATTGCAGCTTCTAGGTATCCCACAGTCTTAGCCAAAAATGGCCATGGGATCTGTGCCTAGGTCAGGGGAGCTAGGAGTGGGCCCTCATTACTGTGTCTATATTCCCATTCCCTAGCAGTGAGACTGGCCCTCTTGCATGCTGATTTCTACAGAAAAGAGCAAGGAAGCCGGGTGTTGGGTTGCCATATGGTGTAGGGTGCAACCGGTATGATGTGAAGGGGAGTGGGTACTGTAATTCCCAATCCCTGTTTGCAGATGCTGAAAGTACAACTCCAAAAGGCCTAATGAATCAGTCAAAACAGGATGTTAGCTACTTATTAATATCCTTGTACTGCTTTGAGAGGCAGCCATGTCATTGTTTCCTGCTTTTATTTTAAAAAATTTAATCATGGGTACCTAATGTGTGACTACCAGAAATGAAGTACCTTCCCTTGACAATCCTACTGATGTGTTTGTGTTTCCCTTTTATTATCAAAGGCACGAAAACAATTATCACATTTACTTAGGGTCTCACTTGTTCCTGCCGATCATTCTTCATGGAACTCCGACAACAAAGGGAATTATCTGTGTGAGAAGATGTTTCTTTAGTGCAAATGTCTTTTTCAACAACAAAGAACAAATTATGTCATTTAACCTCTGATGCCAAAAGGAAAAGTGTAATCTCTCTTCCTCAGGCAGAACCTGGGGAGGATGGTGCTTCAGGAAGCCCAGTGAAGTAAATCCTAGAGAAAGTCCTTGAGGGAAAAGCTCCTTCATCCTCTACAAAGAGAAGAAAGAAAAAACTAGAAGCAAAAAGCTGGAAAAGAAGAGATGGTCTCATAAAGCTGACACTGGAACACAATTTGCCAGCATCTGTTTGCATTTAAACTCCACCGAGAAAGTAACAGATGACACACATCTTTATGATACGTGTGACTTTGACTCCTTCGTATCCCTCTGTGTCCCATCCCCTGTTTGTCTCTTCAGAAGAATATCTCCCAACATTGGTGTAACCATGGATGAAACTCTTCTTTCCGAGGACATAGGCTAGATGTCCCAATGTCTTACACTGTGTTCAAGGTGATGAACAAGAAGTATTTCTGAATGGAGGAAAACCAGGTATGCTCTTACAAGGGACATTTCATGTTTTCCCAAGGCCTGACACAGTTCCCTCCAATGGAGAAAGTTCACAGTGAAAGACCTTCAACTACAAACATCTACTTTTGAGTACACCTTGAAGATGCTGAAATTGGAGTACATATAAGGTGGCTTTTGACTTCCAGTTTTCTGACATCTTCTTTGTCATAGTCTTCTCATGATTTGCAGAAATTATTTTTATAAATGCTAATTATTAGTGAGTTATGCAAATTGTATATCTAATTAAAGTGCTGTCTTCACAGTATAAGCGATGTATTTGCTATTTTGTTGGAAATGTACTGGATTCCAAGCATGCTTTTAAATTCCAGTTTACTAAGTTCTCTTATTTTTGATATGGAATTTTATGAACAAAATCAAAAATAAAATATTTCAAAACCAACTGAGAAAGAAAAATATGGATTGGACAGGGTGGTAACAGTAGATGATATTGGGATTTTCATTCATTTCAAATTTAGTACCCAAAAGATAGAAGCATCACTTCAGAAACCTGCATACAAAAACTGGAGGGCTCAGTATTTCTGCACTCTTGTGTCACTAAAATGGGTTTCCTGTTCTCAAGTCACAGTGTTCCTGATGCCAGTAGCTTACATGCCTCCTCCCTGTTTCCAGCTATTGCACTAGAATTGCAGAATCACAGAAGAGCTGAGGTTGGAAAGCACCTCACGACTCAAAGCAGGGACAGCCAGAGCAGGTTGCCAAGGACCAGCTCTAGGTGGCTTTTGAAGGTCTCCAAGGAGGGAGACTCTAGATCCCCATAACCTCTCTGGCAAACCTGTGCCAGTGGCTGTTCACCCTTAAGTGTAAAAAAATATATAAATAAGTTTTTTTATTATGTTAAATTAATTTTCATGCATTTCATTTTGTGTCCATTGCCTCTTTTTCTTCCCCTGGGCACCAATGAGAAAAGCCTAGTTCCACCTGTCCCTCGTCAGAAGCTGCTCAAGCCTTCTTTTCTGCAGCCTGAACAGTTCCAGCTCCTGAAGCCTTTCCTCATATGTCTAGTTCCTTAGTGACCTTTATAGCCCTTCTCTGGACTCACTTCAGTGTGTGTCCGTGTCTCTTTCTTGTACTGGGGGGCCCAGCACCGGACCCAGCACTCCAGGTGTGTCTCACCAGGGCTGAGCAGAGGAGAAGGATCACCCCCCTTGACCTGCTGGCAATGCTCTGCCTCATGCAGATAAGGAGGCTGTTGGTCTTCCATGCTGCAAGGGCAAACGTCTCCTCGCTGTTCCTTCTTTCCATGTGGATGCTGAAGACCTGCAGAAGTAGCTGCAAACAGGCCAGAGTGGACAGTCGGTGCCTTATCCACTCCCACAGCCAAGGTGTCTTTCAGTAGTGAGAAATTCACTTAGTGAACCACTTCTCTTTTATTTCTACAAAGAACTACATCACAACTAACTATAAGCATTTTCTAAGACACAGCTGCTTATTCAGCAGTGCTGATAAGAAAATTTCCTTTGGAACAGGCTGTTGATGCAATGTTATGTATCCTATAAATTGTCTTTACCTTCCAAACCCCAACTTTTTTTGACTCTGTCTCTTACGAGGGTCTATGCCACAGTACCATCTAGTGGCAGGCGTTGATATGACCTTACCCATCACAAAAAAAAAAAAAAAAAAGCCCTTAACTATTGACAATTCTTGGCAATCTCAGTAGAGAGATAATAGGAAACATCTTCTGCCTGGAAATAGCACCATGTGGGATAGTGAGAAAAGAACTCACCTTGTCAGTGAGTGAGATGAGTTAGAGAGCCATGACGATCAAATTACCTATCCGGTAGACTTCATAAGCACAATTACTAATAACTTTTCCTCAAGATGACCTGTTAAGATTCTTCTTTGCTGATCTGAAAGATACCCCAAAATAAGTGAATCTAACACTAGACAAAGATATGAGGAACATCTCTGAGATTTCTTGTCACAGGACAACTTGGGGGGCTTGCTTTCTCCTGAGATGCAAAGCCAGTAATACTTCTGACATACTCATATTTAGAAACAGCTCTGTTAGAGAACTCATATATCTGATACTCATCTTAGGCATCTGGCTATTGCTGTTTAGGTAACTTCCTTTACAGGATCATCAACTTAGAATAAATGCTAGACAGTATGTTTACACTGAGCTCAAATTATATGTGTTTTCAGTTAACTTATGTATTGAATGAGAACACAGATGATTTTGATAACCAAAAGTATAATAGCAATGTAATGTAACATCACTTGAGTACAAATTTCTTGTATTGACTAGACTCTTAAAATAGCATCTTCATACCTAGAGTGCCATTCTAGGATCAGACTGCAAAGCTTTCATGAAATTCTGCAGCAATTCCTTACGTGTTATTAAGTGTTCAAATAAAATAATTTTAAAAGACAAGAAAACAAAACAAGCAATTAATTGGTATTTAAATCTGTAACCTAAGAACCGTTCCTCAGGCAAACTGCTGTCCATGCAAACAATAGTTATTGTAAGGCATTATTTGAGGAGTCTCCCTCCTTGGAGATCTTCAAAATCTGCCTGGACATGGTCCTGGGCAGCCTGCTCTGGGTGTCCCTGCTCGAGCAGGGGTGGGACCAGATGGACTCAGAGGTCCCTTCCAGCTTCACCCATTCTGTGACTCAGTGATTGTCATGAAGCTGTTCAAATAAGTAACACAGATTTTATTCCTCCATTTTCTAAAACACATTAGTGAAAAGGCTTTCTGCATCAAACCTACTGAAAGTGAAAAATAAAAAGTTCTGTTGCTTTTTAAGCATCTTACATAAAGGTCATGAGAATTAGAAACAAAAAATTCAGACTTTCAAGAGAGGCATTCCGTGAAGTACATCAATTGAGTTCTGCTATAAGCAATTTCAGTGGCTAAAACGAAACGAGGACACAGGAAGCAGCACTGAGCTATGAGGCCTCACACACAGTAGTCCATGAGCTGAGGTGAAGGAGGATAAAACTGGCTGAGTTTCCAAGAAAGTTATTTACACATGACGAAGTCAAGCACAGTCATGATGTTTTACCCCTCAGAGGAGAATGTAGCTTAAGGACTTATAGAGGGTGAGTTTATTTTGTCAGCTGTGACTCAGACTTTGTCTTCAGACTCTTCTACACACCTAGTTTCTCATTCACAGCTTTTGTTTTCAAACGATTAAAAAATGTAAAAATTAAAAGGATTTAAATATAAATGTAAAACTTCACATGAGGATTTCTAGCCCTAATTAAGCCTGCATATTTTTAGTATGGTAACCAGTACTATGTATATTTTATGGAAACCCACTTTTGTTGCTGAAAGATGCTACATCAGTTTAAGAGGTCGTATAATGAATCATAAGTGATCCTTTTGAGCATAGTTCATTTTTTTCCCTCCAGCTCTAACAATTATATAGCTGTTTTGGGAGAAATTGCTGCTCTTCTGAACACTGTTCTCTGAAAGCTGAAATAAAGAAATAGGAGGGAACGGCTGCTTTGCATGATCGGTTCTGTTTGTACTTGGCATAACTTGCATAACTTCCCTTCCACAGCAGTTTTTAGATTTCAATGAAAATCTAAAAATATTCTGGAAAAAATCTTAAATCAACCTTAGCACTACAGCAATTTGAGGTATTCTATCATAACCATAGGTCACTCACTTGATAAAATTAGCATGCATGCCATTAACCAGGAAATCCACTCATTTACTTTTCTGTTTCTGAAACCTTTGACTGGGAATTCAGTATCCAATGTTAACACTTACAGGCTGTGAAAAGAATGACAAGAAGTATTTTTCATCTTTTGTAAACTACAGAGAATTTGAGAACAACTAAAATGTGCTTCTTGTTTCTGAGAAGTAGTTTATCTCAAGTAACAACAACAAAAAAAGACTAGAGTTTGACTCTTCAACAAACGTGTCTTCTGTTTGGGAACATAGCGTGCCCTGTGACAGTAGACTTGTTGTTAACTTGCTAAGTGCACCTAACAGCTTGTCTTCTGACAGATGACAGCACTGATGCTTGACAAACACTTGACTGCTATGAAGTGTAAAAGGAGGAAACTGCTTCCTTTTAAATACAAGAGAAATAAATTTGTAATATGTATGTGTATTTTTTAAGCAATATTACAGCAGAATCTTCATTATTTTCAAAGATTTTGTATTTACTCGGTGAAGGCTTCTTCACTTTGCATTTTGTAACTTTGATTCCTAATGGTAACAATTTGCATTTACTTAAGATATGCCTCTATTCCAAGTCTTCAAAAAAGGGTGTTTGCAAAGCGGTAATTTGGGTTTTCTGAGATCTCTCTATTTTAGGCTTACAAGTTCCTTTACCCTTGAAACTGAAAAGCAGCAGGCTAGTGGGAACACTAGTGAGACCACTAAGGCTTTTCTGATATTTTTATTTCTTATGTTTCCTGACTCATATTTCTGACTGGCCTGTGTTTCTGATACAGGTGCACTTTGGCGCTCATAAATATTCCACAGTTCTGTCTTTTACTACCAAAAATATCATCCCTCTTACTTAGTAGCTGTAGCTACCTAAAGTATCTTTCATTTAGATTACAACATTGTGTAGAAAGAAAGCACATCATACAATGTTTACAGAAAATAAATACCAAAGAACACTTGATAAATAATCTCATTTTCCTCCTTAGGTCACCTGGGAGACTTCCCAAACATCAGGATTATGTCTAGAGTCCTGAGAATGAAATCAGTGAATCAGTCAAAATAGATATAAAACCTACTGCTCAATAAACTGTAACCATATGATCTGGAAAACATACAGGTCTAATTTTTTTCTGTGATGATAATATCATTAAAAATATACTAGATTTCAAGCTGCCAGACTATCTTGAAATTTACTTCACTCAGCTTTTTGTCCTGTGCTAAAAAATGACAAATCAAAGAATGAAATTAAAAAGCATCTAAGAAGAGACAGATTTTTCTATTTGTAATATGAACCAGTCAAGATGAGCTCCCAAAGGACTTCTGTCCAGACAAAAATATAATTCAGGGATTTAGCCATAGCTAAGCATTAGAATCATAGAATGGTTTGGGTTGGAAGGCGACTAACAAACTGGAGCAGTAAGAAACAAAAAACAAACAAACAAAACTAGAAACCTTCCTCCTCATCCACCCTCTTCCACCTCCTCCCCCTGAGCAGTGCAGGGGAACGGGCAATGGGGGCTGCGGTCAGTCCCTGACGCTTCGTCTCCGCCGCTCCTTCACGGTCCCTCCCTGCCCCTGCTCCCCGTGGGGTCCCTCCCACGGGATGCCGTCCTTCCCGAACTGAGCCTGGGGGGCTGCCCACAGGCCGCAGCTCTTCCAGAACTGCTCCCACACGGCTCCGTACCACGGGGTCCATCCCCCAGGAGCAAACTGCTCCAGCACGGGTCCCCCACGGGCGGCAGCTCCCCCCAGGCCCCCTGCTCCTGCGTGGGCTCCTCTCCACGGGCTGCAGCTCCGGCCCGGGGCCTGCTCCTGCGGGGGCTCTCCATGGGCCGCAGCCTCCTCCAGGCCACATCCACCTGCTCCACCGGGGGCTCCTCCACGGGCTGCAGCGTGGAGATCTGCTCCGTGTGGGACCCGTGGGCTGCAGGGGGACAGCCTGCTCCACCAGGGGCCTCTCCACGGGCCGCAGGGGAACTTGTGCTGCGTGCCTGGAGCACCTCCTGCCCTCCTGCTGCACGCACCTTGGGGGCTGCAGGGCTGCTTCTCACTCCTCACTCTCCCAGCTGCATTTTTTTCCCCTTCCTTCAATCTGCTCTCCCAGAGGCCCAACCAACATCACTTATGGCTCGGCTCTGGCCAGCAGTGGGTCCCTTTGGGGCCATCTGAAACTGGCCCTTATCTAACATTGGGCAGCTTCTGGATTCTTCTCACAGAGGCCACCCCTGCTGCCCTCCACTACCAAAACCTTGCCACATGACCCAATGCAACATCCACCAGCATTTTTTTGTTGTCTTCCCCTATCCACCAATGCTGTAACCCCATTGTAGAAGGCCACCAGATTTGTCAGGCATAATCTGCCTTTAGTGAAACCATGTTGGCTGTCACCATGTCACCAGTCACCTCCTTATTTTCTTTGTGCCTTAGCGTGGTTTCCAGGAGAATCTGCTCCGTGATCTTGCCAGGCACAGAGGTGTGACTGACTGTCCTGTAATTCCATGGGTTTTCCTTTTTTTCACCATTTAAACAGTGGGGGTTATGTTTACGCTTTTTTTCCAGTCTGTTCGGAACTTCACTGGAGTGCCCCAACTTCTCAAATATGATGGACAATGGCTTAGCAGCTGGTTGTGGTTTAACCCAGCAGGCAGCCCAGTACCACACAGTCACATTTCCTCCCCCGCCAGTGGGATGGGGGAGAGAATTGGGAGGGGGAAAAAAAAAAAAAAAAAAAAAGTAAAACCTCATGGGCTGAGATAAAGACAGTTTAATAGGACAGAAAAAGAATTGGATGATGATGACAATAGGATGTACAAAGCAAGGGATACACAATGCAAATGCTCACCACCTGCTGGCCAATGCCCATCCCATCCCGGAGCAGTGGTCCCCCCCACCCCTGCCAGCCACACCATATTAATTGTTTAGCATGACACCACACGGTGTGGGACATCCCTTTGGCCAGTTCAGATCAGCTCCTGGCTGTGTCCCCTCCCAGCTCCCTGTGCACCCCCAGGCACCTCGCTGGCAGGGCAGCACCAGGAGCTGAACAGTCCTTGGCCTGTGTGAGCCTTGCTCTGCAACAACTAAAATATCAGTGTGTTATCAATATTATTTTCATCCTAAATCCAAAACACAACACCATGGCAGCTACTAGGAGGAAAATTGACTCTATCCTAGCCAAAACCAGGACACAACTTAATCCGCCAGTTCCCTCGAATGCATCTCACCAGGTCCTGTGAACTTGTGCACTTATTCTTCATATTCAAATGTATAAAGGAAGAAATTATCTGAAAAGTTGCAAGGAAATCTATTCTGTTGTTAGACTGGATTAAATTTTAGAAATGTATGTGCACTTGTAACAAATTATTTTAGAACATCTTTTTATTTGGAGGAGAATTAAATAGGCAACAAATTAATTGATCTTCAATTAGGAGACAGAAGACGAAGTTTAAGGGAAAAACAATAGAACAGAGAGAGACTTTCTTTGGGAAGCTAACCTGGAGATGCAGCCAACTCTTTCACTGCCTTCCTTCTCCCTCCCTCAAACCACTAGTGAAAAATAGCATGCGAGTGAAATACAGTTTTAATTTAAATGCTACATTAAAAATACAAAATCAGTAGTGTCAGAGCCAAGACATATATTTTGTTTTCCAAGCAAAATAAAAAAGTGTTTTCATGTTATTGCCTTCCAAAAACATCTTCATGAGATCATTTGGTAGCTGCAGTTAAAAATTACACACCTTCTTATGTTGAGACTTTCTTCAGGGGTCTTTCACATCACACACCAAGAGCATGATTATATCCCTCTGTTAATCACCTAACAACTGAGTGAAAACCTCTTTTGATCATTGAAGGAATTGTTTGTCTAAATTGCGCATTTATGTGCACATTCTTACTGGAACTTAGTATGGTTTCAAAAAATGCTTTTTTCAGTAACTCCTAGATAACACCCATGATGATAGTCTAACTGAGTCTGTAACTTCACACAAAGTTTATGAAACTTCTATTATTTACTACCAACACAAAAAATAGGATTAGAAGTAAAACACCATTAAAACAGAATGAAATATTTATTCTCATTTTTATATTCAAGTAAAACATTCAATTTTAATTAGAACAGGTAAGTTTTATCATATGCTTTTATTAAATGAGGTTTAAGAATTATTACAGGTAGGTAAGAATAATAACAGTTCAGAAAGTATTATAAAAAAAAGATCAAAAAATACACTGGCTTCGCATTTATATACAATATTTATGGGACTGCACTGGGAAAAACAGTGCAGATTACAACAAATCTGAGAAAGAAATACATTGCATTACAGTCTAAAGAAATAACCCAAATTAACAGTTTGCTTACTAGTGCTGTTTTAACATTTACAATATCTCACAAAGATACAATGAAGTTCCATTCAAGTAGAGTTAATTTTAGATAGTGTTTTAAAAAAAAAAAAGTTTATAAACCATTGCTTTAAAAATCTATAAGCAATGAAACTGAAGGATTTTTTTTAAACATGAATAACTGAAATGTTTAAACGATTCTTAACTTCAAGAGCTAATTTAATGCAGTCTCAGATTACTGATTTTTTAAGAATAGAGCAGCTCCACATTGAATCCACTGGTCTTGGTTTCCTCCACAAGGTACATCAATATTTGTCACCACACGGTCTCTCTCCATGCTAGTGTAGACTGGTAAAGTTATACATTCCTCCGGAGAATATGGACCATATGCATCCTGTCAATAAACCAGTACTTAGTTATCACTTAGAGAACAAAATATGAGAAAAGAGTAATTTTCAGTGATGCGGTATCCAAAGCTGGATCCTAAGATAAAGTCTAGACAGCAGCCTTTGATACACAACTCTTGGTCCAGGCTACAAAGGAGAAGGATTACTAACAAAGCGGAGACTTTAGAAAATTCACTAGACTACTCCATATCTAAGCCTCTTAAGTTTTCTCTCCAGTTCATTAAACTGAAAACAGAAGAATGTATCTAATAGGAGTGATCTTTTAAATTGCATATCAAAATCTTCATTCAGCAAAAAAAACAAAACAACAACAACAAAAAAACCATGTCATTAGCTTCTGCAAACCAGGGACAAGGGAACAGTTTCCAGAGGGTAGAAGCCCCTCGGGAGCACCAGTGCTGTACTGCTGGGGCAGGCTGGAGTCCTGGGGCACCAGTGATCTTGGCAAGCCCTGCTGCTCCTCCTGCAATGCAGCCCCAGGTGTGATCTGCACCTCAGCTACTTGCAAGTGGGATACTTCAGGAGCTGCACCAAAAAAATCTTAACCCAGTCTTCCCAAACTACCTTCTGTGTTTAACAATGATTTTTAAAAACAATTAATCCAAATAAAAAGAAATTATCGTCTGATACAGAGCTACTGTACCTTACATCAGAGCCTCAGAGGGAAACTAAAAGTATTAACCATGATTCAGTTCAGACAAGGACTTTAAATAAAAATAAAAAGCTCAAATTCCCCAATCCTTTCCATATACTTTTTGCTCTTCAAGACACAGATGCATGTGTAAAAATTTCTCTCTTTTTTTTTTTTTTAGTTCCGTTCATACCAACACTGATCACAGTTGCAGCTGGGGTTCTTTGGCACTTCTGGGAAACAGGTTGTTTCCATTAAGTGCCTAAGCAGGAAATTTTCAAGTTAAATTTAAGCATTCGGATTTGAACATTTTGGCTGAGTTCATTTATAATTTTGTATTCTCCTGTGCATGTACTTTACTACTGCACAGTATTAATAGTACTGCTGCTACAGAGACTACAATTATGCTGTAAACACTATGTTGGGAAGGACATCAGTTGGAGCCACAGCGTTACCTCTCAGTCTGTACCCTGATGCTGCACTCTTGAGAACAATTACAGTTCCTCTCCACTTTCTGTACTACAAAGTGTGTGCACTTTGAACGTAATTTCCTCCTCGGGCTTTGCACAGGTCATTGTACCTTTGCATGATTACAGAACTGAGTTCAACGACTGATTAGACTTCCTACAGCATGTAACTCAGGTTTCAACCCATCATGTACTTATTTTATATAAGTAACTGAGGGTTTCATTCAATTCATATATATTAAGCATGTTTTCCTCCACACGCAAGATTTCCCTTCTTGTCAACAGGAAATTGTCAAAATGTTTTCAAGAATCGAGCAATAAAGCAGCACATGTGTCAGAAAGGAATTCGAAATAAAAGAAGAGTTGCTTTTTTAATGCAAATTACATCAAATGCAAGTTAGTTAAGCACCATTATTAGAAAATAAGTGGAAACATTAAAAGGAGACATGCAAACAACTGTTTCAAGCACTTTGCCCTGCATGTTAAGTGTTAAGCCATTTCTGAAGAGTTTTGTTGTTCCTTTTGAAAATCAAGTTCCCTTGTCTTTTGAACACTAGTGTTTAAAACCTTACCACATTTATCCCTTGGTTAACACTACAGAGGAAGAGAAAATACTGGGAAATTTGAGAGGAAAATGTCAGCCAGAGAATGGTCTTTAAGTACAGCCAAAGCTGGGAAGCCCAAAGTTGGCAAGTTTGCTTTCCAAGACTTCTTTTTAACACCCTTTTTGTGTTGAAATAGCTGTTCACATGCTTTTCTCAATTCCACTGATGTTTTACAGAATCACATTATTTGAGGGTTAAAGCCATTCTGTGAAAGGCTTTATGAACCACAAATCCATAAGTCCTTCCTTACATGCACTCCAAAAATTTTCTTTGTCTAGCCTGCCTCACACATAGTTTTATCCTACTTAGTCCATTACAGCTTGGGATCTATCCATGAATTAAAACCAGAAAAGGCCTTCACAATTTAATAAGTACTATGTTATTGCTTAAAATACTCCATTTTTAACATTTTAGCATTTTGAGCCTTTTTATGGGGAGGTATCTCAGACAAATTCTGCAGACTGCTTTTTTTTTTTTTTTTTTTTCCAGACAGTTCACTTTATATTAGTTTGATGGAAAATGACCTGAAAGCATTGCTTTACAAATACATAGATTTTTGCTCACCAGATTTCATAAGAGATATTTTTGGGGAAAAACTCATAAGATAGCATGTTCTACTTCATACACTCTTCTCCTGTGGAGAGGATAATGAGATCAGGGGAAGTGCAGAATGACGTCCCAGTTCTACCTTTCTGTTTGAAAGCATGATGTTTGATCATGGTCAATTCCTACAGCAAAGCCTATAGCAAAACAACTAAAGGGCATAGAAAATCAGAAATACTTTTCTTAGAGATACATTGTATTTAAAATCTGGGCAGTTGGCAAGTATTGGCTTGTGTTGTAAAATAAATACATTTTTTTTCCAACACAAAAACTTCAGCTGCTATTCTTTTCAAGTACGAAGTACATTGGAAGCAGCTTCATTATCTGATTACTGATCTCACTTGTATGTCTTTACAGGCAGATCTCTGCTAATGTCACATAATACCTTTGAAGTCTAAAGAATATTGACTTTTATTCAGAAAAACACTTTAGGAATCTGTTCTATCTCTAACAGAAGCTAAACACTTTTCAAAAAAAAAAGGGTTACTTATAATCCTCATCTTCAGTGAGCATAAGATAGACATTTGCTGTTACCACTTAAAACAAAGCATATTGCCATCTTTTCCCTCCCATAACTGAGTCAGGTGGTTGGTTTGTGTGTGTGTGTGTGTGTGTGTTTTTGTTTCTGTTTTTTTAAACATCCAGTATCTTCTTTGCCATCAAAGCTGGAAGCAGTAATGCAGACATTGGCTAGTATCTAGTTGTGCGTTCTAGGTCTAAATCTTGAGTGTTATACTTCTAATGTTGTGCTATAATGGAATGCCATGTTTACAGTGCTGGAAATAACAGTGAGAACAAAAAAAAATCGTTGGGATACAGTGGTGTGATAGCAATGGAGCTCCCTGCATATCTATCACAAGATACTATAAATCTCATAATCACCATCATTTTTTTACAATTACTAAGCTAATTCTAACTGAAAAGTCAACTACTGGAGTCCAGTGAGCTTTTTTGTTTAACATTCTCCTAACCAAACCGAACCTTCTCATCCAGTGAGATTCATACTTTATGATGGAATGAGCTTCCTGAGATGCCCGTCTTTTTCTGAGACCAAACAAGGGCCTAAGGTAACTAAATCGAATGGGCAAGTAACTTTTAGATAGCTGTGTGGGTAAGGGAGCCCTGGCACAGGTTGCCCAGAGAGGCTGTGGGGTTTGGAGATCCTTGGAGATCTCCAAAAGCCGCCTGGACGTGGCCCTGGGCAGCCTGCTCTGGGTGTCCCTGCTTGGGCAGGGGTGGGACCAGATAACCTCCAGAGGTCCCTTCCTACCTCAACCGTTCTGTGATTCTGTAAATATAGATGAGACGAATTCTACAACAAGTTTTCTTTTAAGAATGTAAGTATATGAATTTCCAATGCTACATATCCTTGAAGAAGTTCTACATAACTTTTTCCTTTATTTGTTGAAGACTGCTATTATAATTAGAGAGTAGAAGCAGTAACAATTTTTACTGTTTGGATTGCTTAATTTTCATCTTACATAGTCCTGCGAGTGTTTGCATTTTTTAAATCAGTGTAAATAGGGGACAGGCTTTCTTTGGTTACAGATCACATTATGTTCTCTGACTCTTTATTGCTGTTATGTTTTAGTACAATGTTTAAAATTTAAAGAAAATACACTCTACCAATAAATACTCTCCCAAACTCATGTATACATTTAGTAAATACACTTTTGAAAATTGTAAAAAATTTTAAAAAGACAAGAAAAAAGTATGACTGAAATAAAGCCTTTGTTTTAATCTGCACAATAAAAACTAAAAAATATTGACAAAGTGGTAATAAGTCCTTGTTTTATATAAAAGAAGTAACTTTTTACTATTAAATATACAGATCTTTATTCTAAGATGAGGGAAAAAAAACTGGTCATAAATGTCATACTAAAAAGCTACTACACAGAGAAAAGCAAATTATGGGTCTTGCAAGTTTAGGGCTTTTAATAATTTAGTACCTGTGGAATCCAGGCCATGTAACAAGGGAGAACAGATGACACACTGGGAGAATCATGCAGATTTTCTGAAAGTCGATTTCCATCAAAACTGCAGCCTTCCATTTGTAAGCCACTGATCTGCCATGGAAATATGAAATATTGAAACATATATAAAAGACTTGAAACGTTAGTAATGATTACACCATGCTTCAATAAACAACAATCCTTTTTACTGTGACCAAATTTTTAAATAACAGGAAGGCAATTATTGTAATGTCATGTGTGAGAATAGGAAACATGATTTAAAGGTTCAATCTGCATCATGCTTCGGCGTGAACTTCCTCTGATTTGATTCACATTCTTTGAAATGCTAGAGAAAAATACCTGTAAATGTCATCACTTATGAAACTGCAGTTGCCTGGCAGTAGATTAATGGAAATATGATAGCAACGGCCAAGTCCACAATTATTACCATGTTAAGAATAAGAAAAGAACAATCACTGAAATAAGCATGACTTCCTGCTTGGAAGTCTGAGCATAGCTTTCAGAGAATGCAATGAACTATTACACAGTTTTGCAGAGGGAAATAAATAATTTTCAAATAATATGAGAGAAAATGTTATTTAATACAATTCAAGAGTTCTTACTTAAAGTATTAATTGGAAAAAAAAGAAATAATTAAGAACCACATATTTATATAAGTAACTGTGCAATGTTTTAAATGTAACATGTTTTAAAGTGTTTACTTTTAATAAATGAGTACTTTCAGACTCTGAACTAATTCTCCTTTTTTTTTTAACAAGTCTTGAATAAATTAATGACAATGATATCTATTTTGGATATCTTAAAAATAAATAAAAAAAATAAATCATTATCTGTTCATCATTTTATTTTGCTAGTACAAATAATAATAGTTTGCCAGTATAAATAATAGTAATAATAGGTTTGGCCTGCTAAAGTGGTAACTTCAATTTTAGTAATAATAAAATTTAACTCAGTAATAACTTTTATGCAGCTTTTCAAAAGGCTAAATCTAAAACTGGAGCAGATGTCTAATGGAACCTACAAACTGAAAATTGCTTGTCTGTTGTAATATCATATTAAGGTCCTGTATTAAATAAAAAAAAAAAAAAAGAAGCAGGCTTTCACCAAATACAAGGATCATGAAGTGGTGCTGGAACTAGGACATACAGTGCTGTTGGAAACTGGATGAGTCACTGTATAACCAAAACAACAGACAAGAAATGGAGAAAACTATCATTTTCTAATCCATTTTCCCCTGCTAGAAATTTTTAGAAGTGTACACGGCACAGATGTGTGATGTTACAATGAAAGCCAGTAGTAGACAAGATGCAATGGAAATACTTTACTTAGGTAACTACGGTATTCTAAAATTATTTATTAGACAAAAAAGTTGCAGTTAAACAGTAATACAATGAGTGTTAACTGTCATGCTTCAAAGACAACGTCTTCCTCCCAAGTGATGGATGTTGTTTTTTGTTTTATGTTAATACTCTACTAACTGTACAGTAGCTAAGCATATATTCTGCATTTTTAATAAATAATTATTCTCTTGATTGTAGATAGACTAATGCAGCCTTTACTTCAGAAACTTGCTTCTTTAAACTTGTGTTACTAGCTCTGGGCTGAGGGCTCTTCCTTACAATGCACAGGATATATATATATACATATTCTAACATTTGCAATTTCATTTAAAAAAGCAATAGGAAAAAAAGCTTTGTTTGGTCCTTGGACAAGATAGTGACTGCAGTAACATCCTTTGAAATAACCTGTGCTACATACAGAATAAGACTCACAGTAAAGCTTTCAAAACTGTGGCAAACCTGACTCATAAGAATCACAAGAGGTAAGCCCACAGCAGTATGACTTTTTCTCTATTTTCATTAACTTCTATGATTGTTATAACAAGGCCTCACTGAAATGAATTCAATTTTTCAGACATTCAGTTTAGAACTGCAAAAACACTTTTTCCTCCCTTGTCGGGCTCTCTTGTCGAAAGCTTAAGATCTTTTCTTCGTTGTGAAAGCACGACTCTCCTCCTGACTTCTCCTGCCAAGTTTCTTGTGACCTTTCCTTTGAATCTTCCCTAAGATTTTCAGGTCTGTCACTTTCAAGGTACAGTGTTAACATATGGTATTTTGTACCATTTCCTTTCAAACTCAAAATCTCTCCACACAGAGAGGCTGGAAAAAGCTGCCTTTATCTAGTAAGAAAAAGCAGTTTGGGTGTCAATAGTCTTTAATGATAGCCTATGTACATTCCAGTACAACCTCTTCTGTGTTGCAAGGACAAAGAACATGAAGAAAAACATTATAAAGGCATAAAAGGAACAATATTGTACTAACGATTATACCGAGATTTGCCACAGACTTCTTCCTACTGCTCCCTGTTGTTAACCTCGATACCTAAGGCCTCACTTTATCATATGCACAAGTCCTAGACTACACTTTATCTCACTACACTTCTGATTGACTGCTTTCAAAGCACTTATTTATCCCTATCATAAAAGTATTAGAAAGATTCATCTCTCATGTTTTTCTTTCTGCCCTTCATGCATTCTGCAGGAAGTTTGGTTATGGAGGTTAGTTTGATAAATATGTGTGTTTGGCAAAGTTATTGAGGGAAGAATGGTCTGATGAAGAGGTTTTACAATTTATTGTTAGTGTGTTCAAAGGTCTGGCCATTCTGAACATCTCTGAAAGACATTTCTATAGAATTGGGTTGCCTATTGAAAAATCTCTTTCTACAGCACACGTTTCTTCTCTTGATATTGGCAGTTCCTTTGACATTGCAGTTACGTAAAATAACATCGCTTGATCTCCTGGAAAGTTTCAACCAATCATAGAAACTCCTTTGAAGTTGAAGACCAAAACTTTGACTTTGATTCAATATTAAAAGCTATCGGAAAGAAAAAATACTGGAACAATGCATTTTCAAATACTGGTTGGCTGAGTACACCCATAGCCACGTTCCCTTTTCTACGATAAATGGTATAGAAAAACTACAACTACTAGTACATGGATTTCACAGTATCTACAATTAGCATGTGTAGTATTTTTGCAGTCCACCTTGGAGTAATGGCTAGAGTTGACCATGATTTTAAAAGTTTTAATTCTCAAAAAGATAACGCAATTGGCATTTTGCAATTATTAGTGCTAGTTTAGTTTTGAATCAAGCAGTTACATGATACAGATAATTCTTTAAAATACATTTGTAGAAAGTGTGCTGATATAAAGTTTCAAAAACTTCAAATTCCACACAATTATTTTTTTCCTTCCTATTTAATGCCACAATTTCCCATGAAATTATACAGACTACTGCAGAGTTCAGGAAGTCATATTTTCACTCCATTACCTCTACAGGCTTCTATCATGAATTTCCTGATATTCCAGATGGAGGTATACTGTAAAAAAAGACCTCTCAGGATGCCCTTTAATAGTATTTCTGACAATTGCTAAGAGCACAGCTTTGATATTAATGCTGATGTTATGTATTTGAATATGATATTCTCAGAACACATTTTTGTTTTTCATTATTTATATTAATCCATATCCGAGCTCATAGCATTTACTACCCAGAAAGTCTCTTACCATGTTTCTTCTTTTCTTTCTTTATTTTTTCACAATGACAGAAAATGAGATTCTAGTATCAAAAGGAATGAATACCTGCTTTTGTACGATAGAGCAATCAGTGCACACAGAAAATAAAAGAGGTATTTGCACATCAATTACACTGGAACAGATATACATTCTCAGTACCTTTTGTTAAAGTAACCCTAAGTGATGTTAAAGAAGGTGTAATTTTATGCAGATGATTCTAAATCAAATATTCAGCACATCCTACTAGGAGGGATCTACTCTGCATCATACCACTAAACTATCATCTGAATTAACACTGATACATTAAGATCAGGTTTGATATGATAGTCTAGCAGACTACTAGAGCAGTTAGAAACTAAAAGCAAAGTAAAAACACCTTCTCCCCGTCTACCCTTGGGGAATGGGGAATGGGGGCTGCGGTCAGTCCCTGACGCTTCGTCTCCGCCGCTCCTTCACGGTCCCTCTCTGCCCCTGCTCCCCGTGGGGTCCCTCCCACGGGATGCCGTCCTTCCCGAACTGAGCCTGGGGGGCTGCCCACAGGCTGCAGCTCTTCCAGAACTGCTCCCACACGGCTCCGTACCACGGGGTCCATCCCCCAGGAGCAAACTGCTCCAGCACGGGTCCCCCACGGGCGGCAGCTCCCCCCAGACCCCCTGCTCCTGCGTGGGCTCCTCTCCACGGGCTGCAGCTCCGGCCCGGGGCCTGCTCCTGCGGGGGCTCTCCATGGGCCGCAGCCTCCTCCAGGCCACATCCACCTGCTCCACCGGGGGCTCCTCCACGGGCTGCAGCGTGGAGATCTGCTCCGTGTGGGACCCGTGGGCTGCAGGGGGACAGCCTGCTCCACCAGGGGCCTCTCCACGGGCCGCAGGGGAACTTGTGCTGCGTGCCTGGAGCACCTCCTGTCCTCCTGCTGCACTCACCTTGGGGGCTGCAGGGCTGCTTCTCTCCCAGCTCTCACCCCTCTCTCCCAGCTGCTGTAGCACAGCAGATTTCCCCTTCCTTCAATCTGCTCTCCCAGAGGCCCAACCAACGTCACTCATGGCTTGGCTCTGGCCAGCGGTGGGTCCCTTTTGGAGCTGTCTGGAGCTGGCTCTGATCTGACCTGGGGCAGCTGCTGGGCTCTGCACACAGGCCACCCTTGAAGCGCCCCTGCTACCAAAACCTTGTCATGTAAGCCCAATACAACAGATCATTGTGAGATTTCCACCTTCTTTTCCTTATTAAGACAAATTTCAGGCCACAAAAAAAACTTTTATAATTGAAGACAAGAAAAGCCTGTAGTTCCCTGTGTCTTCCTTTTTTCCCTTTTTAAAAAGGGGGTGTTCCCCTTTTCCAGTCAGCAGGAATTTCACCAAACTGCCATGACTTCTCATATATCATGGATAGTGGCTTGGCAACTACACCCACCAGTTCCTTTAGGACCCACAGATGTTATCTAATCAGGTCCCATGGACTTGTGCACCTTCAGGTTCCTTAGCATGTTTTGAGCCCGACCTTCTCCTACTCTGGGCGGTTCATCATTCTTCCAGTCCCTGCCTTTGCCTTCTGGGGCCCAGGCCATGCGGCTGGAGCTCTAGCCAGTGAAGACTGAAGCAAAATAGTCATTAATTACCTCAGCCTTCTCTATGTCTCAGGTGACCAGGTCTCCTATTTCCTTCCAGATAGGGCCCACAATTTCCCCAGTTTTCCTTTTATCACCGATGTACCTATAGAACCCTTTCTTATTGCCCTTGATGTTCATGGCCAAATTTAACTCTAAACGGGCTTTGGCTTTCCTAACCTGATTCCTGGCTACTTGGGCGTTGTCTCTGTATCCATCCCAGGCTATCTGTTCATGCTTCCACTGTCTATAGGCGTTCTTTTTCAGTCTAAGCTTGGACAGGAGCTCCTTGTTCATCCATGCAAGTCTCCTGGTATTTTTGCCCAACTTCCTCTTTGCTGGGATGCATCGCTCCTGAGTTTGGAGGAGAGGATCCCTGAATATTAACGAGCCTTCCTGGTTTATATTTTCATATAAGAGAATGGCTTAAGAAAGAGAAACGAATTCAAGTTCATGCTACTTCAATAGTATCGTCTGAACATCTGACAGGTACCAAGAGGAAGAAAACCAGCAGGATTGGGTATATCTGTGTTTATCTTACAGACAGGCAGCTATATAATCAGGCAGGTTCTGAACTGAAACGGTAAATCAGAATGAGAGGAGAATTTCCAAAGAGAACAAAAACCATTTTTTATGCAGACATGAAAGTATGTCTATGCCCATATACTATTAACTATTTACATTTGTAGATGCGTACACTATAGGATGCCAGGAAACATTTTGCATTTATTTTTTTATATTCTGCACACAGCTGAAATGGAAACAGGTCTTCTTTTGCTTATTAACTGAATTTTCTAAATGGGATAAAATTCTTAACAGTCCTGTCTGTGGTAAGCAGGCTATCAAATGAGGAAATAACAGTAAAGTACATGGCTGAGATACACAATGTCACATTTGTGGCCCACTTCACTGAGAATCACATGTATTTGACTAGACCGTATGTAGCCTAAGCTAGCAAAAGTAGACGTTATTTTTTGATAACAGTTTCCACCTTGCTTTCACAGGACAAAACATCCTGTTGTGATTGCACCATGTTTTATGCTATTTGAGTCCTATGTAAATGTTTGCATTAGTGAATTACACTCTGTAAAAAGCTGTACATTTATTCTAGCTGGAATTTCCTGAAAAAGCATTCCTGCTATTTTGTTACACATTTTCTTTCTACATTAAAGACCAGTGTACTAGAAGAGATCATCTTAATCAGCACTGTTGCTTTTATACAGTGATATAATCTTTACTAAAGTAGCTAAATTGTGCTCCTAATAACAACAGTGTATAAGATTATGTCTGGAAAATCTTAAAATAGCTCTTTCCTAAACCCTATGTCTCCTTGACACCTGTTTACTTAAACTTCCAAAATGTGGCAGGGATTTAAAAAAAAAATAAAAAATTTAACTTCAGGCAATTGACCGAAATTACTGTAGCAGGACCACTGCAATTGCATTCTTTCTCCTGTCAGAAGAGAAAGACGGTTATTTCCTGAAAGTGGTTTAGCTACTCTAAGACCTGAATTGGTAAATGTACTTTCCTTGAAAAAATACAGCTGATAAATTAAAATTTCTGATTTAAGCATCAAAATGGATGGGATATAATAGGGCCCCAGCTACCACACCACAGCATGTGTTCAAGGACTGATGTATTCTGCTTTCTGAATTGTATTTTTTGAGTCCATGTTCCAAAATACACTCCACAGAATGGGAAGCTCCCATTCTGTAAGATTAGCCTGAATTCTTGAAACTGTATAAACAACACTAATTTTAGAAGGATTAAAATTCATATTGCTTATGTGAACCAAGCTTAATGTGTAATTCAAAGGATCCTTATCAAGGGTGACATGTTTCAGAGGACGATTTTTCTGTATCACTGACATACTTCTGCCTTCATTACAGCACATTTTAAATAAATAAGATGCTTAGAATTTAGCTTTACTAATGCAAAAGTTTGCTCCCAGTTTTTCATGTCCATGTGAGAAAAGATTCATGGAAAGGAATGTAAATGTTCAGCATGGCAAAGGGCTCCAACACCCTTTTGTACGTCAAAGATTCAATGTAGCAGTGAAGATACTGGTGAATACATAATAATACAGATTCAATGAACATAGCTCTTACTGGGGAAAGGAAAATACTCAGAACAAGCAAGTAACACTGAGAGGATTCTTACTTTACTAATATTTCTAAAAAATTGCCATATAAATTTACACATTAAAAAAATTATAACCTTCAATACACCTAGATATGAGTGTTGTTATAAATATCTTTCCTCAAATTAACCTTTAATTCTTCAGTTTCCAAGCAGCCACTTCAATCTAGCAACTGTAAAATACTATAATATTATTTAGTATATGGAAATTCTTTATCCATGCACTTGAGACATTTGACATTGACTTCTGACATTTGTCAAAGGTGGAAGGATGATTTTGAAAAAGTCCAAGCTTCTGGGATCTTCAGTTGTAAGTTAACCTAGAATAAGTGGTCTGAAAAACAAAATTCATTTTTTGCTCACTTCTGTGGACTTAGAAGTCTTGGGTGAATATGGAACCGCAAAACATGCGATTAGCAGGCTGTCAGACTTACAGGGAGATAGAGTACCCTAAAAGTCTCTTGGCTTATTTATCTACAGGTTGTAGGTGCCTGTTTGATTCTCATTAAATAAGGTAGACAACCATTACTCTTACTAAAAGACTGATTAATTTTCTAAGTGATATTTTCCAGTGCCACCAGGAAATAATTTGAAAATGTTCAAAAGACTGTACTGGATAAAGGACAGATTAGATAATTACAGTTATCTTTTCTGGATGTACAATCCCTTAATATTTTAGAAACATGAAATTCTCATGCATTTTGTATTAATAATTCTGTATAGTGTCAGAAGCTGAATGAGAACTCTTATAACTCCCACAGTCTTGCATCTGCCTGCATTATCAGACTAGACAAGGAGTCCTGCCACTTGCTTTCTCTCTCCTAATCCTACAGAACTCTGCTGTAGCAGTACATCAGTACATAGTCACAAGGTGAGAGTCCTGCATTATTCACTCATGTTTCTGAAAAGAACACAGCTGTAGCTTTTGTGTTTTTTTTGTTTGTTTGTTTTTTGTTTTGTTTTTATTTTTGTCATGCAGATTGTGTGGGGCAAATCTGGAGGACTTCTACAATGGGGTTACTGCATTCGTGGATAGGGGAAGAGCAATGGACATCATTTACCTGGACTTGTGCAAAGCATTGGACAATGTCCCTCATGATATCCTTGTCTCTACGTCGAAAAGACACGGATTTGATGGATGGATCACTCAGTGGGTAAGGAATTGGCTGGATGGTTGCACTCAAAGAGTTGTGGTCAATAGCTCAGTGTCCAAGTGAAGATCAGTGACAAGTGGTGTTTCTCAGGGGTCAGTATTGTGACTGGTGCTGTTTAACATTTTTGTTGGTGACACTGACAGTGGGATTGAGTGCACCCTCAGCAAGTTTCCCGGTGACACCAATCTGTGTGGTGCTGTCGACATGCTGGAGGGATGGGATGTCATCCAGAGGGACCTGGACATGCTTGAGAGGCTTGAGTTCAACAAGGCCAAGTGCAAGATCCTGCATCTGGGCCAGGGCAATCCCAAGCACAAATACAGGCTGGGTGGAGAACGGATTGAGAGCATTTCTGAGGAGAAGGACCTTGGGGGGGGGGGGGGTGCGGTTCATGAGAAGCACAACGTGAGCTGGCAATGTATAATAGCAGCCCAGAAAGCCAACTGTATCCTGGGCTGCATCAAAGGAAGCATGGCCAGCAGGTCAAGGGAGTTGATTCTCCCCCCCTCTACTCTGCTCTTGTTAGGCCCCACCTGGAGTACTGCATTCAGCTCTGGGACCCCCAGCAGAGGAAGTACAAGGACGTATTAAAACAAATCCAGAGGAGGATCACAAAGATGATCATGGGGCTGGAGAACCTCTCCTGTGAAGACAGACTGAGGGAGTTGGGGTTGTTCAGCCTGGAGAAGAGAAGGCTCCGGGGAGACCTTACAGTGGCCTTCCAGTAGCTAAAGGGCACTACAGGAAAGCTGGGGAGGGACTCTTTGTCAGGGGGTGTGGTGATAGGACAAGGAGTGATGGTTTTAAACTAAAAGAGGGTAAATTTATATTAGATATAAGGAAGAAATTCTTGACTCAGAGTGTGGTGAGGCACTGGCACAGGCTGCCCAGAGAAGCTGTGGATGCCCCAACCCCTGGAGGTGTTCAAGGCCAGGCTGGATGGGGCTTTGGGCAGCCTGGTCTGGTGGGAGGTGTCCCTGCCCACAGCACGGGGGTGGAACTAGATGATCTTTAAGGTCTCTTCCAACCCAAACCATTCTGTGATTCTATGATTCTGTGCTGAACACATCTCTTTGAGCAGTATTATCATGGGCCCAACATATCCACTGGAATCAATACTCAAAATTCCCTACAAATTTAAGCATAAAATGGGTGCAAAGAGATTTGGATTTAGCCAAAATAACAGTGGCATCTGAAATGCTAAGAACCTAAACTAATCATTTGAGGATTCATCTGTACCTTGCTGTCTAAGCAATCAGTAGTGACTTCATAGCTGCTGGCTGTAGCCTTAAATGTCCGTTAACAAATTGTTGGATCTTTGTCATATTTAAAGCTAGTCATATTATAGCTCACTTTGTTCTGTTTACTTCCTGAAAAGTCTCACTTCAATGATTCAACAGTTGCTAAGACATGGCCTTTCACTTACACTTCTGTATGTATTTCCTCTTGCTATGTGTCACAAGTCTTTTAGCTACTTCCTGGACAATGGATATTAGCTAATGTAATATCAGCTTCAATTTTATATAAGAGGATGATGAAGATAATGGAGCAAGAATAATTTTAATTCTGAATTTTTAAATAAGCAATCTGACTAGGGAGGGATAAAAATATAACCCCCTTTCTTCCATGCAGAATTTACTACACAATTTTTGCACTACCGTTATTGTAGATGTCTATAATTAACAAGCCTTTGTATTCCTGATACACCAATATATTTATAGTTCAATCTTCCAAAAAGTATGTAGACAGATGACTTGGACTACAACTACGACTACAACTTGGACTACTAATAAAACGTCTTATGAAATACTACAATACCTCTAATAATCTTTTTTTTTTTTTTTTTTTTAATATGTGAAACATTTAGGAGCAAAAGAAAAACAAAGAGAAATACTGCTAAGCACAATACCTTAACTTGGAGTTTGCCTTCCTGTATTCGCCCTTTCCATGATGCTGTAAATTTCAGACTGTCCACTGAACAGCTCATTACTCTGCAAGGGAAACACATATACAGTAAATCTTAGAGACATATAACCACAGAAAATAAAATACAAAACAAAATCAATGTATTTTCAATGTTTACCATATCACAGTAAGTCTTACTCTGAAGAAAAATACATTATGAATTTTATCTATTTAAAAAAATAATAATCAGCATTTAAACAAGAAACTCTTAACTATTGTACTTCAGTGCAAGTGATAAAAAGGAGATGACTAATGACAGTAATTGACATGATTTGTTGGGTCTGTGTCCTGAAAATAAGGTAACCATCCTCACGATGTGGAGTAATGGCACATTTGCACACATAAGTAGGTAGATTATTTTTCCCTCACCTTGCAGTCTCCTGGCGTAAGGCATTGAGAAATGTGTCTGGATGAAATAGCTCTGAAAGGTCGAGGGTATCTGACAGTAGTTTCTGTTTCTCTGATTTTTCTACCCAGTTCTAAAAGAGGAAAAAAAAATGAGGAAAAATGAATCCTGAAGTTATTGCCTGATTTTTCATCATTTTGAGTTGATGTGGATTTGTCAAATGGTATGATTAATGACAAATTGTTATGTAAATATACTGTAATGTCAAAGATGAATATTGATTTCCATTACTTCAAACTGGCAAACAGAAAATTAACACCATTTAAAAGAAAGCTAGCAGTTGTGTAATGTGCAATGTGACTCACCTATTCTAAACAAATAAGCTTCTGTTCCATTCTTTGTACACTGCAGCTTACTTTGTATGATGAAACTTTTACCAAGTTCCTAATAATCTGTTGAAATGCTATTTCACCTTTACTAAAAAGCAAGTTCATGTTTTCCATAAAAATGGTTATCATTACCATCTTTGCTTTAATGAGTTCAGACAAATAATTGAATTCCTTTCAAGCATGCTTTAAGATTGTCCTTCTCTTTTGTGTAAACTGCATATTAAATTCAAGAAGCACTTAGTTTTCAGTCTGTAGCAAGAGTTTTTGTGATTAATAGCCACCATTTTTTTTGGAAATCTCTCAGTATTAAGCTGACACTGTCATTTTTATTGGGTGAAGTTTCAAAGGATGTTTCAGATGTACTAGTTTAAGACATGAATTCACAGAATTTCTGATAAGATAAAAACTGACCTCTTTTACAACTGGTTGTAAATGAAAATAACATGAGTGGAGCGAATAACTAGTCTCATTTATCCTTACCAAACATGTTGCCCCAACCTATTTTTTTACGCAGCTATGAAGCCTGTCACTATGAGCAGCAAGCCTGAAACCTCCCATCAACACAATGCCTTTTGTGCCATTGAGAGAAAAATACACACGTTGTACTTTAATTTGCAATCTTGATAAACCACGTGTATTAATAAATGAAACCTCAGATGCTAACTCCCACATTTTCTATCGCTTTATCAAGGATGTACTTTGTTCCTGAAAGCCTTATGGCAATCCACTGTCTTCAAAACTGAAGAAGCAAAGGTTGCTAAACCCTATTTCACAGCCTTCTTGTAGACCAGGTGAGATGTGGAAGATCTACTCCCATTTTAAACAGTCTATATGAAATTCTTTCCCAAATCCAGTAAGCTAGGAGGAAGGGAAGGAACCTCAATAAAAAACCTCAAACAGCTCACTATACATAAACAGATAACTTTTCATCAGGGTGGACTATGTGCTTTATTGTCTTGTGAAGAAAATTCCAATGGTTGTCTGTGTTTGCATTAAGGACATGTTATTTTTCCACTCCTGTAAGTATGCAAACAGTGTCTCTAAAAAATTACCAATGCATGTAGTCAAATCATTACATTTCGTTTATTAATTTTCATTTATTTTAAAATATCTAGGTTTGGTCTTCAACTTGCAAAAAATTAGCACTACCTACCATTTTCTCATATTTGGCACTCTTATTCCCTCTCCCTCTCTCTCTCTCTCTCTTTTTAACAGTTTAATCCTCTAAACACTAACGATCTCAGACTAAAGAACTTGTTCAGACCAGTTATTTATGTACCCAAGCGGTTACATAACAGTATGCACTCAAAATCTGACATTTTGAAAGTTTTGAGTCATGTATTGCATATGCTCGGTAAATTTCTTTTCAGAGTATACAGCGGTACACTGTATACTCTGTATACTCTATACAGTATATAACTGTGGTACTGTAGTATAAACATTAAGTTACCTCCTTGAGTACCAGCAAGTCATATGCTTCTGCACAGGTTAATGCTTAATATTAAGACAAAAAAATACTCAGATACTAAGTTTCTACGTGCTATCACTAAGCAGAGGAAGATAAAACACGCTCCTCTCTAAATTATCAGCTACTAGAAGATTATGAAACTACTCTAGTTACTGAATATTAGTGAGGCTACGCTCTCTTACACAAAGCACCTACCAGGCATCCATGTCTCATTTGAAAACTACTTTACTGTATTCTTTGAACTGCTGATAACCTAATTTCATAGAAGCATCTTGGACTGAAAAAATCATCCAAAATACAAGCGAATATCACACAGGCATTGTGTTGTGGGCTTTGTTGTTTTTGGTGGTGGTAGTGTTTTTTTTTTTTTTTTTTTTTGTCAGTATGTCAAACACATCTCCGTAATTTTTCCACCATGCACAAAAACTTAATTGGTGACCTTTTTATCTATCACATCACAGCTTATGAGCCTTCAACCCAAATGATTATGAATCAGTTAGGAGATTCTTGCTTTCCATTTTCATTAGCTAAATGTACACAGTTAATGGTTCATCTGCCTGATTTTTCCATGACTTTTTATAACAACAGTCCCTTTTATTGTATAGCAGTAAATCTGCAATCAGGTTACGGCATATTTTGTAAATTGTTTTGTATAGTACAAGTAGACACAACTATTTCAACTTGTATTTAATATAATCATTCTACTGCTGTCATCAAATAAACTTTTAATGTAATTGCTAAAGAGAAACACCATCAGGAACATACGTGCCTATGTTCCATCCAATTAAAAGACCAGTATGGGAGATATTAATTCTGAACTCATATAATTAAGTAGCACTAGGAAACTCACAATAGCAAAAACTCTCATTAGATCACAAAAGCAAAGTTTGTAATTGCTACTTGAACTGGTCTACATAAAGCAGAAGACATAACTCATTCATATTGTTTAATAAATATTTAAGATTTAAATATTTAAATATTTAATATTTAAATGTGTTGTGGGTTAACCCCCATAGGCATCTCAGCACCACGAAGCCACTTTCTCCCTCCCCCCCAGTGGGATGAGGAAGAGAATGAGGATGGTATAAGGGAAAAAACTCATGAGTTGAGATAAAGGCACTTTTAATAGGTAGAGCAAAAGCTGCATGTGCAGACAGAGCAACGTAATGAATTCATCCACTACTTCCCATCGGCAGGCAGTTGTTCAGCCATTTCCACTAAAGCAGGGCTCATCACACTTAATAGTTACTTGAGAATACAAACACCACAAATCTGAATGTCCCACCTTCCTCCTTCTTTCCTCCAGCTGTTACGGCTGAGCACAATGCCATATGGTATGGGATATCCCTTTGGTCAGTATGGGTCTGCTGTCCTGGCTGTCTCCTCCCATCTACTCACTGGCAGAGCAGCACAAGAAGCAAAAAAGTTCTTGACTCATGTAAGCACTGCTCAGCAACAACTAAGCCATTGTTGTGTTGTCACCACTATTTTAATAGGAAATCTAAAACATAGCACCGAACTAGCTAATAGGAAGAATATAACTCTATACCAGTCAAAAAGAGTGTTAAATGCAATAAAAAATGATAATTAAATGTATTTTACAACAAAAGTTTAAAAAATATTCTTATGCTTATTCTCCTTTCCATCTTATATCATTAGATGGCATCATGTTAGAGAAGTGCCGTGGTCTCAACAGGCAACGACACCCTACTAAATGGACCACAAATACATCCACCACCACTGCCTTGAAGAGATCAGGTCTTGAAGGGGAGGAAGCTTAGGCTGAGCTGTGGAAAGACTGAAGTAATGTTTCTTGAAAAGAAGAACTCCTTAACAGATTAGCTATGATATCTTCATTTCCCTCTCCTACCCCCACTGCAACAAAAATACACATTGCCTTCCTTTGTCAAAATGACTTATTGATCTTGGATGGCCATGTACCATTTCAGTCTGAGGTGCCTTCTTCCATCACCACTTCAGTAGACAACTTTGCCTTTCCTGCCAGGTAGGCCAAAATAATGCATTTGTCACTTGCCAGCTGGATTACAATGAGAAGACTATCATCAGCACCAAGGTGGTGTAAAATCCAGCTATCATCCCTTTGTGGTCCAGGCCATGCCCTCCCAACTGCCTCCTCCCTCCCACTGCCCATAATATGGTGTTTAGTGGGTTTGCTGCAACTCAGGATTTAGTTTTCATGTTCAGAACAGCTAATAGTCAAGATCTAAATTCACTGAACACAGTATTCAGAATATGAATTAACAATACAGCTTTTGTTCACTGCGTTATATCTGACAGTTAATAAAGTCTGGGAAAATGCATATGAAACCTGAAATCAAAGCACTATTGATAAATAGCATTTAGCTATGAAACAAAATTAAATGAATCCCGAGTCTGTCTTGGGAATGGCATATAAGTTATTTTTAAAAATAAATTCCCATTATATCAATAATTTGGTCTAGAAGTCTGAAGATCCTAACACCAAAAACATTTACATCACACACACATACAAAAAAATCTATAATACACTCTTCTTTTTAACTGTTAAATTAACACTATTTTAATATTTCCCAAATGTTTCTCAAAATGTTACTGTTACATTAAGCTAGAATTTAAATTTGAGCTGTCCACGACAGATTAATATAGGATATGAAGATTAGAAATATAGTATGAAAACTTAGCAGCAGTACCTAAAAAGCTTTGCAAAGCAATTCATATCAGAATGTTTCAATACTTCAGTTAAGGTGAGCTTCTGTTTTGTATAATAAAAGGAATTTATTTATTTATTTATTTAGCCACAATAAATCTGTATGCACAGTCTCAGGTGGTTCAAATACTATTTTTTTCACGTATCTTGACATCCAAGAAACACCTATTCCATTTTCAGGAAGAAGTCTTCCTTATCTTCTATAATCCCAAAGCAAACTGAGCACTTCTTACTGAACAGTGAGTGGAAGGAATAAAGAGGCTGCCGGATTTTCACACTATCATTTATGCAATTTTAGGCTCATCACAGTACTCCTCAACAATGAATCAAGTACTTCTCCTTCACCTGTTTTAATTCATTATGATTATATTCTCTTCTACGGTATTTTTCCCTTGCTGTGATCCCAGAAGAGATCTTTTTTTTGAAAGAGAAAATAATATAAATCACTACAGAAGTGATTTCATTTTTGTGCCTATGCAGAAAATTGTATTCAGTATTGGCCAGGAACTGTATGTAGTACAATTTTGTTTTTCCACTAGTTTTAGAGGGAAAATGTTTAGATTCAAAGTTACTAGGGAAAAAATGCAAGACCATGGATTAGTCTGAGAGCAAATGATGTTGAGTAACTCTTGAGTAACTGGCATACAATTTGTTTCCTTGAGGTAATTTTTTCGTATGTGAAATCCTTCAGCTGTTGTAATTATTCTTTATTAATTGAGCACATGAATACTGCAGCATTTCAGGTATAGGTTAAGGTGTTGGCACACACTACATTTTGAATGGTAAATCACAAAGGAATTTAGTTTGGAGTCTTAATTTATTTTTGGTTTTGGATTTCAATATGCTGTTTTGGAGCATGCAGACCAAAAGTGCTGTTTTGCTTTAAATACTATTTCTTTACCTCAGTTCGACATGCCTCAGAAACTCCATGTTTGTTCAGGGAATCTGAATGCTAACACAACAGCACAGTGTACAGCATAAAAATTCTGAGTCTATTACCATCAACATGCTAGCTAACAATGTGCCAGAAGCAGATGTGCACCAAGGCATGGCTGAGGGAAGCATTAGCAAAGGCGACTTCATTCTGGTTACTGTATTAATTAATTTTATCAAAACAGGAACTTAACTTTCCAGTGAGTTGCGGATTCCTACATTTAACAAGAATAACAAAACAATCACCCTGCGTAAGGGCTGGGACATCATTCTAACAAGTTGATTATCAACATATGCCCAAAATCCCTACTGTCGGCTATGTCCTACGTGATCACTATACACAGACTATGGTCCTACTTCTTATCTCCACCGATAAGAAGTTGCAGGGCACAGGAGATGGTCACACATAACATTTATTTACAGATAACTGTCAAGACTGCATACCACAAGGTGAGTTTTAATTCCTTCGCAGAGCTCTGGAGCAGGGATGCTGAAGTGTATGCAGTTATGATGATAACAGTATGGCTGAACAGGGGTACAGAATATTCTGTGTACTCGGCACTGTCAGTGAAGGGATGCACAGCAGTAACTTGTTTTATAATACCACCTTGAAGGCTATGTTATGATAAAGAGTGCCAACAGAGAGCTGCTTCCTTTGCTCTAGTTCATTTCCTTTGGTGAACATCTCATGAGATACAGATTCTCCATTAAGCATGTCCTTACAGTCCTTGTTCCTCTTCAGAAATAAAGACCCTGCAGTAATCATTCTCTTGGATTTTTTTTTTTTCTGTGTGTTTACCAGAGTCATTTGTTTTCTGTTAACACCCTCTCTGGAGGCTGCCAAAATTCAAAGAAAATCTCTCAGCCATGCCTGTGTAACAGAACTCTTCTATATTGGTAACTATTAAGCCTGACCATACTCTCATGTATGTACACAAGGATTATCGGACATACTGAAACAACCTAATTAGAAATTGTTTAACTGTGCGGGGTGCATATCCCAAAACACACAACAGTGTAAAAGCAAAGAGAGAAATCTATTTTTCTACAAGGAAAAGGAGATCACGGAACAGAAGCTGTATCAGATGCAGCCCCAGTGTTAAGAAAGGAACCACATGGTAGCACATGGTTTCCATGGTTTTCCATTCTCGGCTCTGGTGAGGCCGCACCTCGAGTACTGTGTTCAGTTTTGGGCCCCTCGCTACAGGAAGGACATGGAGGTGCTCGAGCGAGTCCAGAGAAGGGCGACCAAGCTGGTGAGGGGTCTGGAGAACAAGTCTTACGAGGAGCGGCTGAGGGAGCTGGGGTTGTTTAGCCTGGAGAAGAGGAGGCTCAGGGGTGACCTTATTGTTCTCTATAGGTACCTTAAAGGAGGCTGTAGAGAGGTGGGGGTTGGTCTATTCTCCCATGTGCCTGGTGACAGGACGAGGGGGAATGGGCTAAAGTTGCGCCAGGGGAGGTTTAGGTTGGATGTTAGGAAGTACTTCTTTACCGAAAGGGTTATTAAGCATTGGAATGGGCTGCCCAGGGAGGTGGTGGAGTCACCATCCCTGGAGGTCTTTAAAAGACATTTAGATGTAGAGCTTAGCGATATGGTTTAGTGGAGTACTTAGTGTTAGGTTGGAGGTTGGACTCGATGATCTTGAGGTCTCTTCCAACCTAGAAATCTGTGATACTGTGATACTGTGATGTTGCAACACAGCCTCCTGCGATGCACCGTGTCGGCTCGTGCTAATGCTGCTCACGCTCCGCTGAGCAGAACTCTGCAACCTGGGATTCCTGCTCAGACTATCAAGATGTTTGTTCAATCAAGAATAACTTCGTGTAAACACAATGATTCAGATTTTTATACTTTTTTACAGTATCACAGAATCATAGAATCGTTAGAGTTGGAAGACCTCTGAAGATTTTCTGGTCCAACTGCCCACCCTCAAAGAAGGACTGGGCTGCTCACAGGCTTCTTCAGTGATATTTTAAATATCTCCAATGACAGAGACTCTGCAATCTTCTCTGGCTCACCTGTTCCAGTGTCTGACCACCCTCACCACAACTTCTTTCTCTCAAATGCCTAACCAGAGTTTCCCTTTTTTCAAATTATGTCTGTTTTATCTTGGCTGATCTTACTAAGTGCCACTATGTATGTCTAAGCAATACGTGAGAAATTTAAAATTTTCAGGGCATATAACTAGCTATACCACTGCTGAATATTTAACATTTATGAGAGACATACAATATTGAAGAGCTACAAATCAAGTGTATATTCCTTAGAACAGATTTGACGTTTGAAAAAAAATATATATACTTTTTTTTTTTTTTAATTAAGAACTTAGCTGATTCATTAGAGAATCTTCTTTAAGGCACTGATTGGATTACCCTTTCAAAAACAGGTCACATCACAGTACTGCAAAAAAATTTGCAACAACCTGTGCCAAAACAAACAAACAAACAAACAAAAAAAACAACAGCCAACCAATCAACCAAAAAAGACCCAAATACCAGACAGTACCTTGTGCAAGAATTGTTGGTGTTGCAGTTAAAAATAAGTTTTTAAATGAAATGTGTAAAAAATCTCAAAAGACATAGTGGAGAGGTTCTAAATTTTAAAACTGCAAAAGAATTTAAGTTGGAGGGGGCCCCTGAAAGTCATCTGATCCAACCCCTGCTCAAAGTAGGGCCAACTTCAATGTGAGAGTAGGTTGCTCAGGGCAATGTCTACTCTAGTTCCATATATCTCCAAGGATGAAAATTCTACAACCTCTCTGGGCAAGCCAAGCAACAATTTTTTTTTAATACTGAACAGCCCAAAACTGGTCAAGCTCTTCAGATGTGGTTTCAAAAGTGCAGAATAGGAAAAAATAATAACTGTCCTTGACCTTTAACAGGTTCCTTGAGAATTTTGCATTTCTATGATACCATGATATCAAGGATGGTGCATATTTTTAATAAATGTATGGCTAATAAGCAACACATAATTCTATTTTTGTTATTCTAATATTTCTTACTTGATGGATTCTTCTGTTAAATATATTCAAACCATCCATTTTTACTTTCTCAGCCTGATGAGAATGAAATACACAAATACACATAACTGAATAAATCTTTTTTTTCTAGCTTGTTAAGCTACATATCTGAATAATGAACAGTATTTGTTTTAATTCTGAATTATTTACTGCATTTTACCAACTATGTAGATAATTTCAGTTGATTAAATTTATCATACAGGATCATGAAATATTAGACATGCTGTTGAAAATGGTAATTACAGAGAGCTTGCAAGAAAATACATTGTCCCTATAAGGAAAATCATATACAACACTACGACAGTACAGACCTGACGGGAATTTTGAAACTCAAGCCTAGATGTAGAAAACAGATTCCTCAGTGGATCATAACTCCTAGTTCAGAGGTGACTATGTGGAATTAAAAATACAAAAATATCACTGCCTGCAAATGTGCTCTTACTCATTCTCCTCCAGGAAGGGCAAACATTCTAAAATATTTGCTAATTATATTTTTCTGTTGAATAGACTGAATACTACACTCCCTACTAAAGACCATCAAGGGTCTTACCCTTCCTGCCTCGAAGCATCTCTTAATGGCTAACATGGGGTTCTAACCTTCCCATCACACTTAAGAACTCTCTTCCTTTGACTCAATGCTTTGTATTTTTTCCTCAGTTATGTACCTTGCTGAACATTCAGTAACATAGACCACACAAAGAAGAACACTACTAAAACCAAAAAAAAATAAATAAAAGAAAGGAAAAAAAAATGCAAAGGTACAAAGGAATGCCTCTGTGTTTATCCGTGTTTTAAAACATAACAATGATAACGGTGTGGCTAAATGCACCTACAACTTGCACCGGTTGCTTCATTTGAAAATGAATTCTCAAGAGTAAAACTACTGCACGCACAACAGATAAACAATGATTTAGACAAGAATGACTCCCGTGAAATTCTGCTTTTCTTTCAGCAACTAAATTCCAAATGGCAGCTCTGAAACTTTAAATCATTTTTTATATTTGTATAAGAGTACAATATGAAACTATGCTATCATTTCATATTCACTTATATGGAATCTCCTTCAAAAAGAGAGAGATAGGTTAACATATAGATACATTTCTTCCTTCCTCCAAAGAAATGTCAAAAAGACTGCTATTTAAGAATGATGTTTGCATGTGGAATGGCAATGTTTGTATTAGAAAACTGGCTTACTTTAGATAAATATATATATACATATATAAATATATATCTGCAAATGCTATTTGAATAGTAGTTATATCATGTTACCAACGATCCTGACTGATTAAAATCTCAAATTAAGAAATGAAATCTTCTGTTTATTTCACCAAACCAGTTCCCACCAAAACATCTACAGCTTGTAAACAAACAAACAAAACAAAAAACCCACCATGAACAAATCTAGCTACTTTTTAGTTTCAAAGCTGTCTTATTACTGTAAGAAAAATATTTCTGTGTATGTATGACTATGAAATCAAAATTATAAATTAAGCAACATAGGATTTTGAATAGATTGCTAATTACTAGTGGACCCAATATGTGTGGCAATAGGGTAGTAATCAGAAGAACAAGTTACTGCAACTGAATTGCCTAGAAGAAAGAAAAGCAGATTGAGGAAATGTACCTGCAAATTGATGTATTAGCATGTGTTGCAGGTTTCTCATTTACTAATGGCCAGAATTTAATATTATCAACGTTTTGACAGCGTTGGAGAGAGAATCATTTTCACATGCAAATGATAATAACATCTTCTTCCACTTGTATTATGATTAACTTTTTTTTTGCTTGATCTTTTGTTAGACTAGTCTATCCATTTTATTCTCTTCTTTATATTTTGCAGCTCAGCTTCATCCACGATGAAGGAAGCAGATATAGTGAAAAACAAGTTATTTGAAATTGAACAATCTACACTTTAATTTCTATCAATTTAAATGCATACAGTTTATTTATATTTATCGTTTTATATTTATTGTTGCATCTTAAAGAGAAAAATCAGCAAATGCTGTTTATTTTATTAGATTTAATAAAGTATACAAACTACATCTTTAAATCATATACATATATATGACCCAGTTTCTTGTAAATTATGGAGTATATAAAGAGTAACTTGTACCAACAGGGTGGAAAAAAAAACCCAAACCACTAAATCTAGGGGGTTATTTAAACTGAGACATTTAAATAATGAAAAAAAAACATATTTTATTTAATTTCTTAGAATGTGCATAGAAACAATAACTTGCTTTTCTTTTTTATGCAACGCAGAAGTCTTTTTATGAGTGATCACCTTTTGCAATCAATTTTCTACAGTCAGAGAGCTGAACTACTGTTTAGAGGTATGATAAAGGATGCTGTTCAAACTTCTGCTTACAAGGTAGTATTTAATAATGAAAAAAGAATAGCCATTCTCATAAAGCATGCTTAGAACTGAGAACTTAATCAACATGAGTTGAATTCTATTGAAACAGATTACATTTCAAAACATTTAAGGCTGAAGTTTAGAGAAAAGCTCATAGCTTGTGAAAGTCTCACTTAACAGAGGGTCTACATTTCATTACAACTGAGCTTCAGTGACTCAAAATGAAAGCAAACAGCATGCAAGTTGAGATATCTTTTACTTTCCAATGTTGCTTTTTAAAAATTGTTTTCTCCTGAATAAAACCAATATTTTTCCCTAACTTGGGATAATCCTTGCTCATTGCCAAACAAACAAAAAAATATTTCCATTTAATACTTCATTGTTTGTAGATTTAGTGTCTACAGGAGCCTGCAGGAAAAGAATCGTTTTACTACAAGAATCAGTGATATCAGTACCTCTGGAAAGTAAAGCCTGCAACTGGTGCACAAAGCAAAATAAAAAACAAAACTTAAGGAACCCTTCCACCTCAGGCACCCATACATGATCCGTAAGTACATGAACTCTCTGAACATAAAAAATGCTTCAGCTTCCTTGGAAGCTGGACCTTATTCCAGTGGACAACTTCCTTTGACATATAATAGTTTGATACTTCCATCTTACATTATGTGGGGCAATTCACTGCAGCCTTCAGACCTCCCATTTGGACAAATCACTACTTCTCCATACAGGCCGCTACTTAATTTACGCAATCTAACTGAACCAGTGATTGAAAAGGGATAGGACGACACAACAGTGGGATCTATCAGAGCTTCAAATTTGCCTACTCCATGAGAGAGAAAGAAAACATCTACATTTTTATCGTGGTGCTATTTCCAATATTTACCAAGCAGATATAATTCAGAAAAAAAAAAAAGTTCTTTAAAGCTGAATCCTGTCTGATAAATTCTGAACAAAGTGAAATATACACAATACTGAAACATGATGAGAGCTGTGGGAACCAATTAAGGCTCAGTTTCTTAGCAGATAATGTTAGCCTGTGGTTGTGTTTTTGTTTTGATATTTGTGACAATTGAAAAGTCAAGAAAAAGAACAGGAAAATGTTAATTCTTCAGAATAAAGTGGACTCTTCGTAGCATTTTGAACTTTTTTTAAAAATAATGGAATGAGTACATTTAAAACAACATTTCTATGAGTTTTTGCATTTGAATATTAGAACACTAAATCTGAAGTATTCTGCACTGTACAGATACCTGGAAAGCAGCTGTTCAAATAGTGAGAGTGTGATGAGAGGAACAATGATGAGGTGGGAAATGCAGCCAACATAACCCATCTGAATCAGCTACTCCTAAGATCATAGAAGACAAACTATTAAGACATTAAGCTATTGTCCCTGCTGCAAAATCCGCTAAAGCAATTTATCAGAAGAAACTCTGAAATGCTATGCAAACTAAGCAGGATACTTAAAGGGGTATAAGACTCCTGGAGTGCCAGGGTAGGTGAATTTGGGGAACACGACAATTCTGATATTGTACAGGATTTATTACAAGATATTTAGGGGTAGGAGCAAAGATGGGTAAAGTGAGAGATCAGAGTGGATAAGGAATGAAAAGGAATGAGATCACCAGAGTCTGTCCTACCCTATCCTGTCTTAAGCTCTAAATAATTATTTTTTGTGCAAGTGTATTCTCCATTTGCAGAGAGGGAACCCACTAACAATCTTCAAGCCATAACAACCAGTAAATAGGATGAGAGGTCTGGGAGCACCTCCTGCCCTCCTGCTGCACTCACCTTGGGGGCTGCAGGGCTGCTTCTCTCTCAGCTCTCCCCCCTCTCTCCCAGCTGCTGTAGCACAGCAGATTTCCCCTTCCTTCAATCTGCTCTCCCAGAGGCCCACCCAGCGTCGCTCATGGCTCGGCTCTGGCCAGCAGTGGGTCCCTTTTGGAGCTGTCTGGAGCTGGCTCTGATCTGACCTGGGGCAGCTGCTGGGCTCTGCACGCAGAGGCCACCCTTGAAGCCCCTGTGCTACAAAACCCTTGCCACGTAAACCCAACACAACAGAACGTATGTTTAAAGGATTCTGCTCTCCTTTCAAATGTCCTGAACCACACACCAGGGCACCAGCTCAGCATCCTTTTCAAAGATTCAGTCTCTCATAATGTAAAGTATTAACAGAGATGTTATTCATGTCCAGTGAGTTACTGTTCAGCCATAGGGTGTTTTTCGCTTTGAAGCGGCATTCCCTTGCTTTCCCTTCTCTTACATTTGCTTTGCTGTTATGGCAACAGCTGTTCAAACAGAGCCAGATATATTTTTTTCCTCCCTCATATCTTTTAGTAGGTCACAACACAGAAAACTAGGGCCTCTTGAACTAAAATGGAAGACTAGTATATAATGAACGAAAATATTAGCAGACCATCCCATGTATCGCCATTGTGAACAGTGCAAAACTGTGCTATAGAAATTTCTAAGATGGCAAGTCACCACAAGAAAGACAGATAAGTAAGGTGTTGCAATAAAAAAAAATAATGTTGTAAACCAAATAAATTCATTGCATAAATTGTAGCTTAGAGCTGTAATATCTATTCAAACTGATAATTTGTAAGATACAGAATAATATATGTTTTAATCCTGATTTAGCTGTTTAGTAAGTACTAGATTCCTAGAATTTTTGTAAGATTGGAGAAAAATTTATGGATCCAACAGTAACAAATGCAGTGAATAATGATTTCAAAACATCTTCCACTGGGAATTCCCTTGTCAGTTTAGATTTACCTTGTGTCTCAAAAAAGCCTCTTTGATGCTCACTTTTATCTCACTTTTTTCTAACAAATTAAGCTTTTCCAGGAAGCTATCACTAGCAGCCTCTCCAAATACTGTCCCAAATTTTAAAACATCTTCTCAAAGAAACCAAGAAATTTAACTAGATATAAAAGAAATCTATTTTTTCTCCCCATTCCATTCCTCAAAGTTTATGTGCATATCATCTACTACTGCATTAAGCCTGATTTATAGGCTGATGGAAAGGACTTGATTTCTTCAGCCTTCTAAGAACAGATTTTCTGCCTGTTATTGGTGAATGAAAATTGAACCTCTTTGCCTAGATGCCTTGGGTGTGAAAGAAGAATCCGGTGTCCCTTACCCCCAGAATGTTTTCTAGTAGCTTTACCATGTGATTTCCAAGGGTTCAAACCTCATGTGCCTTGGGTATCCAATTTACCTTTGATTGTTCAAAAACTCAAAAGTATATTAAGAGTTTCAAAACACAATGTCATTCTACCTCAAATAGTAGAAGAGTAGCAAAATAGTAAAAATCTTACACTAAGGAGTCAAACTGGCATTGCAATTAAATATCAATACTATAGATTTCACTTGGAATGGGAGGGGACAATATTATATTATTACTATACAGATATATATTAGTACTATATAGGTACACACACATTTCCATCAAAACCTTTCATAACTTCAGAATTCATAAAAAATTCCTAGATTAAAACTCTACAAGTAATATTTATGATTCTTGTGTGAAACAGTCTTGATTCTCTGTGTATGCTATAAACCTTTTAGCACCTATCCAACCAACCAGCCATCCAAAGTAAGAACTGTTTTACAGATGACTTAAAAAAAGCAGAGTCCAAAAGAATGAAATAGAATATTTCATTTTAAAAATAAAGCCTTGTTCAAAAAAGAGTTGTGGTGGCTTTTTTTTTGGTTTTGGTTTTGGTTTGCTTTGTTTTGTTTTCAGAAGAAGTGAAATTAAGCTCTGTATTTAGCTGTTCAAGAAACAAAAAGTATGTTTCAATTTGTTGACCGGAAACATTTTTTTAATGTTGACATTCTTCTCCCATTTGCCTGGGACTGTGTTTTGCCTCACAGTATCTGTAGTTCTGAGTGTCTTCTCCCTTCTCTTCTGCTGATATCTATAGCCATGAGAAGATACTATCTAAAGACTGGGATAGACTTCATTTCCATTGTACACTGATATATATTATTGCTGAGCTACAACCATGTACCATGAGAGAGGCAAACCACAGAACATATTAAAGATGCCACCATGAGGAAACTAGAACTATAGGGACCACAAATAAATCACTGTAGACAGACAAGCTGAAACAGAATTTTGTTCAATGTCAGCTTTGCTAGTTTTAATTATTCAGACCGTTTCATTTTACAAGAATATTCAATACACAGAATTTCCACTCTAATTTAGAGGAAAAGCTAACATCCAAATATCAGAACTTCCAAATGCTAAAAATCATCTATTTCCATCAGCTCTGTCACCAAAGCATAATACAATGCAAAGATGCCTATGTAGCATTTTTATATACCTATTTGTTCATTTGTTTATACAGGAAAATTTCCTTTTTAAAAAAAAAATAATAAAAAATTTGCTTTTACTGAGTGAATTCAGATCTGAGAAAATGAAACACCTGCTATTTTTCTGCCTGATGTCATATAATGCTCTCAGAACATCTCTACACTTCTATAAATTCTGCTATAACTATTCTACCATCTGCTCTATATTTTGGGTTCCTCCCCATCCCCATTCAATTTCTGTAGCAAAGCAGATGCTTTTATTTTCCACACTGGCAGCAAACGTCTTGACAAGGCAGCCTTTAACTAATGCCCTAAGCACAGACTTACTGCATCCTTAGTAGACGCAAATGTTCAGTACCGCTTTCATGTTTCCATGTCTCCTTTTACCTCTTGAAGTACTAAATCAAACTTTAACAAATGGTGAAGGTAGAAGTCATTATCTTGTAGTGAATAAAACAGAGCAATGTATGAGTAACTATGAAGAAAAATGTAATGATGGAGTCGGTCATATAAAACTAAACCAATCCAAAAAATGGCGCCTTCATTGTAATATAAATCTGAAGATAATTTTCCAAATGATGAGAACATCTATTTCCCTTTATTAAATTCCTGAAAAACTAAAGTTATAGTTAAAAAATGATTAATTACACTTATAAAATTAATAATGAAAAGTCAGGAAAAAAAAAAAGGAAAGCTAATTAAAAAATGATTAAGGCTAATCAAAATCTTGGTGTAATATGCATACAAATGAATTGGAATAACATTTAAGGAAAAAGATGATTCAACTTAAATGCTTAATTAGAAATAATCTACATTCTCTGGTAAAATTCAGCAAAAATAAAAACAAATTCAGATGAGATCTGACTAGAAGCTTGAGAAGCAGAAGCTTCAAATAAAACAGTATTATATATTTGACATCATAAAATCATATCAAAAAGATAATAGCCAGTATCCGTTCATCTGCCACTATTTTCCGTTGTTGCTAAGAAAAAAATTAACATAATTTACTGCTTATGAATACAATTAAATATCTACTGTAAAAGTCTGCCTTAATAATCTGTCCCTCCCTTAACAGTAAATAGGTGCTTAAAAATTGTAAACAATTTAATCATAACAGCTTTACAGAAATACAAGTAATTCAAATGCCCAATATTGTCAGCAGTTTGAACAATAAGAAAGAAATATTACTATCACAGTAATAAAATGCAGTACATTTGTTAATAGTTGGCTGGAGTAATATAGGGAAACTTTTTGAATATGCTTGCTTAAAAACCATCTATTGCTGTTGCTTAACAGCAATTTCATCCTGTTACACTCTGCTCCATTATCTGCACTTTGTATGGAGAGGTGTACTCCACACAAAAGCTTGTGCTCTGATCTTAGGTTTCTATTTAAAGAAAACTCACAGAGGTAAAGAAAATCACATGCTATTTGGTCACAACCAAACAGAGCTAGAAGTCATTAACTGCGAGGTTCTCTTGGAAGATTATGAGCATCAGTGACACAGAGTCAGAACCAGCAGCAAGTGATGCTTTTTTTTCTTTATAATAATGAATATAATAGTCATATAGTCATAGAATATAATATAATAGTCAATCAAAAGACCTAGGGGACTAAACCCCAGTCTGAATATATGACCAAGTAACATCTGAACATGCATAATCACTTATTGCTATAAATTTTTACACTTTATTGTTTATAATTTGAGTTTTTTTGAGCCTGAGGAAAAGATTAAGAAAAAGTAAAGTATTAGCCAAATGAAATGGTTTGCATAACAAGAATCTTATGAATACTTTGGAAATATCCAAATCAATAGTTTCTTTAGAAAAAAAGTAAGGCCTAGAAAACATGTTCCCCTCTAATCTTCCTTCTAAATATGACAGTCAACATTAATGTTCACAGAAATATGTTTCATAGACAAGACTGTATTACTAAAGGTCAAACAACTGCTTTCTATTTTTCACCTGGAGATAATAGAAGACTTTTCACTCCTGAAGAAACTTTTCTCTATCTATATATCCACAATACTGAAATATGTTTCCTTTGACACCACCCCTCATGGCATTCTTCTGGATAACTTGCCCAAGGTTCACCTTACAAATGTGGCTGGCAGACAATCGCTATCGGTGCTCCCCAGGAGTCAATTCTAGGCCCAGTCCTGTTCAACACTTTTATCAGTGGACTGGATGCAGGAGTGGAATGCATCCTCAGCAAGTCTGCTGATGATACTAAGCTGGGAGGTGCTGCTGACTCTGTGGCCTCACAGAGGCCTCACAGAAGGATCTAGATAGACTGGAGAATTGGACGATCATCAATGGCATGAAGTGCAACAACAAAGGTAAATGCCGCGTTCTGCAGCTGGGACAGAGTGGTGCCAGACACAGATACAGACTGGGAGGTGAGGATGGAGAGCAGCTCAGAAGAAAGGGATTGTAGTATGCCCTAGAAGCCAAGAGGACAAACTGCATTGTGGGATGCATTGAACACAGCATGGCCAGCCAGTCAGAAGAGGTGATTCTCACACCATATCTAGCATTGGTGTGGCCTCACCTTGAATATTGTGCGCAGTTCTGGGCTCCACGATATAAAAAGGATGTTAAGGTGCTTGAAAGCATCCAGAGGGCCACAAAGCTGGTCAAAGGGCAGGAAGACATGTCCTGCGAGGACAGGCCGAGAACCCTTGGGGTATCCAGTCTGGAGAAGAGGAGGCTGAGAGGCGGCCTCACTGCTCCTCAGAGCTCCTGAGGAGGGGAAGCGCAGAGAGAGGTGCCGGTCTCTGCTCCCTGGGAACCGCTGACAGGACGTGTGGGAATGGCACAAAGCTGTGCCAGGGAAGGTTCAGACTGGACATGAGGAAAAATTTCTTTACTGTGAGGTTGGTCAAACACTGGAACAGGCTTCCTAGTGAGGTGGTTGATTAGCCATGCCTGTCAGTGCTCAAGAGGCATTTGGATAATACCCTCATTATTATGCTTTAACTTTTGGTTAGCCCTGATGAAGTGGTCAGCCAGCTGGACTTGATGACCTCTGAAGATCTCTTCCATCTGAACTATTCTAAACTCTAAATTCTCAAAATCGTCTTCTTCATTGTCAGATTCTTGACTGATAAAGTTGTTGTCAGACTCTGCATTGTCTATTATATCCCCTTATAAAACTGGGGGATGCAGATGTTATCTTTATTTGCTTTGAAAACTAGTTTTCTCTTAATTTCTACATTACCTCTATTGGAATTGCTTCTTTTTATCTATACATGTTTCACCAGCAGACTGAAGAGTGTGTCTTTACTTAGATACACCCAAGTACCTTTTTGTCCCACAGTTCATCAGAAGGACTAATGACTAAAATCTAAAGTGCAAGCCTATTGTGAAGTAAACAACACCATTACTCTATCTGGTAAACTCTGTGTGTGTAAAGTTAATGACTTCAAATTGCTTTGTCTGCTGTCTTTACGTATCTCATCCATCTTCACATTTCAACATGCCTTTTCACACAACTTCTAAAACTCTTTTGGACTCAAGTTTGGAAAGTCCTACTGTAATGCAATGTCCATTATATACTGTGTCACTGAACAGCAGCATACAGAGGTAAAATGACTCTTTAAAATTACCTGTATAGCAAGTGCTCGAGCTACAAGACTTCTGAGATACTGTAAAGGATCTTCTGGACCTTCCCACTTGCTTTGCCATGCGAGGGGACACTGAAATAAAAAATATACTTACTGAAAGTACTTCCAAAATTATTTAATTTTAATCTAGCAATCTGAATGAAACCAAATAATCTGGAAGTAAAATATTTCTACAAAGAAAAAAAGCAATACAAGTAATATGATCAAAGCATATAACCACTAAGAGGAAGGTCTTATTTTTGCAAATTCTTTATGTGGCCCACAAAGACACAGTGCTGATGGAGAACTTATAAGACACTCTACTATTCAAACAAGAAACATCAGTAGATTGCGCAAACACTTCAAAAAGGCCTAAGTTTATCATTTCTCTGAAGCCATAATATGATTTTTTCAACTGCAGCCACACATTCCCATTCCTTTGCTGCTGCCTCCTCATACAAGAACATGCAGGTGTGTGGCTCTGGTAAAGTGAATCTTGGTACAATTCCTCTACATGATCACTTATTTATGATCTTAAAGAGCTTGTAGAAAATGACCCAAGAACAAAATCCTGAAAGATTTCAACATACAAATTTCTCATTTACTTAAAAAGAGAACCTTACAGGATTGTTCGGTTAGAATAAGAACAAAAACATTAATTATACCAACTCCACAGGAATCTGTAAAGCACACTGAAATTAACACTGCAAGATTCTTCTACCTAAAAAAGAATTGGTGTAAATCATTACCTGGTGAATACTGCACAATACTCAAGATGTTGAACATCTCAGTTTATACTGATTAACATTTGCAGTTGCATTTTCAAGGAGGTTCCCAATCTAACTGCACATGTGCTGAACAGATTTTCAAAATCTGATCACAGTTCATAAAAAATATATCTTCCAAACTATCTTTCACATCTGTGAAAATGTCTATGAACAATAATATCTATGAACAATAATAATGAATTGAATAAACTAGAATACATACAGAAAAAGTAGATAAAGCAATGTTAGCTGCAAGCTTTTTTGCAAAATTATGATTTTTCAGAATAGTAAGCACTATCTTTCCATTTTTGCAGACTCTTCCTAGATATTTACAGACAGCTCCTCTATCTGTCATTTAGAAGGCATTCAACTTATATTGCAAATATACTGCTCCAAGTTACTCTAAGTTTAAAAGAGCTTAGCTAATTATTAGTATGGAAGCATATTTGAGATATACACTAACGTAGCTGTCTTGCATAAATAAAGAACATTGTTGAAACCATTAGAAATCATACATTTATTGAGTTTCAAACTTCCCTTCGTATTCTAGCAGCTTCTTCCAGTGCTATAATCTTAAAAGAACTGCAATCTTGGTTCTTTTAATATTTTTTTTTTGTAAATAGTCCTTTATTAACCAATGCATGACCACATTAAATAAAACAAGAACGGTGTAGAGAAAATACATTAAACGAATCACTTCAAGATGATAAATATACTGACGTCTATGTGCCATGGTTATATGAAACTAAAATTAGTCTCTTTGCAGGGCTGCTGAAAAGCTCACTTTAGGGTCACAATCCAACAAAGTGATCTGTGTCAAGGTAAATGGGTAAGTATGCAGATGAAACACTTTGTTCGATATATAAGGAAGCACTGAATTGATATTTGGGAGGGAGAAAAACACACAGAATTTTAAAGTACATTTTTGTGACAGTGATTGGCTTCATGGTTCCTGCTGCTTCCAATTTAAGTGTGTAACTTAAGCACACAAGGAAGACATATTCTTGCTCAGTAACAAGAAATGTAACTGTAAATACTAAAAAACAGCCATTACATGTATCATTTGCATTCACTGTGACTTGAACTGTAGCACCGATTTCTACTACACAGTCAAAACGTGTTTAAAAAGGCAATGAGATTGCTAACATGAAAATGTTAATTTATTCAAATTGTACTGCAAGTTTGCTCACAAATGCTATCTTGTTGATCTAAAAAGACAAAGAATTTAATTATTGTTTTAATTAGAAATTTGACAGATCAACAAATACATAACAATATTTGAAACAGTACTTGTTCCACACATGAAGATAAACAAAATATGTTAGTAGGGATTACTTTTCATTGTAGGGGCAGTCTCAATATCTATGCATTAGCATCAACACAACTCACAAACTGCTGCAGGTGAAAGAAAACACAGAGTCAATGTTTGACTATCTTTGGATTCCAATTATTTTTCTATTAATGACAGTGTGTGTAAATCTGCATTCACTAATTGTACTTGTTTATAAACGTAACCAGTTTGATATCAGAAAACATGAAGAAAACGTGCAAATTTTGGCTACTTTTCTCATATATGAAGAATATAGGGTGATATGATATTTTGATATCATAGCTGCATCTTGTCTGGTGTGATATGGTAATAATCCATACCGAATAAATGCAGAGTGCAAATAGTGATTATGACTGCAGTACAACTTACAATTTAGGAAACTTTAAAAATGGAGAAAAGGGACAGATTTACATGTTTTACTGGCTAATATTATTTGACTTATCTAGCACGATTTGGTATTTGAAATGGAAATACTATTTAGCAACTTCTTATCGGATTTGTTCTTAAGAGAAAGCTTGATGAAAGTATAATAGACTCAGAAGCTTCTGCAAATACTTGAAGCAACATTCTGTGTTTAATTCAAAAAAATATGGTTCTGTTAGTAAGTACATTAAATATATTTATGTATAACTCTCACATACACATATATATAAGCAACCTTTATACATACAGTTAACTGAGGGCTTGTTTAATGGATAATCCTTTTTTTTAATATCAAAAAAGCATCCTGAAAACCCAATGTCATCCAGAAGGTTTCCAGATAATGAATTTACTTAGCTCCAAACAACATGTAGCTTATCTAGCAGCAACTTGTCAACCATAAAAGCTGCACAGCACATATGCCTAAACTCCAAATCTGTAAAACAGCTTTGTTTAAATATTCGAAGTTGCTTATGACTGCTTGATAATAGCTGTTTGTAATGTAGACAGCTCTTTGTTAAAGAAGACAGAAATAACCTGCTCTGTACAAAAACAGTTGAATATCTTCAGACTGTAATGATCCCTCAGGGTACATCTGAGAATGAGTTTTGAACTCTGAAGTATAATCACCACCGAAAAGATCCATAAAAGAATAGGAACCTCTGGAACTCACTAATTCATTTTACAGTGACTATCGATAAAGGAATTTAGAGCAAATGGTGACATGAAAATATGTACCAGAATTTTGTTAAGTTTCCTTGTTTGTTATTTTTTCATTGCTTATAATAGAACTTCATTAAAAATTACTTACCTTCTGATTTAGTAGAGCATTCGCTAGTCCTTGTACTTCAGGACTCAGTAATGAGGTACCTCTAATAACTTTACTTAAAGAAGCAAGTGACTGATGGACACTTTGCACAAGGCGAATGGCACTGAATTGTTCAAGAGTAATGAATGATAAGATTGGAGATCCTTGCTGCTCCACGGGAAGAGAAACCTTCTGATGAATCAGGTTAGAATTCTAAAAAAAAAAACGTGATAGCCAGTTAATGAACTCATAGTAACTATTATGTTATATGCCGCATATTCTTTGTTAATTCATAATACTTCAAATGACTTTATGTTGTCTTCAAAGTAGTTCAGACATTCCTCTTTTTTTTGGATCAAAACTATAATAATGCTTTCAATACTGTCCCTGAGATGTTCAGTAAAGGAACCATGCTTCTCAGACAACTCTGTCTACCCTATTACTTTAAAAGTACTGGGATTCCTGAAAATTCTTCATTTAGCTGAATCACTGCTTTTAGCATATGTGGTAATATGTCAACATAATTATCAGTCGTGTACTCAGCATAACACGACTGCATTGGGTACTATACACCATGTTGCCAGATATAGCTCTCCCTTTGATAAGACTACACACTGATTGTATAAATTATGACACATAAAGCAAAGAACTCACACACCTCCTTCCAAAACTGGTTAACTGGGTCATTGTATCTCTTAAATACAAGATACATACACAGCCATATAGTACTTTATTTTAGGTATATGCAGTCCTATATATTTCTTTTTCTTTTCGTGTTCATTTATTCTCGACACCTGACATTTGTTATCTAGATATAGAAGAAAAATTTTGACTTAGAAAATTACATACGGTAACAGGAAAATGGAAGCAATCTTTTTTATAATTAACATGTCTACATGAGAGAAATGGAAACTATAGTTACGCTTCAAGACAAATCCCATCCCATGTGACAAAAACAGAACCACTGATAGCAACTGATCAGCAATTTTAACAAGTGCTGTCTAACAAGTTATTCATCAAACATTAACAGATAAGGAAAAAAAAAACCCACACACAAAACAACTGACGGACAGAAGCTATGCAGATAAAGCTCAGTTCAATACAGCTTTTCAGTGACTTGCACAGTTGAACCTGTGCGGCTGATGGCTCTCCAGGGACTGCCTGGAGAGGGTGCCCCTTCATCTCAGTCTTTAACCTGGCTTCCCACCTGCCACTGATACCCTGGACTTGTGATGTGCCTTTGACAGGCTGCTGTGTTGGGCCTGGGAATAGAAGGGTAGTACTAACAATACCACTAATTTGGCAGGGTAAAATTAGGACTCCCCTACTTGCCACTGTCTCTCTGTGCTCCTTTGTGGGCGAGTGGATGGGTTTTATCCTATAATTTAAGAATTATTTCTCCTTAATACTAAATTTTCTTAAACTTATAATTTAGCAAATTATTGTTAAGCAAACGTAGTGGCAGAAATTACTCTGCTACGGTTTTCTAAATGTCTTGTTGATGTTTTTTCTTTAATTGTGCAGTGAAAGCACAGCAAAAAAAATACTAAAAAATAAGAATAGCAGTGTAGAAAGTGTATCAGTTGGAATGTGTTGTCTTATCTGTAGTTACAGAGTAACAGCAGAAATTTTAACGAGCTAATATAGTACAGAACAGATTTAGAACACACATCTATTTCACTAAAAAGAGAATATAGCAAGTTTTACTGATTCTCCAAAATCAAATACCCACTATCTGAAAAAAGCACTTAAAAAAATATAAACTGTACTGAGTGACTAAAGAACTTAATTAATCTTGAAACAGTTAAACTTCCCTCAAGCACAACCAAACACAGCAGTAATAAGGACTTCAGTGGATAGAGTTTCATGGTTTACACTATGAAACAATGTACATAATCAGTTCATTGCATTATATTGAAATATTTTAAGTAAGTGTTTTATGGAACAAAACTTACATAGTCAAATTTGTTTAGCTTTTGTTTAGAAGACAAACATTTTATTTTCAAACCTAGCTTCCATATTACACACAAACCACAAATACTTCTGATGTAGTATTATGTATAAATCCTGAGTAACCGAGTAACTAAGACTCTGAGAGGTACTGCTGCTCTCATTTTCACACTGCCATTTGTTATTACTTACTAATATTCCATTAGAGCCATTGAAAATCTAAATGTACTCATTAATTCAAAAGGATGATACCATTTTGCAAATGTTAATTCAAATGCAGATTACAAAAATATATTTTAGTATGTGTTCTGAAACTGCCAACTAGATGTGACAAGAGGCTGTGCTGAATTCCATAGAATTTAAATCTTTATTGAAAAAGTCTACAAGTCACAAATGGAAAAAAAAAATCTTAGCCTTGGGGAAAAAGTGTTTTGCCATTTCAATTTTATTAATAGTAATTTATATTATAGTAATAAAATAGTAATTTATTAAAGATAAAATCAGATTTTACTTTCTGTGAAATATCTCTCCAAAAAATTAGTGTTTTTCATGTTTATTCAGATTAAATGAACTTCTGAATTGTAACTGAGCATCTTGCTTTCCAGACCACACGGGATGTTTGCCTGCAACATCCCAGGCACTCTAAGTTTATCAGAACTTTCATGTGCTTTTCATTTCCAGCTCACACTCAACTACCAAGCAAAAAATTTAGAAAAGCTAAATGAAAGATTAATAAAGATACTTTATGATGTGACTGACAGAAAAGTGAAAAATAAAGTCTTCCTTCCTGCATTATGAAAAAGGTATACAACAAACTTACTTACTGTTCAAAGTGTAAAATACATACACTGTATTTATAAAAGTCATGTTTTGAATTTTATCTTTGTATGCATCCTGAAATCACAGTACCAATTTCACTTCAGTATTTTCTGAGACCATAGTTTGAGTATATAAAAATGTAATTAACTCATCTGGGATCCAGATCATATTTGATATCAATTGCTTCTTGGTTCTGTGGCACAATCTAGTTGATCATTTCTTGTTGGAGTATTTAATTGCACAAAAAAGACAGAAAAAAAGACATTGCAACTTGCATGCTTTGCTCAGTCTTTCACATATACTGTCTTCATTCATGAAAAGCTTACGAAAGGAGGAGTCCTGTAAGTTCCTCAACACTGCCCTTCACATAAGTCTCCTATGAACTGCATATTAATTTCATAACTCTTTTTAGTGATTTCTCCTGGGAATTTGTTAAAACAACCAATCTGTCTTTTTTATAGCAAAATTAAACATGAATACCAATATCAGCTTATACATTTAATATTCTATTACATTGCCTTAAAATCCATTATGTAGATAACTCACATCAGCTTTAAAAATATTCTCATGACCTGCCTGAAAATTAAGATGAAGAACTTCTGAAGTAGACTGTTCTTCCTAATCATAAGAAACTTCAAGATAGGTTCTAATCTTTAACATTAAAAACTGTATTATGTTACCAATATTAAATTAGATGCATTTTGAGACTTTGATCATTTTCCCTTTTTGACTTCTGTAGTTGTTACTATGTCTGTACAATTTTAGTTTTCATACAGTCACCTAAGCTGCTCTAAGCTTTTCTTCAGTACCTTCATAAACTCAGCTGTTTCAAACTCCAGTATGTTCTGAAAACTGCCCCTCAGAAATGCAAAAAATATAATGAAAATATATTTTCTGCATTTGATTAGTTCTGTGTTTGATTCTAAAATTCAGTTTTGTTGTTGTTTGTTTTTGGAATATGCCACTGGTCTTTTGATACACCTATTCTGCCTCTTCCTTCCTTTGCTGAAAATACCAAAAGAAAATGACCCTATATTCCCATTTTACTGCTTTTCTTTGGTGAAAAAAAAAAATTTTGTTACAGCTGAGGTTCTAATCTTTTAGGTAAAACAGCAGCAAGCCGTTGATCTTGAAAACTTCTTTTGCAATTGTCTTGCAGCATTATGCAACTTTATGAAAATAATTGATTGACCTTCAATTTACAAACCCAACAAATGATAAGGCAGAACAGATGATGATTTTGGCAATCATGACAGGTTATGATCTTCTATTCAGCAAATATCGTTTTGAAGCAGTTTCAAAATTTTTAGCATGAGTGGGCCTTTTAACTTTCATGAAGGCACAAAAAAACTTCCCTGAAACAAGGCAGAAAATGCATCCACCTTGCAAACAAATTACAGCCCTTTCTCCTGTCTCTCTCTGGTCGTGACGGACAGCCATTTGGACATGACGGAACACTTACACAGCCCCAGCTGCAGCCCAGAATGTTTGTGCTTCCCTGAAAACTAAAATATGATACCTGCATTATGTTGGACAGTGATGCACATCCAGTTACGTGACAATTAAGTGCTTATACGGGGCCTGGTCTACACTGTCATGGCAGAAGGCTGTGTGGGAAGAGAACAGACACCAGGACACCGGGTGGTTGAACTACTCTGATGGCCGTGGGCTGGCCAACAGGCTGTAGTGGGGCATCGCCCTACCAGTTTTGGGACCAGCACTGTTCAATGTCTTTATCAGTGACATAGACAATGGGATCAAGTTTGCAGTTGACACCAAGCAGTCTGCACTGAGTGGTGCAGTCGATAGAACACAAGGAAGAGATGGCATCCAAAGGGGCCTGAACAAGCTAGAAAAGTGGGCCCATATGAACCCAATGAGGGATGTTCAGCCTGGAAAAGAGAAGGCTCCGGGGAGAACTCACTGCAGCTTTTCAGTACTTAAAGGGGGCTTATAATAAAGATGGAGAGTGACTTTTTGGTCAGTCAGGTAATGATAGGACAAGGGTGAATGTTTTTAAACTAAAAGAGGGGAGATTTAGATTAGATGTTAGGAGGAAGTTCTTCACTCGGAGGGTGGTGAGGCCCTGGCATAGGTTGCCCAGAGAAGCTGTGGATGCCCCATCCCTGGAGGTGTTCAAGGCCAGGCTGGATGGGGCTTCGGGCAACTTGATCTCTGGGACACGTCCTGTCCATGGCAGGGGGATTGGAACTGGATGATCTGTAAGGTCTCTTCCAACCCAAACCATTCTATGATTCTAAGATCCTTCAACATCAAGGAAGATTTGTTTTAAATTTTGTGTAACAACTGTTTGACAAGTTATTTAGTGATGCCTTCATTTTCTTAAGTAAATAATCTTGAATGCAAGCTTATACTGAGCATCTGAGTATTTTGTGGGTTTTTCTGGTTTGTGTTTGTTTGTTTGTTTGTTTTTAACTTAATGGCAGGTTCATGAGAGTATAATTAATTTGATTAGTGTTAAACTGTTATTAAATCATGCTGAAAGGCACTGCAGAAGCAGTTTTAGGACTGTATTTATTACCAGGATATTCTCCAACAGCAAGAATAAAAACGTGTGTTTTCAAATGAAGCTAACATAAATGAAAATGTCAAGAGATTCTGCGTTAGTCCCAAACAGCTAAACAGAAAGGGAAAGTTAACTTGTGTAACTTTGAACACATCAATGTATTGATTTGAACACGATTATAAGAATCTATTTAATTTGAAGTAAAAATCAATGAAAAATTAATTCCAGAGTCTTCATCCTGGATAGATTAATAAACCATTATGAAAGAGAGGCAACTTCAATGATTCTGTTGCTATGGATGGACTAAAAATAATAAACTCCCCGTCTCAGCAGTTGCAGAATGTCTGAATAATTGGCAGCTACATTTAACAGGTCTTTGTGAAATGTATGGCACTAACAGGAAAAACAGCCTTTCAAATTTCCAGAAATATTTTTGAAAAAGCTAAAGCATTTAAGATCTCATTGCTGTATTAATATATAATAATGATTTCCTATTCCAAAATATCTAAAATTTTCAAAGCATATTTGCCATTTTTGCTCAGTTTGTGTGAGATAGCTCCGAAAACTGAGCAGGAAGGATTGCTATTCACAGAATCACAAAATATCTGAGGTTGAAGAAACCTCTAGGGATTATCTAGTCCAACCCCCCGCTCAAAGCAGGGTCAGCTACAGCAGGCTGCCCAAAACCATGTCCAGTCAGATTTTGAGCATCTCCAAGGATGGAGACTCCACAGCCTCTCTGGGAAGCTTGTTCCAGTGTTTGATCATCCTCACAGTACAAAAGTTTTGTCTTGTGTTTAAATGGCACTTCCTCTATTTCAGTTTGTTCCTATTGCCTCTTGCTGTCAGCGGGCATCACTCAGAAGAGTCTGGCTCTGTCCTCTTTGCTCCCTCCCAATAGCAGATACACAAACTGATAAGATCTCCCTAAACCTTTTCATCCCCAAGGCTGAACAGTCCAGGCTCTCACCTGCTCCTCCTATCACAGATCCTTAATCACCTTCATGGCCCCAGGAAACCCTTGGAAATGGTTTCCAGGGTTATTTGCTCAAACACCTTCCTAGGGATCAAGGTAAGAGTAACTGGCCTATTCTCCAGATTCTCCTTTCTGCCCATTCCTTCACAGGAGTAAAATTTGCTTTCTTTCAGTCTTCAGAAACCTCAGATAATCACCCTGATCTTTCAAAGAAAACCAAGAGCGGTCTCACAGTGGAGGCAGCCAGCTCCCTCAGCACTCACGGGTGCATCTCATCAGGGTCTGTGGACTTGTTTAAATGCAGTTGGTCTGAACATTCTCTAACCCAACCCTCCTCCACAAAGGGTAAGGCCTCCTTGCTCTGTATTTTCCCGTCACTTTTGGGCACCTGGGATTGCTGAAGGTTGAACTTACCAGTAAACAGAGGCAAAGAAGACACACAGTACTTCAGCCTTCTCCTTGTCCTTTGTGGCCAGACCCTCATTCCCACTCAAGCAGTGGGCCGATACTTTCCCTAATCTTCATTTTATTGCTAATATACGTGTAAAACTTTTCTTGTTGGTCTTGTGGTGGGTTGACAGCACCATAACTGCTGCTAAGTTACAGGCTGTAAAGTTAACTTAAAGTTAAGCCATACCTAGTACAGCTCTTTATATCCCTCAACAGATTCAACTCAGGATATGCTTTGGCTTCCCTAGCCTCATCCCTGCATGTTCAGACAGCATCTCTATGTCAGCTATTCCTCCCATGCCAATTGTACCACCACACCCTGCTTCCACCTCTTCTACACGTTTATTAATGCTTGAGTTTTGCCAAGAACTCCTTGCTCATCCATGGAGGCCTCCTGCTGCCACTGCTTGATTTTCTGCTAGTTGAGATTGACCACTGAGCTTGGAGGAGGTGAACCTTGAAAAGCAATCAGCTTTGCAGGACTACTCTCCAGAACAGTGTCCCATGGGATTCTTCCAAGTAGATCACTGAACTGGCCAAAGTCTACTTTCCTGAAGCAGGGTTGTAATCCTGGGGGGAGCTGCCGCCCGTGGGGGACCCGTGCTGGAGCAGTTTGCTCCTGGGGGATGGACCCCGTGGTACGGAGCCGTGTGGGAGCAGTTCCTGAAGAGCTGCAGCCTGTGGGCAGCCCCCCAGGCTCAGTTCGGGAAGGACGGCATCCCGTGGGAGGGACCCCACGGGGAGCAGGGGCAGAGAGGGACCGTGAAGGAGCGGCGGAGACGAAGCGTCAGGGACTGACCGCAGCCCCCATTCCTCGTTCCCCTATGCTTCTCTGGGGAAGGAGGTGGAAGAAGGTGGGTGAATGGGGGGAAGATATTTTTAGTTTGCTTTTAGTTCTCGCTGCTCTAGTCTGTTAGCAGTAAGCAATAAATTACATTAATCTCCCTTACATTGAGCCTGTTTTGTCCATGACAGCACTCGCTGAGTGATTTCCCTGTCCTTATCTCAACCCATGAGGGTTTATTTTTCAGTCATATTTTCTTCCCCTGGACTGTTCAGGAGGGGGAGTGAGAAAGCAGCATGGTGGAGCTTAGCTAGCCATCAGTGTAAACCACTGCATTAGCCAGTATCAGGTATAATGTGTGTTTTATGATTGATTTCTCAAATTCACTGACTGCATAAATTCTATCATTCTGTCACAGGCATTCTTTCAATTTGTCTTTCTTATATATTCTATGTCAATTTTTATAGGATGAAGCACTGATGTTCAGGTTAGAGAAATATGCAGTCAACTGCTGTTCATGGTACCACCTAAACTTGGCCATTGTATCACAAAATACAGAAGTGATCACTATATGGTATTAAGAGTGGACGGACAAACATATGTCCACACTTGAAGACTATGATAAATTATTTCAGTAGAAATTCTATAGGTCAAACCTATGTGATGGGGACATTTTTGTTATGCTTCAGAATCATCAGCACTTAAGTGCTGAATAACTATTTTCAAGGCATTTGTAAGAAAATCCTTTTTGAATTAATCCTTGATTTATATTCTCAGCACTGGAATAAAAATGTTTAAAACATAGTTAATCTTTGTCTACATATTAATTTTAACAAGCTTCTGTGGCTCTTTTGCCCTTTGGAATAAAAAGTGCCTGATTTTAAAAACAGCTTTGAATTTATAAATACATTAGCTAGAATCAATTCAGATCTATACTGGACACTTCCTGAGTTTCAGACAGTTTGAAACAGATAGTTAATCGTTATTCCCAACTACCGCTGGTAATAATTACATTTCACGGGTAGAAGACTAACATTTGCTTTTTGTAAATGGAATAGAAGGTCTTTTCAGCATCTATCCCATCTGCTTCTACTTTAATATTATCTGTATCCAAGAGATAAAAGAAAAAGGATAATAGTCTGCAGCTACATATAAATGATATGCTTCCAGAATTGAGAATAAAAAAAATAAATTTACAGGTTTCAGGAATAAAAAGTTATTTGTGATTTTAACTTCTTTGTAATTGGGAGATCATTTTAGCTCATATTCCGTACCTATTCATGCATAAATAATGTGTGGATGTTAACTTGAGTAGCAATTCAACTATTTTATTTTGATTTCTAGGTCTTCATTTAAAAGTTCTGAAAAAAAAAAATGATGCCTTCACTGAGCAATGAATAAAGAATTAGAATGTAAATGTGTATGGAATATATGTAGAATTTTTATACATGTCCAGCCTTTTCAAAGCGTAAAGCAAACAGCCTATGAAAGCAACTTTTGATGAAGAGCATATTTATTTATATTTTTGAAATTTCGTCAGATGTTCTCTCTAGAAATCCTTCATCAGGTCAGAGGCCATCCTATTCTAAATGAGATCTACAAATGATTAAAAAAAAAAGAGAAACTGCTAACAGCATAAAAATGTTATAAAAAGAAAAAAGTTCCAGATAATACAGGAGTCTTTTTTTTTTCCCCAAAATATCATGAACAGTAAAAATGTAGGTCAAATACAGATTCCTTTCTAGATGCATATGGTGATACTTCTTCCTCTATTTAAAATGACACAGAAGGACAGATAGGCACTACAGGCTTGATTCAGGCAGGCATCTAGTGACATCTGAGATGTCTCACTCTGCCTCTATATGCTACTCCAGCAGATCACAGGTCTCCTGCAGCTTCTGTTTTATACCTGCCAGGCCATGAATATTTGATGGTTTCTGAAATAGTACTGGAAGCCTCGTTTTTAGGCAGCTAAACTGAACCCTTATTACAGCACAGATCACAGAGAGCATTTTGCATCTATTAAAAGTTCTCAGGTGCAGTGTGGCAAGAACAGAACATCAATAAACCCAAACGACAGAAAGAAACTAGCTGCTCAGTTCTCTGAACCAGACAATCTATACGGTAACTCACATGAGAAAACTGAAGAATGGCAGGATGGTCAGTGATAAGAGATCATCCACACTGTATAAATCAGTAAGGCTGAAGCTAATCTTTAGTGAACAGAATGGTTCTCTAGCTAAAGCAAAGGTTTCCTGCATCCATAGAAGTACTGCACACTAAGCACAAGCTTTAATCAATATTTAGCTTTTTTTCTGAACTCAAACAGAATATAGTAAGATTGCAAACAATATATAACATTTTGTACCCTGTAGTCCTGCACAAATAAACTTGCTATTGCTAGGAACAGGCCACACTAACTAGGCCTTATGTTAACTCAGTGAGGCCCCAGTACTGGCCTTCTAGGCTTGGTATCAACCTGTTAAGAGAGCTTGCTGTTTGACATGGACAAGACACTACCAGGTCTCCTGATATGATGTGAAGTTGAAGCATGGGATAACAGTAAAGGCTATAAAAGTATTGTGCACAGGTTAAGAAGAGTGGTCTGAGACGTATGAACAACTAGCTGATGGTTACCTACTAGTCACTGGGGAAGGGCAATGTTAAGATCTGACAAGACTGCTTTTGCTTTAAGACAAGAAGATGCAGTTAAGCAAGAAAGTTAAACATCTAAGTGATAAAGTAAGGTACCACCTACAGCTCATCACAGCACTGTGCAGGCTGTACTGTAGTCCAGGAACAAGGGTAAAAAGGCTAAGAGCTGTCCTGAGACTGAAAACTCTTACAAAAGGAGATCGCAAATTTGAGGCCAATGGGCAAGACGTGGTTCAGGTCCAGCTTCCCTTGTCAAGGAACATTAAGGCTCGATTACCCCCATGTGGGTGACTAAGACCATCAAGGACCATAGCAATCAGCACCAAATATGTGGCTTCAGCTTCCTGGTACTGTATGGTCACAGCTAATTTATGACACAAGTTTTAAAGTATAAGTGCTTTGAATATGTAGTGCTAATGACTAGTAACACCAAGGAACTAATCGTTAGCAATAGGTGCTGTTAATGAGTATTTATGTTGTACAGTTTAAAACTAGTCTCATTTATCAATCTTCCAAACACTACAATCAAAAATCTCTAATTTTCTGATTGTTTGTGTATACATATATGAAACTGTTTCATCAGAGCTCTTGTACGGAAGGATTGCAGACTTAAATGTGTAGTTACTAAGGTATAATGGAAAGTGTCACATTGAAATATATTCCTTTTTCTTATAGGATGACAGACTTGGTTAACAACAGCCCATTTCAGGGGCGGCAGATTCATCACAAAGTTATTTAGTAGCAAGAGATATTTTAACAAAAAGTTGATTTATCATACACTTAGCATGTACTAAAGAAGGATGTGATGAGCAATTTCAAAATGTAATTGTGAATTTTAATGTGTAACTTTTTTGCGTCACTTTTTTGTATGCAGTTATTTAAGGAAGGGAAATGTTTTTTCTCATTCTAATGCTTTATGTAAAAGATATGTTTTTAGGTCATGATGTCTCTGGTCACAATGAATCATCAATCTAAAGCTAATGTACATATTTCAATATCATAGAAGAAATACTTTAATATTTAAAATCATTAAACATTGCTTTGTGAATATCAGAGAAATGAAAAGACTCAGTTCGAAGCTAATATATTACTGTTCTTTTTGTAAACACATACAAGATGCTAGTTATGTCTTGCGCGTGTGGGTTCACTTCCATATGAAGGAGAAAGTGATAGGCCACATGTAGACTTAATAATTAATTACATACATGTAACATTATACTTTCCATCTCAAATGCATTTCATTTACCTTTTAACTCCCTATGTTTCAATATTCAAGATAATTTCTTAAACCTTACTTTTAATGTAGTTGCTGGGGGAAAAAATAGTTGTCTTTTCAAATAAGCTACTTTCCTACCTGATTAAGTTTCTTCCATAGGTTGAGAACAGGGGAAAGTTCAGCTGACCATATTTCTCTGTCAAATTTGCAGCCAGCACTTACTGACCTGCTCAGGATCCGAAGCTGTGAAATGACCTGAGGGATGGGAATACAAAAGCAAATCTTGAAGAAGGATAAACAAAAATGTACACGAATGCAAACAGCAAATACTCTTAATTTATCTATGGACCACGCTTTTCTGCATACTTAACTACTAATCATGATTTATTTGAAACACAAGCAACACCCATATTCAAATACTTACTTGAGCCTCACTCATAGTAAGTCAAAAATCCAAAAACCTTCCATACTTTTCTTACCATTTTCATTGTCTGTGTTCAACTATAATTTAAAAACTAATGAGGTGTATAATTCATTAAAACCCTCTTTTCCACAAAATCTAAATAAAAAATATTTTTTTAAAAAAGTCAATAAAACAACAGTGTGTGTTACTAAACACACAGTACTTATCAGGCATCAAAACACCAAGAGAATTCTCCCATGGATCTCTTTTTTACTTAGCCCAAATTACTTACATGTATATTTATTCACTTAAAGAAAGAAAGAAAGCAATTAAAAGAATAATTGCAAAACTCTCAGGAAGAAGGGAAGCACCCAGCTCATCAGATTCAACTGCCTTTTCTTGTTAGCAACCCTGGTAACTCTACACAAACTGATCATATACATATATATATATTTATACAGAAATAATACTGCAGTAAAAATTCTACGATAATGCCCCTTACGCAACATATAAAAATGGTATCTTAGCTATTTTAGATAAAATTTTAGTTAATTTTCACAAAACATTATTTGCAAGAAATTTTAGAGAAAGATTTATTAATTCGATTCTCTTTTGCTTAACTTATAAAACTTGATAACAAAAAAATCATTAATCTTTCAGAAGAACTGTTAACCAGAATGAGGCATTTGACGTAAAGTTGTTTCTGCTAAGTTTGGACTTATTTTCTATTCTTGAAAGATATGCAAATGTTTGCTTTTGTTTTTGTTTTTCTGATAAATTGTTTTCATTTTCTTTAGCTGAAGCAAACAGCAGCTTTTTGTTTATCAGCCTTGATAGGGAGTATGAAGCACTACAAGATGACAGTAAACTGAACTGTAATTGTTTTATAACATTTACTATAATTGATTCTTATGTTAAATGTCTTACAAGACATAAACCAAAAGATATATATATATAAACTACAAATATATACAAATCTACCTGTAAAATATACAAACCAATTTTTACAATAAGTTTGAAAAAAAAAAAGCTTTTAATTAAGCTACAAAACTCTAACTAAACTTTTTCCATTCCTTCCCATTTCTTCTCTCAAGTGTAACAGGTATGATGGTAGCATAACTTACTGTTAAAGTTGCCATGATAGCTTAGTGTTTTCAGTTGACTGTCATTTTTAAAAAATAATGGGCTGGGCTGCAACTTTGTGTACGGGTGGCTCTTTCAGCCTGAATACTTTCTGAAAAATGTAGCTTAGAACAGTCATTCACCTTCAAGAGGTAAAGGAAAATGTTTTATGGATGTCAAACTACTCAGGTTGACCTCATCATTGAAATGCTCCAACACTCCAAACTTTTGGTAAGGGACTAAATATGATGGACATTTTTTAGTGTGCCATTTTTTTGCATCCATGAAACCAAAGCCTGTGAAAAGGTTTCCTCGGTGCTTTCAAATCAGTCTCTTTCCGAATGCTGTGCAAATGAAAAGAGAAATTGAGTTTTTATACTGTCATAGAATAAATCAAATTTTATAGTGTCATAGAATAAATCAGTTTGAAAAGGACCTCAAAAGGTCTGTAGTCTAACATCCTGCTTGAAGCAGGGTGAGCTCTGGGATCGGGCCAGGATGCTCACTGCTTTATCCAGTCTGATCTTGAAAAATACCCACTACAGAGACTGCCCAATCTCTCCAGAAGACCTGTTCCACTGCTTTACTGTTCTAATGATAAAAAAGTTTCCCCTAATATCCAAACTGGATCTTTCTCTTTTCAATTTAGGTCCTGTACAAACAAGAGGGTCAAATACTCAGATTGGTACAAGCAATGCGCTAAGATTGGGAATAAACTGACAAAAACTAGGAGTGAAATCTATTTCTGTGTTAGTATTACAAGGTATACCACAAAAGCCTTCCAGGTTACATGGTATGTTTGCAGTCCCTCCACAGGAACTGTTTCCATCTCAAGGCAAAACAAGTTAAGTTTTGTCTTTTATGTGGGAGTCATATGAAAAATAAAAATGGGTCTATGACATGGCAGGACAGAAATGAGTGCACAAACTGGATGAGTATCTAGTGTGAGACCTTGACTCAGTTGAAAAAGGGAATGTGATTAGGAATCTGTACTTAAAGATAAGAAATAACTTTTAAGTTGTGAGAGGTCACTATGTATAGGCATTTAAATTGAACTTAGAGAAGACAAGTGCAAATTCAAATTCACCCCACCTACCTTTAGGAACTTACTAAAAGCATCTAAATTACAAAGATTACCACCTTTGTCTCCCTAAATAATGAACAGACAGATCTTAAGTGGGCTAAACTGTCCTTCGAAAGTCCTTCCTAGCGCATAGGAAGACTAAGTTCCTTACATAAGTACCTCAGATAGATGGGACTATGTGGTAGAAATTAGAAGGAAGGTTTTTATTTCCTGGAAACCTAACTTCAAACCTCAAGCAGAACTCAGCTCCTCTAACTGTATTATAATAAGTGAGGCAGTTAGCTCACTTTATAATCAACTTCAGATACCTACTCTACAACATGATTAATCATACCTTAAAAATGATACTTCCATGACCACAAAGTGACCAGACCCAGATATAGACATCTAGGTCTGTTGATTCATATCCTTTGCACTCTGTTTTGTAAAGGTACCAAGCAGTTACACGTGTACTTACAATACTAAACAATCTGAAAATCTAATCATATTTCTATAAAACAGGGTACTCAAAATCACAATACTTTTACAATACCTTTCAATGCTTACCTTTGTTATCTCAACATATTCTTTTAATATATTATGCATTAAAAGCTCTTGCATGTTGTTCTAGTGCAGTCCAAATACAATCTAAATGTTTTGAATAAATGATTAAAGGGGGAAAAATCTACCATAAAGCAGGAGAGCAATACCATGACTGAAAATATGAGAGGGATGGAAATAAATACAATCAAAAAATAAAAGCAATCACAAATAATGGTCTGCTTAAAGAGAGGTGAGAAGATTATTCAGAAAAATTAAACTTTGCAGAAACTGCCTATTTTAACTAAGGTAAACTAATCATGACACTATTTATATTTAAAAATTCAATAGAGTAATTTATTTGTGGACAGAGTATCTAATAACTATGGACAGTGCACAGAAACTACTACCTAATACTTCTGGCCTTCTTAGTGGAAAATTCATACACTGTATGCTTTCTTGCATTGTCAGCATGGGAAAATGTAAATTTCATATATTAGTAAAGGTGGGGTACTCAAGATTAAAATGTCAATATTTATTGACCCAATTATTAAAACTAATTGACCAGCTCAGCTTTTAAATCTATTTCACACTTTATGGGTTTCTCTGGATATAGGCTGTTCTAATATTGACCACTGCATTATAGTAAAAGAAAACACATTTAGAGAAATTAAGAGAGAGAATGAACAAAATGGAAAACAATAAAGATAATGAATGATCCCCATGTAGCTTCATATGAAATGACTAGAAAGTCATGTCAGAGTTGAAAACAAATAATAAAAATGTGATTGAAAAATAAAAATGAGGTGATGACAAGATTTTAACATTTCCTTCTTTGAAGCTTGATAAAAATAGAATTCCAGGAAAACAGAATTCCAACAACACTAAATCTGTTTCGGCTTTATACTCATGCACGACATGAAGAAAAAGTCTTGGCTTCAGTAATTCACAGCTACTGCAAAAACTGCTACCACAAATTCAATAAATAATAAAAAACAGGCTTATATCTAAGCCTTGTATTTATTTCATAAGCAATTCACTCAAAAAATTATACAACAAAGTCAAATTTTACATGTGGTTTTATAATTTGCAAAAGACAAATGAGTTAAAGCCTTAAACATATTAGAATGGAATCATAAAATGGCTCAGGTCAGAAGAGATCTTGAAGCTCATCTAGTTCCAACCCCCCTGCCATGGGCAGGGAGTGTGAAATTCCATGTCAATAAATTAGAAAAAAAAATAAATTCTAGGATACATCATTTCTGAACTTAATACGTTAACAGCTCTAGGAATACAAAGCAGAAAGGATTTGCCAGTCAGATATCTACTTGTTCTGTTTTTTTATTTTATTTTATTTTTTTCCAAGACTATGGAACAGATAAAAACAGTTTTATTCCTGAACAAACAGCTAACAAACTCTCTGTAAATCTATAGAAAATATCAAAATAGATACTCTACTGCCATCTACCAGTTTTAAAAGGATGTAGTCTTAGCAAAGAAACCACTTCTACATTTAATTTCTCTGAATAAAACCTGTTCAAACCTGAATAAGACCTGTTCACTGACATATTTAGATTTTTATAAGACTTTACAGCTTAAATTAAAATAGGAAGTTATAACAGTCACCTTGATAAACACTGGCAAAGTAATAACTCAGGACAATGTGACTATTTTTTCATTGACCATACTGTATCAAGGCAGGAACAGACTCCAGTTTGATATGCCTTCTGATAAAACTATATGCTTCCATATTGTTCCTTGTAATCTGCCCGGGGTTTGAAGTTGTAGAGGCCCCCAGGATACGTTATTACCTGGAGAATATAAATAACTAAAAGGAAGGCTAGAAGAGGTGAATGACCTCAGCTCGTTACATACCCTGAAAAAAAAATAAGAAATCTAGAAAACTGCAGCCTGTTCGTAGAAAAGAACAAACTTTTCATATACAGAGTACAAATATATTCTCATATACACAGTGCCAATGCTGTGGGAATTAATGAGGTTAACTGAAGTACTGCACTATTACACTGCAACGACAAAGGGCTGTGTTTTCCACCGGAGCACAGCACTGTGGGTTCCATTCCATTATTTGGCACAGCACGTCTTTTATGCAGCACCATTGGTATATATAAAATACTTCACATATTTTAAAAATTCTAGTTAAGTACTCAAATTGCTCAATTACAGGGTAATAATAAATACAGTTTAGAATTACTCATCAATTTCTGCTAGAGCCTATTAGTCATATATTTGTGATGTGGGATGCATTTAATAAATGTCAATAATTATATGCTCTGCACAGTTGATACAAAAATTATATAACGCAAAATTATTTTAAGAAAACAGCTTTATGTTCATCCTGACATCAATAGCAATAACATAATAAGTTCAGAATAATTTCAATTATATGCTTTGCAGTAATTACACCCATATTACTCTATGTACCATGATTAGAATTATGGGGGTGAAGTAGATAAAAAGTTAACTACTAATGCTCTCAAACCCTTTAAAGATCTAGAGTTTGAAAAGGAAAATGTAGTCTGCTGATGAACGGACAAGAAGCTACAGCTATCGTTATATTACAGCTGCACCTTGAAAAATAACCACAACCCACAGCCCCACTATTCTATATACAGTAAAAACACTGCAGTTGTATGTATAACTTAGTACTGGGTGGGTGTATTCACCTTACCAGGTGTATAAGCTCGAGCATGACCTAGCAGTCTCAGAGTTCCAGGTGGCCTTGTATGCCCTCCACTAACCATGTTGTCTCTGCTGCTGTCATTCGTAAGGTAAAAACCAGCACTGAATCTGTGCTACCATCATGAAACTGACTGCAATATTAGGAAGATATCAAGAAGTTATAATGTAAGCCACAAGGTTCATAACGAATGGTGGGACGAGGTATAGGATCAGCCAGTGACTTGCTGAAAATGTGAGCAGGTCAGAAACAAAGCTGAAAAAAAACAAGAACTAAAGGATAAAATGCTGTTTTCCTGAAGTCAGTGAGATTATTGCAATTACATTTAATGAGACAAGATACACTTCATGTTTCCTGACCCTGGTTCATACTTGCTTGTCTTACTAGATTGCTTTTGCACTATTTTCCGTTATTAGTTTACCATTCATTTTAACTCCACAAGTATTCTCTATAAAATAAAAAATAGCTATAACAAAAGGTTATAGAGTTTTTCAACAAAACTTCTAATTTTCAAGCACAGGCGGAATAGCAACAGTAATTATTTTAAATGAGTATTACATTTTGCAGTTATCCTAAGCTGCTATTTGTTTTGGGTTTACATGGCAAGATTTTGGCAAGGGGCTGCAAGGGTGGCGTCTGTGAGCAGAGCCCAGAAGCTGCCCCAGGTCAGATCAGAGCCAGCTCCAGACGGCTCCAAAAGGGACCCGCTGCTGGCCAGAGCTGAGCTGTGAGCGACGCTGGTTGGGCCTCTGGGAGAGCAGATTGAAGGAAGGGGAAACCTGCTGTGCTACAGCAGCTGGGAGAGAGGGGTGAGAGCTGAGAGAGAAGCAGCCCTGCAGCCCCCAAGGTGAGTGCAGCAGGAGGGCAGGAGGTGCTCCAGGCACGCAGCACAAGTTCCCCTGCGGCCCGTGGAGAGGCCCCTGGTGGAGCAGGCTGTCCCCCTGCAGCCCACGGGTCCCACACGGAGCAGATCTCCACGCTGCAGCCCGTGGAGGAGCCCCCGGTGGAGCAGGTGGATGTGGCCTGGAGGAGGCTGCGGCCCATGGAGAGCCCCCGCAGGAGCAGGCCCCGGGCCGGAGCTGCAGCCCGTGGAGAGGAGCCCACGCAGGAGCAGGGGGTCTGGGGGGAGCTGCCGCCCGTGGGGGACCCGTGCTGGAGCAGTTTGCTCCTGGGGGATGGACCCCGTGGTACGGAGCCGTGTGGGAGCAGTTCTGGAAGAGCTGCGGCCTGTGGGCAGCCCCCCAGGCTCAGTTCGGGAAGGACGGCATCCCGTGGGAGGGACCCCACGGGGAGCAGGGGCAGGGAGGGACCGTGAGGGAGCGGCGGAGACGAAGCGTCAGGGACTGACCACAGCCCCCATTCCCCGTTCCCCTGCACTGCTCAGGGGGAGGAGGCAAGGGAAAGTGAATGGGGGGAAGGTGTTTTTAGTTTGTTTGCAGTTCTCACTGGTCTGGTCTGATAGCAGTAAGCAGTAAATTACGTTAATCTCCCTTACACTGAGTCTGTGTTGTCTGTGACAGTATTTGGTGAGTGAGCAGTCTCTTCTCCCAAGCACCAAGTGATAAGACAAGGGGAAATGGCCTCAGTTTGCACCAAGGGAGGTTTCGGTTGGATACTGGGAGAAATTTCTTTCCTGAAAGGGTTGTGTGGCATTGAAATAGGCTGCCAGGGAAGTAAGTGTTTGTGTCACTATCCCTGGACTTGTCAGTACTAGGTTAAAGTCTGGGCTAGATGCTCTTAGAGGTCTTTTCAAACCTGAATGATTCTGTGAATCTGTGAAGATGTCCCTGTCCTTATCTCAGTCTACAACTTTTTTTGGTCATATTTTTTCCCCTTGTCCTTTCAAGAAGAGGGAGTGAAAGAGTGGTGCTTAGCTACCTACCGCTGGTAAACCACCTGACTACTCCTTTAGACTTCTAATGGATCTTGTTAAATTGTTTCTTTTTAAGCAATCCCTTCTACAATGCATTCAGTGTGAGGTCTCTATGACTGTATAAATTCTCTGGAGTATACAGTTAGGCAAGAGGCTTTTTCGCCAGAATTTGTTAATCTGACTTTGTTCAGATACCATAATTTACTTAACTCATTCTGATGTAATATATGAATGCTATTTCAGTATGTTGAGTTTCTTCTAGAACAAGCTCTGAAGTTTTCGGGTGATTCAGCTGCCACTCATGGTAAGTATGAAATGTCATGGTATGAATATATGAAAATAAGTGTGAAACAGAGATAGGTCATTTCTACACACTTTTGAATACTCCCTATAACAATGTGCGTTCTACTACAGTACAAATCTAAATTGATATTTATGGCAGTGATCTGCAAGATGAGATTTTTACTGAGTATAAGAAATAAAACACAAGCTTTATATTATGTCAAAGAACCGCATCAACAATTCTTTTATGGGAATTATATCTTAAAAGATTGAATAAAATTCACAGGAGACCTGCTATCATATTCAATTTTAATTTGAATTAAGAGTTACCTTTCAGTCAGAGAAGACCTTTTAATATCATCATTTGTAAATATGTATCTTTACATTTCAAAGTGAAAAAGCTGCTTTTTGTACTATATTCATTATGACACCATTAAAGGAAATTTCTAAAGCCCTAGTTAACAGAAAACTTTGCGAATGCAGACATGAATTATTTACCTTTTTTAGATATGTTAACGATGGGCATAAGGTAAACTGCAGAGTTAAGATTTTGGACTTTAAGAAAGCTGACACCAGTCTATTCAAGAAACTGCTACCAAGATCACCTGGGAAGTAAACATAAGGGAGAAGTAAAATCAGAGACAGCCTAGTGGACAACACATGACTTTCAGCTGATTAAAAAGGAGGAAAATGCAGGTTTTTCTGACCAAGCCTCAGAACAAACCATCTCAATGTGCAGAAAGACCTGGATTTTTAGAAGTTTTAATGGATTCTTGGGAGCATCTCACTGGAATAAAATACTAAAAAAGGAATAGACAAGAACCAAAATCAAGGACAGACAAAACAGGAAGATAAAAGTACTGCTAGGGCACTTTAGGATGAAATAAGAAAAAACAAAGCCTGTCTGTGACTAGCAAATAACTTTAATGGTAAGGTGTGTTTCAACACATATGCAAAAATTCAAAGAAAACACTGGGCTTTTCTTGAATGGAAGAGACCTTAAGTGAGGGAGAGTACATAAAAGCCTAAAGTATTCAATGGCCTCCTTGCATGGAAAGAAATGGGTAGCAAATACTGGAAGAGAAACAATACTTAGGAATCATGAATGCATTCAAATGGATGGAATCTAGATGAGATTTGTCTATGGCTGCTGGCCAAAGTGATGGAAAGACTGCTCTGTACTGCACATGAAAACTCATGGCGATCAGGGAAAATCCTTACTCATGGTAAGATGGGTAACATGCCCAACTGAAGAAATTAGGAGGAGGATTCATGTAACAACAGCTTATTTCACCTCCTCTCCGTCCCTTGAGAGATCAAGGAGCACATCAATGTGGAATCCACTTTTGTGGTGAAGTGACTGACTACGTGAATGAGGGAAGAGTGAGGGATAACACTAATAAAGCTGCTGACATCCTCTCCTACCTCATTCCTATTTGGAAGCTGAGGAAGCACAGGCATGAAGCATGATCTCAAATAATGGACTGGGTTGAAAACTGGCTGGAATGCTGGAATCAAGGGTTGGCATCTAGCTTGCAGCTTGTGAGAAGGAAATGTGCAGGCTGATACTTGAGACCACATTGTTCAATTTCTCCATGAACAACCTGGATGATGGCATACAGTGCACATTCAACAAGTCAGTGGATTACACGAAATTAGCAGGAGTGCATAATACAATAAATTGAGAGTTTTCAAATCCGGGGGTGCCAGTCTTTTGATGCTATCCTTCACGAAATGGAAGGCTGGATAAGCAAAAACCTTGTCTAGTTCAACAGGCAGTATTTTGTACCTACAGTGTAACAATGCCATCCACCAGTACAGACGGTAAAGTGATTGGCAAAGTAGGAACCCTCCCGAAAAAGACTTGGTAGTTGTGCTGACACAAGGTAGAGCGTATTCTCTTCATACAAGTAACACAAACTGCATATTGGGTTGCAGTAGGAGGTGTGTGATCAAGGGAGGATATTATCCATTTCTACTTATATAGGCAACATCAGAAAACCATTGTTCACTTTTGGGATCCCTCATTCAAGGGGTATGTTAAAAATCTGGAAATAGCCTATAGCAGAACTACCAAAATAGTCAAGATCCTACTACATGTGAACTTGGAGAAGCTGAGGGGCCTGTTTATTCTGGCAAAGAGGATGCTAATTTATAACACGATAGTTGCCTAAAACTATTTGCAGGGAAACTGCAAAGCCTGTGGAGAAAATCTCTTCTTACTAGGTTCAGACTACATAAAAAAGGACAATGGCTATAAGCCGCAGCTTGGGAGGTTCAAACAGGACATGAAGAAGTGTTCACAATCTGTGAAGTATAGCACTGGCACAGGCTGCCCAGAAAGGTCATGGAAGCTCCTTCCTCAGAGGTCCTCCGAGATGTGGCTAGACAAAGCCATGGTCAGTGTTGGCAACAGGTCCACTAAGAGAAGGAGATTGGACTACATAAACTGCAGAGGTCCCTTCTAACCAAATTTCTATGATTACATGATTTAAAAAACTTTCTATCCCAGACTCCAACCTTTCATGCCATCTGATATTGGCATGCATGGCTCTCCCTGTTTCTCATGCATTAATTTCAAATTAAAGTGCCATTTACATTTTGAAATAAAGTTTTGGAAAAAATGTGTCAATCTCAAAATTCATTCTAGAAAAGTTCCTGACAGTGGACAACTATTAGGTCAGTGTTAGAGGCACGTTCTCTTTCAACAATGCGAATGATGGCCTTGCCTAAGGTTGCCACAATTAGTTGGGTGAACCAGTCACTTGCTTTGTCCTGGTCTTGGCTGGGATAGAGTTAGTTTTCCTCCTAGCTGCTGGTATGGTGCTGGATTTAGGACAAAAATAATGCTTACAACACACCAATGTTTTATTTGTCGCAGAGCAGTGCTCACACAGAGTGTGACTTCTCTGCTTCTTGTGCTGCCCTGCCAGCAAGGAGGCTGGAAGTGCACAAGATGCTGGGAGCGGACACAGCTAGGACAGCTGACCCAACCTGGTCAAAGAGATATTCATATCAGGAGTGGATGCATCCCATGGGTCACAATACCTGGTTGCACAGCTGGGATGTTGCCAGCAGGCTTGCTAACCTAGCAATTAACTAGTTTGTCAGGCAGCAACAACCAAAGTCCAAAGAGAAGTGGATGTGCAGAAAGCCAGAAGAAAGCACTTAGAGAATAACGTGATGGGAGAAGCATTCCTTTAGATACGTCAAATGTAAATTTGTCTCTTTTGTTAACAGTACACAAAAGCACATTAAAATCACAGGAATTGGTCAACTCAACTCTTTTTAATGGTGTCTTCATGAATACCAAACAGATTCATGAGGACATTCTGAGGTTATTTAGATGGGACATTAAGGCAGAATCAATAATTACCAAAGGAGCTGAGATAAGTATCTCTGATTAAAAGAAAAAGGAGTATCTCAAGGAACCATCCTTCTGCAAACACTTTCAGATAATAAAAATAATGGAGTAGCTAACTGGGAGCAGTGAGAGTGATTCCCATCACTCACTCTGGAACAAAATGGGTAAGACAAATATACAGCTGGGCTTGAGAGAAATGCATCTGGGGAAATTAAATTATCTTATATTCTCTACCTTACCACAGAAAAATACTAGTCAGATTTGGACGCTATGTAACACTACAAAATTTTTCTGAAACTGGTTGTTGAAGCAAGTAGCTATTACAAAATCATTGGCCAGGTTCAAAGCCCATAAAATGAAGAAGGACAAAAATAGGAGGTGAAAGACTTCCAGCAATGTCAGTTTAAGTAAATCAGAACCCAATTATTTGAAGTTTTAAGTATTCACAGCTCAACATTTTTAATTGGTATATAAAGTATCAAATTAAATTATTTTATAGTATTTCGTTGCAAGGTTGGCAAGAAACTAGTCTCTGGACTCTTCAACAATTTGAAGCTCAAAAGATTGTTTAATTTTATAAAGACCTTAAGCACTTTGAAGAACTTTAAGAAGTCAATTATGCATGTACAGCCCTCCCACTCCCGCTCACCAAAGATCCTAAAAATTGAACTGCAAAGCCACTGACCTCTCCTCCACTTGCCATTTCTGAGATGGCGAACACAGAAGATTCAAGATGCTGTACTAGTATATGGAGAGACTGTAATTATTTTTTTTCCTTGTATGATATATGTAAGAAAAGTGTACTCATTTGTCCATGAAAGTATGTTCTTCAACCTCACTGAGACCTATCTCATGAGAGATGGTGGATATGAAATATTGGTGGATGAAAAAACAAACGTGAGCCAGAAGGCTGCAGCTGCAGCCCAGAAAGCCAACCATGTTGGGCTGCACCAAAAGAAGTGTGGCCAGCAGGTCGAGGGAGGGGATTCTCCCCCTCTACTCCACTACCGTGAGACATCACCTAGAGTACTGCGTCCAGCTCCGGGGCCCCCAACATACGAACAGCATGGTCCTGTTGGTGAGAGTCCAGAGGAGGGCCACAAGGACAATCAGAGGGCTAGAACACCTCCTCCTATGAAGAAAGGCTGAGAGAGTTGGAGTTATTTAACCTAAAGAAGGCTCTGAGGAGACCTTATAGCAGTCTTCTAGTACTTAAAGGGAGGGCCTCTTTATCAGGGTTTGTAGTGACAGGACAAGGGGTAGCGGCTTAAAAGTAAAAGAGTGTAGGTTTAGATTAGATATGGGGAAGAAGTTCTTCACTATGAGACTGTTGAGGCACTGATACAGGTTGCCCAGAGAAGCTGTGGATGCCCCATCCCTGGAGGTGTTCAAGGCCAGGTTGGATGGGGCTTTGAGCAACCTGGTCTGTCTCATGGGAGGTGTTCCTACCCCTGACAGAGGGCTGGAATTAAATCATCTGTAAGGTCCCTTCATATCCAAAGCATTCTACGGTTCTATGATAAAGCCTAACTTCTTTCTGTGAACCATTATGAATCAACACACGTAAAAGAATGGTGAACTCCTGATACAGAAATATTATTATAATTATTATATGCAGTATTCTATGAAAAAATTAATAATAATTAAACTAAATGCTAGCTGTGTTGATTATTATTGACAGTCATATCTGAGGAGTCTTGGATAACCTGCTGGCTACTGAACATGCCTTTTTGACAAAATGATTTACTATATTATTGAAGAGTATTTCGATTAACTGTTCAGCTGACCATATATAGCTACTATACAGGCTATATTCATTTGCAGCCATTTGACTGGATTTGATGGACTCATGCAACACTAACAGAAGACTTTCTCCTAAGAGTGCCTGTAATGAGTAAAGTCTGCTGTGCAAAGAAGGGAAGGAGACAGAACAATGTCCCTGCATTTCCATTTCATCTGCCTACGGTGTTTAGTGGCGATAATTCACACTACTTTGCCAGTTATGCTAAGTCCTGCACTGAACAAGGTAGCTCTTAATTGCTTTTCCAAGGTGTAAAAATACACACAGAGGCCTGTACGTTTCAGTCTGGAGAAATTCTATTTATCTCATACAGTAAGTGGTGTTTTGTTGAATGCACTTCATTATTATTCTATTACAATTACAATCAAGGATGAAATAGGTTGATAGGGATTCATAAAAAGGAGAAATGTAGTCCCAAACTAAGAGACTACAATGGAGTCAAGAGTCAGTTATGTAAGAAGGTGACTGAAGAAAGATCCAAATTATAAGCCCTTCTCATCCACAGGAAACTAAGCAAACCTTCACATAGTCTAATAGACTGCTGTAATCATTAGTTATAGGTTAGACTGGGAGATTAAACCATCTGAATACAGGCCAATATACAGGCAAAAATACAGTGTTTATCAGATCACAAGAAAGGAGCATGACAGTAACCTAGTGGTAACTACTCTTGGTGAGCGTGAGGGAACTGGAGTTGCAGCTGTGCCTAAAGTCTCTGTCTGGTACAAAACAGACAGGATGAGCTATGATGACTCTTGTAGCTGCACTGTCAGTTGAGCTGTTTTCTATTTTGACTGCACTGTTCTGCAGGGAAAACATCGCAAGAGACGTGAGATTACTCGCAGTCATATCCAACCTATGGGATGCTATGTCTTGTAACAGTATGTAAGGCAGAACCAAAGAGACACAGTGAACTCTAGAAATCCAGCCACTAAAAATTAACCTAGCTCTACCTACAGAACGCAATTAAGCACAAAATCTAGAAAAACATTTAAAAGTCATGTTGCTGAAAAGATCATATATATACTTAAGTCAAATATTTTCTAAAAAGAAAATGGCTCTTACCAGAATGCATGCAGTATTAATATGCTCTGAATTGCACTACAGAACATTGTAAGACATAATTTCTAATAATTCAATTAGTAATGAGCAATATTAAAATAATACAGCTAGTGTTATTCTGGTCTTAAGTTAGAATTGAAGTTTCTTGTTGGAAAAAAAAGAAACAAAAGCTATGAATAAATTCAATAATTGTGTTAATAATTGTGTTTTACATTGCTGAAAAAAGTCCATTTCTTTTTAGTACTATGCTTTAGGCTTACCCAAACACTAGCAGTGCAGTAGAAGGATATGGAAGAGATCTCTGCATAACTGCAAAATGCTGCACTGTGCTGCAGCAAATTTTTGCGACAGCAGAAAAATGCGATGCTGTAGCAATACAAGCTATCATTCATATGCAAGAAAAATAAATAATATTCATAGAAAGTCTATGGCAAATGTACATTTCTATTATCTAAGGTCTCTGTCTTGTGTAGTGAAAAATGATAAAAAGAAATTAGACTTCTTATCAAAGAATTGCATTAATACAACTTCACAGTTAGTAACATATCAGTGTTACGTATTTTACTATTTATTTTGAAAGGTTTTGAAACAATAAAAGACTGCTAAATGCAATTGACTTTAAATCAGTGTATATCTGAATAGTCTCAGAGGTTTAAAGTAATCACTCAGATGAGGAAAGTCACAATTGCTGTCAGTTGGTTTAAACAAATGAGTTCAAAGTATGTATGTTTAAAGAAAACTACTTTCTACAATCCCCAGCTCAGTGGGACAGACAGTACAACTCCGTGCATCTCCACATAAGGAAGAAGATGTTAGTAAAAATATAGACTGAGATAGGATAATATCTTGTAGATGAGAACCTATATGGGATAGTAGATACAAATTATGAGAATACACCACATGTTTAGCACGGATTCCGTGAAGCACTGGACACAGAAGGTATTAAATTCGGTCTTTCTGGTGTTAGTGACATGGTGACTGTTTGAGCTGATGCCAATTTATTTCCCACTTCTGTATTCATTCAGCTTTTCTCTGCTTTGGCTTGCTGACCAAAAAGAAACCAACCACCAACCAACCAGCTTTTAGAAGGCAATCATCCAATTTTAGATTGTGTGCCGTGGAATCTATGGACCTAGGACTACCAAACTGCCAGAAATGGAATGGGGGTACAATGGTAGTTTTATAGAAACTCAGTTTATAAAAAATATCTCCCAGTTTTGTTATTTAAATTGCATAAGGCTTAAAGAAATGCAACAAACTATTATTGGAAGGATGAGAAAATCTCTCATTTTATCTACATCACTTAACTACATCAACAGTCTCATATTTTCAAGATTACAATCCAGATTTTATAAATCATAATCCATGCTACAACAGAACAGTTCAGTAGAGTGCAAATTTGGATGTAAGGGAAAAGTTTGCCTTCTATTTCCCTTCACACAGTAACTCTGAATCTATTCTGATTTTGTGGAGGTTTACTAAGGATTTATTTTCAAATAGTAGCATTTTTAACAACTGAGAATTTTAACGAGTTATGTAAGCATAGCTGCAATGTATAAAAAAATCAACAGTCTATAGAGTATCTGACAGTATTCAAAAGTTGATGTTTATGTAAATGATTTTAAGAAGCTTTTAAAACAAAATCTATTCACTGTTAAATATAAAAGAAGAAATATTTAGAACATTTAGTCGGTTTTTCAATTTGACAGCATTTTTGCTACCACATTGTCTTCTGTAGTGAAGATTACCAACTACCTCATTTTCAAGACATTGCATTAGAATCTAGGAGAGCAGCTACATCAAGAAACTTTCTTGATGCTCTAAGTAAATATTTAATATTTGACCACTTTGTACTGATGCAGCAAAAAAATAGATACTGTAACTGGTTTTGTGTATAAAAGAGCCTTTCAACTCACTCTTGTCAAGGGCTTGTCAATAGCAGCAGTTCTTGGATTCGGTGTGTTTAGAAGGAAGGGGTAAAAAAAATTGTTCTTAATTTAATAAGCAGTTGAATAACCAGTACATTTTCTCACTTTTTTTTTTTTTTTTTTAAACAGAGGCAAATGTTTTAAATTCCATAAATTCAGTGCTTCCACTACATAGCATAGGCACTCTGAAATTGCATCTAAAGGCTTAGGATGCAAAGGTATCAAGAGAAATACTCAAAGGTTTTGTTATTATAAAAGTGATATTGAATAAGCCTCTCAGAATTGATACAATGCTAGCATAGGTATAGAATAATCCAGGATATAAAGAAAATATTTTCACGTGTTTTCAAATCGCATTAAAAACCACTGTGTTTTGTGGTCTGTGTTCCATCTGGTACGAATGCATTTTTCTAACTGAGCAAATGTTAAATATGGTTTGAAAGAACACAGATATTTGAAATGGGTATTATACAAGACAGTATTTTGAATTCATAGCCTTTTCTATCAGATAAAGACAAAGCACAGAGGTACATTGAGACTCTGTGCAAGTTTTGGCTTTATTAACAGAGGAGGAGTCCTTGAGCTCAATGTATTATCCTACGCACCCTGATTGTACTGATATATCTTTGTGCAGCTTTATAGTATCATGTCCTAATAATAAAACAAATCATTTGAAAACACAGCTTTCCATGAACACATTTAAACAAATTTACCAGTGATATATTTGGTATTCAAGAAATGCAATACTCAAAAGCAAGATTAATTTACTTATTTTACAGTTCAAAGGTCTCATACCAATTTTAAGTAAATGCAAGCAAACATTTTTTTTATATATAACAAAGTAACTTTAAATCTTTAAATAATAGGGGATGCATTGTACTTCCAATTAATTTAATCTTTTTTATTTCCCTATAACTTTTCCCTATAAAAGACAACATGCTAGGGCTATGCAGAAAATTAAAGTGAGTCTTGATACACAGACTAGGTCACTTCACAGCTCTGATAATAAGATTCACAATTCAATCAATTTTCAGTGTTACCTGACATAATTAATTTACCAGTCAAATAAAATACTCTAATCACTAAAGATTTGTACTGTTTAACTGCACTTATGCAGTAATTGTGTGCTCTCATCCAGATTTTCTTAAACAGAAAAGCAATGAAAAGAAAAATTATAGAATAAAAAAATAAAGCTTTGTCTCAAAGTACAAAACTTTTTCCATATTGGAGCTGAGTATTACTGGAATTTCCAGCATACCTGAATGAACAAAGGATGGACAACATTAATTTGATCTGCCTGTAAGTATTGCCTAACTTCAACTCAGACTGAGGTACAGCCACTTCTTAGTCAAACTCCTCCCAGGACTAAAAGCCTTAGTGGCTCAATCCAGCTCTTACACATACTACCATTCGAGTAGTACACATACTACCATTCTGTATGTTGTCCAAGAAAATGGTATGGATAGGCAGATAAAACATAGGACCTGCAAAAGATCCATGCTCTACTGCATTATGGTACCCTAGTAGTAGGAATCAGATGCTTGAACACTAGCTATTACAGCCGTTTTGGCCTTGACTTTCCACTGCTGGTACAAGAAAATGTATTCCCTTGGGTCCTGTGTCATATCTGGGAGCTCCTAGTGGATGTCTTAAATACATAATCCCTCCATTTAGTCTTTCTTATGGAAATCCACATTTATGAACAGGTGATTGGATTCTCTAGCTTACATTAGAGGCGGAAAAAAAATCAAAGGTAATTGAAAAACGTAATTTTACCTGGGAACTGATCATACGTTGTGATGAACGTGCAATATTAGCAGGCAGGCCAAAAAAATCTGGTTTATCGTCTTCTGGAAGGCTTTCAATAATATTACGATAATCCTACATTTGAAAAAACAGAATAAACATAACTGAAGGTACTGGTTTTTTCATTTAATGAAATTAACAGTGTATGCTAACAAGAATTTTGTTAAGTGTTGCATGACACAAAGATTAAAATGTATGTAACACAGGTATCTTGGATTTTTTTTTCATTTATTAAAAAACGCAGTTTTTTAACAGTGTTTCTTTTTCTAAAAGAGCAACAAGAATTTAAGCAATTAAAAAGCAATTAAGAGCAAAATTAATGACAATATAAAACAGAAAAAAGATTTCAGCATTTGGAATTTGAATAGCCTATAAAAATATTTATATAATGAAGAACACACTTCTATTTAAATCTATGTGAAGATATTATCATTCATATGAAGTGAAATAATTTGACCTCCAGAATACTGCACAAGAATTTATTTTTATCTCCAAATAAAATGTCATACATTCTCCACAGCATGCCAACAAATTATGTCAGAATGTTGATATATTTTGTAAATAAGGAGATATATTAATATATTTCCTGTTTCACCCATAAGTTGTAAGAATGTCTAGCAGTCTGTACAAGTTATATAAAAAGTTATATAAATTTATATAATAAATTTACTGAGGTCCTTCTTTGTCATAAGATGACCCCATTTCTTTTATTTAGGTCTTCATAGCTATGCTGCTTTGCACCATAGTCCAATCAGGTATCATAAAAAAAAGTGATTGAACAGACTAGCAGAATAGTTCTGACAACTTAGGAACTACTGCTCTGTGCAAAAGAATTCTCAAATAAGTGGAGATATTCTTTATATCATATCTCTGGCCTTCTTTGCGAATACAATGGTTCTTAAAAACAACTTACTTCAATATATATATAAGATAACAGAAGATGTATACATACCAAAATACTGCAGGAATTTGGTAAAGAGATTGAATGTGGGAAACTAATCTTCTTGCCTCTAGCATTTAAACTGCCAATGACTCTGGAATTGAAAAGCTGCTCCAAGTAGGATCGAAGAATCCTCATATCAAAGTAATTGTCTACACGGCCTCCATAAATTGCATTTTCAAACAAACCGTGCACAAATTCCCACTGAAAATCTTTGGAACCTATAAATATATCAATAATAGTTTTGTATCAATTAGCATTGCCTTATAAACACTTCTTCCTATCATTGTAGTTATTCAGTGAAAAAAAAAGTACATAAACGTGTAACAATTCATTTCTAATGGTTCTTCATCTCTATTGCCAAATAATAAAAGTTGTAGAAGCTTCAATGAGTTTGTAAATATTTGTCACTGATACAACATTTGCTATGTTTCAAAACATATTAGAAATATTACATAAGTTTTGCAGTGTTTTTTTCTTATAATGCGCAACACAAATGATAAACAATACACAATAAAGAAATTGGATATATTCATTTCAGGGATGATGCTATTAATAGTTCTAATTATGTGCTCCTTTATTGTAAATAAGGTTAATATATTTTCTTCAAAATTTTCTACGCTATCTTGTATCATAATCCTATCTTGCATCATAGTCCTATTTGATCTCATAAAATAAACTCACTGAACCAAACCCAGATCATGTGCTAAATAGATAGCATTGCTGGAGATATCATCTTTCAAACAAAAAAGGTTCAGATTAGGTACTTTTTATATCATTATAAATCATACCACATAGTACATAAAACTAACCAGGTTCTAATTAATTTGCTGGTCAAACTTCTATTGCAATTACATTTTTCAGGCATAGCCATATCTCCCAATTTCAGAATAACTTATTTTGGACAACTGTGATAGAAAGGAGGAAAAATAGCTACATCTATACCCTATAGCTTTCTAATGTGAAAGCTTGATCAGAAAGGTACTTCTTAAAGTCTCCAGAAAAAAAGGAAATATTAATTATTTTAAGTGTTTTTTGGTGTCGTGTTTTTGTTGTTCTTGTTGTGGTGGTGACTGGTGTACTACTACAAGCATTTTGATCATACCTTCATAGGAAACAATATCTTCTCGGCAGTAGCTAATGATTAGATTAATGATTATCATTGATAGTTAATGATTCAAGCTCTTTATATCATTGTATGTTTCAAGCCTGTGTAACAAAGGTCCAATTCCAGAAGTACTAATCATCCATAAATCTCATTTAAGTCAAAGATCGTAAACTGTCTCTAAATATCAGTTCCTAACTTTTTTATTGAAATTATATAAAAATTAAATATTAATCATTAACTATAATGAAGAATTACTAAGCTACTTAACAGATCAATGACTTGGGTTCCATTAAACAATGAATTTCAGTACGAAGGAGCTCATACTCACTCAATTCACACTCATTCAATATATGGAGGAGCTCATACTGGGAAGGGATGGAGACAGATGACTTAATCTAGGCATTTCAGTATTTTCTACTTATTCCTCTATACTTGGAAAGTGAAGTGAATAGTTCTGGGTGTCATGTGTTTATATTTTTGAAATGGTCCACACGTGTTCCAGTGAAGATTCAAATGCAAAATTTAGATACTTTCAAAGTAGCCTTTAAGCAGAACACCACCACTCCAAACAAAACAATCACGCGAAGAAGCCTATTTATAAAAATTACTGAAAATTTTTCTATTATAAAAAAATTCTAAATGAGAGACATTCCGAAAGGTTAGGCTAGAAAGGTGAGAAAACTTTCCTTAATAAGTGACTCACCCTCAAAGAGTCCATCAATAATGTCAAAACCAGCACGGAGATCAGATAAAGAAAATTCATAAAACTTGGTCCAACCCTGCCATTTAAAAAGAAATATTAAGAATTCAGTTAGTCACACAATGACGATCATAAAGTAAAATGCAAATATTATGTGGTTTCTGAATATTTTATAATGCTAAGTGCTAAGTGAAAAAAGAGAGAGCCTAGGTCTTATAAAGTGCATCTTTAGAAACATTAAGATATTTAAAAAAAAAAAAAAAAAAGAGTAAGATAATGCTACCGGTTCATTTAATTTTACATAGTTACCCAAACTAGAATCCATGGAGAATAAGGAAGGTAAACTTAGGATTCTTTTCTTTCCTAACAGTACTTAATGCAGTTCAAACCTGCTGACAGCTTTATCTAGATCACTCACTGAATTATGGCTTTGTTTTATTTCTGAAGAGTTCTTTTCATTTCAGTTTCATTTAGATTTTAATAAAGAGGTCTAATTCCTCAAATGCAGTCTACATTATACTTTAATCATCTTACTCCATATTTCACACCACTTCTCTACTGACAGAAAAAATCGTAAGGAGAAAAACAATTACTGCGACTATTACAGCCAGAATGCTGACCGCTGCACGCATATTTTGATCACTGTCAGTTCATACTTCTTTCGGTTCTTGGTGGCATTATTCTTTATATAGCATTAACGTGTACAGCGTAATTCTCATTGGTATATAACAAAGAACTTAGGAAGTCCAGATCTCAAAGGCATCTCCTGTTGCTGTACCTTCTTATGGTTGTACTTTTGCATATAGATAATATCTTAGGAACGGGTGTGTATGACTTATGATGAGAAAGGTTCTAATGCATCAGGTAACACGCGCATATGCAGTAAGATGAATACAGTCTCAGGTCAAGACTGCAGCTGCACCACACATCACAATTTAGCTATCAGCCAGTCACCCTGAAGGTCATAAACTGGCAAGATACTGCAGTCTCTCAATATTTTTAACGTATTTGATTTGACAGATCTGTATATGAACCCAAAACAACCTGGAAGTCATTAGAAAATAGAAGAGCATCTTGGCTGGGATCAATTGCAGTCCTGCTATGTTAAAAACTGGTAATCTTAAGAAAAAAAATGAATGATAAAATCATTACCAAGTCTGAATGAAGCAAACATAGTTATACATTACGGAAAGAGAACTAACCCTATCTTGTGTCAGTTGGAAAGCTTGTGGTAAATTAACATTAATTTGAACAAAGCAAACAAGATATCATATAACATCACTACTTTAAGTATTTTCATCTATTCTTCTTGAAACACTATGTTCAAAGCCTGTTCCTGCAAGAGGCAGACAACTCTATAATTCATAAAGTTAAAACTAACCAAAAAGAAACCAAACTCTTAAACATTCCAGGCTCTGTCAGATTGAATCTTTTGGATGACACGTTACTTTCATCACTAGTCTAAATAAAATAAACAAGACATAGAATAGTTTGCTAGGTTTCTTTTTTTTTTTCCCTGTTTAGCTTGTGTCCAGAACCAACAAAAAAATGTTTGCTTTAAAAAAAGTATCTAAGCAAATTCCCTTGTTCTTCCTTTGCTCTGAATAGGATTTGTGTGCATAAAGAGTAGAAAATATTGCATCCTCCTTTCCACTGAGGTGTCTCTTTTCTTACGACTTTCATTCGTTTCCAAGTATTTTTTCTATTCAAAGAAAAAAAAAAAATCACAGGATATTTCCCATGGGACCTCACTCCTCAGCATCCATTAGAACACAAATCACACAATAGCTCCATGCAGGCAGTGGCAGTTTTCAGAGGGACAGGAATTTAGGCTACTAAAATGTTATTCTGAAATTAATTCAAAGATAATAATAAAAGCAGGCACCAGAAATATCCAAGTTTTTCTCATCTCTGAGCATGATCCAACATACACAAGATGAAAAACACTTCTCGATACAAAAGGTAGTAAATGGGGTAAACTTTTAAAAAGCCATCAAAAAAGTATTACCTGAGGAATATAATTTCTTCTTTCTTGGCACACAGCATGAAACCATGCTAAACAAAAGAGAGAATGGGCTCGAGACAAGTTTCCCTTTCTATTAATTTGTTCTGGTGTCCAAGATTCATATGTTCGCAAGAGGTTCTTTTTAAGGCCTGGAGGTGCCTGCCAAGGAGATAAAAACACTGTGTTCTAGTAAAAAAAATTATGCTTTTATGTTTTATTTTCTCAAATTCCAAGTTATAAATTATAACTTAATGATATGACAAGTAGTACTTAATCAAACAAAATTTAAGATAAACAACTGCCTATAATAAATCACCTAACAACAGGATCTTATATTGAAAATAATGTAAGCATACTCAATTAAATTATAACCAGAACCAATTGTTAGGAGGACTGAACTACAGTAAAACAACTTAGTGAAAGGGATAGTAATGTATCAAAATATGTAAATTTAAAAATTAATTCTTTTTTTTTCCAGGAACAGGAATGAACAGGAATCTTTCTTCTGTTTTACAAACTCAACTACCAATTGCTATTTTTGTGACCAGAGCCAACTGGCCTTATGCCAGCATAGCTCTCTGCTCGCTAGCATATGATAGATAAATATGATAAAATGTTGGTCTTCTGATTTAATATTAGGTAGTGTTTTTAGAGATTTAAATCACATTTTCTTGTTTATAAGGATGTTTTTTCTTATTGGTTTGTAAATAGACCACATTATCCAAACTTCAGTCTATCTGAATACATAGCTTACTATGCATTAAAATTTATTCTTTTTAAACATTCAATACAAGCTTTCCAAACAGATCTTACTTCATAAGTTATTTTCAGACTTGATTGAAGCAACACTGGAGTAAATTCTGGATGAACTTCAGTAGTGAGCCAAAGGCGAAAGTTTGGTTGAGGCTGTAACGTATTCAGTTCCTGTCAAAGATATGTTATATATTGAGGTAGGTTTTGGACTTTGTTTTTCTTTTAATACACAGCACAGTATTTACAAAATGATATTTTGAATTAAAAAGTTATGCTTGTCTAAAAATTACTTACTTGTTTTTTATAAGTAAGGTTACTTAAAAGACTACAATTCAAGGTGTGTTGTCTCCACACATTTTATGTGCTTGCTATGCTCAAGTTCAAAGTTCATCCTAGCTGTGTCAAAATATTTGCAACTCCTTCCCAGATTCTAAATTCAGAGCCTAAAAATATATAGCAGTTCTTTACTTCTCTTAAGTAAAGAACACCAAAAGGCTAGGTCTCAAAAGAAGGCTTGGACTGTGGGTTGCATATCAACCACAGATCTCAATGAATTTCAATAACTGTGCAACTATATTAATTTTTGTTGTTTTGTGTTTGTTTTTTTTTTTAAATGTTTATGTTATATGCATACTTCATGTATTACGATTCACAGAAAACTACAGATAGGAAAATGAGTTCTAATAAAATAAATATTGTTAAACTCCATTTCAAATAAAGATTTCACAAAACTTCATGTAATTACTGATGTACAAAAGCATATATTTTCACAGATGCTTTATGTATAAAGCCAGCAAAGTTGCTTGACAAGTGCCTTGAGAACAAAGGCAACAGTTTTGTGGGTGTGCCTATTCATACCTCAATAAACCCTAGCAGATTTGCTTAAAATCCCTTCATTTTGGTAACCTCTAAGACATAACTGTTTTGTTTTCAGTAGTTTTAGCAAAAAATATTCTCTTAACCCATGAATCATTCTTCTCTTTAGGCAAAACAACAACTCTATCTGGTACACTGAATGTTGAAAGGAACCTCTGGAGACTGTCTAGCCCAAACCCTGCTCAAAGCAGGGTCACTTACAATAGGTTGCCCAGAACTGCGTCCAGTCATGTTTCCAATATCTCCAAAGACACCTACACATCTCTGGGTGACCTGTTTCAGTGTTTGACTATCCTCACAATAAAAAAATAAAAATAAAATAAAAATAAAAAAATGGTTTATCTCATGTTCAAACAGAAATTCCTGTATTTCAGTTTGTGCCCATTGCCTCTTGTCCTGTCATGGAACACCAGTAAGAAGTCTATCTGTCTCCTTCAATGCCTCTCATCAGCTGATACACACACTGATAAGATTCCCCCTGAACCTCTCTTCTCCTGCCTAAATGGTCCCACGTCTTGTAACCTCTCCTCAGATAACACATTTATAACACAATGAATCATAGAATCATCTAGGTTGGAGAAGACCTTCAAGATCACCAAAGGCCAACCATCAACCTGACCTACTTAGTCCCATCACTAAATCATGTCCTCTTAGTTCTGCATCCACATAGCTCTTAAAATACCTCCAGGTACACTCTCGTCCCTTCATTGCCTTCAGGGCCCTTTGCAAGACTCACTCCATATGTCCATTGTTTCTGTTGTGCTAGGCAGCACCGGAGGCTGTTGGCCTTCTTTGCTACAATTGCAACTGTTGGCTCATAGTCAGCTTCCTACCTGCCAGGACTCCCCCCTCCAGCTGTCCAGGTGGTTTAGGATTATTATTCCCCAGTAGAAGTACTTGATTCACTTCTCTTTGCTAAACTTCATGAGGTTCCTGTCAGCCTACTTCTCCAGCCTATCAAGGTCCTTCTCAATCCCTCCTCCCAGTTTCGTATTATTTGTGCTTGCTGAGGATGCTTTCTGTCCCATTATTCATGTCATTAATGAAGATGTTAAACAATGTTGGCCACACTATCAACCTCAGTAGGGCACCAGTGGTGACTGGCCTCCAGCTGAACTTTGTGCTGCTGACAAAAAGCCCTTTGAGCCTCATAGTTCAGCTAATTTTCAATCTACCTTGCTGTGGTACAACTGAGCATGTATTTTCATCATCTTGACTATGAGGATGTTATGGGAGACAAACTAAGATGTGAAAATGATCCATACCCTTGGAAGCAGGAGATTTAAGAAAAAGAAAAGAAAAAAAAAAGGAGATTTATATGCTGGTTTAAGCGAAATTGTCAGCTGCATGTATCCTCTGGTATACTGTGTTTAGGTAGAAGACAGCTGAGGGCAGTGAGTTGTAAGTAGTGAGGCTTTAACCTTCATATTGATAAAGCTCACATTGACCAGTGTGTTAGAAGATGTATTTCATCTGCTCAAAGGGAAAGGCTGTGAGAACTAAATTTAAGTATTTGGATGGAACTGAACTACAAATAGGCAGATCTCTCTTATGATGTTCAAACATATGAACATGATAGCCTCACTTGTTAACGGTACGCAAAACAGACAAGAGGGTGAGCTGAGTCAAACCTCAATGAATCTCAGTCTATATTAAGTTCAGCAGGAAGTTTAACACCTTCAGAATTATGTTCTTGCAGAAGGAATAAGAAATTTTTGATATATATCCATATGTACTTACCAGATTTAAAATTTTACTCTTATAATTAGTAAGAGGCTTACAAACACTTCTTTGCAATTCATTACCATATTCAAATTAGATTAACACACATCAGTATTATCTTGCTTTGCCTGTCCATTTTTTCATAATGGATTAAAGGTACTTGCACACTACATGGCTCTTGTTAGACACAAATACACTCCTAGCTCATGTGCATGGAGTACACTTTATGAAGAACTGTTAGAAATAGGACAACTAAGATTGTAGTAATTGTTGATAAGAAACCTCTTTTTTTTTTTCTAGTTAGTTTGCTTTTTGGATTTTACAGTGACATATAGGTAAAGCTAGCAAGTCAATGCACTTTAGATGCAATAAGTGTGTTTCTATAAAAAATTACACATTTTAATTTCAAATTAGCAAACACCGCTTAGTGACTGAGAAACAAGCTGTATTTAAAAATAACAAGAAAAGAACTAAGATAGCTCTAGAACTGAAGCGTAAAAATATGTATAAACTTATAAATTTTACTATATAAAGAAAAAAAATCAAGTATACATGGATTCATTGTTCAGCGAACAGAGGCAGTATCTCATAAAGTATCAGAAAGCCTAACAGAAGCATTTGTACACTCCCTGTGGCAGAAATACTCTATGTAGTCTGAAGATTAAAGCAATCACACAAAAAAAGCAGTTGCTTAGATCTGAAGCATTTCAACTTACTCATGACTGAGAAACCTGCAACGGTTTATTTTTCAATTGTTGGAATTCTAAACATCACCATGGAAATGCATGATTGTTTCAAAATTGCCTCCTAATTTTGTCTAGTTTCCAAAACATTCTCGTCTAGCCACAATTACCTTTTCCAATACAGGAAGCCAAGGTATAACAAGATGCAGGTTCTTTAAACACAGCCATTCTCCATTGCGTGCACATTCTTTTAAAGTTTGAATAGCTAGGTCAGCTTGACCTTGGCCCATTGCAATCTGAAATGGGGAAAGAAAAAAAAATATTGTATCAGGAATTTATCATGCCTCATTTAAGAGCTAAATAAAAAACAGTTTTTCCAAGTATGTGTATGTATACATACTGTATATGTAAAAAAAAAAAAAACACAAGATGACTTAACCATAACCAACATTTTCTCTAATGTGATAGGGTACTAAAGTACGGAAAAGATTGATGAAAGTATAGTTTTTTCTTTGCAGCATATCTAACCAGAGCTTCTTAAGAAACAAAATTACCTAATCGTTTTACGAAAAAATACATACATCACTCAGTGACAGTGATGGCGTTCCCTGGGAACTCAGAAGTAATTTAAATATCAGTGACTGAACTATATTACTGTAGAACTGCTGATATGATAAAAATGAAAGATAAATGGGAACAAATTTCCTTTTGACTTTAAGTTAGGAGTACTTCCTTTGAAGAGAAACTATCAATTTCATATTGACATGAGTGAAAAACTAAGGTTTTTCTCTTTCCAGCTGGGAGATATGAATAACTTAGTAAGAAGTCTTTTCATATTTTTTTATAGTACTATATTGCTGCTAAAATACATTTGGTAATCAAATGTAAAGACAAAGATTCAAAACTGAATTTTCAGAGAAATCAGTGAAAACTGAAAATAATATAAAGATTTGTTTTGCAGCACAATTACTGCAACAATTAATGTTGGACTAACAGTATGTTCACCTTAGTTCTCCCCTAGAATCTAATTGGAAGCTGTACATAACAAAAAACCCTGAATGAAACAGGCTGAAATGAAAGTGGCTTTAAGTGATATGAAAAGTCTTGAATTGGCATTACTGCCGTAACAAAATAGAACCATTATGATTAATATAACTTTACCAAATATCCCTTAACAGGAAATCCATCACATCTTTTTATCCAAAAACTCCACTGAATGAAAGAAGTTTGTGGCCTTAGCTTTATATGTTGATACAGGGTGTACTCTGCCTACACAAAACTGAGTATAGTATCTTGAAGTAACTTTAAATAGACAAAAGAAGATAACTGAAAGAGAATAAAGTCACCATACGATATGGTAGTGTACCACACAAATTTAGGTGTCTGTTCTTTATGCCATAAGAGGAATGATTTCAGAGAGAAGAAAAATCCGATCTTCTACATTCTATTCAAAATGTATCAGAAAGTACAGGAAAAAAATAACCACCACCAAAATATTCTCATTAATAGGAAAACTTTCAGATGAATTACTTTTGAGTACCCCTCTTTAATCAAATACTGTGCCATGTTACATTTTACATGTTGAATATGTAAAGGACAGTTAGAGATAAACACAAAAGGCTGTGTGGCTGAGTAAGAAACATGCATTCTTAAACACTCACACAGCTAGACATGATGGCAGTGAGATCTAAATCTTTACTATTTGATGGGAAAAATGTATTTTTCATTAGTGCATGTTCCAGGAAAAGAATAATTGCAAGTATCTAAGAGCAACATTAAACTTTCTATTTCTATACTAACCAGTGATCAGCTATGTAACTCCCCTACCCTGAGTATTTCAAGTGAAAGAAGGAAAGAATGTTTTACTGAAAGGTATAAAGTGCAACAGTAGAGTGTATTAGGAGTATTAGGAAATCACTTGTATGGTAGAGTAATTCAAGTTGGAATGGATCTTGGAAGGTCCAACCTCCTGCTCAAAGAAGGATCAGCAATGAGTGATAAAACCTGAGGGCTTTGTCCAATGGACTCTTGGAAACTTCCAAGGGCTGCACAAGACAATCTAACCGTTCTTTTTTCCTGACTGAAAAAATTTCTCCTTATATGCAGAACTTGTAGTTACAATTTATGCTCATTGCTTCTTGCCTTACTGCAGAAACTCTGAATCCATTTTCTCAGTGACCTCCTTTGCAAGTATTGAAAGACAGTAATTAGGTCACCACAAAGATTTTTCTGCTGCCAGGGCACAGTGCTGGCTCATGTCCAGCCCCCTGCCTACAAAAACCCTCCAGATCTTTTTAGTAGAGCTGCTCTCCAACCATTCAGGTCACTGCCAATATCACTGCAAGGGGTTCTTCCTGTCCAGGCCAGGACTTTGCTCGTCCTTCTTGTTGAGTTTTGTACAGTTCCTTTTAGCCAAGGAAAGCTAAGGAGCACTGTGAGCCCATCACTCAGCGGGGCAGGGCACTTAGTGACAAGGCACACAGAAAATGCTGAGATACTCAATGAGTTTTTTAGCCTGAGTTTTCACGGGTAAGGCCTGTTCTCAGGCCTCTTGGGTTTCCCAAGCCTACTAGCAGGAGTGAAGCACTGCCCACAGTAGAGACAGAGAGATTTAGGAATCACTCAACATGCTTAAAAATATGTAAGTCCACAGGAAAAGATGAGATGCATCAAAAAGTGCTGGGGGGGCAGCTAACGTCATTGCAAGACTACTTGGTATCAACTTCTAAAGGTCATGTTGATTTGGGGTGTTTCCTGACGAAAAAGGCAAAAGTCACATCTGTCTTCATGAAGGATAAGGTCAAGGAAGATCTATTAAATACAGGCCAGTCAGCCTCAACTCAGGCTGTGGGAAGATTATTGTGCAAGTCCTCTTAGAAACTGTGTCCTGGATGGTCAACCTTAAACATTTTTTTCAACAGACATGAAATGTAAGAGTTCTGTTCAGAACTCCCATCAACAATTTAATTGGTTAACTTTTACTTCTAAAGTTCCTCAAAATATTTTTCAGAATTTCACAAAAATACCCAAGTATTTACTCTCATCAAAGACTGACCTGATGGTAGCATTCAGTATCTCTTTCAACGCTGGCAAGTTCTTGCAGCTCTTGAGAAGGATCAGCACCAGGAGAAATAATTATCAATATGGGCTCAATTTCTAGAGTCTCTTTATACAGACGTTTCAGATTCAGAGGTGATGGAGATAATTCTTTTATTCCTGTAATCAGAAATATTATGAAAATAAAGTGACTACACAGGATGGAGTGCTCTTCAAAAGACTTTTCCTATTATTCAAACAAAATGAGCCAGCAAATTAATGGAATTAAGTCAGATTTCTTCAAAGCTTAAAGACTGATACTGTTTCTGCTTTTTTATGTGGTTTAAAATTAATAAAAAAGCCCTTTTCGGTATACAAATGAGAATATTAAATGACTATAAAAAAATTAAACTGCAGTATGACACATAAGTAGACATTATTATAGATCCCGGCATGCCACAAATCCACAGGCCAAAATTTTGGTTCTAAAATTCCATTAATAACCTATTACTTTAGTATGGTTAAACAGTAATATACATCTGTACATACTCAAATAATTCAATTATCAGGATCTGAGTGAAGAAAATCTGAAACCTTCAAAATACAAGCACACATACAAGCTTTAAATTGAGGAATTATATTACTTGCAAGGGAAAATGAAATCACTCCAAAACATCCTGATGTTGCTGAAGTCGTTCTTTAAGAGTTTAGAAATATGGATGTATTTTCAGAAAACAATGGTCACTGCAAAAGGTTTCACTACAGGTGTGTGATGTTCCTATACTCTTTCCTTGGCATTTATCTTTTGTCATTGCCAAAGATGGTAACACACTAGACCAACCGCTCTTCTTCACTTGTTCAGTCATCAAGTTCTTATTCCTAAAACTGCTTAGCTTCTATAAACAGATGCACAAAATATTATACAGCCAAAATAAACAAGAGGTTGATGGCAGTGCTACTATTTTTAGCAGTGCAAGTAGATGCACTCAGATTCCTGAAAAGCTTCATTGATTAGTTTTGATATCTTACATAATTTTATGTTAACTGGAAACTAAAACTTGGCTTTGCATTAACTGAGGAATAGCATAAAAAGCCATGATTGGGCAATGGACTGGAATCTGTGCACACCTGCAACTTATTTTATTGTAGTAACACATTTATGGAAATGATGATATTTAAAAGATGTGCCTTGTAAATGAGTAACTGCTTAGCCAAATATGTTGTAGCACTTTTGAGATACACCACATATGAAAATAAATAGTCTAAGTATTCTTCCATAAAAAAGTTTGGGTTTTAGAAAGTTGGACACAATATTTAGATAAAGCATAGTGTTCAAAAATAAATTAATCTGACAGATTCTTAAAATCACAATGCAGCAAAACAAACAATTTTAGAAGTACTTTGCAACAACACTTTACAAAAACAAAAACAGAAATTCCATTTACAACCTATTTTTAAATTATAAAACTTCTGTAAGAACCATAAAATAAAATGTATGACCAAAAAAAACGCAAGATTTAATTGCTGTGTGGAGGCACCCTGGTGAAAAATGAACTTACCTAGGGCTTTACATGCAAAAAGAGCCATAGCACTCTGTAGTCTGTCTGGTCTAACAGCCTGGACCACAAGTACCTTAAAATAAAATATATTCAGGCGAAATTCATTTATAAAAATACACTGTAACAACTAAAAAAGCAAAACTCTTCAAAGAAAACTTTTTTTTTTTAACTTCATTCTAGAACTAAGTTATTTTCTCTAAATATATATAGCTATCCAATCATTCCTTTCCAATATAACCTAATACAATCATCCTTTGTAAGCATTTTGTCTTCTGAATAGAACTGGAGGATAGTTCTACATAAAATGCCTATTTGTAAGCTGGAACTTTTTATATCATGTTTCAGAATAAAGGTATATATCATGCGGATAGCAGGAACAACAAAAAGAAAACTTGACTTTATACAGCTCTTCTAAACTATAATTTTATACATATATTTAGATTGTAAATCCTTAAATGGAACATCAGTGTTTCTGATTTTAGTGCTGTAATACAGTAAAATAATCAATTTTGAAATAAGTTCTTTTGTTTAAGAGCAACTTCAGAGCTTTACATTTCTTTTAACTTACTGAGATACTCAGACTTGCAAACCTCCTAGTTATGCAGATGCTTATCACAGAATCACAGAATTGTAGGGGTTGGAAGGGACCTCAAGGGACCTCGGGCCCAACCCCCTGCCAAAGGGAGGTTCAAAGTTCTTCAAAAGAACACTGGGTTCAAAAAGAACAAAAGGGCTCAATGTTTTTCTTATGTTCTTCAAAAGGCTACAAAACATGAACAGCTAAACAATTTGGATAAAATTAAATTAGCAGTTTCCCCACTAGCTACCTCTTTTTCAGCAATTTCCATCAAATGTTCAGTACAGGCAACTGCAGGCAGCTAATCCTACTTCAGTGGAAATGATTTGTTAAAATCACCACCCCTTCTCTCACCCCTTCACTTATCAGACCTGTACACAAAACCACAATTCTGAACCTGCCATCATACTCCAGTTTCAAAATTTGGAATATCTCTTGTTGGTTTTGAAGGAAAACATAAATTTTATTAAATTTTTAGGAAAGCACTACTTTTTAAGCATGAAACTATGCTAAGTGTTCAATATACAGTTTGAAAGAAAATAACTTATGAGTTGCACATAAATCTGTACTAGGTAGTTTCAGTAGACTTCATCATGACAAGCATTCTTAATGCACTCTATGCAAGGAACTAGATATATATAATACGTTGATCATTCCAGATTTATTTTCCTGTATGTAGAAATTCAATGACAGTACATTGCACACACAAGAATAACTGTTCTGCACTTCATCAAATCAAACATGGCTCAGACAAACTCCTTTGCAAAATGATTCTTCCTACATTCTGTGTACAGTATTTTAGACATTCTCTCTTTTCCTCCACAAAAATGACCAAATAGAGAGCTTTTGATAGCTAGCCAACATGAAAATGCATTGTCTTTAACACCCATCCCTTCTTTGGATCGAAAAGGGCAATCATTCTATATGGAGTTTCTTCAATTGAAAAATGACTGTAAGAAAATTACTTACTTTTGAAAATAAGTAGCAACACCCTTTCTTTCATAAACACAAGAGGAATGACATTTTTCTCTTCCTGGGAAGAAGGATCCTACAGGGGAGTAAGGAACCTGTCTCTCCAACATTCTTGGTGAGTTTTTTAATCAAGGAAGAGTAGAATTTCAAGACTACTTTTCTAATAAGCAGTGGCTGCTACAGCATTTTATGATTTTCAGTCAGGTGTCTGAGTTTGCATTTAACAATTATCTAAATTAATGATGCTCAACAAGCTGAGAAATTTTGCAGTAACAAAGCAACCATGAAATAATTTAAATACCTATTCATAAAATCAATTCTGTGAGTATTAACAGAGACCTTGTTACCCTGCAGCATATGCTCAGTTGCAGCCAATACGCTAACACAAAGAAGACTTAGATATGAGAGAATTTAGCATATATTATAGAAAAAAACCACCTTAGATTAAATAAACTAGTTGAGCTATAAGACAGCATAGATATTGTCAGTGCTTATAATTCAACCAGGTCTGAAGCCTAAATTTCTAAGATGTAAAACTTACTTTCAATGCTGAAATCACAATTAATTTTAAATAATTTAATATGGAATATTACCTGCTGAAATAAAGAAATTCTTTTTACAATAGTAGATGGAAATTCTTGCTCGCAAACAGAGCTCTGAGAAAAAGCATGCCATAGACCTTCATCTTCAAGGCACAGTGTCTGATAGAGACCTGGGAGAGATATCTACAAAATAAATAATGCATGTTTAACAATAAAGAATAGTCATTTAGACATCGTATATTTTAAGTCACTCACAAATACCACTATGATCCTAAACCTGTAAATAATTGTGTGTATCATGTAACTCCATTCAATTTTAATCTTGCAGTTCAAAAACAAAAGGTTACAACTTAAAATTAACCATTTGTTTACCTAGTTTCTGCAAATGTTAAGTCTGTATTTGCTCTGTATTTTAGTTTTTAAACTTCTAGGCTCAATTTCAAACTTTGGGCCCTACCTAATTTTATTCCTCCCTTTCATCACGACAAGGATCTTTTTCTATTCGTGCATGCTATTGATTGACCTAGTTAGGGATTAAAAAAAACAGTGAGCACCAATCATGCTTGCCACACCGTTATTGTAATTGTTTTTATGTCTGGTGAACAGAACTGAAAAATAATCATCTGTATATTTAGCACCAAAAGTCCTTGCCAAAGACTGCTCAGGTTTGCCTTGCTGCTGAGCTACACGGAGGAAGAATAAGCTAGGACAGAATTTCAGGGACTAATATTTTCATATAGTTGTCCTTAGATGAAAGGATTTCAACATTGACCACTGCAGGATGAATCAAAGCCAAGAAAGTGTTGTGTTGTTTTAATATGAAATTACTTGATCTGAGCAATTACAAACTCTGAAATACCTCTAAGTGTTTGCACAAAAATTTGGTAAGTAGAAAACTAGTTTCCCAATTAAAGACCTATGGATTTTAATACAATATAAAGTGGTTTCTGAAAAGACATTATACAAGAGTAACCTGTAATTTAAGTATTTGCAATTTTCCTTTGCATATTTTTCAATTTATACAAATTGTAATATTTTGGGTAGGCTTAAAATATTTTCTAATATAAGATGATATGTTCGCTCACATGCACATCATTGTTAAATTGGGTAGAGACGCACACAAAAGATTTCAGAACAGATGAAATAACAAATCAACTTAGATTTTTTTTCAAAGGGGTATATAATATATCACAGTTTCTGTAAGATGTAACAATATAATATAACAAAATGCTTCCATTTGACAAATACATATGTGAGTACTCAAGTTCAAATTACATTTGCTAAAACCAAAGACATTTTAAGGTAAATTCAAACTGCCATGTGATGTATACCTTCAAAGATGCTACTGCCCAGGCTCGTTCCTGTTCTATCCAAGAAGGAATCTGGTCACGAGCACTTCTTTGTGAATCCTTATTGAGACAAGTTACATTGGACATATAAGTTACACATTTTTTTGTGAACCACTATATTCAGTGGAAAGACTGCAAAACCCACACTTTTAATAAAAAATATTGCTCATAACAGGAATCCTTCTGTGTACTGTTGCTAAAATCATAAATGGCATAAGGAAACAAAAGCTACCAATTTAGAGATACACTGTTCACATCAAGTTTTGCTTAACTGCTTGAGCCTGAAAATGTCATTATTTAGTGTATCTGTAAGTCCCGCTCAAGTCTAAGTAGTTTTCTTTTGTATAAAGACAAGTGACCCAAATGACTGACTATTTGCATATGCACTCCAATCAACTGACTTCAAAAAATAACTCAATTACATTTATTCACAGTCATGAAGAGGATGGCTCTTCACATAAAGGGCAATTCTAGGGTAATTCAACAGGCAAAGTATCATTCTGGACAACTCTGCACTAGTAAAGTTTGGCCACAGCTTTATGTTTCTATTTCTTAGTTGTTGGGGATGGAGGAAATTCTAAGGATGAACAACAATATAGTCTAAGCTGCAGCAGAATCTCCCTCATCAGGAAGCTCTGCATTCACTACAGGACAATGCCACCATATGAGTCACAATTGTACCCTGTCATCTGATCCCACAGATCTCCAAAAGTATACATCAGAACCAGAAAAGATGCATAAAAGCTGACAAGGATGATGAAAGCTATGGAACAACTCAGAACTGGTTGCATTGTCCTGATATAGATATGTAAATAAGATTAAAGGTTAAAAGTAATTGGGAGTAATGAAAACTGCAGCCAACACTGACGGAAATAAGCTAGCCTGACCCTGACCAAAAGAAGAGAGATTAGCAACAGAAGAGGCAGAGACAAAACTCAGGTTTCTTAACACCCCTTTCAAAACTGCCAGAATATCTGGTTCAAAGAATGTCTATAATGGCTAAGACTAGGAAATGCTTAGCTTTTTCTTTTCTCTACCCTTTTCTACTGGAGGATTATTTTGAAAATATACAGCTTCTGTAGAATTGAAGGACACTTAGTAACTGTAGCATAATTAATCAGGCAAGCAACTGATGCTTCTAGCTTATGTAAACTAGGTGTAGGTAAGTACATCTCCAGATGCGGAACTGAGGCTCTGGAAAAAAGCTAATCAAATGTAGTAAAGTGTGTGGACAATCACATCAACTCATGCAAAGACTACAACTCATGTATGACACTGTAGAAAAGAGGGATTGAGAAACACTTATTTTAGTTACAGAAAAGGGTTTAAAAACCTTTTTAAATATACTGTTGAATTTTAATGAATAGCAATCGTGCTAACAGTAATAAAAAGAAAAAAGGCAGCAAAAACAAAAAAGATATGCATAGAAAACAAGTTGCCGTATTCAAAAAGGTTTATAATATTACTATGTGAAAGGTTATCTGTTCCTTTCAAGTATTAATGCAATTAACAAAACAATGTAGAAAGCACATAATCTTAACTTCTCATGATTTAATTAGATGTTACTTTTTCCAGAATACACAAATAAAAGTAGCTTACTGATTTTCTTACGGTATCTCCAACAATCACACCTGTAAAAGTCTCCCATTCCTAGGGGGAATAAATGAACAACTCAGATAAATGACCAGACATCTTTAAGAATAAAAAAATAATGCGTAGTAGCATATAGGCAAAACAGAAATAATTCAGAGGATAAACAATTAAAACCTAGAATCTGAAAGATTTATACAACATTTTTTAAACTCCACATAATACTAACAGTATGTCCCTTTTGTAGTATCCAAGCTATGGGATTGCAGTGCTTTACAAGCAAATAAACCAAAGGAGAAACCTTATAGTTTCCAAGACCCACAGCTTCCACCCAGATCATCCATGTACAGACTCTCAAGGAGTAATACGCCTGGCTGACAAGGACACACATACTGCCTGACCAGTTATCAGTAGGCCCATAGAATATGGACCTAATTTTTCAGTGTTGTTTCATGTTATAGCAATCAAACAATGCAGTTACTAGAACAAAAGGAGTACTTAGTAAAACAGGTTGGTATTATGAACCCTTTAGTTGCATTAAGAAAGGGGTAATGTCAGGTGAGGCAATATAATGATTAAATCTTTTAGACTTAGTATTCGTATCCAGGAAGAGAGCTTTTAATCATTTTTAAACAGATTAGATAAGTATTTAAAAACATGCTACAGATTATATAACCCTATATTTGGAGGTAGTACTAATAAACCTCCAGAGCATAGAAAATTTCCATTGTCAGTATCTGTAAATCTGTGATAAAAGAAAACTTTATTTTTATTGTTAAAGACCATTGTAACATTCCAAATAAAAATTCCAATCAACTAAAACTACTCTGATATAATCTTTTGGCACCCATAGATCTAGCTGAGTCTTGAATTAATTTTCTTTCAATTTTAAGTGATGATCCTCTCCCATTAATAAACACTCATGTACAGAAAAATTCATGAAGTTTCCCTTGTTTTAAAACCAGAAATTGTGTAATATCTTTATATAGAAAAGCAGAAACAGTATATGTGCAGCCATGTAGAACTACCTCAGAAAAATCTATACACATTAATTCAGAAAGACAGTGTCTTAACATTAGAATGCTTTATCTCTTACTAAACATTGTGCTAGAAAAATTTTTATCACTACCAAAAAAATCATAAGCACAATAGGTCAAATTCTTTTGGGAGAGGGACTTGGAATATTGAATTCTCTAGCAGCACAGTTATGTGACTTCTATTCTCACCACATTAAAAGCTTTCAAATAAATATCTTGGAATAATAACCACTTCACCTTAATTTTCCTCAATAAATATTTTGCACAAGCACTCTTTTCTTAGCAATTTTAATGAAAATAATTTCTACCTTTCAGTGAAGTAAGAGGATTATTATTTGCCTGTTTTGACTTTTGAGTACTGAGATACTTGGATACTTGAGTACTCAGGAATGTGCATTACATGTAACCTATATCAAGTGGGTTAAGAACTCTAACAGCTGATGGAAATACATGCTCAACAACAGCAATCAACAAAGAAATCAGTACCTACAGCACTTAAGAAGCCTAGGCAGTCAAGCTTCAGTTTAGTCAGAAAACTATTTGCAAATTGTTGCCTTCATGAGTTTATAAAGTCAACGATTAGGAAGATAAAACAGTATTTTCAGAAGCTGAAGATGAGTAATGTATATGAATTAGGATAGTCCTAATAATAAAGAATAACCACAACTACCACCAACATGACAAATTCAAGTTAATTTTATCAGGCAGCTTCACTGAGGAAATGAATCCCACAGACTATGGGATTTCACTTAGTCAATCCATACATCTGCAATAAAACTATAGTGCATTCATAACATCAAAAAGTTTCAACCTTGTTCATTAAATCCACATCCTTCATATAATGAAGTTCCGTTACTTGCTTCAAATGTATTATCTGGTGTTTACATTCTTCCCCTTACTGACTTGACTCTAGCAAGTTGGTATTTACTGATGTTTTGTATTCCTTCTGGCCTTCAGCTTCTGCTACTATAGAAAGCCATGGATGTCCTGCAGGCTCTGTATCTCCTTTCCATGTAGGTATTTTGGATAATTAAATGTTGACTTGTGCTAATCAGCCATCAGCATTAATCTAAGACCCAAGGAGAGGAACATGAAGGTCTTATGAGGAGTGGCTGAGGGAACTGGGGAATTTTCTTCTCTAGCACTTACATTCTCTTGAAATAATTCAGGGTGCATTCCTCGTACAAAATGCAGAGCAAACATTAGCTGATCAGCCTGAAACAAAAGCAGAAAAAACTGCATTTGTATGTTCATCAGACATCACCTTTCTTATGCTTTCTTATGCATAAAGAAAATTTTATTAATAAAACAGCTCGAATTCTATAGCAGAGACTTAATGACACATCTTAATTCCAAATTGCTAATTACTTCTGCAACTTTGAGAGAAACACTGACCTGAAACCTGTATCTAACTACATCTAAAATTCAAGGGAAGAAGAAAAAACAGGTATTTTTAACAAAGCAATCATACTAAACAGAACCCATTATTTTTGAAACTATAGACAGGAAATGCTTCAAAACCACCAGAGAAGACAGAAATTTGGAAAAAAAAATCCTAGGTCTGTTGCACCACTTAAATTTCAGCCAGTTTTTGAGCACTGGAGCAATAAACGAGGAGCAAGGATTCATTGGAACTATTGAATACACCACACAAACACTTAGAACAATATTTATGAAAATAATATTGGCTTATTAAAACTGGGATTCTTATGTCCATAGACAGAAACATTCACAAACAGATGTATTTTTCCAAAGCTGTACTGTTAAGCACAGATTACCACATAGTGAAGCTGATGTGAAACACTGAAAGTAAATACTCTTTAAAATCTGGAGCGCACAGACACCTAGATCGAGACATCAAATTTCTAAGGACTGTCCTGTAACCTGGAAGATGTATTTTACCAGACAGTAGAAGATAAACACATTTTATTTCATTAGAATGTAAGTTAGCATAAGGCATATTGAAGCTGATACCTCTTTTCATTTTAATAAGGTGAAATGTAATTAAAAATACAAAGCAGAGGTGACAGGGAAGAACAAGAGAAGGAAACAGAACACAATGCATAGCATTGTATTAAAGCTGCAGAACTTAGCACTCTCAGCTGATAAACACAACACCCCTGCACTCCTATAGAAATTAATTCTGTTTTTGACTTCTAAACAACGCTGTTTGAATTTTCCACAGTGTGGTTTCCCACATACTATGCCTTATGTGTACCTCAAAATGACAGCTTGATTGTCCTTAGCTCAAGGGCATCTACATGAGAATCCTCTTACTTTCTCCATGTAATCCTTAAAACAAAAGGGCAATAGTGTATACTCAACAACTCCAGAGTCTTTTGCTGTTAAGGGCTGTAAAACCAAATCTCACAGATTCCTGAACAGGAATGGACATCCACATGTTGTGATGGCTCTGCCACCTGGTGGACACCTGAACTCAGATCCCACAAGGGATCTAGGCACACTAGAAACACTGCTATCCTGGACCCAGAGGTGCACACTAGTCATGTTTTGTCTGCATATCAGAGAGCGCCTCAAACATTTACCAGTCCTGCACACTGGTTTTGAAAAAAAGATGCCTGAATTCATGAATTAAACAGAAAATCCACTATGATACCTCCCCACAACTGAAGAAACCGGTCTGTAAGGATAAGCCGTGTCACATTCCAGTATGTAAGTCTAGATGAAGACCGCTTCATCATATTATATTCGGGGAAGAAATAACAACATGTATTTCAGATGACAGAAATTATGATACTGATGTCAGCAAATGAACCAGTCTCTGCAATCTGTAACATCTCACCACATGTTTGTAAGTGACATCAAACTGGGGGGACCAGTGAGTACATTTAAGGCAGGGCTGCCGTTCAAAGAGACCTGGACAGGTTGGAGGAAGTGGCTGACAGGAACTTTGCAAAATTGGTGTAACACAAGTGTAAAACAAGTGTAAGTCCTGTCCCTGAGAAGGAAGAATCCCTTGTAATGATACAGACAGTGGATTGCAAAGGACTCAGGAGGGTCTTGGGAGACAGGAAGCTGGACATCAGCCAACACAGTACTCTAGCATCAAAGATAACCAACAGAACCCTGGTTCTTTTAACAAGGGCATAGTTGGCAGAGTAATGGAATTGATTATCCACCCTTCACTCAGCAGTTGTTAGACCTCATCTGTAGAATACTGCATTCAGTTTTAGTCCCCCAGTACAAGAACGATGTTGATAAACTGAAGAGTTGGGCTAACGGTCACCACGATTATCGGGGGATACATCCCAAGGATTCTCCTTCCTTGGAGCTCATAAAAAGTCACCTGGACATGGTCCTGGGCAACCTGTTCTGCTTGAGTAGGGGTTCTTGCAGGATTCTTGCAAGCTAAACCATTCTGTGATTCTGAGAACTGCATTCTTTTTTTGTGTATCTTATTGTGTATATTATCTATGAATACACTGATGAATGTAAAATTATTTATTTAAATAATTGAACAAAGTTAAGCTGAAACTTTAAGACAAAGATCTAAAATGATTTCTTATTTAAATATCATAAAATAGTTTAATGACGATGAGACTTACGTCTCCGAAGAATATTAGGTTCCCAAGACTACTACTGAAAAATGAATTGCATGAGACATCAGAAGAGATGGGACCAAATTTGAGAAAGCATAATCTAGGAAATATTACGTACATGTTATGAAGTATAAGATGAATTACTTGACTGATATTGTCTTCCTCATTTTAACGTCTGTTACATTTTTAGGTTCAAAATTACACAAGAGGGCCAAACTATTTTTGTTTTCTTTTCATTATTACTGTTTTCTCATCCAGATTCCTTTTTACATGCCTGATACATCACCTCAGACATAGATGTAAAAATTTTATCAGCTATACAATATATGAAGACTCTAGTACAGCCTCAGTGCCACAGCAGTCTTTAAAAATGTGAATAAAAGGCTGAACTAGTAGTAGATAGCCGACGGCATGAGGAGCTTATTAGTTCTCTAAATCCAGTATCAGAGCAGGATACTAAGCAGGATGCATCATTAGTCTGAAGCTGCATTGTAACTCTTACACTTCCAGTATCTTCTAAACCTTGGCCTGATCATTCATGGTGAAAATCTTTCCTACGAGAAATCTCCTATCTGCACCTTGTTTTTTGAAATCTTTCATCTTTTCTGACATATAAAAATAGCTTGCCTTCCAACATTCAAAAGATGTGATGACTTACTGGAAGACTTCACAGAGTCACCACTTCAAACACAAACATTAAATTATTATGCGAATATTACATAAGAGTCCAGCTGAACTTTGATAAATCAAAATCCTTAGAAACGTTGCTACTTCTGCATCCTCAATGTACTGTTGCTAGATTTGGAGGGGGTAAAATCTTCCAAGATCTATCCATTTTCACTCACCAAACTTCAGACTTGCATCATTTCTACTACTGCTCAAATGGTCTATGCAGACCTACTGTGTCATCTTCACCCTAATACTATGAGACCTCCTGTTATGATTGCTCCAGGTGAAAGTGAAAATGAAAAGTGGAAGTGAAGGGCCTATCTATCCTAGGTTTTCACCAAGAAAGCAATAAGAGAAAAGCCATCTGACAGACATGCAGAACAAACAAGAAATACATTAAGAACATTGTATGGAGGAACAAGAGAAAAATGGAGAAACAAAGAAGCTATACAGTAGAGATTTGGGGCAGGAGGTGAAAAGAGGAAAGAAAATATTATAATGATTTGGGTTTGTTGTTTTTTTTGTTGTTGTTTCTTTTTAAAAAAGAGTAGTAATGATCATACACAACCTTACCACGACAGCTAAGTCAAACACTTATACTTTGGAAATGCTAGATATAAGACCGAACAGAATGAAGAGTACTCTAAATACTGAGCAGCCTGGAACTGGCTATGTAGACAGAATGATAGAGAGATGAGAAACTGGAGGTAAAGCAGAAATATGACTACACTGAGAATAGCCTCACCCATTAGAACACTGCTCTGTGGAAAAAATGTGCATAAGCAACCTTAATTTTGTCATAGTCTAAATTTCTGTCCTCAATTTTTTATGCTAAATGTTACAAGTGCAAGTTTTTTTACATGTATTGCATATGTACTGACACAATACTGCTTATCTGAACTAGATCAGTGTTGGTTGCTGAAAGAATACTTCCAAGCGCAGTGCACTATATAAAAGCCAGAAAAGTACAATCTTACCTTAAACAAACAACGACAAACATATTCATACACTGTATGTTTCAATGCATCAATAAGCAGCTTGATTCTTTCTTCAGTATTACTTGAATCCTAAAAATAAAGTTTGGATTTCTAAAATTCATGTGGAAGTAAGAGATCTTTTATTACCGAGTGAATTTCACCAGGGGAAATAAAGGGGGGAGGGGCAAGAGGAGGAATAGAAACAGGAGGGAATAAGAAGGGGTGAAGATATAAAAGGAGGTTTACAAGGGGTTTTACAGGTACTGTGAGGTTTATCTGAAACAAATTCTTTTCTACCTTTCTGGAGATTATAAAGGAGGGTAATGTGGATTCACAAGCTGTTAACCCCTTCCCTAAGTCTAAAAGTGTAAGAAAAATGCAGAAGGGGATAGAGGAATAAAAAGAAAGAAAGTAAAGGAGGACATGAGTGGCAAAGACAGAAGTTCAGTTTTAAATAGGTTATCATAATAGGAAGGAAGGAAGAAATTATGAAAGGTTGTGAAACTAAACAAGAAGTTAGAAATTTCATGTTGTGGAAAAGAAGGAATGGGTAAAAAACCTTAAAGAAGGCAAGTTTGCATTGTTGGAAGGACGTTTCTGCTAATGACTGGAGCTGAAGGAATGTTGTAAGCATGGACGTGAGAATAAAGGGCAATCCAAAGTGACATGATAAAAGGCATGTGAATTCATTTTTGAAGTGGAAACAAACAGGAAAAAAAAAGACGAATTTTGGAGATGCTCAATAAAAAGAAAGCACATCATTAGTCAGTGTGGGTTTTTTACATCTAAAGAGTGAGGTGACAAAGGATAAATCCATAATTCTGCACTTCAGTAAGAAAAATGTAATGGCCATGAGAATACAGAAAAGTAAAAGTGACATTTTCCTAAGACGTGCATGCTTACAGACTGTATAAAAACAGTTTTTTATCTTCCTTCCAATAACTGAACCATGTAGAAATATAGGTCTTTTCTTATTCTAACCCTTGTTGGTAGAATTAATTGGAGATTGTTTAAATAAAGCCTGCAGTAATGAGCTGAAGTTATAGTTAAACTTGCTTTTCCTAATTCATTCACCTTAGACAAAGCACAAGCCTGAAATAACAAATAAGAGCAACTTTGGTTTTAGATGGCCTAGCAATTTTACAATTTATATGTAATGTAAATGGCAAAAAAAAAAAAATCCATGTGTATATATTCTGAATATGTAAAGCACAACAGTTCAGCATCACTACTTATTATACGTTATTCCCTAAAAATGTTCAGAGCAACTAAAAAATTCTAAGGATCAAAACAGAGTGATTCATCTGCAGCACTCACAGCTTTAGAAGAAGAGAAAATACCTGCTCGCTTTGCAGGGCCCTTTGGAAAAGCCGTAGAAAGGCCGCCAAACTAAAATGGTACATATTATTAATTTTGGACAAGTCAGAGATAATAAAATACATCTTGCTAGCACTCTCAGCTAAAGGGAGATAGGCGTCTCTCTCCTGTGGATAAAAGAAAAAAAGCATATATATATATGGTATATATATATATATATACACACAAATGAAAACAGTACATTGCTGCCATCTACTGGATATTACATAAACATTTATTCACCCCTGTTGAAAAATTCAGATGACTCCCACTGCTACTTGAGAAAACAGAATCCCTTCCGACTTTTCAAACTGAGGGCCGTGTATTCAAGACTTCAATACTATCTTTAGGTTTAAAACTTGGCAGAAAACACCTGGGTAAAAAGTTTTTTAAGTTATGAAGAACACCTTGGAAATTAATTCTAAGGGCACTGAGGTCTCCTCCCACCACAAAGCACTTCCCAAAACTCAGCAGCAAATTCAAAACATAACAAATAGGACACAGGAGAAAAATTTGTAATGTGTTACAAAACCCAGCCATGCCAGATGAATAACACCACCAACTAATTAATTTTTTGCAATAGCAAGGGATTTATTAAACAAGAATGTCCATTTGAGCCTTGAAAGTCAGTCATATTGTTTGCAATAGCTGATGGTAAAAGTAAAAAAACAAAGTCAAAACCTAATACCTGCCAATAGGTCCTTGGGAAAAAAAAAAATTGAATTCAAACTGGCAGGCTTTAAGTTGTGTAACAAGTGCAAATTAAAGACATTTCAGTACTGAAAATGCTTTCTGTACTTGCATTATGCAAGTATCTCTTACTTCAAAAGATGAATTCAGTATGTTACTGATCTTACTGTCCTGCAGATGTACATATACTCTATTTACACACACAAGATAACTATTCTCAGCAGGAAAAAAGCAGCAATAAAAGATCTTTTTTTTGTCTACCTGATCAAGGGAACTCTGAAGTCTGTGAGATTCAGCAAGCGATTCTTGGATGAGGGCACTACTTGCTTTAGTCTGATTCAAAGATTCAATCAGATCTTTATTTTCTAGTATGTTGCCTTGCGATGTTGCAAGTGTCTGTAAAAAAAAGTCACCTATGTTACATTAAAAAAAACAACTGCAAAGTAAGCATTTTAGAAGCTGACGTGCATATTTCTGAATCACTGAATGCACCGAGAGTACGAGATTACTAGAAAGTTTACTCCAAAAACTCAGATGATGTATTAATGAAGGCTGGAAAATAAAACTCAGGACCAAACTCCCAAAATCCAGATTGCCAAATTCTGAAACAAGCTGTCATTAAGCTTTTCAGAATGATTTGTATGATCAGATTCTTATACACTAACATCCCAACAGCAAATACAAATCTTTTTTTTCTTCATATTTCACTACCAATTTAGCCTGAAATTGGCTACTTGCAGTAACTTGCTGTACCTGATCAATCATAAATTTGTTTTGCCTCAAAACAGTACAGTCCAACATCCCAATACAATTTTGTCCTCATTTCCAACTGAGAGATAAATATTCATGATTACAACATTCCCAGTTTCATAATGAGATCCCTTCAAAATGCTTTTGATTGCCCCACCTCTTTCCTGAGTTCTCCTGTACAAACGCTTCCACTTTTAATAAGAAGAGGGAAAAATGAATGATTCCCTGGCATTTAAGGTTTGCTTTTTTTTTTTTCTAGCTCTCAGTAAACACACTTCAATACAATTTCTTGGTCACACAACACAAAATTGGCTTCTTGTTGGTTAATATTTACTCTCAGGCTTCATCTGAAAGTGAAAACTAAATGGGTTTTATACACAGTAGACAGTTAATTTAAAGTTTTATCTTAAAAAAAAATAAAAATAAAAATTACCTAACAAATATACCTGCAACTATATTAACTCATTAGGCCATGAAAACATCTTAACATGCAAGATTTGTAAAGACAGCCAAGGGGAAAAAAAAAAAAGAGCCATGAGCTTTCCTCACCTTAATACAACACACACCTAATATTTTAAAATTAAAATAGTTACTATATAATAATAAAAAAAAAGTGATCATAAAGCAATGCACTTTAGACACTGCATCAAAGGTTCAGATCTGCTTAACTGACTGCAAACTGTATTCCTTATTTCCATATTTTAAGTAAAAAAACATTATTGGGCAAGATGTGATGAATTGTTTTGTGCAACTGGTTTACAGGTTGTATACCCTAGCATGTTTTGAGAAGTCAAACCAATACTTCCTAGGATAGCACATCAGGATATCTGGATGCAGAGTTAGAATAGAAGAATGCACTAAGTTATCTAGTTGATAAGAGTAGGATAAGATCATCTTGGTACAGGTACTAATGGAGCCACCTAGGAAAGGTGGCTGATGTACATATTTATATTTCTTTCTTACCAACATGCCCAAGTATATAATGCTTTTATCTTCTCAAATCAAAAATTCTGAGGGGTCACTATTCCAGTACTTTCTTTTTACATTGAAACACATAAAAATATTAAATTTATCTTATTGGCCTAACAGATACAGCAGGTGAATTTATTTTACCTCCAAAAGAGATTCCTCAAGCTTAGCTAGTTGTATCTTCTTATCTTCTTCCTGTCGCAACAGCTTTGTCTTCTGCTCTTCCAAATCGGGCTTTTCATGCTGAATTGTTAAAGCCAAAAGCTAAAAAGAAAGGAGATTATTTGATGTGGTAGAAGACACTTTAATATTTCATAATATACAATAATAAATCATATAGCATTAATTGTGTACCAGTTTACAGTCTACTTTTGAAAGTAGACTTCTGAGGGTTTGAACAGAAAACAGGAGCTTAGCAATTAATCTCATGTAACTCAAGTCAATGAGATAGTTTCCATTTTCATTATTAGACTTGCTACTTGGTTTCAAAGTGCATAAAAACAATCTTCTAAAATTTTAATTTAGTATCAGCACTGATTTTTCTGTTTATAGTTGTGTCCTATAAAATATCTCAGTGACCATTAACACAAACTGCACCATGGGGCTTCTACTAAAGGCTGGATGTATCTATAAATACCTACATTATTTTTATTTTAAATGCCTACCTGACCTCTTAAGCCACTTCCTGTTGTGGTAAAGTTTACTTCTGTAACAATAGAAGAAGCATCAGGTGGAATGAAGGGATTTGGGTTCCTTGTTGATAGAAAAAGACGGAACTCTTCATTATAATCTATAATTTTTTCACCTATTTGTATAGCATAGCGGGGTCCTGCAGATAAAAAATATATTATAGTCACTGATTCTAGATTCTAGTCATGCTACAATTATCTGAAAATAATGGTATTTGTGTCATACTTTATGACCAACAGATTAAAAGATACTTTACGAATAATTTATAAATGAATTTTATAAAGAATAATAAATAAAAACTTAAGAAACATAAGCTATTCTGCATTTCTAGACTGAAAAATGCAATAGTGTAGCAATGGTGTGTGAAAGCTATATGGTGAAAATATTTAATTGACGAGGTTCATTTAATTATCACTCCCAATAAAAAAGATCAAATGGCAGAAAATGCACTTGATGTAAAAGCGATATGAATGAATATTTGAAATCTTCTAACAATGACAGGAGACAAAACAGCACAGAAGACACATTAGATAATTCTGCTTTTGTCTAAGAATCCTGTCATTATTTAAACATATTCATTTAATTTGCCACATAGGTATACCACTCTGTAAAATCACCTTTGCCACAAATACATATTGGCTAAGATGGTGCAATATTTTCTGAATGTGACACCAAAACATCAGTCTTTATCTCTGAATCTGTTACATTTACTTGCAGAAGTTTGATGCTGCTATACAATCATAATTCCATTAAAATATTACTTTCGGTGATATTGTTATGGAGAAAGACTATAAAACTGAAGATGTTGGAATATCTAGTTATTAGATTAAAATAAAACTATTCTGTTAAGAAATATCCTGTAAATTTGTAAATTACTGTAAATACACTTAATTTAATCACAGTGGAAAAGAATGAATTTATTCATTTTTGTTATCATATATTCAATCTATTTTTATAATATTGAGATTCTGACATTTCTCAATATGCTTCTCACAAAATTAAACCATATATATGGCTTCTCACCACTCTCTTTCCACCACAGAAAATTTTCATTATAGCTGTGTTAGAAACAAATAAACTTTAACAGTCACGACTAGAATAAGATTTTTGCCTCCTGATACTAAAAAGAAGGAAGAACAGAATTAGAACATTAAAAGTTTCAAAGTGAAAATTTCTCTCCCAGAGAAATTTCTGAGGTGGCAGTTAGGTCCTTCTCTATTATTAGCACTAGGAGCAGAAGATCAGAAATGCTCCAAGTATAAATCTCTTGCTAAAACACTGCTACAGATGAAAATCACATACCAATTTTGCTTCTGTGCCAAGGATCAGAATAAATTTTAGGCTTATGTTGTAAAAATGTCAAACAGAAAATGGAAGCTGTACAAGGACAAAGTAACTGCAGTATATAAATTCACATTTTTTTCTTAACTTCATTTCATTCCAAGTAGTGAAAAGCTGCCCAGTCATCACAAGCAAAATAATGCAGAGAGGCCTCCACTACCACTTCCACATTTTGACAAACAGAAGGTGTGCGCTTCATAGCCAAATGACTGAGATGACTCAAAGAATGACCTGCTCTCCCTTTTCAAAATACAGCTCCCTAGTCTGGACTTGCACAGATCTAGAGTTAACAGAGTTCACATGGAAGAGGCTGCCTGAGGTGTTATGAGCAATTTCCCTGAATAAACTTGTATTTTTGACTTAATCTGCTTTCTCCACAGTTCTGCAAACACATTCATCTCTTAATTTGATTCCTTTTGAGATGTATCTCTGATAACACTGTATTTCTGCTTTCCAAAATTCAGCAGAAGCTAGTGAAATAAAACAGTTGTCAAGATTTCCATCTAGCCTCCTACAGAACCTTGAAGTCACCACTCAGGTAGTGCTCTCAGCTCCTACTGATGAGAAAAAAAGAAAAGTAAGCACATATGTAATGGAAGAATGATCTGAACTAACAGCTTCTTGTTATTTTACAGACCTGTCCCCATATAGGGGATAACTACATCTAAGAACTCCACAAATGTTTTTATACTGTTTCACTGCATCAGTAAAGGGGACGCATTTCACTGAATTCTATGACCCCTCGCACTCCCATTCCAAAGTCACGTCAGGGATAGATCTGAGCATCTTCTTTAGTCTTTAGACAAATGAAAGACAGAAAGCAACATCAACATTCTAAGATTCTGATTTCTAACTGCATAATCAGTTGTGTAATTTCTGGTCGATTCATTGCCCAAAATTCCTAAGAAAGACCATGTGTTTGAAATTGCCGCTAGAAATTAAGTTAAAATTTAAACTCTGCAAGAATTCATAAAAACACTTTATTCTAACTCCAGACAAAAAAAATCTTTAAATACTTCTCAGTATTTTTCAACTTGGCAAACAAGAGCATAACTCCAACATAACTAATGCACTGAATTGTTAGCAGCATGTATAGTAGCAGCTTATAAAAAAGGAAAAAACAATGTAATACTCATAGTTTCAGAAAAATTAGTTTTTATATGATGTATATGGATCTAACCTTCAAAAGGTTTGAACAAGCATTTTTAAAGATTTTGGTCATTTACCTTGGACTACAAGATCTTTTCTCAGCAACGGATAAAGTACAGGTTCCACTCCATCCATTTCCTGTATAATAAGTGTTTTACCAAACCTCACCGCCAGCTCAAGAGCTGTTAGGAAGTTGGTGTCCTGGGCAAATGAAAACAAATTCCTTTGATTCATGTTATTTTGAAATATCAACACTTTGACAGCAGTGTAAAAGACTGAAAACTCTATAGACACTTTTAAATCATTTTAGGAATGCACAGGAAGTCATTATACCAGGAATCTGAATCTAAATATCAGTAGGATAACCAAACAATTCTACTACACGCATCATATGGTAGCCACAAGTATTTAATTTAAATACATTTGATACGACTAAAGGATTGCTTCAGCTACTGACATACAAGCAGCCAATTTAACATGCCTAGCTCTCCTTGTGCTGCATCAGAAGAAAGCAGGTCTGCAACAGATCTTGTGTCATGTCTGCCAGATGTATCTGGCTAGTTAGTACATCTCAAATAGTATTGGTTAGCTGTGCCTCAAAAAGGAATCAAGACCTAAAGCCAGGATTCACACTGATACTAAGATATCTAAATACAGGCTTTTGCCTGTAGGTATCTAAACACACACTTGGTTTTTAAGATTCCATTAAAGTCAGTGGTGATCCTGGATAATGCAGTCAACAAGCCCAAAAGTTAATCAAGCCAATCTGCTAGCAGGTTAAGTATTCAACTCTTAACTAGTACCTTCTGTGAGTATCCAAAATGCCTACGTATGGCTGGCACGGATCTCTAGAAGACCCACACTCTGCTGAAGCAATACCCTGAGGCCAGGTGGGATCCAATAAGGGACTTTAGGATGGCACCACAAGTTCGTCTATGTTTGTGCAAATGAAACAAGCCTAGCCACCCATGTAAACTGACATGGTGTCTTAATCCTGAATTGAAAACTAGGCAAGTACTTCCAATGTAGATAATAAAACACGAAAATCACAAGGAAGAAGTATATACATACTCCTGAAATCCTATGAACTGCAACAAATACAAAATAAATAAATAAATAATATATTTTTAGAAATATTTTACTATCTCTCTCCCAGCAGGGAATACTGATACTCTTGAAAAGGGCGGCACAAAGAGACAAGCTTGTAGAAATAAAACTACAATAATGCTGACCCTCAACTTTAAATATTCTGATTTCCTTCTTGAGTAAATAGATTATCAGTAGCATCTGATAGAATCACCATAAACTAAAACTCTGTGAGAAATTAAATGCTTCATGAAATATGAGCTCATATTTGGTGATAGCTATCACAACTAATAAACTGCTCTCTAAAGTCTGGAACTGAGGATATCAAGCAGAACAAAACTAAGACAAAGAGTAAATACTGGACCTGCTGGTTAACAACTTCCAACCGTGATTCCTTCAAATGTGTCTTCAACCATTCTGTAGCCCGGAAAGAAGGGTCTATCAGAAACGGGCAAACTTTACTCTAAGAAAAAAATCAGAAAATCACGGAAATCTATTTTAAGAATTAAATTGAATAGGTAAAACAAATGAATACTGTACAATGAATTAAGTCCTCTTTTATTTCCCCAAACTGATGTTATGCGCGTTTTAATATTTTTTCATTAACAAACTGTTTAAAGAAACACTAATGACCTAATAACAGAATGACAACAAACAACAACAGTATAAGAACAGTATAAGAACATTATTTTCTTGTCTTTTTTTTTTTTGGTAAAATATCATGTTTAAATCCAGTTTAAAAGATGCTGAACAAAATACCTGCACAAGCAAAAGGATTTGAGCTGAGGAAGGGCTTGAAAAAGTTCTTAACGTACAATGAGATTTTTAGGAGCTCAATCTATTTAACTAAGAAAAAGATGAAAATAAGATTTGATTACAGCATGTAAGTACCTTTGAGAGTACAAAATCATATTTGTTGAAGAGCTTTTTAATCAAAGTGAGAAAGTAATAGCTAGATCTAATATCAAGATGATAAAGCAAGACTTATTTAAATTGGAAAAAAGCTGTAAATGGTTTGTGAGAATCATTAATCATCCAAGCAAACAACGTGTGGCAAATGTAAATTCTCCTCTCCTAAATGGTATTATATTTTTACTTTCTATCAGATCGAAGAAATAACTACATTATAACTACAGTATTGTGTTATATAAATGTGCAATTGCGTAATATGTCCATTTATTGGCATATATCTATATGCTATTATGTGATAATACTGAATCATGGTTATAAGCACAGTATTATAATTTATTAAAATTATTTTCTCTGGTATTAGCTACTGGCCTTAAGTGAATGGCATTTTATGTCCTATATCACAGAGATAAGCTAATGATTAGCTTTAGGGATTTCAGATCTAGATATTTTGAAAGGCATCTGCATACAGCTTTTTACTTTTTCAAGACCAAAAAAGTGAGAAATGATATGTCAAGTGCACATTTATAGAACATAATCTTCCACTTCTTGTAGTAGTGTTTATTGTTAGTAATAGACTAATAGCAGATCTCATCTGTTCAACGTCTGGAAGAAAACCATAAAAGCAGAAAAATAAAAAGGATGTTCTTTAACTATTTATTTTCTTTTTGGTACGGAGTACCCAGAGTTAGATAAATATTTGTTTCTCTGTGCATGTTTTATGGTGCTAATAAAACACTGAAAATGAAATTGTTCAAAATTCCAGAAGGATATGTTACTGAAACTTGTGGAAATTGAAATACTTCTAAGATAAGATACAAACGCAAGTTTACCTGCAAGATAACAAGAGCATTTTCTATTGAAAGGTCATCTGAAGGTAAGCCTTCGCTTTTCCAAACTAACTCCTCACTTTCTGTGCACAGGAACCGCCGTAAATCAAACTCTGATAAATGAAAGATCATAAGTTTGTGCTAATATTTATAGCTTGCACATTTTAAGCCTTCACCACTTTATATACAGCAGAGATTCTGTCTTAAAGGAGTGCAAGTCTGTTAATTGCCCTTACATTATTTCTTGAACGTACTGCTATTTTCTAGCTGATGTTACCAAAAAAAATGGCACTGTTAACACAGACAGATAAAGATGATTACTGAAAAACAAGAAGCATTCAGAGCCCATAGGCAAATTTTCAACACTTAACGTGAATGCATTCATTCATGTAAACTTTGCTTTTTAAGCACAGGCTATGGAACAAAATCTTAAAAAAATATAAGTAGTTATAATCTTAAGAATTAACAGAATAATCCTAAGAAATAGTTGTATCTGTATGTACAACTACTTATTGAATAAGAATTAATGTTGTCATTTTTCATATGGGGACACCAAGACAAAGGAGTTTGTTCTTTAGAAATCACTGGCATTTCTCACTTTCTCAGTCAAGCTGACTTACACACCCACACCCACACCAATTACTTTCAAGGCCTGCTGATTTGGTCCATTCATCCAATCTGGTTTTCCTCTGATCCTCAGGAGCAGCAGAAAGATAGGTAATAAATGCAGCTGCTAACTGAGCTCTCTTAGGCAACGTAGACAGTTCATGTGTTATCTCTGACACCTTCAAATAAAAAAGAAAAATTACAGAATGTATATTATAAATAAAAACTACGTTAATATTTCTCATAATTCATTTAAAAGTCAGAATTAAATTCACCTGCCATTAAGAATACAATTAGACAGCTTCGCTCCTTGAATTTCAAGTACCTCTATTTAGCTAACTCACTCCAAAATGTAAGTGAAAATGTGAGAAAAGTTCTTTTTAGCTCTCAGCTACAATGTGGACAGATATTTCTGAGAATTTAGCTCCTAACTACGGATTTGATGAACACTTCAGGTTGTCACTTGTGAGCAACTGGACAAATCATAATATTATAAGAAAAATAGGAAATATGTGATCTCATAGTATCAGCTAGTGAATGCTACTCAAATACGTATGTAGATACTGAATACCGTGTATTATCTATTATACTCAGAAATTTGATTCTCTGAAGACTCACAAGATAAAATACATTTATCATGTATCTTTGAATAAGCTACCTGCACTTCACCACCTATGCTTTGAACTCTTCTAGTATTTTGGAAAAAAATACAGCAGAGCAAAACAACAAAGAATACTGCCATTATTGACTTGAAAAAGTAATGTCACCTTTGCATTTAATCAAACTGACAAAAAAAAAAGCTGACACACATACACAAGAAACTTGTTACTACTACCTCCTCACTTTAAAGGGAGATGAACACAGCATTTTCAGCACTAAATTAAGCACCATCTTCAATATAGGATGAGTACCTGACTAATACATCCGTTATTCTGCTAGGTATGCTAATATATCTACACCATACCATTAACAGAGCAGGGTAATCTTCTAAAGAGAGGGATAATGTACCAGGGTGAAAAACTGAGTCATTTTTATAAGTGTTTAAACTCAGGTTCAAATATGCCCAGACCTTACTGCAGCAGATGGAGTATCTAAAAGACTACTTGCAAAGGAAAATCTTCCCTTTCTTTCCATTCTGCTGGTCATCCTGTGAGAGTATTCATCCAACACTAACACTAGTTCTTCAAAATGAAGGCATTTAACCTAAGCTGATTGTTTAGGCTTTTTCTACTGTCAATGAAGAGACAGGCAACTGTCTCTCAGCAGGGATATATATCCCATCCTTAAGTACCAAAGAAAGCTAGGTATCAATTTCTGGAGGTGGCAGCTATTTTCAGCTTATATATATCTTGGAGTTTTCCTTTCCTGCTTCTGACTGAAGAGTTGTGTCCAAAGGGTTGCCAATTTCTCCCAAATATAACAAGATTTCACTTAAAAATGGACTTATCAAAATATCAGCTATAAGAAGTACGTTATGAAAATTTTCACCAACCTGGGTACTCCATCTTTTGTGTTCCCTATCAAGTTGATTTATCAGTACCTCTGCAGCTTTCAATGTCTTCTGAGCTTTACTTAGTTCTGCTTCAAGTTTTGCTGCTTCAGTTGTTCTACACTGGAACCTGTAAAACAATTACTGTTTAAAATTGCTATCACAAACTACTAAATTTATGGACAGTTACTTCAAAGGCAGCTTAACTTACTGAACTTGTCATGAATCCCTCCCTTATGGTTCATGAAGAATACAACAACAGTTGTCTTTTATACCATCCTCTGCTCTTTAGTAAATGAGCTTGTTAGACTTACCACAAACAAAATTTAGATTCACAGGTGAGATATAAAAACACATTTCCAATAAAGACTATAATGTCTGAAAATCATTCCTTCTTCTACTTAAACAGTATGACTTGATTTTAGTGGTTGATGTTTTGTTCTGCACATAGTTGGGACAATAGCAGACTCAACACCATGCTACAAATTTGTAACTCTTCAGTAAATACTATCTATAAATATGGTGGGGAGTCTCTCCCCATCTTTCTTGTTAGGTCCCCTTTAGGTACTGGAAGGCCACTGTAAGGTCTCCCCAGAGCCTTCTGGAGACGGACAAGTCTAGTCCTAAAAAGACACTGAAGTCATCTCAGATTTAAAAGGTGAGACACACATCACTCTATTTTTGACATCTGCTGTATCTACACTGGAGGCTTCTGACTCAGTAGTGAGAAACACGTACTTTGAAAGAGCATTCCATCTTATCAATGAGATGAACTGCTACAGGTAGGCTTCTTCTGATGTACACATCTCACAGTACAGAGAGTTACATTTCACAGAACCATAGAATCATAGACTGTTTTAGGTTGGAAGGGACCTCTGGAGGCCATCAGGTTCAACCCTGTTCAAGCAGGGACACCCAGAGCCGATATCTCAGGACCATGTCCAGGTGGCTTTTGAAGATCTCGAAGGAGGATACTCCACAGCCTCCTGTGCCAGGGCTCCATCACCTGCACAGCATAGAAGTGCTTCCCAGTGTTCAGACAGAACCTCGTGTTCCAGTTTGTGCCTGTTGCCTCTTGTCCTAGCACTGGGCACCACTGACAAGTGCCTGTCTCGGTCTTCTTTGCACCCTCCCTTCAGGTATTTATTGACATTGACAAGATGCTTCGCACAGCCTCCTCTTGTCCACGCTGAATAGTCCCAGCTCTCTCTGCCTTCCCTCATAGGAGTGGTGCTTCACTCCCTTCATCATCTCGGTGGCCCTTTGCTGGACTCTTTCCAGTATGTCTATGTCTTTCCTGTAATGGGGGCCAGAAGTGGATGCAGTGTGGCCTCACCAGTGCTGAGCAGAGGGGATGTATCACTCTTGTCCATCTGCTGGCAACACTTTGTCTAATGCAGCCAAGAATACGATCAGCCTGCTTATCAGCAAGGGCATGTTGCTGACTCATGTTCAACTTGGTGCCCAACAGGACTCCCAGGTCCTTTTCTACAGAGCTGCTTTCCTGCTGAGTGGCCCCCTGCATGTACTGGTGCCTGGGGTGGTTTCTCCTCAGGTGCAGAACTCTGCACTTCTCCCATTTATTTATAATAAATATCATTATTCATACTGTAAATTCATCAGTGTTTTTATTTATCTCTTGAAATAAACAAACCCAACATACTTATCTTTCAGTTCAGATACTTTTTGACCAACAGAGTTCAGAAGATCTTCCAACTTCTGTTTTCTGCCTTCAGTTTTCTTGAGATTACTGAAAGATATAACACTTATTTTAAGAATATGCATCTCAAAAACAAACAAAAAAAGGGGTGGGGACAGTAGCAGAAAAATTGTTTATATACAGATAGTCCAGAGATAATTCTTGTTAGATGTATTAATAAAAATCTGTTTTCTTGTTTAAAAGTTTTGACTAATTCTTATCAGATATCTTTAGAAATACAAACCAACTACATGCAAGTGTATTCTTATAGATCAGATCAAATTCTTCCAACATATTATTTTAAGATAATCAGTAAATATTTCTCAAATTACAGACGGTCATAAGAATATTTCATATCTTTGTGATTACATGGAGAAACCGACAATGATTAGTAATGCTTGAGAAGAAAAAAAAAAGAGGAACCGCACTTCTTATAGCATAGCTTTCACTGACAGAGTACATTTTAAGCATATCTGCAATGTTCACTTCTCACAGACATATTTCAGCATAGACTGGTAACTAGTGATTGGCAAAAATATATATATGTTACACACTTTTTTCTGTCTCAGCATGAATATTTTAATACTTGTTATTGAGCTACAGTTTCTTATTTTTAACTAACTTCAAGTCCTCTTAGTCTCTCCTGCCAACACTGGAATTAAGAACATTTATCTTTAAATAGTGTCTAACTCACGCTTCCAAGCCAGCCTTTTCTTTTTCCAAAGGTTGAATTCGTTCCAAGACATGGGAATACTGGACATTGGCATTTACCCAAGCCGCCAATGGAGCAGCTGCAGCACTGGCACGTTTAGCGTTCTGAAAAAAACAGTAACAGTAACAAGCAAGTCCTTTAAGTATGATGTACATGAGAAATAGAAGATAAATAATTGCAACAGATTTACCACTTATCAAGTTTAATATGCCAGTTAGCCAACTCCTCTCTTAAACTTATCTTTTATATTGTTACTAAGAGATTATATTGTAGGCCATCAATCTGCGTAAAGAAAATAATGTGTATCTTTACAACTGTGAAGCTCCACCGGAGTTACGAAGTTCTAAATCAGTACAATCTTTATCATTGTGTTCCTTCCCAGGGAACAACTGTCCTCTTAAAACTAAGGAAGTAGTATTTAAGAATTCTACTAACTAGTGAATTCCATATAGCTACTCCCAAATTTGGTCTCAAAGATCACCAATATACTAATTGTCATTAGCTCACCTTTTTTTTTTTTTTTTTTTTAACTGCATGTAATGTTAAGACTCTTAAGAGTTTTTTGGTGATGGTGGTTGTTTTTGTTGTATTTTTTTTGTTTGTTTATTTCATTTTATGTAATGCAATAAAGAATTACCTTAGGATCAAAAGATGTTCTGTTTTTGTAAAGAAGTTCTTCAACACTCTCTCGGATTTCTTTTGGAATGTTACGGGCATCAAAGGTTGCTATGTCCTCCCTCACTCCTCTTTTGGCCAAGAAACTGTAAAAGCATTAAATAATTAAGTAAAGAAAATACAAATGTTCAAGAGATTCTTTCCATATGAAACAAGAATTCTGCACACACATCATTCCCAAATATTAAGAAAGTATTTCATATTGCAAATTACTGTCTAAGGTTGAAGCTTAAATAAAATCCTTACCTCTTCATGCTCACCCATGATGTATCAAAAATCCCCATCAGCCGTAAAACTCCTTCTAGGATGTCTCTGATTATGTCAGGGGGCATCCGTAATGACCGAATTTCTGACAAAGACTCTGGCTTTATATTTCCAACTGCTAACTTAGCTTCATTAACCAGTGGCTTAAAACATAAGAACATATCAAAAAAGGTATGAGGATATAAGAAGCTGAAAGTTTGTCATTTTGGCTTTCATGCATTTTCTTCCTCATTTTAGCATTAAATATTTCATTACCTAACCAAATACTGTTGATATGTATTCATGTACACAAGTCACTAAACAAAAATGCCATTAAACCATTTCCCTTCAGCTCATAGTGCAAGCTTTATGATATTACCAGCTTCATCAAGGAGAAGAAATACAGTAGGTCTATAGAACAGATTAGTAATCCAAAAATATTCCATTAAGTCTGCAAAGCTCAGCTGCAGTACACCATGGCACCACAGAAATAGCAACTGGAGTTAAATTTTGACCTGAAAAGTCTTTCTGCAATTAAGATCAAATATACCAATTTGAATGCCCAAGTGACAATCTGCATTCTGACAAAAACAATTAACTGTTTTCTAATACCAGAAGGTTTTTATATTTAAATTATTTAAAGCAAAATTTAAGAAATACTCGGATAAATTGTACAGAATCCTTTTGCATGGCAGAACTTGAATAAGCCAAATAAAATCTCACCACAAAATATTACTTTTCTGTATTAGTTCTTACCTGAACCTCCTTTAGTTCATCTTCAATTTTTCTTTTTCTTTCTTCTATTTCTGCAGCCTCTTCTGCTATCCTTTGTTTTATTTTTTCCATTTCTGTTTTTTGCTCACTAGCACTCTGTAAAAAATAATATCTTTAATTTTCAAATTTACACAGATTTTATTCTACTTTTTGTTCTCCTTTCTTTTAGTCTTCATTATAATAAAATACCATAATACCAGTCACAAAAAGTATCTGAAACTATTTGATGAGAGAGGTTGTTTCAGAAACATACACAGGCATTGGTATTAAGCTTATATTCATGTAACTAAATTATACAGATTAAGCACCTTTTGCTTTTACTGCATCTCCTTTACTGTACCACAGACAAGATCTGTACCTGTTTTTGATGCTTATTATAACCTTTTTTCCCTTGCCTATGATTCTTCATTCCATATGAAGATGTCAGACCTTCTCTAAAAGGTTAAGACTGGCAGCCTCTAACATACTTAACACATTTGAAAATAGTATCATCCTGCCTTTATTTTTGTAGTTAATCACATTTCTATTTCTTTCATGACACCACTGAAACTCTCCTTTTCCGTGACATTCATAAAACTACAAACTATGTTCAAACTACAGCCTGTTATCTTAAAAATACTATTACAAGACTTATTGTAAAGTTGCATTTATTTGTTCGTAAGGATATTTGCCTGACATCCTACGCATATATTATAAGCTGTTTGAGCTGTTGGGTTTACATTATTTTTTTTTTCTGAATTTGTATTGTGCCTCCCACAGAGGGATAGCAACCATTAGCCATCTCCGGAACTGCTAAGCAACAATAAATACCCAATACATAAACTAAATAAAAAAAGCTTATAGCCTGAAGTTAACATAAAAACAGGAACTACCAAAACCAGTCACAAAACAAATAATGGAGGATAAATGGATAAAATAATAAAAGTGTAATATTCTAGGCTTAGTTCAACTAAAAGATACAAGACATCAAAGCCTATGGTTCATATTTTTATATATTTTCTTGTATGCAATATATTATTTTAACCAGCAATTGTTGAGCTGCGTTGAACTTGTAGGATAAAGTAATAAATGTATAAAAGCAGAGAAAACACTGAGGTTAATAATAATCTTTCTGAGTGCTTAACCTAAGCTACAGACAGTATGTCGCTGAAATCCATAAAAGTATGTCATTCTTATCCAGAGAACATTAACTACATAAAACTAGCTTAGGTATTTCATGCAAATGTACATGTACTGATAGCTCTGAGTAAGAAAACCTTAAAATTCAGCTGTAGGTCAAAAGCCTTGCTCTGAAAGAAGATAAAAAGTGCCTATGTATTAAAGACCTCTCTCTTACATAAATTGGAACATTTGAAGTGACATTAATACGTCAGGGGGCACCTGTACTTTATGCTAATCTGAACCACAATTCTATCATAATTTTTCTGATATCCATAGGCCCATCACCCATCATGTTTCGTTGCTTTTGGCTTAATCTTCGCTTTTGTTCTACAACATAATAGATGCTGCGTGGGCAGCAGATTCCTCTACTGAATAAAAGCAGATACAGATTTAAAAGAGATGTCATGGGAAATGGCACAAAAATTCTCTGAGGCCAGCAGTGAGTACACCAAGCCAATCATCAATATTCAAATACATACACAGTAAGCAGACAGAGGCTAGAAATATTAAAAAATTGCTCACAGGAAGTAGGCTTGTAAGAATAGAAAGCAATGCACCTTAACAGCATTTTGAAACAAATGATTTGAAAGAACAGACGTTTACTTTACTGCACAGAGAAAATACCTCTTCTTTGAGATTATTTATTTAAGCTTGTTTCAGACTGACCAGACTAAACCAATGCTAAAACAAACACAGTGCAATGAGATCAGATTCATTATGGCTTCACCTACATTTATTTCTGGAAGTATCAATGTAGAGACCTACTTTCTACACAGTTAGTTTATTTAACTGAGAAAGTACTACTAAACAAAATCACCTCCTCAAAGAAAAGGTCTACCCCTGAGCTGAAGGATAAAAATTTCAATGAGTGAAAAACACTGAGCAATTACTTAACTTTATTTGAGGTTAACTTTGTAGGACTGAACATCATGAAATACATACTTTCTAATAGTCTAAAAATACAATTAATAGGATTTCTTACTTAAATTAGTGCTACTTGTCAGCATTTTCTTGAAAGTTTCTATCTTTAAAAAGCATCATAAAATCTATCAGTTTGGATTTATGGTCTTCTAGGAAACCTTACAGACTGATCTACAGCAGTAAATGCTACTCAGGAAGTGGCAGTATTCTCTTCCTACTCAATCAGTTCACACCTGATTTAAGTTACCTAATCTTTTGTTCTGTTGTTGCAAATTTATTCAAACACCAATGCTCATGCAGTCCCTTACGCAACTTCTTGTAAAAGCATCAGGTTTAGCACTCCTTGAAAAGAACACCAAACACAGGCAGCTATGGAGATGGAAAACAGAAAAGCATTTCTTTTTTTCACTTTTGATATGATTGTATACAGCACCTGCATAGATACTGTAATTTCCTGAAGGGCAGCATCAGCCTCATCCTGCTTGGTTTTGAGTAGAATGCTTTGTTCTCCGGCTTTTCTGTTCAGTTCGTCTACGAGAGCTTTAGCTTCATTCAGCTTTGAAACACCTGCCTATAAAAGTTTATAAAAAGAAATTGCTTAGCAAGGAATTTTAAGTGGATTTAAACAAAAGTTGGTTAGAAATAGTACATACAGACTAAAAGTGATGTAGACTAACATAGTTAATTTTTAATTTCTTTATAAAAAATGCATTTAGCTCTCACCTGTAAACTTTGAGTCACAAATATCCCATTGTCTCATGTTCTCGAACAACATGATTTACTTTTTAATTATGTCAATGAAAATTTCAACAGATTTTAGGTTCATTTGTCATGTTCAACTTTTCATAAAATTTATGTTCCACATTTTCTCATTGTTGTTTACATTTTCTTAGTATTGATTAAATCAAAAAGGAGAGTTGACAGTCCTAGACGTGTTGGTGTAAGGTCTTTTACTACATCCAAAAGTTGAAAATGAAATCCTCAAAATAACAAACTTTTAAAGGAACAGCAACTTGCACAGAATCTTTTTTTTTATTTAATTCAATAACATTTCAGTTAACTTATATTAACTCCACACAATTCTATTTCCTATAATAGCAAATCTACAAAAATTGAACAAAATGAAACAAAATATATTATCCTATTTCTACGTATTTTTACGCTCTCTAAAGAACTTAGATGAACATAAAACAAAGCCTAAACCAATTTTGTTTATTTTCTTTATCCACACTTTCTAAATTATGTAGTTTAAGAAAATAGAATTATTTCAACACATCTGAAAAAGTACTAAAGATAAAATAAGTGTTTGATGTAGCATAGACATCTCCCATTTTCCTGTAAATGATTACTTTTCTCCATCCAAAGAATTCAACTAGTCAATAAAAAAAAAAAACACTTCCTATCTTCTTACAAATAAAAAAAAACCTATTTCTATCACTACAAACTTAAATTCTTTGTAAATTGCTTACTATGCAATTAGTAAGCTATGGAAAAAAATACTAGCCGGCAGAATAGAAAGAATATAGAATTCAAGGCAAGAAGTCGCAAGTGTGATTTCAGAATAGTACTAGGGATCACTAGGAAAAGGAGCTGAAAGTGAAGGGGAAAGGGAAAAGACAAAAGCATTATCTCCTAAAGGATTGGAAATACGAGGGAAAAAGAAAAGGGAAAAACAAACAAACAAACAAGGAAGTATTAATGGAAAGATAGCAAATAAATTTCAAAAAATAAGCATGTTACACATACAGAACAGGAATAAAGTGACATCTTTGGGATGAACTACATTTGGTCTAGGGTTGCATAAAAGTTTTGATGTGTGGAAAAGTTCGAAATCAATTACAAAACACTAAATAAGAGAAAAACATAAAAAAGGGAGCTTTGGCCAACGCTACAGAAGTAACCCTGAGATTACAGAGTTTACAGCTTATTAAACTAGGAGGATGCAAGAATCACACAAATTAAGTTGCTGTAGAGATATAAAGAAAGGGATGGAGTAGGTAGCTACAGGGAAGGAAAAGTAGACAAGCAGAGGCATAACTTAAATTGATAAAAAGATGGATGTGTTGTTTAAAACACAATTCCATTACATACTGGTGAATAAAATTTAAAGTGCTTGTAACTACTTTTTACTTTTACAAGAAAACATACCCATTCTGATACATGCTTGAGGTAAAATATTAATGAAAACAAGTAACAAGCCTAAACCCTAGAACTTTTGAACAGAGATGTCCATTAAGATTTGTTCTATTCCTCTTTTAGAATCACAGCATGAGTATAGTCAGACAGGGGTCACCCCACACAACTGTGTTAGCAGCTACAGCTCATAATACACAAGGTATTTCCAAACGCAAGAGTGTTTTTGAAAGGCTGCACGCTAAAAATGTTTTAAATACATACCTGCAAGTGGTTCTGTCTTTTTATTAGCTCTCTTCTTTTACTGTTATTGATTGAACTGTATATGTGAAGGAATGTCATATACCTGCTAGGTGTTGCTCCATACATTTTACATGATTCGTGGATTGCCAGAAATGACTTAAAAAAATCTGAATCACCTGTACAAGAGAAAGTGTCATACAGATAATATAATCATTCTTACCTCACATTACAGTAAGGATGAGTAACAGAAGGGTTTTGAGATATGAATTAACAACATTCTAAATATGACAAAGAGTCTTACCACAAAAGCAGTTTGTAGCAGCCAGAATAAGCTTCCAGATGAAAAAGATACAGAACAACTCTTACAGAATCACAGAAAGGGAAGATGGTGGTGAACTAAGCATTCCTAAGCATTGTCATAGTCAAAGGAAAACAGCCTCTCTAATGGGAAGAGTCAGTACTATAAAGATCCCTTTAGGGCTCAAATCTTAGATTTGTAACAATGTCTCCTCCAGAGGAAAAAGACTGGGCTTTTTCCACATGATCTGATCTTCAGAAGTAAAAAGACTAATTCCAGAGAATACACTGACACCACAGCTTGGACAGTACCATAGGCTACAGTGAGCACTGAAATCTATACAAATAAAAGTAATATCTGCCATAAAAGAAATGAAAGGTTGCTTTCAAATGAATTATGAAGAAATTACTGACTCTCAGAGGAAGAAAGAAAAACAGTAGTTAGCTGGGTAGTCAGAAGGTTGATAAAGTAGCACCTCAACTCACCAGAAAACTGGAAAGAATTAAAATGGTATTACATGTGGTTTGCCTTATAAATTCAAATTCTAAGCATAAAGGTGGGTGGAAACCAAAAAATCAGAAATCCCACTCTTGATGGATAAGGAGCTTATTTTCACGCCATCTGAATGGAGACTACATGGTGACTAATGTCCAAAGATACTAGTTTAGATCTTTATCTGAAGTTCTAATTATTTGCTATACTCTACTTGGTGTGGAGTACAGGTGAGATTTCTTTTACTTCATTTTCTGTCACTGTGCATAAAGGCAGTTTCCAGATTTATTCACCTCAAGCCTATAAAAATGCAACTTCCAATCATATATAGTGAAAATTAAAAACATACCTCTTCACACAAGTTGCTGCTTGATGGCAAAGTTTAATGTTTCTCACCTTTTGATAAATGATTCTGGACGTTCTACTATATTCATGAATTCAGTACACAAAAACTGTTTCCTTCTCTCTTCCTATGTATTTTTCCCTTCTTACATTCTGCAAAGATATCTACAACACCATGACTTTTCTTCTTCTAACTCATTCCCATTTACTGTCAGCAACCAGATTTGCACAGACATTCCTATTCCTTCAACATGTTTAAAATCGGAACACTTCTCTCTAAATTCCAATCCTAAAATAGTACCTCACCAACTTTTTAATCGTTTGTTATTCTACCTTATCTCCATTTACAGTGTGTCTAGAATGGGTTTGGTAAATTGCTTTTGTCTTTTATGTATGACCACAGTAACATGGTTCTAAACATTGCAACCTTCCTTATATTCTTTTTTGTCTTCTGTTTTTTTGTGTGTTTTTTTTTTTCCTATGTATTAGTAACTTCTTCCCATCATCAAGGGGAACACTTATCCTATCTGAATTGTTCTCTGAGGAACCACTTAATTCTCCGTTCTAACACCAATATTAGCATTATCATTAACTTGTCTTTCCCTAGTTTTGCTACCAAAGTGTAACCTTTGGTTCTGTTCCTGAAATTCACTATGCACAAACCTGTGCATTTCTCCACTATTCCCAAGGCTCACAAGAAAGCCATTAAAATAAACAGAACAGTAGAGTTTAAAACTTGACTTGTTTAGCCCGGAATCATGAAGATTGAGAGGACAATATCTTTTCTTCTCTATAAACCTCTCCATTGCTAAGTATTCTGAAAGGAAAAAAATTATTAAAATAAAATGAACATGTCTAGAAACATGTCTATGCTAATGGAAGAATGAAAACATATAGACCAGAAAGTATAACAGTTTTCAAAATGTCTCAAAATTTGAGGCTCTGAAATAACATCCACATAGAAAGAAGATGCACAACATAGCAAGATATAGTTTAATCAGTTTATAAAATTGAGTATACAGAGTGGTTACTTGCGACAGAAGAGACTACGTTTGGTGACTCAGAATGCACTTTCCAGGTTAATATTCCTATATGAAAAATGCCTCCCATGTGGACAATACTGAACTTTATGAATATGCTGGCAAAATACTACTCAAAGTACCTATGCTATCGTCTATGCCCAACAGAGACCTGAGTAAGTGCTTAATAAAAAGTTGTAACAAATAGCTGGTCTACCAAAATACTACCTGAATGTTTTTTCTTAAGTTCCTTATGTGCTTTTCCAGTCTTCTCTTGTTCATCTGAATCATACAAAAGCATTTCAGGTATCTAAGAAAATCAAAATGATTTTTTGTATGAAATTAAAATTTGAATTAAAAAAAAACAACTTCAATTTAGTTGCTAATCTGAAAAGATTGAAAATTAGAACTTTATTCATAATAAGGGATTTATAAAATATTTAGAGCCTTCAAGAGATCAGTTCTACAATTGCCTGTAATAGACGACTTCCTGTTAGGTCTGGCAGAAGAACTTTGTTTGCTGTAAGAAACAACAACTAATTCTCAGAGGACACCTACAATAACACAAATTTCAAAGCTACACAACAGAAATTAGAGAGTATCTTAAGTACAACTGTTGTGGATTAAAGGTGTCCAGAATTAAACAATTACTCAGAATTAAACAATGCCTAAGTCTAAGTCTTAAAGACATTACACTTTTAAATCTTTACCTTTTTCATACTGTTTTCGGACCAGGTTTCCATCCACAAAACATGACATTTCTTGTACAGTGCTGGATTACTTTCACAATTTATTGTAAAATTTAAATTGGTAGAATCCATGATCAGGACAACATGCAGATTTTGTTGGATCCCTAAGGAAATGCAACATATATCGTAACTAACAATTTGACTACATGATAGACTTACTGCCAATACAACTGTCCTTCAAATACTTACCAGAAAACAATTTCTGAAAAAAAAATATTATTGCACTACAACACAGTAGGGCAGGAATTATTACAAATGGAACTTAAGTAACTTAATATAGCATTATATATTCTCATTATGGATATTACAGTGTATTTTTTAATTTAGAAGAGCTGACAGTATTTAAATAGATACCACCAGGTTTACATTCCAATCAGTAGAAAAACAACTAGAAATAGTTCCAAGGCCCTTTAGTATGATTGCCAATTGCTGTATTCTTTTAGTCACACTAATTTATTTATTTGTAAACTCTTTTATCTTCTTGTTGGTCCAAGAAGAAATACAAATTATTTAAAAACCTATCTATAAACTTGCTTGTAAGTACTCAGAATCCAAAGAGTTGTAGGTAAAACTGACAAATAGAAGAGAACTCTGTTATGATACACATAACCTAATCAAACCAGAAAACAATGGAGACAAAAGCTTTCCTCCTTTTAATTATTTTCAACAGCAGAATTTATAATACCTTTGTAGAACATTCATGGATACAAAATTTCAGATAGAGGAATAAATTTTAAACTAAGAGTTCTGTGCCCTAACATATCACACTAATCATTATTCCTGCCTGGTTTTTAATAATTACTTGACTGTTCAAAATACACACAAAAAAGATTTAGTAATTATTTGTCCATCATATCACTTTTGTAAACTTGTAATAAATTATAATTCTGTTCTCTTACGATACGTGAAATAGTTGAAAATCGGTCCTGTAAATCCATCTTGTGAAGCTTGATCCTTTAACGAAGATAGCAATGGTTCTAATTCTTCTATTTTATACAGTCCAGGAACTTCTCCTATTTAAAGAATTAATTTAAAATGTCAGATCAAACACACTAGAATTATTCAAATTCATTTAAACAGCCTGGATACAGAATTTGAGTATGGCAGTATTTACCACCATATTTTCATGATTTTCATCACATGAATTCCATCCTTCTTTTCATATCATGAAAATGACCAATTAAATGATAGTAATTCCATTTAAATTAAACAGCCTACTTTTATTACTGAAATATACTTCTACAACTCATTCAAGCCTACCCAAAGACAGTGATTCAATACTGCATATAAATCAAAGTGTTCCTCTGATCAAGGAACAAAGCTAGATAACAAAGTAAAGCCACTTTTGTTATTTGTTATTATTTATCATATTGTTACTTTTAGAAAAGGGGCTTTGCTGATGTTAGTTTAAGTAAATTACTCTGTAAAATTTAGTAAAACATTAGGACACCTCTCAATTTTGAATTTGATTATAAAAAGGGAAACTGTAGAGCTGAATACGTTATCATTCTGTTATTACATTATCCAAAAAAATGCTAAATTACTTAATTTTCAAGGCTGAGGATTTCGAAAGCACTCATATTGCAGGATATGTTAGAGGATAGCAAAGTGAACTTCAAATCCATTGCCTCATGTACAATCACTCTAGCCAAGACTGTACTGAAAGTTAATTAGCTATCTGGTATGGAAATAAAGTTGGAAAACATCATCTAATTCTGCCTCATTGAACCAACTCTGTGTGTTAAAAGCAGAACCAAATCTTTTTGGATTCACCTCACCTGAAGATAGTAAGCTGTTGATCATCTCAAGGAATGTAGAATGAACAAACTGATAGTCTTCGAGGAGCAAAACCACTTGTTGTGCTTCGATGCCAGCAAGCTCCATCACCTACAAGCAGGGAAGGTATTTTAATCTCAGTATATAGAGTATGTCTTGTTCACAACAGAATGATAATCTTCCTATGGCTATAAATCACATTTTTCTTCCACAGCATCTAAACTGTGATACATTTACAAAAGATTACTAAAAGATTACTGCGTGGTTCAGTTATATGAGATCAAATATAAAGAACAGTCTACCTAGGTGCACAACTTAGTAATAAGAAAACAATTAAAACAGACTGTTTTGTAGAGTATATTTATGCCCTAGATGTGACTCGATTCTGGAGTTGCATCACTTTTTGTGTGGGCTTATCTGTAAAATTTTCTTCAGCCGTTCTGAAGGTATTGGGAGCTCCTTATTCAAGGTTTGCATTTGTTTTTAAAAAGCATGTATTCTTTCATCAATCACTAAAATTTTACTTGATTCAGCTACTACCCTATGAACAAGCAGACCCTAGCAGAGACAGAATATGAAAACACACTCTCCTATGAAGACAGGCTGAGGGAATTGGGGTTGTTCAGCCTGGAGAAGAGAAGGCTCCGGGGAGAGCTTACAGTGGCCCTTCCAGTACCTTAAGGGGGCCTACAGGAAAGCTGGGGAGGGACTCTTTGTCAAGGGGTGTCAAAGGGGTGTCAAGGGGTGTCAAATAAGACAAAAGGGAATGGCTTTAAATAAAAGAGGGGAGATTTAGATTAGATATAAGGAGGAAATTCTGTTCTCAGAGAGTGGTGAGGCACTGGCACAGGCTGCCCAGAGAAGCTGTGGATGCCCCATCCCTGGAGGTGCTCAAGGCCAGGTTGTATGGGGCTTTGAGCAACCTGGTCTGGTGGAAGGCGTCCCTACCCATGGCAGGGGGGTTGGAATTAGGTGTTCTTTAAGGTCCCTTCCAACCCAAACCATTCTGTGATTCTATGATACATGAAGAAAAAAAAAAAATCCAACATTCACATAAGCTTAGAATTATAATGTTCGGAACACTCAGAAAAACAGCTGTAGTATTCAAGAAAGTAGAGTTTCAGGCAAGTGCTATGAAGAACAGCATGCATTCTAAACACTAAGAACTTCTAAAAATCTTTCAGTTAGACTGTTTACATTATGCTTTTCCTAAAATCTCTATCACACAACACTTCTATATCCTCAAAAATCCCTTATTCTTTTCTAAATACACAACTATGAAACTTCAAATTGTAAGACATTGAGTGACTTACATATTTAAGATCATTTTTGAACTGCTTCAATTCATAGCCTCTGGAAATTTTGGGAGTAATTAGAACAGCTCCGTGCATATGACTAACTAACGAGGTTACTGTTCGACGACCTACACCACTCCGTCCTGCCAAAAGAAGCGATCCTCCAGGAAAACTTAGCACTCTGTCCACTCTAGACATATAGTTGAGGACTTCTTGGAACAGTAAAACCTCTATCTCTTTTTTGTCTCGCCCATAACGAATAACACCCTATTGAGAAAATTAAAAAAAAAGGAAAAAATAAAAGAAAGAAATGCATTAATTGATACTAAATACAACCAGTAAGATATGAAAGCATCCAATATTTAAAAGTTTAGAGAAGAAGGCCTAAGAGGCCACGCTGGTATTCATTACAAATAAATTATTTATGTGATAGAATTTATATACCTTGTTTGCCCTTTTCCAGCAATGAATAGATCACATTACCTTAGCGAACGTATCATGCAACACCCCCAGCAATGGTATCTCCTAGTATTCTTTCATATATTGGAACAGAAGTCTACCACTGAATTCATTAGAATTAAATAATGGGCCAGAACAAAGTCTGATCTGTGTCTCTGACTACAGATGAATATTAGCAAAACACGGAACGGTGTTTTAGGCAGCTAATTGCTGTGTAATTGCAGATTATGAAATTTTCTACTCAAATACATGTAATAATGGATCCTAAGATTAAATTCAGGCCTCATTATACTCAGCAAAACCTCATCTTCGAAGTTCAATATACTTGTGGAATCAGATTTTAAAAAACAGACACACACAAAAAAAAACCTCTGATTACTAAGACTACTGAACTTCATCATTTCCCATATAGTCTATTGGTCACAAGTTGGCAATTAGGGAGTGGGAGCAGCTTCCCATCTAGAAGACCAGTCCATCAAACACTACTAATAAGGGGCAGATGACCTCAAGGCTCTTATGAAAAATCAATCAGCCTAGCAGAGGTAACATGTTTGCATTTCCTGTTTTATTTTTTATACTTTACCTTTAAAAGCATGTGAAATCTCCAAACAATGTATTTGTATTTCTTCAAATAGAAATTATGTTTGCAAATTACAAATTCAGAAAGAAAACGTTTAATTAATAAAACACTTTGGTACTCAAACAACAAACATAAGTGTACATCACTGTTTCTCAAAATGTTGTCCATTAGGCTGTTGTAAATCTTAAACAACCTTGCTACAAGGTACTTCTGCTGCCTCCCAGATAGCATCACAGTCTTTCCCACACTTGACCAAATATCAGAAATAATTCCTTAACCAAGCAGCAGACTCCACCCTAAACCTGGTGCTTTTATGTCACTTTCTGCAAAAAAAAAATCTAGGTATCATTGCTATGAATCCTTGCTGTGTATATTCTTTAATCTGGTCTCACTTTTTTAATAGCATCTTTCAGGTCTGTTGAGTTTAGTCTGCCAAGCGGTCTCCCATGTGGTGGTAGTGCTTGTCCTGGAGTAGTGAATGCCTCTTGACAAGCTCCCCAAGTTACATAAAAGATATCTGTGAAAATAAAATGAAACACATTTAAAAGTTCAGGTCCTCAGCTGATGTACTATCTGACTTGATTAAACTAATTTTATTAGGCAATTTCTAATCGAATATTTCAAACTTATGTAGTATACCTCAAATGCTTTACCTGCCATATTGTCTAGAACATCTGAGCCCCAGTCACTTTGAAACACTTTCATCAAAATGTTATCAAATACATGGAGATCTTTCATGCCTACAAGCTTGTCACGGAACAAACGACATGCCTCGTAAGCAACAATTTCCAATACATAATCTGCAGTTTGTGTAGATGGTCCTAGAAAATTTATAGAAGGAAAGATTTGATTTTATATTTTTCAAAGTAATTTTACATTTCTCAAATTCTCGTTTCAAAATATGAGATTGAAAATGAATAAGTAAAATTACATACCAGCAGGAGAGCATCAGTAAGGAAGAAATAAGAGAAAAAGTAAACACGTTATAAAGTGCTTTTTAATAAAATTTTTGTGTGTCATTACAAGATAAAATGAAAATATTCTATTAGAGAAAGTTCTCCAGTTTAGTTCCAGCATTCTAATGAAAATAAACAATGTGTTGAACACGAAGTAAAAATAAAAAGTCAAAATTCTGGGTAATTAAGAAAAAAAAAAACATAAAAAGCAAAACAACAAAAAAAGGAGACTTTTAAAGAGAAAGACTGATAATACACACTAAAATAAAAATAAATCCTCCAAACTGTTTGTGTTATAAAATGCCACTGGAGAATACAAAGATATTCACAGAAGAAGGAAGGTGAGATGAGTTTTAAGGTATAGTAAATTACATGCCACATTTTTCATCACTGAAAAAGCATCAGCATGTCACCTTCAGATAAAACAGTGGAGTTCTTAACAGGTTGAGATTACCCATTCCTTGATTGCCAGTATAGCTTTTCTGACCTAATTCAAGCTCCATTTACACCATGTGATGATCAAATAAAGTAAACAGAACACAAGCATAACATTCTTAGCTCTTTTATATTCTTTCAGCAAGCCCTTTATGTAAATCTTTACTATAATTAATGTAAGAGCTAAAATACAATAAGGAGTAACTGCTCATAACCTAGTAATAATGGTTATTTCAAAGGAAAGACAAAAACGAGACTGGAAAGAAGTTCAGGCTGGCTATTTGGAAAAGGACAAAAATTGAATACCTTTCCAAATTTCATATTTTCCAATTTAAAAAAAAAAAAACTGAGACTGGACTGTAATTATCAAGCATTCCCAAACTGTGAGAATATTTAGGCTTTTATACTGATATTTGTAAGCTTTTATATAAATGATACAGTTTTAGGTATGTTTAAGGGTGGTTCTATTCACTTATTAAGTAGGTCACAGATGGTGTGTAGAAGTTGTAGTTCCAGTCACATCACTAGTTCTACACAATCAGCTATGAAAAGAAAAGCAGGAGAGGCAAGCCTATGGGAATTCAGAAGACAAGACATATTCTCAAAAAAAAAAAAAAGTAGGGAATAGGAGGGACACTACAAGATCCTTCAGCAGAAAATACAACCCCACACTACTTACTTCCCTGAATCTACAAATAGATGCCACATGCATTTTAAAACATCTTTTTTTTTTTAATGTGTGTACTACATGTTACAGAATGAACTGTTAGACATTTTTCTTCTCTACTGAATAACAGAGTTCACAGTCTAGAAAAAGTACCACAGGTTTACACGTTGCGAATGCAGTCAATAGTAAGAGTAACATCAGTAATATTTTAGGCTATTTTAGAACTTCTTTATCAATGAAAATCAAGTAAATGACTTACCATCTGTTAAATTGTATCTGAATAAACCAAGAACCCACTGAGTAAGAATACATGGTGTAAAAAGGTAATGACTGTGATCATCAACTGTGAATTTTGCTCGTACCTTAAAAAAAAGGCAGTCAGTCAAAAAATAAAAGTGTTATTTTAAAATGTAAAGCACTTGGAAACGTGCTTTTCATTTTTCTTAAAATACCAGGGCAATTAGTCTATTATGGCTATGTATTCAGATATCTCATTTATGCACTCTGTCGTTGTTTCGAAAAATGTGGAGATTGTCTTTTCTGACCACCGAAGACTTTCTCATAATTAGAACTTTTCTTCTCTACCATCTTTGAAGCAAACAACAATTGCATGTCACCTAAAACTATTAGTGCACTTTTACTAGACATAGCATTTTTTTTACCAAATATGAAATACAAAGGGAAATATTCAAGTGTAACACTAGACTACCTAAATGAATAACACTTAGAACTAGAAATGAAGTCTTACAGAAATACTGTCTCTTCACCCAAAAAGGATACTTACGTTTACAACTGTATCTTTAATGCAAAGAATAACTGCGATCCTCAGTTATTTGGTCCCAATATGATGAAATTTAGACTTAAGATTTCGTAGAATACATCAATAATATTATATGAAATTCATGTTAACTTGTGCATGGTAGCCAGTGACTATACCTACATTCCAGTCATAAAGACAGGTTTTGTTTCATGGTTCTGTCTAGATGGGGGCATGCATACATTCTTGGAACATACAGTGAGTGAACATACATTTACATTCCTCCCGTATCTTCCCCAGTAAGGCTATGTACATGATTAAGAAAAGGAATTACTTAAATGTTTTCCTAGGCAGAAGTTCCTAAAATTTTAAGTGGGGGGACAGAACAAGCTTGTGTGCCTAAACAACATTTTATACAAAATAGATACAACATTTTATATAAAAATAGATAATAAATATACACTAGATCTGTGTAAGGGACTCCAACTCCACACTCACCTCTCTCTTCTATTAACATTCTTAAAGCTTGTAATGAGCTTGGATGTTAAAGTACACTATCTCCTGCTCCAGTAAGTAGGAAAATACTACTAACCACATTTTATAAATCAGGATCTGAAAGTATAGATAGGTTTATATACTTACCAAAGTCATACAAAGCAAGAGCTCTTACCACTTACTCAGTTTGCCACTAATACCTAGAAATCTCTTCCAAATAGTAGCTCTAAAATTGATATCTCATGAAAAAGATACATATTTAGATTTTAATACTGATCAATCTTTTTATTCTCTTGTTAATATAAAAAGCTAATTATTAAAAATATATTTCTGAATCATCCGTCTCCATGAAAAACAAATTTAAATTTCCGTACCTGTTCATATACTTGAACCATAGATCCTGCTAGCTGATGTGCTTTTGGTAAAGAACCCCAAACAGGGTGATTCTTTAGGTTTTTCTGTAGTACAGGCTCCAAGTAGGCACTATAAATAGTTTGCAGTTGGTCTCTTTCTGGATAGCTACACAGGAAAAAAAAAAAAAAAAAGAATTACTATGGACTATCATTCTTATTTTATTAAAAAGATTCAAAATTATACCCACAATTATGGATAAATTTCAGTAAATAAGCTCTCCATCTAGCAGCTAAGTAACATTATTGTTACCCTTAGAAATTTTATAAACACATCTATAAATGTGTTCAGACAAAAAAGAAATTCAATTTCTGTAATTCTGTGGCTAAAGGGCACTTTGATATAAAGCTGCAGAAAGTAGTTTAGTAAAAGTAAAATCATCTGATAGGAAACATATTTCAATCATATCACTACCTGCAGGTAGCTACAGATTGCTCCTTAAGTGGTTTCTAGTGCAAAGAGATACCAAACAACACCAAATCATAGAATCACAGAATGGTTTGGGTTGGAAAGGATCTTAAAGATCATCTAATTTCAACCCCACTGACATGGACAGGGACACCTCCCACCAGACCAGGTTGTGCAAAGCCCCATCCAGCCTGGCCTTGAACACCTCCAGGGATGGGGCACCCACAGGTTCTCTGGGCGATCTGTCCCTGGGCCTCACCACCCTCTGACTAATGAATTTCTTCCCTATATCTAGTCTACATCTACTCCTTTTTAGTCTAGGCCCTCTTTAAATATCAGAAGGCTGCTATAAGGTTTCCCTGGAGCTTTCTTTCCTCTAAGCTAAATAACCCCAACTCTCAGCCTGTCTTTGCAGGAGAGGTACTCCACCCCTCCGATCATCTCTGCGGCCCTCCTCTGGACCTGTTCTAACAGGTCCGTGTCTTTCTTATACTGGGGACCCCAGAGCTGAATGCAGTGCTCCAAGTGGAGTCTCATGACAGCAAAGTAGATGGGGAGAGCCACCTTCTTCAAAATGTAAAGAACCCAAACTGTTAAAAAAGATAAAAGACTAGAACAGCCACATCTTCATAAAGAGTAAATTCAGCAAGGCCCCATGAACAGAGGTTGTATCTAAGTTCTGAGAGTCAAACCTACTTTCACATACTTACTCAACTGCACAAAGACGAACAATAGAAGTAAATCTGGAGGTAAGTTTATTTCTTCCTAATGTCCCTCCAGCTGTCATGGAAGCCACAATCTGGATGTTTTCTAAACCAACCCATTCCAGATTTTCATCGTAGAATCCTTGATATGTCAGAACCTTTTATAATTATATAAACATTTTATTAAAATAAAGTCAACAGCATGTCTTACAAAAAGTAATTAGTGACAAGCATACCATTGTTATTACATTCATAACTGTCAGCGGTATGTTCAGTACTCGTGTCTTTTTCCATAATAGAGTCTGAGATGTAAATTCTTAACCAATTATAAAATCCTGTAGAGAAAAATTAGTCACGTGCTGTGAGGTCAAAGGAAAAGCCTGTATTGGCTAGAATTACCCATCATTACTTGGTAACTCTCCACAGAGAAAAGCATTGAACATAAGGTACAAATATTGGTTTTCTGCCTTTAGTAGGAGATTAGAAAGTTCATCAGCGATAAGAAGGCTCTAAGTGAAATCTTACTCTGGCCAGATCTTCAGTATTGGAAGCTTTTATGTCTAAAAGTATACTAAAGAGAAACAAATCCAGAAAGGAAATGGATGACACACACGGGTTATTCCACACTAGGCATTCAAAGAAACGTGGAGAAAGAGAAAGGGAATGTGATAAGCAGGAAAAGATATAAAAATCCAGATAAAAGTGTTTTTAAATGCTTCATTTTAACTTCCACTCTATTCTGACGGAAGTATGATGTCACATAATAAACTTACATTGTTGAGCATTGCTTACATTATAACTCACTGAGGCAAGCACTGTCTTTATTGCTTACGCATAAGCCCAACATAAATGTTATTTTATTTCCAGCTGATATCTACATATTCTATCCATGTACAAACAAAAATGATGTCAATACAGATGCAGGATGCTAACTCTGAAAATAATCAATGTAGGTACCTACACTAAACTATTTACAGTATACTTAAGTCTCTTAATAAATAACAAAGACCAAAGTGTTTACCTGCTGCAGAAAAGCCACGAGAGTGATTGTTCCCCATTTATCAGGTTTGGGTAGATTGATGTCCTTTAAATACAAAACAAGCCTCTCACAGTCTTTTGGTCTGAATACTCGACCAGTGTTTGTACTGATTACAATGCAAGTTTGACTGAGTTTTTGTATAAGATGTTGAGAGGTAGTTTGTGCACTGCAGTGAATGGTAGCAATCTGAGTGGATCGGAGTTGAGAAAATGCATAACGAAGCAGCATCCTAAAATAGCAAATATGTACATACATGTAAGCATAAATAATACATAAATGCATTAAAATACTGGGTATCCAAAATATTCTACAGCTTTTGAATTAAAATGAATATACTGCATACTATATTAATATAAGAGGTGCTGCGTGAGGTTTGCTGAATTACATATTCTTGCTTTTTAAATGGTATCATTTTCCATTCGAGAAAATTAAATTAAAGCAGAGTATACAGCTACACAGAATAAATAGCTAGTCTAAATACCTTGTATATATTGATCCAACCCAGCTAAATAAGGAACCTAAAATAGGCAACAGAATGAGTTTAATTCAGTTGCCTGCACACAGGCACCTAGGATGACCTCTTGAGATGAGACGAGGTATCTCATGTGCCTTTCAGCTGTTGCCCCATAATAGTACAGGTTTTTCAAAAGGTCCTGTTTCACATCTAAAAGCCTCATGCAGATGTCTTAGCTACATAGTGGCAGCTTGAGCTTTCCCTGAATTTATCGATTTGCCACGATAGAAAGTTTCATTTCATTAATATATAAATGATAAATAAATTATATTCTGCAACTAAAAATTAGAAGTTCACATGATAAAACCATTAATACAACATATTACAAACTTTTTCAAACAGCTAGAAGTATATTTTGCTTAAAATAGCAATTTTTTTTTTTACCCCTTTCCACATCCTTCAGGACCCACAAGAAGAAATGGCTCCTTATTGTTCAAGTCTAGCCAGGGTCTAAAGTAATCTAACCCCCTCTGCATGTCAGGGGTTTGGATGACAGGAAGTGTTTGAAGATTACTGAAATGGTCAGCTGTTAAATTTTCATTTTTCTTCAGCTGATATAGCATTAGTTGTCCAGTGTCGGTGTCATAATATGTGTCCAGGGGCTTCCTTGGATTTGGTGGAGATTCTTGTGCCCAAGTGAAGATCTTAAAATAAAATAAAATAAAGTAAAATAAGGTTTCTGTTAATTCCATATTCCAAATGACAAGAGCAACAATTTGAAATTCATATAAAGAATGTTTGAATAATAATTTTATAAAAACAAGCATTTCAGTAATCCATTTTATAATTTTAAGGCTATTTTTGAAATTGAATTCAATCATATTATGCGTGTTTTACAATGAAAACCTTAATGAAACAGTAACATATTCTCTTCCACATATTTCTTTTTTTGGAAATATAAAGAATCATCAACTCATTGAAATCAAAGAATATAAAATAGTGTATTTAGCAAACCTTTATATAAACTTTTTGTTATTATTATTAAGCAACATTCATAATAATAAGACGAAAAACAAGATAATTCATTGCCATGCATGAACAGCTAATTCCAGAAGCTGAGTCCATCCTTAACCATCTGCCCTGCATGTAAGTTACAGGCTGTCTTTTGGAAAGAAATATTTTGTTCTTTCCAACACAAAATCCAAGTGTGGTTGTGGATATAACTCTCTCCAGAGACAGCCTTATGTCAGCATTATGTACCAGTATGACATAGTTTTCCAGCACTAGTGCCCTCAAGTATACAAAGACAGAACCATACCCAAGTGCATACAATATATAACCTCACAATAATGCTGTAAGAGCACATCCCTGGTGAGGTGCAAAGTCCCCATGTTATTATTTCAAATATCCTGAACAAAACAAAACAAAACAACAACAAAAAAAGTGTTAGAGATGCAGTAAACACACAATGTGGACTCTAGATGGTTCTTGCATAAGACAGTACGGACAGAGACTATTCTGTATGACTTGGTGCTACACCAAAGGATGGCTGTCTGGGCTGGGTACACTTAGCAGGGACATACAAAACATTTCTTTATTTCTGAGCTACTTCCCTGTAAACAACACAGACTGCAAAGAAATTAGAGCACAGATATTCTATTACTACAAATTTTCATTGTCAGAAGACAGAAAATCGCTATTCCTTTTAAATGTTCTGAGAATTTTTTGATAAACTTGCTGAAAAAGATTATTACCTCTTTTGCAAATTCTTGCCGTGACCTCATGTTGAGATTGCCACCAAGACCCCGTAACAAGTTAATGATAAACTGTCCACGATCAGTACACCCACGAAGATGAGAGAGTCCATTCATCACAGTTCCAACTAAACTTGTTTCTACCACAAAGTCATTCTGTAAATAGCAAGTTGTAGCAGATTTAAGCATACTCCTAATAATAAATGTGATGTATTGCTATCAAACTACTCCTCATTGCCCAATGACCCCTCCAGAAATTATCCCAACCCCGCTGTTCTAGAAAATTCACCTGATGTGAAATTATTTTAAACATTGATTTGCAAGTATTAATCCTGTATTTAATTCCATATTTAATTATGTATTGATGTAATATACTAATCAGAATTTTTCTCATGGATTTTGAGACTCCATAAGAAACCAATATAACTGTACACTGCAAATCTCTCTCACGAATACATTTTTTATGGATTTTGCTATTTTGCACCAAAGGATTTGCAGCCTCAAGATTAATATGATGTCTTTCCTTGGTATCCAGATGAAGATACTTTTAAAGTAGAAAAACATCCATGGGTGAAAGAACATAGAGGGAAAGTAGTATTTTAAAAACAACAGGACCATCTATGTTCCCTAAGACGACATAATGCAGGTGTCCCAGATACCAGTTTATTGGCCACAACAGTGGGGATTTCTCCTAAATAATATTGCATGCAACATACAACATTTGATCAATACAAATACAACTCCTTCATAAGAAGGTGAGGCAGGGAAGGATCTAGACTCTTTAGAAAAAATATAGAACATGCAGAACAATTATCCTGGTGCATGTCCTAGCATCACAGAATCCAGATAATGTACAAGGTTTTGGACAAAATCAAATTAAATATACCCTTCAGGAAAATCCTTTTTTACACTGTAATTGAAAATTACCTTTTGCCTATTAAAACCTCTTTCAGTGAAAGTTTTGAGTAGAATTTTAAAGAGCTAAAGTTATATACTTTAATCCAGGACAGGCTATTGGGAGCTGTGAAAATTTAGCATTCTGAACAATCAGACTACTTTTTCAGATATCCCTCTATCAATCTTTTTAGGTGTCTAGCTTTATATTGTTCCCTAACCCCTTATAAGATCTGGTCTATGCTATGCAATGTTTTAACTTTTAGGGTTTTTGTTGTTGTTATTTGTTGCAGACAAGTTTAGAAAAACTTGTTTTAAAAACATTTTTTCATTTTTAGCTTAGACATTCATATCTTTCAAATCTTTGAAAACATACAAATAAATGTCCAATGTAGAAATTTGAAGATAGATATTTAGTTTCACAGGAATACATGAATTTAACCAGTTAAAATTTATTAAATGTTTCAAAAATTTACATAAGGCAAGCAGGTTTTATAAACTCACAGGGACTAGAATGGTTCCAGTACTAATCTTATTAAGAAAATAGCCAGCAAAAAAGCATTGTTTTTTTTTTTTTAACTTAAAGAATATGAATGATCTTGTCAGTATTAAACTAGATAAATGTATCACTTTAACAGAAGCTGAAAAATTATCAAGTCTTCAGTTACCAACCTGCTTCACAACCCAGTTTAAAGCCTTTTCAAAATAGTCCCCAATCCAGTTTTCAAGATTGTATCTGTATTCTTCAGGCTGACTTCTTAGCCAAGACTTTATGAGAGAATTAAGATCTATATCTTCGTCACTAAATCAAAGCAAAAAAAAAAAAACAAGATTCAAACAAACATAAGATTTCCACATCTTCACATAGATGGGTTCAAATGGAACAAAAACATTCCAGGAAAAGTTCAGGGAAAGACTGTAACGTAAGAACTTTCAACCAATTATTTTGGATCTCCAAGGGTCACACACAATCAATCCAGCATTTCTCATTCAACAAGTATGATTAGCCAAAAAGGTTTTAATAGCACAGCTTAAAAGGGATGTGCAACCTAAAGCAAATTCTCTCAGTGATTTGCTTTTTAAGTGTACTGAAGTAATTCAATCACTCCATACAGTTTAGAATATCCTTCTAGAAAAGTTAAGAATACTTACCTACTTTAACAGTATGCAATACCCTGTGACCTACCTCAGAAAGATCATTCCCATTCGAGATATTGTAGCAGGAGAAGCACAGCTAAGATCATGAGTCTCAAATATAAAGTTGACATTTGAGCCAAACTGAATTCTTTCCCCACTAGGCATAGTCAACAATTTGTTGTCATCCAAAACAGAATTCAAGGATTCAATCCATTCAGGATCAATATCACCATCACAAATTATCCATGAAGTAGTATCTATTTCCAGACACAAAAATAAAATATCAAACCCAAGAAAAATACTTAGGGAATACTGCCCCTGGCTACTTTAAAACTATTTCTTACTCTTCCTTCATTATAACTTTAATATATAGGCTCTTTAAATATATTCCTCACATTACCTTCTGATGTCTAATTTTGCTTTCTTGTCATAAAAGCTAGAAAGTGCATACCAGTGTCTATTCTCCAGTACGACAATCACCAAGAGTTTTACTTAATTTACAATATCCACAAATTATTAATAATGTATTGTAAAAATGTAATTGAAAATAAACAAACAATTCAGTAAATTAAGCACAATGATCCATATACTCTCTCATAAACATACCTCGTGGTTCTCGTACCACTTGTCGAGCACTATTTGTTAGCACACCATCAGACCACTCCCTGGTATCCACATCGATATGGCCTAGCAACTGATGACGAGGCATAGCTTTCGGATTCATAGTATACTGTTTCACTACTTTGCCGGTTTTACCAAGTGCTGTCTGCAACATCCGCCAAAGTGTCGATTTACCTGCACCACTTGGACCTACAATAACTACACCCATTCTTTGACATAGTTGTTCATATAATTCCAAAGCCTTCTTGATCTAGATAATAAAAGAAATAAAGGTTATGTAAAGTAGTATAACTAAAGCAATCCTGTACTTTTTTCATGTTTTTTCCAATATATTTTGCAGTCACTTTGTTTCTATAATTTCAAAATAATAGGTATTCATAGGAGTAGTTCAAATTCTGATACTAAAGAGCAGCAAGAAACTTACTTTGCACATTAGAAGCATTTCACTGAATTACTAATATGAGAATATCAGCCCTCTTTGGATACTATTTTTTCCTGAAAAAAAAAAAAACTTTCACAAAATTTTAGCTAGCTCTAAATAAATAAATAAATAAATATAGCTGAGATAAAGAAATGATTGATAAAAACAAGTGTTCACATATTTAATTCTTTCATTGTCCAAAACATTCATAGGAATTCCTACGTGACTTGAACAAAACTGTGTATCACATGTTCACATCTTTAAGCTTTCTTGCACTGTTTTTCATTCAGTTACACAACTGATCTCCCATGCTTCGGCCATACAGATCTGATTTATACAGATAAAAACAATCTAACTTTCAGTTATTCTTTTCTTTTTTTTTAAATAAAAGATTTCATTCAAAAGTAGAAGGAAATGAAACAAATGTAATATTGATTAGTCCTAACTCTGAATAACTAGTTTTGTTTTGCTGTTGTGGTTGATGTTTACCTGAGTGTTTATAATTTCCAGGTGTGCTTCTTCAAAGACTTGTTTCAAAGCTGTAGTTAACTTGACATACTCCACATCTTTGAAGTCAATGCCAGGGAAGACATCTTTAACCAGTGCATCAAATCGTGCACAGTCTGCAAACGTAAGCTTTGACATGGTATTAAGCCGCAAAGCTTGAACCACCATGTGACTTTCATTAACTGGAAATAAAAAGAAAGAAGCCAGATTATTTTTTTGTTTGCTTTTTTTTTTTTTTTTTTTGCTTGCAATGTATCAGTGCTTGAACCCACACTGCTAAAACACTGAAGGTAGAATCACAGTGGAGACTACAATCCAGTCTTTGTAACACCCTACCTGGAAGTTAAATGAGCGAGTGCCTCACTGTAAGCATCCTAAGTATCATATGCTGACAAGTGCATTCTATGCAGACAGGAGATGCTTATGATACTGCCTAGATATTACATAATAGCATAATAATTAAAGCAGCACTAAGAACAGCAGTGCACAATAGCCTACTTGTTAAAGGATTCATGTAAGAAACGAAGGACCTGGATTTTAGATCTTCCTCTGCCAGAGGCAGTTTGAAGTCACATCTCTCAAGTGCATCCTAATTAACTACAAATACTCCAGAACCGAACACTCTCCACAACTCCTCTCAAATCTGAAGTACCACTGACATGTAAATGTTTTGGGACTAGAAGAACAGCCACAAGAAAAGCTTTATTCTGCCAGAAAAATAACGATTTATAACGGGAAAGGCACAGGGCTCTGATCTCTGTTTTTTGCTTTTCTAATGAAATTACTTTCTCACGGAAAATCTCTCTTTGTAGAGAGTGGGATTAGGAAATACAGGTGAAAGTCATCCTTTGTTTCTGCCCTCCTTCTGAAAGCATGATTGCCCTAAAAAAGAATGCACTATAACCTAAATTCAACCCAAGGGGCAGAAAGTGTCTGTTCCTTAATCTCCCTTTCCTCTGTGTCTTTCCCCGAAATGTTCCAGAGTCTGAGAACTAGTATACCCTTCCAGGATTTGGATAAAGTTCAAGCTTCTTCATTCTGGACAACATTTTAATTGCAAATATTTCTATAGGCAAATTTTCTAAATACCGTGATAAAGAGAAAAAATCTCGACATTAAGGAACTTGTTTTAGACAGCAAAGCAAGCAGTACAAAATTTAAGCAATGCTTAAGGGCATGGCCAAAATTCTGACATGTCAAATGATTCTGGATGAACAATAGAAGTAAACAAAGAAACAGGAAACTCCATTTGACAGAAATACTCTAAGTTTCTGAAGCAAAGACATGAAATTAAACGAAAAATTTCTGGGTCTATATCATAAACAAGACCTATCCAATTTGCCTCTCATGGGGATTACTGAAAATTATAATTTAAACTAAACAAATTTCAGGAAATTCCATATTTCTAAACATGAAGCTAAAAAAAAAGTCATAGCAAGGAACATTGATAGAAATGTATCCTAAAACACATCATTGGTAATCCTTTAGCAGATCCAAACTGAAGTCAATTACAAATTGTTTACCACTCACTGTCAGACCATTTGTCATGGCAAGATTTGTAAACCAAAGCTGTCTCTAAAAAACTACGAGTATAGTCTGGACAAACATCCTCAGTAAGCTTGCAGACGACACCAAGTTAGGTGCGTGTGTTGATCTGCTCGAGGGAAGGAAGGCTCTGCAGGAGGATCTGGATAGGCTGGACCGATGGGCTGAGGCCAACTGCATGAGGTTCAACAAGGCCAAGTGCCAGGTCCTGCACCTGGGGCGCAACAACCCCAAGCAGAGCTACAGGCTGGGAGATGAGTGGCTGGAAAGCTGCCTGGCCGAGAAGGACCTGGGAGTATTGGTTGATAGTCGGCTGAATATGAGCCAGCAGTGTGCTCAGGTGGCCAAGAAGGCCAACAGCATCCTGGCTTGCATAAGAAACAGTGTGGCCAGCAGGGCTAGGAAAGTGATAGTCTCCATGTACTCAGCTCTGGTGAGGCCGCACCTCGAGTACTGTGTTCAGTTTTGGACCCCTCACTACAAGAAGGACATAGAGGTGCTTGAGCGTGATCAGAGAAGGGCAACGAAGCTGGTGAGGGGTCTGGAGAACAAGTCTTATGAGGAGCGGCTGAGGGAGCTGGGGTTGTTCAGCCTGGAGAAGAGGAGGCTCAGGGGCTACCTTATCGCTTTCTACAGGTACCTTAAAGGAGGCTGTAGCAAGGTGGGGGTTGGTCTGTTCTCCCACGTGCATGGTGACAGGACGAGGGGGAATGGGCGAAAGTTGTGCCAGGGGAGGTTTAGGTTGGATATTAGGAAGAACTTCTTTACTGAAAGGGTTGTTAGGCACTGGAATAGGCTGCCCAGGGAAGTGGTTGAGTCGCCATCCCTGGGGGGTCTTTAAAAGATGTTTAGATGTAGAGCTTAGTGATATGGTTTAGTAGAGGACTTGTTAGTGTTAGGTCAGAGGTTGGACTAGGTGATCTTGGAGGTCTCTTCCAACCTAGATGATTCTGTGAAACATACGCTGTTTAGGTGAACAAGAAGCACTAGTTGTTGTCCTAAAGACATAAAATGCTCATCCACCTTCCATTCTTAATTACCACACAATTAACACCCAAACAACAATAAAAAATAAAAATTATCTAAAAAATATCCAATCCAATAATCCAGTACTTTCTACTATTTCTATCTGTCCTTGTATCTACTACTGTCTACCAATCTGCATCCAAGTAATATGATCCTTATTTTTTGCCATGTGACTATTACAGCAAACCTCAAATAAAATCAGAATGGTCCGATGATTGATGAATAATGACAGCATCAGAGGATCAACACTCCTGACCTAAGCAAAGTGAAAATAACAGTTTCTGAGAATCATTTAGGATCATCCCAGAAAAAAAAAAAATCTCTATATCCTTATCACATAAAAGCTCAATCTAGAATATGACATCAGTCTTTTGTAATCTCCTGACAAAGAAGGACTTTCACAGGTGTTTTTTCTTCTTTGCTAAATAGTTTCTAGATCCAAGCCATGGCTTCTCAAAACTTCAGTGATCAAGAAAGATACAGACAGTGGTATCTGTACAATACCCCAAATAATCAAAAGTTTGACATGGTCAATCTTACTTTCTTGCTTTACTTCACTTTTCTTCAGCTGACGAAGAAGACTGCCACAGCCTCTCAGAACAGTCTTCAGTGCTCGTAAACCCCAATCATAGTGCTGCTGTGGTGTCAGAAGCTCCCTAAATTTAAAAACAGCAATGTTGTAACAATCATTAGGCAACAGCACTGGAATATTTTTTTTTTTTTTGGCCAATGACTATGCTCACAAGATGGTTTTGGGCGGAAGAAAAATAAATGAATATCTGTAGCACTATCTGTAATGCAATATCTGTAATATTACCCTAAAATCTTCAGAGAGAGCATATTTAGCAGCTAATGTATTATTATCTCTAGCAGCATTAACTAAAATCTCCAGTAGTTTATAAATTTGTTCTCTCTGATGTGAATACTTATAACCAAATAGTCACTTGCATTTCAATTACTTCAAGAATCAAAATACACAACACTTAATCATGCAGTCATATGCTTATATTCATCCTTAATGAGGGCAATAGGGAAGCAGTACTTCGCCACCTTGAGATTTTTAATGCATTGAGATTTTAATGATATTTAAAATGCTTTTAAAAATGTTATTTTCATACCTGAACTCCCAATAAATGGCAATATTTTTATTCTAAAAGTCTTTAAAAGTAGTAGCTACAGAGATTTGGACGGAACACCATTCAGATTTAAGGGCTGTATTGAAAGTAAAAGTTCAGATGACTCCAAACCTGCACTTTTATGGCTAGCTTTGTTTCTGACACACAGCTTTCCACAATAGCCAAGTCATAAAATATTACAGAAAATTATCAGAAATTGTGTGTAGATTGTATCCCTACAGTCATGATTTGGCATATACTAGACAGAGAAGAAACAGCATTGAAGGAAAATAACCATAACGATCGATGCAAAAATAAAAGCAGTAGGGAACAGAACTACAAACATATTAAGAAAAAAAAAATATGCTTACCTTGCTAGATTAAAAATAGCCACTAATTTTCTACCAAGTGTTTTGGCATCCTTAAAGCCCTCTGAATACAAAATCACTTCTGCAATGAGTTCGTTGTCTGGATGAGTCATAGCTACTGGCCTAAAAAGTTGTTTGAGGTTATCAGGCAGTTTTTGTCTTCCTCCATAACCTTTTCCAGCAGGATTCATAGTGATAAAAATTCCAGAATTATGATCCATTTCAACCTGGCATTAGACGTACAAATGTAATAGTATATTGTCACAAGACAGCATTGAGAAATGTTGGATATACTGTGTTTAGTTATGGTAGCCGTCTTTAAGTTAGTAGAGACCCAGTTCCTTAAAGACTATTTTTGTAAGAAAACAATAAGTAAGTTTTGATGTACCTTTTTGCCAAGCAATTCACATGAAGGACTATGTTTCTTCAAGGCATGTTGAATTGTCTGAATCTGCATAGATACTGCAGATAGTACAGCTTCTTCAAGTCTATTGAATTCATCAAAACAGCCCCAGGCTCCACACTTCACTAAACCCACAAATATGCGCCCCATTGACTTCACATCAATGCCCTTAAAATTAAAAAGAATACTATTAAAATTCAAATAACAAAAAAGTAATAGAAGACTGTTCTCCCAACTATTAAAAAAATGTCAGAAGAAACCTGACAAATCATTATTTTTAGAATGTAATATTGTTCTATGAAGTACGTGAATAGCTATCCATTTACTAAATTATACAGGACTATATTCACCTCATCACAATTAAAGACTAATACTTGTCTTCCAAGAAGTCCACCCAAGGCCTTTACTGATTCTGTTTTTCCAGTTCCAGCTGGACCATAAGGGTTGCCTCCAAGGCCCATTTTCATGGCCTGAGTAAGAGTTAGGTAACATTTATCTGTCAAAGGTGTATAAACAAGTTTGGGGGAATTACCCTGCAGAAACAAAACAAATTATATGGATTGGTGCACAGAACTTAGTTAAGATGTAATTTCATTAATTACTTTCATAAAAAAAATAATTTGAAAACAGGTAAACAGATAACACAATTGCCAAGATTATCTCTAAGTATCTGCATTTGTTCACAATTATGAAGTTCTCCTGACTTTATATAAAATGTCAAAGCTTTTTTTTTATATATATAATTACAGAAAATGTATTTAAAAGGGAATGAAAAAGGGGTCAAATCAAATGTATATATGTATCTGCACTTTAATCAAAGTAGCAAGCATATTAGAAAGTATTTACATGATACTGTATTGGAAATCCTTTCCATACAACCATTGCATTTACCCCATCAATATCAAGAGCTAAAAATGGACGCTATGGACACAATAAAGTTGAAACAAATATGGCAACAGTTGGAAGGCAACTAGCAGCACGTGTGAAATGAGAAAGTGTTTGATACATATTTAAAAGCCACCAAACAAAAATTAAGAATACCACACCTGATATTCATAAGTATATTGGAGTTCAGCATCTACCATCTGTACATAACATTTTTGGTCTTTCATATAAAATCTCAGCTGTTTTTTCCAAGCCCAGTCTTCAGCACTGTGAACCTGAGCTTGATTTAGCTGCTTCACCAAATCAATGTTATGAATAATATCAAGAATCAAAGCTTTAAGCTTGAGCTCAAGGATCCCCGATTCTGCAAACAACCACAAAAAAAAAAAGGAAAAAAACATCATAACAGAATACTAAGGAAGATACATTAGCCATTCTCAAGTGCATTGGGCTGCTTTCTATTATCAACTGATTTTATTCAGATCTTGTTTTAATTATACACAGAAAGATTATTAATCAGCATAAAATGAGATCCTGACAGAGGAAGAGAATCATCATATGACTTCACTTGATAGACAGGTGACTATCCTAATCCACATGATTTTTGTCTGCCTCTATGCTCAACAGAGATAGAGGCTTTTCCAGAAAGCAGTTTATTCCAGAAGTGTTTTCAGCTATGTCCTCTTTAGTAACCAGTGAGGCACAATCTGTTAAGTGATATGCTGAAGCTCCGAAAACTGATGCATGTGGAGCTTTTACCTCAGAAGAGTGGGAGTGCAGGAAGGATCTCGAGAGGGAGCGCTCTCTATATATACAGCTATATTAATTTTTATATTTAGCTATTATATATATAATTATATTCATTTTTATTATATAAATCACCTATGTTAGCAAATATGAAAAAGCTCCAAGATAGTTTTTCATCTAAATGAAAATCTGTTGTTCACTGAAATATTAAATACATTAATCTTGGCAAAAATAGGTGGGTAACTTGTAATTTCCTGTTTAAATAAACAGAATGCCAAATGCTAATGAACTATAAAGCCATTGTCAGGTATTATATATTAGAGATCATTTTTGTACCTGTATTGCTACTATCTTCCATACTAGTATCAACGCTAGTATAATGTTCCAGTTTAGCCATGAGTTCTAATTCTAATTGTTGAAGATTGTGGTCTTTGATAGCACTTTCAACATCTTCGGTGAACTGAATTTGTTCTGCCAAGGAAAGAATCTTTGGAAGAAAAAGTTCAAATTATATTTTATAATACAGAAGACAAAAAGGAAAAAAGTTTTTCAACTCATTTATTATTGCTTATTATGAAAATATTATCAATGTTTGAAGTATTTTACCACATTTTTAAATGAAGTGATACATTTGCTATGTTCTTAAGAACAAATACAGCCACCTTTAAAAACCTGACAAAATTTAGCAAAACCTTGCAATGTAATCTAATACAGCAAGTTCCTTAGCTGTTCTACAACACATAGCACCAAAATTGTCAAAAGCATTGATTCCCCGTAACTGACGTGTAATACAGAAACTAACACTTTTTAGGCACACTAAGGCCACAGGCTCAGGAGCACCTTTGACTTTCTGTATTACTGACCAGCTAACACAATATTTTGTCTTTTGGTTTCGACACACCACTTATGTTTCAAATACTTTAAGTTCACTGGAAAAACACTGTGAGAGCTATAAAGATTCAGTCAAACTTGGAACTGGAAAGAACTGTATCACAAAATTCCACCAATTATATCAGTCGGAAGGTTTGTAACAGTAACTAAGTAACATGTGCTGCTGGTCCAAATTGCATAAAACAAGTCCATTTTCATGCCTGCTTTTGTTTATAGGGGTAATGTTTAGAAATCACACTATAATCACACTCAGAAAGTGGTTTCTTTTTAACATTACAACATCGTAGTAGTAACTGTTAGATGTGGAGCTACTAACTATGATCAAGATTTACATCAAATTTAATAAATTGGATGTTAAATCAGGTGCCATGTAAAAGACTTCAGAATTTCAAATGTTTGCAGAAGAATTATAAGAAAGAACATTTTAAAGAATTTCTCCATATGAATAAATAGAATTTGGGATTTGTTTTGAGTTTTCCTCCAAATCCATATGTATACTTCCTTATAAGCCTTCAAAAATAACTTTTTTGTTATATCTAAGACTACACAATGGTGCTATTGGATCATCTACTACCTGGGAAGGGAAGAGCGATGGATCAATTGAACGTTGTGATTTTTTTCCAGCATCAACACAGTCAAGTAACATTTTTTTTAGGGTCTCCTTCATCTCCAAAGCCAAACCATTTAGCCACACCTGGAAAAAAGATAAAAAAGCTCTAGTTACATAGCAAACTAACTTCTCAAAGATTCCTGGAAATATACCTGGATCAAATTTTCTTACCTCCACATCACTTGACAGAAGAACTTTATTTCTAAGTGGCACAGTTTCTCCTTCTACTGACTTCATGGCAACTATGTATTTAAATTCTTCATCAAAGCTCACACTATTAATGCCTATTAAGTAGAAAATGGCAATGAAGTCATAGATCATTAAGGTCTTAAACATTAAATCCTTAAGGTCTCGTAGCAGAAAGGGAGAAAAAAATCTGCAAGAGATTATTTAGTTTTGAAGAAATTTATTTCTAAGTAAGTGCATTTCACAAATGAAGAGTAATTGCATTACCAGCAAAAAGTTTCTTGAGATGAGACTGGATAACCGAAGGATTCGTGGATTGTCCTAAAATTTCTAATAAATCATCATCTCCAATAAAATAGAATCTTGGAAATGCTGAGCGCTTTTCCTGTATAAAAACAAAAGATTTTTTGTTGTTGTTGATCTAAATTCAAACTTACTTTCTTTACAGAAAACTTAACTAATGTCAGCTGTACCTCCAAAAACTCATTCAAAGATCTCTGACACCTCTGAAGCTGGTCAAGCAGGGTGATTAAGGTATTTCTTAATCCTGTCCGGGCATTCAGTGATATTATTCTATTATCCCTTTTGATATCTGACATAACAGATCTTGACAGAAAAAAAAAAGAAAAAAAAGAAAGATTAATTCATAAAACTACCAGTTTTACATTCAGTTTTAATCTGAATGGCGTATGCACACAATTATTTAATAAAAATTAAGGCAAAGGTAAACTGGATAAATATCTGACATATAACTTTCAGTTTTCAGTATCTATGATGAAACAGTTCAGAATTTACATCAATGTAATTTAATAACTGTTTTTTGTTAAAATATCTCCATCCAAAACCAAGAAAATTAAATTTTTGACTTTTATCTCCCTTTATGAAGTCATTTTAACTCAAATCAGAACAGGTAATGGTACATATCTTTCTACATTGCTGAAATCTCTTCCCTACTTATCTCCACAACTTGTTTGGAATAAATAAGCCTTCTGTTTGACCTTTTTTGCCCATCTTTGTACTTTCATAGCAAAGCATTTCTCTTCAGCAAGAAATGATTCTTGAAAAACAATTCCGCTTCATTTCACAAGACTAATCTTGTGTTTGCATGCCTTGTTCAAGATCACTGATGTTTCATGCAATTCCGTTATATGTGAAACATATATTCCACTAAACAAAATCTATGTCTTACCCATTCTGTTCAGACTTACACACAGCCATGCATCTATACCTCCTGAATTTCTGTTCTTGAATTTCTTCGCCATATATATTACAGATGTTCCTTATATTTTCACCATGAAGAACACTGTAGCCTACATATTGCAAAAGATACTATAGAAAATAAGCTTCATTGTATATCACTAACCTAAAGTCTTCATCAACTCTGCTAAAACGAGCCTGTTCTTTGGGCAGGGCTCCACGACCGAATATAGGTTCTAAATACACCCATTTCCTCTGAATTAGGTTTAAATTCTGCAAAAACTCATCCAAATCAGCCATTTTTTTCTCCCAGATGGACACTTTATCTTCAAAACCTTTGTAATATGGAGAATCCTTGAGGGACTGTAAAAGACAGCGATGGTCTCCAACTTGGTTGACTATGTCTTTCCAGTCTTTAATAAGCCTGATAGTCTTGCCTTGGCTATCTTCATAATCTGTTAATGTAAAGACAGCTCCAACTCCCCAGAGTTCAAGTTCACGTAATGCTTCTCTGATTGTAACTTCTCCTTGGGCCCGACAATTCAAATCCTATTTATAAGCACAAATACATTTAATTTGAAACTACAGAGCTTGCAATAAACTTGTCATTCAAAAATAAAAGATAAATTCTATTTCTACAATAAGAGAAAAATATAATTATGCATACAGAACAAGATATTCTATGGAAAGATGCTGTTGCATTTACAAAAGAATACTAGATAAAACATAAAATAAAAATACAGTGCCTTTACATGTCATTATTCCTACCTTAAGTTCCATTGCTTTTTCTATAATGGCATCAGTCACTTTAAGCAGATCTCCAAACAGCAACCCCTCAAGCGCAGTGCCTCGCGGAAGACCCAAAAGGCGAAAGAGATCCAGCCAATGGTCTGGAGAAAGATGTTCTCCTCTGATGTATTTTAGGATTGGAATTATCATCTATGGAAAAAATTCATATGTGAATCTATCTTGTGCTTATGCAAATTAATAAATTAATTGTTAATTTTCTTCTCACTCTGTAACCGTTCTTCAACTAAAGCACTTTTTTTCCCCTTCCAATTCCTAGGTTTAATTTTTATGAATTTGCTCAGGAAAACTCATTGTAAAGTGTGTGCTCATGTAAATTGTAATCCTTGTACTAAAGAACTTTAAAGTACTTCTTTCTTATCTAATCCAAACCTGTTTTAGTTTAAAGCTTTTAATGAGCAACATGATGAAGTATGCTACCCAGTAATACCAGAACACTTTCGATTTTAGATACTTTTTTATAGTTAGCATTTTACCTTATATTTGTCCACTTCTTTTTGCAACTTTACTGTCATTACAGTATGTTCTTCCATCTTCCTAATTTTTTCATTCCAGTTAAACAAAAATTCTTCAAAAAGGTATGTTTTACTCCTGCATTAAAATTAAATACAGAAATGGTCATAACATAGTATTATAACCACACATAAGTGTCCATGAAAAATAAAGTAACAAAATCATACCTAAAAGTAATCCAGTCTTCTTTGGCTTTCTCCTGCAAACCTTGATAAAACTCTTCATACAAAGCCCAGACTCCTGCACAACTCTTAATATCCTGACATACAACTTTTGACAATGAGAAGTCAGGCTCTTCCAATTTAAAATGATGGCATTCTTCACTGAATAAAAACAATATTGTAACATACACTATGTTATTCCATTATACATTTTTATAAAGTAATAATAGGCATAACCTTCTTATACAGCAATCTTTTCCATATTCACAATTATTTTCCATAAACTTTCATTTCTTTATTTATGAAATGAATTATTTTGTGTCCCCCCAAAAAAGGTTAAAAAATAAGTTTGAATGGATTGTTTCTTCCTTTTAGGAAGAAAGAACATGCTAATTTTATTTTCTACATATTTAAATGCCAAGCTAAGAATTGAAATAGAAAACTTTGTCCACTCAGGATATCCAATGATGAACTTACTGAAAAGTAGGCACTCAGAGGAAAAAAAAATCTCTCCTTTTGCACAACAGACTAGTGGTTAAGACACTTGCTCAAGAAACGAGAGAGGTGAGCTCTAGCCCACTTAAGTTGTAAGAGGACTGAAGCAATAACTCCCCTTTCTTGGGCCAATATGGCAAACCTCTTGGTGAGAAGTTCAAAAGTCAGAATCAAGCCTTTACTTTACACATTCCTTTACTTGGAAGCCTAAGACACTTCTTCAACTTTTCATTTCAAAAAAAAACTTCAGTTCAAGAAATTTCTGTTATATAATGAATAAAAAGAACCTTGAAAAAAAATGAACAAAAAACATGTAATAAGAAGAAAATGCAATTACCTATATCATTTGTTGTGATAAAATTTAGTTAATATTTTCTGAGATACAATTACTGCAAAAGATCCACATGTTAATAAGTAGCATACACAGAGAAATAAACATACATGAGTTTTTCCTTCGTGGTTTCAAGTTCATCAAATTCTTTCTTTTTTTCCTTTATGATCTGAGCACTTTTCTCAAGCATATCGTGATCACCTGTTTCAATGACATCATCACTTGGCTTTAGCTGATCCCAACGAGCTTTAAATTTTTCCAGATCTTGGAGATATGTATTAATATGTGACATCACATTTCCCTTCATAATTTCAATCTGTAAAGCAAGTGTTAAAATGGAATTCCTTCAATGGGTCTGAACTACATTAAGTATCCAATCAAAATCAAAGTAACTGCATTGTTTCAACTTCTTATGTAATACCCTAAGAAAGAATTCAGTTTTATTCTTCTGGTTTTGTTTCAAAAAAGGGGTACTAACTTTTTATGCTGGTATTTAAGAACTATTTATTTGGCCTATACTGTCTATTTAGCCTGGACACAGAAAAATTGCTGTATTTCTATCACATGTTGTTATCTTCAGTAATACAACAAATGAGTTCAGTGGTATGCCAATGGACTGGCACTTACAGGGTTGCACATAGTTTAGCCAAATTGTGGGGGAAAAAAACAACAAATGAACAAAAAAAACCCACCAAACATCAGTACTAAAAGCATGATAAAATAATAAATGTTATTTTTTAACTGTTATTCTGTTTTCTTCAGCTACCCATTGCATTCACTAAGCCATCTCTGTATTTAGGTGGCTCTTTGTGACAGAAGGACAGAGTAACATTCATTCCGCATCGGTTCTATAGAAATTTCACGTAGCTATTGTTTAAACAGTCTAAGTATTCTTCCCATAAAGGCTGACACTCAAGTCATTAACGTTGGTGTAAACACTGAACTGAGAATATTTATGGATTTTATATAATTCAAGAAAAAGTATTTCTCCAGACTTATTCACTCTTTATTTTTACATATTCACTCTTTATTTTTACATATTTTACATTTACATATTTTACATTTTCACTCTTATTTTTACATAAAATACTAAACTTTCATTTTTACCTGCTCTGTTATCATAAGCTGGTGGCTTTCCATCATTAATTCAAATTTATCCCATGTAGCTCTCAGGTTACTGATAGTGTCCAAACCTGCACCAGCCACAGTTCGCAAAAGTTTGTTTTTATCTTCAGCTTCTTGAAACAGGAGAAAAATCTAAATTCAAATGGATTAAAAATACATATGTGTACACATAAAAAATCAATAAATGCTGCTTATCCAGACAGTGAATAAAAACATAAGAATCATCAATTGTGTACACCCAGATTATTTGTCTAAATGCAGCTGATTTTTAATACTGTTTATATAATAACAGTAAAGCACTAGGAAAATAGTATCTAATGTATTTAAAGAACATCTTGATGTGACGTGATCATGTGATACACAGAAGCAAATGCTTACCATGAAACAGATAAACACTGTTTATTTTTTGCAGATATCCAATCAACCAGATTCAAGAACAGTATCAGAGCAACAAAAATTCAGTAAATATATACATGTACTGGGTCTGGCTGAGAAGGAGTTAATTTTTGCCACAGCAGCTGTATGGTGCTATGTTTTAGGTTTGTGAGCAAAACAATGCACCTAACACGCTAATGTTTCATCTATTGCTGAACAGTGTTTGAACAGCATCAAGGCATTTTCTGTCTCCCCAGTGAATGTATTTGGGATGTACAAGAGGTTGAGAAGGTACAGAAGCAGGCAGATGACGCAAACTAAACAGATGACATTCCATACCATATAACATCCTGCTCAGCAATAAGAGGGCAGCTGGGGAGTTAGGGAGGTTAGTTATCTTTTGTATGGGAACTGGTTGGGCACTGCTCTACCCAAGAGAGGTGGTGAGTGATTGCCTTTGCATCACTTCTTTCTTTCTGCTTCCACTTTTCCTTTATTAATTGTTTTGATTTCAATCCACGTGTTTTCTTGCTTTTACTCCTCCCTTCCTCTTCCCTCATCACAGTGGGTCAGGGGGAAAGTAAACAAGCAGTGAGTGGGCTGTGTGTTGTTTAGCTGCCTACCACGGTTAACCTACAACAATATGGAAGAACAAAAAGATAGAAGGAGACACTTTGAAACAGATACTATCTTCATATAAAAGAGTGAGATCTTTTTTCTCTGATAGTAGAAAATAAAAAATCAATTCTTTTTCCACATAAGAGCCAACCAAATTTAAAGAACAAAAATTAAACTTTTAAAAGTTGGAAGAAAATTAAATGAATGCATAGATTTTTATATATTTTCCAAAATGTCCTGTTATGACTGCTTTCCTTTAAAAATTAAGTGGTGACAACAGGCCCTAATGCTAAGGGTCAATACTGTTTTATAAATTACAGAAAATCAATTCTCTTCAATATCCAACAGTTCTCCCTGAGATCTGCTATAAAATCAAAATACTTACACTCAACCTAACGCAGACTTTACTGAGTTAAGTAACATCCAAAAGGTCAAACTGCACCCAAGATAAAGATCGGGCTAAAATTAGATGTCAGTATATGGACTTGTTAAGTAGGCATGAAAATCTCATTATTGTTAACGAAGATCATTGAAATCAAGACTGCCTCATTTAATGACAGAGGTTGGCAGCACTACCTGAGATTCCCTACTCTATTCCATCGGCTTTAAAGCCGCTGCCCAAAAAGTTATGGGTATTCCATATGTCCTGTGTCATATCTACCAGCCAGGTATGGAACTGTCAGATATGCTAGGACATACTCAAAACAGTAGGCACCTACATCTGAACAACTGCTTTTAATGGTGCTAATAAATCAATTAAAATCAAAATTGGTGCTAATAAATCAATAAATCAATTGGTGCTAATAAATCGATTGGTGCTAATAAATCAATAAATCAATTTATGCTAATAAATCAGTAATGGTGCTAATAAATCAATAAATCAACCACAAGGTGTCTATTTTAAGGTGAAATGGATTGCTCTCTAGAAATGGATTGACTGCATTTGCTAGGGACTTGATTCAGTTTCTCATATACACGTTCAGGGCCATTTGAGATACCCAAGAACACTTGCATGGCCTCCAGCTCTAACTATAGAAAGGTACAGCCCCCAAGTGCTCCTCTGTTATGTCTGCCAGTCTAGCATGGATATTGAATACGCATCTCAAGTAACTCTAAAACTGTACCTGTGGACAACTAAACCAGGGTTCCACTATGTGCATTAATAGTGCACGCACTATGGCCACATGCACAGAGACACCTACATTCAAGATGCATTAATTTAGAACTGAATCCTATTATGGACACACATTGCCCAGCTGGGAAGAGTAAATGCGGCTTCGGTTCTACAAAACTGTGGAATTCTACAAGAGTTTTTTAAAGGCATCAGTAAGGGTATGGATAAAGGAGATTAAAGTCATCTATTTCAGTTGGGTTTCCAAAAATCTGGTAACACAATCCCTCTCCAGAGGCATTTAAGGAAACACAGTAACCTCAACGTAAGAGGAAAGGTCCACCCCCAGGTAACTGGTTAGGTAAAAGATAGAAAGCAGAGATGGGAGGAAATGGGTAGTTCCTGTGATTGAAAGAGATTGCCCAGTATTGGACTGCTCAAAGTGTTTATAAGCGAGTTGTAAAAAGACACATTAGTAAAACAATAATGTTTATTGATGACGACTGTGTTATTCAAGGCATTAAACCAGTTCACGTAAGAACGGGAAAATGATCTTAGAAGAAACAGTGACTGACAGTAGCAGTGACAATGTCATGATGTGATACATATATGGAAAAGTAATCCTAATTTCACATAGACAAGTTGTGTTCTGAGCTAACGACTATGCAGGATTGATATCTTGGGGCTATTACAGGCAGTTTTAAAAAAACACCAGCTTACTCTGATCAGTAGGAAGTAAATCAAATTTTAGGAGTCAGTAATGAACAAAAAGAGAATAAAAGATATAATGTTGTTATATCATTATACAAATCTATGGTTGTCTGCATCTTACCAGCTGTGCAAAACTCTTCTGGTGCCACACAAAAATATTGTTGCAAAACTGGGAAAGGCATACCAAACTGTAACAAGGATGATCAAAGCAATGGATATGCTTATGTATAAGATGAGACAAACTAAAATTCTTCCATCTAGATAACAGATGGCTAATACAGAATCCAACAAAGAACAATACAATTGTATGTCATGAAAAGTAAGATTACAGAATGATTGCTCCTTATCTCTTCTAATATAGGACATGAATAGTATGAAGTTAACAGATGGCAGGTGAAAAAAAAATAATAAAAGGAGGTGTCGTGTATTTGGGTGACCAACCTACACTTTTTCAGGGGATATTTTGGATGTGAAGGGTGTGTTTGCTATCAAGAGGAGACTACGCAAGTCTGTGGAAGAGAAATCATGAGTGTTACTATACAGAGAGGAACCACATAAAGCTCTAAACCGTTCTGGTTAAGGGCTAGAAGTCTGGGAATGCATCAAATACACTGTCCTGGTTTTGTATTTTTTCCCTACATAGTTACCTTATTCTTCTGCCCCAGACAAAATACTGTGCTATATGGACAACTGCCCTGACCCTATAATGCTACTGTATGTTCTAAACTAGTTACACTAAACATAGATTTCCAGACCGGAAAGCAATTACATTTTTTGGTAGTTTTTGTATTGGATATGATAAAATAGTATCTTACCCCTCCTTTTTGTTCATGTAGCTTTAAATATTTTAAGTTGTCTTCTGATATTTCTTCTACAGTCTGGGGCCTAACCACTAGTGTTTCCATGGCATCAGTAAGAAATGAAGAAACATCATGTAGGTGAGCTATATAAGGAAAGGCGGAACATGAAGTTATTATGGAAAAAATACTTGTAGTAATAAATATCGGTCAGACAAATGTACTGTGATACAACACTATCATAATTTATGATACTGCACACAAGGTTTTAATTTTTAAAATTGCTGACCTCAATATTACATGCTCCTTCAACAAAGACTGCATGTTTGTGCTTACACATAGATTTTTAAATTTAATCCACTACTTTCAGAGTATGATTTACAATGTAAGTATCAGTCTCTTCTGAGAATTAAACATTCAGACCTAGTGCATTTATTTGTACACTTTCAAAATCTGTATGTATTTTAATGGCAAAAAGAGAAAAACACATAAAAATTGTTGTTTTTTTTTTATTTGGGAGTTTTGTTTTGTTTCAAAAGAAACTAACTAAATAAAGCACCTTGCATTAAACAGTGAAAAGATTCACAAACAAAAGCCTGACTGAGCTATAATATCGCATTTTCCTAACAGTAAAGGCACAGCACCTAGCAAGGAAATATACAATTGCAGGAAATAATGCATCTTCCAGGAAACAATTCAACTTTCAGGCTATGGAACTAATTCACTCTTTGCATGACCCCTGTTCTACATTTCCTGCGCTGATTGTTACATTTTAAGCATAAAACACTGGTATTGCTCATCATCTGTACCCAGAACACAAAAAAATGGGGAAATATTTTGCACTCTTCAATACTCTGCATTTTGACAATCTAACTGACAAGGAATTCTATGGAATAAGCCTAGGTTATTTAAGACTCCTGGTGAAGTATTTAAATTTTTAAAAGAAAAATCAAATGCTATTTTTGAATGCAACATTTTGTGATGCTTCCTTCAATTAACTTCAAACAACTAAGAAATTATTCTCCACATAAAAGAAACAATCAAAAGAATATCCATATGTATCCTGTTTATCCTAGAACAGATATGGTCAAAACAAGTGAATGGAATACATGCATACGAATATCAAAGGGTTTCAGATCTGGCATGTAGTGAAAAAATATTGAGAGATTATTTTTGTTCCACTGTGATTTCTGCCATTCACTATGTCCAAGAGTAAAGTATTTCTAAAGTAAAAAGAGTATTTAACAAATACAGTAACACTAATGCCCACATGTACAACAGAAATAAAAAGCTACTGTTCATCAAAGGTATTTACCTTGTATAGATTTTCTCAAAGAAAGGACAAGAACATCGTAGAACTTCTGGATAAAATCATCAATTGCAGTTTTCACAGGGTTGCAATTAACAGTTAAACAGTCTATCTTGATGATGCTTTAAGACAAAAGATTTAAAAAATAGCAAATATTCAGAAGTATAGATATGTCTCAATAGCTCTAAGATCAATGCATGTCTACAGTTTACCCTGATTTTATAGCCTAATAAGAAAAAATACCATAATTCTACATAAGCCAAAATACATAATTCTACAAGTAAAAGTTCCAGCTTAATGGACAAATAATCGTGTTACTCGTAATACTGAAAGGCATATTAACCGTTAGGCATATATACCCAATTTTACAGAGACTAAGGTCTAATGCTTCAGTCTTCCAAATACTTAGAAAATCACTTGATTTTATATAATTAATGTCACTAAATTCAAAAGGGCTATTTTTATACTCAAAAACAAAAAGAATAATTATTTGTGCAGTCATGTCCTTAAACCTCTAATTTCCATGAGAATTTACTAACCCAGGCTTTAATAGTCCTATGCACATAAAAAAGCCATAGCAAGCCATATCAAGGCCCTGTATCTTATCTCCGACAGTGACCATTAGCAGAAGACTAAAGAACACCATCAAAAGTGTAAGTGTACCTTACTCGATACTTTCCTGAGTATCCTGCCTCAACACCAATTATTTTCGCCTTTTGCCACTTCATAACCGTGTGTGTTTTCTGGCTATAAGATCTATCACCTGATTTCTCTTCTACTCACCCTGTCTATCCTCAAATACGTGAAAATGTTTACTACTGAGAATATCATTTAGCCAATAAGTTCCACCAGAACATCCTCCTGCATGAAACGTGACTTCTTTCTAGTTGCTCTGAACATGCTTCCCCCCAGTATCATTTGATAATGCTAACTATGCAATACACAGAATCCTGTGTGAATGCATGTAAGCATAAAAGCCTAAACTAGCCTACCTTACTTACAGGATTTAATCAAGTGCTTAAATACATTAATTATTTAATGTATAAACATCTGCTAAGTTTGTTTCCAATGGCCACATATACTGCAGGTGTACATGACTCAGCTGAAAGAATTGTTAAAATATCACCGTGTTTTGTAGTATCTCAGAACCAGCTCTGAATTTTGAGGGAGATTCCTGTCATATCAAAAAGCTTTTTGAGAGGGCTCCATAGATAAAAGGGAGTAAGGGTCCAAAAATAAAACCAAAGAACAAAAATCTAAACCTTTAAAAAGTACAACTACTTCAAAAACACTTGAAATTCTATCTGTATCTCCACATAAAAAGAGTATTTCTATTTTATTATTACCTTTATTATCTGATGGAATTCGTTATTCAAACAAAGGAACACGGTTACACTATACCTTGGAAGACGTTCAGCTTCTTTGCCTCTCACTTTTAATGCTTTGAAGTTTTTTTCCCAGTCTTGTTTGCTAGAAAGATGCGTTGTCACCAGGGTTTCCATATCTACTTGCCCAATTACAATCCATTCCTTTTCAACGTTGTTTTTTATTTCATGGAAAAGAAATATTTAGTAGACTAAAAAACTTTGTTTCTCAATAATATTAAAATATTTTAATCATGTTTTCAAGCTGCATTTTCTTTAACCATTATGCTCCTTCAATTACCTACAGATTCACTTAATACAAAAATCAGGAGGTACAGAATGGTTTGATGTATCCAGTCATTTAAGGAAGATCAAAACACATTTTGAGCAAGGGTAAAAAGACTGCTGTAATACAGAGATTTCAATGGGAACTGTATGTATGCTTCAAGCTAGGCATGTGCTTGAGTAGTTGGCTTAACATGGATAGAATTAATAAACTTTTGCTTACATGCCTTGCAGAAAAGGACGATAATGCACAGGTTTCATTGCTCAGTTACTTCTAGAATGTCTGAAGCCTAAAAAGATAAATCTACATGAAAAAGTATGAGTCCAATACTGAAAATACCTTGAATTGATTAGAAACTTCTGCCAGCTTTCTGAACAAATCCTCTGCTTTACTGAAAGCAGTCAGAAATCCATTTGCATTTCTTTCAGTCATAACTGTGAAGATAGACTCTTCCTCTGTTTCACTTACTCCCCTAAACTGATTTGGAATGGAGATGAATCTCTTCATTTCTCTGTAATATCTAGCTCGTACTTCTTCAAAAGGAGGTCTGAATTGCAACTGGCCTTGCCTGAAAAGTGGAACAAATAATACAAAAAATAAATACTTGAATACAATTTGAGCCAGAATATTTTATTTTTAGGGAAAAAAAAATCTTACTTGAATATTAGATCTATATTTATTTCTGGTAAATTCTCATTAAGTGCTTCTAAGCCCATCTGATACTGATGCTCCAGAGCTTTGTAAAGTTGATGATTCCAGTGTTGTCTCCAAGCTTTCATATCACATGATTTGAAACCCTAAAATGTAACATTTACTGTAATTAAGTGAAACTGAGAATGAAGATAGTGATCTTAGTAAAATTCAAAGCAATATTGTGTTTGACTATTAAGAAGATATAGAATGTCTTTCAGAGGAACATAGGAATAAAAAATGAAGGCCTTATCAAAACAGTCTCTACTGTACTTCAGGTTAAGAACTTCACCAACTGTATTAATCTATGACAAGATTCTTCAATGGTACCCTAAAATAAATGGAATTCTGCTAGATATAAGATACAAGGATGGCTGAATGAGAGATCTAAATATGTATCACACCTTTTACTTCCCTGTGATATATAAGCTACCTTCTAACCTTTATTTCAGAAAATTCTTGTGTGTTTAAGATAAGTATTAACTAATAAGTCAATACAAGACTTTTATCTTAAATCAAAATTTCCTTGGAATGTGCTACATTGCACATTCCATAAGAATGTTCAAAGCAGTATCACATACTTAAGTCTGTAAATGGTCACTGGTAAGCCACCCAAGCATTTTCAAAGTGGCAATACAAGCCAAAAAAGAAATTGGAAACATCTTTCAGCTTAACAGTTTCTCTTACTTATTTCAATAGTAATTTTCAGTCAGGGCTTTGGAGTCAGACCAAGGCTGCTAAGGAAGCCATACATTTAAGGTCTGTCCAACAATTTCAGACTGCCCAGTGGAACTCTTCCAACAGAAATGTTTCAGAAACAAGGGAAATTTGAAATTGTCTCAATTAAATCTTAAGACAATTATAAATATAGGTTTTAAATAAAAGTGTAAAATTCTTATAAATTGACACCTGTATGACAACAAGGACAACGTAAGGAAGAAACCTACAGAAATAGTAATGTTCCATCATGTACAATTATAATTCAGTTAGTTACTTCTGGCTCCTTTCTTCCAAATGATGTGTCTAAAGTGTTAATACAAACCTGTTTATAATTTTTACACAGATAAACCCAGGCACTTGTTTTCCCTATGCTACTACACATTCTGTAGATAGAGCCCTGAAAACTTTGTCAGATAATGCAGAATTTTAACAGCTTCATGGCAACAATGAAGTATATTAGCAAGGTATAGCCAGACGATAATATATTGTAATTTTGGATGGTGAAAGCAGGATACACTTGCTTCAGTTTTATCAGTTCTAGTCAAGGATTAAAAAAAAAAAAAAAAAAAAGTGATTTAACACAGTTTACTTCCATTTTTTATATACCATATGAAAATGCCATACCATATACTGTAATACTGAAAATATTTTCAAACTAACTTTAAGAGCAAATAATGTATTAATTTCTTAAAAAATAAATTGAATTCAAGATAAAAATTTGCAAATTACATTTCAATACAAATTACCAACCAAAAACTAAAGGAAAATACACATACAGCTAAATATCCATTTACTTGTATTATCTGAGAAATGGAAAATTTTATTAAAAAAAAATACAGTGAAACTACTGCATTTATTTGACTAGCAAATACCAATTAAAATGATTCAGATCTCTATTAGTGAGGCCAAGGATACCACAACCACCTAAGATTACAGACCCATCACTGTTGAAGGCAACAGGAAAAATTAAATTGACTAATGATATATCAAAATAACTTAGGTGATACTAATATCATTCCGAGTTACTTTGATAATCTGATATTCTTAATCAAAAATTGGCAGTTAATGGATGGACAAGTAATCTTCATTATTTCAGTCAGAAATGCATTTCAATTCGAAATTTTATACATTTATCTTATTCTGCCTGGAGATAGCTGCACCCATTTCTGCATTTCAGCACATGTTGATGGCTCAGACACAACTGTTGTACAAGACTTAAGGTTCTCCCATTTATTCACCTAAGCCCTGGTACTTGACTAAGTGTTTTTCTTCTCCCATTACTAGCATGACACAAAAAAAATATTATCCTGATTAATGAGCTATTAAAACATTAATCATAATTAATTAAATCATAGTATGTTTGAGTCTTAAATCTTGATAAGTATTGAAAAATCAGATGTTTGCTGCTTGCAATATGACAATGAAACCCTGCCTGTGACTCGAGGCTTGCAAAACCAGTTCTGAGTTCCTGGAGTCCATCTTTCCAACGCTGCTGCTGCCGGAGTAGATCAATATTCATAAGAGATATAACCTGTTAAAAGAATTTGAAAGGATAATACATATGCTCATAACCACATAAATGGAAGAAAGAGTAAAGTAAGCTCTAAAAAACCCAATTTTGATTTTACCTGGAAAACATACCTTTTCAATGAAGTTTGTGTGCCACTTTCTCAGTTTCCTGTTTTCAGTGGAAAGTCGCTCAGCAGCAGCTTGGAGTTTTTGGATATAAGCTTCCAATTCCCTGGGATTATCCCATGTTATTTGAGCTTTTCCTCCAGGACCAGACCTTGAATGCTTGAAAAACACATTTATCAGTAAAAATAATATTTCCACTGTAAAATTCCACTGACTCATAAGCAAAAATTACAATTTGGGGAGCTCCTTTTCATTTGTTTTTTTAATCAATATTCTTGGTGTTTCTTTGTTGTTTTTTTTTTTTTAAACATATTTTGCAGTTTACAGTAGAAAATAGTAACAAAAGCATTTAAAGTTCCACAGCTGGACCCATTCCTAAAAGATACAGCGCAGAAATCGTGCCAGGCAGAAGAATATGTTGTGGCTCAGAACACTTCTGCACAATCACCAGCTTATGGTCTGCACACTAATAAAATATTGTGGCACAAACAGCAGCCCAACCACGGAAAAAGTTTGGGAAACTTTTCCAGAACACTTTTGAACCCACAGTTTGGTCCACACCATTTTGTGTGAAATAACCCCAAACCCAAACTTCTCTTCTACCTTCAGCCCCACTATTATATTCTGTTTTGCAAAATGGTTCTCAGGAGCATGTTTCCAACAGTTTTTGCAACGCTTTCTCTGCAGGCATTTTCTGGCCCAATACAGAATTTATGGGAATGTTATAATTCTCCAACCATTTTCACATTGCAGAGTGTTGAAAGAGGGAAGAGCACTTGAAACTGAAATTCATGATTTCAAAAAGAAAGGTCCACTGATTTCAACAAATGCTAACGAAACGGATGGTGTTGCTTGTATTGGAAGACTGCACTTAAAAAGTCCAGTAAAAACACAGAAAAAGCATGATATGGTGGTATGCAGATACCACTGATATTCCAAATACAAGGAGGGGAATTCTTTCACCTTAATTATCTGTTCAAACGCTAGGGCAGACTGTAACATCATTGGCTTCTGACTCTCAATCATTTGTTGATCAATAGAATTATAAAAATGTGCCACCTGTAAAAATGAACAGATTAAACTTATAAATAATGTAATTGGTTCTTGTATATAAGTACATTTAAGATTCACAAAATATTTCTGAACATAATGTGAAATCAACAGTACTAAGAAATTAGAATTAACTATAATAGTAAAATGTTTACAAGAATAAAGTACATACTCAGTGGTAATGTGATCATATCTTCTAGTGATGAATTCTAACAGCTAAAAAACCGTGCTACTTACATGTCTGTGATTATACTTCACCTTAAGTGCAATGGCTTCAGTCTCTAGTTTATTGCAAGTGGAACAATTCCACTGTTTTATGCAAACATAGGCATCTAGTACCATTTCAGATGCCTTCAAGTATCCATGACATCCTCCATGGACATGATACAAGATCTAAAACCAATTTATTTCCTTACAAATTGGCAGCTGGACTAACAGGGATATCCTACAACTTGCTTTAGCTGCTGACACATAGATAGCTAATACTTCTTAAGATGGCTAAGGTTTCCACCTGAACACCTGTCAACAATCCAGATGCATGGGTATTTTGTAGGTGCTGTGTCACCTCTGCCCTAGCTGTGCAAATATCTCAGATATCAATAGCATTTATTTGGTTTTATTAAAAATAAAATGGTTTTATTTTAAAAATAAAATGGTTTTATTAAAAATAAAACACAGTATCAATGAATTACCTGTTACTACATTTAATGTTATACCTGTTTGAGGATGACTGCCTGCTTACAGAACTTTTGTGCAGTGTTTGCAGCTTGCTGTATTTTTGCTGGTATAGCAAAGCCGAGTGCCGACAACTGACGTACTTCTCTTAGGAGAGTCACCAAACGGTCTGAATAGAGTATGTTTAACGTTCCAAAGACATGATCCAACTCCATTACTGGACTATTAGCTTGGATGCTAAGCCAAAATCAAATTAAGCATATTCATGAACATAATTTGATATTTGTCTTTTCTTAGGTGCATTGTATAATAATCTAATAAATAATTCTAACAAAAACATTAAACTATCATTAGATTTTACTCCAATTATTTCTTCTACTATAGTAATGCTTCTACCATCATCCTCCTAGGCTTCTTTCATAAATGCTTCAGGTTTACTCATTTTTTTTCAGTTTTTTTTCTCACCTTATTCGAGTTCACATATCCACTGCATCCCCCTTTACAGTGAGCTACCTCTTTTCTCTTCCTTTTAATTAATCTCTTTGCAGAAAGCTAAAAAAAAAAACTTTTTAAAAAACTCTCACAAAAACAAATTTTTATGGTACTAATCAATAATATCATTTCTACATATTGCAGTTCTGAATCTGCTAATTTGTTACATAAGTGTGTTTTTCATAAAATAAAAGTTGGCACAGGAGTAGCAACACTTGTGTCCAGTGGAACTGTGGACAAACCCTCACTTTATTCAAAAGAAGTTTCACAGAATCACAGAATCATCTAGGTTGGAAGAGACCTCCAAGATCACCTAGTCCAACCTCTGACCTAACACTAAGAAGTCCTCCACTAAACCATATCACTAAGCTCTACATCTAAACGTCTTTTAAAGACCTCCAGGGATGGTGACTCAACCACTTCCCTGGGCAGCCCATTCCAATGCCTAAAAACCCTTTCAGTGAAGAAGTTTTTCCTAATAACCAACCTAAACCTCCCCTAGTGAACACTTTGCAACACTTGGATGCAGACAGAAGATATGTGCCCAATTAAAAAGCAAACAAACAAACAAACAAATAACAACAACAACAAAAAAAACAGTAAATTTAAATATATATAGATATATATTTGAATTTCATTATTTTGGTGAATAAAACTTATGAGATGTAAATTGGTATTCTTACCCTTCTTTCATCTGCGCAATTTAGACCACAGAATTTCTTGTGAATAGCAATTTATTTGTAACTCTACATGTGTGATCTGTATATCAACAGTTATATTCCTGTCTCATCTGGTTTCTAGACATTATCACACTATGGATAATACAACAAAAAGCGAAACAAACATATTTCATTACAGGTGTCAATAGAAACCACAAGATTAGCCATTAGCATTGTCCTGTGTGCTTCATCTTAACAACCAACCCTGGCAGAACGATGAAATGATCATGAACTCTTTCACTTTATTTCTGCATTCATTCAGTAAAATCTGTATTTCTTTAATCAGGTCCTATCAAATTACCCTACGGTACAGATTTCAGCATTAACATTATTCAAATGAAAATTTAAATACTTACCAAAGTCCTGACTTGGGATTTGATAATTCTGACTGTATATTCCTAGACCAGTCATCAAATTGCTCTTGTTCATATACTTTTAACAGTTCCAGAAAAGAATCTGCACTTTGATGAAAACTTTGAAATCCAGACAAGTCAGAGAGGAGAGACTCTGCAAGCTTGATAGTGTCATCCACCTTGAATACAATCACAAAGAAAGGAAGCTTAAATTCCTGCTAATAAATTAGAAAAGAAGAATCACCACAATAAAAATCAGTACTATAAAACATCCCAGTGGGATTCAAAAACAGATTAGAAAAAATAAGTGAATACTGAATTGTGTCCTATGTATTAGAATTCTAGTTACAGTAAATTGAAATAGTTGGCTTGAGTAAGTTGTCCACCACAAGTGTCTACCACTATTAAGATATCCTGGGGTATCCCACGTGGTCTTTCGTTCATTTTCCATAAAGTTACAGGTCTCCCATCACATGCCAACACATTGTGTGCTGTATCTATAAGGTTCATGTCAATGCTCAAGGGCATTTCAGACAGGATTTCACACCTATGTGTGGACAAATGAATCAAGACCCTAGTCAATGCAATCAGTGAAGACATGAGAGGAATTCAAAAGTTCAGCTCAGCTTAAGGTAGACACACAACTCACACACCAGTTGAGTTCCCCTCTGAGATGCTTTAGCAGACCAAGCAGAAGAAATCATTGTGAAACCTTATCTGCTGCTTTTCCCTTTGAAGGATGCGCACACACACACACACAAAAAGATATTTAAGATCTCCACCTTCTGTCACATTCAGCTGAAATGGGCCCTTGAGTTTCTGCAAATCACAGGTGATCCAAAAAAAACTGTACTAATCGTTATTTGGGGATGGATAACAGCTATTCTCATTCAAATACGTAGTTATTGTCAATGGCACTTAAGTTTACACAAAACATTTTGCTTTTAACCAGTCCATACTTTTCCAAAACAAAGTTCCAGAGTTTCCAACTGAAGTTTTACTACAGATCAATAAAAATAACAGAAGCTAAAACAGAATCAGGTATGTCTTAAACTCATTCTGCGGTAAGAGAACACAGAATTACTTGCCATTTACCTCTACTACACAGAAATAAACTGCACTCCTTAATTTAGCAATGTAAATTCCCTGTCAGACACTGACTCAAAACAGTATTACCAAGAAATCTCTTTGTTCTCAAGGGGACACTGCAAAGGCTAATAATAGATGAGAATTACGATGTCAGAATCTAGCTATGTGTAAATCTTACATAGAATTTTAAAACGCAAACTGGAGGATAAAATTTAAAAAAGTCATCTCCACTCAGAATTTTTTTTCTTTTTTCTTTTTGTTGTTGTTGTTGTTTTGTTTTGCCAGAAAATAGTAAGTCACAAAAAGAGGCTGTTCAGTTCATCATGAAAAGATTGTTTATTGTGTCAGTTAATAGAATTCAACTTAGCACATGGTGCCACAGATAAGGAATCCTGATTCTATAACTCTTGGAAGTCCACAATTTTTTTAATGTTATTTTCTCCACACTCTCTTACACCTTTTATCTCCACAATCTCTTATGTATGATTTATGTTCGTATAATAACACTATATCTAACTAGCAATGAAATCTGTTTGTAATGGAATCTGTTACCTTCAGCTCCAGCTGCCGCACCCATACGATATTATTGACAACTTCAGAAAGGTTTTTGCCTGACAGTGGTCCAGAAACATCACCAGGAACACCATGGCATCGAGTTTCAAAGTCTGTCTGATAGTCTAACACAAGAAAAAGATTCACGTTAGACCAGAAACCTAACAGAACAAGCTTAAATGTATTATTATAGTTATAAAAATATAGTAGGTATAATGACATAATTCTATAGTAAACAAACAATTATATTATTTGCAAAAATACTAATGTCGTCAAACACGGTTAGATAATTTTTACCTTTGACATAATCTTGAAGCCTTGCTAGCAATGTTTCCCTTTCTAAAAGTAATTCTTTGCTTATATTTGGACGCTTTATCAGTTCCTTGTGTTTTTGAAATGTCTGAAGAAGCTAGAATATGAAATTAAAACAAGTTATCTCTTTCTCCTGAAAAAAATGAAACATATTCTGATACTACTCTTTATGGCTGTTCATAAATAGTCTTTGCCTGTAAGTATTTACCCCTTTGCTCAAAACTGACTACTTAAGAACTCAGTAACTTTTTCCCATCAGGAAGTTTTCAGACTGCAAAAATGCCTGTACCTGTTGAGGGCTGTCTTGAATTTCTGAAATAAATTTCTTCAGTTTGCTTGCTACTTTTTGTTCTGCTGGTGCAATAATTCTTTCAAACTGAGAGACTGCAGCTTTCCATAATGGCTAGAAGACAATCAGTATATACATGTTACTTTAGGACTGCTCATCTAAATACTAAAAAGTCACACAGGGAGTATCAATAAATTAAAAATAAGCATTATACCTCTGTGTAAGGATTATAGTGTACAGGATTTAGGCCAGCAAAGGGCTCAAACACCTGGGCAACATGTAAAGCATTTTGTTCTCCAGATGGCAAAAAAAATGTAAGTTTTTCATGCAGTGTTCTAACAGTTAAGACCTATAAAAGAAAATATGACATATCAACATGCTTTTACATAAAACTTACATTTAAAAGCAAAAAGCACAAGCACTACATGACACCCTTCTACTTTTTACAGAAAGTTTTTGAAAGGCTCAGGCAAGCATATGAATTACAGAATGCTCACTCTAAAAAGGCTATAAAAAGTGTTTTTACTTTCCTTTTATGACTTTATTTCTATTTCCTTTTAAATAATGGTGTTTAATGAAATAGATAAAAATAAATAACAATAAATAGTAATTATTATTCAATAATAGTAATACGTGATAAATAAATAATGAATAAATGTGGATAATACCTCATCGAGATGTTTGCTGAGTTTGACTAAAGATTCAGGGAAATACTTTTCATTTTTCCACTGATGCAGAGTATAACGCTGCCACAGTTGTCCAGTTAAGTACTCACAAGCTGATGCCCATTGTTCACAAATCAAGATGCCAGCCTTTAGATTTTCTTTAACAGTGTGAAAAGCATCCTCCCACAGGTTCAAAGCTGCTAATTTTCTCTGAACAAATCTACCTAGACAGCTCCCTAGAACACAAAAAAAAAGTATATGAAAACAGTATACAGTTTGTTCAAAATAACTTTTTTAAACTCCACATCAAGTCCCAACAATATTTTTGAAAAACTATTATAAGGTTATTATTTAAAACCACACAAATTTGTCAGTAACTGTTCACATCGTTTCAGCTTCAATAAATCGCTTAAACATCTCCATGTTAGTCCAACTGGAGGTTGGCCCAATACCAGAAACTGATGGATTTTGATTCTGGAATTCACGCACAAGCATCATCTGTATCAGCAGTGATGGCAGCTGTCTGCCCCCAGCCATCCTGATACAAACAGCCGTCCTCCTCATGCACACAAAAGTTTGACAGCAGCAGGAAAGCTCGCTGTCTTATGTCTGTCCCAGAACACGGGACTACTGTCATGAGAATGAGGGAAGCAGTCTCTCTGTATGTCCTGCTCCCACTTCCATGCAAACTGAATTAACTTTCAAATGAGGGTTTTATGCAAATAAACATTCTCCTCTGGGAAAAAGACAAGAAGCCAAACAGAAGTGAAACAAATCTAATCAACAGGTTCAAAAGTTATCAAACTCCATGTTGGTATTATCTATCATCCTCCCAGGCACGCCTGAAGGCATTGACCCAAACTGGCTGAATTGCTGGACACCGCAAGGCAAGCAGCATTAATGGATCATAATTACAACAAGCAAATACCTTAATGCTGGAGGGTATCAATGGGGTCTTTAAGAGGAGGAAGGTCTCTGCTCCAGGATTCATTTCATTTTTTCTCAAATGTTCATTTAATAAAGACTGCATAAAGGTTTACCTATTACATCCAAGAGATTATGCATGCGTGGCTGTGGATAAGGATCATGTTCCGTTTGTCTCCACACACTATCCAGGGTATCCCTGGTAGTCTCCACTAAATCCACAACTTCAAATAAAGAGAGACTATCCAAGTTATAATAATCCTAGGGAAAAAAAAATAATACAATCATTTTCCAACTAGTATTGTAGAAACAACTATACTTTACTGAAGCTAGTAATTGCTATAGTTTTCTTGTTTTATTGCTTAAAAGAATATGGAGGGATCCCCTCAAAAAATGTTAAATATTTAAGTTTATTTGTGTTAGGAATGATTGATATCTGTAGTGCTATTCGAGCAAGCGCTGCCCATGTGCCTAAAATTTTGTATAAGGTTTGATTCTTGTCCTCTGCATTTTTAATTTCTCTTTTAATAAATTCACAACTAGCATAAACAAATTGTAACATACCATTACATTTTCACAGCAGATCTCAGGATTTAATGGTCAAATCTGCTCCCCATTTACTTCTGGCATTCCCCTTTATCATTGTCACTAGGAACTAAATAAATGTCATTTAAAGTAAAATCTTGCCTAAGAAAAATTAACTAAATAGCTATATATTCATGTGTTTAAAAAGAGTGTAAATATACAGACACATATTTCACAAGGAGAGAGGGTTTGGGGCTTTTTTAAGTCTACAAATATACAATACACTTATTGTACAAAAGAAAACATACTTTTGCAATGTCCTCAAATAGGTCTTTAAAATGAGAAGCTCTCTCTTTACTATACAATTTCGTTCCATGACGAGCACATTCTATCCAGAACTGAAATTCATCTGTTGGTGTAAGTATAGCTGCAAATACGAACAGAAAATGTTTAAATACAAAACACATGAATGGTAACAAAAGACTTACAGGTGGAACATACTTTCTAAAGTAAATTTTTGCCTTACAGTTATGTGATTGCCCTTCGACTTCCGACTCAGACTAAACGTAGCATCAAGTTCATACCAAGAGACCAGAGTCGATCATCACCAAGCCCAGCCTACTCAGCACAAGCTGTTATATTTCACACTCTGCAGGCACTGCAGGCACTTCAGTCTTTCCATGAAGACTGGAAATTCAATTTATCAAACACTGATTTACTCCTAATTTAAAATTAATTGATTATAGCAACATAATTTATTATACTTTGTTGATGATTGTTATACTATGTGTTTTTAATCTTTATATCGATAGTATGATAATTAATTACAAAAAACATAACTGCCGAACAAACCTTGCACATCATCTTCACTGAACTTTTCTCCCATGCAATTAGGATCTGATCTTCTGAGAACAGTACTCAAACCAGTTTCAAGCTCACTTAGAAGCTTCTGGAGTTTGGGATCAAATGTTTTACTCCATGTCTCATCCTGCAATGAAAATTTCACAAAATGTGACTCACACAACCGAACCATTACTATTTTCCTTCCATTTATCTAAATACACACACACACACACACAGGGACAGATTAGTGACAGTTACCCACATGATGGGATGCCATAATATTTTTCTTAACACCAAGGAAAAACATTTATTTTTTTTTACTTCTCAAATCAGAGTAATACAGTGCAATTTTTTTAATCACAAATTCATAAGTCAATTGTTGGATTTATAAAAGGACTTTGCGAGTGTTCAGAATTCTTTAAGTAATTCTCTGTTAAGAAAAATGAATTCTGAATCTAATTCTAGACTAGAATCTGCAAATTGCTATAATCAAATATTGAAAGTTGTGTTTTCCTAAAATTATTTTATTAATGTTATAATGTGCAAGAAATTAAAAACGTGCAACTGCTGAAATTCTGCTTGTAAAGATAATGAAATATAGACATGATTATTGTTTTTGACAAAAAAAAATCCACAAAAGAAACATGTTCTTTAATGGAAATGAAGCGAAAGCCTAAGAACATTTTAAAATACCAGATCTATGAAAACTGCAGTTGTACAAACTAATCCAGAGGCCAGAACACCCATCTGACATTCTGTAGAAATTATACTTTGTGTGATACTGACATATGCGTTTTGGATAAAATATAAAACATCTAAAACAGGAAAAATACACAAGATCGGAATTACTGCTGGAAAGGAAGGTAAGGAGCCATTGTCTCCAATAACCACAGCACCATGTATTCCATGTTTCTAGTCAGGCACACACATATCCAGAACCCTCCTAAGACGATATGAGACAATATGATAAAGTGTTTTCTTTAACTCAGAAATTAGAAATATGGATTTAGATAGATATTTTAGGTATCAGATATTTAGATATTAGAAATATCTATTTAAGCTCTTAAAATACTTTATTTTTATAATATAAAATATTTTGTCAGAATAATTAAGATAGTGGAATTCTAATTTTTTCAATTAAATCTATAGACTATTTAAATCAGTGTATTGCTCACCTTCAGTAATACTGGTGCAAAAACTTGTCGAACAGCTTGATAAAGGGTGTTAATTGGTGAATCTAGCATAGATGACACAAGGATATTACTATGAAGATTATCTTCTGTAATTACATCAGGTCGCAGCTTAAAGAATACCAACACATTATTCTTTGAATCAGTAGCTTCAATCTGTGATAATAAAATAAAAAAAAAAGAGAGAAAGTTTTTCAGAAAACTGTGATTGACTGCGTATTATACTAAATTACCATTTACACAAATGATTTACATCAAGAAAAAAATGATAAATTACCACATTATTCCATATGTGTTCTGATAACATTCTGGTAGTACCTGACTTGCAAAGAAAATCAAAACTTTTATTATATTCATCCTTGAGTTGATAGGAACCTGAAATGTAATTTCCAACATCAAAAACATAATGCCTTTTTCATCATAAACCATCCACAAACACCATAGTTACTTATTCTATTTTGAAATGTTTGCTTGCTGCTTTTTGAGGACAAAACAGAAACTCACTCGCATGCCTTGAGAAGAGTAAATGTGAAGAATTTAAATTTCCTTATTGCATTTTTACGCAGCATTACTTTGGAAATACTTTTCTCAATATTCTATATTGTCTTTCTAAGTCTGCAGATACAGAGCTCTACAGTAATTCATTGACTGTTCAGGGAAAGAGAAAGGCATCCTCATTCACCAGTAAAATCTCAATATGTCAGACAACTCTTTTTACTTTCACAGTCCCACTTGTGGACAAAATTCTAAATGTCACGTTAAAATCAAGCGTTGAAATTACCTGGGGCAAAGAAGAATCCATAAAACAAAAGAACTTTATTAACGTTATTAACATTATTAATCCCAAATTCTGTGCAATTGTAAACACCTGTGAACTTTTTTTTTTCTTCTTTTAAAAGAAATGGAAAGCTAGCAAGAACAGCTTTCAGTTTTAGTGGACAGTGCCAGGCTTACTTTCTTACCAGGTCCTTAAGCCCAACACCATGACTTTTCCCCATACTCTACAAACATCATTTCAGTGGGACAACAGGTGAACACTGTGGCCCCTGTACACACCTGACGTTGTACCTTCCACAGCTGCTGACAGTGGTTTTGTATATCACACAGTGGCTAAGTAGCACACCCCAAAAACGTACACATTCCCTGCATGAATGTTATGTGCACTAGACCTGAAAGTCTGAAGAGGTGCTGACACCAGACATGTGTAAGCCACTGGTCCACAGAGCAGTTCACACGTTAACAACTCCCTACGCCACCTGCCACTCCACGAGGAACCGTCCCTGAGGCACCAGCCACCGTGCCCATTCTGCTCTCCATTCAGCCACCGTTCTGCTCTCACAGCAGAAAGACGGGACACAAAACTCCTCCGGTGCTCAGCACAGGTCACTCCACACAGCAGAGCCCAGGTTTGCCCCAGCAGCCTGCGGATGCAGGATTTGGTGAAACCTGCTCCTGGGGACTCGTCAGATACGAGACAATATGCCACATTTTGGGCTACGTGTCCTGCGTGGTCGCTGGAACTGTGACCATTCCTGTGCCACCTCCTGTCACCTGCCTGCAGGGTCGCCTGGGAACAAGCTGTGCATCAGGCTCCCCCTGGCACTTGCGAGACAAGCCATCCCGCAGGCCGCCATACACAGCACCCTAAAACTACGTATCACCCTACAACTGCACATCACGCTGAAACTATGCAGCACCCTAAACCTACACAGCACCCTAAAACTACGTATCACCCTACAACTGCACATCACACTGAAACTATGCAGCACCCTAAACCTACACAGCACCCTAAAACTACGTATCACCCTACAACTGCACATCACGCTGAAACTATGCAGCACCCTAAACCTACACAGCACCCTAAAACTGCACATCAGCCTACAACTGCACATCACCCTAAAGCTGCACAGCACCTTACAAGTGAGGATCGTCCTACAACTCCGCATTGCCCTACAACCATGCATTGCCCTGCCAACTATGCAGCACCCTAAAACTATGCAGCACTCTAAAACTGCTCATCACCTTAAAACTGCGCACCGTCCTATAACTGCACAGCACCCTAAAACCATGCATCGCCCTACAACTGTGCATCACCCTACAAATACCCAGCACCCTAAAACTGTGCATCACCCTACTAGCGAGCATTGCACTACAACTGCGCAGCACCCTACCACTGTGCATCACCCTACAACTGAGTATTACCCTAAAACTACACATCAGTATTACCCTAACCGGTATTATTACCCTAAACATATACAGTATTACCCTAAAACTATGCAGCACCCTAAAACTATGCAGCACCCTAAAACTGAGCAGACCCTACAACTGCGCATCACCCTAAAACCGCACAGCACCCTAAAACTGCGCAGCACCTTACTAGTGAGCATCGCCCTACAACTGCGCATTGCCCTACAACTATTACCCTAAAACTATGCAGCACCCTAAAACTATGCAGCACCCTAAAACTGTTCATCACCCTACAGCTGCGCATTGCCCTACAACTATGCAGCACTCTAAAACCGCTCGTCACCTTGAAACTACCCATCGTCCTACAACTGCACAGCACCCCAAAACTGTGCATTGCCCTACCAACTGTGCATCGCCCTACAACTACCCAGCACACTAAAACTGTGGATCAACCTACCAGTGAGCACTGCCCTACAACTGTGCATCATCCTACAACTGAATATTTCCCTAAAACTACGCATCAATATTACCCTAAACAGTAGGATTACCCTAAACATGTACAGTATTACCCTAAAACTATGCAGCACCCCAAAACTGCTCCTCGCCCCACAACTGCGCAGCACCACCCCGCATCTCAGAGCCCTTCACGAGGGGCAGCAGACGCCGCGCGGCGCTTGGCTCGGGGCCACCGTTACCTTGGTGGCCGCGCTGAGGCGGCCGCCGGAGCGGCGCAGGGCCAGCAGCGCCTGGCTGCCGTCGTCGAGGAAGCCGGCCACCTCCGGGCGGCCGCGGAGGGCGGCGGCGGCGGCGGCGGGCTCGAGGCCGAAGAAGTTGGCGGCGGTGGCGGCGAGGAAGCGCTGCCGGGGGTCGCCCGGCGCCGCCATGTTGCAGGCCCCGGCCCCAGGCCCGGCGGCGCTTCCCCGTTGCCAGGCCCCGTTTCTATGGTGACGGCAAATGGCGGCCCCGGGCGCCTCGGTGCTCCGCCCGCTGTGGGCGTGGCCTATATTAGCCCCGCCCCCTTGGTGCAGGGCCGAGGGGAGGCCGTGCGCGCTGTGGGCGGGAGGGAAGAGGGAGCCCCGCCCGTTTGTGGGAGGGGTCAGCGAGGGGGGCGTGGTCTTGAGGCAGCCCCGCCCCGGCGGTGCCGTCACTTCCTGCCCAGCGGCGGCCGCGTCCGGGCTGCCCGCTGTTCCTTCAGCGGCCGCCGCTCGGTTCCTCGCTCCCGGCCCGTGGGGCCTGCGCGGCCCGGGGAGCAGCAGCGGGGCGACGCGGGGCTCCCCGGGGCTCCTCTCTCCGCTCTCGGCCGCCGCAGCGCTGAGCCCGGCGGGGCCCCGGCCGCGGCCCCCGGCAGCGGGGCGGCCTCCGCCCCGAGGCAGGACGATGCCGGTGAAGAAGAAGAGGAAAGCCGCGGCGGGGGCGGCGGCGGCGCAGGACGAGGCCGGCCTCAAGAAGTGTAAACTCGGCAGGTACCGGCGGGGCGGGGCGGGCCAAGGTGGCCGCTTGTGGCCCTCAGCACGCCTCAAAACAGAATCAAGACATTCTTCATTAATAAATTCCGGAGCCTGAAGGATCTCGAAGCATTTTGTTGATCAAAATGTGTAGAAAGTGCATTATTATCTGCAGCGTTTTTATTAATATCATGGTACTTACCGCACTCTATAGATACCTTAAAGGAGGCTGTAACGAGGTGGGGGTTGGTCTGTTCTCCCACGTGCCTGGTGACAGGACGAGGGGGAATGGGCTAAAGTTGTGCCAGGGGAGGTTTAGGTTGGATATTAGGAAGTACTTCTTTACTGAAAGGGTTGTTAGGCATTGGAATGGGCTGCCCAGGGAGGTGGTTGAGTCGCCATCCCTGGATGGTGTCTTTAAAAGACGTTTAGATGTAGAGCTTAGTGATATGGTTTAGTGGAGGACTTGTTAGTGTTAAGTCAGAGGTTGGACTGGGTGGTCTTGGAGGTCTCTTCCAACCTAGATGATTCTGTGATTCTGTACCTGAAATGGCCATTAGCATGATAAAGCATTGGCATGGTGTAGCAGGAGCTTCCAGCACGGCTTTCCGCAGGAGCTGTATGCCTCCTTAATCTATTAGACCTTTCCAAGTGTGTCAGTAAAATAGTGGTTACGACAAACATCCTGAGGACATAAGAATACAAAAGACTTACGAAATCAATGCTATGGGAATGGCTATTGCAAGAAACTGTGGCGTATGCCCTTCCTAATAGGTTGACCTTAGAGGTTGAGGTTAGAAGTCACTAGGCTTTTATCTTCTTATGACTGATCACTTTGGATAGCTGTTCTGGAGCTCATTTTTTGTACTTGTTAATGAGCTTTTAGTTTCAGTCTAAGTTTATTCACAGCTAGTGCTCGATAACCTTTCTTGTGTCAACATTATCATAGAATCATAGAGTATCCCAAGTTGGAAGGGATCCACAAGGATCACTGAGTCATCCTTTATCTAAAGCTTCTTCCTCATGGTTCTGCCTCCAAGTGCATTTGGAGTGAGTGCTTGTGTTTTCTTGTGCTTTTTTTAAATCAAACAAGCCAAATTCTTCTGGTTCGTAAGAGATTTTCAGTTTCCTTGCCCATCCTAGTCCTTCTCTGCAGCTGTTCCAGTTTCAGTTCATCTTTCTTGAATGTTGCTGACCAGAACTTTATTCTAACTTCTTTTGACTCGACAAAATCTTTTGGAAGCTTTTTTTTTAAATAAAAAGCTTTGCATGAAAGTCACTGGTTGGACAAAAACTATGAAGTAAATGAAACTCACTGTTAGCTGGTAACAAAATGGTAAAGATACGAGCATTTTTAATATAACATTTTTATATAGCTATATAATGCTAATATTTTTTAAATAAAAATTGATTACAAGTGTATATATGTGGGTATATACTGGCTGAAAGCATCAAGCAAAAGTATGGCTCTTTCTTTCTAGTGACTTGTGTTTTTAATGGCAGTTTAATGGATGGTTGTCTGTGGTACGTCTTTAATTGCAGCTTTCAGCACATATGGCTTCATCTTAGAAAGCACTGCTTTTCCTCCTAGTGAAGCTTAAAGCAATACATGGGAGGTGTTAATTTTCACCTCATTCTTAGAAATCTTAGCATGTTGTAAAAGTATGTAATTTGTATTGAGAGGAGAGTGCGTTGTAAAGGTGCTATAACTCCTCCCTGAGCAAAGATGCTTTCATGTGTCAGTGTTTTTACTGGAAGAAATCAGTTCTTTTCTGTATTCTTTCAAAGAATAACAATTTAAAAAAAAAATCACTTCCTAGGCAAATGAGATTGTATGCCACATAAGGAAAATAATGTGGGGGGTGGGAGCTGCCTTTGCGGAGCAGTTTTGGTCCTTCCATAGATTGCATATTGCTATTCTGGTGTGTGTACTAAACAGCTATAGAATTTAGAGATTTAGTTACATGTTTAATGTAAACAAACTGACTGAATTTTCTTTCCAAATTTGGATGCCTAAATATAAATAGCCTGACTTTTATGTATGTCAAACTCTGCAGCTCCTGTTGACCTAAATTGGATCTGTGCATATTCAGCACCCTTGAAGATCATGCTGCTTATTAGAGACCTGACTTTAAACGCCTGTATATATAAGTATAAGCAGATAATGGAGCATTTGAATTACTGAGCAGTGGTGTTTTAAATATCTGCATGTGGGGGTTTTGGCTTAATATCTACAAGGTGACAATATTCTGGCAGTTGAGAAGAAGTAACGTTTGCAGTAAGTTGGACTATGAGAAAGTTGCATTTCAAGGTAACTTTCTGTTCCAACAAATGTTGAAATAGGATGACTGACAGTTGTCTCTTAACAGATTCAGCTTTTTTATGTATATTGACTTTGTGAAACAGTTTACCTAGTTTGAACTAATAAACACTTAGAATTTAATTTGATTTCCCATTTCTCAAAGTAACACTTATTATTCTTGTGTTTCTCTAAGCTATTGCAGATCACAAGCCTCTGGTAAAGTAATAAGTGGAGAGGAACACTTTTCAAGCAAGAAGTGCCTAGCTTGGTTTTATGAATATGCAGGTAATAATGTAGTGTATCGATAATTAAAATTATATGGCTTTTTTTAAAACAAACTAACACATCATATTATTTGCACTTTGGTTTTTGTGCTCATGTAGACATAAAAGGTATGTCCATATTCACTTCCTTATAAGACGCGTTTAAATTGTTAGTAAAAGCTATAGTAATTCTCAGTATTTGTTTTTCTATATTTTTCTCTTCTTTCCTCTGTGCTTTATAATTTACTATGATGTTCTTCAAAATGAAATAACTGGTACTGCACTTGAACTGAATGATTCTGCTTCTGATTTTAAAAGGAAAGTGAGAGAGTTTGGACAGAAGTTGCCTTCAGTAAATATCCAGTGTATTCTGCAGCTTATTTACTAAACTGTTACTCCATTTAACTATATGCTTAGAAATTCTGGATCTGTGAACTGTTACGAGTTTCTTGCCTAGTGACTAGTTGAAGTGACTGACTAATTGGAGACTAAAACTCATTATTGGCCAGTTCTCAGTATGAAATGATTTATCTGCCAGGAATTGGTTTGGGCATGTGAATCAGAACTGATACCTTTCTGGCAGTCTTTCCAGAGTAATGAACTACTCTTGGTTCTAGTAATCTACTTTCTAACTTGCATTTGAGGCATGCTCTTTTGGAATCAGTCTTTCCTGGGAAAATTTTCCTTTCAGTTTTGTTGATTTTCTTCATATAAAGTTTGTAGGCATTGAGTTACCTGCACAAAATTTTATTTTTTTAATGCCTATAAATGTTCTTGTTGAATCAAGAACTGGGTGTACAAAATTATACATGTGACATATTTAGATTATCAGTTAACTAACATTTTTAGCATAAAATGGGTTTCCAGTGAAATTAGACGCAGTTAAATATATATTTCCATATACTCAGCAAGTAGAGAAATGAAACCTTTGTATTGAGAGTGTACCTCTATGTGTACATACAGTACATAATGTCTGAATTGTATACGTGATTTCTGTGCCAGAAAACTGATTCATATTTTGACGTCATTACCAGAGAACTGCTCTGCATGTGTAATAATTCATAATTACTTCATACCTTAAACTTGCAGGCTGTTTAACATGTTCTATATAAGGGCTTTGTTTTGCCTTGTTTAGCTAGGTTAAAAAAAATAAAATGTGCAATGTTTTTAAAGAGGTAAGCGTTCGTGATCTTAAATGCCAGTTGTTTTATTTTCCTGTACTACTAGTCATTCTCAATATCTTTTTATTTAGCATGTTCTTATCTCGCAGTGAATAATTATTTCAAATATGTTATCCAAACTCCTGAAAAGAGTTCTGCTTAGAGTAACAGCAGATATAGATGAAGGGGAGACAGGTATCGTCAAGATCTTTTTTTTAAAAAGAGGGCTTTCTGTCTAACTAGCAACATTTGCCGAAAATATCACAGAATGGTATTTTGGTGTGGAACACATAGCCTTTAACTTTTACATAGGTTCATACTCACTAAAACCATGTTAACAAAATGATCCAAAATACATCGAAATGGAATGTCAGCAAGCCTTCTGATAATACTTGGATGTTGAGCAGAAGTCATTTTTGTAACAGGCTCAACAGAAATAATGGAAACCAGAGGGATTCAGAGATACAACTGATTGTATAATGTGTCCGTATGTGCTCTTTAAATATGCTGTATTGCTGCTTTTTGGAAGCATTCTTTGTATTAAAAGGGAAAAGTGACAGCATAAAACTAACTGTTGTGGCCCCAGTCAAGGTAATTTCAATATAGTCAAGTTTTTTTTGTGCTTTATACATGGTTAATATGCGTAGCATTTTTCTGACTTACCACTCTCCCCATATTATTTAGCATCATAAAGAATTTAACATATTTATTATTAGATTCCTCCTCTGCTGTGTTAGTGTGAACCTATAATGCTAACATGGTTGAAAGAGTAATATCCATAACAGTAACTCAGATAGGAAATAGAGGTTTTTGTTGTTGTTAGAATAACTATTTGAAGAATATTATTTTTAGAGTAGAGATACACAGCAAAACTCCGTGAGTCAATTTGAAGCTCACCGGAGGCTTATGAAAACTCACATAAGCAAAATGTTTGCTGTTCTAGGGAGGTAGTTCACAACAGTTCTGTTTTAGTTTTGCTTATAGTCTGTACTGTTATTTTTTTTAGGTAATGCACTCACCTCCAAGTTGCAACTGATGTAATGGTTCTAACACAATAGTTACTTCATAGAATAATTAATTGTTTTTGAAGATAGCTTATATGAAATGTAGTCTAATTCTTGTGTGTAACCCTTGCAATGATGCAATTCAAATGTTACTTACATTTCATTGAATGTTACTTATATTTCAGTCTGGTTCCTTTTGTTTTGAAGGTCCTGATGAAGTTGTGGGGCCTGAAGGAATGGAAAAGTTCTGTGAAGACATCGGTGTCCAGCCTGAAAATGTAGGTTTCTACAATACTAGCAACCCTTTAAAAGGAGTTACTGGATTAGTAGATTTAGTTCTGTATACAAATCTTAAGTTCAGTAAGTAAAGTGCTGTGTATCTTGCTACGTTTAGGAGTTGTTCTAAGATTTTGTCTGAATACATCAATTATGTGCAGCTGTTGTTCGTGTTTTTGTTTGTTTTATTGTAGTACTTTCATCTTCAGAAATTTAAATTTAAGGGCATGATTGCACATGGCTGAATTATGAATTTATTACTAGCAAGTAAAGTGCAAGCATGTACAATTGCTGGAGTGTTTAAATGCTTGGAATTTTCTTCATTGGCATCTAGAAATCAGTCTTACGTATTAACTCCTTTTTCTCCCCTTGTTTTTTTTCCCCCTCCAGATTATTATGTTAGTTTTAGCCTGGAAGCTAGAGGCTGAAAGCATGGGGTTCTTTACCAAGGAAGAATGGTTAAAGGGGATGACTTCATTACAGTAAGTGGTTTGTTTTTGGGTTTTTTTGCACATATGCAAAAATGTTCAATTTTTCTTTGTACCAGTAGCTTAATGATTCTTGCCCTCAGTTTTGTGTACGTTGGCAGTAAGACACAGAACCTCTCGGTTTGGGGTCCAGTCTCAGTCACCAAATGGAAATATCTGGTGTGTTTCATCAGATTGTGAATCCAATGCATTCACTCAAAATTTTGTCTAACATTAATTAAATCAGGCTTTGGTGGCTTCTTATTAGAAAAAGGTATGTTACAGACTGGCTATCAGACACACGTAAGCAGATCTGGAGATCTCCGTGAACATCTCAGCATTGGTATTCTGAGAAGTTTGTTGCTGACTTCCAAGCTGTATAGATAAGGACTGTTGATAATCTTCAATCATTACTGTTATTTATCGGATACAGGTCAGAAGCAATGCTTAATGCATAGGTAAAATAACACTTTTTTTGATTTATAAATGCACTTCTCACATCATTCAGTGAGCAGGAATTTTTGGTGAGATTATGTTCTGGCTAAAGAGCGTGATTCATAAAACTAATCTGCTTTGGTGAGGCTTGGTTCAGCCATCACATTTTGTTTGTTCTTCATGAAACATGATACATGAATGTTTTTAAGGGTGACTTCTTATGATACTGCATTCAATTAGATTTGGATGCATGAATTTTTAGATGCAGTGTGTAAATGGGTATAACTGAGTCACTTCTCTGAAGTACTTAACTTTTACACCCAATTGGAAGGCTTCAAAAGTCAGCCAGGCTAGCGAAAAGGTAAGCAAATGTATGGAGTCTGCAGCTCCTCAGAGCCAATACTGTAGATTGTATTTCTATCTAATAATCTGCTGTAGTTAGGAATATTCATTTCAAGACTAGAGCTTGTCATGCTTCAGATTTAACGTGTTTGAGAAAATACGGTACTGATGTGCACTTTATATAAACGGACGTGTAATCAGAGCAACTGCTAAGCCTAAACAGTTACTCAGGGGAAGCAAAACAATACAGGTTGTGCTAGTCATAGGCTTGTAGACTAAGCATCTGGATAAAGCTGTGACCTTCATATGAAGGAACTAAAGACTGAATACCTTAAAAAGAGTATAAGTCTGTAGGCTTGAATTGTTGAATATTCTAGGGGGGGAATCTATTTTCCTGTGATAGATTTGACAAATCTTTTCAGAGAGAAGGATTTACACTTAAAGCAATAGAGTATTATTACGTTCTTGCACAGCATTGTTTCAATTTTGCATGAAGAAATGACATTAGAATGCATTAAAAGCCCCATGTGTGTTCTAAGTCTGATTTATATTACAGAATCCTTATTCCAAAATATGTGGAATTCCACATAATGTAAGTGCATGAACAGTGCTGGATGGAATTCAGCTCCAGATTAACAAGTGTGGTTTGTGTGCAGGAGCTGGATTTCTTAAGCTCTTTTTGCAAACTTTGGAGATCTAGCCAGTGTAGTGGAGCCTAGGGAGGTATTCAGTGTATGCTAAGGCATTGTGACTGGTCACCCAAATTGCTTTTAAGGGTTTCTTCACTAGAGCTCTGTGAATGGCGACACCTAAATCTGAAGTCTTACCTACATTTAGATGCCAACATTGGGTGCTTGAATCTTAGTGACCACCAAAATTTGTGTTTTTTAACCTGTAGCTTTCTGATATGCTGATGAGATTTCCTCTTCAGAGAGGAGGAAAAATAAGTATGTGATATACCATCAAAAATGAAGGTGGCTCAAGCACTAAATGGCAGCTTATTAGACTTCAGTACAAAAGAGAGGATTCCAGTATGTTGTGTTGGTAGCGTGAATCCTGTCCTGTACATATATTTGAAAACTGGTTGTCTGAAACTCTCTTCTTGTAGTTGGCAGAGTACCTCAGGTGGGCAGTTTGTTTCACCTGCTTAGGATGAAATGAATAGCCCTCAGCAAGGGGCTGTTTATCTACACTTGCACTGGAGGCTGAATAACTTGAACTTGAGCATTTAACCCTTGGTATCTGACAAATAGGTCAGAAGTGTGCTCATGTATTTGTCAGATGTGGGCTGTATAGGCCTACAAAGAAAAACACCTAGGTATAAAATGAAGGTCAAGAAAAAAGGATTAAAATTCATGATTTTATTAAATTCCCCATTGTTCGAAATAGCTAAAAGCAAACAAACAATTCCTTGTGTAAGAAGTGAGGCTTTAGCAGATGCTTTCTCTGAGTACTTCTCTTTGGCTATTGTCTGAACCTTAGATTATTAGTAAAATCTTATATTAAACATCTTTGGAAAATAAGTGGCCAGGTAAAGGGGAGAGAGACAAAATATATCCCAACTGTGGGAAAGATCTATGTTTTTAGGTACAAGAGAAGTCAAAGGGGAGCGGGAGGGGGGTGCACAGGGTAGGAAAGCCAGGTTTGTAATTTGTCTGTTTGCAATTATTAGTAGAAACTTAGATGGGTTGTTTTTTCTTGAAAACCTAATACCAGCTCATTTTCCACTTTTGAATTTTTGTAGCTATTGCCTTTCTTTTTCTTTGCTGCTGGGCTAATGCAAAGCATCATGTAAATACTTACTTAGTGTATGCTTTAGTCCGATTTCTGGTCTCCAGACCTGTAGATCAGTTGAAGTAACAAAATCTTTGCGTTGTCAGGACATGGGGGAAAAAAAATGCACCTTTGCTCTTTAAGCTGATACTTCCTTGGGCCTCTCCATGCTCCAGTTACTACATAAAACCTAAATTTCAGAGGATCCTGTCTCAGAACATGAAGAAGGCAAGATAATTTATTTCCTTTCCTCCCTTAGGAGGGCTGAATGATTGTCAGGGAGAGGGGGGAATGGCTTGTAGATTCAAAGATCATTCAAACTACTTATACATTACCATTACTAGATGCTTTTAGTTTAATGTTTGTATTCCTCTTAATTTTTCTTCCTAATTGAAGAAAAGACAAGCATGTGTGAATAAACATGGGAATATTTGAGTAGGAGATTCTCTATCTTTACTCTGCCCATGTCACCTATGCCTCAAATGAGCTCTCTACCTCAATAGAAACAAAAATAGGACTGCTTTGTGATGCTAATTTAAGTTCTGTGTTATAAATATATATAGGGATATGAAGAGAATACAGTAAGCTAAAGTCGTTTTGTTGTTTTTGAGGTAGCTTTTAATACTGTTTTCCATCAAAGGCAGTTTGAGAATTCGTATCTTTTTTTCTTGTCTCTGTACAGCAGTTTGCTGTCACTTTACTTGTGCTAATTAAAAGGCTGTCGTGGCTTTTTTTTAAGCTAGGAAAATGATTCTGGGTGATCTCAGTCATCTTGTTGATGGTGCAGCAATCCAAACGGCTGTATTTAAAAAAAAAAAAGTTTGACTATTCCTTAGTGCACTGGTGTGAAGAAAATCACTGCCTGGGTGTGGGAGTGCCTTAAATGGCTTGAAGAGATTTGTCCCTGCAAATCCTGAGAGTAGCGCATGTCTGAATGTGATCCGTTTAACTGCTCAGCTTTAAATAGGTTGACAATAGCTCAAGAGTCTTGAGACTTGATAATTAGCACAGTTTCACACTAATTATATCAAGAAAATCACTTGTTACAATACCTATTACCAATAGTACAGTAGACAGTAAGTTTTACTTTGTATTTAAATTTATGAATATTTGAGGAACTTTAACAGAATATTTTGTAGGAAGTGTAGATATACTGAAATTTGTGTGGATCCATATTAGTATGTTAAATAACCTCAGTCAGGTTACCTTTCACAAAATGCCTGCTAAGCCTACTGTAAGTAACTTGCCTATTTTACTAGTACACAAGCTGCATAATCACCTGGATACGTGTTAAGTAGTAGACTTCTACTCAAACGTAGACAGGTACTGTAGTATGAAGGTCTGAATGCAGAAAGAAGAGATGTTATGCTATAAGGTCATCTCATTTTATACTCATGATAATGTTTTAAGGGTTAAAGGATACAACACTGAGACCAATCACGTAGTTGAAGACAGGGAAAAATATCTTCAATTTTACCTAATTTTTTTGAACAACGGTTCTTTTCAACTTAATATATTTTTTTATTGTAAAATGTTAGCTCTTGTCATTTAACTATGCAGCCTAATTAGCTAATAGCTTTATTTATTTAACACTGACCTTAGTTTGGACTTGGGGCTGGTGGAGCCTATAACAAAAAGGCTCCACCAGCTCGAATTGCTACATCTCTCTCCTTGCAGCTGTTCTGACAGAGACAACCACAGGTGCATGCGCAGGCTAGCAGAACTGAGGAATAGGAAGCACAGCAGCAGTGCAACATCTTAGCAATGTGCTGCAGTACTCCTGAAGTGCCCTTGGCTGTGGGCCTGTGTTGCAAGTCCAGAAGGAGCTGTGAAAGATGCAGTGTTCTCAGAGAGGCAGGCTACCAGCAGAGGGACGGGTGCACCAAAGGAAATACTTATGCACATTGCTTCTTCCCTGTGTTAATGAAATTATTGTTTCTGTCACACAAGACAAGGTGGAAGCTTTTTTTTACTCAAAGCAGCCATTATCTTATAAAAATAAAATATGATTATAGTATAACACCTATTCTCCTGAGTGAGCCTTTCCTGGAGGCTTTACAGGTGTAAGTTACGTTCTCCAGTGCCAGTGTTGGCGAAGCTAACAGATTTTTTTTATTTGGAAACAGAAGTCCTTGCTAAATAAAAATACATGAAGACCTTTATGTCTGGGATTTGAAATAATTTCTGGGCCTAAAAAAGGTTTTTTTCTGGCGAAGGGTTTTCATGCCAGCTAGCAGACCTGTAAATTGTAGTACAACCTTGTGTTTTCTGTTGAATAACTACTGACTAGTCCAGGTGATAGGCTTATCAGAGCTTGCATTTATCAGCCATAAACTACTCTCAGGCCTCTGTAAGCTTTGCAGAGTGCCTCCTCAATCCTGCCAATCATAAACATGTACAGTCTTGAAGTGTTTTTTTACTGTTTTTTTCAGAGGTACATGGCAGAGAATCCAGCTGTAAATAAAGATTTTGTGTATCACCTTAATGTACACTGAATACTCGTCTCCAAACTTTCACAATGATTGGAAGATAAAATAGTTATGGATATTAATATAAACTGCAGAGTATGGCACAGAAAGACTATTTGAGAAGTAAAGCTGAGACTGTGATATGTTGCTGCTAAATTATTTTTTTTAAACTTGCTTAAAGTATAGAACCACAGCATTCATCGTGTCAGTAAAACATTGAACATGTTCAGTGTTCAAGTCACTTTCGTAGTATTATTACTGTAAGCCTGACAATTGCATTTTAGTGACTTTAATTGTTTTACGTTTCCTGGAATGGTTCAAATGTTTTGTTTTGAAATTCTAACATATTTTCCTTTATTTTAAGGTGTGACTGTACAGAAAAGTTACAGAGTAAATTTGATTTCTTGCGGTCGCAATTGAATGACATTTCATCGTTTAAGAATATCTACAGATATGCCTTTGATTTTGCAAGGGTAAGACTACTGGAATGTTAAAGAACTTCTAGTTTTACTTACTTAATGAATTTGTACTTGAGTGTTTTTTGTGCTTTCTTTATTTGACCTTAGGACAAAGACCAGCGAAGTCTTGATATCGATACTGCAAAATCCATGTTAGCTCTTTTGCTTGGAAGAACTTGGCCACTGTTTTCAGTATTTTATCAATACCTGGAGGTACACATTTCCTTGACTTCTTGGTTGATGGCATGCTTGTTGGGCTGTTCTGTGAAAAGATTTCAGGATTTGTGTTTGGATCAAGAATGTATCCGTATTTCTTCTTTTCCCTTGCTCAGGCTGCTTATGTAGTTGTGCTGTGCTTGTATGCGTCACTGTGCCCCACTCCCCTTCTCTCATAAAAGACAGCTAAAATTCTATCTTAATTAGGCTATAAAGGTAAAATTAATAGCATCTTGGTCTCTCCAGCTTACACCTGTGCAGAACTTAGTTTGCTTTGTGTAGGTGGGATATGTCGGTAACTAAAGCTGTGGCTGGCTCAGATTCTGCTCAGCTATAAGCAGCTTGGTAGTGTGGATGTGCATACATTGAGGAGCATGCTTGCCTTGATACTGTTCCCTGGCTTCAAATCAGTATTAACATTGGAAAGCACATGTCCTTACGATCATGCTATATGTACTCTGGAGAAAAGATTTCTGTAGTTGCTCATTCTAGAAACATCTTAACTAAGCACGCCCCACTTCAGGGCAAAATGAATATTTGCCCATTTTTAAAGCGTCAGAGCAGTGAATTGATTCCTTGGTATTTCAGTCTTGCTCTGATCTTCTTTCAAGAAGCTATATTATGTTGTTCTAGAACTACCAAATACGTACTGTGTAGTAAAGTTGGAAAAATGAGGGAATAGTAGCCATTGTTATCCATTGAATTGTTTATTAGGAACTGACAAGATAAAATTAGAGAAACTAGAAATAATATGCAGCATTGTCAGATGTCATTTGACACTTTCAGTGTTTTAAAATTAAATTGTTTTCCCTAGCAATCGAAGTATAGAGTTATGAACAAAGATCAGTGGTACAACGTGCTAGAGTTCAGCAGAACTGTCCATGCAGATCTTAGCAACTATGACGAAGATGGTGCATGTAAGTATTCATAACTTTGTTCATTCTACTATTACTTTTAGTATTTTCAGTTGGCATATAACATTGTTATAGGAATTGAATGTACTAGAAAATAGTATAAGGTATAAAATAATTCTTCAACAATACATAGAAAAACTGTCCTAATAGTCACACTTTCAAACTGCAGATACTAATTTTGCTAATATGGCAGAAGCATGCTGGCGTACTTGAGTGAACTTGTATCCAGTTTAAGGATCCAGTATAGAGACTTGCTAGATGAAACTGTAGTCTTGGAAACAAAACTACAAACAGCAAACTTGTATTTTGTTATATATATAATAAATTCTTGTTAAATTAGAAAGTCGTCTAACTACTAATACGTGATAAATAGCTTATGAGGATGAATCTCCACTTAGCTGATAGTCAGTCCTACTGTGGCTGAATTGCTTTAGGCATCCCATCGTGTTCTTTGTTTTCTAATTATGTGCAATTCTGAAAGGTCTAACAAGAAGGAATTACTTGTCCTATTTTAGAATATAACCTTATTTTTTGTGCTTTCCATTCAGTTCAGTGCACCTGTCAAGTGTCAGGAACATTTTTTTCATAGTTCTGTGCATAGCGTTATTCATGCACCTCTTGCCACCCTTGGACTAAAGTGATTGTAGGCATATTTGGGTGTTCATAAGTGTTTGGCTATAGTGGTTGACATAGATGTTGCCTAGACTAACGGTTTTAATCATCATACGTTAAGAGGAAATGTTTGAAAGACACTGGTAAATATAACACCAAGTTTTGTCCATTTGCAGGGCCTGTACTTCTGGATGAATTTGTTGAATGGCAAAAAGTTCGTCAAGCGTCATAGCAAGAATTTAAAAGAAAATGCAAGTTTTTTGGTGCCCGCCTGTACACAAACTAATGAGAAAAACAAAGGATTGCATTTTCATTCTTATGAAAGACTTTACAGTAATTTTTTTCCTTTTTTAAGGAAGTTTTCTTGTTACATGTGATATGGGCATTGAACCACACCTCTGAGACTGAAAGTTGGAGTTCTTGTTTTTGAGTCTTATGTTTATAGCATTTATTTCAGAACAATAAAGATTCAGATTTGTGACAAAGGCCTAAAAGTGAAGAATGTCCCTTGAATGTGAGTGTGGTGTCGATTTTTAAAACCAAATCTTTAAGATTATCTTTCTCGGAAGTGCCCTTTGCTATGAATTGTTGAGACCTTAAAAATGCTTAACTGGCACTGTCGCTTGCTGATTGGTATGATTGTCTTGTGCAACAAATGTTAGAAAGAATGACTAATTATTTGAGCCCTGGGTGGGGGTGTGCTGTATATTAAGTATCGGTCATGGGTTGTACCACAACTTTCAGCTCCTTGTGGAGATAAAGGCCTTAAACTTTTGTTTTTTTCAGTACCCACCCAGTGGCACGGCGTTTAATGGCAGACACTTTTTAAGCAGAAAGGTGTAGGGTGTATGGCTCTACAAGCAGAACAGCTGAAAACAAGTTGCCTGTACTTCAGATGACAGAGATACTCTGTGGTGCAGAAAAGCAGCTTCAAATTTTTACTACAGTTTAGACTTTGGATTGCTTTGTATAAGAAGTGCAATTTATATTTTAAAAGGGAAATCTGGAAAGACTTGGCTTCAAGTTTCGCTTCTTATGCGTTTTGGACCGGAAGCATTCACAGCATGACTTTCATCTCCCTGGAAGTTTTTCCATGATGTAAGAGACTATTAAATCATCCAGTTTTGACCTGTATATAACAGGCTAATAACTTTTACCCTGTTATTCATATATTGAGTCCAATAACTATTGTGATTGCCCCTTTTAGGCACTCAGTATTTGTGGCAACCTTTAAATACAGTAGAAGTTTGTCACTTTACCTTTCTGCACAGGAAGCTGAATGCCATCGTTGAGAAAGAAGGGGATTTTAATAAGTAAATGTGAGAAACCAAAATAGGAGAGAATGAAGCATTTGTAACTTCTACTTTACTGCATACTTACATTATTTAGACTGTGATAATGCCATGAGACTCCAGTCAGTGATCAAGGCCTCATTGTGCCAAATACTTTAGCAGCTTGAAATAAGAATAGACAATGTAAGATAGGCATGACTTGAAGATCTTTGCCTCAGGGAAATGACTTCTGTTTTGCACATCCCTTATTCATACTAACAAGCATGAGTTTTCCTATCACTAAGGAAAGCTTTATTCCCAAGATGATGGATTTTTTTTTACAGGGAGACTTGGGGGGGAAGGGTAATGAGAAGGGAAGAAATAGCAGAAAGAAGTGGGACAAAGTAACTGTGTGACCATGCTCTCATTCTACTAGGGGATCACCTTTGCTACTTACTCTCCAAAGCTGCTTGCTGTCAGGGCTGCAGGTGGTAGTGCTGGTCAGTGGTGTTCCCTGAGCCATTCTGCAAAGTCACCTGATGGTGCAGTTGAACCTTAGAAGTTTTTGGTTCTGCCCAATCCAAAAGAGCTTTGGGAAGGTGAAGGGGGGGGGGGAAGGGAGGGAGGAACAGTTGAGATACTGGCAGATCACTGTGTTTGTACAGTGGCTAGCGTCTGTATGCATGCAGACATGTGCTATAGCCGTTCTAAATATCTTTCCACCTTTTTTAAGGAAAGTACTTAATTTTAAACCTCATGTAGACTACAACAGTTCTCTTAAGTATCTTACAAGTTGTCCATTTGCATTGCTGATAATTCTGATTTCACCCATAACAGAGTGCCTTTCATTTGGAAATTGCCCTAGTCTACAGAAACTCAGTGCCAGAATGAGAGTAACTTCAAGAATCCCAGGATCAACTGATAGGGTAAAATCCTAAAATGCACAGCATAAAGATATGCCAATTGACTTATTTCTAGGGAAGTCCTGCTATATATTAAATCTCTGCAAGGACACTGATTCTGAAATGACTTTCTAAAATTCACTTCAATGGCTTTCCTTGCTTAGTATGTTCCTGTCATAACTGGGAGATTCTCTTTCCCAGTGTTGAAATAAAGGTTAGAAATTGAACATTTTGTAGTGTGATGGGGGGGGTGGGGAGAAATAATCCTTTTTTTAGGTAATTGCGAACTGTTGTGAATTCAATTTAAACCAGTTGGTTCTAGAGGATGGTATTAGTGTCTAACAGTAGGAGTGATGCATCTACCAGTCCAACATAGTCAAGTACTTACCATTAAGGTGTAAGACACTATGTGATGTATCATTTGTATCTCTGTTAAGGTTTTATCAGTATTCCTATAATAAATCCATGTTTCAGGGATTTATAACTTGGTTGTGTGTGTGATTGAAAATCATCAGTTACTGTAAAACTTTGACTGGGAATGAATGTATTTAAACTACTTAAAATCAATATAGTTTTTCAAATCTGAATAAAATAGGATTTTAAGTTATGTTCTTGTGCTCTAAACTGCAATCAGATATATTGTTTAAATGTGAACTAATGGCTTGTACAGTTTCATTGTGAGCTGGTCACTTTTATTAGCTATCTTTTATTAAATCACCTTACAGCTTAATGTGGATACGTGCCAAAAATTGTCATTTTTGTTTTATTTCATGCACATCCACAAGCCAAAACTGGCTTCAGTTAAATGCTTTCTTTAGCCTTTAAATTTTAATTTTCCTTTGCTCAGGTGCATTTTAGTCTATCGAAAAAATAACACCTTATTTTCAACTTCTTATGATGAAAGTTCACAGGTGAAAGATGCTGCCATAGCTAAGACAAATAATAAAAGCAAAGGTGAAATGTCTTCCAAAAGTAAATCATAGTGGTGTCTACCTTGATGTTAACATCTTCGCTTTAATCTGACTTTCGTTTCTTGGTACTAATTCTCCCTAACATACTAAATTTTTCTAAGTTCTTAGACAACTTAGTTTTGTTTTTTTAATCTGAAAACACCCACCTGTTCATGGAAAAAGCCATACTGGTAGATCAGAATGTAATATTTCTTCTATGTAAAAATGTGATTTTGAATTAAACAGTCATGTATGTTTACCTGTGTCTTTAACTGTAACTGTAGTTTTGATCCAGTTTATCTTTACTGTTTAAACATCTAATTCTTTACTAATGGCTGTAATTTCACATTTCTATATAGTGGAATTAGGATTTTGCATTTGAGATGTAGATACAAACTTGGTACCAATCACAGATCCCCCCCAGAAGGGGACCCTGTAGTCTTATGTTTCAGTTAAGTTTTTTCATATCTTTCTAAGCTTTGAGCAGATATATTGATATTGACTGAAAAAAGTTGCAAAAGGGACCATAAGACTAATGTTTCTGATGTTCTGATTTTTTTTAAGCTGGTGAACAGTTCTTTCAATGCAATGTGTACAAACTTGTACAGGTTTAGTTTTGTTAAGTATGATGAATAAAAGTGTTATGTAATAGGGCAGAAAACTTATTTTTGTCATGCTGCCTCTTATTTTTTTCTATTGTGTATGTATAAGAGTTCTTAATCATTGAGAGACTTAATTCCAGTAAAATGGATCAGTCTAATTTCTAGACTGAACCTGAATGCTTTCTTTGCTGCTCTGTGCACCTGCAGATACTAGAACCAGAACTATCCCTGAATTGGGAACAACACCACACACCATCCTTGGTTATATCCATGTTAGTAGCTATTGATAGAAGGTGAGGGTCTTGATAATTAACCGTCATGAATTTTGCATTGGATCAGCTCTGTTCCAACAACCTGTTGCAATGCATGTGAATGAAGAGGATGAAGTTCTATCACTCCCCCTTGTCTTAGATCATCGATCTGTTTATGTTTTGTGCCAGGACAATGGGCACAACTTTGTGTCTGGGTATTGGGCACAAACTAGAACACAGGAGCTTCGTTCTAAACATCAGGAAATTTTTTTTATTGTGCAGGTGGCAAAGCACTGGCACAGGCTGCCCGGAGAGGCTGTGGAGTCTCCTTCTCGGAGGTCTTCAAAAGCTGCCCGGATGTGGTCCTGGGCAGCCTGTTCTGGGTGTCTCTGCTTGAGCAGGGGTTGGGCCAGATGTCCTCCAGAGTCCCTTACAACCTCAACCGTTCTGTGATGTGTCTGGGTGTTTTCTGGTGTACTCTTCCATAGTGTCTTTCAGAGCCCATTACCGAAAGGATGAAAGCCAGCATCCTGAGTTAGTGCCACTGCTTCCATATGGATGCTGCTGGTTCCATTACTTGTCACTTTCTCATTGTTGCGTTCCAGTGCCATACCTGCCTCAGGATGCCCTTCCCTCCATAAGGACCATCAGCCTTTCTCAGACCTAAGGCAAGGCCAGTTTGACTCCGCAGTTCTGCTTTCATCTTTTTTGATGGTGAAGTGCTTGATGCCTCCCTGAGTCAGAAAGGTGTTTAGGTGCACGCAATCCAGGCATCGCATCTGTAGCTACAAAATGTGGCAACTGTTCTATTGCTTCTCTTTACCCTTGTCTTCTGCATTATCCTTTCTGACTCTCTAGGAAAGGACAATTATGTGTTAAGCATGTTAAAGACTGAATATGTACTGCAAGATGATGTTGGCTAATGCTACCTTTTTTTTTTTTTAAACCACTTAGAAAAATGAAGTTAGTTTTACAAATCTGTGTACCACTTCATCTAGACTGCAAAATTTAATCTTGGTCATGTTTTTAGCCTAATTAATCAGAGTATGGCATTCCCTATAGGTTAGGGTCTCCCTCTTAGTTTTTCTTGTCTGGATGAAAATTACTCTTGAATAGTAACTCACCATCATAACAGTAGCAGGAGGTGTAAGTTCAGGAATGTTTGATAGGCCTCAGTAGTGGACAGAATTTTATCTCAATGATCTGAGTACAATTTCTTCATCCAAGTTGGTTCCATACATGTTTCTGTTGAATGACTTACCACCTTGTGTTATTAAAATATTGTGGTTTTGTCCTCCTCTTCTACAAAATACGCTTATTGATAAAGATGGTTTAAACAAGTATTTTTCATCTTAAAGTTCTGCCCTAATTTAAGAAAAAAATTGCTACGCATCTTTTGTTGTTCTTGTTGATATGTAATTTTTATCAGCTTGGTAGTGAATTAGTGCTGATAAAAACATTTAAAGGTATTTCTGGGTGATTTAAATTCTAAGTAATATGGAACTTAATTATTTCCATATGCTTTTCAGAGTTATATAAGTTTTATTTGCACTGCGCATCTTGTCTTAACAAATTTAAGGGCTACAAAACAGTATTTCCAGCTAGTTTAAGTGAATGGTATACAAGTCAGGTGATTTAGATGATTGTTTTTTTAATCTTAGAACATTTCAGAAATGTTTGCTGTTACAGTAATTTGAATTGCCTTAAAATGCAATGTTTGGTGTGACTTGTGGCCTGCTAACTGTTACGAGCTGTATGTGAAATTACATTTTGTGTTCAAAATCTGTTACCTCCAAATCCTTTTTTGAAAGCTGAAATATTACCCTATGATGCAATGCCTCTGAATAATCACTTTTAAAAGAAATATGATAAAATTTTAACAGCTAATATTATGTCCTCATCTATCCAGCCAAAATACTTTGAGGATGTGAAATTGTTGGTCAAGACACCTGCATAACTCAGAACACATCTGAAATAAATTACCTTTATTCCATGAGGAATGTAATCACTTGAACATGTATGTTACAGCAACAATAGAAAGAGTAACAAGTACATAAGGAATAGGTCCTCTGTGTATCTGGCACTTGCTTCTGAGTTCCTCTTTTGTGTAATTTGAGGTACTGGTCCTACCTGCATGGATCTACAAAATGCAGCATATTCCCTCACATGCATTTGGTTTTTGCATAAGGGCTGGAGCAGTTATATGAAACATAGCAGTGCTGGAGTGCCAAGGGCTGGGCATGATAATGACACTGATCTTTGATGTAAGATATAAATCTCTCTGGCACACAAGGGAAAGAATAGGAAATACTTGAAAATAAAATACGGTCATATTCTACCACTTTTCCAATCATTTCCATTTCTATTTGTTTAACTGGGGGAATGCTTTGTTCCTGTTTCAGAGTTCTGGTCTGTTTGTATACACAAGATTTTATATATAAAAATGTGTTCCATCTGGTGTTTGACCTAGGGAAAGGAGAAATAGAAAAGAGGTTTCATTCTCCTCATGTTTTCCTATAGCATATGTATATTTGGGGGCTGCTGGATACAGCTGGTCACCTTTCTAACCTATGCAAATCCCAAATCTCTTCTGAGGGGTCTGACCTCAGAGTTAGTTTAAAATTTTGATAGTGAAATGCTGCACCCTTCCTGAATCTTCTGATAGGCTTGTTCAAAACCCATTTACTTTCATTGTACCTTTTTTTTCTATTCTTTTTTCCCCTTCCCCCTGGGGTGGTGATTACTGGTATAAGGAATGAACAGCCTGCTGTGGAAAAATGCCCTCATAGAAATGGAGATGCCAAACATAACAGTGTTTGGTGGAAGACAGTAATTGTTGCTGACACTTGAATGAACCACCAGGATACTTATGTGCCAAGACCTACCCTTAGCCTGTTTCTGTTTTAGGTTGTTTATGGAACTGTGATTTTGGGTCAGGTATTAAATTTTGCAAGGGTATTATCGTACCTATGCTGTACAACTGAGTATATGCTGCACTGAAGTTCATTAGTGTACAATTTGAAATGCTGATTGGTTTAAAGATACAGGGTTAGTTTATTATGGTTTACATACTTTTGATATGTATGGAATATGATGCATAGCTCAATGAATCACTGGTTTCTGAAATCACAGGAAAGCATCCTAAGGGTCAGTAGCTGTTAGTGAACTGATTAAGCTTCAAACTGTGGCTACCTTATATAACTACTACAAAAGGAATAAATACTAATTTTGTAAACTTCTACTTTGGAATGCCAGGTGGAAGACAGGGAGTGCTCACATTCAGGTTGAATTGCTGACCAGGTTTATATGTGTATCACTTTGGGCTACAATTTGAAATGGGTGTGGAATTGGTTGTATTTCTGTTGTGCTTTTATATATATATATATATATATATATATATATATTGCAGAAACAAAGATTGCCATGCTACATTTTTCAGCCTCTTAGATTTAGAAATGATGGGACATAGAGAAATAGAAGGAAGTGTACAAAAGTGTCAGGCAGTGTATGAGATGCTTAACTTTTGGCTGGTATAGTGCATTATACAAACAAAATCATCTGGTATGAATTTTTAGGTTTTGGATGTTTCCTAATGCAGATGCCTAAAATGCTACACAGAGGGCCTGTTCTTAAGGTCTGGGTGTCAAAAATCATGGCACTTTTCCTTTGCACTCATGTAGCCCCTTAATAGCATTCTGGTGACTGCAAGGAAAAGGAAACCATTTAATTGCTCAAAGTTTCCCAAATATGACAGAGCACATGAGGGAACATAAGACCATTGGAATCCTGTTCCTCTCCACTTGCACATTTGTTAGAAATGTCATGCTGGACATTTGGGGTAGATGCACTTTGGCTGTCCCCAGCTGCGTGTGACCCAGAGACAGTGAGCTTCTGACAGATCTGATCTAGAGAAAGGAGTCGGTGAGTGACGCACCCAACAAAATTTTCCTGAAATGTCTGTGTGTTATGGAAATGTGACATGCCAATGCTTTGTAGCTAATCTAAAAGCAAGAATGTTCAAATACCCATTTCAAATCTAAATGAAGCAGAACTGGATTTAACCAACAATAATAGATTTTAGTTTGTTTGTGGACCAAAGTTGCGTTTTTGCATTTCAGAAAGTTCCAAATTTTTTCGGAGTTAGCTCTGTGGGTTTTCAGCTGGAAATATTTCCATCCAATATGCAACAGATTTTGTAAACAAGGAATTGATCACGGTTTTCCATCATGATGCAGTGTCAGTAAAATATAGCTGAAGAATAGGTAGACATGGTTATATGTCCAGAACTTCTTCTGTCCTCAGAGGGCGGCTTACATGGTTGCTTTATTGAATGTTGCTAATCTGTTTTTAGAAGTCCTTTTTACATCACTCCATTAAATTCAGTTTTTGCTCATCGACACAAACCAGAGTTGCATAGGTGGGTCCCATGAAATCAATGAGTCAACGCTTTATGTTCCACCAACACACAGAAGGGGAACAACTGATGCTAGCTGAAATGTTAGAAGTTTGTACGCAGACACAGAAATTCCTATGTAACTGTTTTCTCCTGGTTTGCCATTGTTAATGGTAAAGTCGGCTGTATTATTGGCTCATGGAAACAGTGCCAGGAGTGCAGCAGTGGAGAGCTTGCTGCAGGCTAAGCAACTGAGTTGTTCTAGTGACTTGTGCAGGCTTTGTGGTATGCAGAGGTGCAGGCAATCGCCGCCAGACAGCTAAAGGTCTCTGAGCCCTTTCGTGGAACGTAATTTGAGTTTGTCTACACTATGCTGTGGTCACAGTCACTGCAGCCCAGAGATGCCTCAGTAGTTTCCATTTCAATTAGTTCCTGATAAAACACGGATAGCTTTATCTAACTCTTTTGTTCTTATTCCAAAGATATTAAATAGATGATTTCAAATGTTAGCATAAAAACTAAGCACATCACTACCAGAAAATAGTCAGTTTGAAAGCCTTGCACTAAACAAACTTCTTAAATGTAGCCAAAAGTTCTATACAACTACTACATGCAATGAGGTAAGATGTGTTTCATCACCTAAATGCATGTATTTTCTGCTTATATAAGATACAATTTTATATGCACAGAAGAAAATAAAACAGATTACTACATTTTGGAAATATATGAGAACTTAGAGAATGCCTGTCATGTACTGATCTGAAAGCACTTTGTAGTCATTAATGAGTGAAACTTTGCACAGTATTGTAGCTACAAAACTATTTGGCATTTAATAGACTGTGCTGTGCCAGAGGTCACAGGGCAAGTCACTGGCATATCAGGAGTCTGTAGTTCACACCTGCTTTACTAACCTTTACAATCCTGTCAAAGTTTCATTGGCTTTATGCTTGCAGGAAAGTGAAATTGAGGGACTTTGATACAGCTGTACAGGTGGAATTCATTCTGCATGTAAACATCTACTAATTCTATAACTTTCAGCACCACTTCACATAAATGCGCCTAGGGAAATAAAATAGAGAAGCAATTTTGGTTAGGGATTTGTTTATTCGCTTGCCCTCAACAAGCAGAGGAGGGCTTTAAATCTTAAGATTTGGGGGCAAAATATACTGTGTGTGTGTGCTTACAGTTGTTACTAAATGTTTCTTATTAGTATAAACATTGCCATTGTTTTCTGTTTATAGCCAAACTATAGTGAATTAGCAATATGTTAAAAAAAAATACTATTTTATATTACTATTTGAAACACGAATTTACATGTAGACAACAAGAAATCCTCTGTTCTCTTTTCCTTTCCTTTCTTGTTCTTCACCCCCACAATCGTGCATCTTTCTGGTATATAGCTGCTGTAGAATGGAAAAATCCTGAAGAAAATGTTCAGAAGGCTGAAATAAAGACAAAGGTAACTGTGACTAGAGAGTTTTATTTTATTCATCATTTTACTGAATACTTTGCTTGGAAAATTAAATGTTTGGAATCTAAGCTTCAGAAAAAAGTGTAATGAACTACAGCTACAATATTGCAATACATAGCATTGCTGGGTATTGTAAACATCTGGGAGAAGTTACTCTTGTACAGTTAGAATGGTTTGGGTTGGAAGGAACACCCCTGCCATGGGCAGGGACATCTTCCACTAGATTAGGTTGCTCACAGTTAATATTAAAATCATATTTTGCTTCCCAGTTTTAGTAACAGATATTAGTGGATCTCTCATCTTTCAAGGATTTTTTTTTTTTAATTCTACTGTTATCAAAGCAAAAAATTATTTTTGCTTCCTCAGAATTGCACCTTGGATCTGGTCTTTCCCAATTTTTCCTTGCATGAACAATCTGAGGAAAGTATGTTGTAAAAACAAGAAAGTAATGGTTTCTCACCTAAGCAGTATGATTAAATTTAAATGTGAATATCTGATAGATGCAATTCAAGTAAAGCGATCTGATGCAGGAGTCTGAGAGCAGGGATGGTATTAATACCGATTAATACCATTGGATGAATTGGATTGGATACCACTGGATTAATACGTTTTGGAGGAATATTGAAATAGCTTTTTTAGCTAAAGCAAGTAAAAAAAAAATCCCACTTTTTTTTCTTTACTAATACTCTATGCTATAAATGTTTTACAGTACTTCAGACTTCCACCAGTGGCATCAATTTGACTTGGACAAACATTTCACATTTATTTTTAAAAATGAAATGAGAGATGTTAAAACAAGGACACTTTTGTTTTGAGATAATAATTTTCCTTCTTTTTAAACCATAAATTCAAAATTTGTCCAATTAACTTTTTTTAATCTCAGTGTATTAAAAGAGAGAATAATTAGGTCTAATGCAACTATCTTGCCTTCTACAATGGGCTTTATTATTTCTGCCATCAAGGCAAGCTATTATTGTGACTAAATTAGAAATCGTCATCTCCATTCTCTGCCCTATTTACGTCTTCAAAGAGAAATGTGTGAAATTCTTTGGAATAGGGAAATATAACAGGTTCTTTTCAGTTTTAACAAAGAGGGAGGATGTGGAACGTTAAATGATACAACTTAGCAAATCAAATTTTAGCTAAATCTAACCAGAGAAGTAGTAGTGAACAATCATCTGCTGATTAAATAATATGCATTAAACAAGCATCTTGCACTTGCTGCAGTACATTTGCCTGTCTGCATTTTTTAAACTATGACTACTTTCATTAACAATCAGATTATTTTTAATAATAACAACCTAACCAAGATTCTCATCCATGTAATCTGTTAATGGGACAAGAGCCTTCATGATTGTCTTGTAAAAAAAATCCTAGAAAAAATGAGTGAGGACTGACAGAGTCCTGCTATAAACTCAAAGGAGCCAAAGTTAGAGACTTACCAGTAATGCTAAGCATTTAAATATCATTTTCCAAAGAGATCTGGGAATGTTATCTTTACGCTGTCATAGACAAGCAGGAATTCCTAAAATGACAAAAACAGGAATACGTGTAGGGCAATATTCTCCAAGTCCACTTCTAAATCTGTTAATACTACAGATGCACTAAGCACATTTAACTCTTCAATTAACCTAGGAAAATATAGAGGCTGAGAAAGGCTCTGCAGAGAATGAGTTTACTATTGAGAAAGAGTAGCTTTGCATAAACATTGGGCTGTACCCACATTGAAATTTTTAATAGATAAAAATAACTACTACCTCAGAGTATTTACAACCATGGGATTTTAATACCTCTTTCTAGCTCTTTTACAAGCTCTCTTTAGCTCTTTAACACAGCTTGGTTATAAGAGTGTTGCTTTAAGAAAACTGATTTAAGCATGCTAAATTACTATACGTAAAAAGGCCATGATTTGTTATTCAGCATTAGCCTTTGTCAGATTTTAAACAAGGTTGTTGTTTGAAGAGTAGTGCTAAAGAATGTAGTTGCAAAACCTAAGCAAATATAGAACTATTGTATATCTATTTGGTGGTTTTGTTTCAAAGTAAAAAGTTGATGTAAGGTACTCTATACCAAAAACACTTGACCTACCAAAATCTACCCTGACATCTTTTTCCAAGTGTCTGTGCCTCCTTCATAAAATCCCTTGCTGGCTGCTTTCATCTGTCTAAAATTCTAAAATCTCCATTCGAATCAAGACTTTGAATCCTGCAATGGACACCCGGGAAAGTTCCTCTATCAGTGATGCCCATTTCCTTTGTTTAAACCCTGTATGAAATTCTTCCATTGATCTCAAAAATCCAGACTGCTGTACTGAGTTGGTAACCTTGTATACATTCAGAAATTTGTTTAACCATAGAAATATCCATATTTTGTCTATGATGCTGGGAAACAGTGAAACTACACTGCCCTTTGCTAAATATTGTCTGCCTGAAGCCTATGTACTCTGTGTTTTGTGTGTGTGTGTGTTTTTGTTTGTTTGTTTGTTTTTTCAGTTGTACATGTAATTTGTTTCTATGAGTGAGTCAAATACATTGTATGGACAGAATGAAACAAAATGACTACCTAGTTTTATCCGCTCGATGACACTGGCAGTATGGTAGTAGAGTTTTACCTAGTGATTCTTGCTATGGATGTAAATAGTATTTTACCTAGTTCTTCAAGAGTAGTATCTGATGTTAAATTTTTGATATTGGAGCAGTGTTGAAGTTCTGTGAGTATTTTCAATAAATTATTTTTTTTATTGTAATAACAATAACATTGTAATATTAGTGGAAAAGTCATGCCCTGTGAAAGAAACTAAAACAGCCTAATTCCTCCCCAAACTAACAAGTAGCAGTGCGCAAGGAGCCCAGACATGACGATTTGTTTCGTTAACTACATTTTAACAAAGTTGCTACCACTAGGGGTCTCCTGGACTTCAGAGTTCAGACTCAGCCCTATAGAGCAGCCCAAATTTGACTACCGTGTAATTCAGCTCGAGCTGAACTCTCTCAGTGCCTGGAGATGGCGTCAATGAGCCCAAGTAACCTTATTATCATTTTTTTTGCAAGTCACCATTTTTTCCCCTTTTAATTCTAGTCTAAACAGGAAATAAGCATACCAAGAGTACAAGCCTAGCTATTTCTGTCTATATTTGTTGGGGTATTTATTTCACAAGGACAAAATGAATAAAAACAGACTTTTAAATAATGTTTATCTGTAGGACAAGCATCCCTACAAACACTTCAGTGAGTTACTTGATTAAGTCTCATTTTGAAATGTGATCTAGACACATGGAATTCTGAAACATATAAAAGTATCTGATTCTGATAGCTCTCACTAGATAAACCAGCTTTATGGCTCTTCCGAGTTACTCAAGGATATGCATAAGGTATCATTTTTGCTATTTCGAGTGCATAGCAGCCTCATCTGAAAGTCAACAGAAAGTAATCTTCAGTCATCCAAAGTATTTAGAGCAACACAACACAAAAGTGGATGTTTCTCAAAGCATCTTGGTGTCTAACTTCTTAAAACATTTGCAAATTTTGCCCTAGAACAAAATGAACAAAGAAATTAACTAAAAAGTTGAAAAAAGGCTTAGGGTGGAAGTTAATACCAATTTTTACCTATAACGTAATGATAACAATGTAAGAAGGAATAAAAATTATACTTTTTGGTGTTTTGTGTTTGTTGGTTTTGATTTGATTTTTGGTGGAGACAAAAGAACTGTGTTATTGCAAGGCATAATAGTGAAAATGTTCCAGATGTGAGATTTATTTTACTGGGAAACAATCTCCCAAAGGGAGTGGTAGAAGCAACTTCGCAACATTTAAAAATAGCATGGATAAAGTATAATAGAAAATTTCACTAATAACGAAATCCCAATGACCTAACAATAATAGGGACTAGAAATTTAATAATGTGTTTTAAAGCCTGGTTTCTGTGATTACCATTCTTGCTGTATTCTGTCTACCCTTACAGAAAGTTATTAAGTCAGGCAACAGTCATGCCTATTTATTGATTTGGTCTCACACCCCCGTAATACTTATTTTCCTCAAAAACAAATTATCCAGAACTGTCATAATGTTCTCTGTTATTATCATAACAATATGACAATATCATGTAGGAGACTTATTCTTACAAAACTAGAGAACTAAGTCAGTTAAGTATAAAGACCATGGAATGTTACAAGCTAGCATAGCCAGGCACTCCTGGACTAATTGGGTATTCAGGGAGCAACAAAGGCATAATGCAGAGCCTGTTCCTGCTGAAGTCAATAGCAGCTAGAACAGCCTTCAAGATGTAAAAAGAAATATAACTGCAGACTTTAAAAGCCACTGTATTGCCATACAGACATTCTAGCAAGAAATACCAGTTTTTCCTGGAAGTTCCAATTCAGTATTTGTCTTAAGTTGGTAATTGAGTTGTTGACCATGTCTTAAAAATATGCCAGTGCTTACCTTGCAACTTGGTGTTAAATACATAGAGAACCTGAATACCCAGCACCCCTTGCTGACTCCCTATTTCTGAAAATCTAGTTAGATGGATGTCTGAATTGCTAGGTACGTTTGCTGAGGTGACTAATTCTCCTCTAACTCAAAAAAAAAAAAAAAAAGAAAAAAGAAAAAAAAAGGAGAAGGAAATTGAGCCTTGTTGATTAAGCCCAATGCTTTCCAATGAACAAAAGTTCTTAACACAAATGTCAGTGCTTATTCTTATCCTTATCAGCTCAGTATCTTGGGACCTGGAGAATCCAACCAAGAGTACAAGTCTTGGTGAGAGCTGGCTAATCAGTTCTTGAGTTTATTTTCATACCATTGAGAAGACTGAGGATATTTGGACATTTTACAAGCAATCACCCTAAGATGAATTGACAGTGACATGACAAAGTTGAAAACTTAAGCTAAAAGGTAAATAAATATGACTTTTTACAGAGAAAAGTCTACAAACCTGAGCTCAGGCTTCCTAAAAGTTACTTGGCACAAAACTCTTGTTTGGGCGCAGTAGGTAAAAATCCTGTGGTGGCAGGAAGTATGATCATACGACTTGTTGACAATAGGCCTCCACATTTCTTGTTTCTGTGATTTTCATTATGATTCTGGCAGAGAGCTGCTTTTTGTTGGCAGAGAAGAGCAGAATATTGGATCCAAGTTCCTGTATCTTCCTGTACCTCTAGGTACTCTATGAACAGAATGGTTTAGCATAAGCAAGGTGAAGGAAAACCAAAACCACTCACCCCCTTGTGGCAGGCAGCAGGGCTGGGCTCTGGTTTACAGCCTGGGAGCTTGTCTAGCCCCTCGTTTACTGTTCACACACTCCACCAAGAGCTTTCCTAATTTGCAACCACTGTATCTCCTGTTTTTTTTCCTGCTTTTAGAACTGGTGGTGATCTGGAGCACCAAACAGAGCAATGAACAGACAAAATTAGCTCTGTACTGTAAAAGGACAGTCAGAAATACAGTCAGGTTATTCTATTTCTGTGTTGAGTAATAGGGCCTAATCAGTGATTCAGGTTAAAACAATTCCTGCTTTGTATTGTTCAGTTTGGCACAAGTTCATGTGATAACCCTCCAGTTTGAATGTCAGTTGTTGCTTTGCAACTCGTTTCCAAATGTTTATAGCAGTTCTTAATAACAGCTTTGGCTGTCCTTCTGTAACTGGAAAAATACTTTTCTTCTGAATTCCAAGGAGTTGCAAAGTCACAGCTCTCTGTTTAGGGAAAAACAGTCAGAAATCAAGACTTATTGCTCATTTTACTCCTCATTCCCTTTTTTTCTCGGATGTAGCATCATTTTTCTTATTACTTGAATTGAACATATAAAATAAATGAACTACTTCTACCATCACTTTCACTACTTTGTATTGTATCCTGTCTCTTCATCCTTTGCTTGTTTGTCCTCTCCAGACCTGGAACTGCAAATCATACCAGCGTGGATCCCCAAGTACTGTGAATGACAGGATCAGACTTTGAATTTGTGAAGCTCAGAGAAAAGGATCACACCCTTTTGCAGGACCATGTAGCTTTGATGACACAAATCTCTCCTGGAAATACATTAATAATATATATTGTTTTTCAGAGGCTGGCATTGCGTCAAGCACTACCAACCTGATCCAAAATAGGTTAACTCTGAGAACAGCTGAGACCAAAATTATTTTCATTTCCATCTAGAAGCATGACAGCAAATCCTTCAGGGCTTCCCAAAGCACAGCAGAGTTACCAAATAGCAGCACCACTGGGCAGCTCTGAAGACATTAATAAACACACATTTTAATACTTTTATAGTTATTCTAAAATCATAATTTAATAAATGTTTGTTTTCTAATACAAACCCTGAACTTGCTTCAAATGTATGCACTGAGAAAAGATTCCAGAGAAAGAGTAGAACAACAGAAGCTTTCAGCAGAGATAGGCTAGAACTAAGGTTTACAGTACCCACTGCTAAATCTGAAGTGTTCAGAATGAGTCTCTTTTATTGAAGAGTGCTATAGGTGAATAACCAAGGAGAAAAACACCCCCTCTTGCAGTTCTGTCTTTGGTATTCATTACTTTGAATCACAGTGCATTTAAAAACGTGAATTAAGGATTGACTTTTGGATCCATGTTATATCGTGTATGCAGCATTCATCATAAAATACACTATACGGATAATAGGCAAAGCTATTGCACAAATCTGTGTGCCTTAGCAATCCTTCATTTTAACAGCATTGCTGTCAGTTTGATTATCTCACAGATCTGAGGTAGTGCCTTATGAATTATGGCACTGAATATGATCTGAAATTCTAGAAAGACTCGGTCAGCATTTTTGTGTGTGTGATATATTTTTTAGCTGAAAACATGGACAAGATCAGAGTATTAGTGTTTCTAGTCAGACTTATATAAATATTTGCATTTTCTGTTCCATCTGGGCAAAGAAATTTATCCTCAAAGGAAGTTGCACTATTTTTTGCTTGTATATTAGCTATAATGTAGTATCTACATAAATAAAAAAGAAAATTGAGCACCAGCAACTTCCATAGCACAATGAGAGAATGCTGAAATCATCACGTAATAGAGCTGACTTGCAAATGCTACTCAGCATGCCAGAAAACAGAAGCCAATAGCTATTTTTAAAAATACAAAGATCCTGGATCCAAAATGTCTTCATTTCACCATGAATGGGAGTTTCTGAGAGCAATCATTTCATGTAGTCATTAGTTTATTCTGGCACAATAAGTAACCACATATTCCCGAGTGAAGTGAGAGTTTACGATCTTAAAGAACATGGACAGCAGTCTGGACTGGTGAAGACTTAAGAAATCCAAGAAATCAAAGTATTTGCACATTATTTCAAAAGACACCCCCCCCCCCCAAAAAAAAAAAAAAAATCACTTTTGGAATATTCATAAATTGCAAAATAAGGGAATTTTCATCATCTTTAATATATTAAAATATTCAGTAATATACTTTGGCTTCAGACCTGTGGTGGGAACAGTGGACGGGGCACGCCCTCCTGCCTATGGCCACCATTCAATATTTCGATATTGTCATTAGCTGGGGTGACCTACTACAGAACTGCTTTCAGTTCAGCTGCTCTATACTATGTATCTAGCCCATTATTCTCAACTGAATGCAAATATTTTTGAGCCTGACTGGGATTAACTGGTGTTGGAAGCATACTGTCACTTGTAAAATTAAAATTTGTTTGTTGATTGCTTCTCTCATTAGGTATGTGATGACATTTATTGATCATGCAGTACCTTGCTCATGTTTACATTCACGTTAATTAAAATTGCACCAAATATGCTTTAGGGTCCATCTTAGAAAAACAGAAAGACAGCATATTCTAGGAGTATCTGTAACATCATTGATGCTTCTATAGCCTGCTCATCTTTGCTTGGTGATTGTATGTTACCAAATGTAGAAGCTTAGGCACACATTTGCTCATCAATTTGCCAAATCCTGCAGCACCTCATTTTTAGTATGTTGTCTTCTGCACCTTTAAGAGCAAATAAATACATCTTTAAAAATAAAATTTAAAAAAAAAAAAAGAAAAAGAAAAAAAATGTTTAAGTTCTTTGATAGACAAAGCCATCCAAGACATGTATAAATACTCTATGGTTTACAATTATTTGCCCTTTGTGTCCCTCAAAAATCAAGTGATTTCATGCCTTAATCTTTCTTGTTCTGTGTCCACATAATACTGCTGTTACTTTATATTCATACTTGATAGTATTTCCACTTTATATTCAATTCCTTCATATTTTCAGGTATCCTAAAGTACAGTGGTATCTTCTTTTGACCCTTCTCTTGTTCAAGAGTTTGCTTTACAGAATTTATGTACTATGTTTGCTTCTCTTAGAGGTTACTCTGTCCTATACTCTTTGATTATTTTCTTAGATTTAGATTATTTTCTCAAAAGTAATAATCTACCACTTGCCTTATTTTGTTGTGGTCTGCTTTCCTGAAACCAGTGATTCTTATTCCAACTGCTCTCATCTATTCTTTCTTTCCAAAAGCAAACTTCATTTATATAGAAAAATGGAAATAAAGCTGTGGCAAACAATACAAGTTGCTACAGTTGCTAGGTAATGACCTAGATGGGTAATCAGATCTGTGAGTAATATTCTAGCTTTATTTTAATCTGAAGGTTTTATTTCATATTCATTTTCAGGTATGCATAAGTGGATAAAACAATGTATTATCATTAATTTATCTTGATGTTTATAATCATGGTGTTTTATTTTTGCTTCCAAGGATCTTCATTGGAACAGGTTGCACAGGGAAGTGGTGGAGTCACCGTCCCTGGAAGCTTAAGGAAAGGGTAGATGCGGTACTTAGGGACATGGTTTAGTGTGCGATATTGGTGGTAGGTGGACTGTTGGACTAAATGATCTTAGAGTCCTTTTCCAACCATAACAATTCTATGATGCTATGATCTCTAAAACATTTAAAGATAGACAGAAGAACCTTGTCAAATGTAGTGGGGATGAGAAACCATGAAATTAATAAATCTGAGATGTAGCTAAATACTTATTTATCTAAATCCGAATGAAAAGCGACAGAGGGATACTTTCTACCTCATTTGAAAAACAACTAGGGATTTATATTAAATAATTGAATTCCTTTTACAGAATGCTAATGCTTCTACTGAATGCTAAACAGCAGATTCAAAGTGTTAAAGGGATGAAATCAGTGCACAAAGAAATTCTTGGAATGTAGAGGTCAGATGAGGTACCTGAGTGATACACACTAAAAGCAATGAAATAAATATTTTGGGCAAGAAAACCAAAAGTAAGCTGTATTTTCATGAAGGCTCTCACAGGATCTTTAAGTATCAGAGGCAAATCCAGTTCTGAAGATCTCAACTAAATCAAAAAGAAAAAAAAGAAAGTGCAGGAGCTGCAATTTACACATCATGGAAAGCTGAAGAATTAAAATGAGCTTTGCTGATTTAGTAATACAATGTAGTTGCATCCTTCAGCTTTATTACAATAGATAAAGAAACAAATTACAGTTGACCTGAAATGAGTCTCACCAGCATTGTCAGAGAGTTTTTTCAAGCACATGGCTCAGTTCCGCAGCGATGAATACTGTGGTCCCACACCTAGCATCTGTATGCACTGGCACCCTGCAAGCTCCGCTGCTCAGCACCATGGCAGGACTGAACCCACAATGAAGCATTTGTACAAACCTGCCTTCTCCCCAGTAGTATTGCATATCGTAAACAGAACAGGACATGACACAAATTTAATGACATGTTTAGAAGCATGTGCTGATTTCTCCTGCTTTTGTGTGCTGGCATGCTTTTTCTTTCCCACAAAGCTGGTTTCTTTGTTATTGGTTCAGATTACTGTCAGTAACTACTGTCAATTCTGCTGCTTATAATCTCTGTGATGCTAAAACTGGGAAAAGTTTGTTGAGGAGGGTGGTATTTTTCAGTTAAACCTTAGAGTATAACAACAAAGGAAGGCCAAGAAATGTCCTCCAGGGCATTCTGCAATCCTTCCTGGCAGCAGTAAAACCACTGCTAGTGTCATGTTCCTTGTGGTGGATGCTTCCCACGCTAGCTCATATGGCCGGTCACCTCCCCACTAAGGTAACCTGGGGCCTCAAGTGTCTTTTCTTCTCTACTCTGACAAGAAAGAGACTTGCTGTCTGTCCCCTACAAGTTTGTGATGTAAACAGCAATTTTGTGGTTACCCTTCTTGGCAAAAGCAGTGCTTCTAGGAACAAAAACTCTGCTTGGAAAATGGGAAAGAGCAGTGATAGCCACTCAGAAGTTTGTATTACAGCACCCATAATGCATAGATTTTAAACCAATGAAGAAATACTGCCACTCAAAAATCTGCTGATGTACTACACAATTACTAAGAATACAAACAAAATTTATGGGGCCTAATGTCAGAGAAAAAACATTTACGAGGCCTAGTGCTGCATCCCCATATCTGCCAGCTCAGCATAAAAAATGAGTTTTTAACTACCCTGTACAGAGTTGGAATTGATCTTGCAGCAAGCTACAGTACTAACTTCAGAGTGTGGAATGAGATTTTGTGATGTCAGTCAGCAGTGAGACAGGAAAGAGCATGGGATGCGACTCTTAAATTATTTCCTGGAGAGGTATGGCCCAAGCTCAGGGCAGGCAGATGAGTTAGAACAGGATGTGAAATTACAGTGAGACAGCAGATTATGAAAGACTTTGGTTAACTGGCATTAGGCCAGAGCATGCTGCCACTGCATTTCCTTCCATCCCATGCTCTCTTCTTCAAGCCAGCCTTCTCAAACCTGCAACCATTACTGTTTTCTCTACCTCTCCCATTCTTTTTTGATGAACCCCAGCAAGTGATGGAATCATGTAGGTTGGAAAAAAATTTAAGATCATTAAGTCCAACCATCAACCTGACCTACCTAGTCCCATCACTAAACCATGTGCCCTAGTGCCATGTTCATATGTCTCTCAAATGCCTCTGCGGATGGGGACTCCACCACTTCCCCGGACAGCTGTTCCAATGCTTGAACGCCCTCTCCATGAAGAAATTCTTCCTAATATTCAGCTTATAGAATCATAGAATCATAGAATATCCCTAGTTGCAAGGGACCCATAGGGATCATCAAGTCCAACTCCTGGCACCGCACAGGTCTACCCAAAAGTTTAGACCATGTGACTAAGTGCACAGTCCAAATGCTTCTTAAATTCAGACAGGCTTGGTGCAGTGACTACTTCCCTGGGGAGCCTGTTCCAGTGTGCAACCACCCTCTCGGTGAAGAACCTCTTCCTGATGTCTAGCCTAAACTTCCCCTTCCTCAGCTTAACACTGTTCCCGTGGGTCCTGTCAGTGGTGATAATGGAGAATAGGTCACCTGCCTGTCCACTCCCCCTCGCGAGGAAGTTGTAGACTGCGATGAGGTCCCCCCTCAGCCTCCTCTTCTCCAGGCTGAACAGGCCCACTGACCTCAGCCGCTCCTCATATGCCTTCCCCTCTAGGCCCTTCACCATCTTCGTCGCCCTCCTCTGGACGCTCTCCAACAGTTTAATGTCCTTTTTGTACTGTGGTGCCCAGAACTGCACACAGTACTCGAGGTGAAGCAGCACTAGCGCAGAGTAGACCTAAACCTCCCCTTGCACAACTTGAGACTCCAGAATATGTGCTTCCAGACCATACTTCTGCTATTTGTCTACTGTGCACTCTTATATACAAGCAGACCACTCCCAAAGGGCACCGAAAATGCAGGAGAGCCATACTTCTCCATTAACACAGCTCATAATGGCATGTCTGCTCCCCCCCTACTGAGCAGCACACAACACAGGTGTGCCCATGCAGTAGCATGGCTTCACCAGTCCTGTCCCTCATGTGCTCCAGTATGTACACTTCATGAGGTTCGGTGCCAAATAATTATGTTTATGCCTTCGCTAAGTGTTATTCCACATCATGCAGTTACCTAACTGTAATTGTGATTTTGGAGCTGAGAGGAACCTTGAGGCACTTTTTATGATTGTTTTATTCTCTTACGCCAATTGTCTGGTAAAATGCTTAATCAGAAGTTGGCTTGAGTTGGGACTGCAGGCTGCTATTGAGAGCCAAATTATGCTTGGAAGCCACAAAACGGAGTAGAGACCTCACCAAAAATGATACCTTCAGAGAAGACTGGAGAAAGCAGCCAATGTTCACCAGTAGAGAGTAATTAAAAAAAAAAAAAAAAAAAAAAAAAACCTACAGGGAAAATAAAAAAGAACATACAAAGACTTCATGGAAAATATACTTTTCTTGCTTACTACATTTTCCCTGGTTCTTTACAAGAAAAACTAGCACTCACAGTTTCATGTTTTTATTTTGCATGGTTTTCACTACAGGTAGTAGGGTTCCTGTTTTGTTATACTGGGTGCTCAGGTCTGCAGACAATAATGCTTCATTTCAAGATTTACCTGTAAGTAATCCAGTGATTCTACTACAAAAAAATGGAACAATTAACTATTGTTACAGAAGTCTGTATTTGTATTTTATTCTCAGACAACATGCTAGTAATAAAACACTGGTAAGCCTCCTTTGTGCTGCCCCTGTTGGGCTCTGCCTCAGGAGCACCTCGGTGGCTGTGGTGGAGGAGCCTGTGACGAAGGATTTTGCTACAGCCCTGGCACTAACCCGTGCCTTCACCCCTGGGTTTCTCTCTCAGTTGCAGGCTGTTCAGGAGAAGAAGGTGTCTGTCATTCCTACATGTACAAGAAGAAAAATGCTGAGGTCTCCCATAAAGAAATCCTGTTGGATCCTGCTGTGCGGAGCTGGGCTGGGGGGAAAGTGCTGCTGCGGGAAATGTATGAATATAAATATTGAAGTGCATTTGGGTGAGTGATAAACACAGCTAGGAGTGAAATATATTCGTCCCACCTCTAATTGTGAGAAAGCTGACTTGTCTACTTATATTGTGTTTGAGATGGAGATCAGCCAGGCTGGGGAGGAATGGGGCTGGGAAGGAGTGTCGCTTCAGACTGGTCCTCAGCCTGAACAGCATGAGACAGGAAAGAAAAGGGAAAATCAAGAAAAAAGAGTTGTAAACCATGGTTCCTCAGAATAAATCAGGTAGAGAGGTACATTTATGTGCTGTGGTGTTGTAAGAAGGTTCACAAATTTCCAAACAGGCTAGCTGGGAAACACCTGTGGTTTGACTTGGGTTTGGCTGCAGCACTTTCTAGAAGCTTCTGCAAGCCCATGCAGGGCCTGCCAGGGGCTGAGCCACCTCAACCATCCTCACTGTGAGGCTGAGCCACCTCGACCCTCCTCATTACTGGCCCATGCCACCCTGAGGTTCCTTGCTGTGGGCTCTGAGCCACCCTGACCTCCCTTGCTGAGGGCCCTGAGGCCACCACAGCCCATCCTTGCAGGAAGCCATGAGGCCCCTGCAGCTCCTACCACCTCGCAGGCTCCATCTCCATTCCCAACGTCTATGGGTGACAGCAAAGCCTGTCTTTTGCTTACTCATGCAAAACTGCTGATATACTGCATTATCTGCCCTTCGAAGAGCAGTTGGTGCTAAAAATCATTGGTCTCAATCAAGTGTCTGTCCCTGCCCTGCTGAAAATGCTTCCCCCTGATCTCAGGCCTTTATCTCTCTTTACTGTTAAGATTTTTAAAATACAGTTGACAAGACTGAGAGTGTGATCCAGATGTAATTCTTTTGTACGCACAGACCTGAGTTTTCCTACAATTGGCCATAACTTTAGCCTCATTTTCTGCCAAGATTACATAGCTGCTGAATTGTCTTCTTCCTGTCAGAAGGTATTTTTTATTTAACTGTCTGAATTATATCAAATATTTTATTTACAACTGCCTCAGTAAAACTTCTGTTATTTCCACATCCCAAGGACAATGTGGGGAAAAGTCCAGGATGCTCAGTGACAATGACTTTCTTGATCATTTCTGTTAATCCTGGATAGCTTTGCCCAAACTAATGTAGCAATTCAGTAGAAAAAAAGTTGAGGTGGATTAAAGAAAGGATTTACCTAAATGTCTACCGATACACTTCCTAGGCCCTGCCAAGAAACAGTATAAATGAAGTTTGCTCATTGCTCCCTTCCCAAAACGATGCCTGAATTAATGGGAAAGCCAGAAATCTGGTTCCCATTCTCACCACACTCCACACCCACACAGTAAACCCAACAGTCACAAGGAAACACAGTGGTGCCACCGAGTAGCAAGCCATGGAATTACACTGGGAGTGAATGAGCCTTAAAAATCTTATGATTAAAATCTTATGATTTCTTTGTTCAGGGTTTACAATCGTGGTCTTTCCTTTTATTTTGGAAAAAAAAAAAAACTAGTATGTTAGGGATAGATAGAAAGATACTCTCCTGATATAATTATAAAGTAGTTATTAAAAATAAATTAATAAAATTACAAGCCGACTGATGGAATTACTCCATTTTGTTTCAGCAGACTACAAAAACAAGTTTGTAAATTGTCTGTTTTTCATCTTATATCTTTTTTCCAATCTAAAAATGTAGTTCTCGATCCCGTTTTAGTTATTATATCTGGAAATGGGAGTTGAAAGAGAAAAAGACTGATAAACCCTGTTAGTCAAGAAAGATTATATATCTCTAATAACTATGTGGATTCTTTATAGTAGTGAATTGTGATAGGACAGAAATTTATAATTATTTATATACAAAATATATTTTTATTGATGTTCAACTGATAAAATACTGATCTAAAGAGAAAGTGTTTAGTATTCAATAAAGGCCCTCTTGCGCAGCTGTTGACCCTAATTCTCTGTAGAATTTCACCCCTCTGAAAAATCTTCCTCCTATTTCAAACTATTTTTTTTTCTATTTTCAAGTTTTCGTGTTACCTATTGAAATCATACAGGACCTTGCCCTGTAACTCAGATGTATAAAGGCATTAGTGTTATCACTAATGTGGTTAGTAAATGCTAATGTGTTTAATTCTTTATGGCCTTCTGTTCTGTTCATGACTGATTTAGAACAGCACAAATATCAGTAATTTTATGTTCATGTATTATCTTTTGCTAAAAAGAGATATCACCTCTGGTATATATAATAATTAAATGTCATCTATAACCCTCAGTAATTTTAGTCCAGGGACTCAAAATATAGTTATAATGTAGTTTTTAAACCATCAGGTAATGAAATAGGGGAAAAAAATCTTTGAAATCTCTGCTCTTGCTAGTATCATTAGTCCTAAAACATTGCAATAGTTATTAATATTTAATACAGTCTTTCAACTCCATCACATTTTGGATTCTGTTACAGAACAGAAGTTTGAGTCATTGTATGTCTGAATTGGTGAATGGCCATGGGAATCTCTCCTGGAACATTTGTAACCTCAGACAAAAACTTTTGACTTATCTAAAATGTCTACTTCTGTTAGCCAAAGTGCCTGTGGGATGATTAACCTGTATTTGTGGCCCAATTACTCCAGGCTGAGGACAGCATACCACCCTGAGTCAGTAGTTTTATATTCCCTGTGGCTGCAAAAGCTCATCCTTGCGGTCAGTATTTACGCTGCTCAAATCCCTATATTTATAAGTAAATTGTTTTCAATGGGCATTCAATTTTGCATACTTGGATTTTAATTATGGACTCTGTATATTGGACCTGAATCCCTGCTTCTGATGGTTTTCAAGCTCCTTCATTAGCTATAGACCTGAAGAGAGCACTGGTTGGACTTACAATGGATCATATACTGTGCTGAGGTGAGTAGCTAGCTTGACAATGTAGGAACTGCTGAGTAGAGTTTAACAGCTGCTTCACTGCTTTAAAAACTGCTTTAAAACTGTCTGTTCCTTTCTTTATCATTAATTTCTGATGACTAGTGACGCATGTGAGATATGGGTTTTTCATATCCCTTTTTTTTTTTTTTAATGTTCTTGTTTTCTAATAGACCATAAATATTTCCTCCTTGGAATGCAAAAAATAATTCCAGTGGAGGACAAAACAAAGAAAGTTCAAGGTACCTCAGAAAACAGGGTCTGATATTTCATCAATTATTTTTGTTTATTTTATTTATTTATAGGTATTTTGAGTTCAGTACCAGGATATGAATCATGTGTTGTGTTTACCAGACTTTTTCATTTTGTGACACAATACAGACCAGTCCAGGACATCTGAGATTACAGATATTTCACCTTTCCAAATCTGGGGCTGTAGTCTCCTCTGCATCACTATGCTTCCTCTTTAATTTCAATGGCTTCACACTATTAATCTTTGTTTATTTGTTGTTCTTGATGGAGGCTTCAGATAGGAAGCACAATTACACTGTATTTTGTTCTGATCGTTTTATTTATATCTATTATGGAGTTATTTTATGCCAATAATTAATTATGAAGCTACCCCAATATATCTAAGAAAAATGTATTGAGACAAACCTTTCTCAGAAAAACCTCTCACTTTTAACATGTTCTTCTGCTGTGAATTACAACTAGAGCATGCACAATTTCATATAACTAGAACCAGTACTTCAAGAGAAATGCAGAGAGGAAAAGATGAACATGTGGGGAAAAGATTTCAAGCCATAAATCAACCTTCCTTCTTTGTCTCCGTGTTGTGAGAAAAATAAATATATAAATAAATCCACTAGCAAGACTGCTGCTTGATTAACTCTGCTGAAGTCTGGGACTATACTCGGGACAACCTGTAGCACCTTTCACCTGAACATGAAGAAGTAATTCCATCAGATCTTTCTCTCTCAGTCTCATGACAATCATCATCCCAAATTAATTAATCTAGTCCCTTTATGAATAGAGTACACTGTTATCCTGTCTGTTTTGCAATGCTTCATCTTCTGATTGCCCTATGTTCTGAATGCCCAAATCATTGTATATCGTATAGTTTGAAAACACAGTCTCTCTTGTACATTTTCAGATCCCAGGCCTGTCTAGCAACCCAATTAATGTAAAATGTAGTCTTGAAAACTTTGTTCTGCATTATAAGATTATATATTTGATATGTATATATTTTATATATTTATATATTTATAAGTATGGTGTGGGAGGCAGATGAATGTACGTTAGAAAGTTCCCTGTCCACTCAACTAACCATATAATCAGACCTTATGGTCTAAGGACTTTTTTCCATAAACATTTGCATTCTGAATTATTTTATTTAATGAGTGGTTCTGTCTCTTGTTTTAGTGGTTACCTATTCAAAGGCTGACTTTAATTGTGTTTCGTAATCTCATACTGCTATTTCATGTGTTTGTTGTTGTTGTTGTTGTTGTTTTGTTTTGTTTTCTGTGTAGGAAAAGCAGTTTCTCCCTGCCCTGTTTCTGTTAACCTATCTCCTCTGCATTGTATTTGGACTTTTTTTTTTTTTTTTGGAGAAAGTCTAGAGATAGCTTGAATTAAAAATATCAGAACCTTGCATGAAAGTATTAGTTTGATCTTGCTATACATTTAGACTCAGAAAGCTCTCATCATTAACGTCTCTTTTAGGACAACTCCTGTGTACTCATGTCATCAGAAAGATTAGCATGAGCCCTTCGATTCCTTCATGAGGCTCCTCTCTTCAGTGCACAGATCTATGTGCAGAAAATCCATTCAAAAGTATAAACAAATTGGCTAGAACACACACATCAAGATGAACATAAAATCTGGCTCCTGATCATTCTAAGGTCTGATCACACAGTGTATGGCTATTGTGAGGGTGTTGCCTTCACTGGATATGGGAAACTGAGTTAAGTGCCAGATCTGGCTGCCTAATCCATGCTGATGCCAGGTCTGCTCTATCCTAATGATAAGAAAGAAAAAATAGATATCCTACCTGTCATTAAAGCAGATACAAAATTTTGCAGAGGTCCCAATACTGACAGCAGTAGAAATAAATTTAGGATACAGTGATTTGTTTTTGTTGTGATTCTGGTGGTGCAATGCATACTGACTGACTGGGAAAAAAGAGAGGAAAAAACAACAACAACAAAAAAAGAGCCTTCTTTCTCAGCCTGTACATAGTAAACTGATAATGAATTTCAGTCTTGGAAATCTGTCAAGTCATTCAGATCTCAATGACGAGAGGTAGATGTGGTAATGAGGTAGATGTGGTGATGAGGGAGATCACACTCTGATTTCTGAGAGAGAGGCTGCAGAAGTGCAACGCCCTTTGAGAGGGTTTTGCAGATTGCTGACACAAACCTGCCACAGCTGAGTCAGATCCCACAGAATTAATAAAATCAATGCACAGAATCACAAGGCTTATGCTGTAATGCTGAGATATTAAAATGGGACATTTTAATGTGTCTTCTGATTTTTTATTTTTAATCTTTCAGTTCTTGGTTTCAGTATTCTGCATACAGATAAAAAGAATGCAGGGTCAGTTAGTTTAGCTTAATACCAAAGATTTCCTAGCAGTGACTCTTTAGGTGGATTTGGGAAAATTGTGATGACCTATTATCTGAATATAGTGAAGATTCTCAGAGCAAAGAACCTCTAATCAGACTATTGGGAACACTTCTGCATGACCTAGTGTGTTGTTTATGCTTCATTTCTAATATTTTCCATGTTCCCTAATTTTGCTTAGTTTTAGAGATATATTGGAATAAAATAGCAGTGGAGATGGAATAAAAACTATGTTCAATACCTCTTTTTCAATTGTATACACAAAGTTTTCTACAAAACAATACGTAGGCACTGGAAACATGGAACAAGAAGTGAATTTGTCCCCAAAGGCCTTACTATATAAGAAAAAAGACAACACTGGACATGTAATCATGTGTTTAAGTAAGAAATTGCCAGTCCTGATGAGCATCACTTTTAACAGGTAGATTAATGGCCTAATTGTTTTTGTTGGTACAGTAGCAAAGGAAACTGTGAAGATAAACACTGAGGCAACTTTGATATGTATAGGAAAATTTTTGTAGTCATAAGCATTGGCTTAGAGAAGGCATGAAAGTTCTCAAGGTGATCTAGCATGTGGTAAGTGGAGTACTGACAGCATAATAGGCTGATTCAAAGTGGGGGACGATTTGATTTAGGAGCTGATTTAAGATAACAAATAAGGAGGGCAGGAAGTGTTTGGCCAGTAGAAATACATCATTCTTATTAGGAGTCCTGAAGTGCAGGAAGGATGAAGTGGTCTTTCTGCAATGAATACAAAAGAGAGGTATTAAGGGGGACACTCCAACAAATTTATTTATTTTGCAGTCCAAGTTTAGCAGCCAGCTTTAGATAGCATCTGTAGGGCTAATGGCTTTTCCCAATAAGAAAGCAGTATTGACCTCCTTCTATGGATACCTCTGTTGAAAATTTAATGAACTCAGGTTGAGTTGGAAAAAATAATTTCAGGGTATATTATGTATTCTTCTTTGTCTAACTGTAGGTGGATTTGTTCTAGCATCTCAAGTTTAGGATATAACCTAGATCTGTACAGGTTCAGCATTTTGATACTGGAAGATTGACCCTTGTTAATCAAGATATGGGTCATCACACTGGAATTTAACAGCCTGCTCTATAAATCTGACTGACAAGTAAAGTTACCACTTCTGAGGACTTTGCTTTTGTCTGGATTGGTTTGGTTTCAGTCTGAGTCAGACAATACTCAAACTTTTTTAACAAATTGCTCCTGATACTTGGCAGCTACTCAGAGAAATCAACATATCTGTAACTTCACTGGTATCAGCAAAGAATGTTAATTCTGTTGTCTCACCTGTGAATTAGATTGTCTGGATAAAAGTAATCTGCTGATTCACCAAATTCCACTAAGAGCATGTTGTAGAAACAGAAAATGTTTTCCATAAACAGAATGTTCCATGAGAAAAAAAAAAAAAAAGAGAGAGAGAGTAAGAGAGAGAGAGAAAGAGTACTTTGTGATAACGGAGCAGGATTTTCCCTATGACACATTTTCAATGTCTGTATGGACTGGTTCAGAGAACCAGTATCAATGAAAGAGGTATCCAACGTTCTTAACAAGATAGTTCTGAATATATATCTAATCATATCGGTAATGCTGTCTGTATAGGACTGTATTTGAAAATACACCTTTTATTTAATCACAAAATTCTTTGAGTTAGAAAAGTCCTGGCACTCAATGGCAATTCTGGTAAACAGTGGGAAAGTTGGTTGCATTTTATTGGACATAAATGTCCAATATAGGTTGTTTGAAAATACTAATATGAATAAATTAACTATATATTTCAGATACATTTTTAAAAACTGTTTATTGACTCTTTGCAAGAGATTTAGAAGTTGTTTAGAGCACCGTCTACCTACAGGCAATGACTTGATAAAGTGCACTGTAGCATAAAGTAACATCATGTCAAATGGATCACTTGGCTAAAGGATTTGAGGTGAGAAAATGCAAACACACTGTTCTATCTGGGCAAAGTTTAGCTCTGAATTGCTTCAAAAAGACTGAACTTTGAAGAGTTTAATTTCAGCCTTCTTTGGTATGTAGCTCATTTAAGAGTTCTGCAGTTTGCTATCGTGCTTCTAGTAATTATTTATTAACAGTTGTGGAAAATCCACTCATGACTCACGGAAAAGACCTCTGCTTTCAAAAGTCTGCAAAATACCTTACTCTTCATTGCTTAGGTAAACAAGACAGGGGAGTTCCCTGTCTCAATTGTCTCACAATTTTTTAATAATCTAAAAATACTGTCTGACTTTCAGCCTCAGGCTTGAGTCATAGACTTAAGTCAATAACCATCAATTGAGTCTTATCAAATCACAGGAGATTAGTTTCAGTTCTCTTAGGTTAAAGTGGGCATGGTATAAATTATTCCTGCACAGTTTGTTATTAGGTTTGGCAACGTAACGATTCATTTTATTTTTCCAGACATCTCTCATAAATATGGTTCTCACTCACTCACTCACTCTATGAATCAATAGAGTGTCTGGCATAGAATTTAAACAGAGAAACCTACCAATGGTATATGTATTTTGGGTGGTCAACTTGTTATTTGGTTGGAGCTGAGATACCAATACACTGTGATTATATAGAGATTGGATTGGTAAACAATTAGCAGGGGATACTATTTTTTCAGATTGTTGTCTGAAGAATTAATTTGCAAAATTGAAATATTGAAAAATAATTTGGTTTTTCAAATCTGTGACTATATTTAATATGTTTGCTGATATTACTGATCTGTAAATTAATATTGATTGATGATTTCACTAATATTTTTATGTTCCTCCTTTATGCAGTTACCTTTCAATTTTCACTGGCATGGACTTGAGAACTAAAATGAGGTGCTTAACAATCTACTAGTCACAAGCGTACTGAAATTAACAGATGCCTTAAATTTGAGACCAATCTTTCTCAATATTACTATATATACTGCAAGAAAAACTGCTTATTTAGGTAACATATATTTTATGTATATATGAGTATTAATTAATTAATGCTTGTGAAGCACTTTGAATCTAGAAGACAAATGTTCACAATTTTTTTCGTGTTCGTTACTGTGAAATCCGAGAAAACTCAGAGATGAACGAATTTTTAGACAAATATTTTTTTCACTGAAAGATACAGTTCCAGTGCACCTGAAAATGTTCATGAACCGGAAGTGAACAGAAGAAACATAATTCAGATTAGGACCACAAAAATCAGCAAAGGAAGAGCAGTGCACTGCATTCTCACCACCTCAGATTTTAAAATACTTAGATTCCTTCTGAAAGACCTTCCAATGACCTACTAGATTGGTAACATCCATCTTACCAATAATCACAGAAACATAGCTTAATTTAGGTTACAAGGGACCTCCAGAGGTCAATGTGCAGCCTGTAATTCAAAACAAGTTTAATTAGTCTATGCTGCTAGGGACTTGACCCCATTCAAATCTTGAACATCTCCCAGGATGAAGATTTGAAACCTCTCTGGGCAGCCTGTTCAAATACTTGACTTCACTCAAGACAAAGAAAATGTTTCTAATATCTAACTAGAATTTCCCATGTTCTAATTTGCGCTCATTGCCTCTTATCTCTGTGCATCTCAGAGGAGATTCTGTCTCCCTATTCTTTGCATTTTTTTGTCAGGTAGCTGTAGATAGCATTAAGGTCTCCCCTTCACCTTCTTTTCTCCAGGATAAGGAATCATACAATCATCAAATGAGTTTGAGTAGGAAAGGACCTTAAAGATCACATATTTCCAACACCCCTGAAATGGGCAGGGACACCTCCCACTAGACCAAGATCTTAAAGCCCCATCCAACCTGATCTTGAAGGCCTCCAGGGATGGGACATCCACAGCTTCTCTGGGCAACCTGTGCCAGGGCCTCACCATCCTCATAGTTAAGAATTTCTTCCTAATGTCTAGACTAAATCTACCCTCTTTTAGTTTAAGATTGTTACTCCCTGTCCTATTCCTACACTCGCTGGTAAAGTCTCTCCCCATCTTTCCTGTAGGCCCACTTTAAGGTCTCCCTTGAGCCTCCTCTTCTCCAGGCTGAACAACCTCTCAAACTGTCTTCATAGGAGAGGTGCTCCAGCCCCCTGAGCATCCTCATGCCCTCCTCATTCCAATAGGTCTTTCTTATGTTGAGTGCCCCAGAGCTGAACGCAGCATTCCAGGTAGGGTCTCACGAGGGCAGAGCAGAGGGGGGAAAATCACCTCCCTCATCCTGCTGTCCACACTGCTTTTGATGCAGCCCATAATGCGGTTGGCTTTCTGGGCTGCAAGCTAACCTTGTTGGCTCATGTTGAGCTTCTTATCAAACGACACCTCCAAGTTCTTCTCCTCAGTGCTGCTCTCAATTCATTCTCCATCAAGCCTGTATTTGTTCTTGGGATTGCTCCGACCCAGGACCTTGTCCTTGGTCTTGTTGAACCTCATGAAGTTTGCACATGCCCACCTCTCAGGCCTGTCCAGGTCCCTCTGGATGGCATCTCTTCCCTCCTGCATGTCGACTGCACCACACAGCTTGGTGTCATCTACAAACTTGCTGAGAGTGCACCCAATTTCACTGTCCCTGACACCGACAAAGATGTTAAATATTGCTGCTCCCAACTCTGACCCCTGAGGAACACCACTTTTTACTGATCTCCACCTGGACATTGAGCCATTGACCACAACTCTATGAGTGCCACCATCCAGCCAATTCCTTACCCACCGAGTGGTCCATTCATCACATCCATGTCTTGATAATTTAGATACAAGAATACTGGGGGAGATTGTGTTAAATGCTTTGCACAAGTCCAGGTAGAAGACATCAGTTTCTCTTTCCCCGTCCACCAATGCTGTAAGAAACCCAGCTATAAAAAACAAACAAACAAACACACACAAAAAAACAGCTTTCTCAGCCTCTCTTTGCATGTCCTGTGCTCCAACCCCTGACCCTCTTCATACTCTCTTCTGTATACTAGGGAGGCCCAAACTGGACACACTACTTCAGATATGCTCTCACTAGAGTCAAACAGAAGAGGAGAGGATCAATTCCCTGCATCTGATGGCTATGTTTGCTAATGCAAACCATATGTTTTAAACTGGTTTTGTTTAGACCTTAGCTCTCATTAAAAATACCTGAAAGGTGTTATGTTCTTTTTCACTGACAAGAAAGACAAACACAAAAACTTTCAAATCAAATCATTCCTTTTTTTTTTTTTTTTTTTTTCCTGACTGAACACAGAAATTAGTTATTCACACAGCTTTAGGGAAAAAAAAAAAAAACATTTATCTGGTGCACAGCACATCATATATCCTATAATTTAACTTACAGTTTACTTAGCCACATTTTTTTTTGTCATGTCAGCTTTGAATGGGAAATTGATCTTCCTGTTATTTATTCTTTTCCTGTAAATGATAATGAAGCAGTGCAACTAAAATTGCACAATAAGGTAAAACAATCCTTGTGTTTTGATAATGTTAGAGGACAGTATGCACTTCTAGAGTTGGTGGTTTTTTGCTTTTTTTTTTTTTTTGGTAACACTAAGACAATGGTAGCAAAAATCTACAATCGTCAGATTTATTTCTGTAAGAAACATTCTTTCTGCCTTTTGGATTTGAAAGATAAACAGCAGCAGTATAAGAGCAAAAGTGAACTCTACAGGAATAAATCAGAAATCATGTTGACTGGGTCAACATGCTCTGGCAGTCAAAAGAAGTCAACAAATCTCTGGGCGTCATCAGGATAAGTGCTGAGAACACAACGGAGGGCGTAATTTTGCCACTATATAAAACATTCTTGTGTCCAGTTCTTGAGTACTTAATGCGGTTTTATTCTCCATATGTATGACAATTGAGGAACATTGAGGAAAGTAACCAGATAGGCAATTAAAATAATTAAGTGAATGGACCAGCTACCAAATGAGGAATTTGGAGAATATGAGATCAAGAACTTGGTGTAATTAAGATCTGCAAAATCTTGAAGGTGGATCATAAGCTGAATGCAAAGCTGTTGTGTTTTAAGCTGTAGAGTATTCTAACTATGGGGCATTCAGTCAGGCTTGTAGAAGTCTAGTTTAAGACACAGAAATGACAATATCTCTTGCAGCGTGGTAAGTGAACATCTGGTCTGGAGCTTGCTATCAGAATATTGTTAAAGCAGACAGCATCAGTCAAAAACTCATCAGACTCATATTCTCCCTAGATGTAATCTCCTGTTACCATTGCTAAGAGACAGAATACTGAACTAGATTGATTAGTTATGCATTTCTATGTTAAATGGAGAAATTGAAGCAATTCATCAAAACTAAATGAAAGTATCTGTACTTAATTCTACAATCAGAGTTTTGTGCTTTGGGAATTAGGTGCTCCAGGAGGTAGAGTCAAAAACTGGATTAATTTATTCTCACACAAACAAAGGCAGGAGGAACAGATTCATCCCTTTGGTACATCCCTTTACTAACCTGATCTCCTTCTATGATCTTATGACTCACTTAGTGGACAAGGGAAAGGACTTAGTGGACAAGGGAAAGGACTTATTTACTTGGACTTTAGCAAAGCATTTGATGCTGTTTCTCATAGCGTTTTCCTGGAGGAACTGGCTACTCATTGCTTGGATCGATTATTGTTCACTGGGTAAAAAACTGGCTGAATGGCCAGGCCCAAAGGCTCACTGTGAGTGGAGTTAAACCTGGCTGGCAGCTTGTCACAAGTGGTGCTTCCCAGAGTACAGTACTGGGGCCAGTTTTGTTTAATATTTTTATCAGTGGTCTTGATGAGGGGATCAAGTGCACCTTCAGTAAGTTTGAAGTTGATACCAAGTTGGGCAGGAGTGTTGATCTGCTTGAGGTTAGGAAGGTTTTGCAGAGGGATCTGGATAGGCGGGGCCAATGGTCCATGTCCAATTGTAAGGCATTCCGCAAGGGTAAGTGCCAGGTGCTGCACTTGGGGCACAACTCTATGCAGCGATACAGGCTTGAGGAAGAGTGGCTGGAAAGCGGCCCAGCAGAAAAGTACCTGGGAGTGCTGGTCAACAGCTGGCTGAAGACGAGCCAGCAGTGTGCCCAGGTGGCTAAGAAAGCTGGTAACACCCTGTCTTACATCAGAAATAGTCTGGCCAGCAGCACCAGGGAAGTGATTGTCCCTCTGTACTTGGCACTGGTGTGACTGCATTTCAAGTACTGTGTTCAGTTTTGGGCCCCTCACTACAAGAAAGATACTGAGTTGCTGGAATGCATTCAGAGAAGAGAAACGAAGCTGGTGGAGGGACTAGAAAACAAGACAGATGAGAAACGGCTGAGGGAACTGGGGTTGTTTAATCTTGAGAAAAGGAGGCTGAAGGGAGACATTGCTTCCTACAACTGCCTGAAAGGAGGTTGTAGTGAGGTGGGTGTCAGTCTCTTTTCTCAGGTAGCAAGTGATAGAACAGGAGGAAATGGGCCTCAAGTTGCACCAAGGCAGGTTTAGGTTGGATATCAGGTAGAATTTCTTCATGGAAATAATGGTTAGGCATTGGAACAGGGTTCTCAGGGAAGTGGTGGAGTCACCATTCCTGAAAGCATTTAAGCATTGTGTAAGTATGGCACTTAGGGAGATGGTTTAGTGGTGGACTTGGTAGTGTTAGGATGATGGTTGAACTTGATGATCTTAAGGGTCTTTTCCAACCTAAATGATTCTATGATTCTACAGCAACATGGGTATTCTAGGGTCTGGGAGAACCCAGGCTCAAATTCCTACTTTGCTGACTACATGGATTTGAAATTATGTTTCCTATTCAAATTCTCTAATAACCAAAAGTTATTCACTTTAAATAAGATCTGTCATGTTGCAAAGTCCTCTTCAGTTGGAAGACTTTCAGTTCCCGAGAATCAACTGGATTAATACCACACAGAAACAACACTTACTCTTTCTGTCCAGGAGCAAGTCAGAAGTTAAAATATGACACTTCCTAAACACAAGTAGGAAAACGTTTAATGTAGAGTTAGTGGAATAGCTTCAAATAAGTCTTTATAGAAAAGCAACCTTTGGAGAAAATATTGATGTTTCTTAATATTTTGCTGTTTTTAAAACAAACCTGAAAGATAGTACCCCACTGTTACTCTTTACTGATCCAGGACTAAAGGAAAATAAAAATATGCAAACCTTATTTGTAACCATTTATCTAAGCTTGGAATTTAAATAGTCTTTTTATTTGATAATAGTAGAGATACTTTGTATAGTTAGAATTTTCCATGTCAGTTTGGAACATGTTTTATAAATTATTTTTCACTGAAAATAAATAAAGCAATAACAAAACATAATTCATAAGCTCTACGAAACTTCCAGTGAATGTTTGTCATAGTTTGCTTTCATTGAGGAATTTCCAGTTTATATGCCAGGGGAACCAAAAGACATATAGCTCCAGGTTTTTTATTAACTTGAAATACTCTGACACAACTCCAGACAGGTATTTTCTAACCTGTTTGTATAATATATTACACTTCAGAACTGACTAGCAATAAGTGACTAAACAAACTAGACAGTACTGAAACTTGAGAATGATATGACTTGAAATCTTCCTAAAACCTTTTCCTGACTGTCTTGTGGTCTTTCTGGTATCATGATCAATTTCAACAGAAAAACTGGTTAAGAAGAAGGTGCTCTAACCATTTTAAGGAGTCTACAAACTTGCTACTCTGAATCTATTCTGACTTAAGCCTTGTGTCATTTTAGTAAACTTTTTTATGTTTATGAATCTGCAAGTATGAACCATCATACAGGAAGTCTCATTTATGAGATTGCTTGCATTTTGTCTGTATTCTTCTCTTACACATGGAATATTTAATTATTTTTCTAAGTCTTCCAGTAAACTGAACCATGCTTCACCTGGAGGAAATATGTGCTGATGACTTCCAGTAGCCCCTAGTCTCCCGCTAGTGTGTCCTCAAGTGCTAGGAAAGACAGTAGGAAATTTAGGGTGATTGAACAGCTCTGAGCCTTAACTGGGAGGTTAATTGCTGGTAAAAGTCATTGAGTGGTAAGCACCTCTCAGGATGTATATGTAGTTATCATAGTGGTAGTGATTAGAAGCAGCTGTTTAATACGCCTACTGTTTGTGAAATGCCTGAACGTAGTTAACTACAGAGATGCGCAAAAAGTAGACATCTGTAGTGGATCTTAGATAAAGCCTTCTGACTGATTTAGCACAGTCCTCAGGTAATAAATATACTGCCTTCATATTTAATATTCATTAAGACAATGAAATAAACTCAATAAGCCACTGTATGCAATCTTCAGACAGATAAAGTTTACATGGAAGTCAACTGTAATGGACTACAGGAAATTAAAAAACATGAATCTAATGTCTGTAACAAGCTAGTTTTTGTTGCTGTGATGTTTTAAATACTCTAGCAAGAGCAGTTACTTCTGAGCTGTATTTTCCTTATGTGTTTTACAGGTGTAAACTTTTGTAAGATTCCTTACACAGGTATTGACTTACAACTAGAAATGTTTTCAGCAAGGGAAAAATACCAGTCTAATTTTTGTTTTCTTCTGGTGCTTTATAGGAAGAGAAGTACTTGCTTATCTTATTGGGCACATGAAGAGTCCAAAGAATTTAATGGTTACTTTACATCTTGGGAAATTGCAGATTACAACATGCATCTAGCTGAAAACTAACTCTGGATTAATATATAATGTTTCAGCATGTATTGGCAATAAAAAAGAAACATTTTTATTTATACATTTGGCAAAAGTTCTAAAAACAAACAAACAAACAAATAAACAAACAAAGTGTCAGAGAGCAAGAGGGAATGAAGTAAACAACTTATATATCTTTTTTAAAAGTACTTGAACACAGTGAAATAGAAGGCTCCATAATGAGATTATTCAACACCAATGAGGCCACACCTGGAGTACTGTCTGGTTTCGGGCTCCCAAGTACAAAAGGGACATGGACATACTGGAGAGAGTCCAACAAAGCGCAACAGAAACTATGAAGGGACTAGAACATTTCTCCTGTGAGGGAAGGCTGAGAGATCTGGGACTGACTCTTCACCTTCTAGAAGGCTGAATAGAAGAAATAGAAGGTTCTGTCTGAATATCAGAAAACACTTCTTTTGCTGTACGGATGACAGAGCACTGGCACAGGTTGCCTGGAGGGATTGTGGAGTCTCCTACTTGGAGATCTTCAAAAAACCTCTGGGCATTGTGGTGGACAAGCTGCCCTAGGTGTCACTGCTTGAACAGGGGGTTGGACTCGACGAATTCCAGAGGTCTTTTCCAGCCTCAGCCATTCTGTCATTCTGTGAGATGAAGGAAGGAAGAATCTCATAAATTTATCTCTGTCTTATGTGGTGTCCTCTGAGGCAATCAGATGAGAAGTCCTTATGCCCAAGGATTGCTTACTGTCCTTAAGGTAAGCTAAGTTCCACTTATGGATGAGAGCTTGATAGGGAGAGATTTAAATCCTAGTTTTCAGTCTGCAGCTTATCTGATCCCAGAGAATTTGAAGGGAAATTTTGCAGAGTAGTGTAACATCAGATCCCCTCTACCACAAAGGTTTGTGCAGATGGCCTATCTGACCTAGATTTAAAAAGAAATCAGTGCAAAATTGTATAGCTGAGAAGTACTGAATTCATCCAATAGAAAACAGTGACATATATGTAAGATGTGTTTAACTGTCTTTCTACAGCAATGCTAAAGTAAGGCTTGAAACAATTAAGTATATTGCCTTTCATAAAACTGTACACTAGGGACTGGTCTGAGAAACATGTTTGTAACTCCGATTGCCAGAGAAATTTCAATGGTTTCTGCCAAATTCTGCCAAATTACTTAATTTTCCTTAATAATAATTTTACCTTAATAATTATTTTCCCTTTATCCTTATCTCAACCCATGAGTTGTTTTTTTTCTTTTCTTCTTCCCCTCCTCTTCTGAGGAGGAAGAGTGAGAAAGCGGTTGTGGTGGAGTTCAGCTGCCTAGCAAGGTAAAACCGCCACAGGAAGGCATAAAAAAGAAACACTACAATTGTTCCATTATACGTGACACAACACAGGTGTCTACACACACACAATTGAGAAGCCTGGTGAGATCCTTTTCAGTACCAGAATGGTCTTTATGCCTGCCAAGAGAAATATTTTAGAGGATGGTTGTACTTTAACGTGAGTGCAGATGTGCTTTGAGAGAAGGGTTGGGGCCCGGACCCAGAGCAATGGCAGAGGGTGGGAATACACCCACCCTGAGCATTTCGCAGCTGCTGCTGATCCTGCTGCTGGCCAGCCCTGGAGGAGCAGTGAAAAGGAGGTATCTTAAGGAAAGGGAGATGGGAGTGCCAGATTAGGATGCTGAAAGCTCCTTCTTTGTCTACTCACAAATGTAAGCTGTGCTACTTTCCCTAATTCATTTGCCTTTACAGTTTTGCAGCTTCCATTTGATTGCTCTTATGAATTTGGCTCTGCATTGAGCCTCCGTGTAACCTCCATATAGTGTAACACTGATATGGTCTCTCTGACAATGACATTGTGGTATTTCAGCATCAATATGAATAAACATTTATGATAAGTGTCACAGCCTTGGCAAGTCTTCTGTTAACTGATGTATTTCTAATTTTACTTTTCTATAATCCCTTAACCTCAGTAACCAGTGTGAATTAATGGCAGATGCTCTTTATCACTGCAGTGAATGAGAGCGTGCTGCCTACTGAGGAGAGAAGAACAAGTGAAAAATGCCACTTTCTGGTATTTGCTGGTACAGGAAAGAAAATGTTGAAGTCCAGAGCTAGGAAAAACATGACTGGAACTTTTCAGCAGGTATAAGAACAGAGACACATGGCAAAAAATAATTTCTAAGGCCTTATAAAAAGTGCTGTAGAAATTCATCTTTTTCATCCTCATTTCTTCCCACAGCTACCTTGTTCAAAGTGTTTAGTGTTTAAAGCTGCATGACTTTGATCAGGAAGACTGAGAACATTTTACCAGAGACTCTGTGGGAGAAAACTTCATCATCTTTTCCCCATCCCATGTATTTGCAGTTGAATGCTGGTCATCATGTGTTTGTATTACAGTATCTGTAGGTCTTGTGAAAAAGAGGGATGGAAGCTGTTATCTTTTTGTGAAAGTGAATACAGGAGGACATCTATACAGCAGAGGCTGGGGAAAGAGGGCAGAATGACAGAGAATGCCAGAAGAAGGAATGAGGAGATCTGTAGTAATTGCTGAAAATGCTGGTAACTTTATTTATATAGAGCACTGTAGTATGCAAGGCATGTTATGGCAGTGGATAGGCTAATAAAGTATGTTTGAATTATTAAATTTACTTATCTAGAGAAGTTAAGTCTGAATCACATTAACTTTCATTTGCATTTGCAAACCGTGTTGATTGGTTACTTTTTCTATATCAGGTTCTGACCAGTATTTCACAGTTACAGGAAATCCACTAATATCATGAAAATATGCATCAATAAATTTGAACATGATTGAAAAAAACAATGTAAACTACAGGAGAGTCCACTAAAGATAGATTTTGAATGCCAGCCAACATTTGGGAACCTTTTTTTTTTTTTCCAAACCCATCTTTTTCTGACTTCAGATACAGCAAAACACCAAGACTAATTCATACTCAAAATTCTGTGATGTATGGAACTTGAATATACCTCCCACCATCTTGGTGGCCTCCCCTAAACTCAGTCCATATGGAGGGGGTGAATTTTTAATTACATGTACCAAAACCTTTACATTGTGTTTCTTTGTAGTAGAAAAATTAGATGTTTATTTCTGTGCTACTCACCATTATAGTGGAAAACTGCACTTTGTTAGGTACCACTAAGAATTTCCTTAAATCCCCTTTTAGTAATTTTACTAGTAATTCAAACCATAATTTTGACCTCACCACTTGCCAGTAACACTTCCTATAAAACTGTATGCATCAGACATCTAGTTTTCCTCCCTTCTTCTCAAGAGCTTTTGCAATAGAGTTGAGAAAGTGCTTTTTAACAAGCCCAGCTGTATAAACATGTGTGGTTGGCAAGCAAAAGCCAAGGCTGTAAAAATCATATTTCCTTTTGTAAGTGTTTTTAAAATGTATGGTTTGCTCCTAAAACTGCTTACAAATCAAAAATGTACAGTAAGCTGTAAAGAGGGTCTTCTATGCACTTCTGTGGAGGACAAGCAACAGTCCTTAGCATTTGTGATGCTCTCTCTTTTTCTTATCTTCAATTTATTTTTTTCCCATTCATTTCACATTATATTGAATTATTTGCTTATATATGTGGGAGGCTTTGATCCTGAACAGAAATCTGAGATAGATGTTCAGGTGGAAATTGGGTATTGACTTGGAAAAAGAACAGGCATTAAGAATATGGTTCAACTAGGCTGTACTTTTAATGACTGATGCATCTGAAAAGAGTTTTGTAATACCTCAATCAGCATGTATTATCATTTTGTGAACAGCAGCCACAATTTTCATATTTTTAACTGGCACTAAAGAGAGGGTTTCTCTCCCCTCCTCAAAATCCACATCATTATCTGCCCTCTTCCTCTGTGACATTTCTTCTTACAGTACCTAGGAAGACAAAGTTGTCCACAGGGTTAAGTGCAAGAGGCAGCACTGGTTTGAAATACCAGTATCTATTCAGCAATGCTTGTACTTGTTCAGGTTTGTTATTACGTGGGAAGTACAGAAGGTACAGTGCTCTTCTTAATTACCAATCAGTAGAAAGCTGAGTCAGAAGTCATGGGAAGTCCTCATTACTGATAGTAAATGTGTTAACACACATCAGAGAAAAGACCTTGTGGAGACAGAAGGATGTGTGTGGTTCTGCTAGGCTGCTATCTCCAATTTTACGAAAAAGTTGCCTGAACAAAAACATTTCAGAGTATATTACATTTTTAATTTCACATTTCTAAAAGAGCCATCTGTCCTTCCTGAAGGTGTAGAATTCACAAAACTGAAGTTCAAACTCCACTTGGACGTAAATCGTGTGGAATTTCTGTTTCATTTGAACAATTTATTTAAACCCTGGATCGTCCAAACTTTTAGAAGTAACTGTTGAAATACTATATAAATAAATCATCAAGCCATTTGTTTTTTTCCTACTGATGATTTATACTACACCTACAACCAACTACGTATTTCTATGAACAATAGTTATCCATACATAGTGGATTTTTTAAGGTTTGAGAATAAAGTTGCATGTTACTAAAACTGTTTACAGACAGGGAAAATATTTTGCCACGATGGAAGAACTAAAATTAAAATGTTTTTATTATATATTATATGTATTTCTTTGTTGACACAAGGAATAGAATACATCAAACTTAACCAAGATCTAATTATGAATGTCAGAGACCCACAGTGCTATAGAGGTAGTCTTTAAATAGATTTTGTGTTTGCAAATGTAAACAGTAGGATTTTAAAAATAGAAATATAGGGCGTTGGATGTCTCAAAAAGACAAATATAGAAAATTAAGATTTTACTTTTGAACTGGATTACTGGGTTTTTATTTTCCATTATTTGTACTGTTAACCAGTTCCTTCCCATTAGGAGCAAAATTATACTGGCTAGAGAAAAAAATATTGCTTCCCTACAGTTTACTAGCAATAGAAATAACAGGATATTTTGTACGTGCATATTGGTGTGACCAGTCAACGAACCCCTTCAATGGAAGAAGGCTCTGAGGAGATGGGGAAAGGTGATGTGCTCATGAAGGTCAGGGAAGAATGCAGAGCACAATTAATGGTGGGTGTTGCAAAGAAATCTGACCTTTTCTCAATGCAAATGGGACTGGAGGTTACATCTGCTGAGCAGATCAGCCAGCTAACTCAGTGGATCAACCAGCTTTGTAAATGTTTGTCCCTGAATTAATCAGAAGAGTGCAAAATGTATTCCTGAGTTAGCCAGACCAGCATGGGGAATGTATATGTGGCTCAACACCACAGCGAGTATAAAAAAATAAAAAACTCTGAAGAGAGCAAAGGGTGAGCTGATTTCAACCCATGTACTACTTTATGGGAACGGTGGACACCCAGTGGCATTACAGTGAGCATATAACAGAGACTGGTAATAAGGATCACATTTGTATTGTGATTCAGCTGAATGTTGCAATTGTACTCTGTAACTGTAATTTGTAATTGCACTTTGTAACTGTAATTTATTGTGATTTGAGTGTATTGCTACATCACTGTGCTAAATCGAAATTCCATGTAACTTTAAAAGAAAAATCAAGTAAGTAAACTTTGTATTAAACATTAAACCCTACTTGTAGAATATCCAAAAGAGACCAGTCAGAGTTTATTGGACTTGAACAATTGGGTACCACATTTTACAAAGTAATAAAGTAACCTTAATGAAAGAATAAAATACAAGCTTAGCACACAATGACTGCTGTCATTCTTCAAATAATTATCTCTTTTTTTTTACAAGTTCCATCTATTTCTTTCACAACTCAATAAAATTCAATTACAGCAACTGCTATAAGTGTCTTCCTCAAACTGTTAGTGCAGCTTGGATACAGGAGCACTATCCTGACTGCAGTGAGAAGCACAACAAATGAACCAGTTCTCGAGCAGGTCAGTACCTAGTGACATACCACTACATATGTACAAAAATTGACATTCCAGCAGAACTGGAAGGCAGCTGTGGTCCTGGTGAGTGCTCAGAGTGGTAAGGAGGAACAGAGCATGGTCTGACCTCTGTGGGAGTTTGCAGCTACTGCCTTGCATGGAGTAGCTGACTGGGATGCCTGCACTTCTCTGGGGCCCATTTCCCATATCTGTTGAGTTTCTGCCAGGCCAGGAGTTGTTTGTACAGAATAAGTCACCTGCAATGTGTATCTCTGTGTGCGTTGGATGGTAGGGCTCCTCTACAGATGGTGGCTATCAGGTCATTACAATCAGCAGTACCCAGCTGTGAGGGGTCAGCACATCACCTTGAAGAGAGGCATCCAGTGGCATTTGAGATGCAGGAGGGAACCCAAGACATTTGCATGAGACTGTCAGATATAATGAAGGAATGATTAGAGCTGTTTGTCCTTCAAACAATGTTGGATGTCTGTGTCAACAACTATAAGCCCTAGGTGCCTACCTCAGAGTAAGCTGAAATGTTCTCTAGAGTTTAGTGAGTGTATTGACCAACTTTTCATCATTTATAATGAAAGTTTAGACACACAGCACCCAGGAAGATACCCAAATTTAGTTCTTTTTTTTTTTTCTTCTATTTAGTTCTTTTAAATTTTAGTTCTTTTTTCTTCTGCAGCTGAGTCTTTCCCTGGAGCTTAATGAATACAGAAGGTGCTGCTGATCAGCAGCTCCCAGTGTGGCAGCAGCACCCAGGTCCTGCCAAGCTCGAGCAGGTGCTGTGCTGCAAGTTGCTTTGCTATGTAGGCAAGCAGAAAGGCAGTCCATCCAAATAGTTTGCCTCTGTAGGACAAAGTGGTCCACAGGGTCTGCAGGGACTCATTTGATCAAGAGCCATTGCCTTTTCAAAAATGTATATATGTTTTTTGCCTCTGGCACTAGCCCCTGCTGAACACATCCAAGCATCCCAGTTGCATCTTTTGGCCAGTAAATGGCACAGGGATGCTGCGGTTTGATTTAAAAAGGAGTCAGGCGTGCGCAATATCCTTGGCCGTTCCAGCTGAAGACCTGCCCGTGGGAGCCATTCCCATGTCATTGGCCCCCTCTTGTAACAGATCCTGCAGATGGAGTCAAACCTGCAGAGGCAGAGCTGGGGCATGTGTTTTTAACCACTCCAGGACTTAATTTATCCAGCTGCACAATGGCTCTCAGAATACCTTCCTTCTCAGAGGAAGCTGATTTAAACATGATGGTGTAACCCTAGGCACTGGAGACGTTCCAACTTGGAATACAACTTGTGGTAAGAAACATTAGCAAATTGGCCCATTGACTTTATTTATCTTAGTTTATTTGTCTTGAGTGAAGTGCCTGCTGTTTCAGAGTTAGAAAGCATTCACCACGTTCACTCCCCAATGCTATTTTGAGCACCAAACACAGGGGGTAAATCAAAACATGACACCTTTCAATTATCTGCGGTCACAAAATGCATGTTGAAGCTATATGGTTGGCACAATCTTTGTTTTCAAATACTTAGTACTTTAATGCTGGTTTGAGGTACTTCATTTCTTCTTACCATTTCTCCCATTCCTCTTTATTCATTTTTTTCTTTGGGGGAAAAAACAGCGTGCTTATTCCAGTCTCTGCTGTGCCTGTGAAAATTACCATCAGCCCAGCCAACTTTACCCACACCCACAAGATGCCAGGACTGCAGAAATTTTGCAGTGCTTATTCAAAACATAGTATTCAGCAGTTTTGTGGGTTTCAGTGTTTGCAAAATGTAACTTCTTTGTGCTTGCTTGTTTGCAGTGGGGTCAGCACAAGGTCTATGAACTACTGCTGTCTGCTTTTATCTCTATTTACATCTCTCTTCACAGTTTTTAGCTCCATTTTTTATTATTTTTTTATTTTTATTTTTAAACTCGGACAGTGGCATCACTTGAGCCTGAGCAATAACTTGAATATCTTACATTGCCCAAGACTGGCAGGCTTTGAAGTTGCCATATGTCCTTGCCAACTTTAAAATCTCCACTTCCTAGAAAAGGCTTTAGGGTCAATGCACTAAGGTAACAGAGAGCAAATTCAGGGTTCTGTACTTAGTTCTCAGCTCTGTCAAAGTCTTTTTGACTGCCCTTAAAGAAAAAAAAAAATCACACACTACGTCTGTAATGTTTTTTCTGAAAAGGGGGAACAGTGCTGATTTTCACTGCCACTTCAGTATGCTTGTTTGCACGGTGCTTTGTCAGTGTCTCTTCATTTTGTGTACAGGGAACAAACAAAATCTGTGCCTCTATATGGGCCTCTTGCCACTAGTGTACTATAAATAGCAATAGAAATAAAATGTGCAAGAAAACATATTGGATCATGTATATTTGCATGGCGAAGGCTCCCAAGGGAATCAACCAAATGTGCAGAAAACACAGTTCAGCAACAGTGCATACACAGAATACTCATTACACTTTCTTTGAGAAATCAATTTCTGTCTTACAATTTTTGTTTACTCTGTGCAACCAAATAATTATAGACTCCTCACATTTTTCACTTTAAATGTTATCTAATCACATGCAGAATCTGTTCAAAGCAATGGGCTGTGATTTTGCTTTTTTCATTGTCTTATAATAGCTTAAGGCCCAGCTTTATGCATCTCTTCTTACACAAATCTAAAAATAAATTGTTTTCAGAAATGTTGCCTTTTTTTCCAGTTAGCTAACCTATATTTATTAACGTAATCCTGAAAACACTTAGGAATAATTTGGGATTATTCTGTCATAAAAAACAATGGACTGATCACATTTTTACAGTGGCAATTAGCTTCTAAATTAAATTCTCTTATTTCAGAAGCAAAGGTCCCAATGTCACAACTGACAAAGAGAAGTTGGATAAAGGTAAAACACTTTTTGTTAAACTTGGCAAAGTGCAATGATATACAAATGCTGGTATACAATTATTCTCCCTTAGGTGCAAGAAAGCTCATTTCAGGGAATCTGGAAATCACAAGAATTTTAACTGTGCAGTTTAAAGTTTTTCATTTTATTTACAGATTTCTGAGATATGTTTGGTACTGTTCTGCAGAACAGTGATGCTCACAACTTTGCAAAGTCTCAGGAAATAGTTCCTAATGCTGTTTGAGTAACAGATTGAGCTTTTTCACAGCGAGCTACACTGATTTTTATTTGTTTCCTGTTTTGTCAACAAGGCAACATCAATTGCAGGGTAGTGTGTACCAGAAAGTGTTTACCAATGTCTACCAGAAAGCTGCTTGAGGATTTCCATGCCAGAATAGCCTCCACAAAAGAGGAGAGTGAATTCAGGTGGAACAGGACCTCCACTTGGCATCCACGCTCATGGGCACGTGTTGCGATACAAGTCTTAGCAGCAGCTAAGGTTGGAGTGACCCTGGGGAGACACTAGTCATCAATGAACCTTCAACATAGTAATGCCCATGTATGTCATAATGCCAGATTTATACTATTTTCCACCTCGTAACTCAAAATCACATATTTCTGTCATTCTAGACACACAGATTCATTGCCTGCCTATAGCTGTTAGGTTGTCTCTCTCAGAGAAGTAGCTTTCTCATTGATCTACAGCTGTAGAATGTAGAATTTACTTCTCATGAAGTAAATTAAATTCATGTTTTTAAGGAAGACAGATTGTATGAACTTTACATGACCTGCTTTACTACTAATCAAAAACACTTTTAAATATTCAAAGCTTTTTCCTGGTGTTTAACATTTCTGATATTTTTTTTCCTCAAGCTGTAAATTAGTTTGAAAGATAGACAGGAAGTCACTTTAAGGATCCCTGAAGTATAATTAGTATTAATGCTTTAGAATTATATTTCCTTACAGAAACAAGGAAATGTGGTGTCATATTATAAACTCCATGATGTTACTTCTCATCAGCCAAAGCAGCATTTATTTAAAATATAACTGCCTCTGTATAACTACTGAAAAGTTGCAGAATTTGCTTAAAAATTTGTAAAACTCTTCTATTTTTTATCAAATAGTAGAATAGTAGCAATCACTCCAGCAGAGAGGAGAAATAAGCCAGTGTAAGTTATTGCAAAATAATCAAAAAGTGATGTTTTCTTCTGCCCATTTATTCCCACAACCCATGTAAATTCTGAGACTGTGTTTATATGAAGATACTGTTTCAGAGACCTCAGTGGGACAACAGATGCCTAAACCACAGCATCGGGGAGGAAAGAAAAAGTAGTTGTCTAAGCATGTTTACTTTCAGTGACAAGGAAGTTCTAACTTGTCCCTAAGTGGTGACTCACTGGGGTAGGACTATAAAAGTAAAGGTAACTGCTCTCTAAAACATCAGGGCTTCAGACTTCACAAATCCAACATGATGCAGTCAAGGCTTTCAGCTGTCTTCTTTTTCTTGTTGGGTTTGTCATTTTGTCTGACAATTCCTATTCCTCTTGAAGATAGCCATGAATTCACAGAGGAAGACCTTCAGTTTGCAGAGGTACAGTATAAAATAATTAATTTGCATTTTTTATAAATACTTTTGTAGTTACAGCTGTTTGGAAATCAGGCTTATTACTTTTTTTTACCTTCTTAGCGCTACCTCAGGACTCACTATGATCTCCGTCTGAATCCCACTGGCATAATGAAGAAGAGTGCCAACACAGTGGCATCTAAACTTCGAGAAATGCAGGCTTTTTTTGGCTTGGAGGTGACAGGAAAATTAGATGAAGAAACATATGAGCTCATGCGGAAACCAAGATGTGGTGTCCCAGATGTGGGAGAATATAACTTTTTCCCTAGAAAACTCAAGTGGTCAAAAACAAATTTGACATACAGGTAAATGCATGGCATTTTGAATGTTATTACTGTTCCTTCTTTCCATGTAGCTTGTTCCATAGGTTGCTCAGTACATGAAGTTGATGGGAGAAGAGTGTGTTCAAGTTTGACAAAATTTAAGTTGCAGTTTATAGTCTTTACAGCCCTACTTTTGGAAAGGTCCCCTAGAACCACCATACGGTCTGAGGAAGTAAATACAAATATTTTTTTTTATTGGACTTTTTCATGTAGGAAAGCCAATGTGGTGTAAGCCACTCACTCCTGAGCTGGCCTCCATATAAACACTCTGGGCACATCCATGGTTCCAAATGAAAGAGGGGTAGGGACTGAGCTTGCAGAACTTAATCGTTAGGTTGGCTCTGTTTTGGACCAGGCTTGTTGTGTGCTCCACCTAGGTCTGTCCTGGACAAATCTGCTCAAGAGGGGTTATCTCAAAGCAGTGTGCATGCAAAACAGTCCATGTAATGTGGCTGTGAGACATGGGACTGATCCTTGTTCCTCTTCCATTTCACAGCCCAGCTGTAGATATCTTTGCTTGGTTAGATGAGTCCCTCACTACATCATGTCCTCAGGCAGTTGACCCTGGGTAGCAGATTCCAAATATAAAATCACTGAACTCTTTCAGAAATACCAGTCCAGTATCTGGTAATAATTACTTTAATACTGGTGATTCAAGACTACAGAAAGTTCTTTGGTTCATGTTTGTTCCTCCAGGAAGTGAGAGTCCTGAGATATTTTATATGGCATTAAAATAGTTTTAAGTTAGTGATATGGTTTGACTTGATGCCAATTTGTCATTTTCTAAATCCTCTGGTGCATATAAAATTTATTGTAGAAATCTGTTGGATCATTTCACATGTCTCTGAATAACTGCAATGGAAATGGTTATTTTGATTTCTTGGAGTATTATATGCTGCTGTCTCTTTGGTTTTAGATAAGAACAAAGGGCAGAAACAAGCAAAACTTTTTAATAAGGTGTACAGTCAGATAAAAATGTATTACACAGTTGCTTCAATCTACACAATTTAACTGGAGATATTAATCTTCTTGATAGAATTATGAATTACACATCAGATCTGAGACGTGCGGAAGTAGACAGAGCTTTCAAAAAAGCATTCAAAGTTTGGTCTGATGTGACACCACTTAACTTCACCAGAATACGAAGTGGCATAGCTGATATCATGATCTCCTTTGGTACTAAAGGTAACACACAACAAATTCTTTTTCATTACAGTTATATTGCTGCCAATTTGATAAGATGCAATATAATTGATTTCATTGGTTTGAATGTTGTTGTATAGAACACGGCGACTTTTACCCCTTTGATGGACCCTCTGGATTACTGGCTCATGCCTTCCCCCCTGGTCCGGACTATGGAGGAGATGCCCATTTTGATGATGATGAAACTTGGTCAGATGATTCTAGAGGTAACAGAGGTTCCTGAGATTATTTCTGACAGTGATAGATGGATAATTTCTACCTTTTGATGTTTGTAAATGGTTTGTTTTGTCTGTTTTCCTGTTTTTTAACCAGTATGTTCACTGTCTATTCATAGGAAACTGAGTTTAATCCCCAGTCATAAATGGGAGTATAACATATGCCTACAATAAGTTTTCAGATTTACAAATCGTAAGTGGAGTGGTTTAAAAAACAAACAAACAAACAAAAAAACATGTACAAGCTATTCTGTCAGCTAGACATTTCACTCTGCTCAAAGGCAGCTAGTTGGGAATGATCTTCCTAAAACTTGCAAAAAAGCATATACTTAGCTCAGCTGCAAGTCAGCTACTTATATCTAATTCGAAAATTCTTCATCTTGCCTATTCAGGAGAGAGCTTTGAGCTTTAATAGAACAAAACATTTTTTTTTTTTTCGATAGTGTTATTTCACCTTCCTGGCATCAAAGCTAATTGATGCAGTACCAAAACCAACACAGGCTCTCCATTGGAGGTGAATTCCCAACAAATATTTTCTTGACTTTAGTGGGACTAAGACTCCACTGTAGATCTTCCCAGTGTTGCTAAGAAATTTCAAGGAACCTAAAGCTGCCTACAGAACACCGTTGTCAAATAAGATTTAGCTTGAAGAACAACTATGAGATAGTGAACTGATTGAGCCCTTATTAAAACAAAACTTATAGTCACTGGAAAAAGACGATCAGTTATACATTACTTTTCCATTTCTCCAATTATCTCCTTCATTATCCCACGTTAAAGCACAGTGTTAATGTTAATTGAGTAGTTAAGTCCACTTTGGTTATCCAGGGTTATAAATTTTCTTTCATTGGGGTTTGTTATAGGGTATAATTTGTTTCTTGTTGCTGCCCATGAATTTGGTCATTCACTGGGACTTGAACACTCCAGAGACCCTGGAGCTCTGATGTTTCCAATTTACACATATACTGGAAAAACTGGTTTTGTGCTTCCTGATGATGATGTGCAAGGGATCCAAGAGCTCTATGGTAAGTCTGTATAATATATATATTTCTGGTGTCATTATAACCTGTTACAGATGCACTGCACTGTTTCTGAAGAGCTGCAGATGCTCACTAGCAACAGTCATGACTGATTAAGTCCTAATCACTGAATTCTTGGCAACCAATCTTTAGGAATAGAATTCTTTAGGAGCAGAAGATGCTCAGATTTAATTGTTCAGCGGAAAAAGAAATAACATTGAAGTAACTTTTCAGTGGACTGCTGCTAGCTCTTTCATGTGGTGAGGGGCTCGTAGATTCTTTTGACCTTTTTACCACATAAGAGAAGGTGAAACAAGGAGAAGTAGAAAGGAGAAACAAATATTCTTTTTTCAATGTTCCATCATGGAAAGAATAAAACTTTTAGGGGACCTTCAAAACTTAGGATAAAGAAGGAAGCAAGTCCATTTAATATCTTTGCAGCACAGCTGAACTACAAAGGCCATTAACATATTTGGCTAAAGGAGAGAAGGAGAAAACTGTTTTCCCCAATATAAATGGTTTGCTCATTATGCTAGTATTCGTCATGATTTTTGGGAACTCTTCCATGTCCTATTTAATATTATGATCCAGGAAAAGGGAAAGAAAGTTTTTAAACCTATCATACTACATGATTCCAGGTGCTGGAGGCAGAGATCCGAACCCAAAACATCCTAAAACACCAGAGAAATGTGATCCAGAATTATCACTTGATGCAATAACAGAACTTCGTGGAGAAATGCTGGTCTTCAAGGACAGGTAACGAGATTGCTATATGATGGATTGTTGGTACGTGATAAAATTTGAGCAAGAGAAAGAGACGTTTCAGTTTTTCACTAAAGATTTGAATAAACATAAATTAAAAAAAAAATCCCAAATCTACATAGATGCCTATAAGAAGTTACATAATATCTTTTTAGGCAGGATTTATAATGCAGTTACAGACTTGACTGCCCAATGATGTGAAGTGAAGCTGATGCAGCTGAAGGCTGACCCCATTTTTACAGAGTTTTCATTTCACAGGGCTTTCTTCAATATGCAAAAATTTACTAACATTTATCTGAATGAAGTTGTACTTTGAAGATTCACCTTTGTCTTTTGAAATGATAACAGTACGTGAATGACAGAATTGGTCTGCAGTCTGATGACTGAGGAAAGTCTTACCACGGCCTCTATGTATTGAAAATTGTATGTTGTGAAAAATGTCATTCTCCATTAATTCATTTTTAGTACAGAACATCGAGGATACTGCTATTTTGTAGTCTGACACTAAAAATGCAATATTTTCTTTTTCTGAGCTAGGTTTTTCTGGCGACTGCACCCTCAGATGGTTGATGCAGAGCTGGTTTTAATTAAATCATTTTGGCCAGAGCTTCCAAACAAAATAGATGCAGCTTATGAAAACCCCATTAAAGATCTTGTCTTCATGTTTAAAGGTGAGTTTTTTATTCTACTGTATGTAGAAAATATATATATATATAGTCAAGTTCAGTAAATGATCAAGAGGTAATCGATGGAAGAACATAACATTCTATCTTCCTTGTTCAAAAGACAACCTATGAATGCTGGCTTCACCCCATGCAAACTTACACAACCTTCAGTAAGTTAGCACATGTACACAAGATCAGATGCCTAGGATTAAATTTAGCATAAATAGTTTAATACACACAGAGTACATGGCCTAAGAATCTGTTAGTTTTATGAAAATAAGGACCCTGGCATCCTCATTTTATCCTTCTCTCAAAGCTGAGCCTTTTTACAAAAGACTTATACATACTTTGTTCTTATTTTCAGGAAAGAAAGTCTGGGCTATGAATGGCTATGACATAGTTGAAGGCTTTCCTAAAAAGATATATGAAATGGGATTCCCAAAAGAAATGAAAAGAATAGATGCAGTTGTCCATATTAAAGACACTGGCAAGACTCTCTTTTTTACTGGAAATAAGTACTGGAGGTAAGCTGCAGACAGAGTGGTGCTTTTTTTCAGCATCCTTAGTCATAACCTGTCCAGAATATTCAAAAAATCAGTTGGGGGGGTTCAAACCAGGCACTACATTGTGGCTCAGATGTTGCCAGTGTGTGGTTTTCATGGGTGCAACAGCTGTGTAGAATAGAAGTCTTGCATGCACATTCATGATATAAATACGCAGTCACAGCCTGTAAAAGCTAGGAAAGTGAAAGAAAGGAGAGAAGAACAAATTGCCCTGATGCAGGAGAGTCTGGATGTCTCCTAGATAAAATTCCTATCTTGCTTCCTAGATTCACTTGTGTGGCACAAGCTGGATATTAGTGCTGGTCTGTGAGAGCAAGAAATCTATCTTACCCTAGGATGGCCATTTTTTTCCTGGCCAGAAATGGGGTTGACAGCCAGGTCATTTGTATAATCAAGAAAGATGTCACCATCCCTTCCCAGAACCTGTGTGTTAAGCAGCCTTAGGGTACGCTTGCAGCGCTGATATGTCCAAGTACCATCACCTCCCTATAGTATGTAGCTTATATACTTCTGAAAATGTGACTTTACTGGTTTTGTGATTATTGGGATTGTACTTGTGGTGTAAGGGTGCCCTGGTTATTACACTGAGTTTCATTAGTGCACTAGACATGCGGTACCCAATGGCTCCTGGCTACTCTTGATGTGGGTAAATTCAATGCATACAAAGGGCACACACCAAATCTAAGGCTGTCTAAATCCTCTGAATTTTTATTTTCTTTTATGTTTAATGTAGTTATGATGAAGAGACAGAGGTGATGGAAGCAGGCTACCCCAGACTGATAGAGGAAGAATTTGCAGGAATTGGTGATCGAGTGGATGCAGTCTATCACAGAAATGGTATATAGCCCAATTAACAAAGCTTTATTACAATTAGTTGTGGCTGAAACCTGAGATTAACAACCTGTGGGAAATTCTGTCATTTGTAATTTCAATTTATTTATTTATTTATTTATTTATTTATTTTGACATCAGCACTTCTGTTCTTGCCTGAATCAATTTTCTGATCTCAGTTGCACTCTGGCAAAGATGCTCTTATAAACTGTGGAGATATGTATTTGAGAATCCAAAGGAGACCTTGCTAAGAGAACCTAAGCGATATGCATAATACAAATGCATCATAATGTTTCTATTTCTTCAAATCCAGATCATTCATAGCCAGTTTTTCCAGGAGTGTTTCCAAGTCAGAGACTTAAAACCAGGGTTTTCCTGTTAATGTTTTCCTAAAAAAATGTTATATAATAATAAAACACAGAACTTGACACTAGGTTAAGATATTATTTATTTTAAAAAACTGATCCAGATCATACAAATGGAATGAAGACTCTCAAAAATTTAGCTCAACATTTTAAATACTAAAATATTGCATTTTTACTAAAATATTGTAAGAGTTATTAAACATTAAGACAAAACAGGTAATTTTATTTTGAAGGAAAATTTTAATATAACAGATTTTTCAGGGTTAATTCATTTTAATTTTCTTTTTTCTTAGGTTACCTCTACCTCTTCAATGGATCTTTGCAATTTGAATACAGCATCTGGAGCAAAAGAATTGTCCGTGTCCTGCACACTAACTCCATATTTTGGTGCTGATTACAGTTGAATGACATGTTACAGGCTGCAGAGCAGCTTGTAGTACATGGAAGTAATAATATGGGCATATAGGTTTATTAGAGGAAAGCAAGGTTCTGTGAATATGCACTGGATACCTAGAAACAAATGTATACTGTATATATGGAACTCTATAGCTGTATGTCAGTCTGGAACTGAATTAACTTAACAGGAAAGAAGAAGAAATGATAAGCATTTCAAGGGGCATTACACCATTTAAAGTTTGTCTCTCATTAAAGTGAGATGCTGGATACATCCTCCATGATCATAAGCACTACTAATTTCCAGTAATCTATGCATGTCTAGCATCTTCTCAGAATCTTCTAGCAATTCCGAAGACATCGAGTTGATAATCCCTGGAGTGTTTCTTTTTAAAACTAACCCTCCTGCTCTTTGTAAAATTATTTTTCAAGTACTGGGGATTCAGACATGTAATGAATGAGTCAGGACTGCATGGTGATGCCATCAGCAGCATAACACTAGGTTGCAACACTAAAGTTAGAAAATTCAAAGGAATTTGAATGGGAACATCCCCCTAGAAATAGATGCCCATATGATATTTGGAAGAAGCTGCAGGTATAGAAATATTGAGGTGTCATCTCAAAGCAGACTGAAGAGCAGGAAAAGGGAACAGTATTCCCTACAGAAATCATCAGTTAGTATGGCACTGGGGAAAATAGAAAGTAGTGATACCAAGAGAATCGCACAGGTTGAAACCTTTCATGAATCTACATCTGGCAACAAAGCCCATGTTTTCAGCTGGTGTAAACTGAAGTAGTTCAAATGATAATTATAGAAGTTATGCCTATCTATGCCAGCAGAGAACCTGAACATTCAAGTTAAAATATTCAAAATAATACTGAAAGGGTGTCAAACATGAAAAATGTTTATAATGTTAAAAACGAATATATCAATTGTTTCAGTACCATGTAAGGTTTGGGGGGGGGGGGGTTGTTTTGTTTTTCAATGCAAATGATGTGGGACTGTGGTTATTTCTCAGTTTTAAAAGTAGTATTAAAGAAACAGGAGGAATAAAATGAAATTGTGAAAGGATTTCAGTTAAGATATCCTACACTGTATGTTATAAAACAAGACAGTGTTATTGGATAAAAGAAATCAGGAAGCTTAACCTGTGCATTTTATTCATTAAAATTTTTGCTTCTACTTAAAACTCTGTTGTTTTTTATCTGTGATTTTTTTTAATTTTATAGAAAAGAGGAGCAGAGAAAAAGTCATAAAAAGAGAAACTATAAAAGAACCACTGAGTTCACAGAATAAGAACTAAGTTGAAATTAGTCCTTATCAATAGAGAAAGTAGCACAAATGATAACAAAATACTATGAAAATCAATTCCACACTAGCTTGAAGTCTAAACTTTAATAACTAATTCAATCTAACTGCCTTGTCCTCTTCTTCCTCCTTAAAACCAAACCCCAAATCAGTCAGTCAGCCAGCCCACCAAGCAAAGCCCATCAATGCTGAATGTTTTTTAAATAGGCATAAATTGCCAGGTTTACCAAGCAACAGGCTAGGTGAGTTTAATTTTGTAATTTATGCCACATAAATCGTAGAATCAAAGAATGGCTTGGGTCAGAAAGAGCTTTAAAGATCATCTCATTCCAATACCCCTGCCATGGGCAGGGACACCTCCCACCAGACCAGCTTGCCCAAAGCCTCATCCACCCTGGTCTTGAACACCTCCACGGACGGGGCATCCACAGCTTCTCTGGGCAACCTGTTTCAGTGTCTCACCACCCTCACAGTATAGAATTTCCTCCTAACCTCTAACCTAAATCTCTCCTCTTTTAGTTTAAAACCATCCCCCCTTGCACTAACAGTGTCTGCCCGAGCAAAAATTGCTCCCCGTCTATTTTATAAGCCCCCTTTAAGTATTGAAAAGATGCAACGAGGCCTTCTCTTCTTCAAGCTGAACATCCTCTGCTGTCTCAGTCTTTCTTCATAGGAGAGGTGCTCCATGGTCAGATGAGGGAGCTTAACAGATTAAGTGGTCTATTCTGACTGTAAAACTGGAATTAATCAATGTCAGACCTTAAAATATTTAAAGGAAATGTAAGTAAATAGAGATGAAGAAAAAGCTTTACAAATGGAAAAACTTGCACTAAAATCAAAGTCCTATTATTTGACATAATGTTGATAAAGCTGCTAGAAAAAAAGACAGAAATAGAAAAAAAAAAGAAAAATTCTCTGCATAATAAACAAAATCATTCATTTATATATCAAAAACATTTTTGATAGACATCAGATAGACGTCATTTGAGTGAATGATGTTTGACATTGGATTGCAGTTTAGTTTGAAGTTTCATTGCAGTCTGCAGTGAAATAAAGATCTGGAGGTTTAACCTTAGCCCTTGTTATTTTTGTTATAAAGACTTGGTGGAAAATTATGTCAAAATAGTAAAGAGAGACCAGTTGATTCTGACTGCTCTGAGCTTCAGAGGTCTGACCTGAGCCTCACTTGAGCAGGGATTGCAAAATGCACAGGGAAGCAAGGAGACATTGATTACTATCAATCATATCTATGTAAATTTCTGAACATTTGGCAGCAGTAAAAGGTACTACTTAGGAAGCTGGACCTTCCAGAAACTTCAGCATGAACATATCCAGCTGCTCCCCAGCCCAAACAGTCAGATTCCTGTTTGCTGCTTGGCTGACTGGAAGCAGTCTTCGGCACCAGTCCAAACACGGCTCCAGCTCATGCATCTGCATCCCCAGTGAGAGACGCACAGCCCTGCGGTTAGCTCTACCTCAGATGAGAAAAATACCAGCCTGTCAGTTCCTGGCATTTTGTTAAAAAAAAAAAAAAAAAAAAAGGAAAACAAAAATGCTTGTGCTGTGGAAGTGGAAAGCTGAGGTCAGAGCCAGATGGGCCCTGACACTGCACAGTCAGCCAGAAAGGAAAACTCAGCATGGGACTTGGTGCCTTTGGACCTGCTGCCATCTCATGAGAAAAACATTGCACAAGTCCATGGTGAGAGCACTGAATGCACACTGATGAGATGCTGTGGTCTTAAGGGGTATTGACCAAGACCGTCAGGTATTGAAAAGAATTGGGTCCCTTACTTGAGAACTTGACTGAACTCTCTGGCTTCCCTGAGCTGTCGTGAGTGAGGAAAGGACCACAAGAGGCTGAGACAGCTGTGTCCCGGGCTGTAATACAAGCAGAATTAATAGCTTCCTGCCAGATTGCCAGTTTTATGTGGAACTACACAAATCCACCTAACAGCACAGGAAGAGTTGTTAATTAATATGTCTTTTATATTGGTCCCGTTTCTGCTAAGAATGATCATTTGGAGGGGAAGAAAGGGTAATGAAGAGAATGAAATCTGTCAGGTGCTCCTCAGGACCAGTTTCTGTGCTGGTTAAGTGATCCTGAAGAAGGAGGATGGAGAGGATGTCACTCAGAAGAGAGACAAAAGTGAGCAAATGTCATTTAGACTTTTCAAAGTGAGAAACTAGGCATCTGTCCACTGAGTTAAATAATACATTAGAAAGGCAACAAACACTCAGCTACTAGCTGAGGAACTGGAGAAGAAATTCAATTTTAGTGTGAAAATGTTTTATTTTTGGTATAATCTCCAGAAACCTGTTTCAAGGACACTAGGTGGCAGTGATAACTTTGCTCTCTAGAGGACCAGCACAGAAACCCTCAGCCATAGGGGGCGAGACCAAAAATAATACTGTGGGCAAGGAAGCTGCAGCCAATTATGTCAAATTCTTACAGTAGATGAAGATACCAAACAAACATCACCAAAAAGTAGAATTAAATGCTTATATTGTGTTGAAATGTGGATCTCTGAGGAATAAATTAGGATACTAAAATATTTAGGAAACTTCTAGATATATAGACTGTAAAGACCACTAATTTTTTAATCTATTGATAATTCTCTTTCAACATCAATGCAAAATACTTAAAATAGTGTATTCTATGGATAGTCCTCAGAATAACACAATCCATTAGTTCAACTTCATTAACTGGAAAAAACACACACGGACACAGATTTGTAATCCAACTCCTTGGGAACATGAGAACCTCTCAGCTACAACTTGGTTTCTGAAAAAAAATGGCACTGCTGATATGGAAGCTAGGCAAAAGCAGAGGAAAACATCAGTTGCAAAGAACTCATGTAAAATTGTAAAAATACAAAAAATAAAAATCTGTTATATCAAGTATGTGATCATATCTGCTTGAAAGAACTAAGGACAATTGATAGACAGCTTTTCTCAGTCATTCTGAATTAGTATTTCCAGGCTTGTGAATATTTGACAGAGAATATGATCATGATCTCTGAATCCCTAATACTGCCAAGATCATTAAGAGTACTGAGCATTTAAAGCTAGACAGAAATTGATTTTTGTACCCTGAAAATATTTTTGAGATTTTCAGACACTTTGCTGTTTCCACTGGAAAGAAAAACAAGAAATTTTGAAACTTTTAATCAAAAACAAAATTAAACTAAACATAAAGAGATTCCAGTGTTTATCCTCTGGAATAATCTGTAGCTATATCATCAGTCAGAATACTTACGGGGTTTGGATGGAACAATGTACTGTTTCAGTTTTTTTCTCAGCCTGATTTATAAGAAGGTCTGGACCTCAATCTTCAATCTTCTAAATGAAAAGAACTGCACATTCACTTATTTGTGTTTTTTTTCTGTCTGTCCTGAAGGAGATGTTTCCTTTTCACAAAGATACAATTAAACAGCACTCTCTGGAAAGACTGACTGCCCACTGATTAGAAAGCTCAGGGACCAAGCCCTCATGTCAATCAGCATTCTTGGTTTTGTGCAAAGTAGTATGCCTACACGCACTGTGGGTCCACACCAATTCGGGGGGTTGATGATTCTGCTGTTTCTGGGGGAAAACAGCATTTCCAGATCGGACCTCACCAGTTCTCTTCAGCATAGTGTAGGGTGTTCAAAACTCACAGAGGCTGCGTTCTAAACTGGGATCTTCCCCATTCCCACCCAACACAGTTGTTCTGTGGTTGGCACATCCTTTTTACTCACAGATTTTCAATTACGTACTACAGTATGAATTTCCAGCCAATGCTGTTTCAGGAGTATCTCTCACACTGGCTGTGGCTGCCTTTATAACATCCTTTGTCTCCTGTGCATTGTGCTATGGAGTGTGCTGTCTGCCCCTCTCTGTCTTCCTCATAATAAAAGGTTGAGGGAGCATTTTCCTCCAAGAAATATCTTTCCAGGCAGCAGAAAACCAGGTATTGTTTTCTTATTTATATGTTACATAATAAATATCCTACTGGCATAGTAACAAACTGTGATGCAGTTCTGTGTGTATCTGAGTGAGCCCCTCAAGTTATATCTTTACTTTTGGCATGGACTACACTGGGGTCCTACTGTGAAGTGATAGGATTGGCTTATGGAATAGTGTCCTCAGAATGGTCATGTCCACACTGTGTCTGCTGGACCTCACGTGGTCCTGTTCTGCTCTTAAAAGAAGAAAATGTCCTTTTTATATCTGCATGAGTTGTGTCATCTGATCTATTCTAGAAGACTATATGTCTTCACAGGAAATAAAATGACCTTAAGAGTCTGCATTGCTCAGAGGAACCTGGGTAGTTTGTCAGGAACTGGCTGGGTCAGAAGGGTCTGGAGTTCACAGTGTCCTTCCGACACATCTAGCCAATACGTACTTTCAAACTTAGCTTAGGCGGTCACCAAAGTTATGTCCCCAACTATGCCCCAATCTGAGAAGGTAAATAGTTTGGGAAATGTAAATGCGTGCTACACAAGAATGGCCCTGCACTAACCTAGCAAATACCAGGGACAGTGAATATATTTGGAAGGAGGGCTTTATTTTTGGGGGGTGCTTTTACACGTGCTGTTCATTGGTGTCCCATGAGTGGCTCATGTTGACATCCCAGAGTCTAAGGCAGGAAGGACACAGGTGACTAGTTTTGGCAAGTGGATTCAATTGAGTTGGTGGAGGAATCAAGATAATTTAGACAGGCCCCGGCAGTCAAGGCATACCATACATATACATTAAATGCACATTTCCACCCTGTCTGTTTCCAGACAGATCAGGAGATAAAGTTCTTCTTGACCATGGTCCCTGCTGCTGGCAAGGACATGGAGGTGCAGGAAGAGCTCTTCATTAGGTGGCCAACTGAGGATTACTCATCACTCACAAAAAGAGCAGTAGTATTTTAATATTAGCAGTACAGTTTAGTTATTATCAGGGTTGAAATGAATATCATTTGATGCATGCTTCTTGCATTCTGACTACTGCTTCAGGAAAGGACTTGGCTCCAAAATATTTCTCTCCTTCCACACCAGCCAGAGAATTGTCTTTCTGTAGACTTTCACCACTGGCTGTGATTCTGTGAATTCTCGAGCTCAGTTGATTCTGTCCTGGACCTGCAGAGTACCTCAAATAAAAGAAGGTACACAGGCTTTGGAGCAGGTATCACAGAAATGTTGCAGAAGTCTTCAGACATGCTGTGAAGCCTTGGTCACACAATACTAAGGAGGAGATACTGCCACTCACAGAGATCAAGCCTGAGAAATTTGAAACCAGATATCTAACCCTATGCAGGCCTGCAGGTTCTGATGCAGCATGTCTTGGCCATAGAAAGCTGGTAATTCACAAATATCACCCCCAGTCCAAATCACCTGTTCTTTTGCTATAGTACATGAGTGGATGGTGGCCAATAAATCATGCAGAGCTGCATGATGGGGTCAAAGACATCAGTGGTGAAGAGAAACTGGAGTAAGACAAATGCCAAGAAGAATTTGGTCAGGGCAGGCTGAAAGGATCAATAGAATAGGATGTCATGTGTGAGGGCACCCTAAGAAGACCTCAGTACTGTTAACCCTGGACAATCAGATGATTCCTGCAGTTCAACAGGGAACTGCCCAATGAAGTGACTCACTGGGGCAGTGAGGATGTGGCCAAGCAACCGGAATAACCAGGCTGTTTCCACGGTAAAATGTATGGTCCCCTTCCAGCTACATGCTTTGATCTAATAGTATCAGTCTATTACTTTAGACCCTGCAGTCAAAGTCATAAAGAAAATCTTTATTTTTATGGTTCTGACAGAGCCTAGACACAAGGTAGTAAATTAGTTTGTGCCCCAAAGTCCACTGCAGAAACTTAGCTGATGGCTTGACAGGGTGCTAACACCTTTAGGCTTTAACTGGGCCATTGGTCACTTTAAGAAACTCAGCTGGATGCCCAGTTTCAGTCTGTCCATGGTTTTAGTACCGGGAGATTTAATCCACATCTCCCGGGATACCCATGACAAAGCAAGAAAATCAATGTGCATTTCTTGGCAATACGCTGGTGTCCTTTCATGGCAGTGCACTTTTCCTACTTCACTAAGTCAATAGTTTTCAGTTTTCAAATTCCAACCACAAATGAGTCCAGCTGCAGTTTCCTGGAATCCTCTGTGGAACTTTTCTCATGGAAAATTTGTGTGTGTCACACTAATCATTTTTGCAAAAAAAAATTATTTACATAATGCTTTGGGAATATCTTTGTAATTTCAGTGTGTAAGTTCTGCTCCAAAATCATAGAATCATTAGGGTTGGAAAAGACCTTCAAGATTATCTGGCCCAGCCGTCACAATACTACCAATGGCACCCACTAAACCATGTCCCTAAGCACCATGTCCAACCTTTCCTTGAACACCCCCAGGGACAAAGGGAAAGCTTCAATGTGATCAATCAAAAAAAAATAGCTTGTTTATGAGAATAGATTTCCAACTGAGGTCAATTCCAAATTAAGAGAAACAACATTAAATGAGGCTGTAATATGCAGCACAGAAGTGTCCTGTGTGAAATTTTGTTGGAAATCCTGGTGCAAATTCACTTCATCCATGAGGAAAAGATGGAATCTCAGTATATTGGGTAAATCAAATGCAACCAGCTCTATCTACAGTGACACTAAAGAATGAAATGACAGGGTAATAATATAACAGGGAGAGGTGCAACTTCTGGAGGTATAACATCCAGAAGGACCTTGACAGGCTTGAGAGGTGGGCCCATGCAAACCCCAAGAAGGTTAACAAGACCAAGTACAGAGTTCTGCACCTGGGTTGGGGCAATCCTAAACACGAATACAGGCTGGGTGGAGAATGGATTGAGAGAAGCCCTAAGGACAAGGACCTGGGGGTGCTGGTGGATAGGAAGCTCATCATGAACAGACAAGGTGCTCTTGCAGCCCAGAAAGCCAGCTGTATCCTAGGCTGTAACAAAAGCAGCATGGCCAGCAAGGTGAGGGATGTGATTCTCCCCATCTTCTCCCATGAGTACTGTATGAGCTCTAGGGCCCCTAACATAAGAAAGACATGGACCTGTTGGAGCAAGTCTGGAGGAGGGCCAAAAAGATGATCAGAAGGCAGGAACACCTCTCCTATCAAGGCAGGCTAAGAGACCTGGGGCTGTTCAGCCTGGAGAAGAGAAGGCTCCAGGGAGACCTTATAGCAGCCTTCTGGTACCTAAAAGGGGCCTAGAAGAAAGATGGACAGGGACTCTTTATCATGAATTGTTGGTACAGGACAAAGAGTAATGTTTTTAAATAAAAGAGAGTAGATTTAGACTAGATATAAGGAAGAAATTCTTTACTGTGAGGGTGGTGAGGCCCTGGAACAGGTTGCCCAGAGAAGCTGTGGATGCCCCATCCCTGGAGGTGCCCAAGGCCAGGCTGGATGGGGCTTTGAGCAACCTGGTGTGGTAGGAGGCGTCCCTGCCCATGGCAGGAGGGTTGGAACCAGATAGTCTTCAAGGTCCCTTCTGACCCAAACTGTTCTATGATCATATCATTTTATGATTTTATGATTCTATGATTAACAGTAGAATCACAATGTGGTGGGAAACACAAAGGAAGTGATAACACTAGTTTATGTATAATTACTTAACTTCTAAAGCTGTTATGAGCATCTAAAGTGTGAGAATGAAGAAATAAAGAATTGCTAAAGAGACTTGCTAGGATTTGAACCAAAATTCAATTAAGTTAACAGAAATCTCATCATTGATTTCAATTCACTTTGGTTCAGGAAGCAATTGCCCAGAAAACAGTTGCTTTGCAAGCTCTATTCTGGAGACTTATTCCTTCTGCACAAGCAGTTCTAAGAATAATAATTTAGATAAAACGTTAACATAAGTGAGTTTTGTTGGATGAGCACCTGGCTCTGGTGCCATTCAAATATTTCTACCAGATGAAAGCAGAAGCCTTTTGGCAGCTTTCTGCTGGGTGCCAAGCAGGAAGCACACAGCTCAGGGCTTTACATTCGGGAATTTTCCCAAATTATGTTCATGGGACTTAGAGTATGAGTTACACACTATGAAACTGAGTCACTTGATGTGCAAAGTAAATATCGGATGTGGGCTTACTGCCCCTGCGTGAGGCTGCACAAGCGTCAACTCCAGAGGGAAAATACTTGTAGAAAGCTCAGGCTCACATACACACATACTACTGTGCATGCAGCCTTAAATAAACACTGGAAATGTTATTTTTTATGGATCTTCTTGCTCCTTTCACAGCTCTCTGCATTGGATTTTTCATGGCACTCCAAGGAATGACTTGCATAATGTTGCTGCGTGTTTAAAGTGTGAAGTTTCTACTTGGATCTAATGATTACAGTTGCAGAACATCAGAATTACTCAGCCGTCCAAATCAGACGCCCTTTCAGATGATCTTATTTCTCTCTGTCCTTAATGGAAGTGAGGACTAAACAAAATGCCATCATGGACTATTTCAAGAGTTTTTGCTCAGAAGAAGAATGTCTGCTCAGATCCTGTTTGTTGATTTTTACACGACTTTTCTTTAGTTCTGTCTTGCATAGATACAGATGTTCTTAATATCTGCATTCTCACTTGGATCTCAGATTTAAAATAATACAGTGAGCCCCAGAGTTTTTGTTGTTTGGTTGGTTGTTTTTTGTTGTTGTTTTTTTTATTGATTTATTTTGTACTCTTTTTGAAAGAGTACTTCCCCATTATCTAATTTTAAACTATTGTCTTATTTCACTGAACGTCATCATTGTTATATTAAGAAAAAATGAATAAGAGCACCTTGTTGCTTCTCTATATGTCTTTGGCAGATCTCCTATTTGTTGTAATTGTAAAACTGATGAGACAATTTTCTGTCCTTTGATGTGAACATCTTTCTGAATTCTTCTGACAGTTTTGGCAGACTTATCCTTGCTATGTGCTTAGCAAGTCTGTATGACCAGAGCTAGACACAATATTCAGGTCAAAGTAAATCGGGCCATTGTGTTTCTAGCATTATCTTCAATCTCATTGTCTAAAGTTCATAGCCTTATTGTTTATATACAGGTGTGTATTTTAAGAGGTTTATTTAACTGCTGTTATCAGATAAACCATCTAGTAAGAGAAGACATGCCAAGGGAACACAAACTTAAGAATTCATCCAAAATAACAGACAAATAAGCAGGAGCCAAGGACATCATCTGTGTTGCTTCAGTGATTAACTATCTGCAATTCACCATTTTCTGCGTGTTTTTATTAAAGATCAGAGATTTGTGTAAGCTACTCAAAAAGATAATAATTAAATGAAATAAACTGCAAATTCAGTATGGGTCAACACTAAGTACCAACAATGAATCACAAAAAAAGTCCATCCATCCTGTTATAATGGAAATACTCAGGTTCCGCTACAGGACTACAGTAATAGATAGATATTAGCATTAGACAACGTCAGGGACTTGTATGAAACCACAGGTTGTTTTACCTCCTCTGATGTAATACAAACTGCGGATTAACTCCTGACAGGGTACTTAGAGCTCAAATTATTGTGCCAATCTTATAACTGGTTTTAGGGAGTAAATTAAAAAAAAAAAAAAAGAAAGAAATTCAGCGTGCAAATCCATTTTTCAGAGGTAAAGGATTTGGGTAAACAGCTGTGCTTTATGTCAGGGTACAAGACTAACGATTGTGTGAAGTACAAACTTTGGGGTGCAAAACAGGAACAAACAGAGACCTCAGGAAAGGGGAAGGTTGTTATTACCAGTAAACTCCATCAGTGCTGCTGTCCTTAAAAGGGAGGATGCATAAAAACAAGCCTTCCAGGAGCAAAAACTGTCAAGACAACTTTGATAAATGTGAGAGACAAACAGATATGACCGTATGCGGAAATACAGGGGCGGATTAAATCACCCGTCAGTGCAGATCTATCTGCAAGGTTGTGGAGCCGTAATTCCACCCACTTTCCTCTTGATCTTACAACAACCACGGCTGTGTAGGTGTCACAGATGATTTTAGGCTCAGAATGGATAGGGTAGGTTTTGGTATAACCAAGACAATTGTCAAGTATTTCCAATAATGTAACTTGTTACTGAAAATAGTGCACATGTAAATTATCTATTTTAAAAGCACTGCAATGACATAAGTAACCTCACTTCCTCTGTGTTTGATGACTAAACAACAACATGCTGCATGTCTACCTAGTCAAGATAGAAACTGCAATCCTATATGATATGAGACTTACTGTATCACTAATTACTCACATTGAGAATGACAAAAAGGTATTCTCAATTCTTCTGAAATACTGGGAGAAACACAGAGGCAGGCTTTAAGGGGTCAAAGAAAGGGTCATGCTTTCTATTTTGGCACAGGCATGCTGTTGCTTGCAGACCAGATAAGAGCAGTTTTTATAACTCCAATCTGGGATAAGGAGCAATTCCTCCTCCAAAGAGTTTGTGCTCCAGGTAGATACAATGCATGGTGGTACAACCATGGTCATGTGTGAGAAGAATCCTACCATGCAGGTGCCAGAGCCCTTCCAAGGTTTGTTAATTTTCCCCATGTTTCGTGACATTTTGGTGGCTGGAGAAGCAGCTAGGCAGCATGACAAACAAAGAGAGAAGGACCGGCGTAAAAGGGGCCTGAAAAGTAGCAAGGAAGGGAACAAAGTGAGAGATGGGCAGGGGAGGTGCAAAGTATAGCTGGAGCGATTGTCACAAACTACTCCTGGACTGTGGAGCTGGTCTGTGCTGTAACTCAGAGGGGAAACACTGAAGGAGGTCCTTTGCCACCTCGTTTCCTTCTTTAGGAACTGAAGTGTGGGGGAGATAGTTTGTGCCTGACCTGATTCCCATAGGGAAATGAAATGGAGCCAGGGAGCACACTCGGGCCTGTGAGCTGAGAAGTGCTCCCAGATCCCATTGCCTAGCCCTAGGGAAGGTGTTTAAGTGCCCTGAATTTATTGGAGGTGACATTAAATGGCATAGCTTAACATTGTATCTTCAAACTTTCATGCTATCTGTGCTTGGTAATGCAGTGATTGTTGGGTTTTGCTTTTTATTTTTTATTTTTTTTAATTAGATTTTGGTCTATACTGGGTATTTTTATAAGAAAATATCAGGCTTATGCACCACTCCAGACAGACAGAAGACTTCCAAGCCTGCCTGTTTATTCACTCAGGACTGTTTGCATTTTTTCAGAATCAAGCTGAACTCCCTCTCTTCCAGTTTGAAGATTCAGAGGAAGAAGGATGGGTTATTTTTATGCAAACAGTAAACATTTTCCATGAGTTGTTTTACAAAATCCTGCATTCCTGTCTTAATAAAAGAAGAGATTTACTGGAATTTAGTGTTAAGTTTGAAGTGACTTATCTTTTAGCAAGGAATTTCTGTTGCTATTCAGCACAAGTAATATTGAGGGACCCTTCCACAAGATTGATAAAGAAGCAGCTTCGGGTTATCAAATTGTCTTCCTTCCTTCCCCTTACCATAATAAGACAGCAAAGAGAGAATACACGTCAGTGATGGAGTGACAATGCCACAGATGTGTGGTCACAGGCAGAGTCACTGCACTTATTCCCACATCTTTTAATGACACAAAAGCTCTGCATTTCTAAAGCATCCGGAACTATGTTTGAGAGGTAGCTAAGTAATTTTAAGTAGTCTAGCTACACATTTAAATGTCAGCTGCATTTGCAAAGCTCCCAGCTAACTCTGTAAATCCACAAGTCACGTGATATTTCTGACGCTGAGCATGGCCAGAACTGCATAAGAGGTCAGAGATGCAACCAGCTCACTGCATGTTAGGAAACAGCAGTTACACTACACATTCCTCAAGCTAATTGTCTCAGTCACCCCATGTGGTAGTTGTGGTCTAAATAAGTCAGTCCCCAGAGAAAAATCCTTGAAGGCTGATGAAGAGGCAAAAGCATTTGTCTCTCCTGATTTATGTTAGATCACTTATGCAGAATAAAAAACATACAGGTTCAAAATCCTTTTTTTTTTTTTCTTTTTTTTTTTTTCTAAGAGATTTGAACACCTTCTACCTAATTCATAGAATGATCTGTAATCAGATTTCTGACCAGAATCAGACCAGATTTCTGAATTTATCGTAAATACATTTGCTTGGGACCTTCCACTGAAACTGTTCTTGTATAAATAACTGTATTAAGCCAGCAAGAAGATAATGTTAGTAATAGCCTAGGTTTAGGGGGATCACCCATCAGCAGGGGACTGTGGGCCCATTCTTAGTTGCACTGAACATATTCAAATTCAGAACATTTTTCTGGGGAGACCTGAGAAAGTGACTTTCCTCAGGTGAGATTTCCAGTTACTTCTGATACTGACGATCATCATAAGCCACTGGCTTTTGTTTTGTTTCATTTTGTTTTGTTTTTATTGGGAATATCCAGTGTTTAGTGTGTGGGTGTAGTATTTGTCTAGAATGATCCAGTTGACTAGTCTGCTTCCTCACTTTGAATCATTAGATATTTCCATCAAGCAGCTTGCACAGATTTAATTTTATTTTGTCTCTCAGGTCCCTGCCTCAGCCCACAACCTCTTCTCATTTGCTGTGTCAGACATTCAGATGGTGTGGAATAAATAGCTGAGACCTGGAGGGCCTCTCCACACCCAGCAAAGAACAAACGTGCAGGGCTACAGTGTGCTATGTGACAGGAAATCATGCTTGCTAGGACTTGCATGAAGATTAATATAGTTTGATTTAGTGTTGAAAGACCAACTCTAATCCTCAGCCCATTAGTGTATTTATGTGAGATTTCTGTAGCCATGTGTGGTGGTTTTACTCAGGTGGGCAGCTGAGATCCACCACAACTGCTCCCTCAGTCCCCCTCATCAAAGGGAAAGGGAAGAAAATACTATGGAAAGGGCTCAAAGGCTGAGATAAGGACAGGGAGATCTCTCAACGATTATCACGATGGGCAAAACAGACTCAGCGTAGGGAGATTAGTAAAATTATTGCCTATTACTAACAAGCTAGAGAAGTGAGAAACAAAGGAAAGAAACTAAAAAAGCCTTCCCCCCATCCACCCTCTTCCATCTCCTCCCCCCTGAGCGGTGCAGGGGAACGGGGAATGGGGGCTGCTGTCAATCTATAGCGCTTCGTCTCCGCCGCTCCTTCACGGTCCCTCTCTGCCCCTGCTCCCCGTGGGGTCCCTCCCACGGGATGCCGTCCTTCCCGAACTGAGCCTGGGGGGCTGCCCACAGGCTGCAGCTCTTCCAGAACTGCTCCCACACGGCTCCGTACCACGGGGTCCATCTGTCAGGAGCAAACTGCTCTAGCACACATTTAAGCATCACATTTTATTCTTATCTCCATACCTCACAGCCCCAGAGCCTTGAAATCTTTCATGTTGTTCAATTTCAAAGTGTCTAGAATTCAAGTATTACCCAGTGTAAAACACCTTGCAGGCAAGGAGATACAAGTGTCCTGGGACTTTATCAAACATTTCTTGGATACAGTCTTGCCCCCAAAACACCTGACAGTGAACAGATTATAACATGTGATGGCAGGTGATTGAACAGATGAGACTCATTTCTTGGAAAGAATGATTGCAAAACAGAATTTATTCAATGAAGGCAAACCTTCAAGGCTGTGAAAGCACAGACCCAGAAAACAACATGCACTTACATAAAAAATTGCTTCAGTAAACCAGAAGAAATGCTTTCATGGTATTACACAAAAAGAAATAAAATAATTAAGGTATATAACAGAAATAACAAATCTGTTTGTGCTGCAGAACTACAAGATAAATTGTAAAACTCTTTTTTACTTACTTAACTGCGAGACAGAAATGGCAGAGGCAGCACACCAGAGTAATTATTTTTTTATTAACAGTCAATAATTCTTCTGTCCCCATAATCAGTTCCAAATTAATGCATTTTCTCTTCTATGAATTCATTGAAACAGAGAGTTCACTTAAAGTCAAATAATGGAGACATCATGTACCTTGTTTTAATTTGAGCTTAAGGAAGAGGAGTTGATCAAAGCTACAATTACATCCAGATTAGAAATGAATACACAATCACATTTCTAGTGAATAAGATAGGTCTGATGATAAAGAATATATGTGGATACTAGCTGGGCTGTACCAAGAGAATAGGCAGTATAGATACAGCATAAACTCTTCCTATATATTGTTAACCCACGTAAACTTTTGAATTAGTGGGAACTAGTGAAGAGAGCTCCTATCATTTTATATCATACTGGCCCCACAGCTTGTCTGAATGCAGCCTTTTTCACCTACAGCACAGAAAACAAAAATCATTTCATGGCCAAATGTGTAAAGAAAGTCAAAGTTTTGTTCGTTACTAAAGGTGGCTGGATGCTCCAAATAAGAATAACAAACTGAGGTACTTATGTATTATCCAAAATGTAAGACCATTCCATTTCATAAACTAACTCTGACTTACGTTACTTAAGGACCTGTGGTTGTTTTTCAGTCCTGGTCTCTTTCTACCTTATACTGGAGTGTTCCTGGAGTTCTGCAGTCTGTCCAGTTATCTCCACTGATCATCAGATTTCTTTATCTAGGCTTATTTTTCCATGTATCCCCTTCTGAGCAGGGTGAGGATCCAGCCATAACAGAGACACAGTGCAGAGGCTATCAGAGGCTAGCATGATCTACTGATCTGGGCTCCCCGGTACAAAAAAGACAGGGCTCTCCTGGAAAGAGTCCAGAGGAGGGCAACAAAGATGATACGGGGCCTGGAGCATCTCCCCTATGAGGAAAGGCTGAGAGACCTGATTGTGTTCAGCCTTGAGAAAAGAAGACTGAGAGGGGATCTTGTTAATGTTTATAAATAACTTATGTGTGGGAGACAGAGGGATTTGACCAACCTCTTTTCAGTGGTTTGTGGGGACAGGACAAGGGGTAATGGCCACAAGATAGAGCACAGGAAGTTCCACACCAACATGCGAAAGAACTTCTTCACAGTGAGGGTGACGGAGCACTGGGACAGGCTGCCCAGGGAGGTTGTGGGGTCTCCTTCTCTGGAGATATCCAAGGCCCGTCTGGACGCCTACCTGGGCAACCTGCTCTAGGGAACCTGCTTTGGCAGGGGGGTTGGACCCGATGATCTCTTGAGGTCCCTTCCAACCCCTACAATTCTGTGATTCTGTGATTCTGTGAACACTAAAGCACCTTCCTTTGCCACCAAATGCATTGCGTCATTTGTAACCAAAGGAAATTGTGGGATGAAATTGAGTGCAGAGATGACACAGGACTGAATAATTAGCATAGTGCAAGCAGTGGTGGCCGTGAGCAGCAGTGGCTTGGGAAAACAGTAATGGTGAGCACATTTCATGTGTTTTGTATTAGCAGCAGTGACAGACTGCACTAATAAATCTCCACATTGTGCACTAGTAAATCTTAATCTAGATATAATAATAGGAACTAATGATTTTCATTTTATTGATGCTTATGGAGCCACTTTTTGTAATTGGATTTAATCAGGACTTCAGTTCTTGCTCTCTTGCCTGTGTAGAACACCATATAGATGTCTCTTTAAGAGATTTGTCAAGGCTCGTAACTCAGAGTCTTTTCAAATGCAGTTTTGGAAAGTTAAAAGAATAGTGGTTTTTTGCCACTTATTTTGAAATTTTTTAAGTGACTTCATTGACAAAACTATTAAAGGAAAACACAAGTTAAAGAAATTGGTGATTTTTTTTCACTTCCTTAATGAGATCAGTAACTGCAAGCTCCTATTACACCTGCAACAAGGTGACTCCTCACATCTTCATGTTCCTGCCTGTTAAAGGTGTTACAGAGACTCTGAATCAGGTTTCAGGCTATAGAATTTCAGCCTATAGGTTATCCCTGAATAGGATTTCAGCTGAAGACCCTCCTTGTCAGCCCATCCAGGTGTCACCCTCCAGCTCTGTCTCTGCTCTGCACTGTGGGTGGGTCCCATCCTGCTAGAACTCCCACCTTTCTTCAAGGGCTCTGCTCTCCTTCCTTGTCCTCTGCCTCCTGTTATCTGCTGCAAGCCCTGGGTAAAACTGTCCTCCCACCAGAACGCTAGCAGACATTTGCATAATTGCAAATTCCTCATAAGAAACTTCCCAAAGAAAGTGTCACTATGAGTTACAAACCGAGTCTTCTGCGCAGCTGCAAAGCACGGTACAGGCTGACTTAGATCTATTGATTGTCTAGTTCTCTGCATTAGCATCTTCACAAAAACATAGATAGGCTCATCTGTTAAAGGCAAGTCAGTCTGGCAGTATCAATAGCCAGTTTCCCACATAGCTCTTTAAATATATCTAGATTGCATATATGATAACATATGTATGTTAGGCTCTGTTAAGATTTGGAACCCAGGCAGGCACTCCAGACTGCATACAAGTAAATTCACACTTAAAGCCTGATTGTTGCAGCACTGCAAAATATTATTGTGTCGCTAACTTTTACAGAGTGACTAATTTAGCCTGTGGATGTTGATCAAATAGGGATTGGCAGTTGCAATGAAATCTACTCCTGCTATAATGCTTGTTCTCACCGAAAAGCAAATGATAGGTATACCAGCATTTTGAGTGAAAATCAATATTTTTAAGGCATTTTTATTAAAAGTAACAAAAATATCTAAAATTTTATGATAGTCATATCAGACCTTTTGTAACATGGTATAGTTAAAAAATGTACATAGTCGATGCATATAACTATGTTGAAGATGTGTTAGAGGACTTTTTAAATTCTGTGCTTTATCTGTGACTTTGATACTACAATTGATTTTTGCATTTTTCTGCTTTGTAAAAAGCTGAAATAATGAGGAATAATAACTGGAATGAAAGTTAAATTCAATTGTTTTAGATATTTTTAGAGGCATATGCATAAATGAGTGAGAAGCTAGCCTGATCTGGAGAGGAGAAACTGAAGTAAGACCAAAGACTACCATTGGAAAAAGCCCCAGAAATAACATACATTTTAGACAAATGCCTTAGGACCTTTAGGTTCATGTTCTATGTTTTAATTAATTTTCCTTTGATATGGCTTCAAATACTTTACAGAAGCCCAAGAAAATGTGATCTACCACATATTCATTGCCTACTAAAGCATTTCCTTAGTCAAAGGAAGGTAGTAAGTTCGTTTATCATATTATTTTATTCAGTTCCTGCCATAATTATCTCATATTTTGTTAGCTTCCAAAGCTAGTTTTCCTTACCTTCAAATTAATCTCATGTTTTGCATACTACTCTGATTGGATTAACAGGTTTGTTTTTTTTTTTCTGTCTGGCTCATTGTTCCACCATTTCTAAATATCGGTCTTATATTACTTAATTCTATGTCATTCCTTTTCAAGAAACTACTTACAAATGGCTTTTTCAGAGTCAGCTTACTGACTTTTTCAGAATTTTTAGTTCATATATTTTTCTCTGAAATATGCTTCAGCTTAAAGGTGTTGCTTTGCACTCCATGTCTACATCCTCTTACTCATCTGGTGTTTGGTCATCTGTTTTGTACCAGTGTTCCTACTAAAAAGTGAGACAATAAATCTTGCTTTCAAGCCATACGTAGAATATCTTAAATCTTTACTCCTTTTTACATGTAGTATCTTTGTTTCTTCTTGCTCTCTTTTACTTCTTTCATTCTCTGTGCAAGTGACAGCTGTCTTGCTATTAAATTTTCTTTTCAAGGTCTAATTTGGTTTGACAGCTTTCACTTTATCCCTACATTTCCTAACCTCTAAATTAGAACCTTTTTTTGAATGCCTGCATTCTTCCACTTAGCTTCAGTCCTCTAAATGAAATGCTAAGCCAGATGTACAATTATTCTCTACTTCCCATATAGTCAATGAAGAGAGACAGACACTGCCAGAAAGTGATTCAACCACAAATATCTCAGCTTCTATCTAAAGACATCTGTTTCTGTCCATAGACCATAACAGAGAGACTGGATGACTGTGCTCCTAACCTAGACAAACTAATGAAGCATCTACATTCATGACAGGTTTCTCTTATATTTAACCTCTTTTCTATACCTTACATGTATCACCTCTGCTTTTTTTTTTTTTTTCCTTGAATTAACTCAGTATTCTTATATGATGAAGAGGTTTTCTAGGATTCTGGTTTTTGTTTGGAGAAACAGTTTCTTTCCACCTTTGACCTGTAGAAAATTCAGATCTTCTCTCATTTAAGTACCTGCACTTGAACGAATCACATTCTCCATATAGATATCCTCCAAAGAGAGACATCCAGCATTATAAGAAACAGGTCTCACTCCTGAAGCTTTGTATAATGATGACTTTCATAGGTTTCATTTCTCTAAAAGTGCTCCAACAAGTTTCTTCCAAATATACCCAAGGATCTCAAACGATTATTCAACTGAATATGTTTTTGATTCTGATAAATTGTTTTTCATTTGAAGTGACTTGTTCTTTTTCACTAGGTCACATCATAATGGTTAAGGCTAATTGGCCTTCTTTTTCTTCCGTCTCTCACCCACAACTCATGTGCTTGTTGCTCTGTCATGTTATTACTAACTGTCCTTGGACTCTTGTTCTGAGATACTATAATATATTTGGAAACTTTCAGCATTTAAATGTCTGGGGTCTCTGTTTGCAGTCAAAATTTAAAGATGAACTAAGTTACAAAATAAAATTCAGTAAAGTTCAGCAAAAGAAAGAAAAAAGAATAAGGGTTGGTGAGAAAGAATAAAATAAATAAAGTAAAATAACAACAACAACAAAAAAAAGAAAAGCAATATGTTTGCTCGTAAGCAGTTGTTATGAATAAGTGAATCTCCATTGTATATATGTTTTCAAACTGTATTTGAGCACATAAAAAAATTGATGATGCAGAAAGATTCAGGAAGCCTCTGTGGTCAATAATGCTCTTGGACAAATAATGTAAAAGTGTGGGAAACGACAGAAAAAAGACAAATCCTTGCTTGTTGTTGATATCAGGAAAGGGTAGAAGGAAAGACAGATCTCTGGAGAGGGATTTTTGGATTCCGTCTCTGAGATTCCTTCTCAGTTTTCTTTTTCTCACATAGCTAATGCTATTACAAAGCAATGAAACAGCCCAGACAGATAGGTATTGCACAAGTACTAAATTCAGATTTACAGATAGGAAAGTGGCAGCTGTTATTTTGTGTTTGTTACTTTAGTTGGCCTTAGGATTGGTACTTCTTCTGCAGAAGTATTTGGCAAATACAAGGTTGCTCAAACCCACTGGTAAAATATTCTAAGCCAGGAAATGAGATATCAGCAAACTCCATGCTAACTTCAGGGCCCATGTCCTACATTCAGAAAGGGCATGGGGAGAAGAGAGGGGTGGTGCTGAGTGCTGTGGGACTAGTATGGACAGTCAGCTGCTGGGCAGGTGGGATTTGTTCCTGGGGTAGTTACTGACGTGCATGGCCTGCAGCATGGCACTGGTGGGAGGAGGGAAGGGGCCTTATTCTGATTCACCTGTGTGGAGCACACCTTAATTTGGTCCCTGGCCCTGACAGGGCCCTATCACAGCTAGGGGAAATATTACCTGTCACAGTCAGCAGAGACTACACCCACACCACCAAACTGATAGGGACATGGCTTCAGCAGCAGTGGATCAGTGCTGTTCAGTTTTCCAACCATGTGCCAGTTAGCACCCTCCAAGCAGTGCCTCTGCATACATCCAGGCACCCCAGCAGACAGCATGAAGAAGAAATGCCTGTTTTGGGGAAGGGGCAACAAAATATCATGGCTGCAGGAGAGCAGGAGTCACACCATGCTCTCCAGGATCAGTCCTTGAACCTCTTTGTGTACTTGGGTAGGTGTTAAGAAGTTGTCGCCACTCTCTCCCTCTGGGCGCATAGGGTTTATCTAAATGACACACAAAGTAGATTTCTGCCAGTAAGGTTCTGTGCTGCCACACCTACAATGGTACTACTAATTCATTATTTAAACATGAAGATGTGCTTTGGACTCAAGAGATCTCTCATCTGAATATATTCTTTCAAGGAAGTTCCTTGGAATAACTTGGATTTAGTTAATGCTCGTGAAGGATCAATGCCTAGCTCTTCATTAAATACATAGGATTTTCAGAATATTCCGCCATCCTCAGTGTTTCCTCATTCTCATAGACCTACATCTTCTGGATGTTTGCTCAGAGCCCATCAGTATAATTCTGCCAGTTATGGAAGTGGGTACGTGACTGTTGCAGTGAAATGCAAGTACTTTCCCATACTCTTTGTTCAAGAACTGAGCCTCAAGCAGATGCTAATAATTGAATCACTCTGCTAAATAATCCATAAACACCTGAGTCACACATCATTTTAGCGCTCTTAAGAAAGAGTTAGCTTCAAGAAATATGATATGGATTACTGAGTCAAACTCATTTTCCTGCAGTACAACTTAGGTTAAATTCTCCTTTGTTGAAATGCCTGCTAGGAGGAATTGTGATATTGGCACTCTCTGCTTAATTACCGAACTGGAATTCGGTAGCCATGATTACACTGGAGATTTCTTTTTCTAGAAAATTTTCCAGATCAAGTTAACTAAAGGTATTTCTTTTATTGCTATGGGGAACAGATGCTATAGGATGATGAGAATCTTATTGCACTTTCTGAATTATTCTTTGTTGAACAGCACACATGATGTCTTTACTTTTTTTTTTTCACTATCCATTTTGTACCAATAACAAATTATGAGCTTTAATTGACCAGATTGTGTGTCCTCTAAATTGCTTAAGAGCAGAACGTACTCCTGTCCATGTTTGCCATTTTCTGTGCTAATGATTCAGTATATAACATGACTGGCAGCTAGTTTTGGCACTTTTGCTAAAAGGAAAAACTCATAATTATTTATACAGCTGCACCAAAATGTTGACTCTTGTGGAAAATTTCTCTCACTGATATAAAATTCTCTCTATAGTCAATGGAGAAACAGAGGAAACTAAAAGTTAGTTTGCTCCATCCAAAAAGAGTTATTTCAGACAGTTTGAATAAATTGCTTTCCCTAGACACCTCTTACACAGCCTTGACAGTAATGGGAGATATTAACAAACCAGATCCCTGAATTTACACAGACAAAAGCTTTTAGGTTAACCCGATCCTTAATATGCTGGGGTTTTAGAAATAATGGAGGGCACAGCTGCAGTGTTTTGTTTTGTTTTGTTTGTTTGTTTGTTTGTTTTTCTAGTCCTCTAAAGAAGTTTGTTTGTGTGCATAAAGATATCCCTTGATGTTATTCAAGACCATCCTTCAGGCTCCACTAGTGCAATGGAGGAATCTCCTCCCTCTGATCCCTTCACCTGGAAATTATCTCCTCTGTGAACCATCCTGTGATTCTGTGAAAGCTTCTTAGTAGGAAGACAAAAGGTGCCACTGTGAATAAGAGAAAGACCTAGCTTACCTCATGCTTTGTCTCCAGACTGTGTTGTGGTAGACTTTGCTGGAGAGCAGTATAAGAAACAGGGTACATGCAGTGAGCTTCTTCTGTGAGGGTGCTCTCCCATCATTTGAAGCTCTGATTAAGAAAAATCAAAAATCAAAACTTGTTAAGTTCAGGAGAAAAACTGTTTCAAATGTTTCAATGTTCTTGGCACTCGGCACCTTCTGATTATCAAATAGCTTAAAAATTTGATGCAAATAAATTCTCTTCTTCCCCACCCCCCCTTTTTTTTTTCTTGGTCAACTCTGGGCAGGAAATTTTTTTTTAAATACATGAAGTAATAGATGGCGTAGAAGATTGGAATGGCTAAAATATAATCTGGGAAATTTTGAGCATACTTGACCAGCGTATTTCCTAAAGGAAAGAGAAACTTTGTTGGTGGAGAAAAGGAAAATAGAGTTGCTGGGCACATCATATTTAAGAAGTAATAGAAAACTATTAACAATTTAGCTGTCTTGTATGATTACTTTAACACATTCAGTGACTAATTCATATTACATAAAATTTCTCAAGTAGTTAGCAATTTCTTTTATTATCTATCATATTTCTTTTATTATCAATATTGAAATAGAATCATGTCTGAGCTATTATTAGAACAATAAAACTTAGGGGATTTCTTCCTCTCTTCCAGCTTTGAAACTCCTATTGATGCTAAAAGGAATTCAGACCAGATTCTCACTCCCTTTACATCAAATGATCAATCTTTAATTTCAATTAAACTTTTCTTAGTTTTACCCCACAATAGCATGTTAATCATAGAATCATTAAGGTTGGAAAAGACCTTCCAGATCATCTGGCCCAACCATCCCCCTACCACCAATATCACCCACTAAAACCATGTGCCTAAGCACCACGTCCACAAATAATTGACCTTACTCTATTTTTCTTCCATAAAATTGTAGTACAGTAATAATAGCTCTCTATATTTTATTGCATTTTTTATTGATTCACAAGTTTTTTTTCTATTGTCGTGTAAAATTAGAAGTGAATGTATGGCATAGACATAGAGGAATTAACCAATGATCAATTTTAAACAAAATCCTGACTCTAATGGAAGAAAATTTGAATACAGCAAAAACATAAATTCCTTGCAGTACAGGTGCTTTAAGAATTCCAATGCCTGGAAAGGATATTCTCATATCACCTGAGATAGTTATAATCCAATATGTTGAAGTACAAATCCAAAGATCAATGGCTACTTGGAGAAACATTAACAATGTTAAAAAATATGCAGAATATATATGTAAAGAAAGATCACAGCCTGTTCTCTGTGGACATTTGATATTTTTATTACTAATTAAACTGAATCTAATTACTATTTTTTTATGTTGCAGGTATCCATCTACTAAATACTATAGATAAAAAAGGTCTGTTATTAGATAGATAAACTTTCAGGATTTTTTTTCGTTGTGATAAAGCAAATGGTTTCAGAATCAAATACAAGATGAGATTGTTTAATCAGAGTTTAATTATGAGTGTATCAAATAATCATCTCTATAGTAAAATAATGTTGGTATGTGTGGGGCTCAGAATCTATTATTAAGAGACAGGTAAAGCTAACCAAAATTTCCGTGGGGAGATAAGTTTTCTCTAGTTACATCTAGAGAAAACGGAGAGACAAATTTTAACCTGTGCCCAATAGCTAGACTAGTGGCTGGGGTCATAATATGACATAATAGTGTGTGTTTATGCTGCGGTTTTTGGTACCCAGTGCAGCCATGTGACTGAGTTTCCAGCTCGTCTTTAAAAGGCTTAGTTCACTACATACATACTGACAGAGTCCATGGTGCACTGGGTGTCTTCCATTACAAGAAGCAGATGTACAATCTGGAGATTAGAATGGTTTTATTTTGAGGCGTTTATAGTAAAGACAGAGGAGATGCATTGACAAGCTTTGTGTTTAGTAAAAGCATGAGCTAGGGAAAAACTCAATTATTATGAACTACACAGCTGCCTGTTGCTTCATTCGTCAAACTCCATGACTACCCACAGCACTTCTTCCTGTTCATGTTCACCTGAACTACTTCTCATAGCTCTGGGATCAGATTATTTGGTCTTTAATATGTGAAGCATTATACCAAAAGATTTTGGAGAGAAAATACTGTGATCAAATCTTACAAAACTATAGTGAAGCAACATCCTCATGAGCTTGCTTCATACTTTTTTCATTTAGCCGGAGGCCCCTGTACATAAATGAAGCTCGGGATAATCCCTTCCAACCAAGTCATGAGTCCAATTCCTTAAAAACATAGTCAGCATGAAAAAATAATTTCATTTAACATCTGAAAACTAATTCGTGCCCTTGGCCATTATTGCACATACAAGGTCGGCTCTTGCGCCATCCTCAGTAGTGCCATCTAGAGAAACTGCTGCTCTCCAGTCCCTCTGCTGTATTGCAGAGTTAATTCCTCCCTAGCATACTTCACTCAGATCACTTGAATTTGATTAAGCAATTAAAATTATAAAGGCCTAATAATCCACCTTATTTGGAGTGAGATAATGTGAATCCATCTGAGTATCTCAGCTACGTGTTCTGAGGGCTACATGTTCTGTGAGGGCAGTAACCACTGTTCAGGCAGCTGGTGGTGAGATGGAGGATGCCACTTCTGGAAAACGATGTGACAAAAGATACAGAAAGGAGTGGTTGTTGCACACATACCAGTAACTTCCAAGCCCAAAATGTCTCTTAAACCATCCAGTGGCTTCCCATTTATGTTTTGTTTTGTTTTGTTTTTACAAAGGGAGATTTAGAGCACTATACATTCTCTAACAAATACCTTAATGTAAAGAAATGATTAATTGTACAAATTGTGATGATCCCCAGCTAAAAATTATAAGAACTTAAGGTAAAATTAATGTTTGGTGCTCATGGTCTACTGGCAGCTATTTAATTATACAATCGTAGAGTAGTTTGGGCTGGAAGACACCTAAAAGAACATCAAATTCCAACTCCCTTGCCATAGGCAGGGACACCAACCACTAGACCAGGTTTTTCAAAGCTCCATCCAGCCTGGCCTTGAGCACTTCCAGGGATGGGGCATCCACAGCTTCTCTGGGCAACCTGTTCCTCACCACCCTCATAGAAAATAATTTCTTCCTTATATCTAATCTAAACCTATCCTCTTTTATTTTAAAGCCATTACCCCTTGTCCTATCACTACACTCCCTGACAAAGAGTCCCTCCAGCTTTCCTGTAGGCCCCCTTTAGCTACTGGAAGGCCCCTATAAGGTCTCCCCTGAGCCTTCTCTTCTCCAAGATGAACAACTCCAGCTCCCCCAGCCTGTCTTCATAGGAGAGGTGCTCCAGCCCTCTGTTCATTCTCGTGGCCCTCCTCTTGACTTGCTCCAACAGGTCCATGCCTTTCTTGTGCTGGGGGCCCCAGAGCTGAATGCAGGGTTCCAGGTGGGGTCTCACAAGAGCAGAGCAGAGGGGGAGGATCCCCTCCCTCCACCTCCTGGCCATACTTCTTTTGATGCAGCACAGTATACAGTTGGCTTTCTGGGCTGCAAATACACTTTGCCAGCGCATGTTCACCTTTTCATCCACCAGCACATCCATGTTCTTCTCAGACCTGCTCTCAATCCACTTTTTGTCCATCCTGCATTCATGCTTGGCATTGCCCCAACCCAGGTGCAGGACCTTGCACTTGAACTTATTGAACCTCATGGGTCCACCTCTCCAGCCTGTCCAGGTTCCTCTGGATGGAATCCCTTCCCTCCAGTGTGTTGTCTGCACCGCACAGCTTGGTGTCATTCACAAACTTGCTGAAGGTGCACTCAATCCCACTGCCAATGTCATCAACAAAGATGTTAAACAGTCCCAGTCCCCATACAGAAGACCACTCACCACTGTTTTCCATCTGGACTTCAAGCTGTTAACCACAACTCTATGAGTGCAACCATCCAGACAACTCCTTATCCACCAAGATGTCCATTCATCACATCCATGTCTCTCTAATTTAGATACAACAGTGCTTTGTCAAATGCTCTGTACTAGCTCAGGTAGCCGACATCAGTTGCTCTTCCCCTATCCACCAATGGTGTAACCCCACCTTATAAGGCCACCAGATTTGTCAAGCACAATCTGCCCTTAGTGATGTCATGTTGGCTGGTGAAGAATCATTGTAGACCACTACACAAAGTGGTGATCATATCCATATCAAAAAAGGGGCAAGGAAATATGAAGCAGCCGAAAAATTCCAAGTGTACTAAATATCAAATGTTCTGCTACAAAAAATGGACTCCTAGCACCACAGCCACATATAACTGAAGACTGCACCAATCACTGGCCAAGTGCATTAGTCAGTATTTAAAATGATTGTTCTAGTTTCTGCACCTGAATAAATAAATATGTTGCACCTTTTACAAGTCATCTGTATCCAGAAGAATTTCTGCTTAAGAAGCATAGATTCAGAGACCATGGTTTACACATGAAAGATAGCAGATATTGTATGAGATACCATTATTCATATATGCAACATGAACTGAAGACCGAGATTGCCAGTAGTTGATTGCCTAAATTATCAAATGATGACCATTACATATAACAGGGGAATGACAGATGGCTTCCTGGGATACATTCCTGCTCACAGCCATAAGAATCAGAGAGCAGAGCTAAGGCTTCTAAAGGAGACTTCTTGAGCTTCATATAGGGCTATAGCATCTTGGCTGAATATCTAAGTCAGGGTTTCCATGACAAATTATCAAGGCTGTAAGCTTTTTCCAGTCCACACCAGACGGAATGCCAGAAAAAGTCAGAGATTTTTTAAAGGATCAAGTTCCCTGTCTCTTTCTAATACTACGTCTACTGTAATAATGTTCATTACAATGAATGAAATAACTGCATAATATTAACTATATGATTTTTGGAACTACCTAACTACATGAGTCAAATGCTTAAACTGTTGTTAAGAGATAGGATGATCAACAGTACATGGGAAAGCATTTTCCATGGACTTGTTTTCTGTCTTACAAAGCCAAGAAGCTACAGTGTATCTTCTTGACGACCATCACGTTATCTACCAGCCCAAAGATGTGGATGTTTGTTGATACGCTTTATAACAGAATAAGAATCACACAGGTTTAGGTCCTTGTCCATGAAAGTGAGTGTGTGTGAGAGGAAAGGGGCGGCAACTTTCTACTGAGCCTTCTCCTTTAGCAGGAAAGGCTGGATCATGTCCAATTTCTTTGGTGGCTTGCCTTGTTGGGACAGTGGCATAGTCTGAAGCTAGTAGGTGCCAGGATGGTAAAGAGGAAACTGAATTAATTGTGTCTCACAGCTACAGTGCTTCCTGCCTCACCCATTGCTCAAGGCCATGTCTAACTTCAGATTATAGCCCTGATAAATTGCCAATTATGAAATATGAGGTCAGATGTAGGATGCCAAAATTTCAAAATTTTGTATTGCTCTTTCATAAATGAAAACTTCAAAATTCTGAGGCATTGTGTTCTGGCCTGCTTCTTGTTCAATAACTGATGATATAGCATCAATGAACTGCAATCACTTTGAGAACATCTTCATCAGAAACTATTAAGCCAGACTCTGGTGAGAGGAAATGACATGCAGATTATGAAACTTGTTTATACAAATCAGCTAAAGAAAAGTATGTAAGTGATTTCAGCTTTGTTATTGTTGATAATACTCGAGGAGAGTATACAGAATTGAAAAAATGTCTGAATTCCTAGTTAATTAAAATCAGCCATTGAGGCTATCTCTACACGCCATCTCTCGGTTTGCAATGAAACCTGGACAAAATGCCCAGATGAAGTAGAAAAGTGCCTAACATAGTTATTAGTAGCAGCTGTACATTATAAAACTAGGATGAAAAATCTCCACTGATGAATGGAGCTATATGGATATACAGACAAAACTGTGCAATTCAAATCAGTACTTACTTCAGGCTAATTTCAATAGTCTCAAAATACTATCTTGCAGAGATAGATAGAAAGTGTTTCATTTCCAGTAAATATTCTTAGATTTCTCTCTCTTAATAGCAGACCTATTTTTGTTTCCATGTGGCAAAGGTAGAAACCCCATTCATTCCTAAAACCTATTTCCCTAAAATTTTTTTGAAAAGTAAAAGAACACACATCCAATAAGTTAGAAAAGCCAAAAAGTGCAGCACAATACCCCAGCATTATTCAGAATATATTCAGTTTCTATAAAACCAATTTACTGCATTTCATTCATAACACAATAAATTATCATTTGGGAATACCCAGATGAACATATAAAGCTCTGCTAAATTTTCTGCTTCTGTACCTCTCCCAACCACTTCTTTTCTGTAATCTAGCTGTTTTCTAGCTAAGACACAGATTCATCTAATGACGTAAAGTGACATTGTTTGATGTGAAGTCGTTGCACCTCAAGCCTTAGAGCAGGCTACTGTGAATTTATCTTGCAGTCCTGTTTAAGTGGAGAAAATCAGCAGCTTCTTTCATGCCTGGGTATGTCCAAGCTCTTCATACTCCCTCCTGCTTCTTTGGCACAGACAAGTCAGAGCTGGGGAGAGTTTAGAAACAGTATGGGGAAGAGGAGGTGGGAGAATTTATAGTTCATTCAATGAATTTAGGATGTGAAATCATAGTGTGTATACCTCTATTTTTTTCAAGCTTCCTTTGACCTAATTTGCAGTTGTTTATACAGTTAATGATAATTGTTTATGTAACTATGTTAAGTATGCTTCCACTTCTTTCCACAAGTCAAACCTGCCAAATAAAACTGGCATGACATTTCTAGATGGAATTTCAAGCATATAAAAATAAGAAATGGCAAAATTCCCAGCTAAAATTTTGACAAATCTTCTGAAAAGCCTGGCACTTGAGCTAGACTTTATAGGATAATATGAATTATGCTGTCAGAGAACAAGCAGTTCTGTGGTGGAGGAGCATTAGCCTGCACATTGGCAGGCTTTCAGCTAAAGGCTCAGTCCAACTTCAGGGGTCTTCCTGGGAAAGTACCCATTTGTCCCTTAATGTGGTGATTAAGGCACTCACTGGTGATATGGGATGTATGAGTCTGAGTGCAGATGAGATGAGGGAAGAAATGAGCAGTGTTCCTGAATCCATCCTGGCTGCTTTGCTGCTGCGTAAGCTGGCAAGAGTCACTGCTGCAGTCTATGCAGTCTCCGGGGCAGTCAGAAGGCAACAGCGACTTTGGGGCTCATCAAGGGAAGCAGCCTCCTGGGGCAGATGACAAGATCAGCTTCTTGTTGGGGTTATCTGTAGGGCCAGGGCATGAAATAGGCACCGACCTGTTCAGCCTCGTCAAAAACAAAGTGCCTTTGGGCACCCCTGAAGCAGAACTCATGAACCAATAGGTCAGGCAAAAGTGCCATGAGAGGTCATTTCTTCAGCTCAGATCACCCCATTTAAAGCACAGCTATGTCTTTGCTGACAAATCTCCACTATGGCTACTGACAGTATTTTCAAGCACCTTAAACCTTACATTAAAGCCACAAAACAGTTCCTGCTCACATTCTGTGACACCTAAAGCCAGGACTGAGCACCCACTAGTTTGAACCCTAAAAGTTGCTAAGATCTTCAGGGTCAGCACAAGGAGGAAAATCCTCTCTTGGATCTCAAACAAGAAAAAAGAAAAGACTTGCTCACGCACCTCAGAGTCATACAGGCTGCCTCACTGTGAATTTTCCCTACTTGTGCTGCCAAATGTACTGACAAGGCAACATTCAGCTCTCCCCCAGCACTCACCTGCCACTCTATAAATGTCAGCTCGAGCACAGAGACAACTCAGCAGCTACAGAGGAGCTGTAACAAACCTATCGGCAGACATACAAAAGTCAATGAGAAGCTGTAGTCTCCTAAACAATAAAAAGGGCTTGGTAAAATGTTTGCCAAGTTGTTGTGCTGCATCTCGTTGCTCTGACTGCTTCATCGCAGATCCCTTGGACACAACAAGCAGGGTGTTGACAAAACATGCAGCTGAAAGCAAAGAGGATAACTTCCATATGCTAACTGCTTCTGCTAGGTGCAAAGAGATACAAACACTATTTAAAATTCAGCTTCACATCTGAATTCCTTCACAGAAATACAGACACTGTATGCTACAAATGTAATTTGGGGTGCTGTCCCATGACTGAGACAATCTTTTACCTTGCTGCTGCCAAAAGGAGAGGCCCCAGCATCCCAGCCTCATGCCTGGCTGCCTCCCTGCATCACCATCCCTATCTGTGCCGTCCCACCCCTCCTTCTCTTTTGAGCTTTTTTGCTCTTTTCACACCACAGAGAGCCAATGCAGTTTGCTAACCTCAGTCAGGGATTGTTTTTCTGGGATACTTTTCTGTAACTACAGCCCTTTGATTCATTTCCCTGAGGGTGCACTTGATATTGGAGAGCACACGGAAGGAGCAGGAATGCTGGCCACGATGGAAGGGGCAGGAGCACCCCTTAACAGCAGCGGTGAGCTATTGGCAGAGCCGTCCACATCCCACTGCAGTCTTAGACACAAACATTGGTGCCACCTGACTCAGCAGTTCAGGGACCTGGGCTGTGACCTGGGTCAGACATGCAGTGTGACTTTCTCCAGTTGGGCAGTGCAGCTCCAGTTGCCTTTGGAAGGAGGCCATGCCCTTTCCCCAGGCCACCTCGCAGACTGCCGAGCTCAGCTGCTGTGGTGCCAGGGTTGTTTTCTGAAGCTTCCAATAAATTTGCTTTCACTGGCAAAGTGGTTTATTTTCCTTCTTTTTCTCATGTTCAAATACAAGTAGACTATTTTTAGCTCATATTTTTTTTCCTTTTGTACTTACATTTGGACACAAAGTCAACACAGGAGAATTCTGCTTCAAAAGATGGATGTCTCAGAAATGACCTGCAAGAAAGACGGAACTGTGTGATGGTTGTTCTGCAGCATCTGCACAAAGTGTAATGCACCACATTCAGAAAAGGATTGGGAACTAAAAGTAGGACTTCTGGCAAATTTGAGAACTAGGAATCTACAAGAAAAAAACTTATCATCTTCCATCCAATTTTGGGGATGCATTAGAAAGGTTCTTTGAAAACTCCCTACCAGGCAGTCTCTAGGGCAATTTCCACCATATCTTTTTTAGCTGTGAAAATGCCCTTGGCTGATGTAGACCATGGTGTACAATCTGGGCTTCTCTACTGAAACCCTTGCACTGTGGTGTGCGGGTTGCCTGGGATGAGTATGGGAGAACAAGGGGACATGGCCACAAGTCTGTGATTACATGGGTCAGGCAGCAGTATAGCTGTAGCTGTGCTGAGGTGTTAGGGCTGTTCAAGAGGAGAAATAAATGGATCATTTGTATAATCAGTTATACCACTAACATTTTCAGGAAAAGATGGGCTAAAGGAAGGGGATCATCCCTGACATGCTGAGGTCCTGCACAGGTGCCACGCCGAGAAAGGTGAGGCCAGTTTCTGGAAGTCTCCGTTCATATGCTACAATGAATTACAGACTGTTGTCCCTCACAAAGAGCCAGGTCCCTTTAGCACCTCTGAAAAATGAGGTGATTTTTTCTAGGTGACCAATTATAAAGTTAGATATTCACAAGTTTGAAATATTGTTGGGTTTTAGGAGTGAAGGGAAAAAAGAATAATGTCCAGTAATACGATTGCAAAATCAGGGGTTTTCGGGGAAGGTAAACGGTCATGTGTTAGCCTGCTTCTAAAACTAAATCTGTTTTCCGTGTTTCTGTGGGAAATCAGAGGATGTTATTAACTGAGTCATGCAGCTGTTGACTTTAGCAAGCAGGCAACTGATATAAATAGAGAAACACTAGTGAGCTCTGGACAGAAGTGATTGAGAGGTCTTCTATAAGGGCTCACAGGACAGAGAGGCAAAGATGAAAATGAAGATCCTTGCTTTCCTTGGGTTACTGCATATTGCATGCTCTTATGCTTTCCCCGTTGCTCCAGAAAAGGAAAAAGAAGATATGCAGTTTGCTCAGGTAAAGACTATAGACAAAATATAGAGAACAATTTATTGAGAAAATTAATATAGTAATGAAGAATATTTTACTAACAATGTTCTTCCTTTGAAAATAAATACTTATGCTCTAAATTGTTGCTTTTCCTTCCTTATTAGAAATATCTGGAAAACTTTTATGATTTTAAAGAAGAGAAACACTCTCTCTTTAAATCAAAGAACCTCGATCACATGGGTGACAAAATCCGAGAAATGCAGTCATTCTTTGGGCTGGAAGTGACAGGCGAACTGAATCGTAAGACACTGGACATGATGAAGCAGCCCAGATGTGGGATACCAGACGTCCAATCATACAGCACCTTCCCACGGAACCCTAGGTGGAAGAAAGAACATATAACATATCGGTAATGCATGTTAAAGTATGTTTCTCTGTACACCACTGGGAAGCTTTGTGGCTGCCAGGCAGAATTGATGCCAGCAGGTTCTTTACTATTTGCTCCTGTATGTATCCTCACAAAAACCCCATTCAGGATGACAGGGCCAAGCATGTGGTGAGCATCCAGATCTTTTGCTTTAGGTTTCTGAACAGTGATAAAAGAGACCAGAACAGCAGTCTACATCAGCTTGTTAAAAGCATACTAAATAACATAACCAGTGGATAGAAGGGTTACAACTGAGAATATCTATGGTAGGATTTCTGAAAAAGATGATACCTTCAAAAACTTCCTCTATTATGTAAGCAGATAACTAGAAAATAAGCAACCAGACCTATAAATAATAACAACCAGCGATTAAAACATTTGACCTCCATACTCTGTGCCCTAGCCACTTGTGATCTGCTTGTTTTTAGTTCCTTTTGTCTTGTTTTACAGGATTTTGAACTACACTCCAGACATGCTGCAAGCTGATGTGGACGAAGCAATTGCAAAAGCCTTCGATCTCTGGAGCAGTGTCACCCCTTTGAGATTCACCAGGATCTACAGTGGTGATGCAGATATAATGATCTCCTTTGCTGCTGGATGTAAGGGGACCTCCTGTCCTAGGAATAAGTATTTGTCACTTTTTCCTACAGAGCTGATGAAAAGTGTCTCTTGTTTTTTTTCTTTTTTTCTTTTTTTTTTTAGATCATGGTGACTTCTATTCCTTTGATGGTCCAGGAGGAACTCTGGCTCATGCCTACCCCCCCAGCAATGGGATAGGAGGAGATGCTCATTTTGATGAAGATGAAAACTGGACCAAATTTACCACCTATAATGGCAAGTAACCTTAAAAATTTTGTCTTTTTTTTTTTTATTAGACAGTATTTGTCTTGAAGACACAGTGAAATCACAGACACTATGTCAGTAATTCCAGTATTTGCTGAGGTGTAAAGTGTCAGCATAATTTAGTACAATGATTCTGCATATTCTGATCTGGGCTGCAGTCATGATAATCCCCTGAAGATAAGCCACAGACTGCAATTGCAGCTTTAATGAAGCAAATGAGTTTAGCATGAACCAGCAATTGGGTAATCATGACATTGTAAGGCAGGGAATTTGGGCCATCAGGTAATGACCCAAAAGTTGTAATAGTGAGCTCTTGCCCCCCCCACCCCTTCTTTTTTTTTTTAATAAAATTATTTAAAATGATGGAAATCTTAAAATTCTGGAAAGGAAAAGAAAAAAGAAAAGCAAAAAGGTCTTGGATTTGTTGAAAATAGTGAGGTTTTCTGGTGTCCAGCAATGTCTGGGGATGATATCAGAGCTTACATGATAACGGTCTTTCTGAAGTAGTTATCAGGTGAGTTCCATGTCATTTATGATATTTGAAATGTGACCAGATGATTAAAATGTCCTCATCCAATTTTCAGTCTATATTAACATTAAAGAATTTTTGATTCTTTGTTGGCAGGAAAATTTCTGCAGCATGAGCAGTGTTCCCAGATTGGTTCCCCTGGAAACTCATTTCTTTTCTAGGATGCCAGAGAACCTCTTACCCCAGACATAGTTACATTTTGCTGTGTTGTTAACACTGTGAATGATATGTCATGAATGAGAAGATGAAAACTGTATCTCACTGCCATGCAAGAATACTTGTTTAGTGCTTGTTCTCTGTGCTGGAATTTTGTTTTAGGATACAACTTATTTCTTGTTGCTGCTCACGAATTGGGCCACTCACTGGGTCTTGGCCATTCCAATGTCTTCGGTGCCTTGATGTATCCTATATATATGGCCAAGGATACAAGAAACTTCAGACTTCCTCAGGATGATATTGATGGCATTCAGGCCCTCTATGGTAAGCAAAAAGTATCATTTTTATTGGACAATAGATAGCCATTTATAACAAATTTTATTCAACAGCTAAAAAGTACTAATCTTAGTACTATAGGAAGGATGCTGAGATTTAATTTCTTGATATTATTTTGGGTAAATCGCTCAGTTTCTTTGTGGCTAAAAGTCAACAGCTGCAAAATGGAATCTGTGGGCTGTGTCCGTGCTACTAAATCAGAAAGTCCAAGAGCTTTTCTCTAACGCTACTGGAGGAACAGCATGTAACTGTAGTATTAAACTATCTTACCTTCCACAAAAGGGCAAACGTGCACAACTGCCGTTAGGAAATTGTGTTTGCTCTACATTAACTCCTGAGCACATACATTTTGAGAGAGCAACAGCTTGTCAAGGTAAAACCATACGAAAATATTTTAAGAGGTTAATATTTTTAAGGCTAATATCTTTAACCTTAAAGAACCTGAACATTTGTGTCGGTAGGATACATCCTGAAGCTCTGCAACATGAAACCTTAATTCACCTTCTAATTCCACATTTATCTATTTCCCAAAGGACCCCCCAGGGAGTCTCCTGCAATTCCAACAGAAGTGCTTCCCCCACAAGAACCAACTGAAATGACACCTACAGAAGTACCAACAGAAATGTCACCCCGGAAAGAACCAACAGAAATGACACCCTCAAAAAGACCAGCGGACTGTGACCCTCATTTAACTTTTGATGCTATCACTACTCTTCGTGGGGAAATACTGTTCTTCAAAGACAGGTAAGTGATTTCTTTTCTAGCAATACCTTCTTCTGAGACTCACAAAGGCAAAACATAAAGTTCAGTTCAAGGAATTTATCTTCCCTTGGTTACAAAGGAAGATATTTCTTTCTGAAAGTACTAAGGCAACTTTGCAAATTTGTACTAGCCCAGCAAGAGCTGAGTAACATGGTTTACTGACAGGTGAGTAAAATGTTTTAAGCCATCATCCATCATCACCCAAGTCTGTTACAATTGCGCAAGACTGAATAATCCCAGCATCACTCCTCAGCCTGCAGCTGCTTCATATGCAGCCACAGCTTTATCACACCAACCCACATCTGGGTCATGGAGCTGTGGAAAGTGCTGCTGATGACTTTAGTGATTTTCTGACCTAGGGGCCCACACTGAGCCAGTGCCTAGTAGTGCCTGTAGATAAGCCCTGCCATTAGAGGTGTTTTTGGGTATGTTCTGACAATGAGTGCTGTAACAAGGTGGTACACTCCCACCCTGGAGAAAGAGGACAGCATGTCAGGCCCAGCATTTCACCCACTTCTTGGGTGGGCAATTGTGTTTTGATTGAACGAACTCCTTTTGATGAAGTGGGTCTGATTCCCCTCCTAAAGCATGTAATGAAGTATTGTAGCTTAAAAACTTTTTAGGGAAGGGGAACAAGAAGCAATTCCTCCTTTTTTTGGGTTTTGACTTATTCTTCAGGAATGTCTAGTGAGTATTTGTAAGCAAATTGAAGTTAAGAACTAAGGTGTGCCGGCCCATATGGGACATGGTGAAGACAAAGCTCCAATGGTCAGCACTACCACAGGCATCACACTTTGATGGGCAAGCCATCAAGGTGTCAGTGGAGCAGTCCACAGGGCAAGAGGCTCTAGGTGGTCCTGCTGGCGCATGGGGTATTGGACAATGTGACCTCCAGAGGTCTCTTCCAACCTCAACCATTCTGTGACATCAGTGCAAGCAGAAGTAAGGGACAAATATCTATGTGAGAGCAGGGCAAAGTATAGCACTGCGTCCCAAAAGGGGTGATGGCTTTGCCCTATAGGGAGGACTGTCTTCAGCACCAGACATGGGATTTTTAAGTACATTTCTGTGCCACTGATCTCCTGGTGAAATCGGAACAATGAAACATTGCTGTTTTCATTTCTATCAGCTATGTCTGGCGTAAAAGTCCCTACTTCTCAGAGATAGAGCACGACACCATCTCCACATTCTGGCCATCACTGGCAGCTGGCTTTGATGCTGCTTATGAGATTGACAAGAAGGATCGAGTGACTTTTTTTAAAGGTATTTCTCTTATATTTCCATCAGTCCTTTTCATGAATAAGTGAAGCAATGGTAGTACTGCTAGCTTGCCTATACTTGTGTATGTGATGTAATCATAATGGAATTGATATAACAACAACAACATATATTCTTAATATTTAAACCCATTTTCACTTTCAAAATGCTCTTAATGCCATTAGTTAATGTTGCTTCATGGCAGTCCTGCACAATATGATGTTACTCTTGTTAGTGAGAGAGACCAAAGCTGTGACAAAATTCATTGGTTGCATTGCTATTCAGATACATTTTAAAAGATGCCAAGCACACCTAAAAAACATGCTGAGTTTTAGCTACTGCATTTTATAATACCATACTGAGCATTAAAAATGGAAAATCCGATATCCAGTCTCTGAAATATTCAAAATTGTGTGTGTCCTAAAAAGACATGTTCGCAGATGGACTTCTGTGCTACTTGAATGCATTTATTACACAGAAAACTCTGGGACTTTGATAAAAAGGAGTTCAGCTTCTTTGGGAATTCCTACTAATATTTTCTGTGTTTCTCAACAGACAACCAGTACTGGGCTGTCAGTGGCTACAATATAGAGGCAGGATTCCCCAAGCCTATTCAGAACCTAGGTTTTCCCAGAAGTGTCAGGAAAATAGATGCAGCTGTTCATGACCAAAATACCAAGAAGACCTACTTCTTTGTAGGCAACAAGTACTGGAGGTAAGGCCAATTTCTCTCTTGTGTAGCAAAGAATCAAAATAGTTTTTAAAAAGTGAAGTTATATTGGAATTTATACAGCAAATTTGTGGCCTCTTGTCAGCCTTCCTAGCCAATACAAATCTGAAACTCAGAGGCAATTACTCAACTCTTTTGTAGCAAAAAAGTTTGTAAAGAAAAAGATAGACATCCATTTGCTATTACCAGTTTGTGATTAAGAGACACAAGCAAATGAGCTTTGTGTAGTTGTCATAAAGCAGTATTACATGAAAGTAGTACAAGAAATAGTACAAAAAAACAATGTAAGTAGACTTTGTCATCGTATCATGCACCAATTCTGTAGCTGTTAAGGGGCAGCGCTCTGAAATTTTTAAGTGAAGAAGCTATTAAGAAAGCTATGGAAAGAGATCAAAATATTGATTTCTTAAAGAAACAGTTCTGCTAAACAGTATTGTTAACCCTAATAATTGAATTGTAATAATATTATCTTGTAACAGTGTTAATACACCAGAACTTTACATTCCACTCATGGAGTCACTTTTTAGGTTGAATACTGTCAAATTGAAATAATCAGTTTGAAGAACTATTTACTCTATGCTTAAGTTTATTACTGAGTAAGAACCCTTCCCAGACCTATTATCAATCTCAGGGAACAGAGTTGAACTATTTAGTCTAATGTTCTGAAAACAGCCTTGCATAGGCCAGTAAAGATGTGAATATTCACACAGGCAGGATTTATAGAGTTCACTGAGTTCTCTATACAGCTCATAGTTACTGGGTTTTCAGTAGGCTTATTTAGTAAAATTTCCACCTGGTTTCAACATTGACATCACATGCTTGTTTCTTGTTTTCATTAATTTCTTTATTCAGTTTTGATGAAAATACCCAGTCAATGGAAAAGGGATATCCAAGAAAAATAGCAGCTGACTTCCAAGGAATTGGCCACACTGTTGATGCTGCCCTTCAGAAAAATGGTAAATACATTTAAATGTAATTAAGAACAAACTAGAAGACCACCAGCTAATACAAACAAAAAGTATATGTTTCAAATATATGTGTTGAAATGATTTTTTTAATCACCAAAGAAAATACCAAGTATATGTCAATATGTATGCTGAACTTAAATATTAATTTGCCATTGTTGTGTCCATTTAATTCTAGGACATTTCTACTTTTTCCATGGATCAAACCAGTATGAGCTTGACATCAAGACCAAGAAACTTGTCCGTGTAATGAAGAGCAACAGCTGGTTTGATTGCGAGAAGTATTAAATGATGGTGCAGGGCTGCATTTGCACCAGAAATGTTTTTTCATGTTCCTTGACTATAGACAACATCATTCAGCTGTTACTATGCATCTGATTCTGAAATGACGGCCTTTGAAATACCTAATTTAAAATCTTAATAATGTAAAACTTAATGTACAGTTTTAATTTATTTTTTCCAACTATTTATTAGTCAAATTGTTTTTGAGTAATAAAAGTATTTTGCTGGAGAATAGTGGCATTTGTGTATTTTGTTTTAGTCCTGTGGTGTCAAGGTACAAGGTAGAACTGCACGCAAGCCTCAGTAATGCCAGGACCCCTGCAATGCTTTTAGCAGTGCTGTGCAGGGAAGTTAAAGAGAATCAGAGGCAGTTGAGCAGTCTAGAGTGGCAATGAGAAAAGACCTGAGAAACAGAGGCAGAAAGAAAGACACTAAGGGAAGTCGCGGGAAAAAGCAGAAACAGATCCTACAGAAGGAGATCCCATATGGTAGCATTGGGAAGGTTTATGGTAGCTGTGTCCTCACCTGCCTTGACCCCATGGCATTGGGAAAGAGGATGTATCCCTGTTGGTAAAAGGGGAACATGGCAATGTCCTGAGAGGACACGTTTTGGTGCCTCTGTGAGGTGGTTTTGGTGGGCAAAGTTAGGAGATTTGTACGGCAGGACAAGAGCAACTGGAGAGAAGAGTTGGTTTGGGGATAGACACAGCATGCAGGCAAAATGTGATGCAATGGAAGTACAGTCACAGGGTAATCACCAGGGAGTCAGGAGATCACCCACACTGAATTGTGAACATGTGTCGTGGGAATGACATCAGGGCTGACTGTCCAGCTCACAATGCTGGACAGGAACCACTGACAAGTCCCACAGCAAACAAGTCAAAGTGATAAGAAAAAAACAGGATTTTCATGTAACCACTGGAGATGACTCCTCTAGAGGAAGAGTGGCAAGACGCAAACAAAAGCACACACACTTCCTCTGTCCATCTTGTTTGGGTTGCAGTGTGAACCTCCTCATAATCTGCCCCACTACCTGGCCCGTGTCATGACATGTGCTCCCCTGGCAAAGCCATGCCACTAACCCACATGAACACGTACTGTGATCCCTTTGCAGTGTGTGTACATGCAAAGCAGTGAAAAGCCAGACTGTAGCTTTACTCACTTTTCCTCAGTCAGAAGAAAGACTCATAACCCTCCCTCTGCTAGTCCAAACTAGAGAGGTGCTGGGCTGTTCAGTCCTCCAGCCAGAAGCCAGCACAGAGCTATGACATTGTCCCTTCTTGTCCCAAGGCTACATGGTGTAAAGAGCCTTCAGATCAACCTGATTTCTCTGCACCAGTAGCTGAGGGTTGTGAAAATCCAGCTTGCTGAGGAAAGGCATCAATAAAAGTGCTATTCAGAGACCAGCTTGGTGAAGCATTGAGCTCTCTCAATTTACCGTTGTTGAGGATCTGAAAACTTGGGGCAGACCAATATCACCTGAAATTCAGGGCTAGGTTTCTGAAAATATCTTGAACTGCAGCAAGATGCTCAGCACTGCCTTTGTGTGAGGGATTCCCCTGCTCCTGAGATCACCACGCCTAAGGCTCATCCTCACTGTTCAAGGCCTCGCTGGCGCCAAGTGCACAGCCTGACTCAGAGCTGGCTGGACTTGAGGTGGTGAAGCTGGGGAAATGGCTGCATTAACCCATCCCCACAGCTCCTGGGCTGGGCTGGCACCCCACGAGTCAGCCTGGAGTGTAGGCCGCAGTGATGTGACCCAACTGCACTTGCTCTGCAGGCATACACGTGGTTGGGCACCAGGCTCACTCGTGGGGCGCCAGCCTGGCCAGGAGATTTGAGAGGATCTAGAGTCTTAAGGACAACACTTAGGGCACCAGCACAGTAGCTGAGGGGCAGCCATGATAGGTGCTTTGGTTAAATATAGCTCTAAGCTCTGCTTTTTCAAAGCAGACATGTTGCTGCAGAGAAATATCTCAATGACTAATATACCCCTTGGGCTGTAAGAAAGCTTGGCTGATGTCCATCTGCTCCTTGAAAGGATTTGATCCCATCTCCTATAACACTGCTCTGATGATGTGATTTTATGAGGAAGCCGACTCCTCTTAACTGTTCCTCGTTCTCTAGTAGAACCAGAAAAGGCAGTGAGAATAGATGGGAATGACTGATGAAGACAGTCTTCCAGTTCCCACTGTTCAAAACCTCTTGTCTGACATGGTCTGTTCATTGTGTAAGCTTTGTGGGTTGCTAGCTGAGCTTTGCTAAAATGGGACCGTGCCCTAAACCAAGAGAGGCAAACCTAAGGCAAGAGAGAAACTAAGCTGTGAATCTCAGGCTGGTTTAGAAGTCCTATAGGGACTGAGCAGCTCAGCATTACCACAAAGGCTGTGGTGTACCAGGCTGAAGTCATGGGCTGACAAGTGGGTGAGCTCACCTGGCAGAAATCCAGGCAGGGCAGAAACATGGTAAAGCTGGTGTTGCCTCAACATCTCCCGATATCTTTCTCAACAGTTTGTGCTGTGTACACAGCCTATACCGAAGAAACTCAGTCCAAGGACAAAAGATGCCTCCAGGGTGAGGCAGGGAACTTGGGAATGCTCCTTATACATTAAGAGTGGAGTTAAATCCCTTTGATTTTAAAAGTGCCTACACACTTTTGTATCCTAACTAGATACCTGCTTCTACATCAAGGCTACCTGCGGAAATCAGGCCTTTAGGCCCTGTTTGTTTGTTGAGTGGTGGAAGTGTTGCAAGAGAAATCAAAAAGAACATTTAAGCAATAGAGAGGCAGAACATTGATGATGTTAATGATGACTCACCATTGCATTAAAATAAATATATAATAAATATAATATAATATAATTAATATAATATAATATAATGTTAAAAACTTATTTCTTTAACACAAGACTGGTACTTTTTCTTAGTTATCACCTCAATAAGACAGCTACCTGAAATTAAAATACTGTCTCCCACTTCCAGGTGTTAATTAGCTTAAACTGCTAGTATCAGAAAAAAAAGAATGTTATTTACTTGGCTGTGAAGGGTAATCCAGAAAGTTTACTGTGTTTTGGTCTGATCTGGACTATAAATGCAAGACAACGTCATGATTTTTACCCTGACAGAGGGACTGCTGAGTATTATTAACCGTAGATTTTCCATCTGTATTTCCATTTTGTTAAAGTCTTAAATTTTGGCAAATAAAGAATCTTATTTTGGTTTGGGAAAAGCAAGGAAATTCCTGGCAAATGATATAATAATAAGTAATTCAGATTGTTTTAGAAACAGGAGTTCTGGAGCTGCCTATCTACACTTGGTGAGCAAGTGAAAATTTCTTGTTGCTATGATTTCATTATAACTCATAAATGGTTGCTGGAATTAAAGGTCTCTTGGATACCAGTGGGTGAAATTTGCCCATAGACATAATTTCAAGAACTCATTCTCTAAGAATATGGACTTCCCCTGGAGTCTGAGACCGGGTCTGCAAAAACAGATACACAAAAACACCACTTCTCAAATTCTTCACTGTACAGCTGTTGTTCCAGACACACTCTACTCTCTTGCACTTCAAAACACATTCAAAAACTTCTTAATGGCTTAATCGACAGCTTTATAGGGTCTTTACAGAATATTAGCTGTGTGAGCTTGTAACAGTGTGTGCTGACACAAAAATATCACAACAGGTGGCAAAAAAAATCTAGGGAGCGCCTGCTCTCCTGGCACTTCAGCTGCATATACCAGACACTTGTAAATGCTACAGCAAAGCTGTGGACTCCATACAAAATGTAAAGCCATTCATTCACAAGCACTCAGTCTATGGTTGGAAAACTGGTTTAATCCCACTAGGTGTAGTGTCATATGTTGCTTTTGGGGAAGGGAAAAAATTGTGTCACACAGAAATCTTTGGAGATGTTATGAGAAGGATCTTCCCATGGCAGAACTGCATTTCCTCTTCCTGGCCAGATTTTCAAGACTGTTGTTGTAGTTGTGGAGGAGATGTCTAATATATGTCTAAATATAAGTCTAATGCTGTTCTCTGTGTCTGAGATTTAAGATCTTCCCTGTCAGGTTTTCTGTACAGAGCAAGTCTCCACTCACAGAGACAGACAGCACTGCTACAAGCATGGAGAAAATGAAGATGTATTAAGCTGCAAGGAGGCGCTGGATACTCAGCACTGGAGAGGCAGGGTAGCCTGTGTGCAAGCTGACCAGCACAAGAGGAGCCCTTCTGGTGAATCAGCATTACTGTGATGGAGACAGATGACTGTAAAATAAAAAACAGAAGTTGGTCCCACACTCATCTTCATCGGCTATATGATATTTTGGGGGCTGCACAGTGTTTGAGGCACAGCCAGGCTGAAGACACTGAGTTAAGCACTGCTCAGCAGTAGCACAGGCTGAGGCTGCTCAGAACCATCCAAGGCAGAAGACTGACTCTGGAAGACGGAAAGATAAGGACAATCTTAAGAGATTATCCAGGCTCTTTTAAGGGTCAAAAGGAAGAGAACATAACAATTTTCACACTCACTTCTTTAAGCCAGAACACAAGATTGTTATTATATCTTGTACTACTTCTGGATGAAGTCTTGTCAAAAGACAGCTTCAGAGGAGATTGCTGAGGAATGTTGTTCATAAAACATATTCTAGGTGGTTGCAAGATGCCTGAGGAGGTGATTGATCTCTTGAGGGCAATGGTGAACAGTAAGAATAGTGAGTATTTGAGAAAGCTGCTAATGAGAAAAATGTATAAATTTCATCAATACCCTGCTTGATTGTTTCTGTCTTCTCTAATGGCCCTTCTATTAGAAAGAAAGATGAGTGAGGAAAATCTACCAAATCCTACAGGTTGGAAAGTTACTTCTTTCTTCTAGACCCATGGAGACACTGTACACACATAGACACATTCAACACTTGGATAAAAATTGCATTTTGTATGGGAAAAGAAAAACGTTGGAAAGCTATAGTGAAATAGCTAGAAGCTATTTCTACAAGTGATATTGTGGATATGTTAACTGCATAGGAGAACACTGCACAGAAGTTACAGATTCATCTCACCCACTCAATGTGAGACACCTAACAACTATATAAGCACAATCATTATTAAAAGCTCCTTGTATGAGCTCCTTAAGTGGTTCTCTTCTCAAAGCAGCTCAGCCATCCCAGTTCTGAGTTGTTGTCTGAGCATGTCGAAGTCCTTCCTGGGACAGGGAGGGGGTCTTTGCCCCTAATGTAAATTCCTCAGTTAGATGTCTTCTCGCAAGGTAGGAATTCAGCCCTCAGTGACCAGGCTTCCCCTGCAGAGCCCTGCCAGCTGCCCTCTTCCTTCTGCTTTCCTGGGGTCTGGCCCCACTCCATCTGCTTAGATCTTCCAGTCTGCTCTCCACAATGCTCTCCACAATGCTCTTCAGCGGGCAACAATTTCAGCAAATATCCCAAGCACACTATTTATTTATAACCTCTCTTTCCATAACTCTATTCTGCTACCAGCTCTGTGGAAGGGAAGGTTATTTCTCTGCACATGCAACATCCCACCTGCCCTTCAGTGTGGCAGCTGTCACCTAAATCTTGTGTCAGCCCCACAAAGAAGCCTCAGATAGAGTAGGCTGCCTCCAGTGATAGTAGATAGCACTCTTCAAGACTCATATGATCTTTACCAACTCACCTCTACTTTGTCCTCATTTGTGGTAGTGCATAGAAAGTGTGATGAGGCATGTAGCTCCTAAGGAGGACCTATGTTGGGATAGACCTGATGTTGAATCTCAGCAGTTCTTACCACCAACAGCAGGCACAGAGAACAGAGAACCCCCTTCTTTGAAAGAGAAAACCACCAGAGAATTCAGGTCAGAAAATCTGAGTGCTTCTTTAAACCTTAAAATCAGTATATAAGAAAGAGACTACGAAATATGAAGTCATCAGGCAATTTTCCAAGAATGTTGGGAACTCCTGCAGAAAAGTGACGTACAAATTCCTCAGCCCAATTTCTATTATGAGCTTAACTTGATTATGCTGAGCAAAGTTCTTTCATTTCAGTTCTTCCACATTTTCCTGAAGACAAAAGAAAGGTCAACACAGGTGAGAACTGTGTCAAAGAAAATCTGCACAAAGCACTACTTCAGCAAACCATGAGTTACAGCATTGACCTGCTAATTTTGAAGGACTCTGCTGAAGGGAGAGATGATGGCACTATTATAACCTCCAAAAGTATGAAAGTGCATACTCCTGTATGGACAACAACAAACAAACAAACAAACAAATAAATAAATAAATAATCTATTTGCAGTTTAAAGTTCTACAACTTTCTGTGAATTTTTGTTTGTTTGTTTTGTTTTGTTTTGTTTTTTCCCTTTAACCACCCATTTGAAATCAATAGGAACTTTGGATGGAAAATGTTATAGAGATATGCCTTAAGTTTTTGGAAAGTAAAACTGCATTTTAATACTTAAAAGGTTAATGATCTTATTAAAAAGAAATACAGGTCTGTTATCTCCTCATTAATCATACTTCCATGTTGCAAAACCTCCAGAAGGGTGGAACCGGATGAAAGACAGCAATCGATCTTTTTATGTTAAAACTGTTGTTTGGCATATATTCTGTTGCTAACTAAAAGTTGTGAGAAGCAGTGAGTCAGGGACTGCAGAGCGTTATAAAGCAAATGAGTACTATATAAAGGTGAAACAGGTGAGTGGCATACTACAAAGAAGACTTTTCTAAAGGCAAGTGAAAAAGAGAATGGAGAACCTCTCATTTCTCCTGCTATTGTGTGCAGCACTTTCTCATGCTTTTCCTGCATATTCAAGGCAGGAGAAAGAAGGTGGCATGCAGCTGATTCAGGTAAGGAGGGTAGACCTGGGTAGATAGAGCTGAGATCTCTATCAACAATTAAACATCCATTGTGGTCTCTGAAATAATGCTAGTATGTAATAGCTTGGGAGCTACTGTGTATTCCAGCATGTACTGCAAATTCCATTAGAGTGAATAATATGATTATTTCTCCAAGTAGGGGGACTTCTACTCTGTACTGTGACGTCAAAGCCTTCTTTAACCTTGACTCATTCCTGTTTTATTTTTTGTAGAGAACAACTAAAACTGCTGATGCATTCACTGCATCAGTGTTGAGTTGATTATACAAATAATTAAACATCTGAGTCAGCATATGTTTGATTTGTAGTCAGGTGGAAATGTGGTTATTTATGTGACTTCTGGTATTATGAGATGTAGCTCTTCATAAGAAAAGGATATTATTTTTTTCCAAATTATTACTCTAAAAATGTGGGTAGATGGAATACCGCTACTGAAATTTTGCATTGAGTCATATATTTCAACGAGTTTTTTCACTGCCTGCTCTAAATGACTCTGGGTAACCCTGGAGCACAAGGTTAGTGGAGGACACATTACCATAAAATAATCAGTTTATTAGACAACTGCTAAATCTGAATGTATTCTGAGTAAAACACAAAGCTTTTGTAGTGATAATATAATACAAAGTAACTGTAATTAAGAGAAAAATATTCATACAGGCTTTAGCAAACTCTATTATGCATGGTCTCAAGGAACAAAGAAAAGTAGCAAAGATATGGGTCTGAAGTGGTATTAGTATAATTTTTAAGAGCTTCAAAAGTGAACACATTTAACTGTCCTAAAATGCTTTGTTTTCATTAGAAGCACCTGGAAAATTACTACGGCTTTAAGAAAGATGAGGAGTCTTTCATCTGGAAAAGTAATAGTCCAATGACCAAAAAAATAAAAGAAATGCAGGAATTCCTTGGGCTGGAAGTGACAGGGAAACCAGATTCTGGCACTTTGGACCTAGTACAGAAACGTCGCTGTGGATTCCCTGATGTAGCTGGATTCTCCACCTTTGCAGGAGAGCCAAAATGAGCAAAACAAGTTGTGACATACAGGTAAACATAATGCAATCCTTAATGTAAAGACAGTGTCTTATGTAGCTAAGTTGTAAGGACACAATTGTTTCTCTATATTATATTGTAAAGGTTACTAAACTCTACACCAGACCTTCACCCAGCAGATGTCAATGTAGCAATCAAGAAAGCATTCAGCGTTTGGAGCAGTGTGACCCCACTGAAATTCATCACGAAGGACAGAGGTGATGCAGACATAATGATCTCCTTTGCAGCTGGAGGTAACAGCCTACATAACCATAGTGAGTTATTGCCAAATACTGCCAGTATGAAGCCATTGACCTGAAAAGGTCATGATTCATTTTCATGTAGTGCACAGAAAAACACAATTCCTGCTCAGGATGTTATGGCTATGATTCTTGAAGATGTTTGAGGGAGGATGTAGAGGGAGATGAGGAGAGGAGGGAGAAAATAAATGTAATGAGCTGCCTGTAGTTCTCTGAAACTGTACCTAACATATGATGTACAATGTATGCACAAACCACAAGGGGCTTGTGGAATATATACAGGTTCAGAGCACAACTGAGTGGGTAGCGCTAGTTACACTCCTGGGATTACTCATACACTCTACGTGAGCTAAAAAAGTTCTAGACATACTCAAGACTTACATTTTTGGCATTGCCCTCAGGGTAGATTTACCAGCAGCCTTCCCTCTTTCATTAACAGTCATGCATGCATGCACTCTCTGAGCCAGCTCCTCTCTTCCCACCCAAATAAATATATCCACTCATTTGGGTTCTGTAGAGCGTGCAAGCACTGCACGTAACCCTTAAACATATGTTCTTAAATCCTTTTCTGGAGTTTCCATTCAAGGGCTCACCAGTGAAGGGCTCACATTGTTCTCAGGACCTTGCTTCTGCCACCAGCACTGAAGTTACCAGTCAGGTCAGGTTCAAGTAGTAACCTGCTGAGGGCTGCTGACACAGAGCATGCAGGAAAAAAAAAAAAAATAGAATAGATTTCAAGAAAATCTCTGTTGTCCTCCTCCTCCTCCCTCATGGAAGAAATAGGTAAATGTCCACCCATGTCTCGAGGAAGCCAAGTTTTCCCTCCCAATGCATCAGTTTTCCCGGTGAAAAATAGACCTTTTGGCAAATCTGTGTGGAAAGGGACCTTGAAAGTTTACAATCAGCAGAATAGAAAGCTCTGTGCATGACTGAGGTCTGTCACCCACCCACACTGCTCCCTCCCTGTAGCCTCCAGTCACCTCTTTGTGGGATTTGCTCCTCAGGTCACAGTGATTTCCTCCCCTTTGATGGCCCAGGAGGGTCTGTTGCTCATGCCTATGCACCCGGAAAGGACCTTGGTGGAGATGCACACTTTGACGAGGATGAAACCTGGACCAAAAGCACAGAGGGTAGGAAATTCAGTTCTCCAAGCCCTACCTGAAGCAGGATGTACATGGAATCAAGAATGCAAAGTCTGTCTCCTCTCTCCCTTAAGAAGTGCTTTAAAATGGGGCTGATTTGAAGGAGCATTGGGCAGCTCTGGCTTCTGTAGTTATAAAAAGTCCCTGAGCTCTCTGATTTTAAAAGTTATGGCTTCAGCCAAACTTTTGCCCTGGACTGAGTGGAGATTTACTTGGGAGGAAGCTGAGGGAATGGGCAGACCCCTTCTCCCCACCCCTGCACCCTCTTTGTCTCTCCCCTACAGTTATATCACCTGCACTAATCCAGGGTCCTTCTCCTACACTGAAATGTTTAATGATTTCATTATGCTTCTTTCTGACCAGAATTTTGTCTCCAGCTGAATTTTCCACAAATAGCTTCACTTTGTCAGGCAAGCAGTTCTGATAACCTCTTATGGCCTGCATGTTTTGAGGACAAGTGAAAAGACACAGATCTCCTTTCATGTCTTTTGTTTGTTGTTTTCAGGTACGAACCTGTTTTATATGGCTGCCCATGAGTTTGGACATTCACTTGGACTTTTCCATTCCAAAGACCCCAATGCTCTGATGTACCCAGTTTATAGGAAATTTGACCCTTCAGTATTCCCTCTTCATCAGGATGATATTAAGGGCATTCAGTACCTCCATGGTAATTCACAGTTATTAATCTTAGAATGCTTATCATTTCAAACCCTTTGGAATACCTGTCAATAACTTTGGATATATGGATATATATATATACCGGATATATGTGAATGACTCAGCATTTGAATTTCTTCCATAAACTGCTTCCTTTAGGACCTTCTACCACCTACAATGACCAAAGTGAGTCTGCTGAGATAAAGGACCCAACTGAGTCAAAAGAGCCTGCATTGCCAAACACCTGTAGCCCTGATTTAACTTTTGATGCTGTCACCACTTTCCGTGGGGAAATAATGTTCTTTAAAGACAAGCAAGTCAGCTTTCTGAAAGCATAATACCCATGTATCATTTATAAATTATGTATTACAGCATAGAAAAAGAACTTTATCCAGAATATTTTATGGCTGGTTTTCCTCACAGTGGTCTCAAAGGCGTTCAGATGAGAGAGAGATCTACACTCTGAGGTAAATGGCTAATTTGAGAACTGGCTTATGAGCTCCGGCCTGCACAGGTGTTACCCCTCTAGACATCTGGGTGATACCATCCAACTTCAGGGACTTTCCTTCAGCACTGCGAATGACCCTCCAGGGGAGGCTAACCTCAGCTGGCCACCAGAGGAGCTGAGCTCAAGCATTGGCTGTTTGAGGTGCCTGTGGTCACGTTGTCTCTCACTATGCACAATCAGAAGTCTGAACAGAGGCCCTGGGCTGTACCAAGGTGTTCAAGCTCTCTTCCTTTGCTGTTACCTGAACCAGGGCATGTATGAGTGTGTATGTAAACAATCAGGGTAATCGGGAAGTTCACACCCAAGCACAGGCTTTGTGCTGTAGTGATAAGTCATATCTTGTATCTCTCCCCAGTGCTGGCTGCTGCTCTGCTATGTCACTGAAAGCTATTCTCTCTACTTTCAGTGGAAGGGAAGTGCCTAAGTCTCACAGAGGATATTTATCGCTTTAGGATCACTTATTATTTGTAGAAAAATTCACCTGAGTGGTTGCAAGCTTCAAGCTATAGCATAAATAGTGCAAAGCATTGTAACAGCAGTCTGGCTGTTGGAGTTGAAACAAGCACTGTACTCTGATTTATTAGAGAAAGTTCTGTTAACTTTATGTCTTATCATCTGCTGGTAATTCTGATTCTCTCACTGCAATAATCTCTAGTAGTGAAATCTATAATGAAGTGCTAAAATTGGTGATTCTTTTTTGGGTTGTACAATGTCTCCAGAGCGCTCATTGATTAAAACAGACACTCAGAAAAACTGCATCTAAGAATTAGAAACCTCTCCCACCTTAAAAAAAAAAAAAAAAAAAGAGAGAGAGAGAGATTAGTGGCAGTAAGAAGAGGGTGGTGGAGAAGTGGTGAGAGGTAAGAGGTAAGAGTAAGGAGGAAGATCATATCTGAAACAGGATGAATAGGATGGGCTAAGGTGCTTCATCTGAAAATATGGGCAGTTTTAATTTTAGGCTGTAAGCAAGCCCTGGTATTTGACACCCAGGAGAGTTCAGCATCAGAAAAAGACACCACCAGCATTGGGACACTCAGCACGTTCATTCTGTCCTTGCTTTGAGCTGAGGGTGTACCTGTCCTGAGGCAATACCTGTTTGAAAAGCCCCTGCAGTGATTTAGTACAATAATAAAAGGTGAGGGTAGTTGATTCAGTGCTAAGCTCAGATAAACTGCCCGTCTCCGAAGGCATGACAGCCCAAAGACTTGGGAGAAGGGTTATAAGAACTGATTCCCTTCCTTTTCAGGAGGTAGTGCTGTGCTTCCCCTGCTTCAGACCCTCCCCAAAATCAGCATTAAAGGCAGCTTTAACTTCAGGGAGTTGAGTCCACAAAGCTGGACAGGTGTTATTTTGCAGAAGATACTTATGTATGCCAACCGTTTCTCTAAGCTGTTGGAGGTAACCCTGGGGTGGGGATTCATTCGCCAAATCATACCCCAAACCAGTTTCTATACATGAACCAGGTCTCTAGCTTATCTTCTGCACAAAGGGAAAATAATAGCTGGTTAGATACAACAGTTCATCTGACCTATCTTAGACGTCTGCACCAAGATGAGAGGAATCCTCGCCATGGAAATGACATTCTTTCCATCAATATTACAAGGAGATTAGGGTGACTAACACAGGGTACATGGCTGGGTTTAGTCAGATAAATCCTGTCCCTGTTGCCATGGCATGGTTTCATGCATTAGTGTGTGTAAACATCTGATTTTATTCAAAGCCTGTACTATATTTACATCAGGCATTTTTGGCACAAAAGCCTGCAGTAAGAGAAGTTGATTTTCATTTAGTATCTTCGTTCTGGCCATGGCTGCCCTCTGGTGTTGATGCTGCATATGAAATCCCTGAAAAAGATGAAACCTTTTTAAAGGTAAGATTTACATATATATATATATATATATGTATATGTATATATTTATATTTTAATGCCAACTTTCCTAGTAGCTTAGAGAGATTGTGTCTGGCTTGAAAAACACTTTAAGGTCTTTCTGTGGGATTCCATGAACTTTAATTTAGTCCAATAAATTGGGATATTTCAATCACAGAGATAACAAACATATTATCCAAGATAAGGTATGTGTCTAATTTTTTTTTAATATCAATAGAGAAAAGTTTCCCTGCCAAAATAAATGTCATTATTTTTGTGTTTTGTTTTGTTTTCTGGAGAGTTATCTATTGAATTTGAAAATGATAACATGTTTGTTTCTAGTTTGAGGAAAACTAACATAAGTAGGAGGGAAAAGTGGAGTTTTAGTTTCTGTAAAATGTGGTGCACTCTACTATTCTTGCATGTTTTTGGACTGCAGAACTAGACTGTACAATGTTATCAAGTAATCAATAGTTTCTCTCTGTATTTTTTCATTTAAAGATTAGTTTTCACAAAAAAAAAGGACTGCATCATTCCTGGAAGATTCTGATAATGTTTTCAACAATTTTTCTTGATAGGAAATGAATTCTGGGTTGTGAGAGGAGATACCATATTACCTGGATACCCCAAAAAACTCTACATCCTGGGATTTTCAAAGGATGTTGCCAAAATTGATGCTGCTTTTTACAATAGAAAAAAGGGGAAAACATATTACTTCATAGGGGACAGATTTTGGAGGTAAAATTGCCTGTGTTACTTTCCAAAAAAGGACCAAATATTATCAATATCCTGTCATGACTTAAGATGCATAAGTCACACTGTTTTGATAATCTGCTTCACTGTCACAACTTTCTGTGGAAAAACATTTGAAAGGGAATTGAAACAATGTTCTTAGATCTCCTTGTAAATGTTTTAGTTATGTAGCATTTATTTATTTATTTAAATTTATTTACTTTGGGGACAAAAATAAATAAATAAATAAAAAGCTATCTTGCAGTTCCACAAATCAGCTCGTGAAATCAGTTAGAACCATAATAACACATGATTTATATCAAAGCCAGTTCTGTGGGTTATATATCCCTCTCTCTTTCCAGTTACAAACAGACCATTCCATGAAGTTTCAGACAAATGTCTTGCACAGCAAAGAACTCTCTGCTGTGCCTGGATATGATTTTCTTTCTTCATTCAGTCTGTGTTGCAGACCATATATTTCTATCTGAAGGAGGTGCTCCTATAACAGAAGCAGTAGGTAACTTCAGCTTTTGTAGGTGAATGACACAACTTCTGTCTTTCATACACATGTATGTCATACATATGGAGATCATCCTGGAGTAGCTAGTCAGCTATAAACTTACAGTTTGAGCAGAAGACTACAATTCTACATTTTCATTCAAAATTTTGTAGTCCAGAGGGCTTAATCTGAGTAATTTTTCTGATAATTAAAGCTCTTGCTGAGCAAAGCAAAATGCTTTCAGCCTTGTTGTATGTTGCAGAATTCCAGTACTGATAAACTGTACTTCACTCAAAATTTAACAGCCTGTTATAAGTAAACTGAGTAAAATAAGTTAAACTATAACGTAAGAAAAAAAAAAGAGAGAGAAAAAAAAAAAAAAAGATTTTTCCTGATAAACATTTCTTGCAAAGAGGGATCAATAAAGCAATCTCTTTATAAACTTACAGATCTAACTTATGCTTGAGATAAGATTATCCACCTCTTCTTTACGTACAGTCTCTTAAAAACAAAACAATAGAAATAGGGCAGTTTTGTGATAATGGCTTACATACTAAGTATTCTTAGATGTATCTTAGATGAGGTCACGTAAACGGAAGTAATTCTTCCAATGCAGCTCATAGAGTAATAATTGTTTATGAAATCTTGGACATGTCTCAAGGCTGTCTAAATGCTACTGATAGTCTTCATTGAACTTGGATCCCTGGGGTGAAGGTATTGGGGTGGGCTGGATTAATCATAAGTCGTTTGCACTTTTAATTGGCACCAGGTTTTTCTTTTTTTTTCTCAGTTATAATCAAAGAAATGAGTCCATGGGAAGGAAGCCCAGACTGATAAAAGATGCATTTCCAGGAATTAATGGGAAAGTCGATGCTGTTTTTCAACACGAAAGTGAGTCATTTTTCTTAAATAAACTTGAACTACATGACCCAGGGGGTCTTGGGGTCATGGGGTTGAGAGTGCTTGGACAGAAAGAGGCTCTTCTGCAGGCTCCTCGTAGCCCTGAGGCTGACCCCTGAGACCCAGAAACAGTCATGTAAGACAGCCATGCTTCACTTTACCTCCTTGAAAAATCATGATATATGCTTTTGATGACAGAAGAGCACCACTCAAGATGCTGAGGTCTCAACAATGTAAGATCTGCTGTGAGCCAGGCTATCATAACTTGATCCTGTGACATAAAATGTCACTGCTTTGAGAATAATAATTGCCACTATCTTCTCCTGCACAGCAGAAGATGTTTGCTGGGACAGACTTAAGAGTACGTCTGCACTGCCAGATGGTGCAGCTACCCAGTTCTCTCCTAGCTCTTCATCCACCTACCATCAAAACCCTAGAATGTTAATTGGAAATCTACAGCTTCCTCCAGAACAAATCCTATACATGATGATGGGAACCTTTATCTGCAGTCTTCACTCTTGGAGACTGCCGTGAGGCTGGATCTATCCCTACCCCCACAATATCCAGCACCCCAGCATTCTTACATCCTCTTGCACCCCGCTGTGCTCTGTGCCATGACCCAGGCTGTGCAATACCCACTCCCAGATCCACAATAAAAGAAGAAATGCTTCTGGAGGCTTTCAACAAAGCCTTGGCATGATAGTAAACATTTTAAACTGCAGAAACACACCCAAGATGAATTTGTTGTAGGGTCACATCATGGGCTTCATTAAGTAAATCGTGCAGTCTGTATGGCTGGTTTGCTGTGGAAGGTGCTAGCCCTGAGCAGGGTGACCCTGTGCCACGCTGCACCATTTTGCAAAGGTTACCCCTGAGAGCAGATAGTGTTGACAGTGTGTGTGTATACAAAGTTTTTTGAACTCTCTCCAGCTTTTGTTAAAGCATACTAATCTTTACACCTGCAATATCATAATTAAACTGGCTTTTTTTTTTCTCTCTCTAGACTTCCTTTATTTCTTTCATAGAAGAAAGCAATTCGAGTTTGACTTTGATAAGAAGAGAGTTACACGCCTCCTAAAGACAAACTTCTGGTTTCCATGTTAGGAAAACAGAATCTACAATGGCGTAGGAGATAATGCAGTCTTATTGCACAGGAAACACTTTTTCTTTTACAGTTATATGGAACATATAGGTGCTTCAGAGTCAGTCATCACACCTCAGCCCCTGCATTTTCATTGTGTGCTTCTGTAATTAACAAAAGAACAGTATTTACAATACTATGGTGTATATATATATATGTGTGTGCATATATATATATACAAAATTAACATCAGGATTGTTGACTTACCAAAGAATAACACAGCTTTTACATTTGATAGAAAACTGTGTCAATACACTTTTTCCATAGTCTTCTTTTCAGTCTTCATGCTGTAAATCACCCTACAAAGAGCCCTACAGCAGAGCTGAGGAACAGCATTGCTTTCAATAAGTTTTATATATAAATTAAGCAAACAGGCTAATCAGAGCTACCTCTCGTAGTTACGGAGAGACAGATAGGAGCTCCAGAAACCAATTCAGAAACCAACCTAAGATGGGTGCATAGGGACAGAAGTGCTTCTTCCTTAGTATTGGCAGCAGCTCCAGCTTGTTTGAGCAGCTTATGTTATATGCCTGACTATAGGTGGCTAAAATGATTTGATGAATCTTACCCTAAGATATTTATTGATATTTATGTGATTAAAGGTTCATGTCCACAAACACAGGAGATTAGGGGCATGCTGGCATATGGGAGACACCCAGTCACCCCGACATGTCCCATGCTCCTCCAGTTTTTCCAGAGGAACCTCAGACTTTGGGCCAGGAGGATACCTGTCACTGTACGTCAATCCCCATCACCTCACAGACTGAAGGGTCAATGCCACTGTTCAGCACTGTTGACAATAGTCTCCCAGGCACTGGAGTTAGGCATCACTGGCAACACTCCACAGGTGGGATTAAAAGAGTCATTCAAGCAGTTAAGTATGCAGATGGACAGCTAGCAAGACCTAAGGTCTTAGAGAATGTAACTTTAACTTTATGCATGCAATAAATAAATAAATAAATAAATAAATAAATAAATAAATATCGACCCAGTATCCAATCCACTGTCTCCCTTGTCAGACAGATTACCTAAAGGAAAAAAGAAAAAAAAAAAAAAGAAAAAAAAGAAAAAGTTTTTCTATTTGATTCCTCACAGAATCACAGAATGGTTAAGGTGGGAAGGGACCTCTGGGTCCATCTGGTCCAAGCCCTGCTCAAGCAGGGACACCCAGAGCAGGGTGCCCAGGACCACGTCCAAGTGACCTTTGGAGATCTCCAAGGAGGAGACCCCACAGCCTCCCTGAGCAACCTGTGCCAGGGCTCCATCACCCTTGTGGTCACTGAAATACCTTTGTTTCAGATTGTACACATTGTCTATTATCCCATCAGGATAAAAAGTATTGTATTTATATATACAATTGTATTGAATGATTGCAGTATTTCAACATACATTCTGGAACATTTTTCTGACATATTTTTAACCACCATAGTAGCAGGGCTACTCCAATGCTCCAATGGGACACTCCAATATTTATTTAGACCATAAGGAAATCTAATCTGAACTTCACTGAGTTCCAAAACATAGTATGGCACACTCAGTCTTGCAAGACACAGCCATTGCCATTTGTTTGGTCCTGCAGAAAACAGTGCAAATACTGCTGCTATACTCTGCTGTAGAGCTGACAAATAGGGCTTTGCTGCCCTGGCAACACTGGAGACAAAATGATTATATTGAGCTACACCATGCCCAGAAAAAGAAATTAGTAGATCTGATTGTTGTCCAAGGCCAGGGAAGCAGGTTCAAATCTTCTAATTTGAATGTTTGTATTGAATAAAGTAGGAAATATTTCAATTATGTTAATTTGTTCCTTATTATTTGCCTCATGCTGTTCTTGTTTCATAGTTCTGTTATTCCTTCACATTTCTGGCATGGCTTTCTGAGTGGTCTCATAACCGCAAGATATTTTAATGTCTTAATCAGTCCACGGTCTCAGCTACAATAGTAAAAGCCAAAAAAGATGCATGAGTGGTTTGGCTCACACTTTATAGGTTTTATTTCCTCAAGGAATTCTCTAACTGCCTCTCAGCTTGGGTGGTTTTCTTCAGTTCTTCCTCCTGCTGATCATCCTCTACAGTATCTTTGCCCTCCACAGCACTGCCATTTTATCTGACTGCATTAGACCATGTTTTATTTAAATGTGACAATTTCTTCTGTCTCTAATGTTCCTGACATTTTCTGAAATACTCTCTTTCAGATGGGATTATAGTTCTCCGAGCAATGCATACTTGTCCTAGATCCTTTATGATTGTTGTGGCTCCCAAATACTTCTTTATTTCTTCATTTTTTTATTATTTCTGATGAGTTGGGATTCTACTTCCTTATTTCACTAATTACATGCACAGATGACCATGCTAATTGTTGAATATGAAGTCTTGGATATGTATCAGAAGTAGAGCTTAACCGTCTGTAGTAAAATCTGTTCTAAAATAATGTAAAATTTTGTTTTCCTGTTGTATGTTGGTGTCTTATTTTTCTTCCCAATTCTTATTTTCAAAATGTCCTGTACTACTGGCAAGTCAGCCTCATCATTTGTGTGAGAGTAGTTTTTTTAACTGAAGGTTATTGACCTATGTTTCATGTGCTCTTCTGAGATAAACTTTGAAATCAGGAGTCTTAGCTGATATAGTCATTGTCTGCAATGCACTCAGTCGAAGTGTTTCAGTTACAGTCTCTCAGTCTTCTAAATATAGCAGATTTTTCCATGTTATAGCAAATTTCTAGCCTGTTTGCATCAAAATTAAGTGAAGATAAAAGTCTCTTCACAAGGAATATTTTCATGTGATTCTTTCTCCTGGAGAATTCAGAGCACAAAAAATACTGTTTTCTTTAGTAGTGTATATATAATGGTCTAATTTGCTGTGGTTTTCACCTCTTGTTTTGGAGGGTGTTTGGTCTACATTTGAATGTATCTATCTGTTTTCTGTTCACCAAGGACTCCACAGTGTGTCAATCAGACACAAGCCAGGATGTCCAACATGGAAGGTCCAACGATATCTACCCTAGGAAAAGCAGTTTGGCTTCGATGCTGTTTTTCTTATCTCTTATTGGTTTTCTTGGTTTCACACAGTCACCCTCACTGGTAGGGAAAAATCTCCTTTGGCATTGTTCTTGGTATGATTACATATGCATCATCACTATAACTAGGGCTGTGGTAATGAACTGAAAACACACTGTGTAATGATTTGGACACCCAGAACTAAAATACCACAGAGTATCACCTAAATAAAACAGACAAAGATAAGAGAAAATGCGCTCGCCAAAAAGAACAAAAATAAAATGGTTACATTTAACAGGGATTTAGGAAATGGTTCCTAGCAAAAACTTGGCTTTGGTTTAATGAAAGAGAACAAAAAAGCTCTCTCCCATTGGCAGAAGAGGCATATCTGGGCATTCAGAACCACTGAAGACAACTCAGAACTGCAGATACACCTCTCTCAGATGCTGCTAGTTTTCTAGAGATTTTTTTTTAATGCTTAAGTGTAGCTTTTGTTCCTAGATGATTTCCTGGCAGCCTCTGGACTCCAACCGGCCCATCTGTGTTTGCTCCCTAACAGCTAGACAACTGGCCTTGAAGGTTCACAATTAGTAGCTCTCAATGGGTTGTTTCAGCATTAGTGCCATGCTTCCAGCTAGGAGTCTGCAAGGCTATAGCAATTCCAAGATGTCCCAAATGGGCCAGAGTCCCTGGGCATACACAGATGTATTTTGCAGATTAATGCAGGGATATTTATCTCTTCATGGTGCCTCTTTCAGCCCAAGTTTTACAACTACACACCTTTTGTGACAATTGCCAGGTTTAGGGGTGAAGGACTTCAAGCTGGTGAGATCAGCTCTACAAGGTACCCCAGGGCCTGCCTGCCATCAGGGAAATCCTGCCTGGGACACAGCAGAGCAGTTTCCAAGCCCAGGTAGCAGCTCTTGTGGGGATGAAGTATCTGATTTGATTTTTCTGTGTGTTCAGGAAACAGGTACTTGGCACAGAAAGCGGCACTCCTTCCCTTCTTGAAGCGCTACTTATTTCAGTGATGATGCCATGTCTGAGACTTGTGCAAGTCACTGAGGTGTAACTCAGGCACTACCCCGGTCTGTGACCTGTCACATCGCATTGCTCCTCTACAATAGAATAATTAGGGCTGATTCAGCACCTAACGTCCTCAGCCCTATCTCAGTGGCCTTTGGACTTGTGTGTGGTTTGAACTATGCTATTACGCTCCTGTCACTGCCCAGCACAGTATCCTGGTTCATAAACAGCATGACTGATCGTACTCTTGGAGTGGAGTCAACAGCATTTTTTAAAGGAAATGTATAATATTGGCTGATAGTAAGCCACAAGCTTGTGCAAACTTTAAAACATCTGACTCGGAGGATTGCATTCAGCTTTTTCATCTCAGTATTAAAATGTACCTTGCTCACTAAAAGAAAACTCTTAATGAATCTTCTAACTTTACTAGGATATCTGGCAACCAGCTGTGTACTGTTACACAGTGACGTGACTTATATCCCTGACACTTCGGTATTCCCAGAAAAAGGGACATCCTTCAAGGAAAAAAGATTGTTTCAGGATAACATTCTGGTTTTGTGGAAAGATTTTGATTTTGCTGCTTCAAAATGTATCGTAAACATATGGAGAGATTAGGATATGCGTAGCAGTACAGAATGGACATAAAAGTACTTCCTCGAAGAATGACGACTATACTTGCTAGTGCTGCCTGAGAATGAGAAAGAAATTGCAAACATCAGTGTGACAAATTATAAGTTAACAAACAATTCTTAGAACTATGAATTACCAATTTTCATTTTTGTAATATTAGAAATATGGAGCTACCAATCAAAGTTCCCCTTTCAGCAGTAGTTCTGTAGTGAGAGACTTTGATTTAGGGAAAACCCACGCATGATTCACACTGTGGGTTTATTTTTTTGTTATTTAGTCAGGGGTGTGGGTGGAAGTTTCTCCTTAGGAAGAGAAGAATGAAAGCTATTAGAAGATTTAAAAAATTGATCAGATATAATTGTGGCAAAAGAGAACTAGCCTGAAGAGTCGCATACAAGCCCTCGATAAGTGATGTATAAAGTAAATGGAAATCACTGAGACAGAAAATTGTTGGAAGCTGTAAAACTCTTCTGGGGAAATACTTCTCTTCTAAGACGTCTGCCTAAAGGTTTTCTTCAGTCTGTGCTGAAAAGAGGATAGACGTAGAGGATAGATGTGCTGGATAAACCTCTGCAATGCTTGCGCTCTTATGCAGACTTGAACAAGGAATGATGAGTTGAGTACCTAGAAAAGGATACTTGGAGGTCTCTTGCCTCAGCATGAGCAAAAAAGGTGCAGCTTTTCTGAGGAAGAAGTGTGCAAATAAAGTAAGGTTGTTGCTAATACAGAGAGTCAGAAGCCTGTACTGTGTGTGGGAAGAAAGGAAACCCCTCTGAAAGAAAAAAAAAAAAAAAAGTCATTTATTCACAAAGGCATCAACCCCCTCTTCCTTAGGCATCCAGTTTGGCAATGCTGAGCAGATGGGTCCTGGACCTGGCAGGGTGATTTGAGGCAATCTGGGTGATGTATGGATGCTCACTCTCCAGGCAAGAGCTGTCTCTAAACAACAGTTGGAGGTAGGTAAGGCTTACCTCTCTCCAAAGGTTATATAGAGATGTTAGGCGCACTTCAGGCAGAGCCAATGTGTTAGGAGATGCCACATCCAGTACCCTGACAGAGGTGAGGCTGATGCAGTGCCATGGGTCCAGGCGGTAGAGATGCTGAGCATGTGTTCCCAGTAGGTCCAGGCACACCTACACACACACGCCACACCGTGGATGTCCCAGCAGCTGGGCTTAGACTCCCCAGCCATCCTGCAGCTGCCCTGGGATGCCCTATTTTCCCCCATTGCCTCATGCACACTCACACAAACAGGTCTCTCTGCTGACCCCACATCCCACAGTCTCCCTCCTAGTCACTGGCTTGGGCTCCCACTCTCTCCAGTAGCCAACCCACAAACACCCATGTCTCTCCAGTATCCAGCCCAGGCTTATGTCCACTTTGAAAGTCAGCTCCCAACCTCTTATCCTACTCACTGACTCATCAGCTGTGTCTTCACCAGTGCTCGTACACAGATGTAGTAGGTACTCATGTGACACACACATCCCAGTCTTTCCAGTTGCTGGCATCACAGACACATGGGTGTGCAGCCCCTGGTCCCACCACAGGGGCTGTCACTGAGACCCCACATACCTGTGCACATGAGAAAGAGCCCCTTAACCAGGAAAATTGCTAAAAGTGGTGTTTAGTGAGAAGCCAGGACTGTGCTGGTCACATGGGGGGGGCATGGTCAGGCAACCAGAAACCTGCTTGCACACAGCCAGCCCTTTATTCCCTTATCCTGCTGTTTTCCCACTTGTTCCTCTCCAAATCACCGTTAATCCTCCTGCATTAAATATCCCATAATAAGTCTTGCACAATCTCAAAATGCTCTTCCCCTGCACCCCATCATGTGTCCCATGCCCTTTAGGAAGTAACCTACCACCATGTGACGAGGGCTCTGGTGGCCCGAAGAGGTGGCTGGGGCTTCCCAGCTGGCCAGGGTACCCCTCTGCTCCTTTGTGTGTGAAGGTGAGCCTCTAGTCACTCAATATAACACAACAGTCCCACAAGAAAAGTGAGGGACTGTGTTGGCACAGGTCAGCACTCAGTAAATTAATTTTGGCACATTCGAGTTTCCTTTTGCTGGCTTTTGAGGGTGTTTTTTTCTGCAGACTTGGAAAGGAGAGGGTGACAATGAGAGAACTGCTGTGTGATGAGAACAGAAGATGACTGAAACCTCTCTTTCCATCATTCAAGGGAGATGTGCTGAAGGACACGCAGTGGGAAGCCAATGCAGATGGTGAAACGGGACATGACTTTGTAGCCCAACACGATGGAAATTCCCAAGGCAGAGTGAAGCCACTGCTTCTGCTTTCTCTTCCTGATGCTGTTTAAGATTTTCATTCAATGACTATAAGCACATAAGCAGCTCCCACAGCTAGTGCTGGAATCCAGGACTCCCTAATTCTGCCATTGGCTGTCCTAAAAATTAATTTATTTGTAGTTTCCAGGAAAACAACCAAATGTCCCCTCCTACCCTCTGCCTGACTCAGTATCCTCCTGGTCCCATTACAATTTGGCAAAAGACCTTTTCCAGAAGTGTGCATAGCAGTATAAACTTCCTGTACAATCCGTAGCTTGTGATTTCCTAACGTTCCCATCTCAGATGCTGGACCCTTCTGATTAACCTGCACCTCTTCTTTGCCTGTACGTGTTTAAACATCATATGTCTTAAGAAAATAAAAGGGGAAAAAAAAAAGAATAAAAGAAAAAAGAAAGGATAGATAAATATCTAAGGAGCTAAGGAGTTCTTCGGGAAGACAAAAAAAAAATTCAATTTCAAAAATTCAATTTCAAAATAGACACCTATTTGGGGCTGACTGACATGACACAGGAGGTATGGAAATCTACATCCTTGTAGGGGGGAGAATGGAGACTTACATCCTTGTAGAGGTCAGGTGGGATTCCCTAGAACATCTCAAATTGTACAGATGCTCATGACAAACCTCTTGTTTAAGCACTCTCGTTTAAGACCACGGTAGAGTCTTGGAGAACATTCACAGCTTGTTTTTTGGGAACAACTCCATATATTTAACAATATTTATCATACATACCTCCTCTTGATGAGACAGGGAACACAAAGTCACAGAATGGTTTTCAATCTTTATTTTCCAGATACACATACGTTCCTGTTGGGTTTCACAGAGTCTTTCTGATCAGAGTACATTACTGTGCCTGGATCTAAACACCCTATTGCATGTCTTCTGGCAAGAGTATAAGCATTATTTTATTAATCATATATATATATATAATCCCAGCTTATATGTTCCAGTAACCTGACTGAATTTTTAAATATCAGTTGAAAATTTTTGAAACATTTTAGTTCTCAAATTTGCTAACAGCACAAGATTGTTTTAGACAGAACTGCTAATTAGCTGATGGCAGCCCTCATGGACTTATGATACTAATTATTCCTAAATAAGATCAGTTTGTTGCACTTTTATATGTTATTGCTACATATTTGGCAAGGTTTTACATTTTATTATTTATTATATCAGAACATATGTATTGTTATTGATTATAATGCAATATATTATATTATGTTACTGTTATATCTTCTGATTTTTTCTCCAGTTTGTCAAGACCTTGTGCCATAAACACTCTAAAGGTATGATTTAAAAAAAAAAAAAAAGTTATGTAATGTAATATAATTTGGAAATGAAATGTAATTTTCACCTTTTATCTGAAGAGTACTTCCTTATTTACTAAATAGACTATGAAATTGCCCAAAACAGAAGGCTAAGGCAAAATAAAGACAGTAACATTAGTTAAACACATTTCATCACTCCCTGATGATGAAACGGTTATTCATCATTTTTACTAATCAGAGGATATTATGCAGCATGAGTCAGACTGTCACTGATTTACAATTTAGCTATATAAACAGAGCTGAAAAGCATGCTCAATAGCTCAAGACTTCAAAGAGTAGCTGAGCCAGAGAGCATTTGACAAGAATGAAGTTCCTTTCGCTTCTCCTGTTGCTGTCTGTGGCTGTCTCCTCTGCTTTCCCTGTGGGTCCAGAAGCAGAAGATGAAGGACAAACCTTAAATCTTGTGGAGGTAAATATTGTCTGGTGCATTTCTAAATGAAACAGAAAGTAGTCTGAGAGACTACTATAACTGCAATTCTTTTCATAGAATATGACTTGAAATTAAAGATGTATCATTTTGCAGGGGTTTCAATAGAAAGCTTTTCCTACTAATCTGGAAAATCTATGAAAATTTTGTGGAAATTACTTACATAAAATTCATCTAAAAATTGCATAACTTCTCTTTTGATGTTTTTACTAAGGTAATAGCATTAATAGAGAAGCATGAGTTCTAGCCACAAGGCTCCAAGGTTGTGCAGAAATAGTCAAAATTGGCAACAGTTTACATTTCAGAGTGTGCTTTGAAACTTGTGACATGACTGGTCTCAGTAACACAAGGGAGGAAACTCACTTGAATCAGAGTCGGATTTCAATATTTTGTTGAATGGATCTTTTTGGAATATTTTTTTAAAGAATGAAATCTATGAGAAACGAAACATTTGTATAGACATAACATGTATACACTATATGTCTCTACGTAATATATATGTCTCTATTTATTGGAGACGACAGTATTGAAATTTAGTATGAATATCTGGTTTTCTAAAATCATATTACACTGCTTAAAATAAACGGTATGACTTGGCAAGTCCTGACTCTCCAGCTGTATTCACCAGCTTTGTCAGGAGTCCTAGCTGTCTGGGGTTTCATTGCCAATCTCTATTTCCTTGAATGGGACAAATGAAGTTATAAATTTCCTCATAAGTTTTGCTACTAAAGTAATGGGTTATAATAAATAAATGTGGAATTAATTATTAATAGCAAATATTAGATTTTAAAGACATTTTCTCCATATATTCCATCCATAAAACAAGACATTTAGATAAGTATGAAAAGTGTAAATCATACCTATCTTTTCATACTGATTCCTGAAGAAAATAATCTGTTCTAGCTTTCGGTAAATACAGAGCTTGTTGATAAAATCATTTAAAAAGACTTAGAAAATTTAAGTGTGACTCAACAGAATACTGATATGCCACAATATAATGCCACTTCTTTTTTGTATTCTGGTTCAGACGTATCTACAGAATTTCTACAATCTTCAAATAGATCACCATCCTCATGTAAGACAGAGGAGTAAAAATCACCTTGTTGAAAAGCTCAAGGAAATGCAAGAATTCTTTGGACTACAGGTGACTGGAAAACCTGATCTTGAAACTTTGGAGATGATGAATAAACCCAGATGTGGTGTTCCTGATGTTCAGCAATATATGTTCACACCAGGGAATCCAAAATGGAAGAGAAATAATCTGACATACAGGTAACTTCCTAATCTGGTTCAAAAAGATATAAATCTCGCATCTCAACTTTGGAAGCCTGAAGTAAAATATATTATGGCATAAATATATCTGCATTGATTAACTGACTTCTTGAAAGAAACAGGCACTCTACTCTAAAAGGCAGTATCTAAAGTGAAGACATTATTGATTTTTATTCATGAAAGAAATACCTAAGATTTCTTACTTTTGTACTAATTATTATTTTTCAACTAAAACTCTGTATTCTTAACATTATATAATGTGTTGGTTTTGCTTTGAAGGATTGTGAATTACACCAGAAAGATGAGACAAACCGATGTAGATGAAGCAATCGAAAAAGCTCTGAATGTCTGGAGCAGCGTGACACCATTGACATTCCAAAAGACTGAGGACAAAGATGCAGATATAGTGATCTCTTTCGCTTATAGAGGTAAAACTGATACCTTTACATAGTAAATAGCCACCTGAAAATATAGAAATAATTTGATTCTAAATGATTTTTTCTTCTTCATTTTAGATCACCAGGACAACTCTCCTTTTGATGGCCCCAATGGGCAGCTGGCTCATGCTTTTCAACCAGGTGAAGGTATTGGTGGAGATGTGCATCTTGATGAGGAGGAAGCCTGGTCAAAAGATGCAAGAGGTAAGGACTCTGTAACTGGATCCATTTATCTAGTTTTACCTTGTAAAATATTTTCATGATACTTAGCTCCTAAGCCTGATTGCAGATAAAATGTGAGTAGGAGGGTCAGAGCTTGTCCTTTTAAATTGCTTTACTCCACACTTCAAAGTTTCATACTATCTAGAGTATTCAAACATCTTCAAAATTTTCATCCCTGTGTTTGTTATGAAGGATTGTTCTGTTGGATCACAGAATATCCAACATCATTGGAATAATCCTTGATCCTGAGTGGTTTACGCAATAATAGGAGAAACAGGATTTTTGTTTAAGACAAGGAGACCATAATCAATGCCCAGCATTCTTCAAGTACTCATATAGACCTTCAGTTACAAAATTTATGAGTTGTAATGTTGGTAGTATTACTTACAGCCTGTCTTGTACCTGTAGCATATTTTGGGAAGATGCATAAAACTTTTTCCCATTTAGTCAACTATGTTGAATACTGAAACAGATGTTACATTTTTCATATGATTCTTATCCCACAGGATACAACTTGTTCATTGTTGTTGCCCATGAGCTTGGCCATTCACTGGGTCTGTCCCATTCAAATGATCCTGGAGCACTGATGTATCCAACTTATGCCTACACGGACCCCAATGAATTCATTCTTCCTCAGGATGACATTGATGGCATTCAAGCTATATATGGTAAGAAAAACTATTTTTTTTAGTATTTCTACTTGGAGGCAGATTAATAGAGATAAGAATATATTTAAAATATATTTATTCCACTAAAATGAGAAATCTAACTGTTTTAAACAATGGATAACAAAAGAAGGAAAATTTCTGGAGGCTATCTTCAGCTGAAGTCCCTTTCTGCAAAACAAACATTTTGGAAAAGATGAACACAACTGTTTTTAGCAATGTCAAAATTCTGCTTTTAATGATAGACATTTAGTTTATATCCATATGCCCTCTCATTCTCTTTAAAGAATGTTCTTGACATCCTTGGACACCTTCTGAACACTGTCTTTATATCTTTCCATATTAAAAGATAAATTTTTCTTCATTTATCTTCCTATAGGACAGATTAATGCTGCAGTGCAGCCTACAGGGCCCAAAACTCCACAAGCCTGTGACCCCAATTTGACATTTGATGCTATTACTACCTTGCGTGGAGAATTAATGTTCTTCAAGGGCAGGTAATACCAATAAGCACATATATTATATCTTATATATATTCAATAGTTTAAAAGAAAAGAAAAATGTAGTCCATGAGGGAAAACTATCATTTTAAATTTAGTACAAAGAGAAACACTAGAAAACCACCATGGTACCCAAGAAAGGGTTCTCAATTCATTAATCTCAAAAGCCTTAATTGACAAGAGCTGTGAAGGAGGTCAGGACTTCCAGGTTGTTTCCCAACTGTTTTGCTGTTATGGCCATTGCTGTGACAGATATGTCTCTAGACTAGATATGGCAATGTATTCATATGTCCCATGCTACAATCTTTTTGCTACAAAAGCAGAGGCAGGACTGAAAGTACCAGTATTTAGGAAGACATATTAGGTGGTTACTGAAACCAACTCAACCTTCCTATCCTACAGAGAAATAGGAGAGCTTATATTTATCTTGCCTGATTTTTGGTACTAAACAAGGTGCTAAACTTAAGGGTGCAGTCACACTAGACTTCCTTTACATTCAGTGAAGAGGGATACTCATGCCCTAATGAGTAATTCAGACATTAGACAGAATACATCACTAAGTGGAGGTACTCATCTCCCTCCTGTTATAGTCTGGGAGTAATGATCATTGTTTTACATTTATGATGAGTGGAACTGTTCTAATATGTAAATTTTGTTTTAACCAGATATATGCTGCGCAAACATCCTGAGAGGGCAGAGACAGAGCTCAATTTTATCTCACTGTTCTGGCCAAAATTGCCATCAGGAATTCAAGCTGCCTATGAGAATATTGAAAAGGATGAAGTTTTACTTTTTAAAGGTAATGGAATCTGAACTTCTTTACTTTTTCTGACCATATCGTCCCTTGACCTTTACAAATTATGCAATTATAAAAGTCATAGTGATTCTTTAAGGAAGGCCGGTGAAAGAGTCTCTTATAAAGCTGCAAATAATTAAACCGGAACATGATAGAGCTATAATGTTAGAAGAGCTCTCCAGAAGTCATAGTCCTAAAAAATCTTCCAGCTCTCTTTTAGTTAATGTGCTAAAAAACAAGACATAAAAATTATTTCCCTGCTTCAAATCTAGTTTTCTTCAGGTAACAACATTTAATTTATGCAGAAGGATTTTTGCTGTCTTAACACATCATTCAACTGGCAAATACAGGAATTTGTACATTAATGTTACTGTTCTCACTATTAGCATGGAGTATACTGTTACAAGATTGTTTAGTATGATTTTCACCAAAAAGATTTGAAGTCTAGTTTAAAAAGGGAGTAAGAGAGTTAGTTACTAGACTTTTTTTTTTTTTTTTCCTCTGGAAAGATATTTCAAAAAATATTTTTGAAATTGTATTTCGAAAGCTAAAGGGAAAAAAAAAAAAAAGACTTTGGGCAATCTTTGGAAAACTGACACGCTTATTAGTGTTTTGTCATATTTTTGAAAAAAACAAGTGTTGGTGAAAAATTACGCTGTGAGAGGAAAAATGTGTGTTCACTGAGAAAAAAAAAATCCTTTTCTTTAAAGTTCTCAAATACATTTTAAATATCTCAAATAACTTCATTATTATTAACTTCATAATGTACCAAATTAAAGTATATATTACCATATATGAAGATGTTCATTGCACCTAAAATTACCAAACCATTTTGATTAGACATATGCATTTCTTAATAGTTTGATGCACATGATCTAGCATTCAAATATTACGTGGATCTATATTCAAATAATATGTTATAAAAATGTAATGAACTTCCAGCATTCCACTCAATGTCAGTGGATTAAGTCATCAGCCTTCAGCCCTCCACAGGTTGTTAACTAGACAAATATATTATGTTCATTTGACCTAGATCTGGGGAAAGTACTAACCATACACCTTGTCATTCTAGTGGTTTTTACTCATAAAAACAAAGGACATTTCCACTCTCTTCATAATGTAGTTCCAATGTAAAGATTAAAACCATTTTCTAAAACAATAAACTGAAATGGCAAAACCAAATGAAACATATTTATATTTTTCAGAGGACAAATATTGGGTTATCAGAGGATATGACATTCCACATGGTTATCCTAAACCAATCTATCGCTTGGGGTTCCCGAAGACTGTTAAAAGAGTTAATGCAGCTTACAGTGACGAGACCACAGGAAAAACATATTTCTTTGTCGCTGACAGATACTGGAGGTAAGGTGTAATATTCATCTACCAGAAAGTGTCTTTTCATTTGTCCCTGAGGATAGATATATTACTATAAAATTAAAATGTAATGATGTAAATCAGGTATGCTCCAGAAATTTAAACAGGTTTCTCTGGGAGTTTAAACATTTAAAGAAGTTACTATGAAATGCCAAGATTTCTATTGGATTTTTTGCCATTCATTAGATTGCTGTAGTGGCAATGTATTTACTTGCTACTGGATGAAACATCTGTTTACTAAAGCAGCTATTTTTTAGTAAATTATTCACTTTTTCTCCACAACACTGATGCTTTTCTGTGTAATGTTATGATACAGTACACTTTTCACTCACATTTCAAACAAAATGAACTACTAATAAAAAGTATTGTAATTGAATTTCCCTTTGAACAGTCAAACTGTACATAATCTCCTATTGTACAGTTGGTATTATTTGTAATTTAAATGTAGCTCATGATATATTTCTGAAAGTACCTGGCTGACAGTAATATAAGTATGCTTCAGGACTGTGCTACAAGTTTTTTTATTCCCACACTTTTTGCTACGCTTTTAGATTGAACTGGATATCCAGTAGCTAGAAATAGAAACACATTTTAGATGCAAGTGATGGCCAAGGCTCTAGATCGTCCAGGAATTCATTAATATATCCGTGGGCTTCATTCTCAGGATCCATGAGAGCTTTGTTACAAACTTGTCTGAAGGCAGGTTTTTTAAATTTCAAGACATTCATCAGAACTTTAATATATAATAAGAATTAAAAATCTACTTTAGCTTATCCTTATAAGACTTAACACTAAGAGTAGAGTTGCATAGGTGTGTGAATTTGCTTTGAACTTTCAAAAATATTATCTGCTTCACTACAAATTGTAATGATGTTTCTTGTTTTAAGATATGATGAAAACAAAAAATCCATGGATCAAGGTTATCCCAGGAAAATAGTCCATGACTTTGGAAAAATAGGCAGAGTTGATGCTGCTTTCCAGACTGATGGTAAGTAAAACATATGTTTAAACTGGGTTTACTTGAATATTTGACCTTCTTTAGATAGAAGCATTTATTTTCAAAAACCTGTTATTAGCCCTGAAGCAAAGCAATAGAAATGAAAATAGAAATGAAAGTGAAAAATAGAAAGTATATATGAATGTGTTTTTTTTTGTTGTTTCTCCCATAATACCAAAAAATCACCTATTAAATATAACTGGATTTAATTTTGCTTTTAGGCTATGTCTACTTCTTCCATGGAACAACTCAGTTCCAGTTTGATCCTCGGTCCAAACGGATTGTCAGTCAAAGGAAGAGCATCAGCTGGTTTAATTGCTAATTGCAATGATTTTCCATATGCACACTGTATATTTTTATGTGCTGATTTTTTCAGCATTTTATGACTATCAGGTCAGAATGATTTTCTGCCCAGATTTTGTAAGAGTACAGTTTTAATAATTATTAATTGTAATGCAAATGCATTTATATAACTTATTACACTTTCACCCGCTATATTAATATTCCTAATAAATTATATTTGTCATATCATCGTGTCCTTGCTTTTTTATTTGTGTTAATACTCAAGAGTGAAGTCTAGCTTCCAAATACTAAAAAATGTGTTTTGGCATGAAATCTTGGATTTTTATCCCTAGCTAAAGAAAGGATCAGCCAGCTGGCTCTGAGACTTATAACCCCACACAAGTTCTGGCAAAAATCCTATGGGTAATTAGGACTGTTGGTCTAGTGTCAATCCATGAAATTATCAGTCATTATCTAGTGTCAGTCATCATTATCTAGTGTCAGTCTACAAAATCATTAGTGCCAGTCCACAAATGCCACTTCCATATTTGTATTTAAGAACTGAATTTAAGACTGGAAAAATGTATTATAAAGAAGGTTGCTGAAACCTTTGCCCTGCTATCACAGGTAGCCACATTATGTAAGGGGTGGATAAACCTCCTCATTCAGGGAGGCTCTGTTAAATACTTAATACTCCAGTAGTTAGTAAATCCCTCCTGGTTTCAGTGGAATAAAGGATAAAGAAGATTGCGTTAAAAATGAGAATTCTTAGCCAAAAATATTTCTGATACAAGAAGTTCATGAAAAAGACAGCTTTATATCCACAGTTTTTATTTTCAAATGTCTTCAGTTAGAATGGTTTCTGAAGGGTTATCCACTTTCTCTCTCTTCCTCCCCCCCCACCTTTTTTTTTTTTTTTTTTTTTGTAGCTCAGCTACCATTAGAAGCCATATGTCCCGTAACAAGATGTATTGTCTCATTCTTCATCTGCATTATGCAACATACATACTTCAGAGGAAGGTTTCAGGTTAATGTAATAGAATTCACAGGATTTTGAGAAAAGAACATATAACCTTATAACTTTTTTTCATTGGTTGTCTGTATTGGAAGCCTATTAAATTGCATCCTTTGTAAATAAATAACAGATGATAATTTTTACCTTCATCAAATTCAAGAGTAAAAATTGATCTAAATTCAAAGATAAGAAATTATAATTGAAAATGGAGGTGAATATATATTATATTCCTTATAAAACCTAACAAATAAATAAATAAATAAATTTCAGTAAATCAAAGACTTAAATTAATAAGTTAATTTATGTGAACCTTGTTCTCACAAAATTCTTTAATTCGAAACTTCAGTAACAATGCTATTTTACATTTTTCTTGTGCAAGCCTGGACAATCCATCTAAAAGCTGTTTTAAATGTTTATGTCTAAACTGATTATGGTTTTTTGGGTTTGTTTTGTTTTGTTTTAATAGAGATCACCTACAGACCTAGCAACAGAAGATTTAGAGGGAAAGATAATACTTCTTTCTGGACAAGGTCTAAATTAAAAAATAAAAATTTGGGGCATATATTTCCTTCAAATGTGAAGGTTGTGAAGTAATTCCAGAATAGCTCCTCAGAGTTAGAGCAGGACCACTAATTCCTCTCTAGAACTAAAAACTGGGGGTACTCATTGGAGCAGAAAAAATGTTAAATGGGGTAAGGAGGTGGTTATGTTTCAAAGGAAAGAGAGAAAGACAGAGAAAGGATAATTCACAGCCCATAAAGATGGAGAGTTTAAAGAGAGGAGAAAGTTATAACAACATATTTTTAGTCCACGCCTTTTGGCATCCTGTAAAGTTCTGATTTTTCAGTTCCCGGGCACATTTTCGGGAACTTGTTTTGTAAATTTTCTTTGAGCAGGAAGACCAAGAGCTCAAAATGAAGTGATTTTTCTGAGAGAAAATTTCCCTCAAGCTTGCATGAGTGCATTTTTTCTTTTCTTGCATGAGTGTAACAATTGCTCCATTTCAGCCACAAAGGACAGCTGGTGCCAGCTCCCTGCACAAGCACCACTTCCAGTAAGTCTGACTCTGGTTGTCATTACCTGGTAAGTCCATGCAATCACCTGCCCTTTTGATAAGTTCATGGTCCTATTTGCTAAGAACTTTACTAAGGTAGAGTGCTGCAACACTCCCTAGTGTTTGTTATGGTTTTTGTGTGTAGACCCCATTGCTATTAATTGAGGCAGATTCACCCAGGGAGGCATTAAATTGCCTAAACATGTGTTCAATGCATTGGTATCCAAGATGACCATGCAGGTATGAAATAGGACTTCTGGAAGATCAGCACTCCCTAAAGCCCCACAGAGCCTATGCTGTCTCTCGACACCAACATTTGGATGGATGAATCCTGCCCTCACAGAGTGCAGTCTTTGTCAAGGGTTTGTTACAGATCAAATAAATTATTTAAAACATTTGACATTGTCCCATGTTTTTCTGTCAAGCTGAGTAGAGTCAACTTTGTTGAATCCATGGTCAGACTGATAGGACAAGGGGTAATGACTTTAAACTAAACGAAGGTATGTTAATATAAGGAAGAAATGCTTCACAATGGGTGTGGTGAGACACTGGAATGAGTTGCCGAGAGAAGTTGTGGATACCTCACTCTTGGAAGTGTTCAAGGCCAGGTTGGATGGGGCTTTGGGCAACCTGGTGTACTGGGTGGGATCCCTGCCCATGGCAGGGGGGGTTGGAATTATATGATCATTATGGTCCCTTCCAACCCAAACCATTCTATGATGTTACTAATTGAGCCTGCAAAGTAGTGGCTCATCTCAGCTACCTGAACAGGTATCTAGTGCCAATAAGGTGTCTGAATGTTTCCACCTGGCCTCTCAATGCCAGTCTAGGAGCCATGTGTCCCCTCTAGGTCCTGGGTCACAGCCACCAGGCCTGTGTCTATGTCTCAGGTTCACTAGACTGTCTCAAGAGAACAACACACCACTGTTTAGGCAACTAAATTGAAAACTAAATGTTTTCATATGATCTCAGGCTTAGGCTCCCATGATGGTCAATGGTGTTGGTCAAGACATTTGGTGAGCTCCTGAAAGCTGTATCATCCTCTGTTTACATCTTACATGTGGTCAGAAGAAATGCTCTGTAGATATCATCTGACCATATTTATTAGATTTCTGTTGATATCATGCAAGCCTAGACAGTTAACTCACATATAGACACCCACAGTGTGAACTCTTAAGAGATCTAAATCCCTGATTGTATCATATTAAGATGACCATGATGCAGTGGCATTGAGGATTGCTATAGCTCTTTGTGTAGTGTCACTTGGTGCTAGTGATGTGGTGAGGACAGCCAGTGACCTTTCTAAGTTAAAACTTGGGTTACATAGCTGCAGTCTGGATGAAACCTATTCTAGGAAAACAAAGGAAGTCACAAGGCATAACATCCTCTAACTCTAACCAAAGCTAAAGATAAGAAGAAGGAAACCATAACCAACAGCTGTTTCACAGCTACTTCTTCTCTCAGACCTCAAGGCATGCTATAGACATAATTGTGTAACATCTTTTGTGAGAAACTGCATTTAGACTTCTCTCCCATGAGTAGTGGGAACTGGCTGCTGTGTTGTGCAGGTGGTCAAGTAGCAAAAACCTTACACAGCCTTTGAGTAATGTAGGACTCCATCACCTGGCACATAGGTCTCTTCTGAGCAAATACTAATGTAGCTTGAGCTATTAGCTGAAGCTAGAAGCATAGTTTAAATTAGTTGTTTAAGCTGTTCTACATTCAGTAAAGATGGCAAAAGAGTACCTGAAAAGGGCAGGTCATCCTATCCTAACACAGCTGACTCAGTCACTCTCTAGAGAGACATATTTCTCCATTTTCTATAGACAGATACTTAACTAATAAATGTATAAAGCTAGGTGCAACGAATCTTATCCTAGCTGTTTTCACTCCCTCTATCCTTCCACTGCTGTACAGCAGGTAGCTGTGGGAACTGATAGCCAACCACAGCAGGAAAAAAGATAATAAATTCTCCCAGTTCATATCAAATTTCCTTACAATACTGCCTTGATTTTTTACAAAATTAAATTGAAAACAGCCAAAACACCTTTTCCAAAAGGATACTCTAATGCCATTGGTAATTATGCTTCGTGCAAAAGCTACTGAACAGTTTGTTTTTTTTGTTTTGAGATCTGTGCCATATATACAGTCGGATGGTAATGCCTTCTAGCTTTAAAACCATTGAGGCAACTAAATATTTCAGTTTTAAAATGGAAAGCAGAGCTCAAAAAAAAACAAAATAAAACAAAACAAAAACCCACTGTATTTCTGGACAAGTGCACAAGGAATTTCTAGTTTCAGTTCTGTGACACTCCCCATGTCAGAAAATTTGTTGTCACAGTTTGTACCTCAGTAAAAGAATTAAAAGGGATCCACGTGTCTTGGGTCTCTTACCTTATCACAATAAAATGATAATAATGACAAATTAAGGGAGGTGGGGTTTTTTGTTATTGTAGCTGAGAAATACTATTAACAAGAAAGTTTAACAAACAAGGGTAGATTGTGAAATTTGGGCTAGAAAATTCGTCATTAATGTCTCCAGCTGGAGAAAAGTTGGCTGCAAGTGACAGCAAAAAGCCAGCAATATGAAAACAAGGATTTCCCGAGAAAAAAGCCGCAGTCCAACACAAGGATATTTCCTACAACTCTTTCATAAATGTTGAGCACACACTGTCAGATCTCCTTGGAGGTCCCAAATACCTTCAGCTCCCATTCCTAACAGTGAAAGAGGAAGGTGCTTGGCCAGCACAGGATGAAACCCTATAATTTGTCACAGTTTGTGTGACTTTAAATTTCCTTTATTCTGAATTACTTAAGACAGGAAATAATCATATCCCCTGTGGTTATTGTGGTTAAACTGAAGAAGCCTTTCTTGATGAAAAGGCAGATAGATAGATAGATAGATAGATAGATAGATAATTGATAGATAGAAAGAAAAAATAATAGATAATTGATAAGAAAGAAAGAAAGAAAGAAAGAAAGAAAGAGAAAGAAAGAAAGAAAGAAAGAAAGAAAGAAAGAAAGAAAGAAAGAAAAAGAAAAAGAAAGAGAAAGAAAGAAAGAAAGAAAAAGAAAGAAAGAAAGAAAGAAAGAAAGAAAGAAAGAAAGAAAGAAAGAAAGAAAGAAAGAAAGAAAGAAAGAAAGAAAGGAAGGAAGGAAGGAAGGAAGAGAAAGAGAGAAAGAGAGAGAGAGAGAAAGAGAGAGAGAGAGAAAGAGAGAAAGAGAGAAAGAGAGAAAGAGAAAGAGAGAAAGAGAAAGAGAGAAAGAGAGAAAGAGAGAAAGAGAGAAAGAGAGAAAGAGAGAAAGAGAGAAAGAAAGAAAGAAAGAAAGAAAGAAAGAAAGAAAGAAAGAAAGAAAGAAAGAAAGAAAGAAAGATGTAAGATTATTCACATCCTTTAGGCTGTCTTATAGGGTAAAGTCTTTTTCGCTTATGGATATCCTGGATTTTACCACTATAATTTAAAGAAAACACACAGCCTTTCCAAAGAGTTTCAGGGAAGAGAAGGTGAGTGAATTGAGCCTTTCTTCCATTTTCTAAAACAAACATTCTCACTTAATGGATGAATTAAAATATTTATTTATTTATTTATTTATTTATTTTTGCCTAGAAATGGCAGTAATTTGTCCCAAAGTTTTAGTTCCTTGGATGGGATGCCTATCTGGTGCATGACCCCCATTCTCAGACCGAGAGTGGATAAGACTCCCTCTACATTTGGAGGTCCCATTTCACACAGGTGGACTGGGACATCCACTGTGCTCCATTGCATCTGACATGAAATTGCTCAGATTCTCTAAAATTCAGTCTAAAATATCTAAAATGGAGTGCCAGGTTTGAAATGGTAGCCAAGCAGCTCAGGAGTATTCAAATACTAACTGATTTCAGATGGCTGTGAAATCGGATGGGTTTAATTAAGTGTTATTGTGTCAGCCAGCACAGTGTTATAGGATGTCTGGAGGTAATCAGAGCACGGTAGACTCTGAGTCAGTCTACAGCTGGCTCTACAAAGCACTCTATAACCATACTAACTGGAATGTGAGAGGCGATGCACACAGAGCAGAAAGCAGACTGCTCTCGTACAAGGATGGAAAGGAGTGTAAGAATGAAGACAATTTTGCTTCTTCTTTTAATGTGTGCTGCTGTTTCTAACGCTCTTCCCATCCACCCAGAGAAAGACAACAAAGGAGAAGATGCAAAGCTTGTAGAGGTAACTCTATTGTCCATATCTGAGATCTACAGCCCTTTCCTTTTAGATGTAATCTGCATGTTCTAGCTATGCAGCAGTTTGCTGTCTTTCTGAGGCAATGCTATTTCACAGAATTCTGTTGCCCAAACTTTATTAAAGTAGGATAATCGGTAAAAACTGGAAATGTCAAGTAAATAAGAATCAGAGAAAAATGTGCCTGTTTCTGTTTAGCTGTGATCCTCAGGAAAACAACTCTTGTGCTCTGAAATCACAGGCAGATGATTCTACTAGCACAATACACAAACAATATCAGTCCTAAGTTATGTATTTCAGAGACAGACCAAAATGTGAAATGTGTTTGCTTTATTTTTTCTTTTTCATTAGGACTATTTAAATAAATTCTATACTGTTGAACCAGATCCAAATCAGCTTGGATGGAAAACAAATGCTGAATCGACAGCTGAAAAACTCCAGAAAATGCAACGATTTTTTGGTTTGAAAGTGACTGGAAAACCAGACACTGAGACATTAGAAATGATGAAAAAACCCAGGTGTGGAGTTCCTGATGTGGGTCTTTATGGTGTCACTCTGCCTGGGTGGAAAAAAAACAAGCTGACTTACAGGTAGTATTTCCATAATTGTGTTTCTGTGCTTATATTGTGGTTTTGTGGATATCCACGTTTGTTATATTTAAATGTAACTTCTATAGCAACTGTTTCCATCTGGGAACACAAAAATGCTTTTGTTTCTCCAGCTGTTAGCTAAGTATATTCCTGAGAGGAATCTCTGAGATTCAAGCTGGGTGTTTTACATTTTATGAGTCAACTATAGTATTTTGCCTGTCTTGTATCACTCCTAACTAATATTCTGTGAGCCAAACAGAAATATCAGTTGCACCCTGTGCAAACCCTCCTATCTTCAAAATTTGCTAAGACCAACAGCTTAGTCACGGAATCACGAGGAGACAATTTTCCTCATGCCCAAGAGACCACCCCCTGGATAAAGGCCACTTGGAGAAAAACTGATACTGTGTAAACAATTATTTTTATGCAAAAGACATGTCAGGCAGTTATTATGTTCCTTAAACTTACTCAGTCCAAGATGAGTTTGGGGAGCTATTGGATTACAGGGTAAATTGCTTCTTATACATCTCTGTTCATCATCTTAACAATATTAGAGAAATTCTTTTGTAACCGTAGAATCGTGAACTATACACCAGATATGAGCAAAGACGATGTGGATAAAGCAATCCAGAAGGCATTTAAAGTGTGGAGCACTGTCACCCCGCTGATTTTCACTCGCATTCATGAGGGAATAGCAGATATAATGATTGCTTTTGGGACCAAAGGTAATGGACTGACTGCAAATCAGTGGTAAGACTAATTTAAAGATTTTTCCAGTTGTCATGACATAAACTCAATGTTATTTCAACATCATATTATTTAGCTCATGGACATTGCCCTCGTTATTTTGATGGCCCCCTTGGTGTCCTCGCTCATGCCTTTCCACCTGGCGATGGTTTTGGTGGTGATGCACACTTCGATGAGGATGAAGATTGGACCACAGGCTCAGATGGTATGTAATAAAAGGTTTCTGAAGTGTTATGCCAATAGGAAATTCTTTTCTGATTTTATTTAGCTGAAGGATACACTGAGACAAAGCATAGCACTAACAGTTCAAAGATATTGCAGACCATCCTCAAACAGGAATACTTAAAATGTGATGTGAAAACCAGCCTGATCTACTCTAGACCATATTTACCAAAAACAAACGTACCAACAGGGACAACCCTTTTCAGATATGAGTGCTACAGACGTGCTGCTCTTACCTGGGGGTCAGTGGGGCCCATCCCCACCAAAGCTCCACAACCCGTGATAAAAGCTGGCTCTTTTTCCCCTCCTGGTGCACATGCTGGCACCAAGCCTGCACTAGCACACCCTGCAGAGGCAGCACATCGTGCCTTGCAGCAGCCCTTGGAGGAGGTTCCCTCCATCTGAAACTCATTTGAGCCACCAGTGATAATAAAGAGTCCTCACCGATAATACCAGATAGGTCCCACTATAGCTTTACTTTGCATTCAAGATAGAATGAGCCAATGTGAGGAAGCGTTTTGCAAGTAATTTCAGTTGCCTGCCAGCAGCTGGGAGTTTGAACATGCCATTTTGGCTGCCCACAGGCTGAGATGCAGGGTGGAGAGGTGACTAAAAATGTGTGCCACCAGCCCAGTAAACAGAGGGACACCGAGTGTTCAGCCATCCACCTGGGACCCGCCTGCTCCCCTCAGCCCCCTGGCTGTCAATACAGCATGTACTGCCTCTGACAGATCTATCACTCCATGGGCATATTACCCTGTTGTATCCACTGTATGCCTTTTCTCATCCACTTTTGGGGATGGAAAACAGCAGAGGCGAACTGGACTGCAGGAAAAACAAGGAGCTGACAAACAGGAAGGTGTTGTAAAAGGACTGCACAAGGAGGAGAGATGTGGGCTTACTGTGGGAAAAAAAAAAAAAAGAGGGTTGATGGCTGTACTCCCATGTTGAAAAAATGTAATGCTTCTCCCCACACTGGGAATGAATGGGTCAGCCCCAGCTTTGCTGTTGTTCCTCAACAGCGTGGCTCCAGCAGTGATATATTGCAGAACTTGTTGGAGAGCTTGGGAGGCTCGTGAGAAGGGAGGACAGGAAACGTGTGTGGAAACTTCAGGCTTTGTTTGTTTTTTTGAGAAATGGAAATGTTGTCTTCAGTCAGCCTGTGTTGGGCAACTGATGACAAGTTCTCTGCTCTGCCACAGGCTTGTGATCTTCACTGTTGATATTGCTGGCTCACGGACAGCAGAGCAGATGATTGTTCTTTCCTAATTCAGAAAGGCATTTTACTTGGAGGGATGCACGTAATTAACTGCACTTTGAAAGAAATCCTATTTTTTATCTGTTTACTGTGTTAACATTTCACTGGAAATAAGCATGCATAAGCATAATATTTTTTAAAGATTTTTTATTTGACAAGGCTATAGAAAAGCCATATGCTTAAAATTTTTATTGATAAAAAGGTAAACCATCCAGGTAAAATTATATTTTTCTTTACCTATTCATGACCTCACCTTTCTTACCCAGGTTTGTGGGAGGTGTGGGGAGCTGACAAACAATGACAACTTGGTACCTCAACTGTGCACAGAGTGTACCCTCTTCTCCTTTCCCTGGAGAGCTGTTAGTTTGACATGACTCACTATCTAATCGGCTCTAGTTCAGCTGGGAAACCCTGTCAGGACATTCCTCAGGGCTGCACCCACACTCACCCCCAGACAGCTACTCATGCCACACATGTACTTTCAGTAGGTAACAAAAAGAACAGCAGGAAAGAGGGCCAAGAGTCACGTCCTTCTAATGGTGGAAGAACACAACCTACCTATATAAAATGTAGGTACATGTATATGCATACCCTAGTGAATTACGGTATATTGTATGGAAACCATCACAGCATTAGCCCTGGTGTGCTCAGAATGTATTACCCATTTGCAGACCAAAAGTAGACTGATCTCTATATCCATTTCCTAAGGATTCAATTTGTTCCTTGTTGCTGCTCATGAGTTTGGCCACGCACTGGGTCTCTCTCATTCTAACGACCAGAGAGCCTTGATGTTCCCCAATTACGCCTACGTCAGCCCCAGCGAATTTCCTCTCTCTCCAGATGACATAAGTGGCATTCAGTCCATTTACGGTGAGTAAAATCTACTGCTTAAAAAATAATAAAAATAAATAAAATAAAAAAAATCCATTCATACATGAAAAACTTAATGTTTCTACAAATGTGGTGGATTCTAAAATGTCTCCCTTAGGTTCTCCAACAAAAATCCCAGATAAAAGCCCACCCATTCCTACATCACCTAAAACCTGTGGCTCCCAGATATCTTTTGATGCTATAACTACACTCCGACGAGAAATCATGTTTCTAAAGGGCAGGTAAATATTGATATGACGATTGACTCTGTGAAGTTTGTGTTTTAGACTGAATACTCTGGTGGTTAGCATGACCATGATTATGGGATTTATAATGAGACAGATGGATAGATTTCAGAATCAATTGTTCACAGAAACAAAACTGTCAGCAGATAGGAGTTATATTAATATTTTTACAGGATCCCCTGACAAAATAGGCTGATTCTTATTTTCAGAAAAAAACTTGGCCCCAGTAAAGTTTTATTCCCAAAAGTATAGATGGTTACAACAAGCAGTGAAATGAATAATTGCTGCAACCAATTCCAAATAAATTAGTATGCTCTACAATACAGTTGAACCATTATCTCTTCCAGTTACCTATGCAAGCCCTAAGTCTTGTATTTGGGTATACAAAGAATAGCCAGTCAGGCTCCCCTGGGACCCTATACCTCTCATATTACACAGTACAACAGCAATCTGAATTCGGTACTTGCTTGTAGGTGATATTATTAATCAATCAATACCATGATAATTACCAATGAGGGTAATTCCACAAAGAAGTCAGGAAAAAAAAAAAAAAAAAGCCCTATTTCCCACAGAGGGGAGTTTTCCTTTCTGACACATCAACCCAGGTAGTTCCACTGACAAGAAAGAACTTGTAAGTCACGATGCTGTTCACATTCTTGTGCATATATAGAAACGTCTGTGGTTTATTATTTACTACAAAAATTGTTTCATATTTTAATCAGACACTTGTGGCGAGTCTATCCTGATAACTCAGAAGTTGAACTTGAATTAATTTCTGCCTTCTGGCCAACTCTGCCATCTGGTATTCAAGCAGCATATGAGAACATGAAAGATCAGATCCTATTTTTCAAAGGTGAAGTATGAGATTTTCTTTAAATTTTTCTTACCTTTAGTTTTGAAGGAAAATGAGGGAAGAAGGGTAGCTATATGTGCATGAAATTCACTTTTCAAATTAAAATAAATAAATAGATAAATAAATAAATAACACTAAGGGTCTTTCATCTAGTTTTCCTACAACCTACACTGAGAAAGTATGTTTTTCTTTCATTTAGTTTCCCAAAATCAATGGTAAAACTTTACCTTTTTTTTTTTTTTTTTCATAGGCAATAAGTTCTGGGTTATCAGCGGATATCAGGTGTTGCTTGGTTATCCAAAGAACATCAACACACTGGGCTTTCCTAAAGGTGTTAAGAAAATTGATGCAGCTGTTTGTAATAAAAATACAGGGAAGACAGACTTTTTCATAGGCGACAAGTACTGGAGGTATGAAAAAGAGACAAATATTTTGTTATGATTGACTCCAATATAATCTGTATGCAATTAAAATTGCACATTAGACATTTATAGAACATTAGGTAACACATAGAAATGTCTTTTTGACTCTTGCAGAGAGAATAATATAGCTTTGACTTTTGAGAGTTTAATGGTGTGCTAAAACAGCCATTTAAGATAAGAACTCATTTTGATGCATTATACCCAGAAGCTGAAAAAGTTCCTGCATGTAGACTATTTTTACAAACAAACAAACAATTATCTCTAGAAAATAAAGAAATGAGAGAGAGCCTATTTCAGCAGAAGGCTGGCTGGGACAGCTTGTACAAGATTTCTGTGATTTCTGAAAAGTCCTAGATTATTTTACCTCTTTCAGAAAGGTACCAATCACAGTTCATTTCCCTTCCTTTGGCTGATTAACATTAGATTTACAATGTGCTTCTTTTAAATCCTATTCACTATCTGTACGAATGATTCCCTATTCTTGAACACTAGGCAAACAGAACTAAAAAGTCAGCTTTGAGAAGCTGATCGAGTCCTCCTGTGTGCAAGGGTAACTGATGCAAAGGCTTCTGCAGGCAACCAGGAGCATGTATGGGTCAAATACACTTTGTTATGACTATTTGTGGGGCTACTAGTGAGACATGCAGTGTCAGCTGGATTTTTGGCCGCATGTGGTTTCCTGCCCTTTGTTTTTTATAGTTTTGTAAAGAATGTTCACAATATCTTGCACTGCTATTTTACTGCCTTGGTCACAAGACAAAGGCATGTAAGAAAACCACAGCATGGATTTCTTACCTAGTAACACCCATTCTCTTAGTCTCAAATCCTTGTGAAAGGTATTTCTTGTATCCAACAAGAAGTAAAACAAAGGTTTGCTTGTTTACTTGTTTTTTTCCTCAAATTCTTCAAAAATTTGTTTCCTCAGATCTTCAAGAACCTTAGTTCCTCCTTTCATCCCTCAAATTCAGTCCCATCTTATAAAAATTGTCCCAACTTGATTTGACCTGAAGTCAGTTTCCTCCCTTCTATGTACAACATTATATCAGAGTCTAAGAGGAGTATAAAATTCATGTAAAAAAATTGTGCAGTCACTATAGAGATGGTGAATACCATTCAGCAACTGCTTCATTCTTTGCAGAACTGGTGTCTAAATTCTGTAAAGCTACGTCTCCTTTTATATGATTTAGGTATGATGAACACAGCCAGTCCATGGAGAAGGGTTATCCTAGACGGACAGTCAATGACTTTCCAGGAATTAGCCAGAAGGTTGATGCTGTTTTCCAACATAAAGGTAAATGAAACGAGCTTGGGCTTTTAAGTAAAATCAGTTTACTTTTAAAGAGCACACATTCTGGAGTTATTATTGATGTCGTTATTGGTGTATTCTGCAAAAGATAGAACTGAACAGATGCTCTTCTGTGTGCACAAAGATGGTGTTATGTTGGACATGTATGACACTATGTTAGAATGAAGCTACTTCTTGTTCGCATAATTTAATGTCTTACTTTTTTGTTTCTAGGATTCTTCTACTTCTTCCATGGATCAAGGCAGTGGGAGTTTGACCCTACTGCTAAAAAAGTTATCCGTGAAATGAAGAGTAACAGCTGGTTTAACTGTTAATATCATTAAACTTTCTTATACATAACAAATGAGAATAAAGTCATTCTAGATTTCTCAAAGGCTGTTCATGTATACACTGCTATATGGCAGAAGCAATGGGACTACTTTTCATATATGTTTACTATTTTAATAAACTGGTATGTAAGCTCTTACTGTTCCCCTCATTAAGTGCAAAATGTACAACATAATTTATTGTTTTATACTTGGGGAGGAGGGGGGACAAATCATGTGGAAATAAATAGTTCTAAGTTTGAAGTCAAATATTCTCTTATTCATCTCTTGAAGCCATTTTATATTTCTAAGACGGTGTGAAAGACTACATATTAATGTGCCAGCTCTAGTTTTCAGATATTCTTCCAACTTAGGATATTTATATTTTCCTTTTGTCCCCAAACATCTTCAAGAACCAGGCTTTTTATTACTTGTTTATTCTTCTGTCTCATCTCCTGTCTTCTCTTGTCCTGTTCTTTGGCTATTGAAACCTTGTTCCTTTCCCATCAAATCAATATTGTGCCACAAAAATGACCTCCCTGTCCCGGTGTCCAAATATATTTACTCACCCTGATATGTTTTCCCAGCATATCAATTACCATTTCATCAGCGGCTGTTTGGGACCAATTCACAAATCTTTGTGGATCTACTAATGACATCCTTCACAAATCAGACCTGTCCTAATCAAGAAATATACTCATTTACCATGTCATAGTGCTCAACCTTTGCTCTGCTAGTACAGTACATGTGCTCCAAGTACAAAATGCATTATTACATGCTGTCACTGTACACAGGGCAGACTCCCCACAAAACCAAACCAAAACTATAAACTCACAGTCATATCCTCTTCAAGTATTTCCTTTACATTTAATTTTGGAAAGAGGCCCAGAACAAATTGCCAAATGCTTGGCTATATCATGTGCACAGCTGGATATATCTGAGAATATGGTCTCATTAGTATTGGCTTGTCCTCCTGCTCCCTAGTTCTCATATGTCTGACTGTTTTACACACCTATTCTGTGTTCAAGTAAAAAGTTTCTTTTTGCTATGTGTTTTTACAGTGCCAGGTGCAACAATGCAATGATTGCAACCTGAACCTTACCTACTCAATTTGGTGTAAAGGGTGCTGTCATTATGTTGCTGCTATTATTATGAGAGCCCCTCTGGCTTGTTTTCCACCAGGAAATCAAAAGAGAGGCTCAGATATGCTGTCTTACTGATCTACAAAGGTAGTTAAGGTGAACAGCAGCATACTCTATAACCCTAACAAAATTTAAACATAAAGTGGAGTAAAATGGTAGATGCTTGAGTGAGATTCATCTCACAACTTTAGCTTTCTATCTCTCTGTATACTTACTCTACATGAATTAGGGAAGATCCCTGTACAGAAAGAAGAGGGAAGTTCTCCACAATGTTACTCATCTCATTCAAAGACTGTCCAAGGGCAAATCAGTACCTCCACCCCCTGGAGAAAGCGTCTCTTTGCAGAGGCAAGCCAGTCTACTCAATTAGAGTAGCTAAGTTTTCAGACAGCCAACGTTTATTAAGTGTGTTGAAAAGACTAGTGTCTTTGCTGGTATATTTTAGTTTTTATGGGATCCAAAACAGAAGGACATGCTATTTTTATCCTCTCTGATGTTCACTTTCTGGTGAGATAAATCATCAGCTTTTAATATGACCACAAACCAATGTTAAAGTTGAAGGCACCTGCTTGGACCACCACTACCTGTGGAGTGGCCACAATAGACAGGAGCAGAACACACTGGAAGCAGGCAGGATGGAGATGGTTCCCTGCCTGTTCCTCTGTCCTAGTCTGCTTAAACTCTTCTCCACATAATACAGATGACAACTGTCTAGAAAGCACAGCTGAACATCATGTTCACAGAAGCTGCCAAGCCAGTTACACCTAAATGTTTTTACTCAGAGGCAAGTTTATTCTTTCATACACTCTCTGCTTGGTGTGTAACACAATCGTAATCTAAACTGCAAGGAACGTTTAATCATTGAGTCATCAAGGAGGTTACTCAGTGCTTTACAGTACTTGGGCAAGTTCCTCTACTTCACATACATAAACAAACATGAGTATCTGTACTCCCTTCTTTTCTCAGGTGTTTCATTGTTTCGCAACTTGAATAACTTGTCTCGAGAAAAGTTAATTTTTAACAGAAAAATGCTCTTAATGCTTTCTGACTGGCAGCTTTGGCATTATGTTAAACCAACACAGGGTGCATGTTCATAGGTCACCTGCAAAAATAAATAAAACAATGAGTATTGTTTTTCCTGTATTTGCAAAGAAGGTCTGAAAAGTCACACCCAACACAAAAGGGCTTGACTTTTGCTTAGTGATAACAGCATGGCCACACTGTTTTCCCTCTTCATGCATTGTTTCTTCGGTGAAAAACCAATTGGAATAGGATCATCACAGCAGAAATCCAGTAAGTGATGAGTGCTCACTGGTCATCCTTTCCCCTCAGTCTCTGCCAGGAGCCTAGCTAATGTGGGATTTAATGTGGGATTATGTCTTGTACCTCATTGCAGCCTCCCACCCTCCCACAGCCCTTGAGAGCTTCAAACAGCACCTCCCCAGCACTCTCTTACACCATCTATAACTCCTCATAATGCATGTAAATTTCTTACCACTTTCCCATACTGCGTTTAAGTTACCAGCTGGGTAATGCTGTGCGGTCATGGGCTGACCAGACAGCTGGCCCCACAGCCCAGGCAAGGAATCAATTATCTTCCTTCCCAACTCCAGTAACAGGGGTTTTCTCCTCTAGCCAGCTGCTATTTTCCACAAAACCCCTAGGAACTTCAGTGTCTTGGTTCAGCTTGGCTGAAGTTGGCCGGTACATTCAGCTGTTACTGTGGGAGCAGAGGGACACACAAACAGAAAACAGGATCCCACTTGGTCAGCCTGAAATAATTTTCTTAGTGTTTTCACTGAACATCCTTCTTGCTTTCCACTGCACATTTCTATTTGGTTTTGTAATGCTATATTCCCCCTGCCGTTGACCAGAGGAGTTTGGAAGGGTAGACAAGGCAAGGCAAAAAAGACACATGAAACCAAGGAGAAAGCTAACCCACACTTGTCTTTCCAGTTGCTTTGTATCACAAAGAAACCATGATAGATAGTTTCTTGTCCAATTTATATTTAATGCTTTTTTAACAGCTGTATTTTAAAAAGATTATAAGATGGTGATGATGAGACTGGATTAGGAAATGAGCAAATTATGCATCCTAATGCAATGTGTTGCTGAGACACACAAAGTGTCTGTGGTGGGTTATCCTGAAAAGTCCCTGCTCGTTTCTCTGCTTGCAAGAACCTGGATTCCCAGAATGTCTATGGAAGTGCTTTAGCTACCAATAGGGCTTAAAACCATTTCTTCCTCTTCCCTTTCAGATGAGCAGCCTATCCGCTGTGCTTTTGGGTGACAGGCAGATACCTCTGTCTTCCAAAAGCCTCAGGAAAACTCATCCTATGGGATGTAAGGATCTGGTGCCTTAAAAGCAGAGAAAAGATATGAATCAGAGCTTGTCTGTGAAGAAAGAACTTGTCATTACCTGTATGTGCATAGGTCTTCCTTGCACTCAGTGGTAATTTCATGCCTTTTGCTGTTAATTGCTCAAATTCTGATAACAGAAGAGGAAGCTGCAGGGACAGTATTTAAGCATTGAGAACCAACACACTTTTTGAAGAGCTTAATGAAATTAACCTTTTTGAACTCTGACACTTCAGCATGCCAGACCCATACCCAAAGCAGGGCACTGACACTCAGTACTGCCCTTGCAGGTACCAAGGGAGGATGCCAGCAAGAAAGGCAGATGAGCTGCAGGATGTGCCTGGTGCTACAGGTCTCTGGGGGCTACAAACAGAGGCAAAGACCCTTGCAGAATGACCACTCTTAATGACACACATCTCAGGGACACCGCCAAGCCTGTCCACTACACCGGCAGACAGGACCTGAAGGTTTGAGATGTGAATTCTGTGGTTCTGGCTGTGAGAAAGAGTTTTTCATGGTCTGCCTGCATTCTTTAATTAAAGCAGTTGATGGGGGGGTAGGGGAGCAGGAAGTGGCTGTGGGGGTTTCTCCTCATGCTTCATGTGCTTCGTGTGTTTTTGTGCCCTGCTACCTTTCTGTGTGTGACTAGACATTGGAGTGGACGAGTGTATGTGTGTGTGTGTGTGTGTGTCCCACAAAAGCTCCCAGCCCACAGGGCTGTGTGGGTCTGGGCAGCCTCTGTGGGGCTCCACAGGCCCAAATGGGACTAAAGGAGGAGGGCATCTCACCAGCTACATGGGAACACCTTTTGAGTATTTTGCAAAATATGCTGCTGGTAGGACTGTGGGCAATACACCTTCCTCACAACTGACCAATAGAAGCTTTAAAACCATCAGATGAAAAGTTATCACAGGCTGACAGAGAAAATGCTGATTGTTGCAATACGCTGGCGCTAAGAAGCTCACAGCGCAGGGCAAGGCAGGCGTCCCACGGCAGAAGCCCTCAGGGAGCTGTGGGCACTGACCGCCACCAGCGCCCAGGCCGCTCAGGGCTGGGCCAGGAGGTGCACGGCTGCCATCCAGTGGCCACTGCTGCTTCGGCATCTCCTGAGGGTTAGCAGCAGGTCCCTGGGGTGGATTCAGGGCCAGGGCCAGGGGCAGAGAAACGCGAGAGGCCGTGGGGATGTCCTCCAGCCCCACCGCCTGCCCACTGCAGGCCCCGCTGTGGTTGCCCGGCGTTTGATCCAGTCAGCGCAGCTCCTCAGGGGCTGACGTTACTTGTAATAGTACTAAGTAATATTTCATGTAAAGCAAGAAAACTCTGCAAGGAGAATGACAGATTTGATAACGAAAATGCTTTGTTAAATCTAATTAGTACCATAACTTCAAATCAAGTAAACTGAACGGTGTGTTTACCAAATTTCTGGTGATTCAAAAACGTGTATAAAATAATAGAGTACTAGAAACTATGCCCTGAAGGACTGAGTACCCTAAATTGTCATCAGGTACTACGGGAACTGGTAAAAAATGTTTTACTTTAGATTTAGAAAGTAACACTGATTAAGTTGAAAAATCAATATTTGAAAGTGAAGGTATTTTGTGTGGGGAAAAAAAAAAAAAAAAACAGACATGTTAAATGCCATTATTAAACAGAGCTTGGTAATAAAGGTGAAAAATACATAGTTTACAAACAGCACCGGAGAATATTTTTCAAACTATGCATGTATAGGTAGTACAAATACATATGCACTTTATTTCTAGCTATGTTTCAAACTATCTTCATTAATTTTATAAGTACTGCTTTTGATTTTCTCTCAAAAGTACAGAGGAAGTGATTTATAAAATGAATAGGTTATTTAGGGCATTATAGCTTAGGTTATTGTATTTTTTCAAGCACAGAGTATTTAATACTTCATACTACTGCAAACTGAATTACTGTGAACAAACCAAGCCCTTAGTACAAACGAAAGACACTTTGTTCAAAGAAGCAAGGAAAGTTTACACTGATCTTAGAAAAAGATCAAACTGCTACAGGCATGTTCTGGAGCAAAATGCTGTGAGTTAACAAATATAAAGTGTTTGTGTACAGAGTTTGTGTACAGACGTACAGAAAGGTCACACAGATGTGTATTTTAACTAGCATAGAATGTGGAAAGAGAATGATTACAATAAAAGAAGTCTTTCATTTCCAATAGTGATAAACTCTCTTCTTTTCCAGGATCACAATGCAGCCTGTGTAAAGCATTACAAGAGGACAGGCTTTAATTAGAGAAAAGGGCATGCCAAAATTCAAACACATATTTAAGTAACACTACTTCTGATATCTTTTGCTTTGTCAGAGTCCTAGTGGCAACATCTGTGTTCCTTATGACCATAGAGATGTACTGCCATAACAAAGCTCACACAAAGTGCGTCTATTCCTCAAGCAGTTGGCTGAACAAATGTGCCTTCAAACCAAAGTTCACGAACTGTTACAACTAAACAGGTTTGTTTGTTTATTTAATTATTTATCAGCTTAGACAAGCATCAAAATATGTTATATGTTATATTCAGAATTAAGTTACCAATTTCTGGTGCCCTGTGCAGAATTCTCCATATAGATAAAAAGAGGTAAATTGCAGTGCTAAGTTTCTATAAGAAAGTCTAGGAGGATGGTAGCAGCTGGACAGTAAGTACCTAGTGGACTCACAGGACTGAATTAACTTGTGGGAATATGTGGGAAAATACATCAAATCCTATACGTCAGTAGTGTGGACTATTTAGCAGTGCATGAAACAAGCCTGGACCCCACCATCCTTCTTCCCTGAGTGGTCCCCTCAAGTCTCATCCACATAGCTTATGCTCTCAATGCACTAACCCTTTTTTAAGGGATAAAAAAAGTCTCTGATTTTGAACAGGTTATTCGCAGGTGCAGATTATTGGAGGTCATAATTTTGAGAACCAATAAAAGGAAGATGGCTAAATAAACTGCTAATTGCACAAAGGAAAATACAGAGGTCACTATTTTCCCTATTTTTGATTATGTTGTGGGGTATTTCTGAACATCAGGAAACATTTATTGTGAAGGTAACTGAGCACTGGCACAGGTTGCCCAGAGAGGCTGTGAAGTCTCCCTCCTTGTAGACGTTGAAAAGTCCTCTGGCGATGGTGCTGGGTGAACTGCCCTAGGTGTCCCTGCTTGACCAGGGAGTTGGACCAGATGACCTCCACAGGTCTCTTCCAAGCCTCAGCCATTCTGTGAGTCTGTGATATTTTTGCATACACATATTTCTGTAAGAACTTGTTTAGATTGTGAAGACTAAGTTCTGATAATTAATTTCCACCAATATTCTTATGTCTGAGTGTCCTACTGGCTGGTTCTGAGACTTCAAAGATGCCTAGTCATAAGGCAAATGTTAGTTTCTGCACTTTGGGGTGAGTTTGACCACCATGACATCAACCTTAAAGCTTTAAAATAAGTGTGGAAGGAAGATAAGGATATCCATAAGAAAGGATACTGAACTTTGACTGAGAACATAGTGGCAATGGACAAGAATAAGGATGGTATCTCTTACAGCATCTGCTTGGGATGGGGCACAAGGGAACTATAGATTTTAATAAACTGGGATGAATATGCCTAGAAAGGCTGAATCTACATTAGCATTTTGGTTCAGAGAAGCAGTGTGGTTTTGAAGCCAACCTCCTTAACATCCTCACTTGCCATGCATGGTTTCAGCTTGCAGAGCAGTTTGGGGCCACAGAAATCAGATTCCTGGTGGAGGATGCTCTGCCACAGCTGCCCGTGCATTGACAGAGATATCAGGGTTTGAACCAAAGAATGGTCCTTTGGGCACTTTCCAAAAATATGGTCACAGGAAAGATCTTTAGCACCAGAAGGCAGTCCCAAGTCTCCTATGAATGCTTTGTCTGTGTGTAGCTAACAGTGGGAGTTATAAAACAGATGGATTTAGCCCTCTAGTAATGTTTCTATCAGCAGCAGTTATATAAGTGTAATTGTGCATGACTGGAATTGTGCTGAAATATTTTTGTGGTGTTCAAGGCAAACAGATGAGTACACAGTCTGGGCAGCTCTTCCTGACAAAAGTGTGTGTTTATGTTTGCTGGCGGTAACCACAATCGTCTAAATCAATATCATACATAAGCCTTCATTCAATTTTATTTGCTTAGAAATTGCAAAATCATTCAGTTTTTCAGCAACTCAACTGTGAAGTCTCTGACAGGAGTAAACATCTAGTGTAACACACAGGTGCTAAGAAGTTTAAAAAAAAAAAAAACAAATTGTGCAGGGAGGAGAAATAAAGAGAACCAAAGTCTGTGTGCCTAATTAGGGGGTGTAGCTACCCCACACAGGTAGCCTGCAGCTATCTGGAATCCCAAAGCTTCATTTCAGGGCCGTGCTTTGAAAGGTTATTCTCTATCCAAAAGTCCTAGGAACAATACTGAACTCTGTGTCATTATCCAAGTGTGGCAGTGCAAGCTGAATCCAACAGCTCTGCTGGAAAATCAAAGGATTGATCTCTTACACAAAAGGCAATGGTGCTGTAGAAAAGAGAAGTGAGCAGCCAAAATCTCTGTAAGAAACGTGACTGGGCATCCATGTGTTCCTTCCATGTTCTGCTGGCCATCCCCCGATCCCAGATTATCAGACATTTCTTTAGAAGTTATTACTGGGTCCAAGATGTCACCTACTTCTTTTGAGAGTCACATCCAGTCTACTTTGCTCTACAGCCTTACAACCCTACTCCTCACAGTGCTTTTACTTAAACATTTGTTATAGTTGGTGGATGGCTGACACCCTTGGCCTTTAGCAGTTCACAGAGTTCATACCCTGCCTAATTCATTACCAATCCCTTCTCTTTCTCAAGATTTGTGTGTCACTTATTACTATTTCCTTCCCAAGTGGTTTAGATCCATTTTCTGTTTTCCTTTGCAAACCAAACCCACGTTACTGGGAAAGCAGGAACATGACAAAGGAGGGCACTGAGGACTACTGCAGATGAGGACCTGAAGGTCTGTGGCAGAGAAAAGACATGGGAAACTAAACAGAGGCATTTATAGAAGGGGAGACCCATCTCAATTTCAGTGTAATAAAGATTTATTATTAGAAATACAAGAAGTACTTAAGAGAATAAAGCATACTGAACTATCACATGGAATAGTAACTTGATAACATATAGATTATCATTACTAAATATGGGTACATTAATTTTCATTTCTCTTTTTTATTAATTAGCAGAAAAAGGATAAAGTAAGCTGTATACAAATGGCCAATAAAGGGCTCATGAACTATGCAAGCCATCACACAGTCATGTGGAGGTGGAGACATGGTGCTCAAATTTTAGACCACTTCCATTTCAGTCCTGCTTAGAGAGCTGCTACTCCAGAAGCAAGTTTAACTGCCATAAACACTGAGAACTATCTATTGATGCTATTGAGTATCATGGTACTTAACTGGGGCATTAACAAATTTCTTGTTTTCAAACTTTAAAGAAGAAGACTAATGATACAGTAGAGAAGTCCCATTTTGATTCCTAGGAAGTGCTGAGATCTTTGCTTAGCTTGCCCTCTAATTATTAAACTGTTAAGTTAAAACAATATTGGAGGTCTATCATTTGGCCAAAATAACAACTGCCAACATGTTCTTCTAGAAATATGGAAAGCACAGAGACTGAGCTCTTTTTCTGCATTTCTTCTATACATCCTTGGGTCATAGAGTGGCCTCTTTGTTTATCTAGGCCTCAGACTAGATGGGATTCATGTCACTACTCTTAGATATTGCCCATGCACATGACTACATCTCAACAAGCTATCCTTGATTTCCTGCATTACCAATAAAGATAAATAACCATTTTTAGGAACTTCAGGATGAGATAGATTGCATCCTGTGAGTGCTTATTTCTTTAGCTCAGATGTAAAAGCATTCTCTTTAGATATCTACATTTCATCAGATGAATCCCACAGTGACCTGCATGGAATATACTGTTATGAGAGTTCAGAGAGTCTTGTTCCTTTTCAATAAGATTTTGTTCATACCAGAATTAGAAATAAACACATTTTGGTCTTTGGTCTGTGATAGGGATCTTATAAAGACAGTACCAATGCTTATAATAAAAGATCTAATTCCTGCAAAAATAACCTGTACTCTCTATGTGCTGGTAACTGCTCCATTTTCTTTGCTTTTAATGCTATGTTCACCCAACGTATTTTTAAATCAGCATTTCATACAGTGAAATGTGAAAATCATTCTATTTATTTCTGTGAATATGTTTATATGTCAATGAGCAATTTTTTATTATTATTATTTTCTTGGATTTTAGGACTATCTTGACAAGTATTAAACAAAAAAAAGGGAAGGCATCAGGCAGGGGAGATGACAGCAGCTGACATGCCCTTGACAAGGAAGCCTAGAGACATGTATGCCATTGCTTGGATGATTTAAATGGACAGTTACATTTTTTAATTTTTATCAATATTATCTGTTTATTAATCATATCTCTTATCTTCATTATTAATTCAGCACAACAACTTCATAGTGAGTGTCTATGAGTTCACCATAATGTACTTGGAATTACAGAAGGACTGTATTATAAAAAGGCAGAGCACAAATTCAGACTCAAGATTCTTTGTTTTAGTGAGAAATACAGAATTGCTACTATACCAGTAAGTACATTACATTAAGAAGACTGCACATTTTAAAACACAGATTGGATATCACTAAATAAAATGATCTTGTGATATGCTAATCACTAAAATTTTCCCTGGTATGACATTTCTAAACTTCTCTTGCTTTATATTTTATCTCATTACTATTACACATCACTGCCACTAGATGTCACATTACAAAATGGACACCTAGTCTCCACAAACGTGTGAATCTCGTTAATAGATTAATTGAAGGAAAGTATTGCACGTAAACATATAAGGGGAATGGCTGGGAAAGAAAGAAAGAAAGAAAGAAAGAAAGAAAGAAAGAAAGAAAGAAAGAAAGAAAGAAAGAAAGAAAGAAAGAAAGAAAGAAAGAAAGAAAGAAAGAAAGAAAGAAAGAAAGAAAGAAAGAAAGAAAAAGAAGAAAGAAAGAAAGAAAGAAAAAGAAAGAAAGAAAGAAAAAGAAAGAAAGAAAGAAAGAAAGAAAAAAAGAAAGAAAGAAAGAAAGAAAGAAAGAAAGAAAGAAAGAAAGAAAGAGAAAGAAAGAAAGAAAGAAAGAAAGAAAGAAAGAAAGAAAGAAAGAAAGAAAGAAAGAAAGAAAGAAAGAAAGAAAGAAAGAAAAAGAAAAAGAAAGAAAGAAAAAGAAAAAAGTAACTGTTGATCTTTAGCTTTTGGCAGTAGGAAATTATTGGTCTTCTAGGAAGACTCCACAGTTGCAACACAACGATACAGGAAAGCTCATGATGAAGTCACCTTTTTCATGGGTTATTACAATGCTTTTAAAGAATCTTTCAAAATGGATCCTGATTCTTTACTGGAACTCTTAGGCCTTACCACAATACTAACACTAAATAATGATAGAAAAAAAGAGACACATAACTTACCCAATGCAAATTAAAATCATATAAAAGAAAAAAAATAAGTCTAGATCCTTCAGTCATCATAGACTTGCCTATATTTAAAACTCAGCTGGCTCAATGCCCTTGCTTTTCAGCCCCATGCATGTTCACAACTAGGTTACAGTGATGAAATATTGTTCTATGTGTACATAAAAGCAGGTTGGCAAACTGGACACAATAAAGAAAAGATTTGGTACAACTTCTGTGCCATAACATGCGAGTTAATGAATACTCTCCAGAATAGGTTAAGGAACCTGACAAAAAAATCAGAGCTATGGAGACAGCCCTGGATCACATCCTGCTACCTAACAGAAGGACCAGCCTTGGGTTTTGAATCCTGCTTCACTGTCATCATGGTCACAGCTTCCCAGGACGAGAGCTAGAGATGGGTGGGACAGGAAAAAGGCAACGTTCTACATAAAAATACAAGCCAAAAATCTTCCCACTTTCACCAGAGAGAAAAATCTCTGTATTCTGTGATTATGTCAGCCTAATCTGGTTGTTCTATCCATTTTTACATTTACAAAAAATGTGCTTCTTAGAACATCATTTATGAGTATCTCGTGTAAACTGGAATTATGTAAATGAATTTAGATCACACTGAATGATACTAAATCACTGTAAAGTCTTTCAATCTGAAGAATGCAGGTTTTCAACTTTTTTTTGTCATTTTTCACATGGATTTTTCTACTACAGTTCAGGAAGGTCTGAGCAGCATGTACAAAAATTAATATTCTTGCAAACTTTCCCAACAGCATTTCAACACAACTGGAAGCCTAGGCATGGAAACACTCATGTGATATTCACTGAGAATTTACCACAATATAATAAATTCCTTCCCCTTTTGGCTACAAATGGACGTAGTCAGACCGGCTTCCCTTCCCTTAAATTTGTATCCTTGTCCACAATGCATGTTCTGCATAAACACTGGGACAGTTTTGTTTCACTGTGGTCCAAAATCTAAGGCTCTATTTTCTTTAACAATTGGGAAAAAATAATTCTCTTTCCTGTCCTACATCTCGAGTTGCCAGGCAGCATACACACATACAAAAAATAATAATATTAATAATAACTCTAGTCGCCTCTCATTAACATACATAGTGAACTGAGAAGCCACACAAAATCCTGTCTTTTGGGGTACTACTACACAGTAAAGAGCCTAAAAGCAGTCCTTTCTAAGCTAGAATTCTACCTAGTGATGGCTCGAGTTACCCTGAATGTCTCACAATGGCCCAGGCTGTTACAGGCAGTCTGGACCACACTGGAAGTTCCCAGGTGATCTTTGCTAAACCCCAGGACTTTCGATATTGAATCAATAGACTGAAATGAATCAAAGAGGACTATCCAAATTTCATGGCAACATCTGACATTCCCACTTAACTTCTAAAAATTAGTAGAAAGTGCCAATTCCTGGGGGGGGGGGTAGTAATTGGAATCACTGAGAAACACCATTAAACTCCTGTTATTTTTACAAAACAAATTGATTACACAACCTTATACTAAAGAAAAATAGGAAAATGTTCCCACTATCAGGAAAAAAAAAAAAAAGAAAAAAAAAACCCTTCTATTCTAGTTTCTGAATGCTTATCTTTGAGGAACTATACAGAAGAATGGAAGCCACGCTAATATATCTTTGTCATCATAGGGTAATGAAATATATTCCCAGACTATCATGCAGAGGTGGGTAAGGCCATGGAGATGGTGTCACAAGTGTGAAGTTATGAAGCAGTTATTATGATATCTTTTGATAGTAGAAGACCACAGCTGATATCAGTTTATCCCTTCCTAGCTAGAGAGGGAGATCCATGGAGCAGAATGCATATAACATTAAAATCATGAGTTAATTACTTGGAATGAGAAAAAGATTTTACATTGCCTCAGAACCACACTGTGATTCTACTTCATGACATTGCTCAGTCCTATCCCTTCAGATGAATGCTCTAAGTGGACATGAATCATTGTCTGTACTACTAGGGGTATGGATGACCTCTTTTCTAAATCTCATTCCCCTTCTCTTGAGTGTCTAAATAAATCCTTTTCACCAGACATTTTCAGTCTTTGTTCATGATCACAGCTCTGAAAAGGCACTTTCTCTCACTCTGTGCTTCCTAGGTTGCCGTTACATGTGCTTTCCTCCCCAGAAAAATGCACATCAGTACTCATTAAGGATATAGATTCTGAACCTGTGTGGCGTGTTTTTCTCTTTCTTCTATTATAATTTGCTAGATAATCAAGAGTCCTGTCCCTCTGATGGCCCACATGGGCCCTGGTTGCATGCTTTTGCCCCAGCTGAAGGACTGGGAGGGGGCACTCATATTGATAAAGCAGAGAAGTGGACCACTGGAACAAATGGTACATGGAAATAGCTTATAATTTTGCAGATTTAAGGACTACCTATGAACCAATCCTTGAAATTAGCATCCAGAAATCAGTCTGTTCCTGAGGTAGCTGGGGAAAAAGAAAGTGTAACTATGAGGGATGTCAGAGCAGTTTAAAAATGTGGAACTGTGAAACATGAAATCCAGCATTAGGAGATATATTTGAGATCAGTATGGAAAGTGAATACAATGTGAACAGACTGATAAACCTTAATCCCAAGCAAACTCACTGAAACGAGTATTATAAAATAAAAATCAGGCAGAGAGCAGAAGTCCCCCTGCGGCCCACGGGTCCCACACGGAGCAGATCTCCACGCTGCAGCCCGTGGAGGAGCCCCCGGTGGAGCAGGTGGATGTGGCCTGGAGGAGGCTGCGGCCCATGGAGAGCCCCCGCAGGAGCAGGCCCCGGGCCGGAGCTGCAGCCCGTGGAGAGGAGCCCACGCAGGAGCAGGGGGTCTGGGGGGAGCTGCCGCCCGTGGGGGACCCGTGCTGGAGCAGTTTGCTCCTGGGGGATGGACCCCGTGGTACGGAGCCATGGTGGTTTTACTTGGGTGGGCGGCCGAGCTCCACCACAACCACTCTCTCACTCCCCCTCCTCAAAGAGGAACAGGGAGAAAATACGATGAAAAGGGCTCAAGGGTTGAGATAAGGACGAAGAGATAGCACAGTAATTATAGTGACGGGCAAAACAGACTCAGCATAGGGAGATAGTAAGATTTTTTACCTATTACTAAAAAGCTAGAGAAATGAGAAACAAAGGACAGAAACCAAAAGCACCTTCCCCCCCATCCACCATCTTCCACCTCCTCCCCCCGAGCGGCGCAGGGGAATGGGGGAATAGGGGTTATGGTCAGTCTATAGCGCTTCTTTGCCACTGCTCCTTCTCGATCACTCTCGTCCCCTGTGCTGTGGGGTCTCTCCCATGGGATGCAGTCCTTGCTGAACTGATCCGGCGTGGGCTGCCCACAGGCAGCAGCTCTTCAAGAACTGCTCCAGATATGGGTCCGTACCACGGGGTCCATCCCTCAGGAGCGAACTGCTCCAACCTGGGTCCCCCATGGGCAGCAGCTCCTTCCAGGTTACCTGCTCCTGCGTGGTCTCTTCTCCACGGGCTACAGGTCTGGCCCGGAATCTGCTCCGGCAGGGGTCTTCCACATGCCGCAGCCTCTGTCGGTGCAGGTCCACCTGCTCCACTGTGGTCTCCTCCACAGGCTGCAGCGTGGAACCCTGCTCCACCGTGGTACTCCATGGGCTGCAGGGGGACAGCCTGCTTCACCATGGTCCTCACCACAGGCTCCAGGGGACTACTGCTCCGGCACCTGGAGCACCTCTCCTCCTCCTTCTTAACTGACCTTGGCGCCTGCAAGGCTGTTCCTCACTCCTCTCACTCTCCCAGCTGCTGTGTGGCACTGATTTTTTTTTTCCCTGTCTTAAATATGCTCTTGCAGAGGTGCAAAACAACATCGCTTATTGGCTTGGCTCTGGTCAGCAGTGGGGCCCTTAACAAACATGGGGCAGCTTCTAGATCCTTCTCACAGAAGCCACACCTACAGCCCCCAGGTACCAAAACCTTGCCACGTAAACCCACTAAATTCTTGAAGAGCTGCAGCCTGTGGGCAGCCCCCCAGGCTCAGTTCGGGAAGGACGGCATCCCGTGGGAGGGACCCCACGGGGAGCAGGGGCAGAGAGGGACCGTGAGGGAGCGGCGGAGACGAAGCGTCAGGGACTGACCGCAGCCCCCATTCCCCACTCCCCTGTGCCACACAGGGGGAGGAGGTAGAAGAGGGTGGATGAGTGGAAAGTTTTTTTAGTTTGCTTTTAGTTCTCACTAGTCTGCTAACAATTAATAAATTAGATTTATCTCCCAATTTTGCATCTGTTTTGCCTGTGACAGTAGCTGGTTAGTGCTCTCCCTGTCCTTGTCTCAACCTGTGAACATTTTTTCATGGTAGTTTATCCCCCTCTTTTGAGGAGGGGGAGTGAGAGTGTGGCATGGCAGAGCACAGCTGCCCATCAGTGTGAAAACACCACATAGATCAGTGCTAAAACATTTATCAGCTTATAGAGTTGAGGAGAAACAGAAATGTCCAGAAATGTCTGTGGGACATACTAGATTTTTATCCAAATTAAAGTAAATTAAGTAGTGCCAGAGAAGTGATAATCTATACTTTTAATTTATTAACTTGGTCCCTGGCACAGCTTTGCCCTGAACAACCTAACATTTGGGCATGATTCAGGAGTCAGTATAGTTCAGGGAAACTCCTCAGGAAGTAATCTGCTGTTCTGAAAGATAATTTTAGATAAGTGGACGGTGGTTCCAGGCCTGTTACTTTGATTAGTATAGCAGTAGTCTGTGATTGCTTTTTGCACATTGATAGCTTGCCACACTCATGTGGATATTAGCATGATGTATCCGACCCTTCTTTCGTGTTTATACCATCAGGTTTTGTTCCCATCCTGTAAGTAGTCTGTCATTCACCTGGGACTTACCTGGTACTTTTCCCTTCTCTGAAGGCCCAGGTTTTAATAACCTATTTTGGGGAGTTGGAAAAGAAAAACCAGACTCTCAAAAGTCAGAGGTCCAACCTTAAAACCTTATACAAAACTGTAAAAGATGTTTGTTTTTCTGGATATTCCATTGCTTCGTACCTGATGTTTTGATAGCACAGCCTGTCGTTCATCTTAGTCCCGTTTGGATGAGTTAGCTCAATTGTACACCTGAAATCTACTACTATGGGATGTTCTGTTCAATTTCTGATAACTTTTTGTCCAACCATGCTCAATAAACCCCTTCCCTATAAGTCAGACCCGACACTGATGTCTTCTGTTTCGGTGTCACTTGGGTGCTAGTCAAAACAACCAACATTAAATATATCCAAAACATCTGACAAGACTCTGTCTGCAGAACTCTCTGCCAAGCCTCAGGCTCCTCAAAGGTCTGGACTATCTTTTTCCCAGTCTGCCCCAGAGGCAGATTGGGCAGCTTTCATCTGTCTGATTCCAGCATCCATATAAATTGTCTCATCTGAAGGAATTAGGAGCCTAATCCTACCTCGTTTCCTTCCTTGTGTCCTTCAGTTTACCAGACAGACCTGACTCCAGTCATAGATCACTGACCCAAGTGAAAGCATTTGCAAAGGCAAAAACATCACCACTTGCACAGATTTCAAGTATCTCCTCTGAATTTCTAGGAATATTGTTGCATTCCTGGGAAAAGAAATTCTCTTCCTCAGAGATGGGAAAGGTTTACACGCTCTTTGTCATCCAGTGTGTTATTTCTGACTCAAGAAATGTTTCTAGATAGTCGGTACAGCTTTGTTTGTTTTTTCACAGTTTTTCAATGTCTTTTTTAGTTTCATTTTTGAATAGCTGAAACCTGAGTTTCTTTGTTGGCAATAAGCTTCTGAAAGACAAGAAAAATGTATGCTTTCCAGGGGGGAGGGGGACGGACAACGGGATGGGATGGGATGGGACACTGCCTTCTAAGGATTCCAATATCTTCTCTATAAAAACATTCTGAGAGATAATGGGATCTGAGCTATGGGACAAGTGAACCTTCTTGATTATAAGATGTGTGGAAGCACACAGTTCGACCTGGAATTGTTAGCTCCAGAGCAGACACTACAGAGGCTGCAGAGGGTGAAGGCAGATGCATGCCCTTTCTGCAAGGGCTTTAATCAAATTATCACTTTGAAAAGGGCTGAAAATGGTTGCTTGGATCCATTCCAGCCCCAAGTTTACAACAGAAATGACAAACTCTGATTCATCAGCTGAGCTGGGACAACTTCTCCTTTGCTGGCCTGCCACTTCAGCTGGTGTGCTGGTGCAAAGCCAGGGATCAAGGGGACCAAGAACATCTTCTACAAAAAAAAAAGTGAAGTTCTTTCAGATAACGATTAATCAGCAGTCTACTACTATTTTGGAATGACAGCTCACTGGAATACTATATACTACAGCCAAAATTCACCACAGCCTACCATGAGCTGGCAGGGAGTCAGGCAGGATTTCATTGGACTTGTGCCTTAATAGCAGCTTGCTATAAATAAAGATTGTCAGCAAAATACTCTTTTTTGAGAACATGTAATGGTGCCATGAAAAACAGTTTCAGAAAATAAAGAAAACTTCCTAAAATAAAAAGTAATTTAATATTAAAAAAAAATAAAAAGTAATAAAAAGTAATTTAGTATTACTTTTTATTTCATCTTTTCTTCAGGAAACTGAAAAATGCCCCAGATTTCATAAATTGGTTGCCATATCCTTTGTGGCCTGTGAGTCATTGCCTAGATCTGTAGAAGGAAGAAATTCAAAAAAAACACGGCTTTTACTACCATTCAGTCTCTCATTCTGAGGTTCATGAAGGAGATACCGCCTGTGAAAACACCTGACAGACAAGAAGCTATATGACTAATGCATTAATCAGTGCTGGGGAGAGATTTCCAGTTACAGATAAAACCAATATTACCAGATAAAAGAGAAATCATAGGACTGATATGGTGAGGTACTAAATTGAAGCATGTAAGACAGCATTTCAAAAGGAGCCTACAAGCTAAGGCTACATCTATAGCAGGAAGTCAAATACACTTGGGAGCATTCTCTGACATGGGGGCCAACGGACATGAAATTGCTCATGCCCACCATTTAACTCGCTCACTCTCTGAAATAGGTTGGATACATCCAAACCAGTTATTGGGAATGGTCCCTGATGCATGACATATACCGAGTAGTTCCTGAGAATTATTCAGAGGATTGGGATGAAATGGCTGAGAGAGAGGCTGTATGGCTGAGAGGTTGATGCCAGAGCAGGAATTTTGTTGGGTTTTTTTGGACCGTGGGACAGTTTACTCAGCACCTGGCCTGATGGCTGCAGATGGAGCCTACCTGTCTCAAAGAGGGAAACGAATCCTAGCCCAGGAGCAGGCAGGGCTTGTCGGGAGGGCTTTAAACTAGATACAAAGGGGGACAGGAATGAAATGAGGCTCGATAGAGATGAGCCTGGGGGAGCAATGCCAGGGTTGGGGGAGGTCAATGGTGCAATGGAAGTTCATCTACACCAATACACACAGCATAGGTAACAAACAGGAGGAGCTGGAAGCCATTGTGTGGCAGGCAACCTACAACTTAGTCTCCTCCTGTACTCATCTCTGGTGAGGTTGCACCTCGAGTACTGTGTTCAGCTTTGAGCCCCTCGCTACAAGAAGGACATCGAGGCCCTGGAGTGTGTCCAGAGAAGGGCTATGAAGCTGGTGAAGGGCCTGGAACACAAGTCCTGTGAGGAGCAGCTGAGGGAACTGGGGTTGTTTAGTCTGGAGAAGAGGCTCAGGGGAGACCTTATTGCTCTCTACAACTACCTGAAAAGAAGTGGTGGGGAGCTGGAGGTTGGCCTCTTCTTGCAGATAACTGGTGATAGGACTAGAGGGAATGGCCTCAAGTTGCGCCAGGGGAGGTTTAGGTTGGAAATTAGGAAACATTTCTTCTCAGAAAGACTAGTCAGGCATTGGGATGGGTTGCCCAGGAAAGTGGTGGTGCCACTGTCTCTGGGAATGTTTAAGGAGAGGTTGGATGTGATACTTAGGGATATGGTTTTGTGGGTGATATTGGTGGTAGGGGGATGGCTGGTCTTTTCCAACCTCAATGATTCTATGAAACCACCCAGGAGCCACTCCAGAAATATAGCAGTACATTGGATTGAGATCTTTTGTCCTGGAAATGCTTTTCAGTACCACAAAATTTACCATCCATAGCCTGAGCATCCACCCATCTCTCTCAAACTTCCTCTAACACCAGGCTCACAGATGCCGGTGTAGTGGCTTCCAGTGAGGCCAAATACAAAATTCTCTCTGTTCTTCTTGCCTTATCTCTTTCCTTTTAATTTTATGCCCATTTAATTAGTTTCCATTTATTTTTATTCTTGGCAGTGTGAGAAGAGAAATTAGATGACTCTGACAAGAATTTCAATCAGAGTGGCAGCTGCTGCAACCATTTCACAAGAGACAACATAACATGTGGCTCATAGGAAGCCACAAGACCGCAATAAAAAGGAAAGAAGTTATAAAGCAGGATATGCTTTGGAGACTGTTACTGTTCATTCAAACAAATGTGAAACACATTGGTCTAGTGGAAGGATAAACAGACACAAGATTACCTTGGAGAGCTGGCAGAGTAAACAGAATCTTTTTCGACATGCATACTTTCACACACAGATGAATATATGCATATATATATATGTATGCATACATTTAATTGCATAGGCCTATTTATGTATGTATATGTAGGTGTGTAGGCATATATGTGTGGGATTTGCTGTTCCACCTGGATCCATACTAGTCCATGGGTCCGGATGGGATTCATCCCAGGGTGCTTAAAGAGCTGGCTGACGTCATCGCGGGACCTCTCTCAATTATTTTTCAACAATCTTGGGAATCTGGAGAGGTCCCAGTAGACTGGAAGCTGGCAAATGTTGTGCCAATTTTCAAGAAGGGCCTGTCTGTCTCACGCCAGTGCCTGGTAAAATTATGGAGAGGATGATCGTTGAAGTTATTGAAGCGCACCCGGGGGACAATGCAGTCATTGGTCCCAGCCAACATGGGTTGGTGAGGGGTAGGTCCTGCCTGACAAATTTGATTTCCTTTTATGATAAGATCACCCATCTAGCTGATCAAGGGAAACCAGCTGATGTGATCTTTTTGGATTTCAGCAAAGCTTTTGACACAGCATACAACTTAAAAAAAACATCATACAACGGGTGAGCAATTGGCTGACGGGCAGGGCTCAAAGGGTTGTGGTAAATGGGGCCACATCTGGCTGGCGGATGTCACTAGTGGGGTCCCTCAAGGCTCCATTGTAGGGCCAGTTCTCCTCAATGTTTTTATAAATGATTTGGATGTAGGACTAGAAGGTGTTTTGAGCAAATTTGCCGACGACACCAAACTTGGAGGAGTTGTGGACTTGGATGAGGGTGGAAAGACCTTGCAGAGAGATCTGGACAGATTGGAGAGCTGGGCAATCACCAACCACATGAAGTTTAATAAAAGTAAGTGCCGGGTCCTGCACCTGGGATGGGGCAACCCTGGCTATCCGTACAGACTGGGCGACGAGACGCTGGAGAGCAGCCCCACAGAGAGGGATCGAGGGGTTGTGGTTGACAGCAAGTTGAATATGAGCCAGCAGTGCACTCTGGCAGCCAGGAGGGCCAACCGTATCCTGGAATGCATCAAGCACGGCATCGCTAGTCGGTTGAGGGAAGTGATTGTCCCGCTCTACTCTGCGCTGGTGCGGCCTCACCTCGAGTACTGTGTGCAGTTCTGGGCACCACAGTAAAAAAAGGACATTAAACTGTTGGAGAGTGTCCAGAGGAGGGCGACAAAAGATGGTGAAGGGCCTAGAGGGGAAGACGTATGAGGAGCGGCTGAGGTTACTGGGCCTGTTCAGCCTGGAGAAGAGGAGTCTGAGGGGAGACCTCATCGCAGTCTACAACTTCCTTGCGAGGGGGAGTGGAGGGGCTGGGGACCTACTCTCCATAAACACCAGTGATAGGACACGTGGGAACAGTGTTAAGCTGAGGCAGGGGAAGTTTATGCTGGACGTCAGGAAGAGGTTCTTCACTGAGAGGGTGGTCGCACACTGGAACAGGCTCCCCAGTGAAGTAGTCACTGCACCAAGCCTGTCTGAATTTAAGAAGCGATTGGACTGTGCACTTAGTCACATGGTCTAAAATTTTGGGTAGACCTGTGCGGTGCCAGGAGTTGGACTTGATGATCCTTATGGGTCCCTTCCAACTCAGGATATTCTATGATTCTATGATTCTATATATGTGGGCAACAAGTGTTGGTCACCACGTTGCTAAAGATGCAGCAGTACATTTGAGGAGAACTCAGCCAACATACTGCAGAGGTGCTGTAGTCCTGTCTGTAGTCCTTCAACTGTCTTCTGCTACTCTTCCCACTCCCAGTCCACATAGCATTCATCTTGGTAGCTATTGGCTCACTATGACCAAGGAAACAGTCACGGCTGCAGCAACCAGAGTGCAGATTTCCTATGGACTCCTCTCAATGGGTTCTCTACAAGGTAAACCTGGCTTTCTGCCTGCTAGGTGGAAGCCCTGCAAAATCAGTCTCTTAGGTTGTTCTACTTGTATCATATGTTTGGATTCAAACATGAAGGAGGAGGCATTCTCAACCAGAAATCTGTGCCATCCCAGGCTATCTGTCATGAAGTATCTTGGGCTAGACCATTCTAGTAGCAGGTGGTAAAACATAGGCAGGGTGTTTAATTTTAGAAAGTCTGAGGGTGACATCTGTTTCACCTAACCTTTATTCAGGCTTGGTGAAACTATTATACAGGTGATTACATAAAAGTTAATCTTCTGCATGTTAGTGTCAGCGAGGAGAAACACTTTGGGGGAATGAGATCTTTCATTCGAAGTCAGGAGAGATGAATCCATGCTTGACATCCAAAACTGCTTCTGACAGTAGGACAAATACTTATGCATGATCTACTTTATTATCTTCCTTTTCGCTAGTCCAGTGGCACAACTCTGACAGGTTTCTTGAATCTCTTCATCTGAAGGTAACACAAGGTTGCAGCTGGCAAGAGAGTCACTGCCAATTGATCAAAGCAGAGCCCCCTAAAACACTGAGGAGCACTGACCATCCTTCTCAGTTGCTGTTTCCCAAAAGGCTTCCTTTGGAGGAGGCAGGCTCAGATGACCACAAAGGTACAGCCAAAGGCCACCAGGAGTTCCTTTCCTCAACTCGCATCATATGTTGATGCTTTTTATGAAGGTTCTGAGAGGGGTTTGTCTTATTTTTTCAAAGGCCAGTTATTTCAGGGGAAAAAAAAAAAATTGTTAAGGAAAGAAAAACTCTCAGTCCTACTAGCCTCTTGAAAGACAACCACAGCTGTCTGTAACTTAGATCATTACTTTGGGTCACTGGAGTACAAAGCCATCATTGACACTGGGAATCTCTAACGCTAGCTGTCAATTTGTGGATCAATTACCTGGAGATGGAGAAAGATCTGAGAGTTAAGGTTATCTTTAGCAGCCAAAACAGGAAATTAAAGTAAATTCAGCCTATTCCTAAGCTACCTTTTAGTCACATTGTCTGCAGTTTGCTCATTTATAGCAATGTCCTAGTTTCCTAAAGAGTTACTAGAATAATTATATGTGAGCTAGGACTTCATGTCTTGTACAGAAGTTCTAGCACTGTACAGAAAAGTTATGAAGGCAAGTTAATACTGCTGAACACTAAGTGAAAGTAAGTATACCAAAAGTTTAAATACGGAAGGAGCCATTTACGATCATATTTCCATCCAGAAGGGGCTATTCACCATTTCATTCTTGAAAAAAGAAAGGCTGAGAGAGCTGGAGATGTTCAGCCTGGAGAAGAGAAGGCTCTGGGGAGATGTCATTGCAGCCTTTCAGTACCTAAAGTGGGCTTACAAAAAAAGATGGAGAGCAACTTTTTACATGGGCAGATACTGATAGAGAAATGAATGAAACCTCATTGAATGGAGATTTAGATTAGATGTTAGGTGGAAATTCTTTACTGTAAGGGTGATGAGACACTGGCACAGGTTGCCCAGAGAAGCTGTGGATGCCCCATCCCTGGAAGTGTTCAAGACCAGGTTGGATGGGGCTTTGGGCAACCTGGTCTAGTTGGCAGCATCCCTTCCCATGGCAGGGGGGTTGGAACTAGGTGATATTTAAGGTCCCTTCCAACTCAAGCCATTCTGTGATTGTGTGATCTTGCAATATAGAGACTATGAACTTCTCTAGCAGTTATCTTCCATACAAGAGGCCTTACAGTTGAGGTTTTTTGTTTGTTTGTTTGTTTTTAAGAAATCAGTCCAAACTTTACCTAAAGACATGAAGTGATGAAGAATTTCCAAACATTAAATGAGGTGTTTTAGGATTTGAACTATTTTCTCTTAGCTTAAATGGAAAAAATAAAACATTTTCAATCAGATCTAACACCCCTTAGGGCTTTAGTGTCATCAGTCAGATCCTAAAGCTATGCAGGAAGACCAGAGCACACCCTGCACTGGTGGCAAAAGATCCCAAAGAAATACATTACCAGTTGCACCATGTAGCAGTTTTTGTTGTTGTTTTTTTTTGCTTTTGTTTTCTCACTTGTGCTGAATCATAGCATTGGCATCTTTTTCCTTCAAATTCATATTCAAGGTCCATATCTGCTACTGCAACACTGAAAAGCCAACATTTTTTTTATGACATCTTTCTTTTTTTCAGGCCATCATTACTGGGTAACTTAAGGATTTCAAATGCAGGGTCCCCCTCTCACCAGTCTACCTAAAGGATGAAAAGCAGATGCTTTTTGTTGTGGGAGACAAATATTACGGGGGTATGACTTGACAGTCTGACCCTTTTGGACTGTGTTTCAGGGACCAGGCAAATGCAGAACCACCCGCTGTAGGAGAAAATCATGTTTGAGACCACCTAAGGAACCTGAAGATACACAAAACCATGGGACCTGATGAGATGCATTCATGGGTCCTGAGGGAACTGGTGGGTGTAGTTACTAAGCCACTACCTAATTTGAGAAGTTGTGGTAGTCTGGTGAAGTTCCCACTGTCTGTAAGAGGGGAAACATAACCCCAATTCTTAAAAAAGGAAGAAAGGAAGACACAGGGAACTACAGGCCAGTCAGTCTCACCTCTGTGCCCAGCAATATCATGGAACAGATCCTCCTAGAAACTCTGCTAGGGCACGTGGAAAATAAGGAGGTGACTGGTGAGTGCCAACATGGCTTCACTAAGAGCAGATCATGACAGACAAATCTGGTGGCCTTCTACAATGAGGTTACAGCATTGGTGGATGGGGAGGAGCAACAGACATCATCTACCTGGACTTGCGCTTGCTGGACATTTGGCACTGTCTCCCATGATATCCTTATCTCTAAATTAGACAGACATGGATTTGTTGGATGGCTCACTCAGTGGGTAAGGAATTGGCTGGATGGTCACACTCAAAGAGTTGCAGTCAATGTTTCAATATCCAGGTGGAGACCAGTGACAAGTGGTGTTCCTCGGGTGTCAGCACTGCCAACAGTGCTGTTTAACATCTTTGTTGGCAACATGGGCAGTGGGATCAAGTGCACCCTCAGCAAGTTTGCTGATGACATCAAGCTATGTGGTGTGGTGAACATGCTAGAGGGAAGGAATGCCATCCAGAGGGACCTAGACAGGATGGAGCGGTGGGCCCGTGAAGGTGGCCCCAGCAAGGCTAAGTGCAAGGTCCTGCACCTGAGTTGCAGCAATCCCAAGCACAAACACAGGCTGGGTGGAGAATGGATTGAGAGCAGCCCTGAGGAGAAGGGCATGGAGGTGTTGGTTGATGAGAAGCTCAACAAGATCCATCAATGTGTGCTTGCAGCCCAGAAAGCCAACCGTATCCTGGGTGGTATCAAAAGCAGTGTGGCCAGCAGGGTGGGGGAGGGGATTCTCCCCCTCTGCTCTGCCCTCCTGAGACCCCACCTGGAGCCCTGCGTTCAGCTCTGGGCCCCCAGCAGAAAAAGGACATGGATGTATTAGAGCGTCTCTGAATAATAATGTGGAGGCTCCCTCCATTGAGCACAGCTAAAGGCAAGCAGAGATTGCTCTGCCATCTCTTCACCCTCCCCAGGGCTGCCATTTTCATAAGCACACTGAGATACATTCTCACGTCCTGGCTAAACAGAAAGCACAAACATGGTTCGTAAAATCATGGCTCCTCCAGTTTCAGGCAAATAAGAAACCAATGTTGAGAAAGACCCATAAAATCCTTATCTCATACTATTCCAAACAATAGCTCAAAGTAGTCCTGAGATCTGGAAACTATTCATCTAAAGATCTTCTGTAAACACCAAACCACCAAAAGAGAGACTTCACAGGTATCCTAAGTGCTAGGCCTTAATGCAGCAGATAGTTTGTTAATATGTTAGCTACATGTAGTAGATCCCTTCTTACCACACATACCTCTTCTGCCCTCATTGCTGCTCATTCTCTCTCTGGGAAGATACGCTGAAAAAATATGCAGAGTCCAGAAGACAGTCCTATCAAGCTTGCGTTTAAATTAGAATTAATCGTCTTTAAATTTTTTTGACACTTTTGGAGTAGAAATGCAATTCAAAATACTTAAAGTAGTTAAGAAAATAAAGAATAAAAATATCTTAAAATTGTCAGTATGAAAGAGAATCTCAGTGGAATAAAAAACAACAACAACAACAACAAAACAATCATTTCATATATTTTCATATCTAAAAAATTTTGATTATTTCTCTGTCCTATCTAATGTATTGCATTTTTTCTGACCTGTCTAACTAATTTGTAATCTTCTTTGCTTTTGCAAATGAAATGGGAACAAAAAAATGCAGTTACTCAAAAAAAAAAAAAAAAAAAAAGGAAAAAAAAAGGATGGGAGGTTGAAGTTAGGGGGAAAATAGCTAAAACTTTTCCAAGAAGAGTTATCTGGAAAATTCTGACCCACCTATCTTAAAATCAATTCACACTTACTAAGCATATGAAATAAGGATGCAGAGTGAACGCAATATTATTACAGCTGTTCTGAGCAAACCACTGAGCAAACACATTGATTCATTCTAAAGAAACCACATATGGAAAAGCTGTAAAATCTTTGTAGGAGGTATGAAATTAATTTGACTTGGTGAACACAGAGCATGTGTATATTCTGGCACGGGCACGAATAATAAAATAAATAAGGATGAAACTAAACCAGATGTCTGTGCTACTGTAGTTATTATTTAGTAAAGTTATCAGCCTATGGAGTGCACCTGAGTTTCCCTGAAGACTAACACTAAAAGTAGCATTTAAGATTTTAATCTGATTTTCCATTTTATTGATTTCACAGTGGAAAACTGACTTTAGAGGAAGAGACACTGATTTGATCTTGATGATTTTTTTCTGCTAGTCCTAGAAAACTTCCATTATCCCAAATCTAATTATGTTTCATACTTGCAGTTTCTATAGATTTTTTAGGATCGATCAGTTTCCTATTGGTCTCTACAGATTTTCTCCTTTAACCAAATTCTTCAAACTTTTTTTTCTGGCCAATGTTGTCCATTTTTTAAGGTATCAGAATGCATTGCTGTAGCCATACAGACTATACTAAGGAAATTGCACAATCCAAGTGTTTGTGTTTCAATACAACTTGAATCCACTTAAACCAGTTGAAGAGGTGAGCAGTAAAGGGCTACTGGGAATGACCAAGCATTAAGGTTTGCTTGCTACTCTGAGGGAGAGGCAGCAGAAAGGGGATGGAGTAGGTAGCTTTATTGTCTTAGTGCTCCTCATACACCAGCAATAGACTGAAAAGAGTTGTCTCTGTCTGCTTTCTGATATCCCATATTCACATTTCTGTATCAGAAGCATGGTTTAGATCTTAATTATCGATTGCAGGGAAGGAGTCTTGCCATCCCAAATATATCTTTGAATATATGAGAAAATAGTGTTAACACTGGTCTATTTATAGCATTCATAACATAATTCTTCCAAACATATGATGAAAGGCAAAGAAATATGGTAAAGGACTATCCAAAGGGCATTGATAAGGAGTTCATAGAAATCAGATGTCAAAACAGCTGCATCACTGGAAGGGAATGGTGAGTATTTAACTACACAACAAACAGGCCTGATCCTGTCAGTCTGTCCTCTGTGGAAATAAGGGAGTCAATATAAGCACAATGTCTGCTTCTTTATTGTTTGATTTCTATGATGACACTGAACAAGACTTCCTGTACATCTGTTTTAACAAAGACTCTGAAAGGTATCAGATCCAGATCTGAACTATTTAGTCGTCAGATGATTTCAAAACCCAAGATATAATTTGCATTTAGTTTAACATTTTTCTCCATCTTAGTTTTAAACTAAGAAATTTTTAATATTTATTCTCTTCAGTGTTAAAGGCCACAACACACAAAAATGATGAGGTTCCAATTAGGAAAAAGCTGTATATATTTTTATTGCATGGTGGAAGTATTACCTCTTTAAAAATGACTTGGAAATCTCATATGCATTGCTCCAACAGGCAAGCTTTGAATCCAAATTTTGTTTATTTTGGCATAAAGACTTAGTATAACAAGTGAAGAAGTGACTGGTCCACATTTAGCCATAAATGCTTATAACATTAACATACGTTTAGAATTAATTTGACAATGAATTTGAGTTGATTGACGATGAATACATCAATATTCTACAGTCAGTGCAGTTAGGTTAGCCGAGCTTGTGCTGCCTGCGTACACTACATGTGAACAGCCCAGGTACTGCTAAAAGCAGAGTTGGGGTAACACAGATTTGAATGTTGGCTAATGGTATAAGTTAGTTAATGGTATAAGGCAAGCTAGTGGGGTGATAGCCACTGCAATGAAGGAATAGATAAAGACGTCCCAAACTGACTATAAAAATAAACAACCCCTTGTCAGAAAAATTAATTTAGTTATTAAACTGTTAAGAGGGGAAAGATTTTCTTTTTCAAATTATAAATACTCACCAAGAACATAAGAACACTGTAAGGATTGATAGCAGCCAGCAAAATGTAGTTTTTCCTGTGGCACATAGCAATCACTACTGACATTACATAAAATGTTCTTCAATGTTCAGATGTGTCAGTAAGCACCAAACAGTGCTCACTGGGGCTCACACCTCGTACCCTCCAACAGCAAAACTGCTCCTGGGAGCTCAGTCTAGAGTTGGTTGTGTCACCCTTCTCAGTGATGCAACAATACATGTGTGTAGGTTTGCCAACAGACGCTTTAGCCTGCTAATAGCTGTAGGGGCGTTTCATGAGTGCTGCCAGGTGACATTCATGAGGATCAAATCCAGAAATTCTTCACCAAGATTCTTCTTCATGACAGGAAGTTAAAAATGCATGAGAATGAATATATCTGTTCTGTCTGAAACATATTGACATTTAGGCTAAGTTTAGATGAAGCACACTGGAAACAGCCTAGATTTGCAGCAGCACCAGGCTCAGCACAGCCTTCAAGCCATGCCAGAGGAATAGGGTAAATCCTCAGCTCCAGAAAGCTTCAAGCTGTTTATACTTTTAATGGTACCCAGGCAATTCAGTTTAAAGTTGACTCATCTGTCTTTGAACTACAAATGCATGGTTATGAACTTCTGCTTGAACTTGACTTCCCAATCTTAGCATCCACAGACCTCAAAAAATATCACTACTCATTTACCATTATATGCTACTTCTGTATTTTTAAAAATTCCAGGAGGCCTCTCACAGCTCCATAATGTAAATACCACTATAACGTAAATTATGGCCACTATGTAACATGTATATCTAGCTACAAACTATTGCAGCAGAGCCCTTAGAATGAGTTAGTTCTGAAGAACACTTTTTTTTCTTTTTTTTTTTTTTTCCTTTCTTCCCCTTGCCTAAAAGCCTATGCATACAACAGAGAGAAGGAAAATGTGATTAATGTTGTGAAAGGCAATTCCTAGTTTGGTTGCAATAGTAGATCATCAGATGGAAACAGAAAAAAAAAATGAAAATTGGACTATGAGGACCATAAACAAGGTTACTCCATTTCCTAACTTTTCTTTTTACATAGACACAGAGCAGGAGGAATGCTACTACTCAGCCCATTTAAGACTATTCCAAGAAATGCATGTGTTGGCATTTCAAAGAACTTCAGTCTCACCTTAAAAATTCCTGGGCCCAGAATTTAAATACTTTTCTCCTAACTAGAATTGATTGTAATGAAATTCAATGAGTCTTTTCTGACCACTTCCTAAAAACCTGCATTTCCAGGGAACAGGATGACACAATAGGAAACCATTGCAGAAGCTGATTAATCAGACACTTTCACCATGGAACCTGCCAAATATTTCAGAAAGAGCAGCTAAGAAGGAAGAAACACTCTTGTGGTTTAAGCGGTCCTATGCAAGATTAATGAACAGAGAGGCAAATATTCACACCCATCCAGTGTCTGATCATTTGAGTTCATTACACTGCTTCTTCAGTCTGACATTTCGTCAGCACAATCTGTTTTCATCAAGGGAAAAGGGGATTACAGAGCAGAAGATAATCTCCACTTCTCCACTTTAGTTTGAAAGGATTTACTGCGTAATCTCATGAAAGAGGCTTGACATAGTGGTTACTCAATTATTTAGTTGAAAACAATGGTAGAGGATTTGCATATCACTGTTAAACACAGGGGAATCATAGGGTAAAGTATGGATACTCACAATGTCTGGTGTTTTCTGTTGTCATTCTGTTGTCATAGAGTCATAGAATGGTTTGGGTTGTAAGAGACTGTAACGATCACCCAGTTCCAACCCCCCTGCCATGGGCAGGGACATCTCCCACCACACCAGGTTGCCCAAAGCCCCATCCAGCCTGGCCTTGAACTCCTCCAGGGATGGGGCATCCACAACCTCTCTCGGCAATCCACTCCAGTCTCACCACCCTTATAGAGAAGAATTTCCTCCCAATGTCCATTCTAAATCTATCTTCTTTTGTTTAAGACTATTCCCCCGGTCCTATCATTATCTACCTGAGTAAAGAGTCCTTTTCTATCTTTTTTATAGGAGCCTTTTAAGTATTGAAATTTCTTCCCAGAAAGAGCAGTCGGGCTTTGGGATGTGTTGCCCAGGGAGGCGGTGGCATCACTGTCCCTGGGGATGTTAAGTGAAAGGTTGGATGGGGTACTTAGGGACATGGTTTGGTGGGTGATATTGGTGGTAGGGGGATGATTCTATGATTCTATGATAAAGGAAAACAATTTTCCTAAGATAAGAAAAACAGGTGCTGTTTTAACAGATTAATTCTCTACATCATCGAAATCTTACAATGAGTCTGGTATTTTTCAGTAATACACTTCCTAGATGTATGAAGCTGTACCACCAACTCTCCATTGCAACAGACTTTTCTTATATAGGGAAACCTTTACCTTTCCTTATGTAAGGAAAACGGGGCAGACTGAGACTTTCAATGGGAAAGTACCAATGGGAGTGCATCCTAATTTTTTGTTGTTTTGGTTTGTTTGTTTGCTTGCTTGTTGAGGGGGGTTTGTTTTTGTTTTTTGGCAACAATGTGCAGAGAAGAGATTGTTGTTTTTTAAAACAAATATTGAAAAAAAATATTTGTGTTGTTCTTAATTATTGTTCTTATTAGAGAGTTTACAGAGCTTCATTCATCTGATAATTTGGAATCTATTTGTTATTTCTCTTCTATTTTCTCCATCTCGGTTTCCATATCCTTTAAATACAGTTGTCTTAGTTTAATCTCTGGGATGTACTTGAAGAGAGTAATTGTGTCTCATCTTCATTGTAACAATTAAAATCATTGATGACAACTAGAGGTGGTTGGATTTTGCTGAGATTAGCAGCTGCCCTCCAGCATGGTTTTATTCCCTTACACAGATGAACAGAAATGCTCCAGAGCAGAAAGCAAAGAGCCTGTATACTACATAGTACTTCATTTCTTCAGCTTTGAAAGTCTTGAGTAATATTGTTAGCCCTGAAGTTGTCAGGCAGTTGGACTAGTTTGGGTTGAAGGTCCATTACAACTGGGCTATTTTATTCTGTTACCCCACAGATATTTCTTGCACACAGTGCAAGAAAAGCTGCTACAGTGGTGTCTTGGAAAGAAAGGTCATTCAAAGGTATTTAAGAGGAAGTCATACTTTTGTCTTTGCTCTGCGAACTTATTGAATTTTACTATGGATACTTCAGTGGTGGATTACTTTGCTGGTTCAACAGAATAGTTAATGCACAGCAGAGAGAAAGTATGTTTTTATAAATACCTTTGTAGTTCATGGAAACTCCTACCCTTTGGACTATCAAGGAAGCAGTTGGCTCATGTGGTTCAACCCGGACCTAAAGTAGATACATATTACTATGAGAATGAAAAATGAAGTCTTCTGTTGCGTAGTGTGGGAAAAAAGAAGAAGAAGAAAAAAAAAAAAGAAAGGAAAGGAAAGGAAAGGAAAGGAAAGGAAAGGAAAGGAAAGGAAAGGAAAGGAAAGGAAAGGAAAGGAAAGGAAAGGAAAGGAAAGGAAAGGAAAGGAAAGGAAAGGAAAGGAAAGGAAAGGAAAGGAAAGGAAAGGAAAGGAAAGGAAAGGAAAGGAAAGGAAAGGAAAGGAAAGGAAAGGAAAGGAAAGGAAAGGAAAGGAAAGGAAAGGAAAGGAAAGGAAAGGAAAGGAAAGGAAAGGAAAGGAAAGGAAAGGAAAGGAAAAAAGAAAAAAGAAAAAGAAAAAGAAAGAAAAAGAAAAAGAAAAAGAAAAAGAAAAAGAAAAAGAAAAAGAAAAAGAAAAAGAAAAAGAAAAAGAAAAAGAAAAAGAAAAAGAAAAAGAAAAAGAAAAAAGAAAAAGAAAAAGAAGAAAAAGAAAAGAAAAAGAAAAAGAAAAAGAAAAAGAAAAAGAAAAAGAAAAGAAAAAGAAAAAGAAAAAGAAAAAGAAAAAGAAAAAGAAAAAGAAAAAGAAAAAGAAAAGAAAAAGAAAAAGAAAAGAAAAAGGAAAAGGAAAAAGGAAAAGGAAAAGGAAAAGGAAAAGGAAAAAGGAAAAGGAAAAGGAAAAGGAAAAGGAAAAGGAAAAGGAAAAGGAAAAGGAAAAGGAAAAAGGAAAAGGAAAAGGAAAAAGGAAAAGGAAAAGGAAAAGGAAAAGGAAAGAAAAGAAAAAGAAAAAGAAAAAGAAAAAGAAAAAGAAAAAGAAAAAGAAAAAGAAAAAGAAAAGAAAAAGAAAAAGAAAAAGAAAAAGAAAAAGGAAAAGAAAAGAAAAAGAAAAAAGAAAAAGAAAAAGAAAAAGAAAAAGAAAAAGAAAAGAAAAAGAAAAAAAAAAGAAAAGAAAAGAAAAACAGGGGGAAGAACTCATCTTTGGTGCTTGAGCATGGTTAGAACAGGCCATGACCACATATTTTCAGAAGCATCCTGTATTAAAACAAAAATTCCCAAGCCATTGCTTCATATTTCTTCCTGACTGTAACTATATCCTACTTCCCTGTGACATACTATTCAGCTTTGGGGAACTGCTACTTCTCCTCTACCTTAACTGCATTTTCTTTCCCAGGTGTTATCTTGCAATTTATTTACTGCTTATGAGTCTGACCATACAGTCTGACTTCCTCATTCAAAAAAAAATCCAAGCCTCTCTGAAGCACCCACATACTGAAAATACAGCATACTTAGGCTACGACTTTTTTATGAGGACGTGCATATATTGCAAACACTGATTGACACGAGCTATGTTTTACAGCTCTGTACTCAGTACATCAAAGTACGTTTTATGTTACCCAACAGGGCTTACTGCCAACAGCGTCATCTGGTTTAATACCAAAACACAAAGATTAGCTATGTGGTGGAGGGAACACTAATACAAAGCTAATGTTTGTGAACCCTAGGATTTCATTCTGAAAGCAAACATTATGTGAAGTTTGAGGAAACCATAAAGGGTGCCAAACTCAGCAAATCCCTCCTGATAAACACCTCTTTATACCTTTATTCGCAAGTAAATGAGTGTACTTTCTCAGACCCTGGTTCTGGAAACACTTATGCACATGGAAAAGAGTTTCCTCAGAGCAGTCTTGTTGATTTCCCTGAAAATACATACATGCTTGAAGTCAAGTACACATAAAGGACTGTGAAGAACATGGATCTTTTAAAAAGCTGTCTTGATCCTTCCTTTGCTTATGGTGCTGTAAATCTCATGCAGTGCCACTGAAAATGAAATAAAACAGCTAGAAGTGACCAGGAGAATAAAACCCACCACAGAAAAGATAATAACCTTCAATGGACACAAGCATTGAATTCAACAGGTGTGGTTGCTTCTCAAGGCCCTCACCATTATAGATCATCTGCACTGCATCTCAGGCTGCAAACATAACACACCTTGTTTGACATTGACATGAGAGATATTCTCCACCCTTACAGAATGCTGTGAAAAGTCAACAGGAAATGTTTATTAATAAAATCTTTTCCTCCTTACTTCAAAGATTTCGTAAGAATCAAAACCATCTTGGGCTGAAATCTTGGCCCCATTGAAAATCACCGGCAAAGCTCCCACTGACTTTAAGAAAAGCATGGTAATTGCCTTACTGGACAAGATTCCATAATCCTGTCCACAACAGCATCTGGCAGTTGCTTGGAATAAAAAGCACAAGGCAAAACATATAAACAGTAGTCTTTGCTGTGGCAAATACCCTTAGTGTTTGGTAAATTGTGTTCATGATTTCATTCATTTTATATTTCCTGGGAATGATCAAGCCAAATCCTCAGGTGAAACTAACTTAACATTTGATCTTATTAGTAATTTGAGAGAAAACTCTTGTATTCTTCAGAAATGGGTATAGTAAATATTGTACCATACTAATTCTGGGAAACAGAAAGAAGTTTAAATTTAGTAATTCCTGCAGAAACAGGTTTTTATGATCAGTCTTATAAGCAGTGAAGAAGTGTCACTTGTGTCTAGGAAATATTTTTCTTCCAGACCAAATTCTTATCCCTGAATGCTGTAGTCAGAGTAACAAAAACAGACTGTGACCAAAACAGAAGCAGAAGAATGGAAAATACAAAAGCAGACATAGTTCACATTTCTCTTGGGAGAAAGTATGATTCCTGTTCTTATGAAAACACTCAGAGCATTTAATATTGACAATACTCAAACTTTAAAAAAATCTTTTCATCTCTCAAGAAATGTCAGCATGATGCATATATTGCTTTCACAAGTTAAAGACAGTTTTATCAGAATCAACTTACTACAGACTTAAACATTACTGCTTATGAAGTCTTCTCAATAAAACATTATATATTTTCCAAGATAAACTTATTCCTTATTTATATAAAATCCTTTAGCATTCGAAAAGTGTGTATACATAAAATATACATACATAAAATACATTTAATCATTTGGTAACCATAGACATTATTGCAATGCCCAAAACAATATTACTTGATGATTTTTTTCTGTCTGAAATCTATTTGAAAAGTAAAGAGTCCAAAAAACTTAAACTCTGCAGTGTATTTAATTGTCAATATACGGCTGAGATAAGCTCAAGTCTTGTTGAAAAATTCATAGTGCAAGAGTGCTCCAGCCCTGATATAGTCCTAGGATATTTCTACGCATGCACCTTTCATTGGGACTGCAAGATCTTCCCACCCTGTGGCTACTGTCATTTCAAAAATAGACACAATTTTGGCAACTGCCAGTTACATTCACTATTAAATATTGTACATCATTTTTCTGTGTTTCGGCTACAAAAATTGTAATTAAGCTGAAAAATCTATTGAATTGTACAGACGTATATTAGATAAGATAGCTATATGCAGCAAACAACAAGTGACAGATGTGATAAACATTCTGGTCAAAAGCCTCTTACTTACTTTATTCCATGTCTTCCTCAGCAAGGCACAGAAACATTAAAATAGACAGAAAGAGAGAGAGACTAGCTGTCCTATTAGGAGCTATCTGGATAAGCTGGGGTAGCTAACTATTTCTACTTTTTTTTCTTTAAATTCAAAAACAAAACCCCAAAGGGTTTCCATTTTGAATGCCATGTAAGATTATAATGCAAAATTTTGCAAAAGAGAAATTCAAAATAAACGGGGTTTGAAACGAAATATTCCCCAATTCACTGTATTCTACTAGGACAAGTCCTTTCCTCTTTGTCCAACAACTTTCTCTTGAGAATGACAAACTTCAGAGGTTGCTGTAGTCTTCTAGGAAATGTTTCATCCTCTTGGTCTTGCTAGATCATTGTAATCTCTTTGGCTCTGCCTCTTTCAGACTTCTTTTTATCCCTCTCACTCTCTGCCAGTTCTCCAAAAGTTGTTTCTGCATGAGCTTGCTTTATGGATGAAGTGATTTCCTTCTCCTGTCTTCAACTTTCCCCTGGACACAGAATGCTACAGCCAGGAGAAGGCTACAGGAAGCCTCTTCAGTGCCAAGTGCCCAGTGTGTTTAACTAATACCAGCACAGCAGGTCGTTGACACACTGCAAAAACAAAGAAGATAAAAAGTTTTTAAAAAGACCTAACTTTCAAACGAGCAAACCAGAAAAGAAAAACCAAGTTTCAGTAGGTTTCTGCAAAATGTAAGCTGTCTTCTTTACCAAAACAGATTTTCTGCACTTCATTACTGGTTTTAAATCTTATACATGTGACCACAGATCTGATGCTGTTGTGGACATCTGGATGTAGATTGTTGGTAGGATGCTAGCAGCAACTAAAAAGCTCCCTCTTTGGGAGGCATCTGAAACTTGTATTTTGCACATTTTTAGTCTTCTTTGTATCCTATTGGCTTTCTGATCTTTATATAATTTGCTCCAGCTTTCATCAGCCACTGAAGGTTTTCAAATTAATGTGTTCTGAAAACAGACAAAAGAAAAGGGATGTGTGGTTGTTTTTTCTTCTTAACTAAGACTTAAAATAAATAGATACAATCTGTCTTTTGTTTGAATCCTAAACAATTAACTACCTGTGAAGAGTGATTTTCACGTTGTTGTACTGAGAAACTTTAACTGCACACAACATGTCAAGGTATTTTTTCTTAATACAAGGATTTTGACACGTTTTATGATCTCTGTAGCATACAAAACTACCAAGAAAAGGGAAAATTTTTCAAAATTCAATGTTAGAGGGAAAAAAAGGTTGAAATAAAATGCATCTTTTATAGATTTTGTGTGTGTTTTCTTCTGTTATGAGGGATAATAATAATAATAATGATAATAATACCACAGTAGTAAAAATTTAAGTGTTATGTTAATTTTATAGTGTGACTATATGGTTCCTTTTTCATTTCCACAGAGAGATGTTCTGACCTCAGCAGAGCATGGCACTTGAAGACACACCAAGTAACCATGCCTTCTACATTCTCATTTACTCCATTGCCCATTAGAATTTGCCAATGTTAATAATATTTATGTCATCAGAATAGGCAGGATAAAGAAAACAGTAAACAAAGAGAATGTATGTTTGTTTGAGGAGCCTCTGTCTAATGTGACAATTGCTAAAGAACTCATAGAAGGAGAGAGGGACAAAGGATGTATGGTGAGGTCAAAAAAGGAAGAGATTAATGTGAAATGGAAGAAGGTTGATAGAGACATCTGGCAGTATCTTCTAGTGAAGGGGCATGAGATCAAAAATGTCAGATAAGTAAGGCACAAGCTTCAAACGTTCAAGATGCCATTGCCAAGATGAAAGGGATTTCCTAAAAGAAAAAGGACTGAATCAAAGGAAGGACTTTAAGAAGGACAGGGAGAGGCGAGGAGAGGGCATTGACAATGAGGTCAACGAGCAGCTGAAGTGCTTGGAGCTCTGCCTGGGGATGGATGAGGAGCTGACAGAGAGCTTATGGGTTAGGATTACAGGGAGGGCAGGAATAGGTGGTGTTATAGTGGGGGTCTGCTACAGGCCACCTGATCAGGAAGACCAAGCAGATGAGGCCCTCTACAGACAGATAGAAACAGACTCACGTTTTAAAGCCCTGGTTCTCATGGGGGACTTCAACCATCTTTTGGAGGGACAGCACAGCAGAGCATAGACAATCCAGGGGGTTCCTGGAATGCATTGATGATAACTTCCTTCTCCAAGTGGCAGAGAAGACAATGAGGAAATGTGCTATGCCAGATCTCATTCTCACCAACAAGGAGGGGCTGGTGGGAAAGGTGAAACTCAAGGGCAGCCTTGGCTTCAGTGCCCATGAAATGGTGCAGTTTGGGATTCAGATGGTAGCAAGGAAGGAGCACGGCAAGCTCACTACCCTGAACTTTGGGAGAGCAGACTTTGCCCTCTTCAGGGATCTGACTGGTAGAGTAACATAGGACAAAGCCCTGGAGGGAAGAGGAGCCCCAGAAAGCTGGTTAATATTCAAGGATCACCTCCTCCAAGCTCAGGAGCGACGCATCTGAACAAAGAAGTCAGGTAAAAATGCCAGGAGGCCTGCATGGATGAACGAGGAGCTCCTGACCAAACTCAAACAGAAAAAGAAGGTCTACGGAGAGTTGAAGCAGACAGATAGCCTGGGAGGGATACAGAGACATTGTCTGAGCAGCCAGGGATCAGGTTAGTAAAGCCAAAGCCCTTTTAGAGTTAAATTTGACCAGGGACATCAAGGGCAACAAGAAAGGGTTCTATAGGTACATCAGTGGTAAAATGATGATGAGGGAAAATGTGGGACCTCTCCAGAAAGAAATGGGAGACCTGGTCACCTGAGATATGGAGAAGGCAGAGGTACTTAATGACTATTTTGTCCCAATCTTCACTGGCAAAAGCTCTAGCCACATGGTTCAGGCCCCAGAAGACAAAGACAGGGACTGGGAGAATGAAGTACTACCCAGCATAGGAGAAGATTGGGTTCTAGACCATCTAAGTAACATGAAGGTGTTCAAGTCCATGAGACCTGATGAGATGCATCTATGGGTCCTGAGGGAACTGGTGGGTGTAGTTACTAAGCCACTACCCATCACATTTGAGAAGTTGTTGTAGTCTAGAGAAGTTCCCACTGTCTGTAAGAGGGGAAACATACCCCCACTTTTAAAAAAGGAAGAAAGGAAGACACAGGGAACTACAGGCCAGTCAGTCTCACCTCTGTGCCTGACAAGATCATGGAGCAGATCCTCCTAGAAACTCTGCTAAGGCACACAGAAAATAAGGAGGTGACTGGTGAGTGCCAACATGGCTTCACTAAGAGCAGATCATGACAGACAAATCTGGTGGCCTTCTACAATGAGGTTACAGCATTGGTGGATAGGGGAAAAGCAACAGACATCATCTACCTGGACTTGTGCAAAGCATTGGACAGTGTCCCTCATGATATCCTTGTTTCTAAATTGGACAGACATGGTTTTGATGGATGGGTCACTCAGTGGGTAAGGAATTGGCTGGATGGTCACATTAAAAGAATTGTGGTCAACAGTTGTATATCCAGGTGAAGATCAGTAATGAGCGGTGTTCCACAAGGGTCAGTATTGGGACCGGCACTGTTTAAAATCTTTGTTGGCAACATGGACAGTGTGGTCGGGTGCACCTTCAACAGGTTTCCTGATGACACCAAGCTGTGTGGTGCAGTTGACACAGTGGAGGGAAGAGATGTCATCCAGAGGGACCTGGACAGGATGGAGAAAAATGCCAAGTATAAGGTCCTTGCACCTAGGTCATGGCAATCCCAAGCACAAATACAGCCTGGGTAGAGAATGGATTGAGAGCAGTCCTGAGGAGAAGGACCTGGAGGTGTTGGTTGACAAGAAGCTCAATGTGATCCAGCAATGCGCACTTGCAGCCCAGAAAGCCAGCTGTATCCTGGGCTGCATCAAAAGAAGCATGGCCAGCAGGGTGACGGAGGAGATTCTCCCCCTCTTTTCTGCTCTCATGAGACCCCACCTGGAGCCCTGCATTCAGCTCTGGGGCCTCCAGCACAAGAAGGACACAGAAGTATTAAAACAAGTCCAGAAGAGGTTCATGAAGATGATTAAGGCTGGAGAACCTTTTCTACAAAGACAGGCTGAGGGAGTTGGGGTTGCTCAGCCTGGAGAAGAGAAGGCTCTAGGGACTCTAGGGAGACCTTACAGTGGCCTGCCAGTGCCTAACGGGGGCCTACAGAAAAGCTGGGGAGACTTTGCCAGAAATTATAGTGATTGGAGAAGGGGGAATGGCTTTAAACTAAAAGAGGGTAGGTTTAGATTAGATATAAGGAAGACATTCTTTTCTATGAGGTGGTGAGGCACTGGAACAGGTTGCCCAGAGAATTTGTGGGTGCCCCATCCCTGGAAGTGTTTAAGGCCAGGCTGGATGGGGCTTTGAGCAACCTGGTCTGGTGGGAGGTGTCTCGGCCCACGGCAGAGGGGTTGGAATTAGATGATCTTTAAGGATCCTTCCAACCCAAACCATTCTATGAATCTATGATTCTATGAAAGACAACTTAGCAATATTTGCAATTTTTTGAAGGTCAAGTGAGGCCTTTTGAAGCAAAGCAGAGAAAAGCTCTGCCTCTCATCATCACATGAATGAAGAACAGGACCAGGACCTGCTCAGCAGTAAGAATGTGGGCCTTTTATGTCCTTTGTTAGGCCAGATGTGATATTTTCCCCAAAGTTTTGGGGGACAGGTACTGATTCTGTTTGCAAATAATATTTTGACAACTTCTCCCTGTCCTTCATTCTAGCATTTTACTAATGGTTTCTGGAGGAGCAGAAAGACTATATGAAAAAAAAAAAAAAGCCACTGTTTCCATGGGAATGAAAGCAGACAGACTGCCTTGCTGTGAGATGGGCAAGCAGATAGGGAGTGTCTCTCTCTTCCCACCAATTACAAAAGAGGTCTCAAGAGTTGTTTTAAATTGTAAACCTTAAGCGTAGATATCTAAAGCTAAGTGAAACTCATATCCCAACTAGAGTTTGGCTTCTAAATATGTCCATAAGCATCTCGGTGGTCACTGTGTCCAGCAGCTAGGTGCCTCTTCCATGTTCTAGCTCCAAAGTTAAGCATTTCTCTGTCTAGCTCATCTAGGTCTCCTCCCACCCAGCATGTGAAGTAATATCTAGACTACAAACTTTTGCCCAGCTTATTATCCTTCCTCTCTCAGTGTAACCTTAGTAGTAGCAGCTGAGTAGTGTCTGGAAGAAGTTTTGGATGGAAGTTTGGATGGAAGAAGTTTTGAGATAAGGATCAGAAACGGATGAGATAATCCCCACTTGCGAGAAAGACAAGACCCATGACTTAATATTTTTTACTGTTTGTTTCAGGAGATTGAAACATTTATTACTGCCTATATTAGGATGGGATAAATCATTTCTTAGTGCTGTTTTTCATTCTTGCTAACAGAAAAAGTACACATGAGCAGCTAATATTAGAGAAGTCCCTTACTCATAAACTTTGTAGACAATAAGGCAGTGGGGAATTTTTCCATTTAACTGGTTTGAGCTCATTTGCCCACTCCTTCTCTGGTGTATCCACAAAGGATGAAGTTCAAACCAAAAAGAATTCAAACCATGAAGACATAAATTTAACTGGCATAATATTAAATGGCTGGACTAAAGTCATAGAACAGGAAGAAAAAAAAAAAAAAGAGAGAAAAAACCACCAACACCAACAAAAAATAAACATGTATTTTGAAGAATAAATATGAAGAAATACTACAATAGCCAATAGAAGTACTGGGCCATTTGGAAAATGTAAACATCCTAGCGCTACCTGACTTCGCATCTTGTAAATGTCTCAGACTCTGTTCATGAATGACTGAAATAAGATTCTATCAGAAGAGAGTGAAGACAGACTGCTAAGACCAGAGGCGTTCATATCATCAAACAACATCAAACAACATCAAACAACAAAAGATCAAGGGATTACTCTCAGTTGCTGAATGCCATGAAAGGGTGGGAAGAAAGAAACTTCTGCACTGATTTGTCAGTAGGCTCAACAACAAAAAGAGAATTTGAAGGTTACTAACCCTGCAGATCAGATCTGCTGCCATCCTAGTATGTTATAAGTGAGCAACTACATATTTAGTGTTGAAATGATAATTTCCAGTTCATTATTAGAAAATTGGCAGAAGGTATAGGTTTTAACCATTATTCGTATTCCTAAATAGCTGCTTGATTCTTCCTTTTGCTTAATGCAAAAGAGTCCGTACCCAATGACTATTTGATTGATGTTCATTGTGCATAACGTGAAGCATGCACATCTGAAGAATAAACCTAATCAAATGTGATATATTATGAAATAGTCAGTGAAGGAGAGAACCCAAAACTGTATCTCTTGTTTATCTTTAAGGATTTACTTCAGCAATATTCTTATCCGACACTGCACATAATTATGTTTGTGCATCTTTTAACACAAAACTCAACATAATTTGATTGTTTTATCATTCAAATTTCCACTGCCAAATCCTGAATCACAACTTGTGTACTATGAGCAATGTTGCAAATCATACAAATCGCACTTGCCAAACTGAGTTTGTCAAAATGAACAGTTCAGAAAAAGCCACCGTGTCTTCTATAAGTCTGTGAAGAATGAACACATTCATTAGCAATCTAATGGCCAAATCTACGTACACTGCAGATCTGTACACTGATCATTTCCATAACAAGATCATTTTGAAATCTCTAGTCTGGGTGTATTTGTGTAACTCTTGTCAAATCTAGAGCTGAGGAACTGGGCTGGAAAATTTGATTGGAGGACATGAGTAAGATTCACAGTGGGAAATTCAGAAATCTTTTCTTTCAACCACAGAGGGCTGGCATCCTCACTAAATGATGGTTAACTTAAGAAGTCCTGGGTGTTCTCAGGAAGGAATTGGGTTTTTGCATGATTAAGTTCTAATTGGAGGAAGTGATTCTTTCACTGTTTCATATAACACAGCTGCACCTCCATTTAATTTTTTGGACTGGATTTTAATGAACAGTTCATTTGCATAGCATTTCTTTTTTGTTTTCTCCTTGTTGACTGGTTAGGGAGGGTAGAAGAAAAGGTCGTTATTTTTTTTCTGCCACTAAATTTCAATTAGTAATGCTAAACTGATGTGTCCTAGTTTCTTTAGGTTGCATAGTTCCGGAGAAAATCCAGAAGCTAGGGAACATGATTGTTCTGGTTGTACTGAAAGGAGGGCAGTCAAGCAAAAACACTTTGTTTGCCATGAAAAGTGTTCAACTGATAAATGCAAATATTTTAACAGAAATTGCTACATAAGAAAAAGTGGGTCAGTACATCTGATATGTTGAACTGCAGAGACTACAGCTTAGGGCATACTGTCCAGACAAAACTCAAAGTTGTTCCTTTTTGTGGTGTTAGTTCTTCCTGCTTTAAGTCAATGCTGGATGTACAATCATGTTAACTCACAGGTATGAGCCTGTAAGACCAAAAGAAGTTAAGCATTCAGCCCATGTGTTGACATAGCCTCTCAAAGTTTTGACATTCATGTTATCTATTTTCAAATACAAGGAACTGGTTATACAAACCCAAGGTTTACCAGTCAGAATATCTGAAGGCCCATTTTCCCAGTCAGATCCCTTCAGAAAAAATGAAGTACCTCCCTTTCTCAAAGCATAAAGAACATATTTGAAGGTACAGCTTTGTTTGAAGGAAAATGCTCAAATACCCAAGAATTAAGTCCTACAAATACTTATTATCAAGGGAGTTGCTACATACGGTGATAAGCACCAGTTTTTTGGAGCAGTATACTTCAATTGAAATCTCTTACGAGTAGAAGTGTATTTTTGGACATTGGATAATGAATAAATTGATTTGCTTCAATGCTCAAATTGCACAAACTATTTTATAATGCCTTGTTGTTTTAGTCAAACAAAATATTTTTCTTGACTTGAAGTGCTTCATTTGTGTTTCTAATTTTTAAAAATAAGTTCAGGTAAATGTAGCTTTGAAGCATCATTTTGTAACAAGCATAAAACTTTTTATGTATGTAAAAGTTTTATATAATTTTTTATGTAACTTTTTTATCTAAAAGTTGTCCAAAAAGAAAAAAACATTTGGGGAGGGGTGAAATTATTTAATGAATTCAGGCTGAACTCACAAATTGTTCTATTCAACATGAAACTGAATTATTTTAGCAGATAAATTACTGCCCTGGAAAAGTTCCCTCAACTCTATTTCTGTGAGTGTTTGAAATGTATTAGCAAAATGCACCTCTCTGTGTTTATGCATTATACTTGCATTTGCAGAAGATGTATCCACACATTAGCAGGTTTTAATGGTAAGATTACAAAAGGGGGAAATTTGATTGGATAGAATCATGGTTTGGAGTTAGTCATCACCTGTAATGTGCAAGTGCTTTGTTCATTAACCTTAAAGAATATTCACAATGGTCTTCCAAAAGTATGTGATCCGTCTGTTACCTTGTTGTCATCTCCATAATAATCTTGGGCTCAGGAATAGATTTTAAGTTCTGTAAAATATAAGTCGTTATGAATCACTCACAAATTTGAATTACATCCACAGAGCCAGAGAAAAGCAGCGGAGGAAACCAGTTGTGAGAAGTTCAATTAGAAGATATGAAACTTAGTAAGCCATCTTTTTTTATTTATTTATTTAACCTAGAGCTGTATTTTTGCTTAACTGCAAAACAAACCCGAAGGAATAACTCATCATGATTTTCCCTCAGCCGAGGTAGGTGCAAACCACTTCACAGACTGAGAAACACTGAAGTGAAGAAGGAAAGATCTCTGGGTCACACATGTGAGATGTCAGCTCTGAGGACTGCTGCAGACTTTCTGGTCCAGATTTGGCTCTCATTCCCCTGACAAAGCTGCAGGACTCTACAGATAGACCTAGTCAAGCTGGTGGGAAAGGGTAGAGTAAGTATTGTCAGTAAGAGTTGTTGCCTCTCATGAAACAATGGCTGTAGTCCTTGCTGAGACAAATCAGATTGAAAGAAGTTGTCTGTTGGAGGGGCCTACATGAGCTCTCAGGAATTAACCTAACTCCAGTGGGTTATTTCGGTTAACTAAAAAAAGTAGTTGAAGTCCATATAAGATGAAGTACCTGACTGGGATGCTGAAATGAAAAAGCAGAACAAATAACATGTGTGTCAGCTTCAGACTGAACCACCACAACAGTAAGACAAGTACTTCTGACATCCTTTTAAATGTCATGGTTTGACTTTGGAATAACCTTTGATAACATGTCAGCTCAGACTGAACAACCACAACAGTAAGGTGAATACTTCTTGTCATCCTTTGAAATGTCATGGTTTGATGTTGAATTAGCCTTTGATAAACATGTTTTTTTGTTTGCTTCCTTGTTTCCAGGATTAATGTTCAATATTACAGTAGCATATAAGAGACTGGGCCTTACCAACACCATTTAGATGTTAGTAATGCCCTCACTTCTGTCTGAGTGCGAGGTTTCCTCTGTTCTCCAACTTCTGTTATTGGTGATTTCCTGCATGCCACATTCCTTACTCATCTTTCCTCATTCAGTGCCAATGCAAAGTAGAAATGACAAAGCATGTTATTCTGAAGCTTTTATTTTTTTTTTTGCCTAAAATGTCGATATTCTTAGGTTTTCTTTTAGATGTTAGATATATTACCTCTTGTTTCTACTGTCATATTCCTGACTTGAACAGCTTCTGATCCTGTCACTTTCATATAGAAGTATCTGCAACAGTTTTATAACATGAACTGCAGCTCTTCAGGGAGAGCAAATAGATATATTCAATGTATCAGGAATCAGCCTGAGCAACACTTCCTGCACTGTGAAGGCACACATTCCCTTTAACACATGATAATTGAAATATATCTTTTTTACTTTCAGAAGTGCTTGGCAGAGGAGAGGTGAAATTCTAATGATGTCTATATTCACATCGTCATTATGAAGACATAATGTGGTGACACCATTCAAAACATTCACAAAGTGACAGAAGTCACAGCTAGACTATTTTACAGAATGGGCTGAACAATAAAATTACACTGAAGGTAATCCAAAAGCAAGAACCATTTTGCTCTGATTAGTTAGAACTTTGTTATTACTGTTATAATATGTTATTATAAAGTTAGAACATTGTTATTATTCTCATTCAAACTAAGTATATGAAATAAATTTGATTATTTTGCTTCTAGATATAGAATAATGACAGATATGGATGGTGAGCATTTTTAGAAAAAAATAAATTCTAACAATGCCATCTTAAAAACTTTCCTGAAGCCATGTAGTCAGTCAAAATCCTTCTTTGGTCAACTTCAGTTGATTGGAGTAATTAGACCACTAAGAATTGTTATTTTAAAATATTTAGGTTCATGGTCTCTCCAGAACAGGAGTAGGATTTAAAAATGTAGCCAGAAGCCTTTTTTTTTTTTCCTCATATTAATCAGAGTGCAACCTTTTCTCTCTGATGTGGATAGACTTTGAGCAGTAGTCAATATCTTTGTCTCCTTGATTTTAGGTTGAAATGCACCAGTACCTTCAGACAATGAATTCATATTAGAGGGAAAATTAGAGAAAACATGTCATTTTGTTTAAACAATACTTAAAAGCAGATTACAGTAACTCTTCAGGATCTGCTGAAGGAGAAAATACTTGCGGCTTCCTTATGTCTGCAGGCAATTCTCCACACAAAAAGGGAATTTCCAGAGTCAGTCTCTCAAATAAAACATTTGTATATCAATGCAGATATTTTTGGAACTTTCCTCATGTGCAATGATACAGAACTGCACAAGGAAGAGGTGACTCAAATAGTCAAAACATCTCTAAGAAACTCAGGTGATGTCACACTCTGAACTTTGTGCAGCTGCAGAATGGAGACACTGGTATCAGGATAACCACTGCTTCTGAGGGTGTTTGCTTTTCCTATGTGTTCTTGTAAATCCTCTGGCCAAAAGGCATTTTGAAGGGAGACGTTTCCTCCTAAGAAGAGCAACGAGAATTTTCATGCTATGTCACGTTCTAATGCAAATGCTGATGAATAAGGAAATCTTGTTTCAGTCACGTAGGGTGTAAGCCCTAAATGAACTTCAAGTGCTGCCTATGGCAAAATACCAAAGCCTAAACCAAAGTAATCTAAGAAAAAACTCTGTGCAAATGTGTTTAGTTGTATGTTACAGTTTCCTCAGGTACCCAAATGTGCCTAGCATTCCATGTGAATTTTGTGTTGAGAGTCTGATGCACAGTAAATAAGCATGCCTTTGAGTCAAGCAGTTCCCACTCCTGAAAGTGTCTCCAGTGTGAAAACCCAAATCTTGGCTCTCTTCTCCCTCTGGCTGCTGCCATCTTTCCTGCTGTGTCCTGCAGAGCAGAAAGGTCTGCAAAACAGCCAGCGGATGCTCTGCCCTCAGGTCCTTCAGATACACAGTTCAGCTTTCACCCACAACAGAGGGGAGAGAATGGTTTGGTCTTTATACAGTATTACAACTTCAAAAGTGCAATTCTACCGTGATAGAAAGGAACCCTCATACAAAGGAGTATCACAGAATCACAGAACCATAACGGTTGGAAGAGACCTTAAAGATCATCTGGTCCAACCATCACCCTACTACCAATGTCACCCACTAAACCATGTCCCTAGGTGTCACATCCAACCTCTCCTTAAACACCCTCAGGGATGGTGGCACCACCACTTCACTTCTCTAGGCAACCCATTCCAATGCCTGACTACTCTTTCTGAGAAGAAATGTTTCCTAATTTCCAACCTAAACCTCCCCTGGCGCAACTTGAGGCCATTCCCTCTAGTCCTATCACTGGTTACATGTGAGAAGAGGCCAACACTCAGCTCCCCACACCTTCCTTCCAGGCAGTTGCAGAGAGCAATAAGGTCTCTCCTGAGCCTCCTCCTCTCCAGACTAAACAACCCCAGTTCCCTCAGCCACTCCTCACAGGACTTGTGCTCCAGGCCATTCACCAGCTTTGCAGCCCTTCTCTGGACAAGCTTGAGCACGTCAATGTCCTTTTTGTACTGAGGGGCCCAAAGCTGAACACAGTACTCGAGGTGCAGCCTCACCAGAGCTGAGTACAGGGAGACAATCACTTCCCTAGTCCTGCTGGCCATGCTGTTTCTTATACAAGCCAGGATGCTGTTGGCCTTCTTAGCCACCTGGGCACACTACCAACCTATGTTCAGGCAAGCATCAATCAGCATCCCCAGATCCTTTTCTGCCTCTGCCCATTGACCCATCCTGTCCAGGACCCTCTGCAGGGCCTTCTACCCTCCAGCAGATCGACACTTCCCCCCCAACTTGGTGTTGTCTGCAAACTTACTGAGGGTACACTCAATTCCCTCATCCAAATAATCAATAAAGATATTGAAGAGGATGTTCCCCAACACCAACCCTGGGGAACATCACTGGTGACTGGTCACCAGCTGGATTTCACTCCATTCACCACCACTCTCTGGATACGGCCATCCAGCCGGTTTTTAACCCAGCAGCGCGTGTACCTGTGTAAGCCATGGGCTCCCAGCTTCTCCAGGATAATACTGTGCAAGGCTGTGTCAAAGGCCTTGCTGAAGTCTAGGTAGACTACATCAACAGCCTTTCCCTCATCCACCAGGCAGGTCACCCAGTCATAGAAGGAGATGAGGTTGGTCAGGCAGGACTTGCCTTTCATGAACCCATGCTGACAGGGCCTGATCCCCCAGTGGTCCCATATACATTGAATGATTCCATTCAAGATGACCTGTTCCATTACCTTTCCTGGCACCAAGGTCAGGCTGACAGGCCTGTATTCCCCCAGGTCCTCCTTATGACCCTTCTTATAGATGGATGTCATGTTAGCAAGTCTCCAGTCATCCAGGACCTTTCTGGATGACCAAGACTGCTGATGGATGATGGAAAGCGTCCCAGCAATCACATCTGCCAGCTCTCTCCGCACCCTCGTGTGGATGCCATCTGGCCCCATGGACTTATGACAGCCCAAGTGGACCAGCAGGTCTATAACTGTTTACACCTGAACTGTGGGGGGTTCTTCTGCTCCTTGTCCCAGACTTCCAGGTAGTTTAATGGGAAGATATTTAAATTAGTTACCTAATTCTTGGAACATGCAAAAACTGCTTGCAATATGTGCTATACATATGAAAGAAAACCTTTTAATGGGATAAATTCTTACTGAATGTCAGTCACGGTCATATCACTCGGGTCGAGGCATGTAAAAGTTTGGTGTATAGTCTCGACTTCATCAATGGCCAACAGAGAGAGAACAAGATGCAGATGGTCCTTCATCCCACCTATGTGTCTGTCATTGTGGTACAGGACAATCTGCCTCTTGGAAGTGACTGTGTCTTTATATTTGACTGAGCAGAGAACCTGATGAATGAGATAAGAAAATTTTCAGATGTCCTGAAAGTCTGATGACCAAAATACTTACATTATCCTGTCTCTTCCCATAAGTTCCCTTCTCTTGTAACAATTACATTGGTTTGAATAGCACAAGCCAATGACAATGTGCATTAAGGAAAAAAAAATTCCCTTTGCAAGTATGATTGGACATAATGGGGTGTGTGAGAATGAAAGCAGGAAATTGCTGGAGCAGAATAAATCATGATCCATTTCTTGCTCTATTGAATAGGAGATAGACATCCTAGAAGAATCTATTTATAAGTGCCCTTAGAAATTAACCCCTGGAAACTCATATTTTTAGGAGGAAAAAAATAATTTAGTCTGTATTCTTTTAATTCACTGCAGCTCTTGATGCTGCTCATATCATAGAAGAGAATACAGGAACTGCTGACTTAACATGTACCATAGATATGAAAGAAAGTCAATTTAACAGAGAAGGAAAATTCAACAGTTTTTATCCTCTGGGTTCAAATTACAGTAGTTATTGGTTGAGTTGATTCCAAGAATTGCCATCTAAAGTGCACTGTGCATTTTGCTACAACATGGGAAATTTTTCCCATTTGATGGGCCTCATGTTGAGCTAAGTTATTTATAAGGAAGTGAAAGAGAAACAGGAGGTGATACAGAGATGAAGAGGAATTTTGGACAATGGGAAGTGTCCCTTTTCTCAATCATCTGCCTCTTACTGGTGAAATCTTTCTGCTGATCTCCATGAGATTTGGATCCTGACCAGGACAATGATGTGGCAAACAAGGAAGTGTGAATATCCAAAACCTCTTGCATGCAGCAGCTAACAACTGTGCAATTTAGCAAGAATATTCACATCAACCATCAGTCAAAATTGTTACAGTTTTTTTTTCACCAAGAGTTTTGTACTTTGATATATGCCAAAGGGTTGAAGATCAATCAGTTTACAAGAATCATTTTAGGAAGGATTTTTGTTGCTTCCTTCTGTTTCCTAGCTCTGGTCAGGAACAGATTTATCTACTTGGGAGGTTAAAAGTTATCACACATATTCTCTCTGTCATTTACCCCCCTCAGCTTCCCATCCACACTGCTACTGCATCTGACCAAAAATATACATTTCTTTTGAAGTGCTCACTATTGAAACATATCACTCCTCTCAATCCCTTCTGCAGACGTGCTCCTGATTTCAGGCCAAATTTGACTTTTCCCAAGGAAATAGCTACACGACTGGTACCCTAGGAAACCACAGAAAAAAAACATAACAGAATTCAATGACAATAGTTAAAGACATATTTATTTCAAAACTGATTTTTTCCTTTAGGTTGATTGGTGATGGTGGTTGTTGGTTGGTTGTGGTTTTTTTTCTGTTTGTTTGTTTTGTTTTGTTTTGTTTTGTTTTGTTTTTGTTGATGATCCACCAGTAGGATATCATACTTTTGCACAAAGTTGTGCACAAAGATTCTCCATAATGTGAGTACTTCAAAACAGAATAAAAAAATATATATATAAATAAGATGGTTTAAATCAGATAGACAAAACATATGTAATTAACTCTGTAAATCATAAGCAAATACTTTTTTTTTTTTTACACTATGAGAAAATTCAAAATAGCTGATCACAACTGTACCTTCTGCTCAAAAAATCATAAGGTCCACATGACTGATTTATTGCAATACATCACAGAAGACTCAAATTAACCATCTGTCAAATAATAAACTGTAAGTTTATTATGAAAACTGAAATATACTTTCAAATTTGATGTTAAGCCTAATGGATCTTTTTTCTTTTGTTAGGACATGATCTGTTCATTGGGATGTGACTGCTCATGAATTCGACAGTTCTCTTGGACAAGGGCACTCCAGAAATGCAGACTCTCTCATGTTCATAGAATAGAAATTATTCAGCTCTTATTACTTGTCACTCTGCAGTATTCTGGAACAAATCCAAACATTTTGGTACCATTTCAGGATTTAGAAAGTGAGGTGCCCTACAATGCAGTGTTTTCAGATATGTGCACATTTTCCCTAAATATGTAGGTAAGGGCTTTTTTCATTGGAAGTAAGTATCTGGCTTCAGTGAAAAATAAATAAATAATAACATTAAAGTGTGTACCAAACACGAAAGAGTCCTTTTCGCAATGGCAATAATGGCGGGAACAAGAGAGGCAAGAATGGTTTAACATTCCAGTAGTTGAGTCACACAGGTTGGTAAATCCAGAACTGTGATGGTCCATTAAATGACACTGCACGCAGACCTACTACTGCTGGAAGTTTTTGAGGGATCTTCATTCATTCTTGCAGCCAGCGAGAGAGTAAAGCGGATTGTAATCCATAGCACTGGGTTAACATTTTTTCAGTATTCCTTATAGCTCCTGCAATGGCATAATTAACAACAATGAGCTTTTAAGCAAGGCTGCCTCAACCTGGATGCAAATAGTTGTGTATTTGCTTGGTGAATGTCTCTTTTGAACATTTTATTTCAGTATATAAACACTGAAGGCATTGTTGGATGCTTTAAAGCAAAAGAAGAGCAGACTGAATATACAATTTATATTCTAATGGTCCCTGAGTTTTATTTTAAAATTAAATTGGATCATCTTTAGATGATGAGTAAAGCATGTCCAAGAATTGTGTTGCTTTTCTCTAACACAAGTTAGAAATATAGATTCATTCAGTATCATGCCTTGTTTTTTACATATGCTTTGCAGGTGTAAGTATTCCTTAGAGAACACAGCCTTGGAAATGAGACAATATATTCCAAAATCTGTCTCTGGGTAAAAAGAATGAAGAAAAAGGCCCAAAACTTATGTCCCTGATGGTGAAAAATTAAAAAAAAAAAAAAAAAAAAAAGCCAAAACAAAAACAGCAACAACACAAAACACTTATTTACTAGCAGGTTATACTTTACTTTAAATTCTTTGTTTTAAAAATTTTCCAATTCCTCCAGAGAAGAAAACGGAGAAACATGGCTACTTCATAACATTTGACTATTTTTGGAAATGATCTTTTTCTCAAGATACATATAAGTTTATTTTCACAGTATGCAACACTTAGTTATCCGAAACCATATTCTATGCCTTAGATTGCCACCTAAATGTTTGAAGAGCATGTTCTTTGCTACCTTATTCATTCACCAGTTACTAAATTGCAGACCTAAATAAATAAATTCTCCATAGTTTCTAGGTCATTCTCAGTCTAGAGCAAAACTGTATCCATCACTATTCTTGTGTGTCTTTCTGCGTTGAACACTATAATTTTGCGTAAAAATGCAGTGGTGACTAAAATAGAGAAAGTATATATATTTCTGTGAGTAAATTCACACTTACACACATTATCACATTGGTGATATTTACATTACCATAAGCATCCAATAGGAACAAAAGCCAGATGACTTATTCCCACCCATGTGTAGATACCTTCTCCGTGCTGTCAATTGTTTTCATGAGATTCTGATAAAGTTTGTTAAAACCAAAAAAAAAAAAAAAAGATATACACATTTTTATTTCTTTGATTAAATTCACAAAGTACTGGAGTGTAACAAAACCCGAGAACTTTTCCCATGGATTAAAACTGCTGAAAATGCAGCATTTGAAACAGGAGATGTGTGGTAAATGTAACTTTCCTTTGTTAAGCCACAAAAAAAGTTTTAAATGTAGTATTTTTTTCACATGTACTCTTGACTTTGCTGAATATACCAACTGATTCCATCAGGTAGCTATCAATACAACCTTTAAATTACTCCCATGGTTTTTTTATAGCAGTTGTAAGGTCATAAAATGACAAGCAGAGCTTGCTGAGACCACTGGCATACTACAATCATTTCTACAGAGCACAGAGGAGAAAAGCAGATGCTCCTCAGCCTTTTACATTGCCTTCACTTTGGTCTGTGGTCAAGAAAATCAATACTGGCCATGGTCCAGCACACCCATTATTTTCTTAACCTCAACAAAGTTCATTGTTTTACACATAATTCATAGGAACTGTAAACAAGTAAAGCTAGATTAAGATTTTCTTCCTAGATTTCATTTACCCATTTACTGACTCTGAAGAACATGCAAGCGACTATAAGTAGGAAAAAGTCCTGTTTGAATGTTGATGTTCAGAGGCATCAAAAGGACATTGTCAGTGCTGAGCACTGCTTTGCATGCATGCAGCTTTGAGCGTGTGTATTCATGTAAGTATACTCGTATTTCAGTATACTAGCACCTACAGCATTGCAAGAAAATGATGCAGGGAATGTATATTTGTTCAAATGAGTTAGTACCTGTAAAATGTTTCACTTGATTTTGTACCACAAATCTAAAGCTCAGAGACTCAGAATTCTGGTTGTCAACCCATCTTCCTAAAACCCAGTGTGCACTTGGTTCCAAAACTCCAAGGACAGTAGTAGGTAAGTGACTACTGTCTTTTTAACCTGTTGTTCTTCTCACCAGGTACTCTGCTGCACCACTCAACTACCCTGGCATTAGAGCACTTATTCTAACTGCTAAACTAAATCTTTTCACAGCAGAGAGCAAGAAAACTTCCCTCCTTCTTTCCCCTTTGCCAGTACAACCCATGTATCTGTGGAGTGGTGTCACATTTTTCTTCAACCCTCTCCTCTAGACTTAGCGATCCCACTGCCTTACACATTCTCATGTAGGATATGTTTTAAATAACATTCCTGTGGCTCGCCTCTGTGCTTTCTTCAGCTGATCTCCGCCTTTCTAGATGCATGGTGCACAAAACTGTACGTGAAACTTTCCTCAGAGACTTATCAGAACCTTATGGAGCAGAATGATGATTTCATTTGTTTTACTTCCTGGATGATGTTTGTCTTCTTCAAAAGATGAAAACATTTTTGAGCTTGTGATCAACTATTAAGCAATTCCTCATTCTGCGTGGTAATGTGGAATATTCGACCACAGCCACAGCATTTAAACTCCTTTATAAACTGCATCTTTTTTTTTTTCACGTCTTGGAGATCAAACTTAAATGCGTATCTCAGTCTGCCTTAATGTGCACCTGAAAATTCCAGAAGTCTTCACTGCTCCTATACACAATACCTGTACTTCACATTAAATACTTAGTTAAAAATTGATAGCTGATTTTGTTTCCTAACTCCGCTATTTAAAAAACACTTTTTTTTTAAAAATATGTATTCTTTTGTCTGTGAATCCTAATTTGTAGCATTAAACATTCACATAGCCTACTAAGAACTGATACGTCCTTGTATTTATTCCAAATAGGAACATGTTAAGCAATAATTTATTAACCAAACCTCGGAAAAACAACCACTGCCCTCCATGTTGTTCAGCTTTCCTTGGGTTACTCTGTGCAGGATTATGAAATGAAAACCCTGTTTTATGCTCCATGTAAAAGAATAAGAAGTATTCACACGTGTTTCTAAGAAAATAAAACTAAGCACTTTGAATGAGATACTAGTACAAATCATCCCAATTTTTAGTAGCATGACCAGACAGAACTTGGCTAGGTCTTTGTTAAAATGTAGTAGCTTGGGTAGGTCTAATAGTAATCACACCTTGTCATTTAAAGCATTTTCTATAACTCACAGCAGGACTTTAGCATCAGGTAAGAGCAGCTGTTGAAATCATAACACCAAGTAAAGCCAAAGCACTGAGGGAGAGGATGACTGGTACTACACTAACTTCTCCAGGGACTCTATCTGTGCTCTGGAAGATCAGCAACCATGGCATGCACTGGGGCTGAGCTTGTAAAGGACAATGTAATCCCACGAGGGAAGTGAATGTTGCAAGTTTTTATCATATGTTTTGACAACCTTTGTCTCAAAGCCGTGTTGCCACATTTCATGTTTTGTTACTCAACTTACTAAAATTAGATTTCTTGAGATCTAAAAAAATGCATATTGTTGTTTTGTGATCTCTTCCCTCATTCTACAGTGTTCAGATGGTTCGGTCACCCATACCAAACTTACACACACCTCACATGACTCCAGCAACTCTTTTTAAGGACAGATTTGCTGTAGGGTTTGTCTGTCATTTTCCTCTCTCTACAGCAGTCACAGCTTAATTTATTGCTATAATTTTGGATTTAATAATGCTTGATATTTCAGGCACCTCATAAACACTGAATTAGATTAATATACAGTATACCTTCTCTTTCTGTGCTTGCCCTTTAAAGACAATTCAGTCCACCTTAGTCTGTTCAACTTTAGCTATCTCGGAATCACAGGATCTAATCTCTAGGTCACAGAATCACAGACCTCTGAAGGTCATTTGCTCAAAAAGGGACACCGGCAGCAGCTTGCCCACGTCCAGGAGGCTTTTAATGGTCTCCAAGGAGGAGACCCCACAGCCTCTCTGGGCAGCCTGTGCCAGGGCTCCGTCACCCGCCCAGCACAGAAGTGCTGCCTGGTGCTCAGAGGGAGCCTCCTGGGTGCCCGGCTGTGCCCATGGCCTCCTGTCCTGGCACTGGGCACCACTGTAAGGACCCTGCCTCTGTCTCTTTTCCACCCTCCCTTCAGGTATTTACAGACACTGAGGAGATCCCCCTCAGCCTCCTCTTCTCCAGGCTGAGCAGTTCCAGCTCTCTCAGCCTCTCCTCACAGGAGAGGTGCTCCAGTCCCTTCATCAGCCCGGTGGCCCTTCGTTGGACTCTTTCCAGTATGTCCACATTCCTCTTTCACACAGGGTCCCAGAACTGGACACAGGGGTACGGTGCAGAAAATAATAATAACAATAATAGTAATAAACAAAGCAAATGTTGCACAATGCAATTGCTCACCACCCACCCAGCCAGTCCCTGAGCAATGGCAAACCCCCAGCCAAATCCTCCAGCTTTTGTTGCTGAGCACGATGCCACGTGGTACAGGACATCCTTTTGGCCAGTCTGGGTCAGCTTCTGGTTGTGTCCCCTCCCAGCTCCTTGTGCACCCCCAGGTACCTCACTGGCAGGGCAGCACCAGGAGCTGAACAGTCCTTGGCTCTGTGAGCCCTGCTCTGCAGCAACTAAAACATCCCTGTGTTATCAGCATTATTCCTGAATCCAAACCACAGCACCATACCAGCTACTAGGAAGAAAAATAACTCTATCCCAGCCAAAACCAGGACACAAGGCTGAAGCTCTAAGCCAGATTTTAGTGTGTTGTCTAGATCTGATGCAACCTTGAGTTAATTGGTCTGTGTTGTGGCAGAGTGGTGCAGCAGTACCAGGTAATAAGGAAGTCTGGTTGGTTCTCTGCTTGGTGTTGGTTATTCTTCTCAAGGAAGGCTTGAGAAAAGTGCCACTAGTCAATGTGCCTCTTTTTTGGAAAAAGGACTGGGATCATGGGAAAGGGAAAAATGTCACAGTATCTTAGGCAAAGCTAGAGGTTGGGTAAAAAGCGTGTGTATTCTAAGTCCGTTTGCTTTCTTTCCTACTTTCTACTACACTTTCTTGTCTACTTGTTATAAACTTCTTGCATGGCACTTCTGTCAGAACAGTAATTGCTTCAGATGTCTCATTTTCTGTTATAGTGATTTTATACCAGATATCTATTATTTAGAATTCTCTTTTCTTAGTCCTACAGGGTTGTACTCTATAAGCATTAAAAGTTAACATAACTTAATTTTTTATTCTTTCATGTTACATGAAAGAAATCCATGTGTAAGGACAAGAAGCTAGAAGCTGCATAGTCTAATTAAAGCTCTAGTTTCACAACACAATCTGTAAGTACATCACAGTCTGCAGATTTAACAAATCTAGCCCAGCTGAGCTGCGTGCATTGCTTGCCTATTCTCATTCACTCTAGAGCATAGTAATGATGCTATGGGCTACGTTCTGTTAGCAAAGTAAGCATGATTTGAGAACAGGTTGTCCAAAGTATTCAGAATGTTGTATATTTCCAAGAAAACTCAGAATTCTGGCAAAAGGCATCGGCTTTGGTCCTGACTTACCACAAGTTTTGCTCCTTGTCAAACTAGAGCAGATATGTAGATTTGAGAATGCAGGTCTCTCAGATCCCAGTTCTATGAATCCAAAACCTTTTTCTGATCTTGGTCATGCATTCAAGAGCAGGTTTAGCTGCCGGAGAGATCCATCTGACATCTAACTACTAACCCTAACCTGAAACTTCTCCCATCCCACAGCAATGATGGTAAAATGAAAGCTGAATTTTATTTTCTTTGGTATTGTTCAAAAGATGGTAGCGGCAGCAATGTAGTTTTGGCTACTATATATAAAGTATGCAAACCTCTCCTCCCCCCAGAAAGATGATATGCTGTAGCATCATCATGTGATACTGCCTAGAAATTTGCTGAAAGCTACATAAGAGGCCAGCTATACATTGTGTCCAATAGAGAAAAACTGTCAACCAACATAAATACAGTTGATCAAATATTGATCCAAATTATCATCTTAAAGATCCCCAGTACAAACATGTGAACTTTGCCTTCATGCAGCAATGCCTACAAATGTGACTTGGTGGGCAAGTATAGAGCTGTCTTATGATCTGCCGCAGCTTTCATTCTCGCAGACATAGGCTGGGCTTTTTTGAAACCTTGGAACAGGTATGGCAAACAAGGGCAGAGTTTGCCAGAATTTAACACTACCCACTTGTAATTGATGCAAGTGACCTCAGTGGTTACAGTCACACATCCGAATGAAAGCTGAACAATATGAAGGTTTCATTTTTTCTCAAGGAACCGCGATAATAAGGCAATGAGTGATGTGTAATGAAGACTCTAATAACTCCAAAAACACTGGAGTCAGTAAGCACATGATGTATCTGCTCATTTAAGATCTGGCACTATTGTCCATATTAACCACAGGAAAAGAAGTCCTTTCTTAGCAGGAACATTCACATCATTGAAGTGAGTACTTTTTTTCTCAGAGTTTTGGAGGCCATCACTATTTGCAGTATAATATCTATAGCAGCACACACAGGCTAACATCCTTCTGTTGTGAGCTTGATAGAGAACACCTTCCTGGTACAACACCTGTGACTTCACTGTACACCTATGATTAATTTAAACTAATTGCAAACTACAGAAAAAAACATCTGTATGGGAATTGTATAAAACATAGTGGACCGGTTTTTTGTTCTCCTAGTCATGGTATGGTCACTGATCCGTTAGTGTGGTGAAGTCATATTCCTTCTGCCCTTTTTAGAGCAGTAAATGACACCTACCTCCAGAGCAAGCCAGAGTAACATCAGGCTAGGGCAGGTCATGTTCAGACATCTCACTGTGATAATTAATTCTAACTGTAGCTTTTGATAAATGAATTCTAACTGTAGCTTTTGATAAATTAATTCTAACTGCAGCTGTTGATTTGTAGCAAAATACTTCTTTATTTTCTACTCACCAGTCAGGTTAACTAAGCTAGTTTCCGCCTTCCATTAAAATGTAAATTTGTATTATGTAAAAATGCAAACCATGAGGCTACAATAAAGTTCTGGGACACAGAACCAAGACTAGGGAGAGTCTTCCTTTAATGTGTAATCTTCCTTTGTTACACATTAAAGTAAAGAAACATAAAGGATTAAAATACACAGCAGCCTTTTGTTCCTGACCTATGTCCAGTGATAATCTCCTGGCAATTGCAATTGTTTCTGGAGAAAATGTAGTGACGTTAACTTGATTTTGAAGGGCCAGGAATGATGGGTGTGCTTCACCCTGGTAGTGTTTCACTCCAGACAAGGCCTGTGCTTTGAAACCAGTCCCCTGACCATGCACATTCTTTACACTCGTGTCCACACTGGGAGCAGATGGATGTGAGCAAACATCGTCCCTTTGGGATAGTACTGAGCCCAAAAGTGCACTACCTTGCTGACAGATGCTCAGTCCACTGGACCAAACCTGAATTGGTCTGGAGTAGCCCCTTCCCAAATGGGTGCCCAAGCCTCAGCACCCATCATTTCACCTTCCACATCTGTTTTATTCCTTAATATAGACATAGACTTTGGTGCCTGGAAAGAGTGTTGGCAGACTTTCAGTAGTGACTGAATTGTGGTGTGGAATTCCCCCTTCTTTCAGCCTGAAAACTCTCTAGTTGGTGCCTTGTCCTTAGCTGGTTACCAGAAGCCAGCCCAGCTGGTCTCTCACTCCTGGTCATCATCAGGACAGGGGAGAAAATATGATGAAAAATGTTGTGGGTCAAGATAAAGACAGGGAGATTACTTCCCAACTACCATCGCAGACTCAAATTGGGGAAGATTAATTTTATTTATTGCCAATAAAAAATAGAGTAGGAAGGTGAGAAACAAAGACAACACTAAAAGCACCTTCTCCCCACCCAGGCTCTACTAAACTCCTTCACTCCTGATTCCTCCACCTCTTCTCCCCACCCAACGGGTGCAAGGGGATGTGATCAGTTCATAACACTTTTAGCTGTTCCTCCCTCCTCACGCTGTTCTCCTGCCCCATACAGGATACAGTCTTTCACCAACTGCTCCCATGTGGGTCCTTCCCACGGGCTACGTTTCTTCACAAACTGCTCCAATTATGGGTTCCCCACAGGCCACAGGCCCTGCCAGTCTTCCTGCTCCAGCATGGTCTCCTCTCCTCATGCGACAGCTTCCTTCAGGGCACATCCACCTGCTGTGGCATGGTGCCCTCCACGGGCTGCAGCGTGGAGATCTGCTCCGTGTGGGACCCGTGGGCTGCAGGGGGACAGCCTGCTCCACCAGGGGCCTCTCCACGGGCCGCAGGGGAACTTGTGCTGCGTGCCTGGAGCACCTCCTGCCCTCCTGCTGCACTCACCTTGGGGGCTGCAGGGCTGCTTCTCTCTCAGCTCTCACCCCTCTCTCCCAGCTGCTGTAGCACAGCAGATTTCCCCTTCAATCTGCTCTCCCAGAGGCCCACCAAGTGTCACTTGTGGCTCGGATCTGGCCAACAGCGGGTGTCTTTGGAGCCGTCTGGAGCTGGCTCTGATCTGACATGGGGCAGCTGCTGGGCTCTGCACACAAAAGCCACCCTTGTAGCTCCCCTGCTACCAAACCCTTGCCACATAACCCAGTATGCTAACTTCTACCTACATTCTGTCAATTTTATGCAAAAATGGTTGTCCCTTAACAGTTTCATTGTCAAAGTCAAAATCTTATATTGTCATGAGAACTATAATTTGAAAAATGTTTTAAATTAGGTTAACTAAAATAGCTTGCTTTGCCTTTTATGTTCTGTATTTCTTTTTGTCATGAGGTAGCAAGCTTTGAAGCAAATATTTGTTTAAGCTGAAAAAATGATTTTTTTCACTCAGAAAGTCTCAAAATGCATAATTTCATCAGCTTCAAAGTACTTTAAGGTAAAGCAAAAAAGTGACCAAAACTTTGACAAGCCTTTTTTACACCAACAATTTTAATCTGGACATCTCTATCTATTCGGGTAAACTACTTTTGGTTCAATAAAGAAATTTTCTGAGAAGCTTCCACACGTGAAGCAGTCACTGAGAGCAGCAGTGATACCTTTTAATGTTTATCCTTGTGGTATACTTTTCTACCGGAGAAGCTTACCAAGCTGGCTTATCAACTCAGCTTTCCAACAGAGAAACATTCCACATTACCGATTTCATTGAGAGAAATTATTAAAATAACGGAAAAGAAATGAAGTTGGAAAGGAGGTCATCTAGACCAAAAAAGAGCTATTTCCCTTAGCTCCTGCAGGTGAATCCCATTTGGCCCCATGGACTTGTGCATGACCAGTTTGCTTAAGTAGTCCCTGACTGCCTCTAGCAAAGGTGATGCTCTGTCCCCATGGTCACACGCTGCCAACAATCTCCAGGGCCTGTGAAGCACGAGGCCATACAGTGAAGACAGATGAAGAGACAGCCTTAAGTACTTCAGCCTTTTTCATGTCCTTAGTCATTATTTTCCCTGGGCCACTGAGTTGTGCAAACACAGATTCCTTAGTCTTCCCTTTGCTGCCAATGTATTTGTTGCCCTTCACATCCGTCACAATTTTAAATTCCAGATGAGTTCTGTTTTTTCTAAATCCACCCCTGCGTGCCTAGAAGAAATGTTTATACCTCTCCCAGATAGTCCATCCCCATGCTTATCTTCTGTGGGTCTCCTTTTTTGCATTTGAACTCGCTCAGGAGTTGCCTGTTCATTCATGCTGGCTTTCTGCCATGCTTGCTGGAGCTCCTGCACACCCATGTGGACTCCCATGGCTAAGTCCAAACAGTCTTAAAGGATTCAGACATAAACAAACATCAGCTTGAATTCCAGCCTCAGGGTTACTCTCTCCTCACAGGTGTGGGACTTTGATGCTGCTGCACAACAGACAGCATGTGTAAAATCCAGCAGAAGGATATGGTCCCCCTAAGGAACGTGACTATGCGTAAGGGGAATCAGAAAGAAAATATTTTTATTATAATAATAAGCCATCTCAGCACTTCTTGTTGGTATGTGGTTGAACGGACATCACTGATTTTCTAAAATTTCTTCTCTCTCTTTTCCATGTGTTTCTGATTTGGTTAGTCACGTGGAGCCTGGTTAAGCAACCGCTCAGGCTGGTAAGCAGCTACATGAATAACTGTGCTAAAGTTAGCCAGACTGCTTTGTGACTCACTCTTCTCCACTCGAGTGCAAACAGCCCTTATTTGGTTGTGCAGCCTTTTAATGCTTGTGTTGCTTTTTAATGATGCCAAGGTCAAAATGCACCATTCTAGAAAGCTCAGTATAACTTGCTTTGTGTGAAACAAATGCTGCAACTCTGCTTAAAGGAGAACAATTCTGGTGAAAGAATGTCTTAGTAGTATAACCAAGTTTATCCAAGAAGCTGATGTTACTGTCTTTATACTCAGTTACTGGAAATCAGACAGGAGAATAGAAGGACCCAGCTCAAACCCGGGAGCTGCCTGACCAGCAGGCTTTCAGCTTTCCAGACATGAATTAGTGTCATGAATCAGAAATCATTTCAAGAAAGAAAATAACATGGTCATATCTGACAAATTCTAGGAAAAAAAATGTTATGAAAAAAAAATTACCAATGCATTCGCATATGGTTGATTTTTATTTTTTCACCATTCTTTTTTTCTCAGTTCCATCCCTTTTGATTTAGATGATGTACACAGTCTCACACTTTTTATTCTAGAGCATAAAACCCCAGTGGTATGTCTGTAATTCTCCTGGAATTGCTTTGCTGCCAGTCATATCTCAATGAAGTCTGTAGCCTCTCTGGGGGGCGGTATATTTTCATGCTAGAAACAGAATTTTGCAAGTCATGCTAAATGCAGAGTTTGGGGTTTTGCTTATATTCCAGAGATCTATAGAAATCATCCAGGCTCAGCACAGGTCAAGATACAAGAACTTGCCTTTCTGTGTCTACCCTGCCTTTCAAAACCCAGTCTCTGTCATCACCAAAACCCAAACTGACTGTGCTGTCCCAGCAGGTATGGACGTGTGCAGATCCGCAGGGTGAGTCAGGACTGCCTCAGATTGCTCCTTATTTTGGGTTGTGTTTAGTGTGGACAAACTGAGTGCAGCATTTCCATGCAACCAGCCTTTCCATGCTGCTACAGCAGCAAGAGAGTAGTAAGGGTTTGCCTGTCCTTGCAGCACCACTACATGATCAGTCTCAGTTTGTTTTAAATGAGACTCTGCCACTTATCACAGAAATTTGCTGCTGCATTACTAGAAATCTGAGGTTACCTTAAGCTAAATATGAAATTAAAGGTTTCCTGCATGAAGGGATATAGTGTTGTTTTCTTGTTTGTTTGTTTTGTTTTGTTTTTTTAAGACAAGACATAAGCAAGGCTTTAAATTGCATCTTGACCCTGTCCTTTAAAGACATTGTTTAGCCAGACTTACAAATGGGTGGGGAGAACCAGCTACAAAAACAGAATTCACAAATGAAAGGTGGCTATGGGAGGTCATGCCCCTGCTCCTGTGCCAGCAAGATTTGGATCCATACTGCAGTGAGATGCAGCTGACTGACCATCTGCCCTCTTCCTTTCTCTCTGTCCTGTATGTGGGCTTCTGGAGGAAGGAAGGACTGCATGCATCCAAAGGTTACACCTTATGACTTAAATTTAAAGTGAATGAAGAAATTTATTATATGGAAAATTTTAAGAGATCCATATATTTCTTTTACCCAGAGGAAAGAGATTCCTCATTCATGGCATTGACCAGAGAAGCAGACAAATTCAACAAGGTACGATGTCAAACCTAACACGTGAATGTAACATTCACAGGAAGGCTATCGTCCTTGTGGTTTATTGCTCAAGGTGATTATTGTAAAACCTTTTCTCTACATTTGCATCTTTTTCCCACATGATGACCCAGTCAAAATGTTCTAAATACAAAGTCATTAATTGCAAAGTAACTCTAAACAACCATAAGATGGTAAATCAACAAGTTGAGATATGTTAAGTGCAACTGCTTAATTACTAGTAACCTAAGTCAGTTAGTTCTTATCACACTGTTTGTGCTGCACACAAACGTCTAATCCCTTCCTCAGGCCTTTCTTCCCCTAAAGCAGTGGGGCATCAGGTACATCCTGCTGGGAAATAGCTCAATGCATCTTGACCCAGAAAAACAGGAGGGAAGAACCGGGTTGCCTCTCTCCAGAAATGGGCTGACATGCTGCTGAGAGGCCTCAGCAGTGACTGGAGTGCCTTACTTTCACACAAAAGGGATATGTAGCCCTGGCTTCCCTGTCTCAAGGGACTCCATTGAAGAGACACCCCTCAGGGGTGAAATCTATGGAAAAGGAGTGCAAAAACCATGGAGGTGGGACACCCTCAGCAGCATAGACTTAGATAATAAAAATGGCTAATAATAACCATGAGGGAACTCCAGATTTGTGTTGCTCAGAGGCAATTTTGCATCCAAAAGGAGTGTGCCATGCAAAGTTGAGATGAGGCGAATGAAAGGAGGTTGTGGAAAAATATCAGCAAGGTTCTACATGCAGATTGGGCCTCACTGGGCTTAGTCCTGAGAAACTGAGAAATTGAAAAGAAAAAAAAAATAGCCAAGTCAAAGATATGCCAAGTCTGATTTTTTTTTTTTAATCAAATTAAATAACCAGAACAAAAGGTATTGATTGTCCTAGAGACCATAAGAGTCCAGGTCTATCCGGTTTGGTTGGAGCTTAAATAAAATATTGCATAATTCACAGGGGACCCAAAAAAAACATTTCCCAGGAATTTTTGACCATTTGTTTTCCACGGTATTTGCTATGGTGGGCTGCCCACAGGCAGCAGGTAATCACCACACAGCCACTTGCCACTTGCTCACTCCCCACCCACACTGGGATGGGTGAGAGATTAGGAAGAGCAAACGCAAAAAAAACAAACAAAAAAAAAACTTATGGATGGAGATAAAGTGAAGAAATCAGAAGAAAAAAGAAAAAGTGATGCAAAGGCAATCACTCACTGCTTCCCACAAGCAGATTGATAATATCCGGCCAGTCTCCAAGAAATGACTACCTCAAAATACAACCTCTGTCTCCACCTTCTTCTTCCGGCAGCCCAGTTTTATTTCTGAGCATGGCACTCTATCATACAGAATATCCCTTTGACGAATTCAGGTCTGCTGTCCAGGCTACATCCTCTCCCAGCTTTTTGTCCACCTCCAGTCTATTCAACGTGGGAGACAAAGAAAGCCTTGACCCTGTGCAAGCACTGTTCACCAATACTCAAAGCACTGATGTGTTATCAACACTTTTAGCCACAAATCCAAACACTGTACCATACAGGCTGCTACAAAGAAAGTTAACTCCATCCCAGACAGACCCAATGCATTCACAAAGACAATTTAGCAACTCTTGACCTGCACTAACTCCACTGTTTGCTGCATTCAGGTTGGCCAGAGTCCAGCTGAGCCTTCTGTCCAAGTCAAATGACCAGGAGACAATGATCATTCACCACTGAATCATTCAGTTCTACTTCACTTTTTCATCCCACTGCAGGGCACAAAACTGCTCATGTCCAAAGGAGGCTCAGGTCTTGATTTTTATATATATTTTTTTTCCTAGACCACAGAGACTGGTGCCCATCAATGGGTTCCTCATAGGACATCATTTCATGAAGTATCCTTGTTCACAGCAGAATTACTCACCTCATAAAATATCACAGTGTAAAAAATTCTGTGGCAATCTTGTGAGCCTCCTTAATAGATCTTTACGTCATATATATACAAACACTTTTATTTTCAATGTGTGGCTACAGTTATTCCTATTAATTATTAAATGTCTCTAACAGTGTTTCTTCTGACTTCCTTAAATCTCTTCTACTCTGGCATAGGCACAGGTTCTCTGCTGAATGCAAATGATGTGACTATGTCATTTGGACAGTAAATTAGTTTTTCCTGACCCACAACAGTTTGTCATTCAAAACCAAGGCAAAAATATAAAGTGTGCAAAATTCACACGGAAAAGTCTTTAAATTAGCATTCAATTCCTTTTAATATTGATCTTCCTACCAGAATTAGATTGATTCCCAATGGTTTTGAGCCCAAATAAAATGAGTTTATTCTCATGGAATGATTTTTGTTTCAATTCAAGCCCCACATTCACTTAAAACCTCTCTCCTGAAGAAAAAAAAAAGGGGGGGGGGAGTTGACAGATATCCATCAGAAGATAAAATGGAGCATAAAGTCTGTCCTTTCTCAGCAAACTCTTGCACTTACACTCTCCTTTTCAGCTTTGTCCATGGCTCAGTTAAAGACACAAAGTAGATGTTCAATAGTCAGCTGGAATGCCTTTTGAGGCCTTCAAATTCCACTCAAGTATGTGAGGAAATAATCAGTACCACGCACAAGACTCATGGAGCTTAAACACATCCTCGTCTCACCTGCCACGCAGACCCTGGTCCAATATCAAGTAGAAGCCCCATTCCTTTAACAACTGTTTCAGACCTTACTGTGTAACGTAGTTCTCTCCTGCATGATTCATTAGTGTTTTGGCATAGATCATTTCTCTCTGAAATCCGAAGTCTTTCTTATCAGTCAGGAGTGCACTGGACTTAAGCCAGTAACCCACAAACTCTTCCATGTATGTTCACCTACTCCCTTTTGAGCTGTCCTATTGTAAGAAACAGTAACAGTCTTTTCCCATTTATGTGCCTTTCCACTTGGGTTAAGGATAGCACTGCCACAAAAATACACAGCCTGATTAAAAAATCGCAAGCCTGCTTGTGGACTGGTGTTTCCAGCCCTCAAAACCTGCCACTTCCAATGGGCTTTGGTGGAAAGTAGCTGAGACCAGTGCTGGTCTCAGGGGACGGAGGTTGTGGCTGCCCTCCTCACCTCTGGTTTTCTCTACCAGTGCTCCATGAACCTTCATCAGGTTGCACTGGTAGAGCCAGAGGTAGAAGATGGCTACGTATTTGTTAGGGTAAGCTCTTCTCTCTTTTTCCTGTGGGCTTTTACACGTTCTTGTAAAGTGAGATAGCACTGCCATCCATCCCATCTCTGCCCCTGCATCAACTAACACAGGCAGGTTGTCTGACCAAAATGTTGCAAAAGGTCTTTGTGTATAAGGAACTTTGAGAGAGGCACTGTAAGAAGTGATTATACAGTAACTGTATTGATGAAGGTACAGAGGGTGAACTTCCCTGTGACCCTGTGATTTCTCTGCTAGAATAATATGAAAAGGGAGAGCCAAAGTTGGCTGCTGGTTGTGACATGACATCAACAGGGAAGTCAAAGGGAAGATTTGTTTAACGTGCCTTCCTTTACTTCTTGGAATAGTGATGCCATTACATTAACACCACCAAAAACTGAGTCACGTACATGATTGCTGCATGGAGCTAACAGGATCTATATAAGCATTTTAGCTGTGGTCTTGGGAGACAGAAGGTCGAACACTTTCTGCTGTAGCAAGGCTCATTGCCAATGCTGGGGACTATGCAATACCTCCTTCTTTGTGCTGCCATCCTCCTACCTCAGAGTTTTGCTTTTCCAATACAACTTAACACAGAACTATGGAGCAACACTGATTTAGAGGCTGTAAAGGTATGTTACTAGGGGGACAATGTAACTGCATTATGAATAACCTGATTTTTAACTTAACTTCTACATTCCTTTCCTGTCTGTTTATCTTATCTTACATTGCAACAGTTTTTGCAGAGGTGACATAAAACTATTTAGGTTTGCTGATTTACTTAGACACCCTAAGCCTAACTTGTAAAAGAGACCAAATTCCAACTGTTAAATGAAGGGGAACACATCATTTTAAAACACCTCAACAATATTTTATATATTATTTTGGAGGTTGGTGGATTTGAATGCTGAGTAAATTGCATTTATTTAAAAGGATTCCTTGTTTACTGTGTTGTGCTGCTAGTAAAATTATTTTCTTGTATGTTAATCTGTGCTACAGAGAAAATGTCATTTGTTGCATTGAAATGGAAAGAAAAAAATACATCTAAAACTAGCCATGACTGCAGGACAATGAAACAATTCAATCAAATGTAAAATGCAGTTACTGAAAAATCACAGATATAAATATTAATGTTTGTTTTCCTTTTCCTTTTACAGGAGTATCTCAATAAGTTCTTTCCAATTCTTGATAGAGCCCCTAAACTCAGCTTAGAGGAGAGGATTAAAGAAATGCAGAAGTTTTTCCACCTGACTGTAACTGGAAAATTAAATGCAGAAACAAAAAAAATACTGCAACAACCCAGATGTGGAATCCCTGATATAGCAGATTACAGAACATTTCCTGGAAATCCAAGATGGAATAAGAAACTTTTGACTTACAAGTTAGTGATGTTTCAGGTTTTATGGCAAAAGGGGTTATTTTGTGCTTAACTAGGCAGGCTTCCTTCACAGACTAAATGCTATTCTTCTGTTTCTTTTTGCTGCCAGGATTGTTAATTATACACCTGATCTACCCCAACAATATGTGGATGATGCAATTAGAAGGGCTTTTATGGTATGGAGTGATGTGACTCCACTGAAGTTCAAAAAAGTTCCCTGGGGATATGCAGACATCGTGATTAGATTTGCACGTCGTGGTGAGACTACATCATTTTTAAAATGCAGTGCTCCATAGGTTTGACTTGCAGGATCTATTTTTATAGCCAAAAGTTTAAGAAAGAAAAAGGTGTTTGGAATTAAGTTTCCATGGAGTTTATCATCTCTTTATCATGCCACCAGTTTTATATATCATAAATCAATTTTACTCCCATGCAAACATTAGAAAATCCCTTAGGAGTTACAGCTGTGAAATGGAGGCAGAGTTCAGCTGCAGTCTGAGACACCTAAACTGAGATGTTTGGGGCTCTGTCTGCCTTGACAAGCAGTGCAAACTAATGGGAATAGGTCTGCAGAGCAAAACAGATGATGCTGAAGAATCAGCACCCACAGGTTGGAGTCAGGCAGTATCAGGGAGCTTTACCTTGGGATAGCTCTAGTCTGGTTGTCTGGACTGAGCAAACCTTTGGAAGCTGGGGTACATTAGGTTTGGCCCCAAAGAGTATCTTCTGGTTGATTTTATTCTAGAAGGAAATCCCACTAGTGCACTCCAAGACTGCACAAAGGGGCAAGTCAGGGCATGGTAAATGGGGATGACTGGCAGTATCACTTCAGAAGCTCGTGATCCATATTAATACATGAATGTAGGCATACCTTTTACTTGTGCCTGGCACCTAAATTGACTCAGCTTAACCAAACTAAGAGAGGAACAGGTATTAATACCTTGTCCTGAACTAGGACTAGGGTCTCCTCTGCCTGTATTAGGTCTGCCCCAAGGTCCGTCCATGTGGTCTGGGGGAAAGGACACAAATCGGCATTCGAGTTCCCCCAAACCCTCAATCAGTCGCAGATGATAGCAGTAGATAATATAGCCTACAACAAGGCTGGGGACAAAAGAACTCAGATATTCAGTTACATGGTATTCTAGCCCAAATCATTGGCTTCCACTATAATCTGTAAAAGTGAGTGTCTAAAACTAAAGTTGCACAGCACCGCCCAACAATAAAAACATTCAGGTGCTTATAATGTTGTCAGACATGAAGTTTTTATTCTGAAATAATCCCTGAATGCTCCTTCAGAAAAACGTTTCTGGCAAAGGCTCAGCTGTCTCTGAAACTGTTTCAGAAACCTCAATTATCAAGTCTAATTCTTGAATTTCAGTCAGGAATTTGGAGAGTGTTTCCTAAAGCCTTGCTCCTTGTTTTTACAAGCTTGTTGTTAACACAGGATTTTTATTTTTCAAGGAATAGTAATGAACAAAAGTAGCAGAAACAAGCAACATGCTAAAATTTGCTGAATTTTAGAATTAGAGCTGACGCTATCAGGTGACATTTCTTTCTTTTCAAATATAGAGCACGGTGATGGATATCCTTTTGACGGAAGAGGTAACACATTAGCTCATGCCTTTGCACCTGGAGAAGGGATAGGTGGAGATGCTCATTTTGATGATGATGAAAGATGGTCAAGGTACAATCAAGGTAAAACCCACATTTGTGTATGAAGCGGGAAGGGCAAATATTGTATATGTCACAAGAACACAGCCATAGGAAATATTTTCCATAACACTTCATGCTCTGGTACCATTTTGGTACCAACATTTCTTTCCTTCTTTTCAACTACCTGAGTGCTTTTGCTTCCTTATCATAAGCACCTATATAATGCCTGTTCTGTATGGATTTTAAAGAACTTTTCAAAGGCTAAATAAGGACCATGATTGTCTGTTTTCTACAAAAAGTATGAAAAGGTCCTATGATTTGCTTGTAGGAGCAAGGCTGACTAAAATCAGAGTTGGAAAGAGACTCAGGGTGTCTACATGTGTATGCAAAGAATAAGCAATATTTTGATTAAAATATTAGAGTTAAACGAGAAAGTTCAGTAGTAAATGATTAATAAGTGATCAACACTCCAATGTTTCCTTCCAAGGACAAACCAAGGAAAGACATAAATTCTCTCACTGCTTAACTCTTTGTATGCTGAAAAAAAATGTCCTAACTTAACTTACTTTTCTGTGTTTTTATGGTGCAGAAGTTAATTTGTTCCTTGTTGCTGCTCACGAATTTGGCCATTCTTTGGGACTCGGCCATTCAAATGTCCGTGGAGCTCTGATGTACCCTCTCTATTCATATGTGAACCCAGAAACCTTCACACTTTCAAAGGACGATAGGCAAGGAATTCAGAAATTATACGGTAAATTCATAAGATTTGATTTTCAAGATAAAACCTACTGGTATATAGGTTTCACTGCTCTCCCTGATTGCAAGGGCTTCCTCATAATACCAAAAAGAAAGAAGAGGAGTAACCTGGGAAAAACACATTCCTGTACCCTCCATCCAGTATGTGTCCTCTGTAACATGCCCCCATTGCAACCAAGAGCTGACGGAGCAGCAGTGCAGCAGCCTGGCACACCACCTGTGCACAGCCAAACACATCTGAGGGAATGAGCTGTTTCAGCAAGTGGGGTCACATGCTAAGTAATATATTGTTCCCTAGGAAAACAAGAGCTACTGTCCCACTTACCAAGTCAATGGGACAGTTTAGTTAAGGCAGAAACTACCCAGCAGTAATAGTGGGGCTTAACTAGAATTGACCCCATGGGATACATGTGATAAACTTTGCCAGAGTTAATTTTCTTTAGGCACCATTTTTCTCACGGCATGCTAGAGGAACACTAGGAATGAAACATAGTTGTTTGCCTTGTCTGTTTCTTACATGGTCTCTATGTTTTGTGCTTCTTTCCCACAGGGAGCAAGCCAGCAAACTCTTGAAGAAAGTGTTTCAAAAAAAATTAAGAATTCAGGTCTGGTGGTTTTGGTATTCCAAAACCATTTTAATGCTCTGGCTAATTAAAGTGGTAAACTTCTGAATGCCACCTTCTTTTCCGAACTTTTCATAGATTTGTTTATACTTTATACAATTTCACTTGACAATTAAAAAAAAAAAAAAACACCTTGTATACTCCGTTGTTTAATGTTTTTCTTTCTTCTGGCATTTCGCTGGTGTATTAAATAACTCCTACATGTGCAATACACAGACAGGCAGGCAAATATCCTTCTGAATAGAGGTACAGCTACCAAAATGGCCTGTGTGCATCTACTGCTGGAGCTACAAACCCTGGTGCTGCCTCACTTCCAGTTCCCACACAGGAGTCCTTCACACTAAAGCAGTGCCTTCAGCAACAGCCATCCTCTGGGCCCCACTGGGACTCACTAAGCTGGGTCACACGGGGTTTCCATACTCTCACAGTAGCACCAAGTGCTTCTCACACACCACCATCACAGAGGAAGACATATGAATACTAACTTCGTAGAATCATAGAGTGGTTTGGGTTCGAAGGGACCTTAAAGATCACACAGTTCCAACACCCTGCCATGGGCAGGGACACCAGACCAGGATGCTCAAAGCCCCATCCAACCTGGCCTTGAACACCTCCAGGGATGGGGCATCCACAGCTTCTCTGGGCAACCTGTTCCAGGGCCTCACCACCCTCATAGAAAAGAATATCTTTCTTATATCTAATCTAAACCTACCCTCTTTTAGTTTAAAGCCATTCCCCTTCTCCAATCACTATAATTTCTGGCAAAGAGTCTCCCCAGCTTTTCTGTAGGCCCCCGTTAAGCACTGGAAGGCCGCTGTAAGGTCTCCCTAGAGTCTTCTCTTCTCCAGGCTGAGCAACCCCAACTCCCTCAACCTGTCTTTGTAGGAGAGGTGCTGCAGCCCCTTGATCATCTTCATGGACCTCTTCTGGACTAGTTTCAATACTTCTGTGTCCTTGTGTTGGGGGTCCCAGAGGTGAACACAGTACTCCAGGCACTACTTCCAAAGGCAGCAAATAGCTACTTTCAGGTAGCTACTTCCAAAGGCAGCATATCAGATGGCATAGCAGAAGGTACATTTAGCCACAAGACTGGTCTTCCCACTTGGAGAAAAGTGAAAAAAATAAAAAATAAATAAATGACTGTGACAGTGGACGATGACCTGATGCTTCCTGGAAAGATGCAATGTTGACATAATGTAGCCTGTTCTCTTGGCCAAGGTCCCCACAGGGAACATAGCACAAAACAGACACACACCATGCTTTTTGTTGAGCTCAAGCTGTTTGTTAGTGCTGCTCAGATGGAATGGAATAGAATACAATGGAATAGAATGGAACAGAACGGAATCACAGAATCACAGAATCACAGAATCATCTAGGTTGGAAGAGACCTCCAAGATCACCCAGTCCAACCTCTGACCTAACACTAACAAGTTCTCCACTAAACCATATCACTAAGCTCTACATCTAAATGCCTTTTAAACACCTCCAGGGATGGTGACTCAACCTCTTCCCTGGGCAGCCTATTCCAGGACAGAATAGAACAGAACAGAACAGAACAAGAATAGAATAGAATAGTTCAGTTGGAAGAGACCTTCAAGGATCATCAAGTCCAACTGCCTGACCACTTCAGGGCTAACCAAAAATTACAGGCTATTGATGAGTGAATTATCCAAATGCCTCTTCAACACTGACAGACATTTGGCATGAAGCGCCTCTCCAGGAAGCCCCTTCCAGTGTTTGACCACCCTCATGGTACAGAAATTTTTCCCAATGCCCAGTCCGGCGCAGCCTTGTGCCATTCCCACACATCCTGCCATCGGTCCCAGGGAGCAGAGACTGGTGCCTCCCTCAGCGCTTCCCTCCTCAGGGGGCTGCTGAGAGCAGTGAGGCCGCCTTATTCTCCAGACTGGACAACCCAAGGGTCCTCAAACTCTCCTTGCAGGACATGTCTTCCTGCCCTTTTACCAGCTTTGTTGCCCTCCTCTTGATACTTTCAAGTACCTTAACATCTTTTTTATATTGTGGAGCCCAGAACCACACACAATATTGAAGGTGAGAAATATTCTAGTGTGCAGTTACTTTCCGTATGAACTGAGGTGAATGGGATAACCCTCCAGAGGTGTGTGTGTTCCTCAGAAGACCATCCTGGCCATGGGACACATCTGAAAGACCACATCCAGTAAGTGCATGGGCTGCCTGCCCTGCAACAGGGCCAGCACATGGTGGGAGAGAAGCACCCTCATATCTTCAAGGAGGCATCTTTGAGGGGCAGGAACGCTCATCCAACACATCCATAGCATGTGGAATATAGTAGGAGCCAGGATCTTCTGCTTCAGAGAGGGCAAAGGTCAGCGTCCTACCGCTTGCTGCGCTCCTGTTGTGCTTCCAGTCTCATAACAGGACCTCTGCTTTGGGGAAAACAGCTGCCACTGGCTCACCTCTCCTTCAGTATGCTCCTCGTCCTGCTTACTAGATGCAACTATGCAATATCTGCCTCCATCTAGTGGTACAGCTCGGCAAACTCTGCACTACACCCTGATGAAGGTGTCTAACCTGTTCACAAGCCCATAGCAGTTACGATACAGCTGAATTAAAAGGAAAATTAGGGACAAGAGCAATTTTAGCAAGGGGCCGCTGCCTCTTCCTTCTTCACTTTGTTCTATTGCATTCTGTGTAAGTTTTTACATGATCTCTCTGCTACAAACCTGAGGACTTCTAAGTTCATTTTGTTTTTTAAATAGCATCTGCTTGCTCCTCTTCTATATATAAGAAGAAGTGGGTAATTGCACAGTATTTTGTGTTGGTAGGACTTACAGTTTTCTTGAGTAGATTGCATTATGGTCCTGTTAAATAAAAAGATATTAAAATGCATCTTTGCTGTTCCAGATAGTATGATGAGCAGCAAATGTAGTCTGCCTTGGGAAAGAAAACTGTCTACATTTATGATGAGTCCTTTGACCACACACATATAAAGGATAATCCTTACTCCTATAAAAAAGTCATGGTTCCTACCCTAGAGAAGCTATTATTGGGACTTTACGCACTTATTCAGGTATCCTGAGTCTACTTCTTCAAACACAGGGTGACATTCTGAGAAAGCAAAGTTGATATACTTGTGATAGAATTGAAGTACAAGGACATCTAGGAAAAAAGATGGTTTAAATTCACACTACATTATTGATTCTACTTCATTAGAAATAGCATCTGCTCTCTAATAAAAGTTTAAGACAAAATGTATGTTTGGATAATTTTAATTGTACCATCCTTTCATTTTTCTTTCTTTTTAGAAGTGGTTTTAAGTATAATTGTCTTATATAAATTCATCTGTACATGTAGATATAAATACAGATCAAAATTGATTAGCTTAAATTGAAACAATATCACAAGTTAGTTATTTTATTCCTTTGAATAAAAGCACAGTAATACTACTGTGCTCTAGCTCTTTTTTCATTATCCAGATTTTAAATACTTATTATTTAAGAAGTCTTAAATAGTTTGTACATCTAAAGACATCAAATGAAGTGAGGAAGTTTGTAGTTTCCTGAGCCATCACTTTGTCATTTGGAAACAAGGAGGGGAGGGAGATTTATCAATCTCCTTTTTTTAGTTTTAAGTCACTGCTTTTTCCCTTCTCTATCAGGTTAGATAACATATTCTTTTCAGATATTTTTTAGGTATTATTTAATTAATGCGTCTGGCATTGTCTCCTCTTCTCTTTGGTGACTGTAACAGTGGTTGGCTATGTTGAGGTAATGCACATTCAAATGTGACCTCAGTCCTTTTTTTCAGTCTAGAAGGATACACAGTGAAGAATCGTCTTTAATCCAGACCTTCTCTGTGAAATGTGTGGCACTGTGTCTTTTGGAATTCGTTTCCTTTGGAATCTTGGGAACTAAAGCATTTAATTCTACAAAGAAAGCCAGGAAGGAGACTATAGTAGGCATAGGGACTCTTTCATTTGTCTTTTAATGCATTAATTTTCTTAAAGAACATCCTACCAAAAAGAGACATATTAGTGGAATAAAAGATATCAAGACAGTGCACCAGGAATGAAGGAACACTTTGACATTGCCCAGATAAATGCAGAATACTATTTGAAATATCTCAAGGTAAGAAATACACCTTTGGTTCAAGTTGTCAGCTTCAGGAAGATTGTTTGCCAACACATGAAATAACAATAAGCCCAGCTCTAAAGTTCATCTAGCAGCCTACAGCTCTTCATTTTCTGGTTCTCCATGCCTGAGATTAAAGAAATAAAATGTTCAGGTCATGTCCTGAACAGTACATGCTCCCAGAGCTTTGTTTTTCAGTGAGATGTTTCTGCACGCAGTATTAACAGTGATATTCAGTAGAGCTTGTCTGATTTCAACACATGAGAATCCAGTCCTGGTGTCATAATATAAGGTCCAACTCCTTTTACATCCTAAAAGGCCATCATTCTTGAGGAAATTCTCAAGTCTGGAATAAAATTATTTTACACCAGGTAGTAGTGTATGATATGAGAACTGATTTTTTAAAGGTAATGGGTGTTCACCAGAAGAGCTTGGTTTATGAACGAGCCCCTGTTCTAGAAAGTAACTGCAATCAGTACAGCTTTCTAATTACTTAACTCATTCTGAAATTTTTGCTATTAAATATTTTTTTTTACATCATTGCCATAGTTGATGCTAAACTACATTTCAAAAAGAAAAATAATGTAAATCATCTTACTGTAGCCTGAAAATGTGACTGCCTCAGAAAATCTGTTTGTATATATAGATGTTAGTTATTTATAAGCAGCAAGTAAAACCATAACTAAAAAACACACATTGATTTACCAGGTAAATTTCCTTCACCAGTTGCCAGATTGCATGTTTTAAAACATGCATGTCTCTATTCTTGGCGAGGCCAGGAAGGGGACCAGTAAAACTGCTGTATTGGACTTCCGGAGGGCTGACTTTGAGCTGCTCAGGACGCTGGTTGGCCGAGTCCCTTGGGAGGCGGTTCTGAAGGGCAGGGGAGTCCAGGAAGGCTGGACGCTCCTCAAGAAGGAAATCGTGATGGCACAGGAGCGGTCCGTCCCCACGTGCCCAAAGACGAGCCGGCGTGGAAGAAGACCGGCCTGGCTCAACAGAGAGTTGCGGCTTGTGCTTAGCAGAAAAAAGAGGGTTTATAATCTTTGGAAAAAAGGGCGGGCCACTGAGGAGGACTACAAGGATCTAGCGAGGCTGTGCAGGGAGAAAATTAGAAAGGCCAAAGCTCATCTGGAGCTCAATCTGGCTACTGCCGTTAAAGATAACAAAAAATCCTTTTACAAATATATCAACGCGAAACGGAGGACTAAGGAGAATCTCCATCCTTTACTGGATGCGGGGGGAAACCTAGTTACTAAGGATGAGGAAAAGGCTGAGGTGCTTAATGCCGCCTTTGCCTCAGTCTTCAGCGGCAATACCGGTTGTTCTCCGGACACCCAGTGCCTTGAGCTGGTGGAAGGGGATGGGGAGCGGGATGTGGCCTTCGCTATCCATGAGGAAATGGTTGGCGAACTGCTACGGAGCTTGGATGTGCGCAAGTCGATGGGGCCGGATGGGATGCACCCGAGGGTACTGAAAGAACTGGCGGAGGAGCTGGCCGAGCCGCTTTCCATCATTTATCGGCAGTCCTGGCTATCGGGGGAGGTCCCAGTTGACTGGCGGCTAGCCAATGTGACGCCCATCTATAAGAAGGGCCGCAGGGCAGACCCGGGGAACTATAGGCCTGTCAGTTTGACCTCAGTGCCAGGAAAGCTCATGGAGCAGATTATCTTGAGGGTCATCACGCGGCACTTGCAGGGCAAGCAGGCGATCAGGCCCAGTCAGCATGGGTTTATGAAAGGCAGGTCCTGCTTGACGAACCTGATCTCCTTCTATGACAAAGTGACGCGCTTGGTGGATGAGGGAAAGGCTGTGGATGTGGTTTACCTTGACCTCAGTAAGGCTTTTGACACCGTTCCCCACAACATTCTCCTCAAGAAACTGGCTGCTCGGGGCTTGGACTGGCGTACGCTTCGCTGGGTTAGAAACTGGCTGGATGGCCGGGCCCAGAGAGTTGTGGTGAATGGAGTCAAATCTGGTTGGAGGCCGGTCACTAGTGGAGTCCCCCAGGGCTCGGTACTGGGGCCGGTCCTCTTTAATATCTTTATCGATGATCTGGATGAGGGCGTCCAGTGCACCCTCAGTAAGTTTGCAGATGACACCAAGTTAGGTACATGTGTCGATCTGCTCGAGGGAAGGAAGGCTCTGCAGGAGGATCTGGATAGGCTGGAGCGATGGGCTGAGGTCACCTGTATGAAGTTCAACAAGGCCAAGTGCCGGGTCCTGCACCTGGGGCGCAACAACCCCAAGCAGAGCTACAGGCTGGGAGATGAGTGGCTGGAAAGCTGCCTGGCCGAGAAGGACCTGGGAGTACTGGTTGATAGTCGGCTGAATATGAGCCAGCAGTGTGCCCAGGTGGCCAAGAAGGCCAACAGCATCCTGGCCTGTATAAGAAGCAGTGTGGCCAGCAGGACTAGGGAAGTGATTGTGCCCCTGTACTCGGCTCTGGTGAGGCCGCACCTTGAGTACTGTGTTCAGTTTTGGGCCCCTCGCTACAGGAAGGACATGGAGGTGCTCGAGAGAGTCCAGAGAAGGGCGACGAGGCTGGTGAGGGGTCTGGAGAACAAGTCTTACGAGGAGCGGCTGAGGGAGCTGGGCTTGTTCAGCCTGGAGAAGAGGAGGCTCAGGGGCGACCTCATCGCTCTCTACAGTTACCTTAAAGGAGGCTGTAGAGAGGTGGGGGTTGGTCTGTTCTCCCATGTGCATGGTGACAGGACGAGGGGGAATGGGCGAAAGTTGCGACAGGGGAGTTTTAGGTTGGATGTTAGGAAGTACTTCTTTACCGAAAGGGTTATTAAGCATTGGAACAGGCTGCCCAGGGAGGTGGTGGAGTCACCATCCCTGGAGGTCTTTAAAAGACGTTTAGATGTAGAGCTTAGCGATATGGTTTAGTGGAGTACTTAGTGTTAGGTCAGAGGTTGGACTCGATGATCTTGAGGTCTCTTCCAACCTAGAAATCTGTGATACTGTGATACTTTGAAAACCCTAATGAGAAACACTTCAAATTATTGCTGTGAACAGAATTCAGTACATTCACTTTCTTAATGCAATCTCACTCTGAGCTAACGAAACTGTCTTTAGCATTTGCAGTTCTTTGTTGAAGCCAGATCAGGGTTCATTTTAAATTATGAATAATAACTATGAATGAATTAAATATATATATATATTATTACTCTATTTGTCTGTACCCCCACCCCAAAACAAACAAACAAACAAAAAAACAGTATTTGTGGTCTTCTGCTAATTAATGAGAGCCAATGAGGGGAGAGGGAAGAAGCTGACAAAAGATTCAGAATTCTCTTTATATTATAATCAGAGTCCTTTTACATGTTTCAAATACTGCCTGAAGAAATTCATGGAGGAAATAATAATAATAATAATAATAATAAGTAAATAAGTAAATACAACACTCCTACCCACAAATTACTAAGCCCTAACCATTTTTTTGAGTGGGGTGGTAAAATTATTAATATTTAAGATTCGAGAGGTCTGGCTAAGAAGTTATACTGACTAAAAGCACATTCCTTTTGACTAAAAGCTAGCAGTCTGATTGTTTCCAACCTCCTCACTTCTGAACCAAGATGATACTGGATGTGCTGCTGCTACGGCTCCACCAAGAGCCACCTCTCCATCCTGTCAGCTGTGGCGGATAACAAGCAATTTAAGGAGCCCACTGCTCCCAGGGATGGACGCTTGGCCATGCTAACACATAAATGATTGTCTGGAGTCCATCCCTCTCAAGGATGGCTCCCACACCTGGCTTTGTTAACACTGGAATGATTTTTTCCTCACCTCTTCCTTTCTTTTGAAGCAGTATGAAAGTGCAATCGCTTGGCAGAAAAGAGGGGAGCAAAGGGGGGCCTGCTGCCCAAATGATCTCTCACTATGATCAGAGTGCACTAAGCTTCTCTCTGACCTGCCTTCAGCTGTACTTGTCTTACTCTGTACTTGTAGTCCGTGTATTCTCCAGCATGGGGCATTACTACTGTATGCTTGTCCTGTTATTATATTCTCATCCAGATGGTCCTCATGGGAGATGAAACACTGAGCTACACAGATCTTTTTTGGACTCAGTACAACTGTCCGTATGTTTGACTCTTTTATTTTTGTTTCCTCTTTACAAGATATATCCTTAAACCCAACCCGTTTTTTCAAGCCTCTTTGCAATCTGCCCAAATGCTCTCTCATACCCTTCTTTTGCAAGCTTATTTCGCCAACCAGACCTCCCTGTCTTCATCTGGCTATTTGATGACAGTCTGCCTCGTTGCTTCCCGAATAGTTCTCCTTTTATTTCTCATTTATACACAAATCCATCCAGGGCCCCTTTTCCTCTTCAAATGAATAATAAAAATATGTTTGTCTTTACTGACTGCTGTTCCTGAGAGACGAGGGTATGCCCTTGGCACCCCACCTCCTGTGATGCACTCCGACACAGGGAAAACCAGCTGAGCTCCCAGCCCAGCCCTGCGTGGAGCCTGGCTTCACACAACAGCTCCTGTTGTTTCAGCTTTTAATTCCATAATGGGGCTTAATTGCTGCATACTCTAGATGAGGTCCAGTGATACTGGGTATTAACAGGGGAACGAGATCTCTGGAGAACAAATTTAATGACATCAGCAGCACCAAGTCCAGCCTTAGCAATGCATACTAACAATGCTGCAGGTAAAAAGCTCACAAATATGTGATGGGAAAGAGCTGGTGAGCCACAGAAGTATGAGCTATGACCTGTCACAGTATCATGCTCTTGGCTTTTCTTTGATAGTGTTAACTGGAAACTTCATCCAATCTGAAGATGCTTTTTTTCTCTGTTTTTATAAAATAATATCTTCAATAAAACCCACCTCAAACAGGATGTTCTTAATAGTATCATAATTATTTTTTCAATTTCAGTTATGTCAATCTGAAGTAGTGCTATTGACGTCAATGGAATTGTTTTGGATTTATGTGTAAGAGTAAATGTTAGCAAAGGACTAGAGAAAATATTATCTGTTTTGATTATTATTACAGCAGGAACCATCACAAGCCAGAGAACCACAGATAATCACTGTTGGAAAAGACAGAGGAAAATTATTTGGGGGTGGAAATTGTTACTGTTTTCTGTCAGCTCTAAAAATAAACTTCACAGATAATAGAACAAGAAGAATAGAGAAAAGCAAAGGGCGGATCAGAGATACAGGAAAATACAGAAGTCCATCTGTAACAGAAAAACAGAACACACTAGAGGTCTTCAGCTTGGCCACATGAAGGGAGCTGACAGAGCTGATATGCTGAGTGTAGTGAGATGCTCTTCTTCTCTGGTAACTCAACAAGTAAAGCACTGCCAATTAAATGTTCAGGGGGATCTTAGGTGAAGAAGGAAGTACTTTTTTTTACATAACAAATGACTCAGTTGTGGAATTCACTAGCACAAGATATTTACTGACTGTGGGGGCTCAAATTATAAACGGATTTTGGAAGGTTCAGCCGTATTCGTGTAGGCTAAGAGCTATTAAGCATGAGGGTCTGGTGGCAAATGGCGACTCGCTACCTTGCTGACTACCAAGGGAAGAATCAATTAAAATTTGCCCAGTTTTGTTAATGGTGCAAATCTGGCTACAGGTGAAAGGAAACACCTTGTCAGCAAAGCCAAGAATTGTAAACTTAGCAGCCTAATCAAAGAATTACTATTATTACAGATTTAAATATTACAGAGGAAAAAAGGAAAATAAAGAATACTAATATGGAAAAAGTCTCAATGATAGAGCCAAAATAATTAACATACAATTCTCACTAATTAATCCTTTCTCTGTTGTTGTGTTCACCCTTCCCCAGCCCCTCTGGATCCTACAGTGCTTAGTGTCAGTCTGAGAGGAGAGTTATGGTGAGGTGCCAGCATCCCTAGTCCTTCGCATGGGTTCATGATGTTGTTGATGGTTTCTCTCTTCACTCTAGAGCCTGCCTTTGTTGAGCTAAACAAAACAAATTCTATCTTTAGAACACATTCCAGTTTTCTACTCAGTCTGCTGAGTCCTCTCCCATTCAACACCATTTTATTTTTTTTTTTAGTTGTAGGCCCCAGAAATGGATATATTCAAGTAGTTATTTATCATGTCAAATGGTGAAAAAAAAAAAAAAAGGAAACCCCTATCAACCCCGCCTGCTTCTTTCTGAGACATCCTTATTTATTATACATTTTACATTATACATTATACATTGGGGTATATGAAATGCTTTAGTTACTGTCTCACACTGGAAGATGATGTGCAACTAGTTATCTACCAAGACTTGTAAGTCACAGAATCACAAAACAGTTGATGTTGGAAGAGACTTCTGGAGGTCATCTGCTCCAAACCCCTGCTCAAGACACCAATCTGGAGCAGATTGTCCAGCACCATGTAAAGTACTTTACACAATCAGTGTCCCAACATGTAGGGACAACAGCATCCTGCTCTAAAGGTCATATCAGGGTGAAAACGATATGTGGTATTACTGTGGGCTTTCTCTAGATGGAGCTTTGCACTCTAAGAAGAGAGCTCTAGGAGCAAAGCTGAGGTGGTGCAGAAACAACATGCGTTCAACACATCAGAGCACACCAATCTACCCAGTTCAGGCATGAATTACAAAATAGAGTACATGGACAAAAGCATTTGCCTATTCCATTAAATGTTTTTGCAAGCATTTTGAAGATAAGTTGGAGTGTCTAACGTTAAGTATCTTTTGTTTCTCAACTACAGTAAAGTCTTGTGGTGGCGTTCTTGATGAGGTACTACTCCTCACAAGTAATTCACTAGGAATTTAACTGTTACTCTGACATCAACAGTTACTTGATAACTATTATTCCCCAATTTTTCTAGCTCAGCTTCTGCATTAAAAAATCTTGGGCAAACCAAGGACAGTGCAAGAACAGTCAATAGCATAAAGAGACGGCAAATAAAGCAATCCTGTACAGAGCAGTATTTAGTGCAAGGGTTTGGCCACAGTGATTGGCTCCAAAATGTAAAGATTTATGCTTATGTGTATAATATATGTGCATGTGTGTATATTCATATTTATCAGCTAGACAAATATACTTATGCATATAAAGCATATGGATGTATTTCAACTACAGGTCAGTAGTTTATATGTCTTTTGTGACATGCAATTATTTCCTTAGCCACAATTTCAACAGGGAGACATTTCACACTGAGCTTTGACTTTGAGATCCAGACATAGGTGTATACAATATGATGTAAAAAAAGAAAGGCAGTAAACTGCCACTTTGAAGCCAATTAATCAGCTATAGGAGAGCTGAAAATTTGATGTTAAGCCATTGCACAAATATCTAAAATATATCTGTTTAGACTTTGAGGATCTGTAGATAAGAGAATCAAAATGATCCATGTACTATGGTTACTACAGAGAGGTAAATTATCAGCTGCTTGTCTTCTTTTAAGGAAGAATTTGTGAGATCTGGAACACAAGATCAGGGGAAAAAATATCTGAATTTACAAACACATGGTACAAACTCAGGAAACATTCCATTGTGCAAATTCATGCAAATGGAATGAGGTTTCATACCATTTATGACTAGGGGTGCCTTTCTTTCTCATGACACTTATGAAAAAAAAACATGTAGCAATTGAGGATGAAAAGGGAAATTATTGCAAAATACATTAAGAGACTGCCTAGTCTCTTAATGGGAGCTCTTTAAAGCTCCCAATTCTGTTGTATTTATTTAGTACTTGGGGAAACATGCAGTATGAACATCGCTTTAAAAATGAACAGTTGAAATGTTTGTGAGAATAGTGGGTTTGTCATCAACTGGGATTACTAGAAACATTTTTGCAACAAGCTTCTTTTAATATTTTCTTATGCTTCTGAGTATGGATGGAAAGAGTGATATAAGACATGCGAAAGAATCATAATGTGGTGAAGAAATGGTGTAACTTTTTCTCTCTGGCCATATGTTTTCCTTCATTCTTATTTTTTGAATTAGGTACTTATGAAATAAGAATTTCATCTTTCTATAAGATTTATGGTTTTACACCCTGGAAATGAGAGGTTAGATGATAATCTGTGCAGAAGTCATGTAAATTAAATGCTGGGACAGCACCAATAACAGCTCAATATTCTTTTAAATGTGCTTTATCTTGCAAATAAAACTTGATCACTTTGAGTTCCCCTTAACGTAATTTTACAAACCGTGTAAAAGATCTAATTTTCATTTAGCAGTGAGTAGAATATTGTATGGTAATAAGGAAGACACCAGTTTTTATAAGAAGCCAGAATAATCAAGGAAGAAATCATTTCCTTCTCTTGTGTTTGCTATGGCTACAAAGCAGAATGCTGATATCACGTCACTATCAAGCTAGTTCAAACTGTTCAGAGTTAACTCAGGTTGCAAATTGTGCTCAAGAAGACAGATAAATATTGGTCAGTACTTTCGACTGAGCTATTCAATCCCACAATATGGCGACTGCAGCACAGAAACACTTTGGATGTTGGACATTGCACATGCTCTAAGTATGTAAGCTGAGAAATGTGACCAACTATTTCTTCCATGTTCCCTATACAACTTTTAAGCATTAGAAAAGCCCAACACAAGTTCCACCACCTCTTACATTGTCCATCTTCACATTTTGGCTTAACTATTTCTGCTGAGGTTTTTCCAAAACACTCCATAGTGCTTAGGGATCCAGACACCTATTGCTTTATGCACTAATCCTAACCTTTGCATGCAGACTTCCTGAGAGGTTTATTGCGCTGTTATCTCTTATCTTCTGTTTGTGTTGTAAAATATTTCAGCTGTTAACCATGTTTTCATCCTGTTTATACACTACCTCATACAACCAGCCCTCAGTCCTGTGTGTTTAGCCTCTTTATAATTACAGAAGATGCAATGATATAAAATAATACTCTCGCCTCTCCCCCAAACCTCTGTGTACTAGAATTTAGAATCACTTACATAACTGATAATAATATTTCTGCTTATACCTCAGTTAAAAATGCTGCAGAGCCTAGATATCGTTAGCAATCTAGATGACTGCTAAGAAGCTGTCCTAGGCAGTATCTTAGCACTACTTTGTTCAACAACCTATACAGAGAAAATAGAAAAAAACACCTGCCAAGTAGTTCAGTGTGAATATCCTGGATGTGCCATATCAGACCAAACATACTGCTTCAAAGAGGATCCTCTGTCTGGACCCTTTTCCTGTCATTCCTCCAGGTAACTCTAGTTTCTGCACATCATTTGTAAAACGTTTCCACTGTGGTGGTTTTTGTTTGTTTTGTTTTGTTTTGTTTTACATAAGATATATTGCAGTGCTTTCTACTTACTGATTCTGAAAATACCACAGTTCTTTCATGAATTCAACCCCATTTGTCTAATGTGCACTTTTGAGGCAAGAATGATAACATCCACAAGAGTTTCCATGAAAAAGGAAAAGGAAAAATATACATGTAAACTCACAATGTTTTGCTCTTACTAAGTAAACCATGCAAAGAACCTGCATAAAGTAAACAGCACTTTTATAAACCAAACCTTAAGTTTGGTTTCCCAATGCATTCCCATTTAAAGAGTTGAAGCAGAAACATCATCTTTGCAGCCACTATAAATCAAACATTGAAACTTGTAAATCTATTATAGACCTTTTTCAAAATGCCTTTGCTTAATGTAAGAGAAGTATTTCTCTTTATGGTAATTTGTGCTACCAGAAAGGTATAATGAATCTAATATTAGTTACTCTAGGTACCTTACTTCTATGTTATGTCTATATAATATCAAAAAAATACGATTTTAATGACTTCAAACTTAATTTCAGGTATCATACCATGAAAATCTTTCCAATCTGAAAGTGAACTCACAAACTGATGTACACCTTAGACAACTTATATGAGGTGCATGAATGAGTTCCCTTTCACTGTAAAACAACCCATGGCCCACAAATGTGATAACCCAGGCCAAGCTGAGATGTGAGATGTTCACTAATGATTTAGATAGGGAATTAAGTTTCAAGGTGTTGTCTGACTTTTGGCTTCCATCTTGAAAATCAATGTCACCAATTTCAGCTGTCTCCTTACTACAGAGGCAATAATTATTATCACTGAAGAGAGCGAAACTTCTTTTTATACTCTATGAATACCCTGCGCTTAAATCTCTACCTTTTTTTTTTTTTTTTTTTAACCTGGGGATTCCCAGGAGTTTGTTTCAGCAAATGACTTAAATGAAAGAAATCAAACGGATCAAATACAAACGCATAGGTATCCATAGTGAGAAGTCCAGATATTTGGTAAAGCTTTTTCAAAATGCCAAGAGTTACTGATGGAAAACAATTTCTGTTATATCTGCTTTTGCCTTCTTAAGTTCTACAGCAATTTTTTTCAGCTCAGGATCAAAACCCGTTACTTTGTCACCCTCATTGCTTATGTGAAAGTGGTTCCCAGCTGCTTTGTGGCCTTGTTTCAGTACTTGCCCGAGTGTGCCAACATCATGGTGCTCACAATGAGCAGTGTGTCAAAGCCTCATGTGAGTTTGCAGCTAACAAGCTGTTAATTCCCCCAAAGGTGACTCAATCTACCGAACTAAATGACTATCTGCTTGAACTAACTCCAGTATAAATATTTCATATCAGTGTTAAAGTAGATTTTAGAGAAAACAGAAGCAGAAGCCTCTGGAATCTAAAACATTTACACGATGAAGAGTTAGCTTTTAGCATACTGCAGCACTGACCTACTTCGCACACATTTTCATAGCAATTACAGACTTATGATTAGTGTTCACTTAGAAGACATCAGTAATAATTAGGATCTCAAACAGTATCTGCTAAACTGGGTGAAACCATTTAAAGACCGTTAGTAGTGAAAGTGTTAAGATATATGACAGACATCATTTATGGATTTTTCTTTTGCTAAATCACAAACAGCATTTGTTGCTTTTAGAAAGGGTTCAGTTTGTTTTCTCTATATCAGTGGTTGATTCACCTGCTTTGACAGTTTTTCATTAACAGAGATAAGAATAAACAAAAATATACATGCACTGTACTAGAAAAGCCATCACATTTCAGGATACTCTATAACATTAAAATAAAATTTAAAAAATGGAATAAAACTTGGCAGCCCTGACCAACTGAAGTAGACCACTGAACACTGTCTTTATTACAATGCACTGTCAGAGAATGCTAGGCTCTAAATTCATAAAGTCGGAAGATAAGAATTCTTTGTAACTGATCTGGAAAGTTGGGCTATTTAAAAACGGAAACTATTTTACTGATCTGCAAGCATTTTTTTTTTGTATGAAGCCAAAAGAATGCAAAGCATGTTTATTGCATATGGCTGTGAATAGTTTATTGGATTTGAGGATTTGTTATTATATTCAAATAGTATGTCTCCTAAAAATATGAGAGGAGAAATTATAGCACAGGTATGTGTCTAAATGTATTACATAAAAAAAAAAGAAAAAACAAACAAACAAACAAAAAACTACTCTCCAGCAAACAATCTATGTGGTAGGGGTCTCTCCATCTTTCTCTGTATACCATGCAACTTCATTACACAAACGGTGTACGTTACATTAGAAGACAATATATGACTGCTTTGAAAATGAATGATACAATTGTATCATGCCTTTAAAACAAGCAATGTTCATTATTTTTACTACCTCAGTGTATCTAATTTCTCTTTAAATTTCATCCAGTAAATACCATATTTAAATCAGATAAGCCTCCTATGGTCCTATAAAAATACACGTTGAATTTTCATTCTTTTCCCTTCAAGTCTTAACAAATTTTATACATACTTTAGATTTATGTAGACATACTCAGCTAAGTTTGCTCCCAAAGAATTTGAAGATAATGTTTTATGCTAGTTTACTATCTTTCTTACAATGTCTTTGTAACAGATGCTTTTCACATTATTGGTCTGATACTAAGCTCATTTAAATCATGCGTACTGCTCAAAACTTAGTACTGGAGATTTTTTAACTTGAACCCGCTTGCTCAGCTGAAGCCATGTACCTAAATATTGCATTAATGTAAACATGCAGCAGGGGAATCCATGACTCTTTACACAATTCTGCAAAAAAGGCTAAACCACTTGAAAATGATGAAACAGAAACTACCAATTGCTGTTGTGAAGATTTGTTCTGTTTACAAATTGACAGGCTAATTATTTGAATATTTCAGGAGAAAAATATGTATTTGAAAATAAAGTTATTTTCAAAATCTGTATTTGGATAGCTGTGTAATAATAATAATAAATCATTTAGCAAGCATGTAGTCACTAAAAAGAAAGGATAAATAGCATTTGGTTTCAGACACCTTTTATCTCTTTTGATTGTTATTCACCTACAGAAGGAGGATAAGGACTCATCACTGTGCTTCATCATATGTGGCGATCTTCAACTCTGCATTCTGTTTTTACCTAGTATATTTCACCTGTGAATTCTTTAGCAATCTCGATGGATTCTCCTTAGGTTTACCACAGAATCCAAATTTATATGCTGGAGGAGATTAAAAGAGAGTGCCATCTTTAGATAGACATCTCCAATGCAAGAACACTGAATCTGCCTATTCACAAGAGATAGGATTCATTAAATTGATCTGATGCGTGGCACAACCTCCCTAAATAGCATAGAAATGGTCAAGACATGCAACACAGGTTTAGCAATGAATGGCCAGAAACTCTTTGAACTAGAACTGCCTGAGCTTCTCACAGTGTGGAATGAAAGCCAGTGTTGCATTCCTCCTTATTGATATGCTTTGTGTAGTTTCTATTGCATGTTTGCTACTTTGTTCATTGATTTAAAAAGATGATGAGCATTAATTCTACACACTGTTAAAGAGCTACCAGTCAGTCCATTAAACGTAGCTTACATCCATGGGTAAATGACACAAATTCCCAACAAAAGAGGGGAGCCCTGTTCTCAGTCCTCCCAGGTAATATTGTGGAGATGTTCCTCTTTGGAGAATCTATGCCATCTCCTTTATTTCTTGGTTCAACCATTTTTGTATTTTCCCAATGGAATGCAATCAACAACATGGAAGCAAATATGTGTTCAAATTTTTACAGGATTAAAAGCATGAACCAATTCTGGACCACATTGCAGAAAAGTTCATAAACTAAAATGACAAAAACACCTATACCTACAATACATGCTCTCCAAACAATAGCATTACTTCAGTACATTACATATTGCAATGGGTTGAACTCAGCTGGCTACCAGACACTTGCCAACCACTCACTGTTACTCCTCAGCAGGACAGGGAAGGAATAGGATGAAAAAGCTCATGGGCTAAGATGATGACAGTGAGATCAGTCACAAGTTACTGTCATGGGCAAAACAGACTTGACTTGGGAAAAAATATTTTTTTGCCACCTAAAATAGGCTTGAGTAGTGAGAAACAAAAATTAAAACACCTTCCCCCCACCACACATCCTTTTTCAGGCTCAACTTCACACTCCCATGCCATAGAGCTGCCCTACATGACAAAGGATCTATGGGAGGTCCCTGGAGTGCCCATGGGGGATCAGACCAGATACCCCAGGATATCTGAAGTGCACTGGACACCTAACTTTAAGCACATAAATTATTGTACAAGTGTTCAGTTCCTCACAACCCCTGAAGCGATGCTGCACAGCCTGGTCCTGACAGCTGAGCCCTGCTCTGTGCAGCAGGGGTGAGCTACCTGGCCTTAGATGAAGCCAGTGGGCTTCTAGGTGTTATAACTGGGATTAAAATATATATTTAATGAAATATGAGATGCCCTAGTGCACCCCTCCTGACTGATGTACAGGCATGCATTATTCCCAGGTCCAGTGTCCAATCTGCCAGTTTCATGTATATTCACAGAATCACAGAATCATCTAGGTTGGAAGAGACCTCCAAGATCACCCAGTCCAACCTCTGCCCTAACACTAACAAGTCCTCCACTAAACCATATCACTAAGGGCTACATCTAAACGTCTCTTAAAGACCTCCAGGGATGGTGACTCAACCACTTCCCTGGGCAGCCTATTCCAATGCCTAACAACCCTTTCAGTAAAGAAGTTCTTCCTAATACCCAACCTAAAACTCCCCTGGTGCAACTTTAGCCCATTCCCCCTCGTCCTGTCACCAGGCACGTGGGAGAACAGACCAACCCCTACCTCGCTACAGCCTCCTTTAAGGTACCTGTAGAGAGCGATAAGGTCGCCCCTGAGCCTCCTCTTCTCCAGGCTGAACAAGCCCAGCTCTCTCAGCCGCTCCTCGTAAGACTTGTTCTCCAGACCCCTCACCAGCCTCGTCGCCCTTCTCTGGACTCTCTCGAGCACCTCCATGTCCTTCTTGTAGCGAGGGGCCCAAAACTGAACACAGTACTCGAGGTGCAGCCTCACCAGAGCCGAGTACAGGGGCACAATCACTTCCCTAGACCTGCTGGCCACGCTGCTTCTTATACAAGCCAGGACGCTATTGGCCTTCTTGACCACCTGAGCACACTGCTGGCTCAGTGAGCCAGCCTATATTCGTATATATTCATATATATTCATAGGGTATTAGGCTTTAAGACGGCCAAAGTGCCACTAGGTAAGTATTAAACACCTAAATTGCCCCCCAGTGTTTAGACAATCCATTTATTTATTTTACTAATGAAGTCTGCAGCCTCATGCTGAGCTTCACCTCCCTCTGCCCTGGCCCTGACAGCAAGGAGGAGACCCAGGGGAGGTGGCATGAGATGGGACAGAGCAGTGAAGGGCCACAGGTGATCACAAACCTGGTCAAGAGGCTGTCCCCACAAACAGGAGTGACAGAGAGCTCTCTGCGTCAGCCATTTTCCTCATGGGCATGAGTTATTGGGGTTTGTCCTTCCCACTACATTTGAGCAAGGCAAAAGAGCGACAGACCTGTTCCTCTGGGCAGTCGAGGACTGAGCCTTCCATCAGCTCCTGGCACCCGCCCTGGTGATGTGGTGGCTGTGTCACAGCGGCAGAATGTTGGCTGTGGCCCATGTCACAGATGACACAGCCACCCAGGATGGAGGCGAGGAGCAGGCGAGCAAGGGCTGAGGTGGGGAGGGGGACAAGGACAGGAAGGGCTGGGGCTGGGTAGGGATGCAGGGGTTGTCCCTGGTGGGTCAGGTGGTGGCTGTTCCTTTTTCATCCTCTAGAGCTGGAGGCTCACGCAGGGACACAACCAGACCATGGCGCACTCCTGTCCTCAGCCACTCAGCTGAAGGGATTTGCTGCTTTCTGCAAGGACACCGACATCAAGATAAAGCATCAAAATGTTATCTCTGGGCACCAACCCCAGTGATGCAGTGCCCATGTCACAGCAGGGAGCAGGCTGGCGGTGGCCAATGTGCTACCTGTGCTTGTTGGCATTACCCGGCTTTGTGCAGCTGCAGGCCCAGGCCGGGACACAGCTGGGCCATGGCACGCTCCTGGCCCCCCTTCCTCAGCCCTCTCAATCAGAGGTTTCTGCAGCTTTCTGTGGTGTCCTGGACCTAAGGGCGAGGAACACACACAGCCGCAGACTGCACCGCACCATGGGCTCACAGGTGTGAGACACGCGTCCCACAGCCATGGATGAGGGGAGCTCCGTGCCACGCACACTCACTGTTTCTCTATATGAAGAATCTGAAAAGGAAATGCATCTCAAAAAATATATATATATATTCTAGTTCATGAACCTGTTGGCTACTTCTTCTGGTTTTGTGGTCTTTTTCAGGAAACCTTTTGGGGTTTTCCCTTACTTTCCTTATTTCTGTATTATATTCAATTTAAATATCTTCATATATTTAAAGATAAATATATATGTATATTTATGTATGTTTGTATACACATATGTATGTACATATATAAAGATATCTTTATTCATAGCAATATAGATGTATGTGCATGTATAAACACATCTAAAGTGTATCTGTATTAAAATATCTATTTGTGCATAACTGTATACTCATATATATATGTACAGAAGAATCTCTATATAAATCTGTATGTTGTTGTGGGTGAGCACACACTGATGTACAAGGAGTGGGAAGACAATCAAAAGGTGCTCTGAGATCACAATTGCATAACAGTTTCCAAACAGGGCATCCAGCCAGCCAGAGAGCAGTATGGAAATGTCCTGTGTGAGCGTCCCAATATTTCATTATGTAGTTTAAAATAAAAAAAACAGCTTCTCAGCCAATTGTAAGTCCAAATCAATAATAATAATACAGTACCGGTGTCTTAATGATATCTTAATAACATCTCAAAGTCATGGTAGAATCTTAGTTTAACCAATGTATATAAGCCATTTTGTTGTGATCCAGATGTCACTGGGGTTGGCCATGCCATGAGAGCCAGCACAGTGCCCTTTTAATTCCTACGGAATGGGATCTCATTTGCTGCCTTTCTACAGTTCTTTTTGTTATTATTTGAACTAATGAGACCACTAATTGAATAATAAGATGGAACTAACTACAGAATTACAATATGGTCTATAAGAGACTCAGAGCCTTAAATTCATGGGTGATTTAACATCTGTGCTATTGTTTCCCTCTGCTCTGATATTTTGAGCCAGACCTCTCTCAAAAATGTCAATGCTTATAAGGGAAGTGCATAGAAGTCATGTTTGCAAAGCCAAGTGTGACATCCTTATGCTCCTCAAAGTGTCAAGAAAAAATATTGGTTTAACATAGGAATATTTTTATAAAAGGATCTATCATGATCAATATTAGTCATGTTTCAAAACCGTGCTATGAAATACTCTTGCTTTTTGCTCTTTAAAGGGAAGGGCATGCCGACTTGTGAGATGATACATGCTCCAGTTCATAGTAAGTTTGAGATAACAAGAACTCTGGACCTAAGTAGTTTGGAATCAAGATTTATGTCACTAGGATGACTGCAAAAAGCTGCCAGAAGCACCAGGGAGACCTTGCCATATTAAGCAAAGAGCATCCCAAAGCAAACAGGTCCTATGACCAGCACACCCCTTTGCAGCTAGCCAACTCCTTTGGACTCTGACATCAGTGAAAGATACTTGCCTCATTTCTTTTTATTAAACGTCATTAAAATAACCTACTCTTACTTTATTACTATTTAATTTTAATGATTTATTATTTACTATTTCCTCAACTCTGTATATGATTGCTCAAAATAAAAGGTAGAAATCATTGCCATGATCATCACAGTATTCAGCTGTGGAAAGAAAGATACTGTATTGTATAAAGAAAGATACAAAAAAAATTGTACAAAGAAAGAACTGTGGAAAGAAAGATACTGTATTGTTTTACAGAACATGCCATATACAGAAATATTAAAAAACTTCATTTTTATTGAAGTGTGTTCTGCACACTCCTTCTGTTTCTATTTCAAATTATTTTTTGTTTTATTTTAATCTTGAGATTTCTACTCAGTGAATGTCCTTGATGGCACTAATTTTCTAGCATGCTTGCTATGAGGTCAGGTTAGTGTGTCTGGAACCAGGATCTCTTCACATGTTTAGTTTTATATGGTGATCATATTTAACTTTCTGGAACATCTGTTTCATAAAAATTAACATAACAGTGTGTTCATAACAGGCCTGTATGAATGTGTAATGGAAACAAAGAGAGAACTAGCACCCTCCCTTTCCTGAACATGACACAAGCAGCCAAAAATGAACCATTGAGCACAAGCAGGCACCCCTGAGGGCAGACAGACCCAGCCCCAGTACAAATACAGAAGAGCGAAATGCTCCTTGCAACAGCAGCAGCCACACAAGACCCGCAGAGACCACAACGAGGGCTCAGGCACTTTTTATCTCATGATGCTGTAATAACGCAGAGGCAAACCAATAGATTTATGAGAAAATCAGGACAGTTCTAGCAATGGATGCCCATCGTTAGCAGCCTCACTCCACTGGACTGAATGCTTCCCAGCAACAGTCCCTCTTTTAGTAAAATATTACTGCTTAAATTGCATCAAATCAACGTGGATTTAAAATGTTTTGAGGGACCCCTTTATTCCATACATATCTTTCAAACATCACTTACAAAGGCATGATGGACTCCCTTGATATTTAATACAGAAGTACTCTGGTCCAGAATTCCACTTACTGGAATTAGAAGGAAAAGCATTTGGATATATTAATCTCTTGTCAAATATCATACAACAGTAAATTCTGTGAGGGAGTACAGCCAGTTTCTCAGAAGCTGTGATTAAAAATATATTTTTAAGGTTTATCTAGAAACATAAGCATACTCCAGTATATGTATCATGAGATTAGCATCAAAATGAGAAAAGAAAACAATTATATTTCATGGGAGTACCAAACAGAAACCATCTGACCGAAACAGAGACAGACAAATTAATCCCTGAATCACATTGGTGTAAGCCCAGAAAGACTCCAGTAAGATTTATAAAAGTCATCCTGGATTTACTACAGACAACACAGAATAAAATTTAGCCTATAATATTGATAATAAAAACAACACTTCCTGACATTTTTATTCTATACTTTAAAGTATTTACAAGGAATTTTTTTTGTCCATTCAAACATATCTCAGTACAATCAAATGTGTCACATTGCCTATCCTTCCCATGTTTCCAAAAGGTTAATGTACTGTAAATAGCTCTGCTTCAGGGGAAAAAGAACTTCCCCATAGATCTTTCTCCCACATGAAGAGGAAACTATGACTTACTAGAATTTCTAAAATTACGAAACTCATTCAGCAAAAAGGAATTTTGACTGATTGTCAGTTAGTTCATTAAAGCATTGACTTTCAGAAGTGGTCAGTATCTAGTCAGCCTCAGGAGAGCTGAGGATGCTTGAGGTGTTTTTTCTCACTTTTTTTTTTTTTCATAGTACTCTAAACTGAGGCTCCAATACTTGTACTGAATTTTAGACACTACATTTTAAAAGGCTACTCTTAATATTGTTTTGGTTTTTGTTTTGTTTTACAAATTGCATTGCTTCTGTTTCTTCTGGCTAATAAGGCAGCTTTTCCCCTTCCTTCAGTCTGCTCTCCCAGAGGCCCAACCAGTGTCACTCATGGCTCGGCTCTGGCCCGCGGCGAGTCCCTTTTGGAGCTGTCTGGAGCTGGCTCTGATCTGACCTGGGGCAGCTGCTGGGCTCTGCTCACAGAGGCCACCCCTGCAGCCCCCCACTACCAAAACCTTGCCAGGTAAACCTGATACACTTCCTCTCTTTCCATCTATGTAGACACACATCTATGTCCAAGTCTGAATCAGATCCCAGAAGCCAGGTGGGGTTAGTTTTAACCAGCTCTAGGACAGACATGCTCAAGAGGCACCTGCCCAAAACAGAAGGAAGCACCGTTGTCCATGGTCCATAGGTAAACCTCGCTGTCCAGGACAGTGTGGAACCAAAGTACAGTTGCACCAAGGGCCGTTCTTAGCTGTTCCTCAACTCCACCAATCTGGCCAGGTTCCAAAATCAGCTACTACATTTTGTACCACTGAAATTCACCTGAAGTTCCAGTTACCTGTATTTATTTTTAATATTTCCTGTTTTATGTCATTAGAGACAGCTGTGGCATCACCTCTGTAGGTGGCTGCAGTGCGCTTAGCCAACAACCCCCTGCTTCCGTCACAGCACAGCAGGGAGAAGTTACCTCTCTTAAACTCCCACTCACCACCAAAGTATGTGAGCTTTCACTGTAAACTGAATAGTCAAAATAAGATGTCTGCTACATTTGAGTTTTATAAAGTGCTGTGATCTGTACAGAAAAACTGCTGTACATGATGTATTTTTACCATTAAAATTACCCATCAGTTATGACTGGAAATGTTTTCCTTCTGATAAGCCAGTACATTATACAAGAGGAAGCTAGCTGTTGTAGTCAGTATCTTACTCATCAGTATGTAAAACAACAGCAAACAGTGGATAAGAACTAAACAGGTGTGGTTCCCATGTTCCTGGTAATACATAAGCAAGACTCCTGAGCATCCTCCATAGCAGGCTCCATGTACCTGTACCAGATTTCTGGTTGAAAGGATCTATATATCAGGACCTGCATGCAAAGCTAACTGCCAGGCACAGGATCCACTGAGATATAACAATGTGGTGTTAGTACAGAAATCCATATATGAGATAGCATCATAGAGTTTGCAGAACAGAAAAGCCAGCAGGAGGTTCATACTTATACTGAGTATAATGCAGTGATGAATAATCCGCTGCATGGCTTGGAAAATTTAAGGCTATCCAGGAATAGAAACTTCATGGAGTAAAAGGCTTTCCAAACAATGATGTATACAGATCTTTCTGACTGAAATAGTTGCATTATGGTTTGTTTTCGTCACAGTTGTTCACTCTTAGACCAACAGAGAGCTCAGGGAAATGCGTTTTCATTCAGAGTGTGCTGCTGCTTCATGTGGGAACTGCTGCTCAACAAAATACAGCTAATCCTGATAACATCGATATAATTAAGAACACGATCCCTTACTCTTTGAAAAGTATGAATGAAGAAACCCAAGCAAATGCAGATTGGCTAACACTGATTAAATAGTTTGGTCTACCTTGGTTCTTACCTCACTTAAGAGGTAGATTTCTACAGAGCATAAGTGTAACATTTGCAACACCAAGAAGCATGAATTAAAGTTACTCTTGCTAGTATTTCAGCAAAACATGTTGCATATTCCTGTATTTTCCTAAATAGAAACACTTTGCTGAGCTAGCAATGTCACTCTGATGTCTCAGAGTACAAAAGCAACAGGATTTGTAAAGCACGGTGTCATCTATTATGTTTGGAACAACACCTTTGGGGGTGGGGAATAAAAACTCTTACATGTTGGATCCAGACACAGCAGACATCAAACTAAGTACAGGCTGTGAATGACTGCTCTAGGTGTAACCTAAATTAGTATTACTCAAGCATTGCGAGAGAGGAAGACAGCTGATTAAGTAGGAATTAAGTAAGATTAACCAGGAGAGATGACACTCTATGAGATGTAGGAAAACTACAGTGGTCATAAAGCTTTCATCGAGTAAATACTGAGTCCAAGGTTTTGAATACAGTTTGCTGTTTTAGGTCCTTACAAACAGCTGTGGCATCATCTCCGTGAGGTGGCTGCATTGTGCTTAGCCAACAACCCCATGTTTCCATCACAACACAGCGGCGAGAAGTCATGTATCTTAAACTCCCACTCACCACCAAAGCACCTGTGAGCTTTCACTGTAAACCAAATAGCCAAATTAAGAAGTCTACCACAATTGATTTTCATAAAGTGTTTTGATCTGCATGGAAAAACTGCTACATAAGAGGAAACTGATATTACTCAAAGATCTTGAGAGGAAGACAGCTGAAAAGGAGAGATGACAATCTATGGAATGTTGTTCTACACCTGCCTGAATCGTGAGTGCACTACTGAGCCTTAACTGATGGCAACAAACCCTGACCAGCCTCGCCTGGAACTCCCATCCACATGCCATGTGCTCATTCATTCAGGACCTCTATTTCAACTCAGGCCTGGGCCATCAGTCCTTGCTAGACCTACCTGAGAGCTGTGCCTGTCCCCAGCCACCCTCAGTGACTGACAACGGGGGCAGCATTATGTCTGGCCCTGTCCCCTGCATTGACCTCGGACCTGTGTCGTAGCCTTGTTTCCGAGCCACGTCCATTCCCAGCTGGGCTCCCCGGATCAGGCTCATCACGTTGCCTCGTCTGAGACCAGGGCTGATCACCTGGAACTACTACCACCCTGCTCAGGTCCAGCCTGTGCTGAGGTCACCCATAGCACCCGTTACCTGCACTAGGGATAGCCCTGTTCTTGCTGCTCCCTGACATGGAATACCACATACAAAATTTAGGAAGAGAAAAAAAGAAAACCCTCACTTATTTTTATTTGGGAATCTAGATGAGAAATCATTTATCACACCATGTACCAAAAGAAGATGGTAACTTTCAGTAGATTTTCCTAGAACATTTCTTTCTTCTCAGCACATGAACAGTTCTCAGCCACCCCCAGACATATTGTCAGAAATTCACTTCCCACAGGACTATGAACATCAAATAGAATTTGACCAAGCCAAAATGACAAACACCAAGTTTTCCACCACCTCTGTCTTTACACAGCAGAGCTCACGCTATTTTTCAGCGCATCTCAGCTCCTGCTAACTCATTGCTTCTTCCAGAGTTATATTTCTATCTTTCACAAGTCTATGACTTCTTTTTATTCTATGTATTTTGACTACTCTTCTCTTGCAGATATACAAGTTGAGCAATGTTAATTAGGCTAGTCCCAAAATAAATTGTTTCCAGTCTGTTCTAAGTCTGATGTTTGCCAGAGTTGTGCAAGAGCTGAAGGAGGACTTACATAATTAATACCTTTATCCTCTAAATACATGTTAGATTAATAAAAAACTCTCATTACAAGCTTTGCTTCTATAACCACAAGCCCTTATACTTAATAACATATGTATTATTAGCTTTACCGGAGTTAGGCTAGCTGCAGATATTATTCCTACTGCCATGATAAAGAAAAGCTTTGGGGTTTTGAGGGAATCATTTCAGAAAATTCACAGGAAAAAGGCTCACGTTGGTCTTCAGTTACCTTACTCGGGAGAACTACATGGGAAGCAACGCGAAACAAAGGCATAAGAAAATGCCCAAAGTATAACACATATTACCTACTTTCACCAAATGCAAGGCCTTTATTCAACATTTTAGTTTACCACTCTCTTGCTGAGACTTACAGAGCAAATGCATGTGAAAGGGTAACTCCATTATAAGGAAGTGACCCAGGTCTCGAGCAGTGCCTCGGTACAATGTCACTTCCTGCCCTTCTGCTCTCAGGCCAGTCCCTTTCTTTGGCTTGGCATGCAAATATCTTTTTGCCACAGGGAACATAAACGTAGTGGTGCATGTTAAACATCCTCCTGTGACCTTGATGAGGATGCTACAATCACCCACATTGAAAGTATTTTCCTCCAGATTATTAGAATGCAATTTGTAGCAGCATGCAGTCATTTTTCCTTCAATAAAGGCTTTTCTAGCTGTTTTAATTCTTAAGAATACGTTCATAAATTCCCTTTACTAAGTTTCTGACACCAACTTTAATGCTAGTAGCATGCAAGAAAACTTACACAGTAACAGACATAATCAGTTCTTTTACTTTACTGCCCTCGTAGTCAATTTTGTAGCTGACTTTGCTGTTAACGATGTATAAAACTTTTCCAGGTATGTAGGGAAATTTTAGGATAGCTCTGTGGCCTCCACTCAGGTTACAGAGCTGCATTAAAACATGAGTGGAGACCGTACGATGGGTGATCTGTACCCAATTACCCAGTGCGAGTAGCCTGGCAGTCAACAGTAGAAGCACAGTAAGCTGCAGAGGACTGATGAGTAGATATTATTGAGACAGGCATTACCAACAGCAGAGTAAGACCCAAGTTCACCATTGAGACTCGAGAGTTATTAAAACAGCACACAGAAAATGCATTTATTTATATTAATAGCTGAAAGACATGCATGTAGCACTGCTAGCACTCAGCCCCCGCTTCCCCTACCGCTCACAGACCCACAGCACTACTACCCCAGCACCGTGGCAGGTCATCACCCTCTTTCCTCTCCTCTCAGCACCCACTACACCGTTCCTCCACCACCACAGCCCGCAACCCGCCCCCGGGCCCAGCGCTGAGGCAGGGCCGGGCGGGGCGCCCTGTAATGGCCACCGCCCCTCGCCCCGCCCCGGCCCGGCCCTGGCAGCGCCTGGCGTGCTGCGGCCGCTGCCGGCCCCCGGCTCTCTCCGCGGCCATGCGGCTCTGGGGCTGTGCTGCCTGCGTGCTGCTGCTGCTGCTGCTCTTCGTTCCCGGTTCCCGTGAGTAGCACCCGCGGGGGGGACGGGAGCAAGGGGCTGGAGGCTGCGGGGATGGGTTGAGGGGAGCCGGGGAGCACCGCGCCCCGCTCTGCCTCAGGCCGACCCGGGGGGTCGCGGTGCCCCGGGTGTGTGTTGCACCGCGCTGGGAGGGTGCCCCCCCTTTCCTGCCCTTCTCTGAGTCGCGGTGACATTGTGGCGAGTGGTTCTGGGTGGCTTCGAGGGTGTTTGGGCTTTGCCGTTGGGACAGGTGGTGGGGTTGGGGGTGTTTCTGTCCCGCGCTGCAGCAGCGCGTCCCTGGTCAGTGACTGGCTCTCCTAAACGCCGAGCTTCTTGTTTTGTGGTGGTGAAAGGCGGGATTCAGGCGGCGATTGTCAGAATGCGCTCGAGTAAAAGGAGAGAGGCAACAGTCCGAGCTGCCAGCATCGCCTTTTCCAAAAACTGAAATGCTTCGTGCAGTACTTCGCAGTTTTCAGAAGTATGTAAGCCAAAAGATGGGTACCAAGATTAACTTGAACAAAATAACATTATTGCCCTAAAAAAAAAAAAAAAGCTTTTCTTTTTTACACTTTTTTTTTTTTTAACAGAAACTTACTTGTAATCTGTTTACAGCTTTGCTGAGATTATGGCCTCCATTTCACAAAGATAGCCTGCCATTTCATTTGATAGGAGATTGGCCTGATCTGCCTTTTGTCGGGCTGCTTCCTGGTTCTATATGCTGGTTTAGCCCGGCGTGCTGTCTGTGCTGTCTCCTGGGGCAGGGTTGGTCTCATCTAACTTCAGGCAGGCTAACTTTAGTCGTTTTATACTTGAGTTTGTTGTGTAGGTTCCACTTATGGCCTGGTGAGAGAAACCGTGCCCTTTTAAGTTCGGTTCAATGTATCTATTGAGGTGTCTACTGTAGGATGAGCCAGGGAGCCCCTCAGAAGTTATTATTTATCAGTATGAATGGATACACTTGATTAAATAACAGCTACATTTGGGTCAGGCTCTGATGCACATAGTCTAGGTCTGGTTCCTTAATACAACAGGTTGAAGTACAGATTTCACGTTCAGACAGAAGTGAAGAATGCGTCAGTCACTTAAGCTTGCATTTTCAGTTAGTCACAGAACAGCACTTATACAGTATAATTTGCTATGTCGTTTAATTATTTTTTTTAATTGTTTCTGGATCTTTTTATTCTTCCCACACGATCAGCAACTTCCAGAAACTCCTGCTGAGGTCTGTGTTGGTTTCAGCAAGGATTGGTGTGATGTGAGAAAGTGGCAGTAGATTTATCCTCATTCCAGTCAAGATTGTTGGGCAAACTGGTTATTTCAATATAACGCCGTTCTTTTACTCTGCTAGAAAGATTATTTCTGTGTGTCAAGTCAGTGGAAGAAACATTTACCAAAATAGTATGGTCTAGAAAAATCACTCCCACTATTTTATAAAATCCATCTGGTTTCATGACATCTTAGTAAGGAGAATGGATGTTCCTGTGCAGGAAGCCCACCCCCTTCCTACTCATTCAGAAAAGGTCTTCAGCATCTCCTCTGAGCTTACTTGTGTACAAAACTGCTCATGACACCAAAAAAGAGCAGCAGCACTAGTCTCCAGACCTGAAAATGGGCATGGCATTTTTATTTCAGTGCATCTCCATACTTCTCTTAGATCCTTGGGTGGCAGTAAAATGTGTAATTGTTTTTCAGTCTCAAATAGACTGAGGTTGAGAATCAGTTACTTTCGTCCCTGTTGTTTCCTTCAGCATCTGTGTAATGGTATGCATGCTTTCCTGTGCAAGATTGTGAGATAACTTCACAATGTTAAGGCATGAGGACCTGTCCAAAGAGTTGCAGAGATAATCCTGCCTGATCTTTGTCACAGGCTGAAGCAATAACCTTGCTAGCTCAAGACCACTTACACACAAAAAGACCTTGTTAAGTTAAAGGGAAAATAAATATGGAGTTTCTGGATAGCAGCAGGTTTTTAGATTTATAGTTGTCAAAATTGTCTGGTTAATGTTGCAATAGATTTGAGCCCAGGGGGTTGTCCTTGTTTTAATCTCCAGAATTTGAGTTTGATCTGTTTCCACTGGGAAGAAGGAGAATCCTAATGGTGGAGACTGTCAGGGGGCTGGCTACATTCGTGTTGCTGCTTTAAATGTTCCAGCACCTTGACTTCTACTCATTTGGATTGTTTAGAGGCTACTGTGCAAACCAGGGATCTGTCTGATAGACTGTGTGCTGTCAGTGCCTCTGTATCATGTTGTTGTTTTTAAACTAATAAAAGCGCAACAGTTCAGAGATAAAACTCACCTACTTACCTGCTTGGTGTCCAGTGTGAAAAGAAAAGGTTCTCAGACACAATTAAGTAGATGACTCTCGAAATGTCCTCAAAACGAATGTGAAGTTGTGCTTAGAAAAAACCTGAATCGTATTCCGACATCTTTGTGCAGCACTAGGTTTGGTTAGACTGGTTACAAAGCCTGCGAATCCTTAGAAATGTGTTTTATCTTAGCTGTGAGTGTCAGAGTGGGCAGATTGTCCTTTGTCTGTACTGGAAATGGAATGAGCAATGCCACCCGTTTATGTGCATGTCTTCTGCCAGGCTTTGTCTACAGAGAACAGCGATTTGGTGCATGCCTGAGCTGGAGACTGCAGATTTCTAACATTAAGGGTTAATGGGAGTTACCCACTGTGTTGATTTTTTTTTTTTTTTCAGGATATGGCAAAATTAAGTCAATTTAAAATTTTGTCCTGCGTATTTTCACATTTACCTTGTATCTGCGTCTGTGTTCGGTTCCCATGGCTGAGCACCACTCCTGGAAGCTGCGTTCGTGCTGTAAAGCTGGAGGAACTCGAGTGATTTTGCCCTTTTGGAAGTTTGTTTATCCAAATTGTCTCAAGCTCATGACATCTTATGCATTAGACCAACAAAACCACAGAGAGGCCCTGAAAGTGCTTGTTGTAGCTAACTGTGCCGTGTGTTTCACAGGAAGCACGCTCGCCTTCAGCTGCGCCCCAGCCAGCCACAAGCAGTTAAGTTTGTAGCTGCATCTGTGCCCGACCTTGAAGAGGGGAAAGCACAGAGCTGTCTGACAAAAATGCTGCCTATCCCCTTTCCCTGACCTTTTCTGGTATTTGGAGCGTTTGGTGCATTGTTTAAATCGGGTATTTCCTTGGTTCAGTTCTGTTTCGTCATGAAAATGAGGATCTTCTCTTTTTTCTCTTCTGGATCACGGCAGAAGCAAGCATCAGCAGATTTTCTCTACCCAAGATTTCTAGCCCCAACACTGCAGCTAATCCTGTGACCCAGAGAGCTTTCTCTGCGTGTGTGCAGTCTTCCACGCTGCAGCTGTCTGCCAGCTCTCTTCCCCCTTCTTTCCTGTCCTCAAGCACGTGCGTGTACATGTGAGTCTCTCAAGCCATCTAACCCTTGCACTTCTGCTCCTGGTGACCCCAGAAACCCTCGCTGCTCTGCTTTGGACCAGTTGCACCGTGCAGTCCGTTGTCATGAATGAGAGCTGCTGACTGTCAGTAGAGCCGTCGCTGCGCAGAAGGGCGTGCTGCTTTTCCCTTGGCTGTAACACGGGATGTCCTTCCAGTCTCCCTGGGTGAAGTCTCCTGCCCTCCCCAGGGTGATACACGCACCCCTGATTCCAAAACCACAGTTTGAGGATACAGGACAGTTCAGAAATGGTGGTGTTTTCAGCTTTTCCTCGCCTGTCCCATTCACTGCCACGTGTTCCAGTGTGGCCTGTACTTCTGCAGTACCCCCATATGAAGATGTCTTGGTATGCAAGGGTGCTGGCTCTGGTGGGGGTCACGTTCTGCAGGATTGGGACCTTCCTGGCGAAGCTTAGCTTAGCTGTCTTCCATAAAACCAGGGGGCTGTGTGGTGTCTTTCCCTAAGCTTCGTAATTAAATATTCTAATGCATCTTGTAACGCTGCCCTCAGTCTTGCCGCCACAGTGATGAGATACGAGTGGTTTATTACTTGTACTCACAAACTTTACCATTCTGAGTTCTTTCTTGACTAAGGTTTTGCAACTACTGTGAAATGCCTTATTTCTGGGATATTTAGTTCAAGTTATTTGCTTGCTTGTAACGTGAGATTGCCTTAAGTGATCAAAACTAGACACTGCTGTGCAAAGGCAGGATCTGCAGCTGGTCCTCTTGCGAGTGTAGGAATGCCAGACACTGCGTTGTGTATGGTTTATGTTGAAATCTTGCAACTTGTGTGTAGGACCAGGCCTGAGGACAGACTAAACAGGCCTCGATCTTAAGGGTATGATGATATTTTGCTGGCAAATGTGATCCGTCTCCATCCCACTCCTAACCTTACAAACACTCAGCGGATGCATTAACATGCTGTTAGTCCCAAACTCAGCAGCGCAGCTTCGTAGTGGAGTTATCTCACCATGCAGGGGCAGAGCAAGCACTCGTCTGCTGGCAAAAGCCTTATAGGCCTTAGAGGAAAAGATTTACCTGAGAAGTTCTCTTCCTTCTGCTGTAGATGATGCGGATTGTATGTTGTTACTGAAGGAAGGTGCCTGACTTTCTGCCTCTTACTTCTTTCAGTCTCCTTGCATCTCAAGGAAGAAGAGAACTTGGGATGATGATGATGGGGAAGATAAAACTGAGGATGGGAAGGAGTTCCAGCTCATTTGATGGTTGGGTAGTGCGGCTGTCATTTTTAATGTGCTAAGAGCAGGCTGTTGTGGTACCGTTCGTTTATATCGTCATTACCTAACTCCTGTCCACAGTAGTTTAGTCGTGTAGATGCCCAAAGCAAACGACAGTTGCTGTACTATATACTAACTTCTTTTTTTCTCTTCATGGTAATAAAACACCTAAACTAAACCATCTTTTTTTTTTTTTTAAGTTGGAAATACCAATGGAAGGACAAACACAACCGTCAGTAATACAACCCTTAATGAGAATTCACACCCTAACGAGCAAGGTAATACTCCTGGCGCTTCTGTTTCTACCTTTCAGTAGCATTGAGAAAAGTAATGTGTATCACTGTATGTCTTAAACTGCCTTGTAATAGTTGACCCTTTACTGATTCATGAACAGCTGTAGGGCAGGAGGGGGGTACTGTGATTGTCACATCCATTCCAGGACGACTAAAGATATTTAAGAGAAACCGATGAACAGTAGAAGAAGACAAGTCAATTCTCATGGTCTTAGGTACCCCAGAGCAACAGGATGTTACTCCTTACCAGAGAGAGATGATATTAAGTGGGAAAATTGTATGTGCAGAACTAGAAATATCTGCCAACGTCAATTTACAGTTAAAAAGAGGAGAACCAGGTCAAGAATTCTTCTAGGCTGTTGACTTCAGTTCTGCTGAGAAAAAGGCAAGGCATTTGCTCATTTAAATATTTTTTTTAACATCAAAGTGGATTCTGGGTCCACCGTGCTTGAGCTCATTGCTAAAGCATGCGTTTATTTCGTAGTGTGATCTCATTTTTACTGCATTAAGGTGCATGGCTTTAAGCAATGCATGATGTTTAAGCCACCCATGCAAAAGGGATTTTTTCTTGGGTCATTTTAACTCTGTATTCCTTTGCTTGTCTCATTTGCTGTTGGCTAACAAATGAGATGAATAGCCAATACTCTGCTCGTTGACTCACTTTGTCATTGTATTAATTGCATCACTGACTCACACCCAAATTCTAAGTAACCTACACGGCTTCTTTTCACCTGTATGAGCATGCAGTCCACATCCAGATGTGTTCCCAAGGTTGCAGAAGCAAGCACTCAGAACCTGGGGAAAACCCAAAGCTGCGTTCTGGCTTCAATATTGGGCCAGTGTGGGAAAGGTTTAGCCCCAGGCATATCCATGGCTTATACTGATAGAAAAATCAACATATACAAGAAAGAATGTGTTCGTAATTATACAGTCATAGACTGGTTCTCAAAGGCAATTAAATCTGCAACCTAATATCCCAGACACTTCAGTATAAAAGTTGTGGGTTTAGTACTTAACACTGGGGCTAGTTGGCTATGATTATACCAAGGAAAAGGCAATGAAATCATTCTCTACTTTTTTCTTTTTTTTTTTTTTCCCTCCTCTGTTTTGGTGGATGATGCAATGCTATAAATTGGTGCTCATAAACCTGAACTCACTCATAACGTGTGCAATTGCAAAGAGGGTTGACAAAACTGTTCTAAAGTAGCTTTCTTCAGTGTTAAGAACAGGAGATCCTTTCAAAAGAGTTATGCCTGCTGCTTGATTCTGATGGCAGTTGCTCTTCTTGTCCCTATTATGTACTTTATTTTCCAGCCATGATGAGAAGCAGTAGAGCTGCTGCTAGTTACGTAACACTTGCAATGTGGAGGATGCTGTAAGAGACCAGTTACTTCAGAGAAAACAGTAATCACAGAACAGACATAGGCAAACAGCAGAACTGGAGGGGGGGGGTGTATGGACAGTGACTTTGTCAGGAGTGGGAGTGTAAGAACAGCCCAGGAAATCATTGCTAGGCGGGAGAGACCATTAACCTGTGACTAATTTTGAAGAGGGACACAGGAATGAGGACTGAAGAGAGAGTGTTAGGGTGCCTGAGAAACTGAAGTAGCATGAGTGGGAAGGGGAAAAAAGAGAACTGGAAAAGCAGAAGTGAAAGAAAGGAGGGAAGGAGAAAAGCATTAAAACTGAAGCAGTTTATGTTTTAAAAGTCTGTTGAAATAGGTGCATTCACAGGAGTCTTCTTGTGCAGAGAAAGCATAAGCTCACAGAAGGCTGCTTCACTGAGTGTCAGTCCATCCCTGTGTAACACAACTACAGTATGTTCCAATATGAGCCCAGTTTGTAATAGAGATGAAACAAAATGAAATAAAAGATTGGAGGACAGGAAAAGGAACTGAAACAGATGAATAAAAGCTAGAGAAAACACAACGCCTGAGTAGGTCAAGAGAGTCAGTGACAACATGGCAGATACAACAGCTGGATTAGACCGTAATGTGAAAATGGAAGAGAGCAAAGAGAATGAGATGCAAAGAATTCAGATCGCAGAGTATTTGAGCACTGCCGTACGTACAGTGTAAATATGTTCTTGCTGCACTGAAGTCTGAAAGCATTCTTTAGAGGGGAAAAAACAATCTGGTTTGAGGTGGAATGCTCTCTGCTCTATTCCCACTTGGAGCCTGCAAACGTAAAGGAGAGCATTGCGCTGTAAGTACTTTAATTATAGTAAGTTAAAAATGAAAACAAATAATATTTCTTTTCTTGTTTTCTTTTGTCCTTGAAGAGGATAACAGCAATTCACCCAGGCTCTCTCCTACGACATCCGCACAACCTACATCTACATCAAATACAACAGGTATGTGTTTGTTCATCTGTTCTTTCCTATGCATCTGGAAGATAGCTCCAAAACTACCCCCAAACCATACCAAATTCCAAAGGAACATCCATCAAAAGTGGGTATTTGAGAGAGGCATTATAATTTTAGAAGACTGGGAGCCAGCATGTAAAACAAGTCTAAGATGAAACTATACTATTTTTAAAGTTTAGATTGCATGCTTCATGGGTGGAAGCAATGACATTTGCAGTGCCACAGAATAACAGGAATCAAAAATAAAGTTTCAGGGAAGAGTTGAAAGGAACGCTTTTTTTTAATGCTTATTCTTTGTCTCCAAGCAAAGTTCCTCCATTTTCATGTAGTAAAACTGAATGTGTTGTTATGTAAACAGTGCATATCTGCTTATGATATTTCACAGTAAATAGAGTTAGGGCATAATGAAGGCACTGGGACTTGAGTTTCAAGACTCCATTTCCTTTTAGGTAAGACTCATGGCACCTTATACAATAGCAACTAGTCTTTGTAGAGCTCATAGCACGAAACACTGGAGTTCAAGCAAGACATGAGCAGCAGATCTAGGACAGTCTGTCACAGTATTTTTGTACTGTTCTAGCACAACCATCTTACCTTCACACCTTGGCAAAAGAACTGTAGGTAAAAATGATTTCTCAACACTGTTGCAGTTCTGGTGCTCCAACACAAATAACGTGTTTACAAAACACATCTTTGTAGAAATGAGAAACAACTTTATTAGATCAATTACTAGAGTTTGAAAGCAGGTTTTTAACCTGAGACACAAGCAGTTCATCCACTTGGATCTGCAGTATTCCAACCTTTGGCTATGTTAATGTGAGATTATTAAAAATGGAAATTAAGAAAATGTTTTTCTGGAAGAGCTTGAGCAGGCATATTTCACCACATCGGTAAAGACTGGGTAAGAATTAATGTCATGCAGTCATTCAGTCTGTGATGCACAGGTAAAAGGTTGTATCTGAGGAAAAGAAAAGAAAAGAAGAGCTAGTTTCGTGCATACATCAAGTCCCCTTTGTGCTAACAGCCATGTGAAAGAAGGGCAGAAATGTTGTGCCTACCCTAAAATACCTTGTGTATTTGTGGAGTTTTATGCTGATCATAAGGTCCCAGCTGAGTCACTGCATTTCCAGTACAACTCTCACTTTGTGCATCTGCAGTCTCCAGATAACCTCTGAGCTACCATGATTTGTTTGCAATTCATTTAAGAATAAAACACTCATCAGGGAAAAAATAATCTTTGCAAAGAGCTTTGTGTAGCAAGGAAGTTTCTCATTCCATTGGCTGCAATATACCAGTTTAAGCATGCCTAGCTTGGAAAGTGGAGAGGAGAGATTTTTGTAAACCCTTTGTTGCCTTAGGGCCTTCCCCATGTGCAAAGCCAATGTTAAACACAGGTGTTTAATCCACCCTGCACGCCAGCCCTGACTGTGGGCTTTTTGCAGAGGTCTGTGATTTATTATGAATAGATAATAATAGTAAAAAGAGTCCTGAGCCCTGCACTATTAGGCACAGTACCAACCTAACAGACAGCCATGTCTTGCTTCACCTGGTTTACGATTCACATCCTTCAACGTTTTGTCTTTTTGTTTGTTTGTTAGAAACTTCAGAGATTTTTGCTTAGTCTTTGCTTTGTGTTTTTTTTGGTTGGTTTTTTTCCATGGCAGCAGTGAAAACCTCATTCTTCAGAAAAACCGTCTTCTGTGAAAAAGGAAATATTTATTTTATGATGATCAGTAATAATTATTCTGTATGTTAGCACAGTGCTTGTGCAGTTTGAGCAGTTAGTTGTGCTCTTCCCTGTTGAGTTAGAACACACATGGTGTGTTGCATGGTGCTAAGAATTGTACACTGTACATGTAGTTTGATGGATGCGTATAAGATAGCTGCTTATTCTTTAAACACAGGTAGCTTACAAAGTAAAATACCTGTCTCTTAAAATAAAGCTTCATAAACCTGAACTATATTACTGGCATGCATCCTTTTCAAATAATAAAAATTAACTCATGCAGCCTGGGTTTATTTAGCATGTTCAATTAAGCCCAGCTGGTCTTCTGGGGGGAAAAGTAATTAGGGAAATAAAAGATAAAAGGACAGATGTTCCTAGCAAATGTTCTTTCATCTTACCTCTGTTGGTAAAATAGTACGGCTAAGATTTCTCAAAGACAAAGAAGAACAGATTGGTGTCCAATTCATATCAGCTTCCCAGATTCCCCACATGCCTCTGAAGGCCTCCCACTGATGTTCTGAAGTGACTGGCACTAAATGCATCATGAAAGATAAGTCTGTAGAAGATTAACCAGGCTTTACTTTTAATAGAGAAGCTACACTTTACTTGTAATATAGAAGTTCCATCACCAAGTGCTGTAATCTTGATAAAGTAAGAAAAAAGGATCATTAATAAGAAAGGGAGAGAAGGTAATATACAAACTTGCTAAACTTCCTTGTGATAGCTGTTTGGATGTTTTTTGCACTGACTCTTGTTTTCTTCAGGGTAATTTAATGCCCATAGAGTAAGTACCATCTTTGTGTAATAGCATTTAATAATGATACGCCTGGAACCATTATCACAGAATCATAGAATAGCTTGTGGTAGAAGGGACCTTAAGATCATCCAACTCCAACCCCCTGTCATGAGCAGGGATGCCACCCACTGGAGCAGATTGCCCAGGGCCTCATACAACCATGTTAGCCATTATGTTACTCAGAAACATGAGCCAATTTGACACTCAGAAATCATGGTTCAAAAAACCAAAATCGTTATTGATTGACGCTTGCATTCAGATTAGTCTTTCTTCACTGTAGGTGTCTCTTTATATTAAGAATGTAGTGGCCAGGTGTGATTTCATGTCATGTGACTGTAGATGGTTTCCACATAGACATCCATATCTTACTTATTTCTTACAATGAGGAACCATTTGATATTTATAGATCGTTGTACATTTGGGGAGCTTGCCTGCCAGTATTAAAATGTGCCCTGAATTTTATCTGATGTATTTTACACATGCTTCATAGAGGAACTGAATTTCCTAATTATAACAAGGTAAGCACATAAGTGTGGTACTTCATATGTTCCATCTCAATATTTATTTCAAAACTGTTTCCCAGGGTTATGGCAAAATACAACAATAATATCAAAGAACAAGAAGATAAATAACATTTACTGTGGGGACTGTATTGGGCTGTTTCAGTAATTTTAATGTTAAATGTCTCAGAAAAGCATCATGTAGGCCTGTTCCTTTCTGAATGCTTACATTGTCTTAGTGTTTCATTGTTAAGAAACATTTCAGGTGCTGTACAAATAAGCCGAAACTGAATATCAGGTTTACAGTGGAATTGAGATGACACTACCTTTTATTCAATTGTTCTAATATTAGACAATTTCAAGAAAACACAGGTGTCATTGGACATTTGAATTCCCATAATGAAAATGAAGCCAGATTGTATGAGGTTGTAGAAATAATACAGCAGTAGACAGTGCAAAGGGAGCTTTTTCCCCTTAAAATTCCTTCATACATAAAAGCTATTTGCCTCATATTGTCTGCTTAGAGAAATTTTAGTTACACAAGAGGCTCATGTTTCTTGTTACTTCCTTCTTAGAAAAATAAGTAATTATTCTTAAGATTTTTCTAGCTGGCTGCCTTTTATCAAGGTTCTAAGGATGTTGCTATAAATATCAACCTCCTCTATTATTACTCTTGCATTTTGCCTCCTGTTACTTTTATTCTGAACAGTTCATTACTGCTTTAAGTGAAATGGGAAGGGGAAATATTGGGTAAAAGCAGAATAAAAGTTAAAGACGTTAAGTGTCAACCAAACTTGTGAAACAGCATTCCAGTCCTCTGTTTTAACCATGGCAATATAGGCTGCTATTAAATAAGTGATACAAGCTACCAGAGTTAATTTAGTTGAACTTTTACCATGTGTGGAAAACCGTTTGAACCTTAAGTTTAATATACGTGCAGAAATCTCTCTGATAAGTTTAAAATACATGCAGCCTTAGTAAAGTCAGTCTTTCAGTCAGAACTAAATTAAAGATTAAATCATTGATGAAATCTGGTGTTTTCATGCAAAATCTGCTCTTATAGAAAAGCTTAGTTACCTGGAAAGTTGGAAAATTATTTCTTGATTCAGAATTTTATGACATTTTGAAATATTCTAAGTTAGGAGTGATTCTATGGAATTGAATAGTGTTGCCCAAAAGATTTGATACTTTTAAAAGTTATTAGATATTATCCAGGTCTTATTTACAGCTTTTCCTTAAAACCATTCCTGACCTTGAGCCCTACAAATTGGGAGTTAAGTCTTTCTAAAGGAAGTGCACAAGTGAAGGGTCTGTATGCAAGCCTGGATATACGTGGAATGATTGTTTTATTGTTACCCTGTCATTTTATGTGGCTGTGACAAATCTTGTGTTATTCAATGCGTGTGCATTTGATTATTTTTATATATTTTTCTGAGTGATGTCAAAAATACAAATTTCTCAGGTACACCCGCCAATACCAGCCAGCCCACCAACACCACGATGTCCACCACTGTGACTACTCAGCGCACCAGTACCAGCCGGACAACAACTTCAACTACAACTTCATCAGCCACATCAGCCACATCTTCACATCTCAATATTACAATGACCACTTCCAAGATCCCTCTCACTTCTGTAACAGGTGAGCTCACACCTCAAGAAGCTCTTTAAGGCTTGTATATGCGTTGACACATGTACAATTCTGGAACTGTTAGTTTTGCAGTAGTGTTGCAAAGAAATAATATATTTGCATGCTGAAAAGCAAGAGTGACTTTTTATTTAGTTGGTCACAGCAACGTTCCTCTGAACACTCCACATACTCAATAAAACTTCACTTACCCTGAGTGACCTGATGTATTTAAGAAAAAAAAAATGGTCTGAACCAGCATCCACCAGTGAGGAGATTAGTGTGTTAGGAGAAAGCCTGTTTTTTATGAGACTTTGCACTAGGCTTCTGAGTGCAACTTCTGTAGTTCTTGCATTCTTTCTTCTACGGTTTACACGAACTCATCTCTACTACTTCCTTTCTCAAGCCAACCTGTGGCTCAGAATACGCCTGCTGGCTTGGTAGAGAGTCTGAGATCTGTTAGCCCCATTTGTAGTAATGTAATGAATTTTATCCCTAATGGAGGATAGGGTATGACTATGAATGAGTCACACTTCATGTGAAAGTTGTAAAATTCAGTTTGACGGTACCCTTGAATTCAGAAACAGTACCTGTTGAGTTCACTGTTGCCTTACAAGTGAAGCATTATTGGGTAGGTGGAGCTGTCATCAGATCTTTGTTGGCCACATAATTTTCCTTTTAGCAAATACAAATCAGTACAAACTGGGTCTTTTGATGGCAAATAAAACCAGTTCTCACATGGAAACTACTAGGGCTTATTGAAGGTCATGATATCTATGTCAATATTTGATATTCGGGGGAAGCTCATGTTGGGTTGCAGAGCTGATCTCAGTCTGGCTGCTTATTCCTGCAGTGAGGATGCATACCCATGAGACACAGTAAAACAATCCATTCGTCACCACCAAAATATTTTACTCCCACCAGTTAACTATGCTGAATGAGTTGGTGTTTGCTGGCCCCTCTGTAGGCTGACCCAGTATGTTCATCTGACTAAAACCAACTTCCTTTTCTGCTGGGTAATTTCAGGACAAACTTAGCAAGTTAAATTACAGAGTCTGAAAAATGCTGGGACTGGTGTGTAAGAAGGGCAGGAGCTGCATGCATGGAAGGAGGTGAGAGCAGGGGAAGAGAGGGTTGGAGAGAAGTGGCTATCAGTCTTTCAGAGAGGGGAAGCAGTTGGATCAGCTGCTCCCATGTCACCAGAATTTGTCACTTTAAAAATTAGCTCTGGGTTTCAGTGTGCTTGGTTGGTACCTTGCCAGTTGGCCTACGTTAAATTTGTCCAACTGGGTCTTTAGATGACATGTCAGTCATCTGGGGAATGCAGGAGACAAAGGAATCCCTTAAAACAAAATTTGTAAAAAGTGACTTTTGTTTTCTTCTTTCAGCCACATCAAAATCTGAGACTGTCGTAGACAAAAAAACATCCAGATTTGACGTGGGCAGTTTTGTAGGTGGCATTGTGCTGACACTTGGTGTCCTAGTTATTCTCTACATTGGGTGCAAAACATACCACTCCAGAAGAGGCATCCAGTACAGAACCATGTAAGTTTCAGAGAAGTTGTTTCTGGTCAATTTATGACTCTTCTGTGTTTTTTTCACTGTCATCTATTATATTATTATTTTTATTTTTAAGGACATATGCATATAAGTAAGAAATGCATGCATACTTTCATCCTAATTATTTGCTAGCACTGTAAATACTTCTGCCAGCTTCTGCTCCCTGTGTTGTTTACAACAATATTTGTGAGTTGTTTGCTGTATTTGCTAGACTTCTGATTCTTCCTGATGCTTTTTCCTGGACTAATTTGTCTGTTTGATTTGCCTTCACCACCCCACCACCACCCCACCCCACCCCATTGTTTCTGTTACTAAATGTTTTTTTATTCAAACTGTCACCATCTCTCTTTCATATCACCTTTTACATACCTCAAAGTTTAGTGTGCCAGTTTTCAAGCCAGACATTTAATATTCCACTTTCTTAAGCCACCACTGTTGAAACAATGAATTTGTTTATCACAGAAAACATACAACTGCAGTAGTGCCATTATTCGTGTTTTTAAAGCACAATATTTGATTGTTGTCAATACATGAAATCAAACTTCTGCCCCACTTCACAATATAGGCAGGGCAGCTGGTTGATTTCTAACATGTCTTTTTGTGTTATCATGTTCAGATCTCCAGAAACCTGTCCATAGAATTGTATGCACTGAATGTGCTTTTAAGTACTCTTCACAAGTCTGTGAAATGAGGTAGAATTCATTCTAACAGAATATAAGCATCTGCATCTATCAAATCATTTCTATTACCCTAAAGTGGGCACTTAAAATCCGCTAGATGAGTCAACCTACCCATGCTTGTTTTTATTCATCCACTGTGAGGGCAGATAAGAGCCTCAGATAGAGAAGCATATGTCAAAAAGTATGGGCCGGATCCCACCTAAGGTCACTTGTTCATTTCATGTGCACCAGTGACTTTCAGCCTTCTGTGAGCTGCAGTCCATTGGTACTTCCCCTGTGGAGGGTAGGTCCTACAGAGCAGATACAAACCTGCCGAGAGCAAGCTTGCTTTTCTTTTAGATTCTGTAGAAGTTGTCTGACAGCATATAGCCTACAAGTGGAAAACAACAATTTTAAACATTTTCTCTAGGTGTTTCCCCAGGTGGTCTAAATTAAGTGTATGTCAGCCAATTTCATCCAGGCAACTGACTTGTGAAAGGAGATTGGGGGTGTTCTTGCCTTGGGCACAGTTCATCCTGGTTGAACTACTCCTTTCCTCTCCTGTACAGCGTTCACTTCTGAGAGCAAAACACATTTGTGTACAGACTTCACATTTTATCTCACTACTTTTGCAATGAATGCTGCAATTTTGATTGAACCTTATTGGCTTATCAGCTTCAAGTGATTAATAAAAATTAATTGCTGTTCAGCTTACTGTAGAGCTGCAGAACTATCTCATTTGCTGTTAACACCCAGTTCTACTCAGTTTTCTTCCAGGCTTGCCTCCTTGTCACATATTTAGTTTAAGAACTGGGAGGTTTTGTAACTAGGTTGCTTTCCTTTTTCCTATTCGATACAATGCATATCAGTTGTAGGAGCTTGTTTTAACTGAGGTGATGTCATTAGACGAAGTGAGAAGCTAGTGTTTGGGACTTACGTTTTCTCTCCATCTTTAACTACCGTTGGCTAGCCATGGGATTCAACAAGTCTCCACTGTGCATGTTTACCCACAGCAGTGTTTGAACAGATAGTGTAGAATTCAGGTGATCAGCGTCTTTAAAACAAAGGAACTTATAGCTGAGCTCATAAGCTGCCTTTGATCAGCTGTTACTGCTGGATATAGGTAAGACAGAATAAAAATGATACTGATCTGGAAGTATTAACATTTTGACTTCCATATTTCATTCAAGTAAATAAGGCTAGTGAAGCTTGAGGAGTGCTGACACCATTAAGTTCTTTTAGCTTCTGACTTGGCTCAGAGAGGCCTGTGATTCCAGATTAATTTGTACTTCGGCCTTCTCAGCAAGATGGCCTTTGTTCACAAAATATCCTTCTTAGCAGCAACTGGGTGGCTTTTTCTTACGTTGACTGATGCTTGTACTGCAGAACATTAATTATTGTGTTTCTGTTACAGTGATGAACATGATGCCATCATTTAAAGAGACTTCAGGGAAGACAATAATGGAAACCCATCCTATCACACTCGTCTTAACTTACTTCTGGGAAGAGTTTATTTCATAAAGATGATCACCATCTCTAAAACTGTGGGTTTGATCCTGCAAAATGTTGAGAATCCCCTAAGTGACCTGATTTTCTTACATTGGCTTTGATAACAACAAGAGGAGCTCAGCACTTTTTAGAGGAAGTATCTTCTTTTTCCAGTATTTGTAACCAAATTTAAAGAACTACGCGTATTGAGTTGTTTGCAGGTACACACACAAGGCTCTGAAATGGCTAATCACTAGCACAGAGATCACATCATTACCTTCTTAAGTTCAACTATTTGTCACATAGCCCAATAAATCCATTGTGTTCCATAATGGATATAGTAGGATAAATAGGACAGACTGCCTTTGAGACCAAGAATAGGCAAGTAAAATATTTTTTCCTAGTGTTTTGCATTAAATTGTATTTATTTTGAAGTTTGATGTGAACTTTAATTTGGAAATCTGGGGTTTTGAACAATTCGGTTAATTTTTATTAGGATAGTAAAGGGACATGATTTGCTTTGCTAGCTGTATAAAAAGTGATAAGGAGTACTTTAAACTTCAGTCATTAGCTCACAGTGACCTGTAGAGACTTCCCTTAACAGGCTACACAATGAAACTAGCTGCAGGAACAACAGGCAGACTGGAGATACCTATTCACAACCCCTTTTTATGAATGGGTCCTTATTATTAATAATAATTTTTAAAAAGACTATGCAATCCATAGCTTCTTTTTTATAGCATGTCCTAGTGTTCTGAAGATAAACTCAGAATTGTCCCCATCTTAAATACGAAAATTCTTGCTAAAATTGTTTTTTTTAAGTTAAATGTAGCAATCACTTCACCTGTAGGTTTTTTTTTATTATTATGAGAAAGCTGCATACAATGTTTTAGCATTTGGTAAGCATTGAAAGTTACACAGAAATGGAAAATCTGTAGGGTATCATTTTAGAAGAATATAATCTCCATTTTTAGAACTATTTGCTGAACTTGGTACTGCTGTACCCATGTACAGCAGCCTGGTCAAAATGCCACGGAAGGCAACAGGGCATCTCCCAGAAAGCTTTGGATTAAGTTCCAGGTTATGCTGGGTTCGTGCGCAAGACAGCTGATGCTGTTTCCATATTACTTTTGCATTTACACTGAGGTAAAACTGCTGCCTTCAGTAGATGGGCTCCTGATTTACTCTGGTGTAAAAAAGTAGAATGAGGATCAAGAAAGGCTTCTCATGCACCTCTTCTACAGCACCAAGAAATTGTTGGGTCCTGTTCAGGCTCCCTTTGTAGACCTCTCCCTGGAGATCAGGGTTGGTGCGGTGGGACTTGGCTTCATGGTCACTGCTGGGACACGTCCGTCACGCAGTGCCAGAAGGGAGGTGGTGATAGCTGAGGGAGGTCGTGAAGGGAAGTGCACGCGGGTCTGTCACTGGTCAGGGGTGCAACAACATAGGGGAAGTAGAACTACAGCTCTGGCATAGACTGATTTTTTTTTTTTATTATTTTTTTCCAAAGAGCAGTTGATTCTTACACTTGCTAACCATGCTAAAATGGGTGGATGGATTTTCTTTTCTTTTATCATATGGAGTACTAAAGCTTTTGTCCGAGGCACAATCAAGTCCAGCAAGCCATGGTTTATAAGTAGTACCAGCCACACTTGAAACAGAGGTTGTATGGCTGTTCTGTTTGTTTTTTATTGTGATACAGCAGAGGAGTGACTTGAAGTAACTTCTGTGATTACTTTCTTTTTCTAATTAATTGCCTTGTTTGGTGTTTTTATTTTTTTTTAACTTGAACAGTTTGGAAAGGATTGTTACATAGCACTGCAATTCTTTACTTTGTGGAAATTAAGAGAATTAAATTCAACTCCATTATTGGGATTGCCTCACCTCTGTTGTACAGATGAATAAATAAAGTGAAATCTTTGGAGTTACTATATCAATCTCAGTTGGATTTTTATTTTATTAAAAGTTTTCTATAGTTTTTTATAATTACCACTTCCACAATCATAACAACTGAGTAAGATATATTCACTGTATACACTTTTAAATGACAGAATACTGGAACCATGACACTTCTGCCCAGCCCAATCACATGTAGTCCATTTTGTAACTTTACTACTACAATAAAGCAAAAATTATTTGCTTAAGGTTTCAGAGGCATCAGTGCAAATACAAAACTTCACTTCCTTCCACGTCTTTGGATACTAGACAAAGTGAGGTACTGTTGATAAGTCTTACCTTTAACTTTGCATTTGCTTTCCAACAATAAATGATGTATGTGACTTGAAAAGGGGATGAATAGGTCAGTTTTTCAGTACTCCATAGCTCCACCAAGTACTTATTTAGGCCTCAGTCCCAGAGGTTGTTCAACAGGGGTGGAACAAGCAGTGGATTTGAATTTAGCTATACTCTAGAGGGGTCAACTGTATGTAATAACTGAAATAATAACTTAGCATTCAGCAATCCTGATTATGTTAATTGAACATTATCACTTCTTATTTCTGCAAGGATTTCAAAGGATTTGGTACAGCAGTCTGGAAATCTTAGGCAAATATGACCAAGGTCTAGCACCATCCCAGGCAACTGGGCCATAATCCCTATGATAAGATACATTTCACAACTTCCTCATTGAACTCTCTCCCCTTCCCTGCTGATTAGTTCATCTAAATTCCATCATAAGTCTATCATCTGCGCATACTCATTTTATGTAACAGACCTTTTAGCATGAATGCTGCTTCTCCCCTTCTCTAGGTATATTTAGACCACAGTTGGCATCTTTCAGTTCCTTAACTAAACTAGAGTTTATCTGGTAAAGATGATTCACCTCTTTATTGTCCATTCACTCAACAGGACTCCATAGTTGTTTTGGTTGATTGGTTTTTTTTAACAGTACTGGTGCCTGAGCAATGTGGTTCATAGTTCTCTCTTTTTATTAGGTATCCCTCTGGTGACACATCACAGAACTGCATTTACAGTGTCGTAGTTTAGTACCATCACCAGACATCGATTACAGTTTTTCACACTACCTAGACGCTCATTTTTAATTCTTAAAATTCACATTTTTGTAATTCCATATTAAAACTTACTATACTTACTACTGCAATCTTGGGAAGTCATCCGCTAGCTGCAGAACAGGGCCAAAACCTTTGGTCATAGATCATGAATGTTACTTTTGCCTTTACCAAGTAATAAAAAATAAGTCAAGCTCAGCCATATGACCAAATCTCAGGACTTCAGCATTCTGCCTTCCTCTCACAGGTCATTTCCTTCTGTGCAGTGCTCCCTTAGCCTGTACTCTGGTACCAACTCATTACCTTTCCAGCTTAATTTTTTGGTGGGGCCCCTGTATCAAAGGTTTCGAGGCAGTCCAGAAATACAGGAATGCTGTATTTATTTATTTATTTAATAATAACGAAAAAAAGTCTATTAAGATTATCTGAGTAACATGATCTTGCATCCCTTTGTAAACCTGCTTCCATACATTTTCCTTCATGTTCAGAGACTGTTAAAGCTCTTACAGTCTCATGCCACTCTCAGTTTTTGCCCTGAAGACCTAGCATTCTTAACATGCTTTATTGAAAAAGATACAAGCAACAAGATGACAATGTCTTATAAATCAAATATTGCCAAAAGCAAAATAAGGAGAATACAGGTAAGTGTCTACAGAAGCGGATAAGAGTGAAAACAGACCTGGGGAGAATATAAACATTCTCTGTATGACACTCAGCCATTTAGAGCAAACCCTGACGTGCGTGACAGAGATGGCAGTCTTAAAGACAGGAAACCTAAATGAATTTAGGTCTGCATTCAACTGTTCTCACAAAGAGCACAGAGCGGGCCTGCCAATTCCTTGCTTTCATCCTAGTGTCTAACCGTGGGCCTGAATTAGAATTTATAGCGTTTGTGTCACTGTAAGGCACTTTGAACAATGACAAACCTTATTCTTCAATGCCAGGTCATTGCTACACTTCAAAATGTCATATCCAGTAACTCCAAAAATTGAAAGAATAAGAGGGACTAAGTTCTGGAGGTTCTTAAGAACCTGTTTAGAAGACCAATGAGTAATATAATCTCACTCTGATACTTACAGAATTTGTCTGTTATTTGTTCTGACCTTATCAATGGAAAGTTTCAAGCAGCTTGGAAACCATGGCATTGAACCTGGCCAGCAATCAGTTGAAGGATGCTTCTGAAGTTTTAGAAGAAAAACTGAGGAAGACAGGGTTCATAAAAATAGAAAACCAACAAGCGTCTGTGCAAATGGGGTACTTTCTTACTACTATTGTTGCATACTTGACAATCTTTTCTAAAGACTTTATTTTTCACAGACAATTGAAGCTATCGTCCACTGGCCAAATCACAACCCTAACTAGTATCCTATTCTCCATAACTACCCAGTATTTCTCATTTCTCTTTCTGTGGAAAGAGTAGAGCATCGGTAAGGCAAACTGTGCAGATCTGAAAGGAAGAGGTCTTTTTTCTGAAGAGGTCCATATACTAACTGAAAGCACACGAGCACAGAAAGCTTTGGCAAGTTCTAGGATACTAGGACCGCATGCTATCTTCAATTTGAAGAGAGCTCTGCTTCCTGGTCAATGCTTAAAAACAAGTAAAGACAGATACACATCCAGTCCAAAAACAAAAAAACAGCAGGAAACTCCTAAATAATTATAACATTTCTTAGCACTATCTTTACAAAAGAGCCAGCTGCTACTTGTGCTGTTGTGCCTTGCAGTATCTCAAGCCAGTATCGTAAACTGCAACTGCTCAGGGCTAGAGCCTTTGCAGATAAGTGGCTTCACTCAAGTAAAGCCACTGCTCATTTATAGCAGCTGGGAATATTGCCTTCTAGCTTTATCTTAGCGCAGACCTGGCCACCGAACACCAGTGACGCTGAAGGTCTCACCTTCCACCTGTAAGCCATATGAATGCCTGCTGCCAGCTCGAGCCACGTGGTGGATGTGGAGCGCTGACATCTGGCAGCAGGGAGCCAGGCGGGTGGAAGGGCTGCTGGCTGCTGCCTCCTGGAAGACTCCTGTGAGCTGCTGGTCACCGAACGTTTACTGTATCAGCACTGCCAAAAAGACACAGCTCTTGAGCTTTCCCAGTGGAAGCTTTGGAAAATGCTTTCAAAGGAGATGGACACGGAAAGAAGTGTGAGCATGGTCAAGTAGTTCACAACTAGCTAGTTATGAGTGTAACTGCTAGTTACAAGTGTAACTGCTCAAGTGTAGAGCATTACCCATCAGGGCAACCACAACCATCACAGCAGGGAGTAATGGAAAGCTGCAACCTACATTAGCCTCCCTGCCAAAACTAGGTCAACGGATTTTACCCAGCAGTTTCTAGGTCAAGTTCTTCCACTTCTCAGAAAGTGGTTCGGGTGCTTGGTGGAGGAGGAAACCCCACAGCCTCTGGGCAGCCTGTGCCAGGGCTCCATCACTCAAACAGCACAGGAGTACAGCCTGGTGGTCAGAGGGAGCCTCCCGTGTGCCAGTTTGTGCCCACTGCTTCTTGTCCTGGCACCACGCATCACGTTTTAGTCTTCCCCAGCTCCCTGTTCAAGCACAGGGCTTACATGGTAACACTTCATGTGAGCCTGACCCCTCCAGTTCTCCTACCAACTCTCATCTTAATTGGTAGAAAGTTTACATGGTACTACTATTATTGCTTTCTGAGCAATAAATGAACATAAATTTGAACGTAAATTTCAAATCATGCACATTACGCTTTATCAAGCTTTTTATAATCCTTTGCAACTTAAGTTGCTGCATAATACAAAAGCGCCTTTAGAAGCTTCAAAAGCAGAAAAGCGAAAGGATGTTAATCAAAGCTGCTTAAAACTACATGCAATGCTTGAAATATTTTCACTTTTAAACTGCAAAATTAAAAGAAGGTTATGTACATATAATACAGCTGGATAAATGTACAGTTAAAGAATCCTACGTACTGCAAGGTATGTATGTCAAAGCATTACAGGAAGCAGGGTGCCAGCTACTGCACAGCATTAAGCACAACACTGCAGAAATTACGGAAGAATGGATGAAGCCACAAGTCAGTGTCACTGATTTCACACTAAAAATAGAGAACCAATTGATTCGTCCCCTCTCCTCAACCCCCCAGACAGCAAAGCAAGGGTACTTCAAAGATCTTATCTCCAGTATTGCCCTAAAAGGGACTCTACAAACTGCTTGGAGGCAGGGCAAAGACCAGCAGATGAAAACCAAAATGCATTTGTATCTTCCTTTGCAGAATTGCCCCACTACATTTAGTGATTTACAGTACTACTGGTGTAATAACACACAGTCTGCTAAAATCAGTCTCATTTGCATCATTAACTCAAACAAAATGACATGGCTTTTGTTTTTTTTTGTTTGTTTGTTTGTTTCCCTTTTTAGCTAGCCAGAACTCCGATTCAATGCTGTGGCTGCGATTGTTAACATAGTGGTAGCTCCACGCAGCCTAAATTCCAAACTCAACAGGAAGCTTTCCCAAGACAGCAGCTGGTTAAGCCAGGAGATCCGGAGGTTTCTTTTCGAGACTTAGATGGGATGCTTCATTAAATTACAGTGCAGATGTACAATAGGAAAGATGTGTACAGGTGCCAACCACGTGACATCTCTAACTATGAATGGAAATTTATTTGCTAGTGACAAACACCTCCCTGTTTAATGTACGTCTTGCTCTAAACACCAAGCAACCGTTTCGCAGGGTAAGGCACTACAACCAGCACAACGTGCATCGCCTGCACACGTTCTTTCTTACTACCTTCATACACAAGGTGCTCCTTTTACAAAAGATAATGGGTGCAGATAAAAGCCACACATGATGTGATGAGAACCAGTTACATGTGCACACTCATCCTGGAACCTGAGGTTCAGCATTTTCACATCACACTAGAGTATAAGACACTGAAGTACCGATAAGCGCATCTTATTGCTGGAAGGTCTGAAGATTGAGAAGCCTGTACTTGGGCATTAACATGACTTGGAAAGACTGGTTTCGCAAAGTCTGACAAATTGACAATGCTGCGTGACTTGATGGAGTTATCCCAGCAGTATTCTTCTCCCACTGTTTGACGCTACGTCCTTGAAAAATACCGATGCACCTTTCCCCCTGTAGGTATCTAATATACAAGTCCATGTATCCAGAGCAGAAAAGGGTGAAGAACCAATCATTAAGGAAACCGGAGTCATTGGATTACCAGTTTATAACACAAGCCCCAAGACTTCATAGGAGGTTGGAAGATCCTACTATTTAATTGCACAATCAGTGTCAACTTCCAAATACAGAAAAGTAGCTTTTACATTTTAATCCTCAGCGTAAAGGTTACGTGGCTGCATAGCTACCCTCCATTTCATCATTTCATCTCTAAGATCCTGAGATCTGGCCAGGATTTCTATTCTTTGAAAAAAATCAAGACAGAAGGAAGTACCAGATGCTGTTTCTGTTTCCAAAGAGCACAGGAAAAAAAAATACCACCGCTTCTAACAGGAAGAGTTAAGTCACTGCAGCCTGCAGAGAATATCCAACAATCAGAAAAGAATGAACAAGCACTCATTTGCTAAGTAGAAATATTTTAATTCAGCCTTCATATAAACTATTATCAATACACATTACACAAATATCTCAACACAAAATTTAAAAGTCTCACTGTTCCTGCAACAGTTAGCCTCTTTTCTCCACCCTGTCCACAAGAAAGCCAAAACAGAACTGTACGGGTAGCTGAAGTTTACTGTTAATAAACAGCCATCTTAACTATTTCCTCACATCCTGTACAAGACAAGGATCTTGGTGGCTTGCAGGGATGGCCTCTGTGAGACCTAGCCAGTTCCAGAATGGACTCACTGCTGGCCAAAACTGAGCCAGTGAGCAACCCTGGTTGCACCTCTGATGGCATATTAAAGGGAAAAAACTGCACAGCAGCACCTAAGTGAGAGACAAACGAGAAAACGAACTAAACAGCCCACCAAGGTCAGGGAGTGAAAGGGAGGAGGAGCTCCAGGTACCAGAGCAGAGGTTGCCCTGCAGCCTGTGGAAAAGACCATGGTGGAGCAGGCTGTCCTCCTGCAGCCTGTGGAAGACCACATGAGAGCAGCCACCCTTCCTGCAGCTTGTGGCAGACACCACGCCACAGCAGGTGAATGCACCCTGAAGGAGGCTGCAGCCCATGGAACACCCACTGAGGAAGGCTCCCACCAGGAGCTGTCACCCTAGAAAGGAACACGCACTGGTGCGAGTCCTCTGCCAGGAAACGCAGTACAGACCTGTGCCGGAACAGTTCTTGAAGAACTGGAGCCCAGAGGAACGACCCATGCTGGAGCAGGTGAGAAGCGTAAGTAGGCAGGAGCAGCAGAGACAAGTGGTACAAACTGACTGCAACCCCCACTCCCACTAAGGGCAGAAAAGAGGTAGAAGAGTTACAAGTAAAGCTGAACCCGGGAAGACGAGGCAGGTATTTTTTTCACTTTTGAGTTCTCACTGTCCTACTCTTATTAATAGGCAATAAATTAATTTAGTCTTGCTCCCTGTCAAGTCTGTTTCACCCATGACAGTGATGTTTGAGCAATGTCCCTGACTTTATCTTGATTCAACAGGCTTTTCCATATTTTCTTGCCTCATGTTGCTGAGGGTAAGTGAAAGTGCAGCCTGCTGGGCACCTGGCAAGCAGCCAAGGTTAGCTCACCCCACATCCAGATGAAAGAAACCCATGACGAGCTATGCCAAGCTCCATTTTAGGAACTTGACAAGAAAGGTCCTTTTTTTTTTTATTCAAACAGATAAGGGCATACTAATCAAGTCGCTTTCCTTAGAAAGGAAAGCTACAGAAACATCACCTTAGTAGTGAGTTAGTTTTATAAATAGAAATTGTCTTTGGCAAGGAAGACCCAGTATATTCATAATGTTGATATACTTCATTACACAACAGTGTTAGGTAGCTGATTAATCATCTTCTTTAACACAATTTTCCATTGTCAAGACTTTGCTGGCTTAAGCTTCAGTGCCTGGCGGATGACTTTTTGCAAGTTTCCTTCCTTATGAAAGAAATGTACGAACTGTGCCCTTTATCGTTCCCCTGCAAATAGGGCATTTTCTGAGGGATGGTGCACATTCTTTGCATACTACTAGGTGACCACATGGAATAAAAACAATGGAAACTTCTTTGTCCATGCAAACTTTACACGTTCTTTCTTCTTGCAGTCTCCTCAGTTGTTCTTCCATAGGTAAACCTGGAAAAAAGTTAACCTTTTAAGAAGCCTGAATATATGTGCATTCTACTTAGAAAGTAGATTGGAAAATAAAGGGTAAAACTGAATGTGACTATGTTCACTAAATATAGATGGCAGTGAGAAAATAAGCACACTTTCCAGAGCTCAGAAACCAGCGTGCAAGGAACCAGTCTGTACTTTCCATTTCTAAGGGACAACAAACAGCTCAGGGACTGGAGACCAGCTATAGTTCTTGAGACTTATGTTTATATTTCAGCATATGCTGTACTTTTTGTGTTTGGATATTAGAAGCACAGAGCACAACGACTGGTGGAAGTGAGCTATATTCAGATTTGTGTACTTTTCCACAAGTCTGTTAACATATTAAGTTTCATATGCATCTGAACTACAAGAGTAAGAATCAGAGCTAACTCAAACTCAAGTCTGACAAGTTTATCCATCCAGCTGTTGGCCAAGCAAGAACTTAGGACAGCTATAACCCACTTTGGAAAAGTAAAAATCACGGTACCTCCTATGAAATGCTAGCCTATTATTCACTGCTTGATCCCTACCAAATGCCTTCGTGAGAACTTGTACCAGGACCAAGCCCAGCATGTATCTGAATTTCTCGAGCTCCAGAAAACTCAACCTCCTAGTGCAAAGGGTCCTGTGTAAGGCACAATGTATAGCTTAAGGCATATAGACTTGCGTGCAAGCCTGCACATGAACTTAAGATGTGCTTATCTCAAAACTGCCAACATAAATCAGGGAGAGGGTCAAGCATAAAAAAAAAAAAAAATCAATTTCTTAACCAAAGTTAATCTCTTTTTAGGATGTTAGTCAATTGTCCCAAAATACCCTTTAAAGTAAGAAAGTGGAGTTTAAGATACCTGACACATCTTCCGTGGGAACATACTTCATGCTCTTCTCCACTAAAATAAAAGAAAACGAACAACCAAGTCATTTCACTAATCTACATTCCAACAGCATCTGACTTTTATCTTTAGATGGCAAAGACAGCACTAATTAGTCTTTGATAAACTTACATCCTTTTAAGGAAAATGACATACCAAATAAATCTTTGTAGAGTACAGGGTCACAATCTCGTAGACAGTTTCTGAATATGCTGGCTGCTGCGTTTCCTTTCACTAGAACTGTGTCTATCAGCTCCCTTGCTTGCAATGCTGTCTGAGTCTTTTGTTTAATAACGTCATGCTCAAGTTCCGTTATCACTTTAGCTGACAATAAACTACCAAGGATTGGAAGTACACATGTTAAACGCTGGAATAAAGCCATTCGGTTCTTCCGGATTAAGGTCAAATCATCTGGAATAGAAAAGGGATTGGGTGTTTGTTAGGAACACAGTACTCCAAGCTGCATTTTTGCTTAGTAACCGACACATTATAAACTCTACTTGAAATGTTCACTTACTAAAGAGCATTAAAAAGACCTCAAGAAGTTTTAGCGGTACTTACATAAAGAACATACGTAAGAAAACCACATACAAGCAGCTTTGGAGCTGAAGCCTTTTCATCTACAAGGCCTCCTGCTCCCATGTCTACATTAAATGGTTTGAGGGGATCTTGTCTAACTTCATACGGGTCATGCTCTCTGCGGAACTGCAAAGAAAAGAAGTGGAACAGCTCTGCATAACAGAAATACTAACCCACTGACAATTGACAGGTTAACTTCAGTCAGTGACGGTCAAAACCATGACTGAGGTGCAGATGGGATCAAGCTTTTCTAAGAGGTGTCCAACAGAATTATGTGCAAGCAAGCCAGAAGCATAGCACAACTAGATTCAGTTTTTAAATATAGTCTATCACAATTTTAAAAACAAAGTCTCTTGAAGATTTAATGGCTGAATCCATCTCTGTTTTTGTGGCAGAATATACAAATAGGAAGGAAGCCATTTTATTTCAACTTGTAATTGAGAAGTTTCATTACTGCTTTAAAGACTCTAAAAACACGGGGGGGGAAAGGGGTGTCTTCAAAAAGTGTACATAGTCTTGTAGCAATAGGGAACACAAAAGGTGCATCAAATAAACACCATTCAATGTCTGACCTACATGGTGGTTTCAGACAGAAAAGCTGACCTTTGACAATCTTACAGAACCTAAATTTGTAAAAGCTAGCCAGCTCCTAGAACAGGAAAATGTTGGCTCACCAGTTCAAGTACCTTAAAAAGCAGGCAAATTTAGAAGGAAAAGGAAAAAAAGTATGTTAAAGTATTTTGTTTCAATTTATTTAATTAGTAGTGATATAAAGGCACACAGTTATTAAAAAAATATGGCTTTGTTCCTGTGGAAAGAATAAGGTGATTCTAAACTCTTGGAACCTCTATGAATCATCTTCCAGAAAGGGAAAGAAATAATTACGAGACTGCTAGCTATACAGATTGCCAAATAATGCTCTTAAAGAAGTTGATCCTAAGAGCACGTAAATTAAATCACTTTGTGAATAAAAACAATTATAAAAATCACGCCAGAAAGCAGAACAATACAAACCACTTCTGCTTTCATTTTTATTCATGCCTTATGCATACCTGATGCCACTTCTTCAAACTGTCTCTCTTTCTCTTCTTCCCTCTTCTCATCTTCAGCAGTGAGCAAATCGGACACAAGATCATTAACAGTCTTGTAGTTTTCTTCAGTGGCCAAGATTTTACTTTGCACTGTTTGCTTTATTAGCCGTCTGCTGAATCCCATCTCCAAGGCAGCTTTAACTACAGGTGTGTTCATCATGATTGCATCTTCTGAATGATTCTCTCCAGGTTCAAAACGAATGACTAATCAAAGAAGAAAATCACTGTGTATAAGGTAAAGAACAGAATACTCATACAACCTACAAGTCAACACATCAACATTATCTACACGCAATACCTAACACTAAAAAGCTAGGTAATTTCAATGGTTAAAGAGATTTTTTTTTAGTAATTGGTTTCCATTTTTAAAACTAGTTACTTGCATTCAGTTGGATTGAATCCATGATAAACTTTGACCCATGTCAGGTTTCACAAAAAAAAAAAGTCTAGGATAATCCAGAGAAAGATCAGAGACTCCCATTGTGTCTTCAGGTTGTCGTTCCCCCCTCCCATACACACACACTTATAGTCATGTTTAACTTTAGCCTTAAAAAGCATCTTGATTGAATCTCGAGTTAGAAACTCAAAATTCGGGGCTTCTAGTGCAAGCAATTGCTCTATTTCAGCTCTTGATCAATCCATCCATCTTACTAAGCACCAGGCACATGGGACTGACTCATCATCCTCAACCAGCAGGGACTACGATATTATCTCCTACTTAGCCTGTGGGAGGAGTTTATTGCCACCGTAACTGGAGCTCCACTCACAATGGAACTCAAAGACTTCACTTTAACAGCTTGTCCTACCCTTTCTCCAACTACTGCCACTCAACTCACAATTTACCTAGCTCTGTGCCTAAAAATGGAGTTGCATTAACTGCATGACACCTTCAGCAACTACTCCACCAAGGTCGATACCACAGATCGATTTAGCAAACTCCAGCTTGACTTGTTTCTGTTTAACCCAACAATGAAACAAAAAATAAAGGAAGTGCCAAGCATTCAAAACTAAAATCTAAGCAGGATATGGCAGTATGTAAATACGGAAAATGAAAGCTGATATGTCTCAAAGGAGCTTCTGTAAAGTCTGTTCTTTAATGTTACATAGACAGTTATAGTATTGTTGTTCCCAAGAAAGCCTAAGATTCGCTAAATAAATTAGTTTTGGAGAGTTTATCATTAAGTCTGCAAAGTGCTGAGGGTCTTCACAAATATGCTTTTCATGTTATATTAATATACATACTTGGAGGATCGATGTTTTCATCTACAGGTGTATCAGAAGTTGACAAGAGCTGTAAAATGCAATGGAATTGCATTAGTATCCACGAATTGCTTTTCCTTCTACATACCTTTCTAGCTACTTCTTGTCTCAAGAAGTTGGGCTGGGCTTTTTATCTGAATGATATCAGTTAAGTATTTTTACGTATGGTTACACAAGTCTCAATTTCTTCAACTACATAACCAATATAAAGTTAGTGCTGACTACTTCTATTAAGAGAGTTTTGGCTTATTCTTATCATATCTTGTATGGATAACGATAATTCAGCTGTGAGGAGCTGCACAGACAATTAAGAACTCCCTGTGACTGGTTTCTGAAATACCAATTGCTGATCTGCACTGTTCACCAAAACTTACATAATCATAACTTCCTTCTCCTGACACGGAGGCTCAAAGGATCTCGTTGCCTCATAATGAGGAGCAAAGGTTTGTCTCTAAATGACTGGGTGTTATAACCCCTGAATTACTACTATAATATTATACCACCTACTTAATAATTTCTCGTGAAACTCCTACCACGAGTAACCTGTACAGGGTAAGTTCCAATATTTCAGTTCCTTTAGCCATCGTTCAGCACCGAGTTTATTTTTTTGTGCCCATAAAGAGCATTTACCATGTGAGAAACTTAGTAGAAATATATATAGAAGTAAGGCAGAAGGATGTATGGAACTCCCCAAAAGAACACAGCACTCTTCAACATGGGAAAAAGGAAAGTTGCAAAACAGTAAGGTTTACCTGTTCAAGCAGATGGGGAAACCTGGCCTGAATCTGACTTACAAACTCTCTTCCTTTTACACGAAGCAGATACTCACACCTGAAACATTGGCAAAAATGTATTCAATTATACCTTCTATTTCCCAATAAGAAGAAAAACAAAGAATGAAACCATCTACAATAGCACAAAGTAATTTAAATGCACATTTCATGCTGAGTGAAGGAAGAGATGAGTTTTCTTAACTGGAAGCTTGATATAGCCTAGTACCTGGTAACACTTCGATAAAGCTTTTCCACGATGTTCAGCAGTCAGTAGTCTTACGTACATAAATGCAGCAGCTTTACATTCTGCTACCACTTTTAATCAAAACGACACATCATAAATACTATGTCAGCTTCGTTGCAAAGTGCAGTGACAAAGTTTGTAACTCAACTTCTTATTGTTCTCTCTCTTACTCAAATCATTTTAAAAAAATTATCAAAATTCACCACCACTACCAAAGCCAGATCTGCTTCATGAACACAGAGTTTTATCTCTTTTTAAGTACATTTATTGACCAGGCATAACAGAGGGAAACAAAGGTGTCATTTAACTGTAAAAACATCCTGTATCCAACAGGAGCTGGTAAATTGCCTTTGTAAGATTAGTTGGAGCATAAAGAATAATTATTCACTTCCCTGAAATTAAGTGCAGCTATTTCTGTCATTAATGAACATGGAGATTTCCACAGGCTCAGACAGCAGTCAGGTATGCAACTGCCATTTAATTATAGGGAATGTATCCATAAGTTATTTCTGTCATTTTTCCAATAGAGATGTGTTAACAGTCACTGAAACCTTCTACACAATCCATCCTACACCTAGGAGACTAAACCACACCTGCCGAAAGGCTCCTTAAAGAACATTCAGTGTGTGCACAGAACTAGACTGAAGTTCTAAGTTCTTTCTACCTCAGTGCTCAGAAGCTTTTTTCTCCTCCGCCTGCTTTCTGAGTGCTTCCCTTATCTGCATATGCTCACTAAGAATGCAGCATCACTTGCTAACAGTGATTTGGGGATGCACACAGCTTTTAGTTATGAAGGGGAAAGACTTAAGTATCATGCTTAACGAAGAAGCATTTTAAGACACCTTTAGCACTTCAGAGCTTTCAAAAAGAGGAACATGAAATACATCCAAGTGATAGAATGAATTTGTACACTATATGGCAAAATTAAGAACATTCAGCGCAGCATATAGCTGCCAAAATTAAAAGTACTTAAGCAGTAAGGATATGAACAAATTGTGATAAAGAGTTTGCAAATTACCTTGGAAACCATTTTGCATGCTCAATCCATGGATCATCTCCAGATTCCCAGCACCTTAACCCACCATCACAGCAGAAACACTTCACATCATCGTTGCGGCCTTTAAAAAACAAGGCGAAATATCTAGCAAACATTTACACAGGTTACTTTAAAACAAATGTTGAAACAGCAGTATGAATAAAATCAGAGATACCAGGTTTTCTTACTTACCTACATAGTAAAAGCCAGCATCTGCAAGCTGTTCTGGTTGAACTGTAATCCTAGTTGGCCAATTTATGAATGTTTTAACACGTGCTTCATGAGTCTGCATGCTCACATTTGAAACATTGAAACTTGTTTGGTCTCGGGTGAGATTTTCCACAAAAGGGCAGTTAGGAAAGTGTCTCCGATGCTCTGACAAGGCATTATCTTTTGGTTCCCAGTTACTCAACTGACCACCACAGGAGAAACAAGCAACTTTGTCTCCTGTCCCCAGGTAGTAAAGTCCAGCCTTTGCCAGATCAGCGGGCAAGAGAAACATCAGGGGCCATGCATGAAAAGTGCGTAGCCTAGCCTCTTCAGTACTCATTGAAGGATTGTGAGGCTTAGGTCTTAAGTGTGAGAGGTCTTCAACAGCCCTAGTAGTTACTGGGTCTTGAGGAAAACTGGAAAAAGAGCCACTGAAATAGCCAACTTGTTCAAAGCTTGGAGAAAGCGTCATGGAATGTAGAGATGATGAGAGACCGCTTGTGACCAGAGGTGAAAAGGCAGAATGAGAGGACAGCCCGAGGTGGTTCACTGAAATCATGTCCTGAACAAAACTGCAGCTAGGATACCGCTGTTTGTGCTTTTCCATAGCATTATCTCCTGGCTGCCAGTTGTCCAACACCAAGCCACAACTGAAGCATTTAACTTTATCTTGCACACCTGTGTAATAAAAGCCAGCCCGGGCAAGACTCCGTTCTGACACTGGCACATTGACAGGGAAAGTAGAAAACGTTGACATTCTGTAGAGTTCACAGGATACGTCGTATTTCAGTTCACCACACAGAGCGCTCTGCTTCATCATGCTAGCCAAGAGAGGGCTATTTTCCATTATGTTCATAATGGAGTATTGTTGGAAAAATGGGACAAGTCTTCCTCTGGGAGGTAGCTGTGTGCATTAAAGGCAATTCTGAATAACCCCTGCCTGTGTAAAAGTAAGAACCTGAAAATGAAATATTTATGTGCAACTTTCAATACAGGTACGAATAGAATTAGCCACGATTAACAGACTTCAAACATTTTCTGAGTTCTTGTACTTGTGTCTACACAACTGCTCTTGCACAAAAGCTGATCTATCCCATCAACAATTAAAGAAAGCATGTTTAAAAGGACAAGGACTGCCCCTTGAACTACACATGCATCACATGCTTTCCTTGTTCTTTGTATCTGGGAGAGCAGCGTCAATTAGTCAGGCTAGTAGAGGCTGGGTCCAGAGGGCAAAACCTCAGATGGGTTTATCAAAATCCTTTGTCAATAAAGAAACTAAAACTGGGGGGTGGAGGGGGAAGCTTCAAATAAAATGAAATAGTATGTTACAGTTCAAAATGATGTCAAGTGGTTTAGGATCTACTGCGCCCTAGACAACTATACACATACAAACTTTTAGTTTTTTACTCTCATTAGGAAACTGAACGTAACAGCTTCTTACGCTCAAAAGAGCCCCTGAACTGACATTACCCGATTGATCTGGTGTATCTGCTACTACTGAACTGACAAAAACACCCTCAACATCTGCATATCGTTGTAGCAATTGTTAAGACTTAAGAAGTCAGTTTCTACTCAACTTCAAGTGTATCAAATATTCAGCTATGAGATGCATAAATCCCATGCATTGCCTCTGACAAGAACACGCTACCTTAATGAGCCTCAGGCTTTTCTGTCTGTAACACTGTCAGCAAAGGCTGAACGGAGCATTTCAGTTTTAACCTGGTGCCTTAGTTACAAGTATGCACTTATCGCATTTAACATAAATAAATTGCTTTGTGTCAGGACATTCTAATGCTTTATACCAATAAATTAAATTTTTGCTGTATGCCATATTTATAAAACAAGCAAACCTCAAACAAAGGAAAAAAATAAAGTTTTAGTTTCTTTATTGTGCACAGAACTACCTCCCAGAGTTCAGACTGAAGTCCCTTCTAAGGTGCCTACGTCTCCATATTTGATAATGACTGTTCACAAGAAGAAACTGTAAATGTCTATAGCCTCAATGAACTCCTTTGGGTGGAACAAAACCTGTAAAGATGAAAGAGTAGTGTTTCAAAAAATGCAAAGCGATGTGCACGTAATATCTACATAAACGAACTACACAAACTGAAGCACTAAAATCGCAGAGGAAGCTTTTTTGAGATGTCAGCTAGTTAGTTTCAGGAAGTCAACTTTATGTACTGTCACATGGAATGGATTTTACACAACTTCCCTGCTACTGACACATATGCAAAACTGTTTAATCCACAGGCAGAAGCATTTGGCAGATGGATGAATCAGGCTGCACGATCACAAGCTGTATCAGCATAAATAGAGGGAAAATCTTGTACAGAAGATGGTACACCCCTTTAAATTTGCTTAAGGCTGCAGAATCTCAACCAATAAAGATCCCATTTTATTACACTGGCTTATATTACAGCTATTGAAATTTCTTATTTAGCTAGATCTGACTATATTTAAAGGGTAACTTCAGCAAAATTTGGAACTTCACCAAAAATTTCAGTCAAGAACAAAGTTCACACATTATAATTATATAAATATATATATATAGTAACCTGTTCTGCAGTATCAATTTATTGCAAGATCTTCCAGGAAAGACTCAAAATGGATGTATATGTCACAATGACACAGCCTTAGAAAAGTCCCCTACAGGAAAACTGCATTTTCTAGCGCTTACCACGGTCACCCACCCTGTTAGTGCTCCCAATAATTTCCTAATCCCGAGGAAGCGATTAACAATGGCACAAAGGCCACGTGCAGCTGGGACTAAGATGTCAAGGTCTGTGCACAACGCTAGTCCGAAACGTCTCCCGACTGGGAAAAGCCAAAATAAGCGAGTTATATCACAGCACGATGATGTATCCCTAGGAATCACTGACTGCTCGGGCTGTTACCTGATAACACTCCTCTAGTATTACCGTGCGTTATATCCCTACATAGCCTCGATGCCCACAACCTCCCGGCCACCAAACCGCATGTGTCCCCCCGGTTACCCCGCAGCGACACCGATAAGTTAATTAAGCCCAAATAAGCAATATTTAACGAGCCCAACACCACACAAGGGGAAAGCGAGCTGTCTCAGGCGCTGCCGGCACCGAGCGGGGACACGCAGCAGGGGGGAGCTGCCACACAGCCCCGGAGCCCCCTCAGGACCTCTCCTTTCCCCCCTGCCCCTATCCCCGGCCCTGTCCCCGTCCTCCCCGCTCCGTGAGGCGTCTCCCCGGCTCCCCAGCTCCCCGCCAGCCCCGCAGCAGGCCGCGCCCCGCACCCCCGAGCCCGCAGCCCCTCACTCACAGCCTCCGCTCGGGCCCCTCGCAGCAGGCGGCCGGGCTGCGCGCCCCAGCCTATATGGGGCGCCCGGCCACGGGGCTCAGGGGGAGCGGAGCCCCCTCGGGCACCGCCCCGGCCCGGGGAACTCCGTCCACGGCAGTGGCGACGCTGGTAAAGCCCCGGGATCGGCGGAGCGCATGCGTTGCCCGAAGGGAGAGGGCGGCCACCGCCTCCTCCTCCTTCGTCCCGCCCTGAGATGGCGGCGGGGGGCTTCCTGCGCCTCCCTCTGTGTGGTGGTGTCCGGGGGAAGGCGCCGTGCTGCGGGTCCTCAGCGCCCCTCGGCCCCCTCTCAGCCCCCCGGAGCGGGGCTCGGTCCCCGCCGGGGTGAGCGGGAACGCTCGGTACTTTCCTAGCGGGCGGGGAAAGCCCCGAGGTCGGCGTGCTTCCCGCTCCGCCCCGGGGCTTTCCAGGCTCCTTCCTGCGCCATGCGGGACCCGGCGGCGGGCGGGCGGGGGGCGAGGCGACGGGACCCCGCGGGCCCTGGGCCGAACCCGAGCTGAGGGGGGGGCGGCCGCGGAGGTTAAACCTGAGGGCTGAAAGTCTCAGGGGAAGGCAGTGAAAGGCGCGGGGGGAGGGCAAAACTGACGGCGCGTTTCCATCGGAGAGGTTTAGGACGGTATCTGCACGTAAAAGTCTGAAAAACTTCCACAGGAGGTACCATAATACTGACCGGCGCTCAAAATCTCCCGGCAGAATTACGATATGACGTTTCCTATAAAGAAACGGCAGACAGAAGGTGAAAAAGCCCCGCTTGGTGCATTTGTGATGACAGCGATAGCGGGGTGTTTGCACAACTGAGAACTGAAGGGTAAAAATAAAGGAAGCATGACTGAAGAGCGTGTTATGACACAGACGGGTATTTTTTTTTGTAACTGTTCCAGTAAGGTGAATTTGCAAAAGACTCATTCATATCTGTTCTAAAATGGTGTCAAATTTCCTGTCATATGCGATGACGCTAATCAATAATAATACCGAGTCACATTTCAGACATCTAAGTGCAGTAAGGCAGTACTGGAACACCATTTAACTTCCCTTAATTCTTGACATAGAAATGTTTCAGCACTTGCTAAAAAAGAAAAACAACCTTAAAGTTTAAAATTGTTATCAGATCGCCGACGCGTCATTTTAAGGAAGCTTCTGACATTGAGAAGACAACAGTAGGGTTTCAAAAATGGACTCAGCTCTCCAAACACCTTATCTGAAGACGGATAGGGTGTGGGATTTCAAGTTTGTTGCACACAGGGAGCTCAGTATCACATAAGCAACTGGGCTCTGTGCATGTGTGTATGCATGGCTTTAATTGCAGCTGCTGAAACATTTGTTTTCGTGGACCAAGCTGCTGATGTTCTCAGCTTGGGACTTCAAGCAGGAGTTCCCAAATAAAATTACGTTGAAACTATTGCTATAGATTCCAGGTGGCCTCTTGACTTTTAACCACATTCTCCCAAAGTTCATTAATTCACTGTTCCACCTTAACTCTCTCTGTCCTGCAGTGCTTCCCCGCTTGGTGCCACTCCATGAAATCAGAAGATAACTAAAGGTTTCTTAGCACTGAAATTCCCAAGGGGTGATGTGTCACCAGCAGCATCCCAGCTCCAGCTTCAGCATGGGACCAGGGTAACTCTCCAGAGGCAGGGGCAGGGGCAGAGGAGTGCAGCCATAGTGCTTCCAGTCATATGCAAGCTAAAAGCAGCACATGCACAACATGAGCATTCCTTTCACCGGCTGCATCAGAGTTTGAAGATCACGGGCTTGACCTAAGAAACAGTAGGATAAACAAGATGCTCTACTTTGCAGATTCGTTGCTCTGGAGAAGGGGAAGGAAGGCTGTACTAGGATAAAGCTCTCCTCAACCAAAGGGAACTGCTCTCTTAGCGAGTCCCATGTAATCAAAGAGGTGACAGTACTAATAAAAGTGTGGCTGCCGCATTACCAGTGCTTGTGAAAATAAACCTAATGACAGTGTTGACTGAAATAGCAAAGGTGATATAGCCAGTTTCTGGAGGTGGAACATGGTGAGCCTGCAGCATGAGTGCATGATGAATGCCAGCAATAAGTAGGACAGACAGGCCAGGAAGCAGCTGATAGGACTGCACATCCAGAAATCTTCTCCAGGAGGCCTGATGAATGTCTGTCCGTGCTGGGACCCATCTCTTGATTCCTTCTCCAGTTCACCGTCTTCCACAGCATTAAAACATCTTGCTTTAATGGTGCCTCTGTAACATGCCTAAACATCCCTGAAGGGGGGAGGGTAAAAACACACTGTTGTTTGCCTTTCCATTGCTACTGCTTTGCTCTCCCTTAAATTCCAGGGGACCTGTAACCTAGTTTTTCACCACCATAAGTGACTATGTCAGAGTACCTCACTAGGATTTCAACTTTACCGATACCCACTCTGGATATGCTCGGATACTGACAGTGATTTTCTCTCAGATGTTTTCTGGAGATACAAGCAGCTCAAAGCAGTAAATTCATCATGTCTGTGCTACCAAGGATGAGATACAACATAATCTGCAATTTCAGTAATAGTGCTCTGGTCTTTAGCCAAGAATGGACCCCTACTTGTTTTTTTGTTTTAGGGAAAAACATTCTGTTAGATGAAGAAAAAGTACTCCCTAGAACATCGCTTGTATTACTTCAACCATGTCTATAGCATACCTATAGCCTGCTTGGCTGTCAATTTATAGAAACTAATGAAAGTATCTAAATTCCAAAATTGCTTTTAGCAGTGAGAAAGCATTTCTCCAAGGCCTTACAGTGCTTCGTCTGGGAGCCATGCGGCTCCACCAGTGAAGGAGACTCCCATACCTTCTCTTCCACTCATCTAAACCCACCTATAAAACTCCGTACTTGTATTAAAAAGGAAGAAGAGTTATTGCCAGCTAGTGTCCACACTTTTCAGCTTCCGAAAGGTATCAAAAGCTGCTATGGAGATTGTTCTAGCAGCTGTGCTGATGCTACTTATTTTGAATCAGTAGCTGCCATTCACAGTTCATTGGTAGCGTCACCCCCTTTCCAGCAGTAAAGAGGTAGGTTTTGTCTGCTAAACTGATCTAAGATGGCCATTAACATGCCAGAAAAAAATAGCAAGCAAATTTTCTTTGGAAGATGTGGCTTATCAGCTCTTTCAAAATATTAGAGGAGGATAATGATGGAATAGGAAAAAAAAGAAAAACAGCAGATGTTAAGGGCGACTTAGGAAAAGCCAGACTGGGAGAGAATATTTACTGTAGATAAAGTAGTAGGACCTATTTGTTTTAGAAATGAAGCCAAACCCCAAGAGCAGAGCAGTTCTGACATCTTGTAGACATGACATCAGACAAACTATGTTTTGATAATCTGAGTGAATGCAAACTGCTTCCCACTTCACTCCAACTAAACACAGCAACAGGGCACCTATGTCTAGACCAGCAATAACTATTACTTTAATTTTGTGACAAGACTTTATTAACTGCATTTGGGCACATAGCAAAACAAAATAAAAGCAAATATCTCACAAAGGACAAATATCATATCTAGACAGTAAGGGTATCATGACTCATTGTAATAACCTCTAATGTTCAAGAAAAAAAAAAAAAGAAAAAAAAAAGAAACTTCATCTTGCAGCTCCCATACTGAAGGTCAGTAGATTCACCATCCAGAAAGTTTCCATTAGCTGTGCAGCCAGACAGTTCTGTTTTACACATCCTCCTACACAACGGAGCACAAGAACAAATGTTAAAGTTTGCCTAAATCTGTTGTGGGTTTTATTTCATCACTTTCAGTGCAAAGAAGAACTTCTCCCACAAGACATAATTAGTCTCAAGAATATATCAGAACCACACTGAATAAGCTGAAGCTTTTACATCAATAAAAAACTAACTTTCATTGTTATTTGCTTGGAGAGTCACAGGAAAATTTGGTAAATTTTGCATTCAGTTCCCTTTTTAGATTTGAGAAGCTGTTCGCTTTCCCAAGTTTTATTCTTGGCTTCTAGGAAGACATTTGTGTTCTGCTGATGGTTTAATAAACCTTACATTCAGCAGGAGAAAAGAGCCTGAAAAATGCCAAAGCAGAGATGACTGGGCTAAAAGAAACCAAGTTTATGTGGAAAGAGGACTACATGTACATCGAGGAAATCGAAAGGCTGCTATTCAGCTGCGTTGACTTGTTTAAATTCAGGGCTCCTCATTCCTGCTTCCGTCAGAGGTGCTGTCTTTCTAAACAGCAGATTGTCTACTTTGACTCAGTTACTTCCTGCTGTTGTAATACAAAAATTTCTCTAGGGGTTTTAGTTCCCTTTGCTTGAACTAACTATTGCTATTCACATTCTTGAGCAGTGTCATGGTTTTGGCTGAGATAGAGTTCGTTTTCTTCATAGGGGCTCGTAGGGTGCTGTGTGTTTTGGATTTTTGATGAAAATAGTGGTGATGACACAGGGATGTTTCAGTTGTTGCACGGCCGCGCTCACACAGAGCCAAGGACTGTTCATCTCCTGGTGCTGCCCTGCCAGCGAGGTGCCTGGGGGTGCACAGGGAGCTGGGAGGGGACACAGCCAGGACCTGACCCAGACCGGCCAAAGGGATGTCCCACACCACATGGTGTCACGCTCAGCAATAACATGGGGGGCAAAGAAGGAGGAAGGGGGGGACGTTTGGAGTGATGATGTTTGTCTTCCCAAGGAACCATTACACGTGATGAGCCCTGCTTTCCTGGAGGTGGCTGAACACCTGCCTGCTGATGGGAAGCAGTGGATGATTTCCTTGGTTTGCTGTACATTTGTGTGCAGCTTTTGCTTTACCTAGGAAACTGTCTGCATCTCAACCCATGCCTTCTCGCACTTTTACCGTTCGGATTATCTCCCCAACCCACCTGAGGAGAGCGAGGGGCTGTGTGGGGCTGAGCTGCCTGCCAGTGCTAAACCACAGCAAAGAGTCATAAGGAATCTTGTATGCTAATGCTCCTTCAGTTGAAAAGAGAGCCTGATGTGACACTGTTTGATTTTGTGAAGATCACTGTGGAGGTTTACCACTAAGACTACTGTGAGGCTCAGGAATATACAAGGGGTTTGTGAATCACGCTACATGTGATGGCATCACACTTTACTGTGGGAGTGGGTCACAGCTGCGACGAAGTGTTCCGTTTAAAAGAATGACATCAGAAAGAGTATTGTCCATTCAGAGGTTTCAAATGTCACTTCAGAGCATGGGAAATCAGTGACTTCCAAAAACCTACACGCAAAGAAATTCAGCCTTATGTTCCCACATGCAAAATAAAGCCCATAAGTCCAGAAGCAAAACCAGAGATGTGAGCTATGTGCCTGAGTTCCCAGTGCAGCAGCTGGGAACTGATCTGTGGTTTAAAACAAACAAACAAACAAACAAACAAAAATGCTTTTCACAAACTGAACAAGCCATAAATCATCTCTACAGTCTACTAGAACAATGATGGCTCAAATACTTGTAGCAGACATGGGATCTGACAATAGGAGTGGGGGCTGCTTATGTTAATCCTGCTGACAAATGGTAGTAAAACTGCAGCCTGAGAGAAGCTGGGCTTTTCCTTTTAGCGTTCTGCAGTGTTCCTTAAGAATATGTTGAGAAATATGAAGAATCATAGTTTTACTGTAAACCCTTTGTATTTTTAGCACTTTATTAACTGCAGTGGGAAGACACTGACTTGCAGAAACATGGGATCAAAGAAATAAGGGAATGAGGCCTGCTGAAAAAAAAAATCTCTTAAACTTTAAATTTGTAATATTTTCATGATATTTTCATGTAATATTTTCAAGGATATTACAAGGAAAAGCATAGTGAAGAGAGGAAAAAGAGTGATGAACCTTTGACAAAAGGTTAAGCTAGTATTTTTTTTGATTGTGACTACAAATTGAATATTAACTTGCACACTGATACCCATTGGGTATGTATAACAGGAGGAGGGATAAAAGACAGTAGTTGCTGAGTTAGTGAGTATAAATTACTATTTAGTGAAAAGGCTAGAAAACTGGGTTGGAGGGGCTGGAGTTTGCTATCAAGTTTACACAGATCTGGTATTAAATCAAACAACTGAAAAATTATTGGGGTAGAGTGGGCAGACAGATATATTCTCACAAAAAAAAATAAAATAAAAAAAAAAAGATTGCATAAACCAGATGTTAAAATCAGGCTGAACAGCACACAATAGTTGTCATGCTGAATAATCACTTTTTTTTTTTTCCCCCCTAGTGGAGCAGGAAGGAGAATTGCTCCTCTGCTGGTGTGCTCATTCAGAAGGACCACCGCAGACTCAGAAAACAAAGAGCATACTGACAGGGCTGAATTTAGAAACCAGCAGTGGCTGCACTGACCTAAAGTCCATCTATCCCAGTACCAGCTGGTACCAGATATCCCAGATAACAGATAATCCGTTTATGCAATAAATCCTATCTTGACCTCTATCTAATACCATAATCTGGGGCTGCTATCCAAAGTTTGGTGTTGTTACTCGTGATATAGTCCAAAAGGTCACTCAAGTTATTTTATGAACAAAGCTTTGGAGGAAAAAAAATGTCTGTATTGTAGTAGAAACATTCCTGGGCCAGAAATTCAGAGTGGCACCAAGAGCAGCTGGCTCAGGGAGCTGGAGGCTGTTGCGTTCGTTACCCCACAGGGCTGCAGAGAGAGGATACAGCAGCCTTGGAGGAGCAAAGGGGTTTTGTTACTGTGTTGAGTAATCTTCAGCAGGGAGAGACCATTTTCAGCTGGAACGCCCCATTCCTAACACACAGAAGCAATAAGAAATATTTGCAGCAAAAAAGAAAGCTGGTAAAATATGCTTGTACAGCATCTGCAATAAGAAGCCCCATCCTCTGCAGCTTTAAGTTGCCGTTATTTTACAAAATACGAGTGTCGAAAATTGTCATGAGACTGACTTTATCCTTCTCTCTTTATCTCTTTATCCTGACAGTGAGGCACATATTTAAAATGACAAGATTCAAGGTGCTATGCCCTAATCAGACTTTGCTAATTGTGGAGATTAAATTACCTTCTTAAGGGCTGGCAGAGAGGAGGTCCGTGTGTCTCAGTATCAAACGTGCCAAAGCCCTACGCACACAGAATTATTTCCAGCACTGCCTGCACACTGAAAAATCCAAATGCAAGGGCCTGAATAAAGTACCAGCATCTTGGGGTTTGATAGTGGCCCTCTTGCTAGTTACCTTTCATCCCATCTCGAAGCTCTTCCTGATACAGCTCTGAACGGGTATCTCACTGTGAACCCGGTTTGTGCCTGAGCTTTGTCAAAGACATGCTGCAGGTCTCCAGAACGCTATCTCCTTCACTTGGACACTCAGTTCTGAACATAAAACAAGCTACTGTGAGAACGTATCCAAAATTAAGCAGGTTATCTTCCTCTGAGAGAATATATAACAGTTTGGCATCTACCGAAGACTGAAGGAGTTTCTCTTTTTAATGTATTTCTTACTTGGAAACAATGGCAGTATTCCTGCCTAGTTAGTTCATAAAGTTACTGCTTCTGAATGTGCATTTCCCAAAATGCAGGAGTCGCTATAAAAGATGCAGGATATTTCGTACCTTAGCAAGTTCAGTGTTATGACAGTGATTTCCCTTCTGCTGGCTCCTCTAGAGTAATTGAAAAATGAAGTTATTCTGAAGTCAAACGTTGCATGTACATAGTAAGCTGCTCAATTCTGATCCAGACATGTAGGCCTGTGGGCCGAGTCTTTGTAGATTGAAATCTGTTTATATTGTGAGCGCTATTCTTTTATTTCTGCCCTTTCAAATCTCTCTTTCCCCCTCCAATCTGTTTGTTTCTATCCAAGGCTAATCTTCTGCACGCAGGAAACCCCCACATTTCTACAATATCCTGTTTTTCAAACGCTGTGTTATCTCTGCAGTTGCTGCGCACGAGGACTCTTCAGCTGACAGGCTGTCAGCTACATTGCTTGCAGGTTGTCAGGCCTCCCGCGTTACAGTATGTCTGTCCGGCCCCAGCAAGAAAGACCATCACTTTTTCAGAGACAAAGATAAGCTACAAAACTCATTGTAAACCAATTTCTTCTGCTCAATAAATAGTAGGACAAAAGACAAGCCTCTGCAAAGCAAAGTGCGTTTGTCTTCTGTAATATGACACTATGATGACAGGCGCTACAGAAAGCTTTAGAAGGCAGACATTGTACAGCAACTCTGAAAACAAAAAGAGCTGCTGACCAGCAAAACTCTTAGAAAACACCAAAAAAGAGTGCAGAATTTGGATTTCATGCAGGAGAAGGACAAAGGTTACAGTGATGCAATTAGCAAGAGAGAATCATCCAGTAAAATGCAGAAGAGATATAGGATATATATACAAGAGATATAGGAGATACACACATCTGAACTGGTCAGTCTTTAAATGGAAATTAAAAGGTCCTTTAAAGACATTTAATGTGTTTTTCATTAAATCCAGAAGGGAAAAAACAACAACAACAACAACAAAAAAAAACACTTAAAATGGATTACACGAACCACCCTGAAATGATGTTTTCTCTCTGTAATTGCAAAGGAGGTGAGAGTGTTAAGTCGCTAGAGAGCCTATTCTCAGACAAATAGCAAAAAACGAATCTGGTTTTAATCTTCTGTTTCTCTAACATCACAGGGAAAATGATAAAGTAGTAAGTCAATGGTTGCTCCAGATCTACGTGTTTTTCAGTGCGTGGTGTATGTAGGATAAACAGGCCAGAACCCAATAACTGTTGCCTTGAACCAGACCCGTGGTCCGCCTGGGGTGTTCTGCAGTTTCTAGGGACCTTCTAGCAGAAGGTACACAAAGTCCTACAGCAGGAAGTTACAGATAAACACAACAGATCAAATATGCTTGGGGTTTGTTTCTGTTCATTTTCACTTTTGTTTCATCGAGGGCAGGATTTGATAGAGCTGCAGGGAAATGAAACTAAACTTTTCACTGCTACGGCAGGGGACCAGAAGCAAACTGCTAGTTTTTTTAAAAAATGCACTGCTTTGGGGTTTTTCTTTAGAAGATAATCTGGAAAGGGTCGTTGTTTTACTGGGAGAATTACACAGAATGAACTACAACAATAACATGTTCCTAGTAGGACAGTAAAAACTATTCGTAGATGTCCATTTGGCAGGCCTGGGCTTATAAAACACCAGCCCAGGAGGTCTGGTGGCTGGGAAGCTGCATGCCCTGCTCTGTGGCTACTTAGCATCAGGCATCGTCCCTGCAACTCAGGGCATCGCTGTCCCTGCTGCTGCTTCTTGTTGGCTCTGTCAGCTCTGACCTGCAGTAATCAAAGAGTTAGCTCTCTTTCTTTAGAAACCTCTCATTTTCATTCATGACCAAAGGAGAAACTGAAGGAAATTAGAGAAAACAGCTCATCCACCATCTCATTTGGAGTGTGAAAATCCAGGTACCCACCTGTCGTGGCAGCTGTATCTCATGTATTAGCAACAATTCTGCAATCTTGTCCTCATTCTGTAAGTCTGGCAAGCAAAATGCGATTGGTGCCTGCTATTTGGGCTGTTTGGGACGGGCAGAGAGGGCATGGTGATGAGCTGCCCCTCCGGAGGGCAGTCCTGCAGCGGAGCACAGCACAATACCATGTTTCACACATCAGGATTTTGGAAAGCTGAGCAGTCTACGGGCTGGTCCAGACACACAGAAACTTTTGACATACTTAGGAGGTTCAGCATGGTGCCAAATTTCACAAGACAAGTAGTCAAGTTAATCAAAATGATCTGGCTCTTCCCACCAAGGACCATGTTTTCCAGAGCACGATCTATCATGCAGCATAACAGGGGGATTTTATTGCCAAGCAGGCTTCAGTGAAATCCTAAATGAGGTTTCAGATTGCTTTCTGGGGAACTGAGCTCTCCCTGGGGTGGGGGCAGGAGATTTGGCAGGATTCCCCTCAAAGTTTGTGGGAATCATCTTCTGAGGCTAAAGGGTGGGAGAGACCATGGCCTGAAGATGGATCTCCCCTGCCTGTGGAGCTGAGGACTCACGGCACGGAGGCACGCCTCTGCTGCAGACCCAGAGTGTTTCTGCTGTGAACATCTACTTTTCCAGAAGTGTAGTCAGTGGGGAAAGTCCATCCCTGGGGTTCCTATCACAGCCACTGCAGACCACACGCCTCAATGGAAAGCTGCTAGGAAGAGCGAGCAGTGACACAGCCTGATGCTGGCTCCTTTGCCTTCCCCTTGGTGTTCCCCTACCCTAAGGCCCTCACCTCAGCACCTCCTTCTGCCAGAGGCCACGGAGGCCACGGGTCCATGCTTCCCCTTTCTGCATCCCACCAGGGAGCCACAAACAGCTGCATCTACAGGGAGAAAGCGAGAAGGGGAAAGAGTAGAAGTTATGGGGCCTTGTTGACTTGCAGCGCAAGAGGAGCCAGGGTTCAGGTAGATTCGTGCTTGTGACCTGGAAGAAGCCCAGCCCTGGCAGAGCCTCAGCGCACCCACACGTGTCTTGTCACCTCACCCGGTGCAGAGGACATCCGGGCCACGTCCCCGCCATGTGGCCATGCTCCTGGAGCATGGACTGTTCTTGGGCCCTCACGCAACCAGAAGATAAGCGGTTAACAGGTCTGTGCACATCGGCAGTCATAAACTGTAAATTAGGCCAGGAAGTTAATAAACAAAAAAACTGGTATGGAGAGGAAGAACAAAGTACAGCCTTGTCTGCAAGGAATTAGCTGCCCATGTACTGAGGCTTGCTGGGGATCTGGAGAACATTTTCATAAAACCAGAGTCCAGAGATACTGCTGCAATTGTCCACGCAGCGTATGCTGCAAGAGTTACTACAACAACTGTAATCATGTCACAGGCTATATGCTTTTTTTTTCTCACCAATTTTAGCTTCAGAGACTCCTCCCCTTCAGACATGTGGATCCACCTGCCCTATTTTTCATGTTAACTCTGAGAATTAGGGTTAGGAAGCTTTCCTGGCTGCTCAAATCCCAATCCTTCTCACTCTGAGCTGCTCCACATGGGATGGGCTTAGCGCTGGACACCAAGATGTGTGAGTCACGTGTTGCAGATTAAACTCGTTTTTTCTTTTTAATCCATCTTTTTTTCTTACCAGTTGATTAGCAGATTTTTTTTTTTATTATTATTATTTTTTTTCCCACAAACTTTGCCTAGGGGCACTAATTCCTTTTGGTCGTCTCTTTTTGAAAACAGAAGTAATTTTGGTAGCAACATTATCCCAATCACTTTTCCTGGAAAACAATGCAGAGTCCTGAGTTAATCAAATTATAATCAACAGCAGAGAAAAAGATTGTAGGTTTGCTAATCTCTCGCTATGTAATTAAGCATGCCGAGAGCTTTGTGTTGCTTTTCTCTATGCCACAGGAAACAGAGAGCTGAGGTGCGGGGCAGTGACCCAGGAGCTCATCATGTTTCCTGGTTATTGACTTTGCAGAGGTAGATCTTTACAGCCAGAACTTGAACGTCCCCCAAAGACACCAGACGCTCCGACTGATGCACAGCAGTGAGAAAATGCCAAAAAAGGGCTGGTGTTGTTTTAGCACCACCGAGTGGACAAATAAGGGAAAAAAAAAAAAAAAAAAAGTTCATTTTTGAGACTGGATAGCCAGGTGTCCCTGGGCAGGCAATGGCATGGTGCTGGCTGCTGGAGCCCTGAGCAGCGCCAGCCACCCCAAGTCCAATGCTGTGGCCATACATCCCACACCCTCTACAGCCCTTTCTCATATATTGGAAAAGACACACTAGATTCCTGTCTTTGGGGGATGTTTTCTGGGATCTCAGCCTGTGACCCTGCGTGGCCGCCAGCTCCCACACCAGTCAGCATTCATATACCACCCGTGCTCCAAACCCTTCCCATGTGGCATCTCAGCAGTAGCAACCCAGTGGCTAATCACAAAAATACCCTGCTCATTTATTTATCACTTGCAAGAGGTCTCAAGAACCTCAACACCCTACAGTTCTTATTAGTGAATTAGTTGGTACCTCCTCACCCATCTTCTTATGGTATCCACAGATATCTTGGCAAACTTTTGTACATCTTGTCACCAAATCAGTCTGTTTTGTTACGCCGCACATAGTTCCAGAGTCTGGAAAGTCACTTCTGAAAAGTTGCGCCTGAAAACACGAACATGATATCTGTAATAAACAAGTATGACTGTAATATAAAAACAAACGTAAAATCAATTCATAATGCAGAATTTCAGTTGCCTCAGAAGCAGCCCAGACACTGCCGACTGTTTTCTGCCAGCTGTGTGCCTCCACTGAAATCAAAGCCCTGTTACATAGATAAGTGAGTTTTTCCCTTAGTCACAGGCAAAAAAATATGTTCATGTAATGTCTCCAAGTGTTCCTTATACCCCAACTGTTCTGTGGGTTTGGGGCAGTAACTTGTGGGTGGCTGGCTGGACTTGAACGGCTTTTAATGCTCTTCAGAAAAGATATATGAAGACATGTAGCAGCTGTAGCTACGTAAGAGCTGCTTTCCCCTGGTACCAGATAAGATAGTTTATTAAATTAGATAAAACTGCCTTCATCCCCCCCCCGATATTCTCTATACTTTACTGTCATACTCCTGCCTAGAACTTTGGCCAGCTCTGTCTCTTGTGACTTATCAGTTGTGGATCTGTTATTTGGATTACCCTGCAGCCTAGAGAGCCCTTTGTGCTACTCCAGAAGTGCACGCGCCGTCTCTGCGCTGGAGAGTTTACAGTCTGCCGAGATAAGAGAGGGAGGAAAGGAAAGGAAAGGCACTCAGCAGCAGGGCGGCCGCGATGGGCTGCAGCGCGCACGGGAGGGCCCAGGTCAGGGTCTCCATGTCCTCTCCTACGGAGCCGGCAAGAGCTGGCCCCTGTCCAAGAGAGGGCCTGCGTGGCTGTGTAGGAGATGGAGGGAAGGAGAGGCAGCTCTCCTGAAAAGCCATCTATCAGAAGTTGAAGCTTGGAGCAATGGTAAGCATCCTTCGGGATACTTGACTGCAACTCTGCAGGCAGCAGAGCTGTCCTGGAACAAGCGCAGGCTCAGACTACACATTTTCTGCAAATTCCACTTTTCATATCATGTTTGTTGCTTGCTTATCACATACAGCCTGCTTAAAATAGAAGCATTTAAGAAACTGCTGCCATCTTAGGCTCTCTCAGCTTTGAGCAAAGGAGAAAAAAATCCCCTTCAGAAGTTGAAGGGTGCCAACCTCCAGTTCTAGCCAACTTCTGCTGCGTACTTGCCCTCGTTCACCCCACCCACACACCTCTGGAGGTCGAGCAAACACTCAGGGCCAGGTCTGACAGTAGGTTTCTCAGCTGTTGGTAAGAATTTGAGTGCCTAAGTCCAAATAATGCAGCCAAAGACAACTAGTTTTGGATCTAAAGAAAGCAAGAAAGAGCCTGACCACTATTTTGCTTGTTACCAGCCTAATATTTCCAGCATTTACCTTGGAGGCCTGAATTCCATTCCCTGCCCTTAAGACCATTTCTGTTTTACCTGATAGCTGTTTCTGTGTTTGATAGGAAGCTGGTTTGGGAGAATCCACCTCCTGTCTGCCTGCCACTCTCCTGCACTAGATGAGGCAGTCATGTCCAGCACTCTCTAGTCCTTGGCTGCTGGACAGCCCAGCTACCTATAGGAAGACAGGGAAATCAATCACAGCATTAGTCCAAGTTATCTATAATCAGTAGTCTGGCCCTGTTGGTTGTGCTGGTCTAAATCCTTCAGAGCAAGGAGAGGATTCTCACCAGGTACAGCAGACTACTAGGTCAGCATGATGGCCCTGATGCCACTGCTGGGTCACCTCCTTCTGCTGATGGCACCAGTTTGCAGTCACAAGAGCACAACATCATACTTGCACATGGGCACTGCCACAGCTCTTGGGACTGGATACCCGAACACATGGGGACACAGAAATTACTCAAAATCAGTAAGAAGATGAAATGAGTTTTTTCAATTACATGCAATATGCCCTATCATGACAATCTCTACCATCTTCCCTTTTCTGAAATGAGACTGAGCCTTTCTTCCTCTGGCCCTAAGTAAAGCAAGGCAGTGAGAACCCTGAAACACAAACTGTTAAGCTATGAACTTCTTGCCAGTTCATTCCAAGAGGTTTCGCACCAAACAGCCTAGTATCAGATAGCTCTCACTCTTTATGTTGGCGTTTTGGATCCCTCTGAGATAGCTGAGTCCTCCTAACGTTGCACACAGGGAAGGTGGGTACCTAAGACGGGATCCAGCTTCCATTCTGCATGGGAAGCTCCTTAAAGTCCAACTTTGCAACGTTCAATTTGTAAGCACACAAATAATCTTTTACATCTGGTTCTCAACATCTGGAAAATCTATTACCGAGCTTGTTTAGAAAGCATATTTGATCTAAGTTCTGGCTGGAGCACAGTGTCTGCATTTCATCTCTCCTCGTCCTGCGCTGCCCAGCTGTTTGTGTACCAGCTTTCTGTGTAAACAAACCTGCTCCTGCCTGATTCATTCAGCAGTTTCACAACCCAGCATCTGTGACCTTGCAATTCCCAGGCCTCCCTTGGAACAAGGCTGATTAAAGGCGAGCCTGTACTACCCCACAGCTGTCTCAGTACTTCACAGCAATAGGAAAAGGAATACAGAAAGCGAGGACCACAAATTCATTTGAATACAATGAAGATACTGTTCCAGCTCGCCCAGCTGTGGCAGTGACATTAAGGAAACCGAGGAGTTTGGTCTCTAGATTTTCATACAAGGAGTAGGAAGGCTTTAAAAAGCACGGATACAATACGTAGCTCGGGTCTCCCTTATGTGTGTCGCCACATGGCCAGATCAGGCCCTTGGTCTGGTTTACACACTGCAGGACTTTTTGGAGATGTAGCAAAGTGTTTTATCTCCCTGCTGAACTTCAGTGGAAGATACAACCTCGAGAGCTAAACCCAGCTGGCTCAGCAGCCTCACTGTCTCCCTGTCCCTTCCCTTCTTCTGGAGACCTGCCTGTCACCTGGTCCCCTCTTTGGGCCCTGATCCTCCCCAGGAGGCACCAGCGAGCAATTAACCATTCTCCTCCTGAGCCTACATAGCTGCTTCTCATAATCACCAGCCAATATCAGGGTAACTGAAAGTAGACATGGAAACAGATACTGGCACAGGCTGCCCAGAGAAGCTGTGGATGCCCCATCCCTGGAGGTGTTCAAGGCCAGGCTGGATGGGGCTTTGGGCAACCTGGGCTGGTGGGAGGTGTCCCTGCCCATGGCAGGGGACTGGAACCGGATGAGTTTTAAGGCCCCTTCCAACCCAAACCATTCTGTGATTCTAAGTAAAACTCTGATTTTCCTACTGTTCCAACAGTTCCACTTCAGGCACCTTTACAATGACACCTGCAACCTGTCTCTGGAGCAGGACTCAGCACCTGTGTGAAGGCAAACACCTCTCAGTGAAATGTGTCCCACCTTCTCAAAGTTTGTGGGAAATGAGAGATTTTTCACTGATAGAAAACCCAGCCGATTTAACCTATTAGTAGTTTGGAAATTAGTTTAACAACAAATTACATAAAGGAGCCTGCTACTGAAATGGAATCGGCTATTTTCAAGACAAATGTTCCTTTTTAACATCTGTAGTAGGTGGAACAGTTCGCATCCCGGTGAGGAAAACGTTTTCCTGTTGGGTAACAGAGGTGCTCATTAACATCACTGTGATTAAGCTGCTGGGGTTAGCTAGCAGCTGGATGCCTGCACATCGCAGGCCTTCATCGCCATTAAGAAGACGCCAGCTATTTAGGGAACTTGCAGGGCTCTCCAGTCACACCCATGGTTAGTCGTGGTCTGAAACATTACGGCTGCAAAATCTGGGGGCTCATAACGCCCAGCATGTGAAGTACCTTGAGCTACCACAAAACTGTGCCTGGATGTTGGCCTTTTTCAGGAAGACCGTGCTCTAAATTAAGTAAACATCCACTCAGGGAAGCCCCACAGCCTGGGTTGTGCAAGACATCGGATTAGGTTTACAAGGCTGTCTCCTGGATTTACAACTGCAAAACGGCCCAATCCGCCCCCCAGCTGACTGGGCACGATGTTACCCCCCTGGAAATCTAAGCAAGAGCTGGCTGGGCGAGCCAACCTGTGAATAATTCCCACTGCCTGGCTGGCAGCAAAATCCGCTCACAAATATGCCATGCTTATCTAGTAGCTTATTTTTAAGCTTATATCTAGAGATTGTACAAATGAAATGCATCAGTGAGATTCATTGTCTACGGATGTGAGTTACAGACTGCTGTTTTGTTATGTTTTTCTAAATTGGCTTTATCTGAAGCTCACTTCTATGCTAAACTGTAAGTTAATACTTCTTCCTTGCTTCTCACGGGTATTTTCTGCAACATTAGCATTTTCTTGTTGTTTGTTTGTTTTGTTTGTTTAATAATCATTAAAAAGTAGGCAGGGAGGGATGAAGCATTTATTAGTGCTTCTAATTTTGGGAACAGAATAAATTTTAGTAAGGGGTTCTTGGAGATGGAGCTATTATACACTAAGATGTCAATGATTTTTTGCAACTGTTTTTTTTTTTTTTGCCTTCTTCTAATTTAAATAATGCCTCATGATAAGGAAATAGCTTTACATAAACTGTCCACTGAAAGACAAAAGTATTAATGTATTCAGGATCGTAAATATTTGATGATTTGCCTCCTTTTTTTTAATACCTTTTAAAACAAAATCAAAATATTCTAAACTGAGTTGAGTAAACCATTGCAGAGATGAATATCAGCAGAAAGAGGAGAAAAGTAAGACCAAAAGACAAGGGACCCCACATATGTATTTAACAGAAAGCTGAAATTAGAGAGTAGAGAGAAGAATATGAGAACGCTCTTCCAGATGGCAGGAACTGCAGAGGAGGAAGAGCATGATGGCAAGAAGCAACGAAGGGAAGCTCTCGATGGATGAACTAGGATGAGAACAGACACTTTGGGGCACACATCCAACTCTTTGGGTTACATAAAATTATCTTTACCATTTATGCACTTCCCTCTTTTCTTTCTGGGTGATGTATATTACAGATAGAGCTGGTAGCACTGCTTGTAATTACCACCGCCTGACAATTCTCGTTATGAGATTCTGCTTTCGGTTGCTCATGAGTTTGTTGGATGTTACTCACCCAGGCTGAAATGTCTTCTGCCAAGGACTGGCCTCGGGCTGATTCTTTCCCCCCTCCGTTTTCTTTTAGGAGGAGGGGAGGGGAGGGCAGTTTCAGTAAAAATGGTTCTGTGGTTTTCAGGGCAAGATTAGGCAACCGTTTATTTGAGCAAGAGTCTGAAATTTGGCAAAAGGCGGAGAGGTCACCCTGATGCCAGAAGACGTAGCCAAGTTATAAATGTGTTTTTAAAAAGCCTCGGCTCACGTACTTCAGCAGAGACTTGTCAGCTTGGCAGATGGGCTTGCAGAGGGTTGTGCCAGCATGGGGCATGCTCCGTCCCCTGCCAGCTTCCAGCCCCCAGCAGGGCTGTCCCCAGCAGAGCTGGCTACCGTGGGCCACCACTGGCCACCAGCCTGGAGCAGGGGCAGCTGCGTCCCTCCAGGGACAGGGCTGCAGCTGAACTGGGGGGGCTCAGGGCTCAGTGGGGGTGGGAGCAGGGAAGTGGGGCTGAATTAGCAAGGTAAATAGGTGCTTGATTATAACCCAGTGAGAACAGAACTGTGCTGAAATAAATCACTGGGAAAGTAAATACCAGCACCACCGCCTAGCAAAGAACCCAGGATCAGAAGGAGGGTGGGTGTCTGGTGGGACAAGACGAGCAGGAAGAAGGAGAACAGCAAAGTGAGGGAAGAAACCAATCTTGGTGGCAGCTATCATGTGCTCTCCAGAGCCCAGAGCTGAGCCCAGGCCATCCCCCTTCCCCTGTCACCAGAAGAAATCTGGAAGTCCACTGACACACGTGGTTCCTCCTGCTTGCAGTGCCCAGGATGAGAACATGTTACCCCCGTTCTTCTGTCAGGTCTACAGGATTATCCTGACCCCCTTCTCCAGCTGCTTTCTTAATTTGTGCTCAGGGATGGTCTTTGTTGTCCTCCAAACCAACACTGACTTTCTGGGGGAGGGCCCTGCATAGCCAGCTTGCTGGCAAGGGGTGGCTCAGCAGCAGCCTCTTGGCCAACCGATGCCATCGGCACACAACTGGGCAATACCACCTAGTGGTATGAGCTTGGACCTCGAAGCATGGTGTAGGAATCAACTTGTATCACAGTTAGGCACAGAAATGCCACAGTGGTAAGCAACATTGAAAAGAAGGAATAAGGGAAAGTTCCAGGAGTGATCTTTCCACAGTCTCCTTGTTCCTAGAAAATGCTCTTCTCAACGAAGCATTGCTTAGGATAAATACATGACATCCTTTGTTAAGGTCGGTTTGGTCCAGTTTGATCTACTTGACCTGAATGGCTTGAAAGTTTTAGAGATGAGAGCACAGATGAGATGAGATGACAGCATTGTACACTGGAGAAGTACAGGGTGTGCTCATACCTGGAAAGCTCTGGGCAGTTTTCTCCTTCAAAAATGATGGTGTAGAAATGGAAAGGTTCAAAGAAGGGCAACAAAGTGTTGGAGGTTGTGGACCAATTTCACACGGACGGCACTTAAGCAAGCTACAGCTTTTCATTTCAAAAGTAGAAAGGACGAAGGAGAAAGTGCAAATAAAAATAAAAATAATAGAAATAGAAATAGAAATAGAAATAAAAATAGAAATAGAAATAAAAATAAAAATAAATAAAAATAAAAATAAAAATAAAAATAAAAATAAAAATAAAAATAAAAATAAAAATAAAAATAAAAATAAAAATAAATAAAATAAAAATAAAGTGGTGATAGGACAGGAAACAATTACCTTCTCTACTGATGCAAAAAGCATGACATCAGATGACATGGGCAGGGACCAGGCTCAAAACACGTAAGAGGCAATGGCTATTTGCTCAACATTTAATTATCCACATGATGTAGCAAATACTGAAATGTTCGCTGTGTGTCAGGAAGCGTTCAGAGCTTCTGCACCTTACCTCCAGAGCACAGTCCGTGATAACAGAGCTACACTCTGTACTTCTAACGCCATGAACCATCCTGTGCTTGCAGCCTTTTCCTGGTAATGGGAAACCTGCATCACAGAGCTTTGGTCTGAGAAGAGCAGCTGTTCCCAGGGGTGCTCAAGGGTTTGTTAGAAAATGTTTTTTATTTAAATATGAATTCAGAAACCAAAACAAAGTCTACAAAGATATATAGAGAAAAAGATCTAAAAAGATCCCAAAAGTTTTACAGTAGTGGGAAAGCCTAAGAATGATTTTCATTGTGCAATGACACAAGGATATCTGAAATACCACTATTTTCGCAAAATTAATCTTGGCTCCAAAGCTCTTTTACATAGTATAGGTTGGTTGTTCACTCACTGGATATTTTCAGTGTGTGCTTCCATAGGGAAAATAATTTGTAGCTGTATTTATTTGAAGACTATATTACAGTGACTAAGCATAAATAATGTATGTGGGGAGGCAGTGTAGAATTGCCTGGCAGCCTTCAATATGACATTGCCATGACTGCTGACTTGGCAATCTTAATGTAGCTCTTTGTGTAGGACAAATTACAAACCAAATCGTAGAATCAAAGAATGGTTTGGGTTGGAAGGGACCTTAAAGATCATCCAACCCCCTGCCATGGGCAGGGACACCTCCCACCAGACCAGGTTGCCCAAAGCCCCATCCAGCCTGGCCTTGAACACCTCCAGGGATGGGGCATCCACAGCTTCTCTGGGCAACCTGTGACAGGGCTTCACCAACCTCTGAGTAAAGAATTTCCTCCTAGCATCTGATCTAAATCTCCCCTCTTTCAGTTTAAAACCATTCCTCCTTGTCCTGTCACTGCACCCCCTGACAAAGAGTCCCTCCCCAGCTTTCCTGTAGCCCCCTTTAGGTACTGGCAGGCCGCTGTAAGGTCTCCCCAGAGCCTTCCCTTCTCCAGGCTGAACAACCCCAACTCCCTCAGCCTGTCTTCGTAGGAGAAGTGCTCCAGCCCCTTGATCATCCTTGTGGCCTTCCTCTGGACTCGCTGTAACACATCGATGTCCTTCTTGAGCTGGGGGCCCCAGAGCTGAACACAGGGCTCCAGGTGGGGTCTCACAAGAGCAGAGCAGAGGCGGACAATTCCCTCCCTTGCCCTGCTGGCCTTGCTGCTTTTGGTGCAGCCCAGGGTATGATTGGCTTTCTGGGCTGTAAGTGCACATTGTCGGCTCATGTTGAGTTTCTCATCAGCCGACACCCCCATGTCCTTCTCCTCAGGTCTGCTCTCAATCCATTCTCCACCCAACCTGTGTTTGTGCTCAGGATTGCCCTGGCCCAGACGATAAAATAATCCTGAGGTAAGTCTTTAATTGCCTAGATGTTATTTTTCAGTTCCATTCAGGTCCCAAGTGCTGTCAAAGTGCTAAAGTTTCAACCACTACAACTTTTCATACTGAAAAATCTTTGTTGCTTACTGTAAGATGAAGCTGTCACATCTCTGGTAGCAACAGGGGTGATGGTTTTCACAAAGATATCAAAAACCACTGAAACTCCTCAAGGTCTCCTTGAAAATTCCCACATGGAGACAGCACTGTTGAGGTGCAATGAGTCAGTGCCACGTCCAACATCAACCTCTCCGGGGGCTGACAGAGGACCTCTTTCACTCTGATGACTGAGTAGGTGAGGCAGTGATGAACAAGAGCTATGATGAGCATGCTGCGTAGCCACGAGCCTGAAGGCACCCGGGCAAAGAGCATCACCTGCAAGCAAGGGCTCTGCAGGGTCCCCTCGGTGCACGCCTCCAGCAACACCTCAGGCGCGGTGGCTCTTCATGGCGTCTCAGCCCCGACCCACTAAAATGGAGGAATACTACTCCTTAATGTGCAGCATATGCTTTCTGAGGTGCTTCGGTGCTTCCAAAGGCTCTTCCTTCCCTTTGGATATGGGCAGGCGGTGGTTTGCCTGGGAGTTAAGAGGAGAGCAGCCCTCCTGAGGCTCTGCAGCAGTTCATTCCCTTGTTCATCATCGACCAGCGGGCAGGAGGACACTGAACCCACTCTGGGGACAGGCTGGAGATCCAGCTGATGCTGCCAGAGAGATTTCTTCCTTATTTACTACTGCAAAACAAAATACAACTACCAAAGAATCGTTTAATCTACCATGAAAAAAAATCCATTGACCTCAAAGTTTGCTACTTTTCTTTATATCAATACAAATGACACACTTTTTGTTGTTTTAATACTGATGGCACGAAAGTTTTCACAATCAAGAATAGCTAAAGTAACCATGTTAAATTTGTAAGTATGTACCATAAACAAAATAAAAATAGCTTAGGATGCCAGAATCAATCCAAAGCAAACACAACCTAAAAATAATAAAGCTAAATTTAACAGAAATCAAATATATCAGGGTTCAGAAAATATTAAACTAAAACACACACACACACACAAAACACAGCCAACCAACCAACCAAACAAAAAAAACTCTCTTTGCTTTGATTCTTTAAAGAGTTATTTCAGGAACATAAACACAACTCAGATTTATATTGAGATGGGATTTTTTTAGATGTATATATTATCTTCTGTTTGAAGTCCTGGCCTTTAGATATTCAACCCCGGACATTTTTGAAATAACCATTTAAAATGGACATACCCAATTGACTGTTATAGCTATATTTTTTTCTAGGAGGAAAAATATGGAGGACAAAGAAAATTCCTCAGTTTCAGATAGAGTCAGTTCAAAAGTTGAGCACTGCTCTGCATAAGAGAATTGTGGTTGAATAATGAAATTTTAAAACAACACAGAGGCGTACGCTGCCGCTTACTTCCCCCTTGGTAAAACTAACATGCAAGCGCAGAAGTAAACGTAATCTGTGATGAGAATTTCTTCTGGCTTTCAAAACATCAGCAAGAGGATACTCAGGCTGTACATTTGGGGCCTCTGCTGATGCATGACCTTCTCAAAATTTATGTGTGTGGTTGCTGCCAACAGGCCTCTGAAAAGCACCAAAGTTTTTGAATTGCTGTTGGGGTCATCTTACTCAGCTGGGGAGCCATGACTTAGTGGATATATCAGCTATCCCACGGCTACGTATAATATGTTTCCTTTTCCTTCTGCGTGTGGGCAGCCAATGGGAACTACATCTGTTACAAAATCAGACATCAAGTTTTTCATTTTTTTCTTTCCTGGGAAAGAGTTTTTATTCATCTCATGTTTGCCTATACCGGTGGGATGAGGTGGCCATTTTGCTTGATGGATGGATGGAGGGGAAAGATGTCTGCTTAGAGTAAGACTGGCTGCATCCATTTCATAGCCCTTTGCTTTGGAGAAAAAAAAGAAAAAAAAAAAAAAAAGCACCAGAGTTAGGCCAGAAGAAAAAAAAGGGAAGGGCCAAAAAGCTCAACTAAAAAAAAAATCAATTTGCTGACTGCTCCATTTATTCTGAATGACGAGGGAAGGTGTGAAGGCCTGTTCTTTTGTGTTCCTCAGTGAGTGACAGATTATCCCAGCTGGTTACACAGCAGATTTCCACCCCCTACATCAATGATGATGAATTCCTGCCTCTCCACTGGATACCCATGAACTTAAGAGCTGCCATTCACACAAATGCTGCAGAATAACCAAGTCAGCTCCAGCCTGAGAGCAGCCACTCTCATCACCAATTTCCGTCATTGGTCTCACTTTGACCATACCAAAGTTGTAGGCCCCTCTGACCAGCAGGACTTCATCGGGGGTTCTCCAAACTAGCCAAGCCAAGTCTACCCATGCACAGCTCTTTTTAGATCTTCCTTAAGCTGTGTGGATTTCTGAAATACTGAAGTCCAGAGAAGGGCAATGAAGCTGGTGAAGGGTCTAGAAAACAGGTCTTACGAGGAGCAGCTGAGGGAGCTGGGCTATTTAGCCTGGAGAAAGGGATGCTCAAGGGAGGCCTCATCGTGCTCTACAATTATCTTAAAGGAGGCTGTAGCGAGGTGGAGATTGGGCTCTTCTCCCAAACACCAAGTGATAAGACAAAGGGAAATGGCCTCAAGTTGCACCAGGGGAGGTTTAGGTTGGACATTAGGAGAAATTTCTTCACTGAAAGGGTTGTGAGGCATTGGAACAGGTTGCCCAGGGAAGTGGTTGAGTCATCATCCCTGGAGGTCTTCAAGAAACATGTAGATGTAGAACTTAGTAGTGTGGTTTAATGGTGGACTTGACAGGTTAAGGGTTGGAGTATAAGATCTTAGAGGGCTTTTCCAACCTGAATGACTATGATTCTACAATTCTAAGTGCCCTCTCACAGAAGTAGCACTGCCAGAGAAGCCCTGCTCAGGGGGCACTCCTGTCCTTACTGGGCTCAGGGGATGAATCCTGTCGGCACTCGAAGTTTGGGGGTTGTCACAGGAGCTTTCAGCCACATAGGCTTCTGATCACATCTCAGGCAAGGTGGCTGGATCGCTGGTGGGACAGGAGATCCCAGGCTGCTGTATGCAGACCCTTGTAGGGAGGGCACTGCCCGGCGGGCTGCTGGAGCATCTGGCATCCTGGCAGCAGAGGGGACGGAACAAAGCAGAGCAGCACTGTACCATGTGGATTACTTTCCAGTTCCTCCCAGGTCTTTTAACCCAGAGGTGGAATTACACTGCGAGGGGAAGGTTAGAAACATGAAAGTGTTCCTCACGCAAAACCGAATCCAGTTTGTTGGAGGTCGCGTACATGGCTCTGTGATTTACTTCAGGCTGGGAGCAGCGTTTAGAGAGCCCTGTCACCACTCTTAATTATGTTGTGCAGAGCTCCTGGCTTCTTTTAAATTGTAGCAGATGAGTGTAATTTGCGTGTTTAGGATCAGAGCGATTCACTCGGCCACACAAAACCCCATGGCCAGCACCAGCAGTGGGGCAGCTCCAGCGGGGCTCACCGGCTCTGCTGAGAGGGGTTTCTGCTGACACCAGCTTCAGCTATGACATTATTTAAAGCCAAGAGCAAGGAGCAATTTTAAAGTAATAGATGTAAGTGGATTACTGCTGTAAATCAGGGGAAGAAAAATCTCTCTAAATGGAGAAATCCCTTTTAGAGGATGTACCATGTACTGCTTACTCAGCTGTGCTTCAACATAACCCCCCCAAAAAACTTTCTTTCCCATACAGAAAAATAAAATAGGAACTAAAACAATTGCATTAATTGTTATTTATTTTTAAAACTATTTTAAAGCTATTTTTAATGATTAATTTGCAATTTATTGCATACCAATGGCTATCCAAAAGGGTGTTTTTTAGCTGTCTCTGTATTTGTTTTTATCTATCCATATTCTGAAAGGATGTACTTAATTCAGTTTTTCTTATGTTTTAACCACGGTCATGCTCTGATGATTGAACTAAACTCTGGGAATAGGAATTACATGTATTTCTGACACCTGGCCATCTCACCCTCCAATAAAGAATCACTGTAAAGGAATCTTAATGATTTTTTGTAAGCGAGGTACAGACTCCACATACTTACCGAATGGATTAATCGAACAACTCACCTGTCAGCAAAAGCATTTTATGGTAGCTTTACAGGATTAGTAAACTTCATGGGAAATAGCAGATTAATGACTGCATTTTCGTTGATATAATTGCACTGGGCATGCCTGCATGCTTAGTTACACCTTTTCAATGCTGTTTTCAGTAGTGAGCCTGACTGCAAATTTCTGTTCCCCTTGTCTCACAAGACAGAATAGTATTCACAGGTTTATACTGAGCAGCAAGCACAGTCAAAGAACATCCCGGGGAGAATTTTCCAGGGACTGTGCTACACGTCGTAATTTATTTCTACATCTGTGATTTGACTTAGCAACATTTTGTTCCCGCTTTTCATAGAAAGAATGGCACTGTATCCAAAGCAAAACAGTCAAGCAACCCACTGGTACAAAATGAGAGATGCCAGGCTTACAAGAGAAGTTTTCTGGCGTGCCAGGTTTTCGTGACAGATACAAGCGCTGCCAGCCCTGCAAAGGTGACGCCACGGAGGAGTCAGGCTCCACAAGCAGGCACTTGAAATACCTCTGGAGAGTAGCAGGCCAAGCTCACCTTGGCTCTGAGGAACCCTCTCCAGGCCAGGTTTTTGCACTTTCAGGAAATATTTTGGTAGTTCTTAACCCTACTGTTCTGTTTGCTTGTTTTGTGGATGCCTTTCAGGAACGACTCGTTAGCTTGCAAGGGAAGAATTTTGAACCTATTTGATAAAGCAAGTCATTTTCACAGTGGCAAATTAATGATACCCATTTCACAGGTGAGGCATGTGAGAATAGGTATGCCAAAAGTCTGAGCTCTATCAGAGTTCAGTATTTGGTTGTGACCCTGTGGGGCACCCCTGCCCTTCCATTCATGAGTGACCACTTCGCCAGGCAGAGGTATCAAACAAGTGGTTTCACTCTCTGCTTTTCCATGCAAACTAGAAAAGCTTGCTTGGATAAAATGAGGATATTTTTACTCTATTTTCCATACCAAGAAATCAAGAGAACCAGTGCATTTTATAGATCAGGCTCCTTGACTGCTGGCATCAGTTGTGGGCTGGGAACAACGTGGTCAATAACCTCGAAAGGAAGGGACGTTGTTTTGTGCGAGGTGGAAGCACAAGTGTGCTGGGGAGCTCTCTGCTAACTTGACTGAAACACTACTTGAAGGGAACAAAGTGTTCTCATCTCTCTGCCCAAAAATAGAAGAGGGAGAGACAATGCTCCTTCAAGCATTTGCCAAAATGATAAGGGAGACCAATAGAAACCACTCCCACCGCCAAAGCTCTAGTTTCAGCTCACCAAAATGCTGCCTCAGCTACGCCAGTGCTGACCCCAAACATCCCATCCTTCCATTGCAGGGCAGGGAGAAGCTGCAATACGACCTCGTCTGCATTTTAAAATAAAACCATTCTAAGAAAAAAAAATGATAGCTTATGAAGGAAGCGACAAACTCTTTGATGTTATCACTTACATTGACATGCCCAGGCTTGAGATCTCGCCCGCCTGCATGTTGTTTGCTGTGCGTTTAGCTCACTGAAGTACGTCTTGAGGGAGAGGCTGTCTCCTGAAAGCTTCAGGATCTATGGCTTCCTGCCTCCCTAATCAGCTGTGCGAGAGGGTAAATTTAGAAACGCCAGGCAGCGCAGCAGCAGCACTGGCAGGAGGGGTTCGCGCACATCAAAACCCGCTTCGGAGAAGTCAGAACAGGTCGTGCGTGCCTCCAGCTCAGCCAGTGCTGGCAGACCCAGGGCGAAACAACGAGTGGCTCGAATGCATTCAGCGCCCCTCGTCCCGGGAGGGCCTGTGGTGCTCTGTAGAGCAGGAGCTGTGCACGGCAGCCCGGAGGGGCAGGGCGGCGCGCGAGGCCTACCTCCACACCTCACGCCTGCGGGAGAGATTGGGGTGGGCACAGCAGCCAGCCGGGCTGGGTCCTCGCCAGGAGAACAGCGCATGAAATAGCCCCTGCCTGGCAATAAGCACAATGAGTTATTTAAAGACCCTGAGCGAAACGCAGCGCATTTCATCCTAACTCGCGGGAACGGCTCCAGAGTCCCAGACAGGTCTGTATTCCAAAAAATTCCCTTTCAAGTCTTGTGAAACATCATTTATTTAAGGGCACAATTGCAAACACCAGAAAGTCAACTGCAAGAGAGACCTTCCTCAATGGCAAATAAAAAAGGAAAAATCGTAAAGAGAAAGTTTTTAGGGGGGGGGGAACACGCCACTTCCTTAAGGGAACTTTATACCAGTAAACAAATGATGCTGTATGTCTGCAGGCCATCGTTTTTACCACGCTGCTCTGCACCAGAGAACGTGCAGAAGATTGTTCCATTAGAGGAGACCACACACTTCTTGTGTTGGATTTTTTTCCCCTCTTACCCAGTTTGATGCTTTTGTTTTCGCCAAGATTGGTATCTGGGCTTAGCTTCAAGCTCATCAGTAGTTCCCTTGGAGTTGCAGCCAAAAATACATCTTTTCCACAAAGGCTGGATGATTTTCAGGATGATTTTACTTCTCCGCAGGAGGTTTTTCTCCTACTAAGTGGGAGCTGTGCTCAATCTATTGTATCTTGGCCACACTCGGGCTCTGCTAGCTCAGTCAGTGCAGACAAATTGAAGACATGCAGTACGGTCGGTCAGAAGACAGATAGCACTACAGCTCCCTTTACCACAGTGGAAACATTTTGTGCAGTTCATTAAAGCAGCCGAGCTTAATTAAAGCACGTGTTTCCAACAGAAGAGAAGAGCAGGTAACTAAAAGACTTGTTAAGCAGAGAAAGAGCCAATGCTTGGAAACCGAATCGGGGCAAATGGAAAGAGCAAGTAAGGTTTTTTCCGCGTTCAGACAAACCGTGTGGTTGTCCTTCGGAAGGAATTACCAGATGAAGGGGTAGATCTCGGTGGAGTCAGGACTGCATGTTTCTGAAGCGTTTACCCGAGGGGACGATGGACAGCAGAAGCAAGGGGTTAGCACCAGGACCACAGCTCTGCCTGCAGGCTCAGGCCTCCAGCTGGAGCTCTACCAGGAGCCCTCCATTCGCCCAGGCTGAGGAGCAGACCCCAGGCCGGTTCAGCTCTTCCACACGTTTGCCAAACTTGTCCTTCGAGCTCTCCCACCACGGAGCTACTGCAGCCCCTTGGGCACCTCAGCCAGGGCACCCCTAAAAGGTTTCCCAAACCTGTTTTCCTCACTGCAACGTAACCCTCTGGCTTCTTGTCCTGTGCTCCACGGATAACATCCTCAGTGGCTGCTGCTTTTTACTTCAATGTTATCTTTATTTAGTTGCCTTTTCTCGAGGTGAATGGCCCAGCTACTGCTCTCTTCCTCTCCCACATTGTCCTCATCGCCACCGCTCTCCTCTGGACCACCTCCAGTGCAGGTCTTCCTTCAGACGCTGTGCCCACGAGTTGGCCAGCACTCCAGCTGCTCACTGCCCTGTGGCTGTGGCTGGTTGTATTTACGTTCGTGCATCTCATGAGAGCATATGCATTTTTACAAGAGCAAAAAGTTGACAAATTGATTTTGTGGTGTTCTCTTAAGGCACAAAAATGATTTTATTTGCTGAACTACCAGTTCCTCATCTTCAATTCCTGTAGCAAAATCAACTATCTGAATGCATACCCCTGTATCTGCCTTTTTTTTGTTTCCTAAGCACTTCACTATCTGATCTTGTCTTAGTGCTCAGACCCCCTCCAAATTCTGTGTATTTATTCTAAATACAGTTCATAAATATATGTAAATGCATTAACACGCAAATGCATAAATTACAAAAATTCCTGCTGAGATCTGAGTATTTGAATAATACAGGAAGCATATCATACATTTTTACAGATGACACAATGGAAAAAAAGAGAAGCCTAAGAGAACAGCCACCAGAGTCAGGGCTAGAGACAGTCGGAGCACTCTGTTTGCCTATTATGGGATATAAAAGTCTGCTTGTTGTTCCAGTAGCAGACCAGATCCTATGCAAGCACAGCATGCAGTCCAAAAGGCTCATTCAAAACCTAAGGTCAGAGACTTGAGACTTGAAAAGCACACTGTATCAACTTCAAATGCCTAGACATCCCCTTGTCGCCTTATATACCAACGCTACCGTTCTACAAAGGAGGCACAGAAATAGTTACACTCCAGTGTGGAATAAACCCACATTAATACATTTTAAAACATTGTGCCCACCCAGGGAGGCAGCTTACATCTACAAAAACAAAAGAAATCCCAGCAACTGTCATGGGATTTTGGGGATGGAGAAGTAATCCAAAAAATGTCTTAATCTCTATTTAAAAATGAGTAACTCAAGCAAGCAGCAAAGTATGTGCTGTGTATCAGAGGAACGTGGTTCCCTGTTACAATTAGGCACCTATTAGGACTTTAATCGCAGCTACAAGCGAGCATCTTGCTCCGTAGTACACCAGCTCCATCACCTTAGGCACACACAGCTACCTCTGTGTGTGTGTGTACGCAAGCCATGAATTAGGCATTGCAGAACACACGTATACTGAGGTCTGCAGCCGGAGCCATGCCTTAAGCTTGAAGGTAGGCTTCAGAGCAGACAAATCTCATCTGAAGCCAACTTACTTCCCTTATGTCTCAGCATAGAAGCAAGAGAGAGACTTTCACAGGAGAGGGAGGTGAGAAGCAGCTTGTCTGCTCTTACCCCAGCCCTTTTTAGTTTTTTGCAAGGTGCCTTTAAGCTCCCCAAAGCTAAACTAACTTGCACATGGGTCTCTCCAGAGGCAGCACAGCTGAACAGTGTGCGCATTCATATTAATTGAGGTGTTAATTGTGATTGAAACACTCCTGCATCACACCTAAAAACCTGGAGATTTGAAGATAAGCAACAACCACAGAGACTTAGTAATTAGGATGCATTTTTACTGTGTTTTTTTTTTTCCTTATGAGTCTGGACCAAATGCTCATGCATAAATGAGTTGTCTTTAGGCACAAATTTAGTGTTTATGTGTCTATACATAGATACGCACACAAATGGATGCAACATTACTTTATGCATGTGTGTGTATATATATATATATCTATGCATATGCATAATGAAACAAGATTTTCTCACCTTCACACCCAGAATTAATCAATACAATTTTACAACTAAAAGCCTACTCAGACTTCCCAGAAAGATGACTCACTAAAACTCCACCAAAAAGCTGAATCAGGGGAACAGCTAAAACCCAAGGACTTAGGCACAAAAGTTTCCAGAGAACAAAGAAGTGGTGCACGTCGCTTGCGCACTCTCACCTTCCAGCAAGCACCAGGTAATTTAAGATTTTGTCTGGTGAGCAGCAGAGGAGGGTAACTTGAACCAGCCAGCCCCCTCTTCCTCCTGAGCATCCCGCTGCCAGTCAAAGCTGTTGTTTGACATGCACTAACCTATTACCTTTCTGCAACGGATTTGTGGGATTAAACTAGTAGAATAAGATGCATTTCTCATGCTATATTGCATGAATTGTACTCCCACTTCTTGGTGATGCCACTCAGTAAAATTAGCCAAAACCAGCAAAGCACTTTTTTACCCTCAAAACACTTTGCAAACATTAGTATTTCAGTGCTCCCATGAAATGAGTAAAACCATGCCACACAGCTTTCCTGTTCAATGATAAAATACCTTGCTTAAAGGCTTTTTAAGCACGGTACGGCCAGGTGAGAGTCCCCTTTATCGGGGACAGCACATACCCAGCTTGGGTATACCTGACACCGCTTTTTAAAGAACATCTTCATCCTTGGTTTCATTTGTCACCAGCACACTCACTTCAATAACGTGGCCATCTGTTAAAAGTGAGTGACATTAAAAATAAAAAGCAAGCAAACGTGCAGCCAGTTCACATAGAGACGAGTCCGCCAGATGTCTTCACTTCATCAGAAGGGAGACATCGCTACAAGCAGCTGCAGAGCTCTGGCCAGCACAGCAGCAGGGATCAGCCGCCCTCCTATTTTCATGGACTTCCTCAGACCTCATTCACTGCTTTGTTTTCAAGGTGACCACAAAGCAAAAAGCACACCACAAGTTAAACTTCACTTGCAATGAGATCAGTCGTAGCGAGCCCGAGCCTTACTGCAATCATGGATTTTTTATGTTAAAAAACACCTTATTTTCCAAGCCCAGGCTAGTATACAGATGAGAGAAATGGTATCACTGTTTGGCTGACAGGGTTTCTAGTTTTGTGACTAAGCTGCAAAGAAAAATTTCTGTTTTTTTTTCTGATCTACTAGTGCTTCTCCCATTCAGATAATTCTTGGAGGAACCTATATCCATATAAAACTTACCAAATTTAATTCACCAAGTGCCTCTAAAGGACTGAGCAAAATGCCTGCGGGTCAAAACCCTTGCTACTCAAGCAAGAATGCAGGGAATGCTAAGAGGAATGATCTCCTTTTCTCTTGTTATTTTGAACCGGGACCAGGTACATATTTCAGTGTCTAACAATAAACATGCTTTTAGGGGAAACTCTGGGGTATTTATGATTGCGAGCTCTGCTTTCCCCGGACATTACTTCATGCTCGGAAGGCTATTTTAGTCTTGCATTAGAGAAAGATCCTGAAATGCTGTTAACAGCAAACTTTATTAGGAGTCACGCACTATGTGAAAACAACAAAAAAAAAATTAAGGAATCAAGGAGATTGGTTTAAAAATACTGCTGCCTATGCATGCAAAAGGCCAGGCTGCAGTTGCAGCAGGAGTTTAAGTCCTGCAGTTGTCACCATTTTAGACGCTGGGACTTTCTCAGCAGCCTCAAGCTGTCCCGCTCAGAAGCGGGGCCTGCCGGTGAGGCTGGGCTGCCCTCAGCAGCTTCTGGCTGGGCACAGCTCCACAGCCCCTTGCAGGACCACAGGCTGAAAGCCACCAGTCCGACCCCCAGGCACCTCACAGGCGCTACCATTTGCTACGAGATGCTGCCGTTTGAATCACATGGCTTAAGAGCACGGCTCTGGGATTCAGCTATACAACCAGCATCTCCTTAACTGGGGACATCGTCCAGTTACAGCTGGACCTCTCAGAGGCCTCCGAGCCATCCTTTCATACCCTCTGTCCTCAGCTGAAGGAGCAGGTCACTTGGTGAAGTCTGGAAAAGGTTTCTGCTCAGCCTGCCTCCTGCTACAGACTTGCAGCGGAGTGACAACTGCGGCCCAAAGGGCAGCAACTCCGGATGAGCCCTATGGTCCCGGTCTTGGTTAAAGTCTCAAAGTGTTATATCAGAACTCGGAGATGAACAATACAATAAGTAAATTCAGAAACTAAATCAAGTTCAGAAATACCATACATGGGAGAAGGAGAATGGGATAGCATACCCCACTTGAAATACCCTTTTTAAAAATAAAAAATATTTTGTTGTTGCTCAACGTCAAAGAAAAAACTTATTGTGCTACTCTCGACCATTCAAGCCTTTTTTTTTTTTTGAATGACAATAAAAAGTTAGGAAAAGCCAACACCTTGCTCCTCCCATTCTAATACAAGGATTCTAATACAAGGCCGTTTAATGTACAAAGAATTAAGATCTGGGTGACCAACTCTACCCCCATATACAGAGAACGCCACGGGTCAGCCTGCATTTGCAGTATTCACCACTACAGCATCTTCACTAGAGAGGAGCACATCAGGAAAAGGAAAAATCATGAGTTTTCCACAAAAGACTGGACAGCTTTATCAGATGCACGGGTATTTATATGCTTCTTATTCAACATGCTTCCTCAGTTACTTGTTTCTTTAGAGAGAAAAATACCCTAGGTTTTTTTGCTTAAGAGATATTAAGTACTGGTCATGGCATGTTGGTAAAGTTCCACTCCACACTCTGAAGACAATTTGATTTTTTAGTTGGCATAACTTTTACCATTTCACATCAGCCACGGTTTCTCATTACAGCTGTTCTCCTATGATGACGACGCCTAAATTCAGAGGGTGCAGATGACTATTGCTAGCAGTAAGAAGTGGCGGTGACACAGTGCAAGCAGCACACCTTTACTTTTCTACCGGAAAACACAGTATACTGACACTGTAAATAAAAATGATGTGCCCACTTTTATCCCAGAAAGAACCTCCCACACAGGAGGAGCTTATCAGATTGTAGCTTGATTTCAAACAATTATTTTCTTAATGATCCTGGGTGAAGAATGCCTTCCTCCCCTCCCCTCCCCCTGCTAACTCTCACATTAGCATAAGGAAGGCTCAAAGCTTCCTTGGAGGCATGCTATTTCTGGCTCAGTAAAACCACTACTTTTTAACTGCGTTGAAAATATTTCAACAAGAATTCCCAAGCGAGCCTGGAACACCTGGACCAGATATCCTGCTTTGCTGCAGTGCAGCCTGTCTGTTTGGGGCTTCCTCAGAAGGTCACTCGTACTCCAACTGCTGCAGTATGTCACCACCTTATAAATGGGAGATAGTGATAGTGCTATCAGCAAATAAAACTGGTGCCTTGGCATGCCCTGGCACAGGCTTTCTACTCCCAGGTGTGAGGTACGATAGGTTAGGTTGTAATTTAAAGGATCTGAATGAGCAAACATAGCTATGAGCTCATGAGTAAAAGACACTGATGCAGAATCAGAGCCCTACACCTTTAACTAAGGAAACACGCAACTGCATTGAATTTTGCAGGGCTGAGGCATTTCAGTGCTCAATACTAGTAACTCAAACTACTAAGATACAAATACTGTGACTTAAGCCATCAAGAACTGCATCACATAAAAAAATTCTCCAAATTTGTTTTATAGGAGGTCAAAATTAGTGAACCCCATCAAAACTTTAACTTGCGCACTTTCAAATTATGCCATTACACATTTCACAAGTCAAAACTTGGGAATGAGAATAGCGTGTCTTTATTGATGGTCTGCCACAAGTTATTGTGTACGCTTTGAGTTAACGAACAAAGTGTCTGCTATGTGGAAAATCCAGAGCATTGCAAGCGTATCTGCAAAAACAGGATGCTTCCTTACAGAAGATAAGGGATTTTGTTACCAGCTCTCGCTCTACTGCCATATGCAATTGTAGTGTTGTTTTACACAAACGGTACAAGGCTCAATAGAGTCTCTCTCTCTTCATTACTGCAAGCACACAGAGATGTGTACTTCAATGCTAAGCGTTCAGTGGGACTCCTCTGTCCCTTAGGTAAGCTTGTACACAATGTTTGCAGGACTGGAGCTTATGATTACAAAAACTGTGACAAGGAGGACAAGAAAAGACAAACTACAATAGGAATTCAACAGTTCAATGCATCCGTCTCACTGAAGGAAATCTATGTCTTTACATTCTATCGAATGTTAAAAACGAACCAAGATGTTTAAGCACAAAGTATATATTTATACCAAATAAAACAACTGAAAAAAGTATTACATAAAGAAAAAATAATGTAACAGAACGTACTTAAGTACCTAACTTACAGTCATGCTCATATCTAAAAAGTAACATGGGTAACTAATATATGTAATTTTTGACAAGGGTGCATTTAAGAGTTCTCTAACATACAACATTCTAAATGTGTAGAGTATTTTTTCCAAGATACAGAAAACAAATTATTTTACACAGGCACACTTGTTAATTTGTATAAAAAACATGCTTGTAAGTGAAAAGGTCACTTTAGTACTGATTTACCAGATGTGTGAGAGCTACGTAGTGTTAATCATGTTGAAATCGTCTCTTCGCCTTTTGCATTGGTGAGCGCCAACACTGAATGGTACAATATTTGATCCATGTGTTTTACTGACACCGCAACCTGGTCCCAAGCAGGAGCCCTGCCCAGGTGTTGAACAGCCCAGTACTGTACAGCCCCATCTGTCTGCATGTAGTGTATTTAAAACTAAAAGCTATTACAATTATTACAATGATTTGTTTCAATATATACATCAGTATAAAATACTACCCAAAACACTTTCGCATTTCGAACAATTTTAACCACTTCATCAAACAATGCATTTGCAGAATAAAAAAATCCAAATTAGTGTTGATTGCCAACAGTACAGCATGTCTATGGTATGTTTCCTAATAAATGAGAGAACGGAAATGTATTAAAATCAATTAAAATAAGTATCACAAAACAGAATTAATGTTAGAGCAGTTCAAGGATTCCCAGTTTGTCAGTATCTACCCTAAGCAGTGCTACCCAAATACAGTATAAGCCATTTAGTGTTTTTACAATGAGAAGAAAACATTCAAATATTAAAGCTGCAACAAACACACAAAAGCAAGGAAAGAAAACCTGTTCTGTACACAGCCCTGTTGTACCAAGGTACAGCATGCCAGGAGTCTGCACTCAGTGCATTGTATGTGCTATTATACCTGGATACAACTGTGGAAGACAACTGAAATGGAAACAATGCTGAATTTCCTTGCTGTTGTGGTTTTAAGTCATACCATTCAAGTTATAACAGCTTAGTGTCATTTTTTCCTGAAGGGAAGAAGAGAGAAGAATTCGTAATGAAATTGTAAAAAATGCTACTAAAATCCCTATCTTGGACACAATACACTGCTTCAGGAGCTACCGTGTCATTGCACAATATATAAGTGGCCTATTAATTGCTGAACGTAGCAGAATATACTCGTCATTGTGGAAGTGTTTTGAACATTGCTATTTTAAAACCTGCCTGTATTCCATAGCAAGCCACAATTTTGCGTATTTCAAATAGTAATATCCTTATGTAAAGTACCAGAAGTACATTTATAGTGGCAAAATTCAGATCTCTGCCTCTGCTGCTTCAGTTTTTAAGATGAGACTTTTTCAGAGTTTTCATTCTTTGAATTTATCCTAATGGAACAATTTCTGAAGCATAAAAATCCAAGTAATGGCAATGATTTTTTTTTACTGATCCATTCCTAACATGAAAAAAATTGTAAAAAAAAAAGAAAAAAGAAATAAAACAAAAATAAACCAAAACCAAACAAAATGAAACAAAAAACAAAACAACAACAAAACACACCAAAAAATCTCCCCCTGGGAGAAGTCCCTGCTAGATGAGATTTTTTTGAAAACCAAGTTTCATGCTTACAGTATCTTTAAAGTTGTGTTACACACCCTTGAAAATAAAGGCTCACGTTGAGAATGGTGACAGGCCCTTAGTTATAGAGGTGCTAACTGGTGACACTATTTTTCATCAGAAGAAAACAACCCCCCACAAAACGTCATAGCTTATACTGAAAGTTTGATTCATGCTCATTTTGTTCATTTAAAAATACTCTTTGGAAACTGTCAACTCCTGCAGACAACTTAGTGATACATCTTTTCCTGTTAAAATAAAGATAACTCATATTCACCTCTACCCCATGCTAAGCTCTACTACTAATATACACTTCATTACTTGCTCATGTCACCATCTAACACGTATCTTTACAGTCTTCTACATAGTGTCCAGGGCTTATTTTTCACCAAACGGAATTTGACAACTATTACACCTAGGAGTTTTTAATTGAGGATTATTTTTTTTTTTGGTGTTCTAGCCTTTTCATTGCAACTTAAGAGTAACATTAATAGTTCAGACTATTTTTCCATGCTAACTTAAGAGAAACTTTTCATAAAGGGTTTTTGTTTTTTTTTTTTTTACCCCCATTAAGGATTCTAAACTCACTTAGATATCAAAACTGAAAACCAGAAGAGAGATAAGATGCATCTGTCATTTTAAAATGGTTTCTGCTACTTTAAAATACATTTTTAAAATTATATATATCACACTTAGATTCTAATTTAAAATCTTGCAAAGAAACATGAAAAATAAGCCACTGGTCATGAATTCTAATGATTACATTCAAAGCTAGACTTTAAAAAAAAAGTTACAGGGAAAACATACTGTTTTATGTACTCACTAGCTTATCAGGCTACAATAGGCATGTTTTAGGTATAAAAAAGCAGACAATTCAGATTTAAATAAGACTATGTGAAATCAGAAAAAAAACCTTAAGATTTCACTATTTAAAAAAAAAAACACCTAGAATTACTTCCCATCCTACAGCTACAGTTAAACCAACTAACAAAAATAATCAAACTATTTTTGACAAACAAGAGTTAGGCTAGAATAAGTGGCAACAATCAAAGTTCATATATGTTTCTATGTAAAATGACTCATGATTTACTATAACATAAAATATGAACAAGAGCACTTTGTGGCTAATGAAAGAGCTATTGGTAGAAACTCTTAATGCCAAAGTCTTCAGCCCTCCTTTAAGTCGTATCTCCAAATCAGTATTGACTTCTTTTGACCAGATACATCATTTTTGGCTTGTCACCCCAGTATGTCACGTTTTACCACTTGCCACAAGCAGCAGGAGACAACTAGCTGAGCAAACTACAAGCAGTGTCATGCAGAAATTAACTCTCAAATCTGCGTACTTAGATAAAATGATATGCAAGCGCACACTAGGACAAAAGGAATGGCATTCGTCATCCAAATAGGCTCATCATCTCCCCCCCACCCCAACAGTAGTTGCAACAGCAATAGAAAAAGATCAAGAAGATGTCTGTTCTTCAGAGTCAACTGTGGAAAAAAGTCAGCAATATATAACAGCAGCGATGGACAAGGAAGAGCAAAACGAAAGAATCTTGTTGAGTATTTGTTCATTTACTTTTTCTGAACACAAGCCAAAGTGTGCCACACTGGCTTGTTCTGAGCTTCAGATACAGGTGTCCTATTCTCCTTAGATCCTTCACAGATTTAGAATTCAGTCTCCCTGAGGCCCCTATAACCAAGTAAGAAAACTCTCTTTATCTAGCTTGGTGGCTGCCAAGACAGATTCCATGTCATTAAGGATGTCAGAGCTCAAAGCCTCTTGCAGACTTGGCATCAGTTCTTCTCCTTCTATATTCATTCCGTCTCCTTCCAGTGTCCCAAGGTCCACATTTGTCCCTGGAATGGCTTCAAGGTAGTCTGGGAAACGGTTCTGATGGGACGGCATGTTACTTTGGCTGATACTGTCACCTAGTTATAACACAAGGCAAGATGGACGTTACATATACTGGAAGTACCAAACCCACAACTTATCACAACTGGTTAAAGGTTAATCCTGGATCTCTTGCATCATACAAGCAGTGTGATTCACAGAAATCTATCACAAAAACCCAAGATGACTTGACTGCATGCAGACATGCAAAGAACTTGCCTTTGTTCAACTTTAACCTACTAATCTGAATCCCCACAATCTTTGATGTCATTTAGCATATTTTTATTTTTATAATTAAAAGACAACGCTCAGTCAAATCCTGTTTGGAGTTATATTAGCAATACCAGATGGGGTGGTGTTATAACAAACTTTTTCAAAAAAAGCAAACTCAAATTCCACGTGACTAGAGGAGTGATACTATTTATGAGCTCTCCCCCACCCTCCCAATAGAATTTATTACAAGTATGCTTTTCACAAATTTAACTATAACGTTTCTGTTATAGAAACACAAGCAGGAAGAACAACTATGCAAAGAATACCAGAGTTTCTCAGAGTTGCTTGTTTCCATTGCAATGGGGCTGAGCATTTGACATGAGCGTATTTGGAAAGCATGCATTAAGACTGTTTCGAAAAACAAACCTGTATCCATCTCATCAACACTGTTCAGGAAGTCATCGGGGGTTCTGGGTACACTGTAACTGCTCATGCTAAGTCCGCTATCTGTGCTTTCATCTCTGGAGTGATATGTTCCACTGTAACAAAAGAAAGGCAGAAAAAAAATGAGGGTAGAGTACTGAAGAAATTAAAATAGTTAGATGTTTGTGTTAGAACCAATTCAAGGGCTTTGATAACATTGCTGTCACAAGAAATGCTCTATTCTAATTAAAAGCTGAAGTCTGTCTGTAAGAGACACCTGGTTTTTATTTTATGCAGACCTCTTCCAATTAAAACCACATTATTTAGATTCAATTTAATTCAATAAGAACATAGTTAAGCGGCTTTAAAAAATGCCCAATGTTCTGCATTGTTTTAAACTTTTCACACCCACCCACAGCTAAAAACCACCAGAAACATATCACAGTCCTTAATGATTACAGAACTTAATAATGGTGTACCATTTCACCTTTCTAAAAGGTTTTAAAAAAATTCTAACTACTAATATCCCCCTGTTTAATCAGCCACCAAAGTGTATTTCTAGGTCACTGAACAGGAGCTACAGTTGGAACTCCTTTAGCAGTTCGTCCATTGCTTCCCAGTGTTGCATTACTACTGGTTCAGTCACACGTGTCACAGCAAGAGAGTGCCCTAATATAAATCAAACATTGGTACAGAAGCCATCCTGTAAACAAACCCTCTTCAGAATGACCTTGCTGACAGAACAGTTAGCAAAACAGATGGCACGGGGCCTTACATACATTGGTTTTCTTACTGCCATCTTACTGCCAGCGGAGCAAGCAAGACCAAGACTGCTGCAATGGGAAATTTGGGACCGGGGAGAAGAGTAGGCCAGCCACATGATCAACTTGATCAGCTTGAGGGGGGATGCACCCAGTTTTCAGTTGACTTTCTTATAAATTTGATCAACTATTTCTTTGAAAGTGGAACAGTAAGAAAAGCTATATTCAGCAGTACAAATCATTATCCTGACTAGAACAACAATTTTCAAAAACGGGAAGGGGGAGGGTTGCTACTTGTTATACAAACGATACAGATCGGCATAAATCTGAAAACATTTTGCTATGATAGCTAACGGATGCAAACAGTCACACCAGACAAAATGAGCAGAAGCAGCTGTAGGAATACACCATTACTTCTCTCCCCATGTCTACTGATATCCAAGCTTCACAGAACATTCTCAAATCTGTATTTCTTCTGGTTGTGGTTGCATTCACTGAGGACCTTTACAGATTTTCCATCCTGAATACTAAGTGCAAATCAGCTACAAAATTAAGCTGTACATCAGCTCGATTAGCATTTGAAGACATACTGATCCCGCTCGTAATGTGCTCATGAAATCTGTAGCGTATGCCTTGTCAAGAATGCAGAACCAGACTGAAAATAGTTTAACAGCTGTTCAACATCGGATGCAAGTCAAATGCCATCAGCTGTGTTTATATATTATATATTACATACATTTTATATATATATATATATTATATATTTTAGATTTCATGAGGACATCTTTGCCACAAAAGAAAGAAAACTAGCTTTTCTATACTGTTAAAGCACTTCTTTTTCCTCCCAGATTGATTTAAAAATAGTATCACCACACATTTGATTACAATCTTAACAAGAAAGCTATTTAAAACTTCTTTGAAAAAAATGCTGGTTTACTTTGCGGGACAAAATACTAGGAACAGAACTGAGACTATGCTGAACTAAATCATTCTGGTTGAGAAGGCTTTTTGGCTGCTGCTGTCCCACTTGGAATGTCCAGCCCTCCTCTCTCCAGATCACTCTAATACACATTTCCTCACTTCAGCAAGGACTTCATCTAGTCATCACACTACCCAAAATTACTGCATGCAACTAAACTGCATTACCCAAAATAGAGCGGATGCTTCTTCAATAAATACTTGTCAAAATGTCTGTATACAAAAGAAGAAAGCCTGATTTAGGAATTAAATGGAGAATTACCATCACTGCCAATATAAATCTAACAGCCAAAAACATAACCAGAGTGGCAAATCAAAAGGTGAAATCATTTAATAAAGTCTGCATTGTTAAATATTTCATTTAAAAATAAAACATAGCATAAAGATAGTAAGTAGTGAAGACAGCAGGCAGAAGACTGACTGCATAAATGAGAACACCACTGTACATTTTTTCGAATTGCTTCACTGTAGCATTGAGATGTTTTGGTCTGGATATGTAGGGAGTGGAAAATATTCAACTACCTGAACTTTGGAATGTAAAGTTAGGAGGACTGTTTCAGCAGGAACTTTATATACACTGTAAAGAAAAAGAAGCATTCCTGGAAGTATTCCTGGAAGTCTGAACTTTAACATAACGGACTTCACAGAGACCCTTAGGACAAAACTACTGGACCACCAGACTGCAGCATCTGGTTCTCAGATCCAGAAGTGAAATCCACTCATATCCACAAGTGTCCTTTAAGAAGTCTCTTTCCCTTATGCATATGCCAGAATTAAATGCAATGATGTGCATAAAATTATCCAGAAGTGAACAACGCTCAAAACAAAATGCAAATGAAAAAAAATCTGAGCTCAGGTCAGGTACAGATTTTTCAGTATTTGGTGTGGGGTAAAGGCTACAAAAAAAAAGGCATAGCTAAACATATTTGCAACTAGGCAAATGGTAACTTTCCCACTTTACAATAAATACCCTTTGCTAATTATCAACCTGGCAAAAAACTACTAATAACTTGAATTTGTCCTTTCTAGCTTTTTTGTTGTTTCTGATTCAAGGCAAAGATCCATCATTTTACATTTCCTATGTACAGAAGCACAACAGACAAATTAGTCCATTGCTGGAATATTTGGCACAGAGAAGAGTACAGTGGCCATTTGAAAACTAAAGACGCAGAAATCAAGTTTAAGATGTGAGGGTATTACCTTTTTTAAGAATAAAGGTTAAAATATGCTTGGGCTTGATGTATGATGGCAACAGCCTTCTGGAAAAGGCCATCTTCCATTTACAGGAATTTCTTCATTTCAAAGTCATAGTATGGAAAACTATTGCCCACAACTGCATTGCTCAAAATGCAACTCTAGATAGATCAGTAGGTAGTCAGTTTTAAGATTTCTTGTCCTTTTTATTCCTTGGCGGAAGGCTAGCATAGCTAAGGGTCACACCATATTCCAGGTTGAATTCCATGGAAAACAAGCCCTCCCCCTAACAAAAAAATGAAGTTTTCTAATCAGATTTGTTTGTGTAGGAGGTAGGTCTTCCTGAAATACTGACCCAAAATTTGGAAATAGCACTTACTTCCTTGGGGATTTGAATAATAAAACACCACTATTTTCTTTTCCATATGCAAGGCCTAATTTTTTGACTTGCTTTTCTTCAAAAACACATAAAGCACTGTGTACCTTGAGAAGTCAACTCCTCTCCTCTCCAACAGTAGCACGCACAAAACTAACACACACAATACTTCATGTAGTGGGAGAAAGACCTATGAGCAACAGGTCTTATTTACATCATCTAAACTGTATGAACATATTCTATTGGCAAGATGCTCTAAAAGCATGCCATCCATCTGCTGAACTTTTCAAATCCTCATTCTAATTAGTAGAGATGGACAAGTCTCCTAGAAAAAGTAGATTAAACCGACATAAACTAAGATCTCAGAATATCAGTAACTCAAAAAGTTACATACAATGAAGATACTTTTTGACGGATGAAGAACAAAGATCAGTAACATTCTGTAATTTAAAAGAATGGAGGAAGAAATTTATAATTGCAGCGAAGGTTTACAAAGATTTTAAGTTTTCAGTATCTAGAATTATAGCAGGTATTTAATCTTGCTCAACTCCAGAATTATGCCAGTCCTAACATGATATGGACCTCCTATCTTGCAAGCAGAGCTGAAATGATATTGGTGGCAAAAACATGGAAGTTAAGACTTACGTCAAAAGAATTAAGATTAGCGTGTGGGTTATTTTCTCCCATACATATAATAATGCACCATTAAAGAGGAGGACAAGCCTGTTGTACTCCATAAGAACTTAGAGTAAGCACCCTAAAGTTAGGCTAACATTTCAAGGAAACGCAGAGAAGTACTGATGAACTCTGATAGAACGTGTAACCTTTTTGTCTAATGGTAACAGACGATGAGTTGGTATCAGTTTAGACCACTGAAAAAATATAGTTCAACAGAGCACTACAAAATTAATGACCGCAACTTAAGTTCAACCACTTAATACTGGTGACAATAGGTACATTTTTCATTCCATTAATTAAAAAAATATATGTGGTTCAGAGATTAGATTCTTTTGTCATTTCCATCTTTCCTTTTCAGCATGCTAAACAGAAAATATAGATGCAACTTATCAGAAGCTGCAGCAGGTTTTCCAAAATAGCGATTGTTAGTATGAAGTATTTGCAAGCTGTAATTAGAACAGTATTTCCAAGAAAACAAACACTCCTCAACTCAGACGGATTAAGGAAAAAGTTATATAAAAACACCAGTCTATATTGTAAAATTCTAACTCTTAAATTAAAAGGCCCACACTTCAAACTAATACTGTATTTAAAATTAAACATTCCACTGTTTGTACAGCTAACATTTAACAGAGTAAAAATACTGCTAAATTAAATAACTGAAGCGATGGGGAGGGGTGAACAGAGAAACCTTAAAATGAACCTCAAGGTGTAGTCCTAAATGTGCCTCATAGTTCATCTGATCTCATAGCAAGCTATTCACAAATTCTTCTGAGTCAGTCATTTGAAATGACTGTTAGTCAACAGATTATGCAGAGGCAACATGTTATGACTTTGAATAAAAACCTTCCTACAAGTCTGAACAGACTACTTCCTCCCACAGGAGACAGCTTTTAATCCTCAACTTTTACTAGACTTGCCATTTAAGGAAAGATTCATTTACAGCTGTGGCTTTTGGCACAGACAGATGTTCAAAATAAACTATTACATGTACTGAACAGAATTTTAAATCAATTTTTTTTCCTCCAGTAGCTACTCCTACAAACCTGTTAAGAAAGGGATCAGAACTATTTGTAGTCATTGTTCTCAGTTCCTGAGACATTCCAGGAGATGATACGGGATTTTGAGATCCACCATCTTGTTCCATTGTTGGAAGCTGGCTACGGAGAGCCAATTCCTAAAACGGGAGTGAAAAACGGGGAGAAAAGAAAAGATCATGTTAGACATTCAAATATGTTCCAGATACATAAACATATGATATTCTAGGATAACTGATGCTTTCAGTGTTTTCAGTTACAACATTTAAATGAAAGTAAGTTTCTGAAGACAAAGCAAGATTTTTTACTGGTTTCAGTGGTAATTGAAGAAGTTCAACTAGTCAAGCCCAGTATTACAGGGACTTCAATCTAAATATATTTATGTATATAAATATCCGTACATATAATTTTTTTCATTGCACTTCAATGTCCTTTTACTAAGTTTCTTCTTAAGATCAAAAAGAATTGTTAATGCTATCTGACCTCTAAAACACCACTGTGACTAGCTCTTTTTCCCCATTTCTTGTAAGTTCCTATTTAGCCCTTGATTTCCTTTTTACCACGCCTATTTCATTCAGCAAAGTTTAAAGCCTTTTCCGACAAATTCCCATTCACTCATTTGATACATTTTGAAGTTTGTGATTGAGAAATTCAGTGACTTCTCCCATAAGTAAATCTTAAGGCTCTTCAAATTCCTGATAATTCCTTATTAAAACTAAGAAAGGCTGCACTTTTGAAGTCGCAAACTTCAGATTACATATGTATTTTTTACTCATCTGACTACACACCAAATGCAGAACCATACAATCCATCCATAAAGCTTATCATCATTATTTACTTTAATTAAGTTTTAACATAAAAAATGCAAAATTAAAGGTGAGTGGAGAAAACGAGCATTTTCTATCATTTCTACTGCTCCCCTCTCCCTTTTTAAACAGATAATCCACAAGTTACCTGTTATCTTTTGACTATCTTATTATTAGTAGTACATGATATCCAATTTGTGCCTGGGAAGCTAATCTCAAGCAAAAGTTATCTTGTCAGTCTTAACAATACTCAGTATTTCTCATTTGTAAAATGAGAGGTCTTCATCCAGTTATATGCACTATCTACACACACACAATAGTATATAAACTATATATATATAGATAGATAGATTACAATACTCTTTCTTCAATTCTTCAAAGTGATTTCTTTAAAAATAACATGTATGGTTAATTTATTTTCCAGCAGACTGTGCCAAATACACAATGCTTCCCCACCACACATTTTTTTCCTAAACTTGCATGTGATTCACTACAATTCCTGTGAATTTATTATTCTACATATTCCTTTAATAGCAAGTTCCATATCTTGTACTAGGTTTTCACACTCCAGTTGATTAGACCTTTGTAGAAATGTACCAAATGTATCAAGTGTCTTTTTTCTGAATCTGATGCACCTGATTGTCTCCCCAAGTAAATATAGTCCGGTGTTCACCAACACTTAATTGACTACTGCTCTAATAAATACTAACGTTCCTTGTCCTTGTTTTCAGATTACAGGATGGTAGGCATCTTTAACCCATTTCTATAGGTTTATCAATATGAGGTTTATCAATATCATTTTCTTATGTAATAAAACCAAGTGCAAAGGCTATATAAGGAGGTGTTGGTTTACAGCTAAGTTTACCAGCTTCTATCAGCTACGTTGGACTTGATAAAAAAAAAAGTAGGTGTGAAAAAAAAATCTTTCTTGGAATGCTTCAAAAATGGTGGTCTTAGAACATCCAACCCAGAAACAACTCAAGAACTGCAAAAACTACTCGTTCACATTTCTACCCTTCTTCTGGAGACTAGAATTCTTCCAAATGTTACTTGAATCTCCCCTTCTCTGAGAGACTACTTTCAAATGATGCTTCATGTGATGCAACTACTACTAACTAAATCCATCTTGCTATTTTGTCCAACGAGAAGGGCAGGGGGTGGAAATCACTTGAATTCGCACCACTGCTTTTAGAATGTTTTCAGCCACGGGTTCACACCTGGAATACAGATATGACACACGTTCATTCTCTGACAGCAGAGCTGTCAATCCGTGACACCTCTGCTATTATGCCTCTACAACTACCTGGCTGTGGCAAGAACCCTCTGGCCTTTTCCCCTTCCCTCCTGATTTGATCCGTATGTTGCATTTTTATGTCCTTGGGCTGCAGTCCCTGCCAAGGACAAAGAAGTGGAGCCAAGTGCCAGCAGCCCACAGAAGAAGCTTCATCAGAGAGCAACGACAAAGCAAAGCCGACATGTAATCGTTTCTGTATGTAAAGCACTGAAGTGACATTTTATCTCAATGGGAAGACTAGGCCTACCACGCAACCAGCACTGCCTAATGATGCAATAGCTTTTAAAAAATATCTACATGGATCCCTTTTCTAAGGGTTGCTGACACCCGTTAAAAAAAAAAAATTCATCTCTGTACCTTAGGAAAAACAAGTTCACTACAACAGAATAAGGAATTTGGAAAAGAGAAAGTTACCTTCGTATTTTCTAAATACTCAGCGGGTAGTAGAGATTGACTGGGATTTCGCAATACATGACCTTAAATATTGTGTTAAAAATAAATGTTACTAATATACTGGTCAGCTACAAAATGAAAAATTACATTTCACTAAAGACCCGCTGAAAAGAGATTAAACCAGAGGAGAGAACTGCATTTTGCCTATTCTTAGGTGTGTATCACCTAGGAAAGTAATAATATTAGTACTAATTTTGTCCTTGTTTCAACAACAGCATTGCTAAAGTGCAAAACTACAGCTGTTTGCACTAATGCTACTTGTTCAGGAATCAGAACTACAGCTCTCCCCACTAGAGAGAATGTTATTCCATTACTCATTCAAGTAATAAATTTATGTCAATCTGGGAGTCTGGAAGGGAAAGCAATTACAGAAAAACCAAGCTATTCAGAAACAAATGCAGAATGACTTTCAATAATTCCATAAGCTAGGCAAAGTTTTCTATAAACCTTCAAGACCGCATTAAGTGTATTTTTCCTAAAAGGTGCACGTAATGGAAGCTAAACTTGGGTAGCTCGAAGAGTCGCCTTTTCATTTCTTCCTTATAAAAGTGACTTTCAATAAAGAAGCTATGCGCTTCCTATAATTAAAAAACATGTATGGGAGTGTATAAGCCTGTCCCAGCTCCAAACAGAGCAATGTGAACTCTAGGCTTTTAATTCATGCTTTAAAAATATATCCTTTATTAGAAGTATTTAAAGTCTGGAGGCAAAAATAAAACCATGACAGAATCCTGGCTTAGATTTCTATAACTTGATCTCATCCTATTTTTGTAAGTATCTCAAGCTTTTTAAAGTACCTCTGGGAAAATCAAAGCTTAGCATTCCTATTGTTAATACAGAATCTGAAGTTTGGATATTACATACAAGAGCAAAATGCCCTGCTATCTCCTTAAGCAAAGTAATTTTAAAAATAAGGTAAATATTGTGTAAATTTATCAGGCTGGCTTTATCCAGTATTTTTCACAGTTGCATACAGTTTTACATCAAGTTCCAGGTCACACACACCATGTTCAAATTAAGTTTACAAAACTACTCTTTTCAGAGCACTTTTATCTTTACCAAAGTTCTGAGAAAAGGTAAAGACTCCCTTGTGCAACTCATGTATCATATCCTTACTATATTAAACACATGACAAATGGGTCAACTTCAGTGGATATTTATTTTGGTAAACTGACTTGAAGAGGGCCAGTTGTATCATTTCTGTCTTCAAACACTGCTCAACTATCAAACCCTCCTCAGGCTTCAATAGGATCAAAGAGAGGTGTTAGGGGAAAGGCTGCACTTTGGGTAGACTATCAGCACCAATTATTTCATCACTTCAAATATTCTAGGTCTCATTTAAGAGCCACAAAGTTAAAGCATATGTAGAAAAGAAACAGGGAAGATGCATGAACAGATGAAGACAAATGAATTTGGCAATGAAGAGTTATGCAATTAGTGAAGAATAAGGGGAAAGCATAAATCATTCAGTGTTGCAATCACGAAAACCAGCAAAATTAATTTAAGAGGTGATACTGATAGAGTGGTAGTTAATTGTGTAGTATACACTTGGCACAGAACTCAATTCTACGTAATGTCTTTTGCATAAACACTTTGTTAACAAAAGCTTTTAAACAACACCTTTGCAAATGTGGATAGGGCAGCATAAACTGGAATAGACATTTGTAAGTAGAGTCTGGTTTCTTGTCTGGTTTTGCAGTCCTCTGCTGTGCCACTGCTTCCTATTCCTCTTGCTATCTATCAGCCCATGCCTCCAAGCACTGCACCTGCCCAGATGGCGTGTCCCAAAAGCATCAGTTAACCAGGTATGTGTCAGCAATCGTGAAAACCAAGCAGAGCTGGATAGCCTCCCTCTAACAATTTCTGCTTCCTTCTAGCAAAAGCTGGTATGCACTGCCTGCCATCCCATACTCAGGTCAACATGACTCATCTTCTGCTTTAGCAGTACTTCTGGCCTTTTTAAAATGCAAGAAGTTCTTTGAAAACACTCCCTGTAACTCTCTTTTTGTTGGGAGCTTAATACCCTTGATGAAACCAAGATAAATCATTTTTATTTTGTCAAACTAGGTCAGCTTCAGATAACAGATGGATGGCTGAGAAGAGACAGAATGTCAATGGACAACACTGGGATTCACTAGGAAACAAAAGAAACATTTTAAATCATAGTGAAAATGGTGTGCATAAAAGTGTATCTTAAGTTAAAATAAACACATGAAATTTAAAGCCATAAAACTGAAATGTATCAACAATACAACGTATCTGAATCTTGCTTTAAACTCCACAACATTTTTCAAGACCCAACAATAACTGCAGTCTAGTTCACTCCCTAAAAAAATAAAGCTGCAAGTCAGCAGCTTAATACAATACCATAATACTTAACCATCATATACAAATTTATGGTATTGCCTTTTTTTTCTAATGACAAATTACATGGGAAAAAAAATAAGTGCTCAGTAATACTTCCAGCTTCTCTAGCACCATATAAGTTGTCTGCAAAATTTAAAAGTGGACTTGTTTTTAATGCTGCCTTCCATGCTTTCTGGAAAACATCACAAATCTGACAATAACACATCTTTATATCGGTATATGTACAAACTGACCACCAGCTAAAATGGAGACAAAATTAATTAAAGGACACTGAAATAGCTTTCAAAACCAGCATCTATTTACCACCGTAAGTGCTTATACTTTATGCAGGTAGGAGCAAATATCAAACAAGAACAAGCGATTCAGAAAACAGTGAGAGACTGGCCAAGTGTCTTTGCAGATTCTTCTAAGAACAGAGGAGTTTCCAGAATGTCCCTCATACGTTGGTAACAAATAAGCCTGGGGCAACAGAACAAGAATGTGAGAGAGGTACTTAATAAAATAAAAAGGATCAAAAAAAATGAAATGATGAACACAGAGCACATTGCAGGTATGCAGAACTACCAAGAAAGCAGCACAGAGATAACAGAAAGGTAACTCAGAAGGCAGAACTGAGCAGACTGGGCAGGGCGTGGGGCAGTATCTGGTTCCAAGACAGGGCTCTTCATTCAGTGCTGAGAACAAGCAGCAGATATGAAATAAGCAAGCATACCCAGAGGAGCCTAGCACATAGGCAGCTATGTATTAAGCTGATCTGACTAGCAAATACCTCAATATCAGTGGCAGACAAATAAGAAATCTTCCAGTCTTATCGCAAGTAAGTAGTCTGCATAACATCCAAGAATAACACCATCAGTTCCTCAACATTATTTGCCTCTTTCTTTTTCCATTGTATACTGGTAGACAAGGAATCTGTTACCCAGTTATCTGGCCAATTTTATGATTTATGCACAAGCTGGCTGACAGTAGGTGAGATGCTGACAACTGGATGCTAAATGCAGGAAACTACTGGAGGCAGGGAGAAGTCAAGTCGCTCAATCTTGTAACTAAGACAGGTATGCATCCTTAGGATGGTTCACAGATAATTCACGATGAGAATAATTAAGTGAACAGATGCTTGCTGTTTTCAAATTCCTTGGACGTAGCAACAGCCAAGAGTACTTATTAATACACAGTAAATATGGAAGTCAACTTTTGCTTCAAATACCTTTGCCTTGGACATTTTCAGAAGTATAATAAATATGTCCTCATTCAAACAAGAAGAGTATATTACAGAACTTACTACAGAAGATGAAGCTGAGCAATTGTTTCACCTTTCCAGGAGGCACTTAAGTACTAAGACCTCCGTACTTAACACTGAGCATTACTACAGGATACTACAGTATGATGGCAGAGAAAAACTAGCAAGGACACAACATTCACCCAGAACCAGAAAACCTGACCAAAGAGAGAGAACAACTTTGTATCCAAGTTAGGTTGACAAAAACCTCAAGAAGGAAGAAGAGGTTGGGCGAGATGTAAGATGTTAGACTAGATGACCTCCCTGAGTCCCTTCCAACCTATCTGATGCTATGATTAAGAAAAGCTCAGAGTTGAGTTGAAAAACATTTCTCAGCGTTCATTCATATAAGAGATATTTCATGAAAGACAAGCTTCAAGAATGCCAGTGTGAGAAATTTAGTAACAAAAGCCATTATTCTTCCCTCAAATGCAAATTTATTATCATAACGCAGAAAACTCCTCTAAGCTTCACGAATTTTATTCACAAGGGAATGTATCTGTCAACAAGTTGACTGAAGAAGTGTTATTTCTCTGCAGATTTTCCAGATTCACTAGGTTGACTTGACCAGATGTACATATTAGGACTTCAATAATAGCACCATTAGAGAAGACAGACAACATTTGATCCTGTAGCGTAAGGCCTCAAGAAACATTTAGAAAACAATTTAGAAAACTCCTTGTTCCACGTGGACACTATGTTATTGAAGTGGCAAATGAAAGCACAGAAAACACATCCAGGTGATGTGACATGAATAAGCTAACATAACAGAACTAAAAGTTGACATGGTTGCATATTTTTCTATCAGATCACTCAAAAGACAGCTTGGCTCATTATCAACTGCAGACTGATCAGTCAAGTGAGTGAGTATACATGGGATCCTGGTATGAAGCCACTTTAAATGTAACTGGAACTCTGATTTTTGCTTAAGTCCTTTCACTGGTTCCCCACCCAACCCAAAAAAAATGAGTGATCAATAACTCGCAAATGTGTATCAATAAGGTCCCTTGAGCTTTTGTAGCTTTTCAGTTCTTTAAGCCAGAATTTCACTAAGTTCAAGAAATCTGATCTTTTTGAGTTAAGTGTGAAACCGATTCCAAAGACTCCCATTTGCTGCATATTTTTAAGTTGGCAACAGGAAGAAGTAGTTACCGTGGAAGGGGGAACAACAATATGATAGGGTTTCAGGCATACCAGGAAACACAGAATACAGTTTTGGCATTTAGTAAGAAAAGCATCCCTTCTGAATGACTTAATTGTAGCAGAAGATAAGATGTTTCCAAGTGGTGTGAAGGAGGGTGCTTCTCTGCTTATTTCCTTCTATACCTGCAATTCTTAAGTCATTTTTTTCTTCTCTTTCATAACAGGATCTAATATTGATAAATGAGAGCATTATGTGGTTAATGCTCTGTAAAAGAATAAAATAGTTGGATAATGATTACATCTCAGGTTCGGTTTTAGAGCTTCACTTACACCGCCAAACAAGAAAGATTTTTTTCAGGGTATCAGTATTGTTTTTGTTTGTTTGTTTAAGTCCGAGTTTCTTGTTTTGAAGATGATCTTCTCAGATGAACTAGTAATGTGCAAATTCTACAGTACACTTCAGAATGCAATAGTATACCAGTACTCATGACTTCCAAACACAGGACACTTTCTTCTATTCTGGTTTTCTTACAGAGTGCATAATACTGTTTTTCTTAGAAATACAAAGTACAATACAAGCCAATATAAATATTGTCCTAAGAACCAGTAGATTAAGAATAATGTTAGCAATAGCAAGCAAGAAGCTCTCTGAATGTATTCATAAATCCACCCTTTCAGGGATTCATTCCATATTCAACTTCTTAAGCATTCAAAAGAAGTCCACATTCAACTATTTATTGTGCTACAATTTTGACCATTTTCATTTGCTCTGAGCTTGGAAGTCTTTTGTTTCCAATAAAGAAAAATGTATCTGTGCAGGAGTCTGCAAGTATCAAAATGGAGTAATTATATATTATAACCCCACAGCAATTATTTTTTTAGTCTAATCTATTAAATAATTATTACACTGCACATGTTTAAAAGTCATAAATATTTTAAGTGAATTTTTATTAACTGATTTACAGATATCCTCCTTTAAGATCATACCTGTTTAAGCAAACTGGTAAGAACATCCATATGAACAGTATTTAAAAGTCACAAACTACTACCTTCGAAATAATGGGAGGTTTGCTTTAGATATACATCTTGACATCAGGACTGGAACAGCAGTATCTTCAAGAATGCTAAATAGGAAGGTTGTTTTCAATGCAGAAAAACGTGCAATGAATTCCTCATTTGCTTTTAAATATTGATATAAAGTTGTGGTAATGCTGCACTCAAAAACAATTTTAGGGTTGTGATCAGAGAAGTGGTTCAAAAACATGTATGGCAGAGCTTGTTTTTTTTTCTTAGAATGCCTCTATGTAGCGAAGTTCCTCTGCTAGCCTAAAGCTTTCATGTTTCTAATTATGCTGAAACATCAGTTAAGAGCCTACCTGATGTTTTGGAGAATTTGCTGTGCTGGGATTGATATTCCGCAATGCCTAAGAGTAAAAATAAGATGGATAAAAATTACTTTAGCTGCATGGTTTGCCTATGCAGGCTGTCTTATAAACACCATCTTGTAGTATCAAGCCCCCAAGACAGGCCAGATCAGACAGGATAAAGGAGTTAAGAAACTATGAAAATCGTGACACAGTGAAACAAAACTTACAGATTTACCAAGGATGAGTATTTGACAGAAAAGCTGGATGACCAGGGAGAACAACATGAAGGGAATTGGCTGTCACCTGGTCCAAAGTTAGTCAGGTTTTCAATGACAACTGAGGTAAGAAGAAAATTAGAAGGCCTACCTAGAAGCATGCTAGCACAGGGTAAAATGTTTGTTGGTGGATTAATAGCAAAGCAAGAACAGCAGAGGCCCAGATGCTTAAGCGTAGAAAGTCCTGATGCCATCTTTGCCATGTATTCTTACCTAGAGTACTATAAAAAGTAACAGCTTTAAAGATGACCCATCTGATACCAAGAGATGCTGAGGATTCCTACAAAAACAAGCCTTGACTACAAAAGAGATAACACAAGTCAGATTCCAGGACAGAATACTGTAGGTGATGAAGAAATAGAAGAGCTGTCTTTGAGGACTTTAAGATATTATCCTCTCCTGATACAAGGCCCATCACCCAAAGTGAAAAGGGAACAGGGTAAGATTTTAAAAGGTTTTCCTCAAAGAAACGATTAGTGCTTTCTTCGACAGTGTCAAAAAAAAAAAAAAGACACACCAAAGAATATCTTAAATATCTAGCACAGATGGCAGTCACCTCTTCTAAAACATTCAGATGGAAAAGTAGAAGCAGAAGGCTTAAACAAAGTGAAAAGTCAAGCCCGAATTCAGGATCCAGAGATTCCAACATCCAGAGCTACACTTCGACATTCTCTATGGCAATACTTATACAGTAGAAAAACACTAAAAGGAATAGCTTGCAGCCTAACTGTGAAGTTTGAGATTCCTCATCATAAGAAAAACCACAGGTTCAAAACGCAGCATGAGTGATTCAGTTGTTCCATGCTCCCGTCCACTGTTAAACAGATGAGATTTTAGCAACAAGCTGTCTCCTCAATGTATCTTATATAAACTGTAAAAGTGCCTCGGAATCCTACAGACATGTTATGAAAGTGAAAGACTTTCCTCCACTTAAAAGGGAGAACTAAAGCAACTGTGGGAACCAACTTCTTCTTTTTGCATGACTCAGAACTCAGTGAGTATGAAATATATTCTCAAGAGGAATCTCCAATCAGATCAACAGTCCATGATGTCATCCTAAAGCAGAAACCTGCTCTCAGAAAGTTTTGTTAGAGAGGGAGGAAAGCAAAATCCTTCAGTGTGATAAGTCAGATGCTTTCACTACCAAGCTGACACCAGTAACAGAATGACTTCAGACCCTTTTATATCTCAAAGCTTTTTGTACAGTCACTGGTCTTTAATGCTCCCTGAAACATCAACTTAGCCAAAACAAAACAAAACGTAACATAACATACAAAAGAAATAGTGGAAGTAGGTGTCTAACCTGTGGCCTCACCTGCCGAAGCAGTTCTTGATGCTTCAGTCTCAGCCTTTCCTTCTCCATCTGTAGCTGCTGAAGTCTCATCTGTTGCTGCTGATTGGAGCTACTCCCACCCATCACACCACCTTGGGGACTCTGAGGAGCCAGAGGGGGTGGCTGTTTCACTGGAGCACTTTGGCTGATTCGCTGATTCATGGCTAAGGAACCAAAACAATAAGCATTTAAAAATAAAATTCAAACAGATACAGAACAAGTATTATCCTAAGAAAACACATATTAAAAAAGTACAAGTGCCAACAACACAAAACATGTAACTATACTGATTTTCAGTGTGAAATGTATGCTCATATGTATTGTTCCTGTGAAATTAATGCAACCTTCTCAAATTTAAGAGCACATACTTGTTCTAAAAGCTTCTGAAAACAGAATTAAACACGCAAGTTGGTGAACGTTTTCAAAGTGGTAGTGAAATATTTCAATTTGAATGTTCTCTTCTTAACAAACTATTCTCAATTTAGAAACAAATAATACAAAATCACTTGTTCACATGAAATCTTAAAATTGCTAAGCTTGAGAACACACAGGATGACAAAACAGATCATCACACTTATATCCAGCTACATTTGATTACAGGCTACCACTCTTCCTGATGTGATGCAGCTCATCCAACAATCACTCATAACCTTGTCACAAGTTTTGAGTATTATAGGCTCCAGTTAGGACATCCTGACACACAAAATTAGAGCTGGTACAGAAATGGCCGATGAACTACGCAGCCACATATACTACCATTTGCACAGGAAACATTTTACTAATGCTTTGTTTTCGTCTTCCCCACAAAGGCTATGTGGTACCACCTTTCTTGTGCGACTAATATGTGAGAGCCAATCTCCCCTTCCCCAGGAAAGCAACATCTAACAATTTTGTTTTATAAAATAATGCATCTACTTGACAGACCTGCTCCCCCGCTAACCTGTTCCCCTCAAGAGACCAGTATGGTTAAAGTCAGAGGCACTGGAGTTCCTATAGAGGAGCAAAAGGCTGGGAAAGGCTGATATATAATAAGGGCACGATTTTCAGAGACTTTCACTTTTGGAATTAGCTCCACTTCTTGCTCGGAACAGCCTGAATCTGTTAACATTCACAATATGCTGCACAATGCATTTGTTGAAGCAGTAATGGGAGAGGTAGGATTTTTTTTCTGGGAATGAGGATTATGGTTTATGGGAACTAAGAAAAAAAGGAGTGAGCTTCTACTTAGGATGACAGGCTGCTTTGGTGCAAAGAAAACCATCTGGTGTCTTAGTTTGAATTAATGTTTTCATCATATAAAAAGGATTCCTGGAACACTAACACTTAACTATTTTAAGAAAGGAGCATTATCTCAAAGAATTGGTATCACCTTTTCCTCTGAAAAGCCCTTCACTCTGCACTGTCTTTTGAGTGTTCAGCTTAAGGTATAGAAGTGCCTTTGTTTTAATTCTAAATACATTTATCTCATAATAACAATAACAATGGTCGTTGCTTCACAGCTTGTCTTTTCATTGAGAGGTAATGCATGAGGAAATGCTGTAGTTCTTGCTATACTGAGAACAGAAGAGACAAGAAAAAAATTCAAGAACAGTTAGTCAACTCTCTAGTTTACCTTTTTTACTATTCCATATGGTGCTCATGTCCGGCACTGAGTCAATATTTTAATGGAATGGTGTGACACTTTTTCATGGGTCAAGTAAAAAGAAAATGAAGTGTTGAATAGCTTGAAATAATTTGAAGTAATGTTTCATACATATGATCACAAATAAGACATAACTTCCTGTAAGGTAAGTGAATACATGAAGCAGGAATAGAAACTGGATCAAAGTGCAAGTAGAAAATACACAGTGAACACAAAAAAGAGCTGGATATTCAACTACAACCTGCAAGTCCCATCCTGACTCAGTGAAAAAGAAAAAAAGAGGGAGAAATTGAAGATGCTGTGAATAAAGCTTAAAATAAAGCAGGTGTTGTTGTGAGACATCCAGCATCTGAACTGTGTTCAGCTCTGGGGCCCCCAGCGCAAGAAGGATGTGGAAGTGTTAGAACGAGTCCAGAGGAGGCCACGAGAATGATCAGAGGGCTGGAGCACCTCTCCTGTGAAGACAGGCTGAGGGAGTTGGGGTTGTTCAGCCTGGAGAAGAGAAGGCTCTGGGGAGACCTTACAGCGGCCTGCCAGTGCCTGAAGGGGGCTACAGGAAAGCTGGGGAGGGACTCTTTGTCAGGGGGTGTAGGGAGAGGACTAGGGGGAATGGATTTAAACTACAAGAGAGTACACTTAGATTAGATATAAGGAAGACATTCTTTTCTGTGAGGGTGGTGAGGCCTGGCACAGGTTGCTCAGAGAAGCTGTGGATGCCCCATCCCTGGGGGTGTTCAAGGCCAGGCTGGATGGGGCCTTGGCCAGCCTGATCTAGTGGGTGGCATCCCTGCCTATGGCAAGGGATTTTGAATTAGATGATCTTTAAGATCCCTTCCAACCCAAACCATTCTGTGATTCAGGAAGAAGTGACCAGGAACTGCCAACCAACCAGCTGTGCAATGTGGGCTATGATCTCTAGTCCAGCAACAGGACTGCTTGTTCCTCTACTGCACAGGACACAGAAGGTTTCATATGCCCCAAAACATCAGAAACTGCTAAACGGAAGTTTCAACAGCACCAACAGCTGTCCTATAAAGGATGTGAGCCATGACCTAACACAAGATCCAAGAACTCCTCTGGGCAGTCTCTACTGGAAGACCAACAGCAGTTAGGCTACCTTCGTTTTCCAACCTAGGGCAAAGCTGAAAGTAGAGACAGCGATGCAAAAAGGCAGCCCATCTAGCAGCTCTAGACAAGCTGGACATGACACTACTAGACTGAGGAACACATCTTTTTTTTTTTTTTTTTTACCCAGAATCGGACAACCGAAAACAGTATCTTTCTCCTGCTACTAGCTAATTCTGTAACTCAGGCAGAAGTCTGTGCTGTGCTTCAGAAGTTCCAGGATTCAAACCCTGTTATTAAACAAGATGGAAGGTCAATTACAGTTGAAAGTAAAGAGGGACAAAGGTTAGAAGATTACGACTACCTACAAAATCACCTGAAAAAAAGGTAATCTAAGTTGAAAGCAAACTACCTAGCTTGTAAAAATTAAGTACCTAAAAGTTGAAGAATGTCAATTCTCATTTGGTTAAAAAGGCCATTTTTACGGTCTAGTCTCCAATTGCATAATCCTGGTTTCCAAAGTCCCCGCCTCATGCAATTCACAGGCAAGTCATGTTACCAATAACCTCACATACACTCAACAGTTTGTAACCTCAGTCAAACATAAATGTGGATTATTGACATCCCTTCAACATGTTTAAAATTTGTTTTTCCTGCATGCAACATACAAGTACTACTTCCATCAGTCTCTTTTCCACTAATACGCAGCTTCGGGAATCGTTTTCCTCTCGCGTCAAATTTTTCATGTTTTATATACCTGTATCTTTCTGACAGCTGCTTGTATTACTCCTGCTCAGCCCGATCAAAGTTTGCTCCATTTTTCCTATCTGTTGACTTTGCAATTTAAGCCGTAAGAAATCAAGTTTGTCTGACACTTTTCATTTTATTCCATCACCCTAGATCCCTGAAATACCTTGTAATGATTTTTTTCTAACTAGAAATGTATTTTAAAAAGAATACCACAAACTACTGATACATAAGTGTATAATATTAATATTCAACAATAAATACATAGGGAAAAATATGTGATTTGGTGACTTCAGAAACTGAACCTAAAATCTAGTTTCTAAATTTTTGTTCAGGTACTCACTAAAAATATTTTTCAAGCATTTTACTGTTTGAAGAATGTAAGAATAAAAGACTTTAAAATTGGCAAGATTTTAGAACTGTTCTCTTAACAGATCATAAAGATATTTTCATGTAAGGGGACTATTTTACGTATGAAATTAAAGTTTGGAGATCAAAATAGACTCAATAAAACTCAATTGGCAAATACATCCAAGAGAAGAACCAGTGGAAGAAAAAAACCACTACTACCATCAGCCTTCTTGGCTGATTACATGATTATGCAATCTTCAAGGTAAACAAAGAAGAACGTAGTTTTCTACCATTTCCAATACATTATTTAACTAAAAAGGGGAAAAAACATCTTGTTTCAAGTGACAGGGAAAAAACAGGTGCTTTGAAGTTGTTTTGTGTGTGTGCATGCATGCATATGTGTGTTTTTTGTTTAATTCTCAATTCTCCATCCATTACTTACTAGGGACATGACTATAGAAATTTGCACTAGATAATATGCTTATCAGTGAGATCTCATATATGCACATTTAATTTTTTCACACCTCACAGGTTTGTCATGATCCAGACACACGCAGCTCTTTTTAAATACCTTGAATTCAAAGGCAAAGAACTTCATTTATCTATAAGAGTTAGGACTTATCAGTTTTCTGATGCACCCTGTTCCTTACCTTCCATGGGTATGGAAAGCATTTAAATAAGGGGCTCTGCACCCACACAGTGAAGGCTGCAAAGACCTCACAGGCAGAGGAGGAACAAACAAGTCTTTGTTTCTAGAAGAGGGGAATTGGAAAGAGGAGGAGGAGGGGCAGACAAGTTAAAAAACACGGGCAACTTAAGACAATAAAAAAGATTGTGCAGTCCTGTAATATGGCTTAGATTCACAATCTGCAGAATGCAGTCAATCATAAGAGCTGCAATATGCTTTTGAGAACAGTTTAAGAATTAGTGGTCTTCACATGTTATACATTGAACGTTCTACTACCTAAACTCAACAGCAAAAAGCCTGTTCTGTACTGTAGCAGATAATACTTGACAGTTACTGAAAGGAGTTTAGACCGCTGTCTATATCGTTAATGGAAAAAAACAGAGAAACAATTACCAGGCATTGGTGCTAAAGAGAAAAGGCCAGCATATTGGTAACAACTCAAACATAAAAGGCTAATTCTCTCCCGAGATCCTATGCCAATTTAAATCACATCCCAGGGCACTGACAGTTTGCAGCAACACAGTACCTTGCACAGTACCATCACATGCAAACACTGTTGTAGAGCACCCTTGCTGGTTACGAGACACAGCTGAATGTCTGAGGGTCTCCCTTTTGTTTTTATCATTTCACTCTTGAAAACCAAAGCTAATCTCTATCTCCAAATGTAAAGACATTTATTTAAACAAACAAACAAAAGTGCTCAGTATCAGGACAAACTGTAACTTACTGTTCTTAACAGTCAGAATCAATATTTTGTTGAAGGAACTGAAAAAAGAGCACTTTTCCCCTTCAGCTGCACTTGGAAGTTAGACAGTTCTTTGTGGATCTGTTTGGCTATGACTTGGCTTTTTAACGATGCTAACTTGTACCACTGCAACAGAGGCAAAAGTCCTCTGATCAAACTGAAAAGAGCTGTGAAGAAAGTTACCAGCAGGATCTGAAAGAACGAGTCTCGGAAGTAATTAAAGCTTGTTCCAAGTGCCTTTTTAAAGAGACTTGGTACAACAATTTCTTGACTTATCAGGATACAAGCCATGTTTCTGAACTGCATTCCTATATTACTTTAAGGAAATCCCAGTTGGTGTTTCCTAATGCTGCTGTTATAATGCAACCTAAAAATCCAGAAAATAAAATATTTTATTGTTTTCAATTCACATTAATCTGAGAATTCGGGAGCTAAAAGTGAGGGGGGAACCCTACATCTTTGCTGCAGTAAACACGCAAGGAAATCTTAGCATCATAGGTAAAAAGAAATATTCACATACTTCAAAGCTAGATTCTTGGTTAAAATGATATATCTGATGAAAACACTATTACAGAAGCATGGTCAAACTGTGGATTGATTACTCTGCATTTATTATTACTACTCAAATGAAATCAGTATTTTTCTATTTGTTTTTCTATCACTATGGTTCCCACTGATTAAAAAACTATGAATTATAGGTTCTTTCTTTTCTTTTGATAAAGCTGCCGTTGCTTTTTTATGAGTCTTCTTATATCCTAGAATGCAGGGGTGCCACAGCTTGATTGACCATCGTTAAGACCCTACAGCATCTCCAGACTCCATGCCTGTCAACTGAAGATCTGTCAAAATATATTTCATCAAAGCTGGCCTGCATTTTAGACTAAAGTTTAATCAGCAAAGAGCTATACATAAAGGTATGTTCCCTCACCACATAACACTTCCTGAGTTAATTAGGCCAAAAATGTATGCTTTTGTATAACTTCTCATTTAATTTCTCATTAAATTGTTTTTTTTTCTTTTTTTTTTAAATGCATGTTTCCTTCAATTCATTTGTTCACTTTTTGAGGTTCACATACCTGATGTAAAAACGTGCACCATTCTTTTTCTTTTTTTTTTAAAATCTCTACTACAAATCCATTAGAAATTATTAAACAGGAGTTATACAACCTGGCAAAAACTGTTACTAAAAAAAAAAATCAGTGTTCTATCAAGAAGCAGTGTAAAACTACATTCTGTATAAGAAACAGAAATCATGTTTCAACACGACTGAATTCAAGGAGGTAAAGAAGAAAGCTAATGCTTCTTTGAATTTTAGATTATGTATGATTAGATATAGAGTACATAATTATTGTGTGTATATATATTTAGATTACAGATAAACGATGTGTTCAAAATGATGCACCTTCAATTTCTAACATAGCACGTTCATTAACAGAGAAAAACTGCAGTGCTAGAAGAACATGGTGGAAAAAATGGCCTTATTAAGAGTACAGATTTCTTTTACTGTCAGAGTTGTTCTAGCTATGTTCATCCGCAACAGTGGAGGTATACATTAACTATACTGGCCTAAAGATACCATTACCAACAAATCTTTCTCAAACTGGTTTAAATTATTCTGAAAAGAGCAAGTGTAAACTCATGTAAACCTACTGTCCCAAGAAATCTTCCATAAAAGGTTTTTTCTCCTTTTTATTAGTATACTAAATATTCTACATGAAGTAGTTCACACAGTACTTGTGGGCAGATTTAATGATTTCTTCAATGAACTCCATTCAGTAAAGAGGTCTAAATACATACTGCTTTTGAACAAAACAAGATTTCTGATAGATAATGAACAACTAATAAGCGTTTACTGTCACTACCATTTTATAAGGGCAGCATCTTGAAAACAATGGGATGCTTACCAGTGAAATTTTGTCTGGCTTGCAGATTCACAATGAACTTACTTTGACAGAAGCCACTGGTTCAGTGAAAATTGATGTTGCTCAGTATGTACGCATTCTGACAGTCATACTAAAATAAGTAAGTCTATTCCCCATCCTAAGTGATCTCCTGAAATTGTTCTTCTGCAAAGACAGAAGCAGGAAAGTGAAAAATCTAGTAGCAGACCTCTCAGATGAGTCATATCCATTTTGTTTTGTTTTTAGTGACAGAGCATGTAAAGAAGATATAACATTGAATTTGCAGATCAAAACCAACTGTTGCTCGTGTTCTGCTTTTGCACAAAAATGGAAGGTGGATCTGGAACTCGCAAAATTTGTAAGGCCACTGTGACCAGGCGGCTTCTTTGTGACCAGATAAAAAACTAAAAAAAAAAGTTCTCCAGGCTAGAGTTCTAGCCCTGTCTTGTCCACAAATCTGCCTCAGTGAGGCTACTACAAGCTAATATGAAGAAACACATATTAAACAATGCGTTAGACAGGTAAGGGATAAGAAAACATTACGGAATACCTCCTTTTAATCTCCTTCAGTAGTCTTGCGCACATCCTTTTTGTTGTTTTAAAGGTATAATGTTCTTGCATTATGAAAGAAGGAAACAAAATCCTGATGTGTATTCTCTGTACTCCAACTGTCATCATTACTCCTTTTCCTACTTGTGTAGTTTAAGCAGCTACTGTACACCACGCCCCTGTGGCACTTTCCAGAATGATGTTAAACACTGTCATGCCATCCCCTTCTCCTCATCCAAAATTCATACAGACCTTCACAAAAATCTTAATATGATCCCTAAGTGGAAGCGATAAAATTGTAGCAACGATTTCAATCCAAGGTCACATCTCTTGCTTCATACCCCATTTGGCAGCTCCAAGTATGAAAGAACAGAAGGAAAAAGTCTGGGATATAAAACATTAGTCTGATTGCTAATAACAAACCTCTAAAACTGAAGTTTGGAATAAAATAAGAAAACAAACAGTAATGTGTTATATTCAAATTCCTGCAGAGAGGTTTGCCTAACTTCTCTAATGGAGTACTACATTCAAATGCAAGGCTTGCATTAACTCAATAAAGACACAAATTAAATGCCAGTTTCCAGTATTTTCCCACCTCAAGTTCACCAAAGGCAAATTATTTCTACTTGTGTTTCAAAAACCAGCCCTGCCATCTGCAAACTGAAGTAACAGTTAAAATTCCTTTAACAGTATTTGATATGAAAGCCAACTCTCGGAAACCTGTAGCAATAAAGTTGAATAATTCCAAACTTCAAGTGGTTCTAGGAAATTTAATTTTATAGAAAAAGCAGATGTTCTTCTACTTCAGTAGCTCTGGCCACTCAGAGTGCTTAGCTGACCTGCTTCGCACCAAGACAGTCTGACTATCAAGAAAACATATCAACGCCGCTTGGAAGACCTACAAAAAACATCAGGGTCTGTGAAGAATGAACAATGCACAGTAGCAGAAGCTAGTAAAAGACAAAACATCACAAAACACAAGCTTGACCTGACTATTTCTCTTAAAGACGTAACCTTAAAAATAGTAACTTGAAGCCCTTTCCTATGAGGCCTGCAGAGGCACTGCGAAAGGCTGGACAGCATGTTTGTACCAGATGCTCCACTAGCACAAAGAATCCTGCTGACACAGGCCTAAGAAAGCCCCGTCCCAACCCCCATCCTTCAATCCCATCTAATCTAAGATTTGTCTGCACTTGGCATGAGAAGACCCTCCTTTCATATTTCGTCCTCTCCTAGATTTTAAACGTTGTCAATTCTTCTAACTCACAACTGTTCTACTGCCAAATACGTAGCCTTGGAGGATCAACATCTGAGTGAGCCAACAAGACTTCTGTGCCGTTTAAGCGGTGTAGCCAAAGACCTCGGGCCCACTTCAACGGTGGTAGATTTGGGTCTTCGATCGAAGCTCTTATCTTCAACTTGGAGCACTCAGATTTTAGACTCAGCCCACCTCACAGCACAGTATTCTGACAGAAACTCTTATCTGATGCATTAGTCTTAAAAGTCTGCTTCAAGAAAGAATCCGTATCAGCAGCACCCTTTTTTTTTTTCTCTGTTTAAAGGCATGAACGCAATACCCAAACTCCCTTTACCAAACAAGTCAGTAGGTATGTCTGCCTAAAACAATTTCTTTAACCTGATCCTCCTTCCTCCCTCTTTTCCAGCCACATTAATGGAAGATTCCAAGCACTACTTTTAAAAAAGTATATGCATACCTACTGGAGAAAATAAAGATGACTACAAAGCTGCCAACTGATGAGCAAAACACAGAGAAATAAGGGCTGTCTCCTTGGAAGCTGGGAATTCAAAAGCAGTAAAGGCAAAAACTCTTCAAACCTTCCGTTTCTGAATTCTGAAATAGAAGAGTATGTTTGCACATACCATTCAACAGTTTTACTGTTTTCAATGGTTCTTCAGATCAGTCAGAGGGGTACTACTGAGGAAGAAATGAACTTCTTCATTTTCAATTAAAGTTAGTATTGTAATGATCGAAGACTTTACTATTACAGAGGAGAATCCACCTAGGTTCCCTTCAGAAAGTGTTAGTAGACAAAAAAAGTGAAATCCAAGCCCTTATATTAAAACACAGTGACAGAAAAATATGGTGAACTGGGGGGCTGGGAGTGGGGATTTTCAACCTGCATTAAGCATTGAAAGGTAAACTTTTGAGTCATTCGTGGTCTATTTAGGGTCACAGCACTTATTAATTGAGGATCTCTACATGATAAATAAATGCAAGGCTCACTAAGTTAGCTCTGTCAAACTGATTTTTTCTTCTTTGCTGGAGTGGTTTATGACGGTCACAAGTGAGAAAGCATCAGGAAAAAGAGTCAGTATTTTCTTGGCTTGAATGACAAAAACATAAACCACAATACGATGTGTACAACTTCAGATTTCAAGGAAAACTCCTTCAAGCTCAACAGCAGCTAGCAGCTTGTCTCTATTTGCCGTCACTCTAGATCAGAAGAGCCCACATGCCTTTTTTTTTTTTTTTTCCTTCTTCTTTCCTGCCCCTTTCAGTTACACTTGAGCTCTTTGACTGAAAAGGTCTGGAACAGATTAAAAGTCCGACCACAAAATAAAGAGCCTTGGCATATACTCAAGCCTGTCTGGGATACACATACACAGTGGGCCCAAAAAGGGAAGCTATGCAGCAAGAAACCCTTATGCAGTCTTTTGGACATTTCTAACTTCTTTCAGTTTAACTGCACAGCCTTCACTTTCAAGGGAGTTTCAGTATGCACAAGACAAGTAGCTTTTACCCTTACGGTTAGGCTGCACTATTTACAAAGGAGCAGAACATAGTTCTGAGAAGTAAGATTCATCTCACTCGTGACCTTTGCCAATTAAAGCCTTCCCCCCACACTCCTTTTTAATTCCAGCTGGTATATCCAGCTCATCATCCGAAACTACACGGTAATGCAAAGAAGAGCAAAATGCATATCTTGCAAGATTACTTAAGTGAATATAATTGACCTGCCCATTTTAAATGCAAAAGGTAACATTGATTTTCAAAATGACTGCTTCCTTTTCAGCCTTATTCACATGATTATGTAATTGTGAGTTGCGAATTACCCACACGCTCCTCTTGCAACACGCAAACAGGTCCACAACTCTGACTGCAGTTAAAGCCAGCATGGACGCTTGCCAAAGCTGACAACCTTCAATATACGCCCCACCTTTGTGCTCAAGTTGCACAGTGGTTCGACCTGTCTACAAACTGGAGAGCAGTTTATAAACAAAGTGTGACAATCTAATGATTTCCATAAGAGCAAACGGATGTTTAATGTGAGCGCTCAAGCCTACAAAACAAAAAAGCTGAAATTTCTAACAGCCATTTCAGAAAAGCAAAACAGAACAGTGACTGTTGAGTTTTGCAGCTCTGTGTTTATATGGCATTCACAGAGTTAATGCCTCTCCCAAAAGGGGCCCACAGTTGTTGTTAGGTCAACCCCTGTAAAGCTTCAAAGGCTTTGTATCCCCTCAGCCTGACCTACTCAGTGATCTGCACACTGTTTTCATTTAGTTGCACCGAGTCCAAAACTAAAGCTTGAAAACCACAATGATTTTTTTTTTTTTTTTACCCCTACTGTTCCTTCCATGTCTCTGGAAAAGTTAACTGAAATCCAAAAGAGTTGAAAATAGTAAGTTGTTGGGAAAACAAATCGAGGGCAAATTAATGCATCTAACAAAGCTCACACATACAGAGATCATGACTTTAAAGAAAAACTGAAGTTGTAATACCACCTTAAATACATCGGAACAATCCCTTGGACCATCTAGTAAACCAGACTCTTAATGTTATTGCTATTTGTATTCATCAGTGCCAATACTTTACTGAAGTGCTTGCAGCTCTGCTTTTCATATAGATCAAAGAATTGCAAAAAGCTGATACCAGTCCTACTTTGTTACATATTTAGATCTACACCCTGTGATGCCTAATTTAAGTTACTATTTCTATTTTCAATAATAATAGTCTGCTTAATAGTCTTTACCTCACACAAAGGAGATTCGAGTAGAAACAACACATCTAAACATTTCTCTCTGTATTGTTTAAAACAAAGTTTCATCATGATCATCACTGTGACAAGCTGGAATTATAAGCTGGTATATGTTTCAAGTGTATTTAAATAGCATAAATTATTATTTGAGAATGCCCTCCCTTAGGGTAGTGCAAAGGAAAATAAGTATTTATTTGGGAATTAAAAGATTCTACTGTTGTAAAGAATTGCAAGTTTAGGGGAAGAGTGAACTTGGCTGATACTGTCTTTAGATAAATCATTTCCGAAGGCCACCGAGTTTGGGAACGGTATGGATCATATGGCAAAATCCCAATACCTAACGTTAGAAACTTTGGTGACATATTCCTACAGGATATAGGCTAATCCTTTTTTATATTTTATTTTTACAATAAGAATTTAAATAAGGTCTATGTTTCAAATTAAAAATCTATTTTAATTATAGTATAAAGAGTTTTCAAACTATGCCTGCATAATTAAAGCTAAGTGAACTGAAGCGAATCAAAAATTCTGAAGCGAGATGAACTTTTACCAAAGCGTGGGTCAAGCCTTGGGTCTAGCCAAGATGTTGTCTTGTTCTTATGGTTTATGTAGTAAATTTCTCCATCCTGGGTCATAGCTTGTTCCCATCCATCGGGGAGTGGGCCTGCAATATAGAAGGAAGGAGTTCATGGCGGGCTCTTGTTTGCTCCAGCTGAAATTGATCTAAAAAAAATTCCAACATTTTACATATATAACAGTACATGAAACAAAAGAGTTTCAGGCTCATGTCTAACATTTCTGGGATAAGGACAACGAAATGGCGGGTGGGAAATCAAAGAACAGAAAGCTCTATCATTTTGATTTAGGATTTGGAGTTTTATTTTATAATTTGTTTGCATCCTTTCATATGCTTTTGACACTAGCTTTTGCTATAGCATTATGGTACAAAACCAGCAATAAGTCAAGCCTGCCAGAATGAAACCAGCATGAGCACCAGAAAAAAAGAACAAGCATAGATATTCTACCTTTCATGGGAACGTTTAGCTAGTGATTAAGGCCCAGCAGCAGCAGCAAGATAATAGTGACAAGTTTCAGAAATACTATTTCCCTGATCCTTCACAAGCAGTTAAAGAAGTGACAAGACTTATTGGCACTTTCTTCACACAGTAACTTGCTGTAAAAGTGTTAAAGGCTTAAGCAAGCACAAACACAAATCTGAAGAACAGGACGCAAAAAAGCAACATAAAGGTAAGAAAACACCAGAAGCAGACAGAAACAAAGCGCTACGACCAGCAGTGATACATCTCTATGTGCAGGAAGGTAGGTACATTCAGGGAAACCTACATTTAGGAAATGGTAAAAGGAGTTGTGCGACTGTGTTCAAGAGTCCAAAGCTAACGTCTGAACGCAGAGTCCTGAGGTGTTTCCCTTATATTCCAAACAGCGGCTTTGGAGGAAATAACCTTTCAGTGATCTACAGTTCAGAAAACTCTCATTCCCGTCTCTCTATGATCACGGACATTCACCTATATTTTGCTTAGACCAAAAACTATTCTCTCAACTACGCTCACCCCATGCTATTTAGCAGGTGCTTTACAAATGCATGTTTTAGAATCATATAGGTATGGACTTCTGAAATAGCTAAATTAGATACAGGAAAATTTTGCCTCAATTTCTTCAGATTTAAATACAATTTTAAGATGACATAGCAAAAGATCCACTACAAATGTTAAGGATGTACAAGAAATTAGAACAAGACCTGCTCCAGGAAACCATCATACACAACCTCTTTCCACAGCTCCTCAGCATAACACAGTAACACACTAGCAAAAGCCATCCCTCTGCTAGACTCAGACTGAGACCACTTTGCATAAGACACATTATCCACAACGATTGTCATTTCACATCGAGATTCAGACATACACCCAGAAATTAAAATATATGCCTGAAATATCGACTATATCCACATTCAAAGTGCATTAGCTCTTTGTCTGTCGTATTGTGCTACTGCTGAAGATTTTAATTGTTTAAAGCCTTGGGAGGGCGGAGGATAGATTTTTTTGCTTATTCTCAGAAGACATTCCTGGAGGAATGTCAGAGAGTAAAATCATCATTCAATTGCATTTCAGTAATATCCCAAGGCGTAACCAGGACAAGAATTTCTTACTGTAGTCTTTGGCCTAAGAAATCTCCTACAAACTACATTTCTAACTCTCTCCTTTTGGTCCCAAAAGCTATGCCTTTCTCTAGCAAACCCTCTATTCCACTATCAGTGCTACATGCTGCCAAATGAGGAAAACCAGTGATCTAGGCACTGGGTTTTCTTTCCTTACCCTTAATGCTCACAAGCTTTAAATGCTGCATACAAGTAACACCACTACCTCAGCTTTTATCTGAGGCTGTTGAACAGAACAGCAAGAAAGAGTGACAATGCTGGAAAACATTCAAAAATCCTACCACATCCACAGTTAACAGGACTTCTGTGCAGAATTCAAAGCTCAAGTGCAAAGAACCCTGTACTTAGTTACTAGACCCCAAAGGCAGCCAAGCTGATCAGAAGCTATTTTATAAAATAGGTACATGCCCCATATCATCCAACTGTAAAATCTGATGAACTGACAATGTTCCTTGACTGCTGAGCCAACACCCTAGCCATGCGGGCAGACCTTCTAACCACTGCTTGCCTCAGAGTCCTTCAAAGCCACACATCCCTAGAAGATGAAACTCAGCAAGAATCTCTCTTTTGAACTGCAAAGCCAAAAACCAGCTGGCTCTAGGAAAAAACAAAACTACCCTTGGGGTATCAGTCCTCTTGAACATTGAGTAAAGTATATTCTGGTCTGGCATGTTTCTTTGTAGAAAGAAAGGATAAAATGCCTTTGAAGCAGGGTGCCAGGAGCTGATCAGTCCACCTACCTCCTGGAAGAATTCTGCTTATTAGATTCAATGATCTGATGAGTATTAGCTTACTAGAGACAAACCTGGCCAAGGTTCTCTTTCTAAATAAAACACACAGCTGCAGACAGGACAAGTAAAGGTCTGTCTGCTCACCTGGCTGTCAGAGTAGCCAGTTGTCCTTATTAAGTGCCATCAACAGCTGCAGAAATAGAAGGTTTGTCCTAGAAGCTTTTGACATTAAGCACTATGTTGCTTTCTACTCTAGCCAGTAAAACGCTCTTGTGTTCTGCTGACATCCCTACATGTTGAAATAGTAGATTAAAAATTGATTTGTACTGCTGTCTATCATGTCTGTGATTCCTATTTAGTTTTGTGAGCAGTTACGAAACCAAACACTTCCAAGTCTGACTGCACTCCTGTGCAATTACATGTCTCCACATCTCCTCCAAAGACTCAGCGGGAACAGAATTCCCAGAATTAGCTTATGTTTTAGGTGACTTGAGTTATATAAGCTCAGTAATGCTGATCTTCAGACTTTTTCACTAAAATTCTCATGATTACTGTAGCCCATATAATACAGTAACAGCCATTCTGGGTCGAACCAGAAATCTTTCTAGCACAGGCACTTAGCCTGGGTGGATGGACAGCCCTTACTAAAACACCGAATGGTAAGTGACTGAAAGGAGACTGTTTACTGTCAGACTCCTAAATCACATCTAAATCCAGAAAGTATAGTGACTGTGAATCCCTTGGCCTCAAGGTACCTCAGGTGATTTCCTCAGTCAGATTCTGTCTATTTACTAGGTGCCAAGGTATCTGTCTTTCAGAAACTTCTCCATTCTCCCCTTGAACTTTCATAAACATTCAGCACCCACGATATCCTTGTGGCATGGTCTCCTACTAGCTCTGTTTGATACCTCCTAGGTCAATCAAATACAACCACAAAACTCCATTTCTACTAAATTATTTGCTCAGTGAGAGACAGGCCTTCTTGTTCAACTCACCATTAACTGGTGGTTTGTTTTTTTTTTTGTATTTTTTCTATTTTTCCTTAAATTAGATTCCAACTTCCAGAACATAAGCCATCATTAGAGAACTACTGATAATGCATACCTCTAAACCTAAATATTTATATATTGCTGTAACTTAACATAAATATATGTAGTTTTAAAAGTCCGTGTGCATGCCTCCATTCAGTGCAAGTCTTCATTTTTTGTTTTTAGTTTCTCAATACACCATTTTTGCCATGAAATGCAATGAGTCTTGAACACAAAGCAGAACTCACTGCTGGCAGATAGAAGGCAACAGAGTAACCAAAGCAAAAACATAAATTCAACCTACGCTGAGATACAAAAGTAAATCTCACAAGTCCCTACAATTTCTGAAGTGTAAGTATAAAATGTAAGTAAAACTGTTTTTTTAATCACAAGACTAATGCATATTAGAGAATATCTGTATATAGCTATTAAATGAATACCCACTGACAACCAAGGAACTGAACACCTGTAATTAACAACAGGAATCACCCAATACATTGATCTTTAAGGACTTTCCTAATCTTCTATGAAATCACTGCGATTCCCCAACTTTTAAAAATTATATTGAAATCTACAGAATTCACCAAGAGTCCAAGTTTATCTCGTCAACTGAGCACAGCTTACAAAAGGATATTATTATAAGATGGCAGGGCAGTAAGGAGTGAACATTACTGTCATGTGTATACTTCGAAACTTGTTGTTGTTTCATACGTGGTGTTGACTGTGCACAAAGCAGCACTTGTAGCACAACTGGTTACACAGAAGGGAAGTCTGCAACTGAAGTGACCAAGAATCTAAGAGAAGAGCTAGAACTTGTTTTAGTTACTGGCATATTCCTCCCTGTCCCACAAAGGAAGAAAAAACCCACACCTTAAATCACAAATTAGTCCATTTTCCTACTAATCTTTAACATGACACTGAAACCTTACCTGAAGGGGCAATGGAATAACACCAGGGCTACAAATTTTCACCAGGAAGCCCAATTCCAAACTGCAACACAAGGGGAAGACGAAAGACGACAAAGACAGGGAATCTGCTCCAAAGCTAATGATCTAATGTCTATGTGCAAGCAGAAGAGGCTGAAGTAAGCAGTGCTGTGTTAAGCATGACTCAGGAAATAAAATTATCTGAAGAAGGGAAGTATATAAATACACATTTACTTATCCCATCTATATTATCTCAGCTATAATTATATAACAAACAGGCATTGTTTCATGTTTCATTACTTCAGTAGGAACTGTACAGGACAGGTCCTCAGTAGAATAACTATAATTTTATTACTACATATGTTCTTATGATTAAAAATAATGACAGAACAACATATTTTTTCCTGCAGTACCTTTAGGGAAAAATTGTTAGAAGTGCACCAAAAAGCAGAACAGTCAAAACTAATTTTTATATACATTGCATATTTAAAATTAATAGGCATGTTTCTTTCCATTATTGCTGCAAAAATGCAATCATATTTAGCAGAAGATTAAACAACAAATGGCATCTAAAAAGACACCGTGCTTTTCCACATACACGTGGCACAAAAGGTTTTAGTTGATTACGTGATTTAGTCAAGCAAGATAAGTACAGCAGAACTGAGACAAAAACATATCAAAAAACCAAAACCAAACCATCCTCCCTTTCACCTACTGATACCCTCCTGTAACTAATGTATACTTACATATTATATATAATTCATATAGCACTTCATTCACAAAGTCATGCTAGGAGTAGATGAAGCTCGTTCAGATGCCTTTTATTTCCTTAAAGAAACATAACTTGCAGCAAGATACCTGGCTGCTCTCTCGCAGTCTCTGCCTCAAGAGGTGGGATTTCTCAAGAAAAACAACCTTAAAATCTCCAACTACATCCTCCCAATGCCAATCTTGATTCCAATCACTTTTTTGATTTGCCTTCATCCTTACCACTAATCTTTTCGTTTTGCTCTCTTCCGACTTCCCCTGAACTCCATTTATCCTGCTTATCCAGAAAAGACAACAGGTTTATCTTCAATACGCAGCAGCTTTCCAAGGTCTGTTCTATCCCTCCCTCTTCAGTTTGTTTTTCTGTTCTTAACTCTAACTAATTTAAGCCTCTAATGGCTCTTAAGGCAGCTCCTAAAAATCCTTGCTTTCGTATTTTACCACAACAACTTTACTCGCAAGCTCCTACAGCAGCCTGCAATTAAATACACTAAAACTCAGTCAGTAACTTCTGATTAAGGGCTACAATTAATTGGTGCTATCCAAGGATGAACTGTATAGAAAGAAAAACTTCCTCTTGCGGCATTTCAGACATTTTTTTTGCAGGTCAGTGACCCCCAGCTGTCACAGTGCTTACTTGGTTTTTCCTACCATCTTTCCTGAAAGGCTCTCAAAGCACTGGTGCATGTTTCACTGCCAGCTAGATTTCATAACAGGAAAAAATTTGACTCGAAGGTCTCAACTTTATTTCCCAGTTCTTGAGGAGGAATTTCCAAATTAGAACATTAAGCAGTCCTATCTATATGAAGCTAGCACTCAGATTTAAATTCCACTGTGCTGAGGGGACAGTTACTTGGTTTTTCCATTTCTCTCATTCTTTATGAGCCACCAAGGAAGCATGAATTACCATAAATTCAGTAGAAGAAAGTAACAAAACCACATATAAGAAGCTTTAGTAAAAACAAATACAGTTATAATTTAAAGTTAGTACATGAAGATTTACCAAATCAGGTATCAGAAATAGAATCATACAATAAATACAGATTCAATATTATTTAATTCAAAATAGCTTTTTGTTAAACACGATCAAGTTAAGTGGGTGCATCCAAACAGTCAGTTCCAAGCCATATTACTTCAAGTGATTTAAGCAGAAAAAAAAAGCACCATTTAAACATGTAATTATCAATATACAGCGAAGTTTTGGTTTCTTCATGCACGTGATCAGTCAAAGCACTGGGGAAAAACCCTTTACAAGATTTCAGTTCATGCTCAACACAGTATCATTTGTGAAATTAAAAATGAACGTTCAATAAATTTGTATTCAAATAAAAGCTTTCTCAAGTCACAAGATAACCCACAACCAACTTTCAATTTTTTTTTTCTTGCATGAACAGCAAGGTCTATGCAAGATCACTTGCTCACACATTTGTGATTACATTTAATTTCTTCACTTTCTTTTTGAAATCATCCTTGAGAATTGCTGTTTTTAGATTCTTACCCCTGACAACTAATCATTTTCTTTATTTTTTCCTATTTTATACTTATTTTTCTAAGTATATAAAATGTATCCTACTTCACTATCAACATTTTTTCCTGTTAATTCTGTGATGCAATGGAAGGTTTGAGGAGTTAACTTAAAACATGGAATTTGTCAGCATTCAAACAGTCAGCAGCTAGTTTTAGTATAAACAAGAAGATAAACCAAAGAAAAGAACAGACCAAGAAGTTGTTTTCTTTCTCCTATTCCCTGTTCTTCAGAAGGAACCCTACAAAAACACATCGTCCCTATTGCTGTAGTTTCCTGGGATATATTTACAGAAAAAAATAATCACAGATTGTATTTTCACATTAGAGACTGAGAGCTTAATTGCTCTGAATCATGACTTCCTGAACTTGAACAGGACTCTTTCATTTGTTTCAGGATAATCCAACCTCCTGGCCTAGCCAGCAAAACTTTTGATCAGCTTACCCTCTAATACTCAGCCACGAACAGCACAGTTTGGTCATGCCTGTTAAATCTTTCAGTATTGTCTGCAGCATATGAATTGCAGCAAGAAACAAAGCTGTCTAAACGAACAACAAAAAGCAGCACCGAAGAATAACCTTTGTGAAATACAGGAACAGCAGACATACACAAAATGAAATCAGACAAAAAAATAAATAAAATGTGAACCTCAGAGACAGACGGTGACAAAGCATAGAGAAGAGTGCAGCAGCAAAACTAGCATGGGGCCAAATTTACCTGCTTGCTCTCTGCATCATCAGGACAATAGAGCTATGAAAACATGTAGCAGATTTTAGAGTAAGAATAAGCACACTTTACTACTGTCTAGTAACAGCCTCCCCTAGGCTAGCTGAAAAACAATTCTAATTCCAGGAAAAGACATCCTATTTCCTCAGCTAGAGGAACAATCACAATACAGGATTTTGAAAATGACTCAAAAAGAAAAGGAAAACCAAAAGGTCTCTGCTTCAGAATTTTAAGGTATTTGTTTAGTAAAGACAGAAAAATGCAATGTCTATTACAAATGCAAGAAATATAAACAGGAGTACACCAAGTATAGTAAGTGAGCAAGGGGAGGCAGAAAAATATTGCAGAAGCACTAGCTTTAATGTAAAACTACACTTATATAGCAACATTTCATTCAGAAGAAATAAATGCAGGAATTCACTTTCCTTAAAACATTTGAAGCATACCTTTAAAAAAAATAAAAACACAGACCTAGAAACCACAGCATACTTTTTGCTGACAAACATTACATGTTCTCTTACCTCAAGTATCAGCCTCTCGTTAGATGCACCAGGTTTTTTAAGTTTAACGTTTCAAACTAAACAGACAATTGTGAGATTTCAACACCCCTACAACAACCCCACAGATTAAAATAGCTACTGGTATCTTTGTTTGTATGAACTTCTCCACAAACACAGATTTTGCTTACCTGATGCTGAGTTCATTAAGTTCTGTTGCACGGGAGGACTGGTGGGAGCTGTGACGTTCATCTGGGAAAGCATGGCCTTCCTTGGATCTTGCCATGTTGTTGTTTGATCAATATGACTAAGGAAACAAAGCGAGAGTTAGGACAGTCAGACATTCACAATAATGACCTGCTAGCTCAGAAAGTTTAGCAACAAAAGGTTAAGGCTGCCAACAGCAGCCACATTCAAAACCAGACAAGAACTTTTGGCTTCTTTCCAAAGAACTCTCAAACCCTTTACTCTGGTCACCATCACTTTCCCAGCAAAGAGCTGTAGCGATTAAAGCTGCAGCAATGGTGAGATGTGGCTCAAGATGAATACTGGAACCTAGATTATTGTGCCATAACACATCCACGAACTAAACATTCTCTTCCTTTCTTGTTTAGTTACTTGTCATTTTTAAATGCGACTTGGGTCTTTCAAACCGAGCCAGTTATGCCTGGAATCTCAAGCACAGTCGAGTAACTTGGCGTGATGAGTTCACATCCAGTGCCTGGGGAGCTGTAATGAACTGGCTGGTGAGTAATCATTAGTCTTCCCAAACTTTCTGTGCGTAGACTGTAGACCGCATCCTCAGATTACTTGAGGCCTACTCCCCTCCCCACCGAGGTCTGGTTACTTAAGTTACCACAGAGATGTTCAGTCACACTAGAGCAGTAATTAAAAAAAGTGATGTTCAGTAGCCTTTCAACTTCATGTGAAAAGACGAGGACAGCTGGATTGCCCAGGAACTCAACTTAGTCCTCTCTAGAACCTAATTACAACACTTTGGGAGCTTTGATTTATCTGTTTTGAAAAGAAAAAAAGCCCTGGAAAATACATTCACCACTGTCATTCATAAAACTATTTAAGTCAATGAAAACACAAAGTGTAATGAATGATTACTTCACCTTTTGAGTATGTGATTAGCATGCTTTGCTAACCTAATGAATAACAAATGCAGGCTATTCACAAACAAGCATCACAGTATCTTGGTGCCATTAATTGAGATTGCTCTGAAAAGTACATGTGGAACAAAAATAAAACTAATACATGCTAAGCTTTGACAGCAAGGCTTGTAATCAATTCATTTAGAATTGGTATCAATTCAAACTCATATCCAAGTAGCCCTACATCAATTAGAATCCAAGACATCGCTAACTTGGTGCCATTCTTTCCTTACAGTAATCAAACTTCTCTCTTTCTGGATTACGTGGAATGCTCATTTTCACTTCCTCCAACAAAAATACTACATTTAAAGTTGCAATGTAGATTCTACTGGAGAGCTGAATTCAAAACTAGGTATTCCAGTTTGTGTTTGTACCCATGTTTTGCATTGTTTTGTACATAACCTTGATGCATCAGTATGCGTTTGCTACCAGTCAGGCTGTAAGTTTTCCAGCTTTATGTTGGGATTAAATTATTATTGTGCAGTAAATCTTCCCAATTCACAATTAACATTACTTTAAGGCATGTTCAAGTTTAGGAGGTGGTGTCGTATTATATTTTAGACATCCTAAAAGGATAGATAATTCAGACTTGGTCACCTCAACACCTACATCTTTTTGCACAACAACATCTGATGTTGTCACTCCGCTCCCTACTAAATAGGAAGGAACCTAAAAGAGCACTGTTATGATGTTCATTTGATAAATTTAAGGAATGTACTGAAGGTGAATCAGGCCTATTTTCTCCATTGAAAGGAGACCTAAAGTAACTAGGTCAGATCCACTGACATCAGAGGAGGTGAATCTCAAATTTGATGTATTTGCATGGCCACAGCACCCCAGAGCACTAGTCATAAATTAAGATCTCCTCCTGGGTCAAACTGGCTTAACAAAACAGAACATCTCTCCACCCCAAGCAACCAGTTACTGTGTCTAGGAACTTACTAAGGAAACCCTTGACTTCAATTAATAAAACCACATTCTGCTGGATTAGTGTTTTTAACATGTTCGTTGGTGTTCAAAAATATTTTTTTTCCTGAAATACTGAATTCTGTTTGTAGCTATTCATTTCAAACAAGTGACAATGAATAACTACAACTTCAGAAGATCATAAAATGGGTCATTAGTCACCAAAATACTTACTTATATATAATTATTTATTATATTGTAACATGAGGTCCCTTTAACGATTATAAAGTGGAAGGTATCACAAAGTAATTTTGAAAAACAAGTTTTACTTTAAGCTAAGTATCTTTTCCCTTGTATTTTACCCTCTCTAAACACACACGATTTCAGGCCAAGAATTTACAGGCATATTCTACTAGGATCACAAAATAGGCGGGAATATTATTTTACAAAAATCTAATAGTAAACAAAGCCTTACTTTGTCTACGTGTGGCAAGTAATGCCAGTTTTCCCTTGTGGACAGGAAGCCCCCCTGTTACTAAAGGTTCAATTAAAATGGTGTCACTGCCATGGTGTTACTTTCCATGATACAGCTCATTTAATACAGGTACTATTAAGCATACTGTGTCTTTGCTCGCACTCATTTTTCAACATGCAGCTTAACCAAGAAACATGCCACATGCAGCGAGACTTCTTCATTTCCTTTTTAGCCTATTTATTTATAGAACAGGGAAAAACATAGTAAAGACTGCCATATATATACTGGAATGTACATAAAACTTTTTTCCAAAAAAAAATTTCATTTTTCTGCCGGTCAATTTTGCAAAGCAATGAAAGCAGGAAAAGATAATACAGATGTAAAAACACTGCACAGTAATGCTTCACAGACTGTGTTTAAGTTACAGTACCAGCATGTACCACTCCTCCCCTCTATTTCTAATTTGTTATATTTGCTCAGTTCAGTTCTGGGAACAGAGGAAACTGGGAAAACACCACTGCGCCCACGATTACACATTTTTTATTTCCATTTAACTCCTATAAAAATACTTGCAACACTATACAGTTATAAAACATATACCTAGGGTACATATTTTACAGCCTTTGTTTTTATACCCTATTTGAATGTAGAGCATAAAACAGAGAGAAAAATGTTGCCTCACTGCATTACAGAACCGTTTTACAGTTACCTGTAGGGACACACAGAAACGACATTCACCAAACTTTTCCAAACATATCTGAGCACAGGATAGATGAAGGGACTGTGGAAGAAGCCATCTCAGAAGCACTGCCAATTCTGAGCACAAAGGCAGCATTATCAGCTCCTCAAAACTGCGCAAGTATACCGTGCAAAGCACGGTTAATGTTCAGAGGGGCTTGTTAACGTGGTTAGCTATTTTAGACAGCAGCAGCTTCCGATTTTTCCCCAGCTGAGTATCACTTGAGGAAAGTCAGCATGTTCCTTACTTTACCAGCACAGCTCCAGCCAGGATTTTCCTAACAAAGAGCCGCAAAGGAAAAGCCTCAAAGCAATCAAACTGATTATGTTCAAGTCATACAAATCACAAGGCTGGTTCAATAAGGCAACTTTGTCCCGTCCCACGCAGTTTTCTGCTTCCTGGCCTACATATACATTTTCCCAACACCTTCACTCAAAAATTTTCCCTCAAACTATAGTCCACACACATACCTCACCTCTCTGTGCCGTATCCTGAGTTTTTGGATGCTACATATAAAAAAAAACCACCCCAAACATCACAACGCATCAATTCTTTCCCTCAACTTCCAAATCATGCTAACTAACTGAAGGAAAGCGAAGCAGGCAGGCACCCATTTATGAGGATGAAAGGTTTAAGTAAATCCCAGTACTACGGTAACGACTACAGGTCTTAATTTTGTTAAATATCTGCAGCACGTGCACCAAGGTAACTTACTGTAAACGTCATGCATTGCTCATTATCAGTGTAAGTATGGAAGCAAAACATTCTCTGCAGGTAGAGATCTTTGCCCCTGTTTTCAGTATCAGAGCAGGAAAGGTCTAAAATGAGAACGCTGGCCTCAGTGCAACATTATCTTTCCCTGCACTAAACAGATTTTTTCTGTAGTAGCTCCGTTACCTGCCAACTGCCCCAATCCTTACATTTAGTAAAGGTGATCTGAGCCACATTTTGATAAAGTACTACTGTCAACCTCATTAAAAAAAATAGGGACATATCAAATCAGTCATATTTAGTACAGTACTATCAGATTAAAATTAAACCTAATCATGGTAGAATCACAGCTCTGCACAGCGTGCACGAAACCAAAACACCCAGAATATGTTAAATAGTTGCTAGAAAAACTTGTATCAATTCTGGTATCAAGAAGAGTGATTGTTCTAAGAAACAACCTGAACCAAAAAGCAATTCTGAAGTGCTATGCATTATAAAGACAATCAAGCTGTTCCCCACATATATATATATATTTAATAACTTGTAATAAAATGTTCTCATTTTTTTTCATGCTAAGAGAACTTCTGCAGTTACTAAGAACCAGAGTTCTTAAGCGAAAGCAATCTTTTTTGGCATTAAACGCTATTGCGTGCCAGATTTGTCATATTCAGTTCCTAACCGAATTTTAAAAAAGAAAAAAGCAAACACACACACACCACCACATCTGTTACTTCCTACTGAAAATCACCTTTAGGTGCTAAAAGACTAATAAAATACAGCCATTCCTAAAAATGGAGAACTGATCTGCCCCTGCAGTAGCGTGATACACCTTCACCTTTGTACTGTAGTTGCTCCGCTGAAGAGACGTGAATGGTATTACTGGAAGCCAGGTCAGAAGTGAGCTAACACAAAAAGGACACTCAAAACGTACTTAAATCCTCCAGTAAAAGTTTTGTTCCTTAGGAATTGCATATCCACTACAATCCAGGAGTTATATGCAACCATACAGTCACCAATGACAAATATTACCTAAGAGGCCTTCAATTTTGATATTCTGGAGTATTGCAACTGCAGTCCCTGTTGCTCAACATACACTTCCCCAAGGTGTGTTAAGGACTTCATTCATTTAACAAAATTCTCAGTCATTACAAAATCATGATTATTTCTTCCTCTTTTTTTCCCCCCGAATTGGCATAAATATGCCTTATATACAGTGCACACCTCTATGTCATCTGCATTGAGAATTTTTGTCTTATAAGAAAGGTTCCTCTCAGAAAATATATTATTAAGCTGAGCGAGTCAGAAATTGCCAAATCATTACCCTAAGATGTGTAAAAAAAACCCACGTGCCATTAGGAAGAAAAGATGTTTTAATCTTAGGTACCAGATGAACATAATATATAAAATTTCTGCAATAGCAAAAACTGAAAAGGCCTGGTCTACACATGAAAGGATGTAAGCAAGACAGAATAAACGACCCATCACTTCTCTTTGCAGTTTGGACATGACTTCATTAAAGAACATTCCAAGAAAAATAAATAGGCACAAACATCCAGAAAAGCAAGCTGTTGTTCAATATGAAAGCATCCATAAAGAACTACCTTAGTATCTGTCGATACAGTCATGCTTCTATGTTTTACTATGTAGACAAGTCTTATATTTTACGCCTGCATGAGAAAATTATTTCCACCGTCTAGTGAAGTCACAATGACTAACTTGGATTTTGGTGTTCAGACTTCCAGGACTATTTTAAGAATTCACTGGAAGTCCTGTTTTATTAGAAACAAAGTAAGAACACAAGCACGCACCGCTGACCGCATTGTGACAGACCTACCAGAACTGGTGACTAGGCCTCATGCACTTTTTATATATTTGGGGATGAATAAGAAAGTCTGTGTAACATGAACAAGTGGCACAAACAAAGCTACGCCTATTTTCTAAAGTCGGTGTGAAACTTCAGCTTTTCATTATATCCCAAACGTGAACTGCTCCATCAGCAAACATGTCACCTAGGATTCTGTTTTATCCTAAACGACTGAGCCACAAATTCTGTTCTTCCAGATTTTTCCCCTTGTCTTCTTAACCAGCTGGTTTCCTCAATCTACATAATGCATAACGATCTGAAAGGTTTTTAGAGCTCTCACCCGTGTATTTCAGTACATCTGGACTGGACGTTTATACTGAAAGCTGGTTCTTCTGCTGGTACTGGGAGAAACTGAACGAGCATTTCTGCTCTTGGAACTGCCACGAACTGCCTCTCACACACAAAAATTAATTTCAAACTAAACCCGGTGCCAAACCTTATACAAACTTGGCCTGTGTCTAAGCAGTTTAGGTTATCTGCAAGATAACCAACCTGCGTGTAGTGCTAGCTGGCAGAGAGGAAACCAGAATATCCACTTTTGCAGAGGCCTAACCGCTACAGGAGCATGAAAAGCGCGGCAGCGTGACTGTGGAACAGTTGTGAAAGTGACAGGATCTACTAATTCAATAGCAGAGGTGAACACAAATGTCTAAGAAAGGTGGTAATAGCTAAAAGGCCAAAATCAGTCTGACACTGCAGCTGTGGGGGCCCCTAGCCCATCTGTTTTCTAAGGTTCAACTTAAAAATGGGATAAAAGAAAAAGTTTAGAGTAAAAACAGCCTCAGTCTGAACTGCTTTCATTACCACTCTTGAAAACTGGAGAATAGGATGTAGAGATTTCTGAGTTATGACTGATACGCTCTTAGGATATTATTACACAGAACGGAGTGGATTCAGCTTTTCCTGAGGGTGGAAACTATGACTTTCTTCATGCATCCTTTTTTCTACCCTATTAATGGTACTTCCAAAATTGGAAGGGTTAAAATGTGAAATCAAGTCTTCAGCTCTATTGGCCATTTTTAATTAGGGGTTGCTAACTTAAAAGTGAAAGACAGTTCTTTGCAAATGGTGTAACAAAGTTACAGATTTACACCTTACCTGAACTAAAACACTGGGATGACACAAATTTCAGTGCCAAGCAGCAGTAAGAAGAAAAGGCTGAAGGGTAAATGAGACAGCTCTGTTGTTAGCAATGATATCCGTCTCAATCCAGTACTCCATAAACACTTTCCTAAATTTGAACCAGAGTTATACAAGAAGATCTGCTCAAAATGACCCAAGATCCTTTAAGAACCTTTCATTTCTTTTTAAATTAAAAAAAAAAAAAAGAAAAAAAAGGAAAAACTGTTGTTCACAGCATGCAGAGAGATGATACTCCACCTATTGCTGGGAAAGCACGGCTTCCACTTGTCCTCTCCCATTAACTTGCAAAGTTCCCCTGGGCTCCAGGATTATTACAGACTAAGTTTGGGCACACAGCAGTAAAACTGATAACCTCTTAATCTGACCTTTTTAGAAACTAAAATTCCTACCGCAATCCGTCTCAAGGACGGCATGGCCCAACTGCTTCACAGAAATAGGAACGAAGTTTCTGAATATTGCTGCCATACATGATGTATTTTGTTAATTTTCCCTGTTAGATCTGTATGTTAGCCAGGCAAAGCTTGTGTTGGACTACTCGATTGACACTGCTGCTGATGTCCTCACCAAACCACACCACCAGCATACGACGACAGAGCACACTGGCGATAGGATGATACACACAGCTCTATCCTACTTACAGCTTGCAAAAGCACATCCCCAAATCAACATGCAACTGGTAAGTGTGCAACTGTGTTGCGCCACAGCTGTGATTTCATTAACTTTGAGAAAGAACATAAGTTTTTTAGAAGAATGATGGGCACAACATTTCTCTTGACAGCTACATTACCAGGTAGGAAGAGCCCGTCAGAGCTGTGTCCCCTCAGAGTATTAAACAGACCTGGGCCAGATACACACGATGCTTCATAAATACAGTCCTAGGCAGCAGAAATTCATTCCACACATGAATGGTTTGAAGCTGAACTAGAGCAACGCAATAAGGAGCACCTAAATGACTTAAATGGCGCTGACAAAAGCCCAGTTGGTGCAGAAATACATTTTGCACAAACTCACTAAGGGTCAGGCACGTTCTCCAACAGACCCCTCTGGAATTTGTTCCTAAAGTAGATCCAGTTTGCAAGATGCTAAGAACTAGCGAATTCCTGAAAGCACATCCCGTAAAGCCACAGACATTGGTACATGGAATAAGAGTTACGAAATAAGTTTTTAAAAGATACACCAAATACTGCATTTAAAACAGAGTATTCAAAGGCAGCCTTTATTAGCACTGGCCTGTACGCAGACAGTGCACAATGCTGGTACGCTGAGGATTTAGCATTAGGCTCACTGCTCTAATTATAAACATCTCGCTCTTTGGGGGCGACAGAACAGCACAGCCCTTCTTAGGAAGGCACTCTCAGAAAGGCCCTCACTTCAGGGGAGCATATCCTAAAAATGGACAGGGGGCAGTAGGCAGTCTAACCATACATGCATGCCTAACATGAGATGAAGGCATGATAGGCACAAAGCTTTGCCAGAGGTAGCCTCACTTTTATTATAATGTGCTTGTAAAACAACTGCCGTTTGTCAAGTAAAAATGGAAGTCATGGTATGCCGATTTCTGGATTTGTTCTTTTTTCCTCCTGTCCCTCTTCCTACTCTGAACTCAAGGACCTCACGTACAAAAAAAAAAAAAAGTTAGTACCACAACACTTAAAGCTTAAAAAAAAGTTTTAAAACGTTTAAATGGCTTATGAAAAAATGATTCTTGGATTTTCTCTTTGGATCTTCCAAATGAAATGATATTCTTTTCCGAGTCTGAGATGAAAGGAACGAGGACACTAATTTTTAGGGCTCTTTCCATTACTTTGAAAACTGTAAGAAACAGCAGTATTGCAGAGATTAAGAAGAAAGGACCTTGCTTTTACTTTCTTCGTATCAACTCAATCATTTTCCAAATTCTGTAGAGGACTAAACGCTGGTATCACGGTTGATATCATCAGATTTATTTGAGACCGTATTTAAAGGAAACCTCCCCCTTCTCTCCACCCAGCCCCCAAAGTTAAGAAGTTTGTTTCCCTATGGTTGAGCCACTCAACATGCTCAAAATTCATGTTTCTTTCCTTAACTTAAAATGAAAGAGATTGAGATATCACTGAGGGCAAACCTAAAGGAAGAGCTGTCTCCAGCGCTATTTCAAGTGAAGTTAATGGATTCTTTTAACTTCACGGATGCCCTCCTACGCCCCTACTTAGCAAGCACAGAGAAGACCTTCTCCAGATGCAACCGTTTTGTTTTCTGTAACAATAAAGACGAGATTACACAAACACTAACTTTCACGTTATTAGGGGAAGGGCAGGCCATTTTGAGAAGCCATGTGCCATAGAATCCCTTATCACTTTCCTGTCCTTTTATCTCTGAGATTCTATCTCGTGTCTCTCTCCCCAGTTAGCTCATAAAGGAGACAAAAAGCAAGAGGGAAATCAAATGCATCTCTGCATGAGCAGGAGCCAGTTTTATGCCCCCTTCCATATACCTATTTTTGGTTGCCTGAAGGTTGCAAGTCAGAGAGGCTTGCCTAAGCATGCTGCAATAAAAGCTGCTACAGCCAGCTGCCTGAGGATCTAAAGGGGGTTCCTAGCAATCCTGTTGAATAACCCTTAGGCTAGCCACCACCAAGGAAAACAAAATATTAAGATAAAAAGATTCTTTAGCTTGTTTCCTTATTGCTCTAAGTAGGAAGTCTCGGAGGGCAGTTCAAACTGGTTGCTTGAGTGTTCAGGCGATGATCGCTCCCAGATGGCCCTGACAGGATGGGCTGGCTACAAAACCATTAGGTAGGGCCTACTGGAAACAAATGGATAGCATTTTGCTGAAAAAAAACCAACAATTAAATCAATCTGTTTTTCTTGCCATTCAAATTAATATCATCAACTACTTTTCAATGCATGCTTCAGAGCAGGCACTTCACACCCTAAGTCAATCAGCTGTTTAGATGTTCCCAGCTTTAGTCAAATGAACAGCCTTATAGGTTATCTTTTCTTCATTTGAGACTGAAATAAAACAACCCCCACATCACAACTCCTTTATTTCCTTTCTCCATACTTAAGTGTTCAGGCAACTGTATCCATCTCACATTGTTAATGTTTAGTTTTTCCTTCTTATTATTCAATATTCTTTTTTTCCCCCCTTTCCACTTCCACTTCCTGTATTACTGGATTTTTCCTTCCCTTTTTGACTCCTCCTTATGATCACGTCTCAGGCAGAGCTTGTTCCACTTCCAGTTCAAACACTACGTGCCACTGAGGTTGGAGGCAATTATTCATGTCCCTGAAGACTTTACAGATTGCCACGTAAAACAAAGAAGAAAATCTTGACTGAGCTACCTGCTCAGCCAACTCTAGGCAATACAGCACTTTGTATTTTTCACCAGCAGATTATTCCTTTTCATCACCATGCTTCAAGCCCCTGCAAACAGATTTCCCAAGCTGCAAAGCACCAGAAGCAACAGATTTCTCTGCACCCAGATACGACATGCTGTCTAAAGGCTATGCTTTGAAAAGTTGGTTTTATTTACCCATTTAACTGGGGCTGGCAAAGACAATACAGAGCAAAAATGTATGGAGAAATTACTTAGCTTAAATAGTTTAAAATGATAGCTAAAATAATTAAACATAATATACTTACATATTAGAGCTATTATATTTATTTTAAGTGACCTAAAAATGATTTTCAATCAGAGGATTTTCAAGTTCCAGGACCTACAGTCCCTTCGCCACAAAGAGCACCAGTTTAAAAAGCATTTTAGAAGCCCACAGCGTTAAATCAATAATGCAAGATAAAACTCATTTAGAACTCAAATTTCATTGCAAACTTTCAGAAACCATCAAGTGGAAAATTTCCATTTCAAATGTTTGAAATAGCAATAAAAATTGTTATATTATTACACATATGGGGAAGCAACAGAGAAACTTAAGACAGTGAAATCACCAAGAGCAAAACAAACCCTACTTTCTTTCTAGAAGCAAAAGGTAAAGACCCATGCAACCTCTAAGACTAGTCTTTAAAAGAGATCTTAAGTTTTAATTTATTCCATGAAATCAATATTGTGATACCAATACCTCAGCTTTTATACATTTGATTTGCAGTAATGTGACTTGCTTTCTGCATATCTTTTGGTATATAGGGAATTAAAAATAACGGTTATAAATCGTGATGCACAGACGTTTATTTAAAATCACATCAATTAAATTACTAATGATTCTTATAGTACAAGGGATATGTAACAATCTTTGTCGAATAAAAGAAAAGGTAACTACCATGTCTTATCAATAAGTATGGTGAAGTACAGTTCCTATTATTTAGGAACTGTTCAACCCTATCCTTAGGTGCAAAACAGACCACTAAGTAAGTATAATGGATCTCCAACTTTCCCTTAATTTCAGCATGGGATTTCCAGTAGAGTTGAAGTTGCCAATAAATCCTAATTAATGAAGATTATCACCTTAACTTAGTATAAATTAATTCCAGCTTTGGAATCCCTTCAGTCTTCATCAACCACTTACCACAATCAGCGTTCAGCCATTACGGAGAGTGGGAGGGGAGGCATAGGAATAAGGGGGAAGAATGTAATATCTGCTTATTAGCATTTTTTTTTAAATTATTATTTACTTATAAAAATGTATGTCTACCATTTAGACTCCAGCTTACGAGTAACAGACTTCCCCAGTACAATAAAGATAGTAACACAGATAAAGATGAGGTTTCTCTAATAAAATAGACCCTACCCAAAAAAGAGACGAGAACCCAGGTCACACCAGAAGTTAGCTGTCTTTTTAATGGCTAAAAGCATCATCCTAATCAAGCCCTCCTTCCAGCGTAGCCCCTCCCCAGCTTTTAGCAGTCCAGCTTAGACTTCCCCAGGCCAAATTTTATGCTTGAACAGTTTGGGTTTTATTTTCCTTTTAGGAAGTGAGGCCAGCTTTCAAACACAAGAACTCCCTTTGAGTGTTTGCTGACCATTAGTCAGCACTTCCCTGTGACCCATCCCTTTCCTCCACTCCCTTTCAGTTCCAAAAGCCAACATTGTCAGCTTCCAGCTTTTCCTTTCTTTGCCTGCAAAATTCACCAACTGCTTCAGAAATTCGCTTGTCAGTGTGGGACCCTTCTTCCAGAGCTCCACTCTGAATTCTTGGACAAACTAAGATCCTTTAATCTCTTCTAAAAGATTGGCTTTTTGCAGCCTAAAGTGTTCTCACTCTTCAGGGCTACTTTTGATCAGGGCTCACTGACCAGGTGGCCAAAGTTCTTTTAGGCCCCTCATTTTAAGCAAGGATGTAACTGCAACAATCTCGTACATTTAAGTTCTGCCCGTTTGCACGGATTTGGCTCGTTCTGTAACTAGAATATAAGATCCTGGGGAATAACATATTTGTTTTATAATCTGTGTTTGGAGCTACATTGACAGGGATTTCAGAAGTGCCGATGTGTGCTGTCCCATCAGTGATTTCAGGAACTGAGCAACAGGACACAACTTTTCTGAATTTTAACTAATGAGTCACTTGGAACAATCTTCACTCCAATTCTACATCAACTTCTTGCGGGCAAGCCTTTACACAGGTTATAGGTTACTGACATACACCTGCCGGGACAAGCAGCGTGAACTGCAAGTGACTGCAGTTTGAGCAGGGCTCCATCACAGGAACCCATCCTCACAGCAAACTTCAGTGTCTCCACTGCTGCCCTTTAAACTCAGTGATCTAGATTGCTATCTGTACTGTAATCTCTAGATCAGGAGGTGTAAATCAGTCCTTACAGGCAAAAAGGAGGATATACCAAGAGAACAAACCCCACTATCTTTTGATTAATATTCCTTACAAGTCATCTGCAATCCCTTCAGCTTGCCCCGCTCCAGCAATTTTCATTATTCTTACAAAATGCCTGATCTGTTTTAGTGATCTGAATCAACTGCTGCTAGTCACCACTTACTGCAAGTTTTTAAAAACCAGATGTCATTTTCTCACATCCAGTTTGTAATCACAGCCATGGAAGAAGGAAACAAACCACCCTGCTCTTCAGCTCCCAGTTTCTTAGTTTTGCACTGAAAGGCCGAGAAAGTAAACATGCACTTGGCGAACGCCTTCTGAGCTGTGGGTCAGTACTTACCCAGCAACTTCCTTCCAGAATTTATCACGCTCTCAAAGTTCAGTAGCAAACATGCACTGGTTAGCGTTATCTTTAAAATTTATTCTGCAATCATTTTGAATCACTACGCAGGTCATAACTTCAAGTTTTATCTCAAGACCTTTTAAAAAGTAAACTATACATGAAAAATACGCTTTTAAATCCTATGACTAGTTCTAAAAATTTGCACATTACAACTTGTAGTTATTCTTCTCTCATAGCTTATTATACTTTAAACATATTTTCAGAAATCTGTTCAGGAAATTGGTACAAAATATTTATGTTCCAATGGGAAAGGGGCTGTTACAGATCTGATACCATGTTCTTCTCTACAAGAAACATACTTCTGTATTTCTTGTTGATGAAGAAAAATGCAACAGCATAACAAAGGCAAAGAATAGGCCACAGGAAAAAAAAAAAAAGTGTGAAACTGTTAGAAAGTGAGCAAGGCCCTGGAGTTGAGTGGCTTTATTTCAGAGTCCCCATTTCTTTGTGCTCCCTTTCTCCTCATCTCTGACTTCACTGCTTTCTGAACTCTTTAGTATTTCTTCTTACTCCACTACCTAAACAGGCCTTGACTGCAATAGCCCTTTAATCGAGCAGTCTGTCTGGTAACCCACCTACCTTTTAGTACAGGGAACAGCTGCTTGGATGGCAGGCGCCATCCCAACATCCCACCGCGCTCGGTGCTGCAGCACGCCCAGAGCCGGCTGGAAGCTGGTGCTGCCAGTACCGCCTCCACATCAGCCAGGAGCAGGGGAGGGCTGCGGGCACGCTCCTTCTGCCCACCGAACTGGCCAGGAACAGCTCGGCACTGATTTTTGTCGATAAAATCAAAGGGGGAGGCAGTGGTCAGATGTTAGATTTGCCCCCTAAATACGGTACATACAGACCGTGCACCCTCAGTGCAGGCAAGGGAACCAAACCCTGCTGGTGGAGCCCTCAGCCTCGTTTCACTCAAATGGATTGGTGAGGAGGGATTTCAAGCAAGCCCATTTCCTGTATATCTTCATCAGATACCAAGTATCTTATCTGAGCACCATTGCAGGTGTTGGAGTAACAGATGCCCTGCAGGTGAAAGGTGCTGAAAAAGAGAGTTTGCACAGAAATAAATTATCTTCATGGAAAAAGAACTTGCATCCTCTCCAGAACTGTGCGAGGATCTAATAAGCTGTTTAATTACTGAAAACCTGTAGCTATTTTGTTAGATAGTGAAACTCATTTAAATTTCTCCACTTCCATAAAATCAAAGGGCGCTGCTCCAAAACAACACAGACCTGCAAACAGCTTGCCTGGCCCCAGAGCTGTGGAGCTGATTACTTTTTTTCAGACAAGTAGAAAAGAAGAAAAATCACTGTCAACCACCCCAGCACAGTACTAGGGGCGATTAACTAGGGAGTGGCTGAGGAAAGGATGAAACATCAAAAAAAAGTGAATGGTGGAAGTCTAAAAGAGGAAACATGACTTGCACAGGAATCTGGCAATCTGGAATATCAAAATCTTCTAAGGAGCCAAGTGTCATGAAGAGAAACCGAGGTAGCAAAGGAAGGAGGTAGAAATTTGCAAAATTTACAAACCACAGGAAGAATTCTTGCAGAGAATGAACAAAGCTTGAGTTCACTGGACAGAAATTGTCTGGCAAACTGAATTGTGAGGCAGACTCTCACTGAAATGGAAGGAAGTGCTGAATAAAAACAACAGCAACCCTGTGCTACTCTCAGGCGGAGGAAGGATACAGAGCACTTAAGTTCAGGTGGAAGAATTAACGCCATGTGCCGAGCAGAAAACTATCACACAGCAGGAACACCACTTACCAGAGGGACTAGGAACTGTATCAGAAGGATACAGCTGCATTTAGAGATCAGCAGCTGAAGAACAGTAAAAAAGAACACAAGGAAGAAGTGAAGCTAAAAGCTAACATAAAATATTGCCAATATAAGAACTGATTTTTTTTTTTGAATCAGTACAAGTTAAAACAAAACCTTACGTACTTGCAAAGTAAAACCACTGTTTCTTCCACTAGGCATCTGAAATGCATTGTAGGCATCAACCGAGAAAAACACCATCAAAAGTTGGAAAGCAACAAATAGCACAGTAAAAATTTATGCCAGCTGCATACAAGAAACGTCTGCCCCTCAGTACCAGAATTATTTTTGAAAAGTATTGTGCAAGTCCTTCTCTTTTGAAAATCCTGCCCAAAAAAAATAAAGGAAAAGCTCCCTCACTCTTGCATTGCCCAACTATTAGATGAAGCACTTTCACCCCACTGCAATTGGTAATGACCACAGTTTTCCCTTATTTCTGAACAGAAGGATTTTCTAAAGCTATACAACAGCTATCCCCAGACCCTACAGAAATGTGCATGTATTCTATTTAAGGTGGTAACACTGCTCCCGAGCACAGAAAGCCAAGCACTGACTTAGCAGTTTTGTGCACAAAGCTGCCCATTTGCTCCTTGCTCTCCGTGTTTTTGCTTTGCTGATCAAAGCAGTTGCCAAGTTTTTTCTTTACCATTACAAGGCAGGAAAAATGGCTCTCCTCAGAGAGGCCCCTTGTGAAGGTCAGAAAGGTTAGCTCCACAAGCCCTGGAGTCTGCTCTGATGCTGGAGTGATTGGCTGGCTTCCCTGCAGTTACCCTGCATTTCCCCTCCTTCACAATAGTGCGCTGGTTATGGAAACTAAATATGAAAGAACATGGTGGGGGAGGAAGGAATTTCTATGGAGACAGTCAAAAACACTCCAAAGTTCTACTTTTTTTCAGCAGCCTGAAAATCCAGCGTTCTAAAACGTTTGATTTCTTCCTGGAACACTCTATATACTCTGGAAAACTCTATAAAACGCTATACACTTATTTTCTTGACCCTCCCCTCTTGACCAAAATTCTAAAGAAAAAATGTCAATGAGTGTGCTTTTTCTAAGAATATGAACAATTGCATAGTGGTCTGCCTTGGTCTGGAAAATGGTTATTTCTTAAGATGTTTACTTGCCCCATCTCTGGATTTAATCAACTGGAACCCACAGGTCACACCCTCTTAATGAAGCTTGAAACGAAGCCAGCTAATCACAGCCCACATTTGTAGCACCTTCCCGCTCCTGAGCGGCATCACGCTGGAGTCGTTTCTAAAATCTCGTAGAACAATGAATGTTATTTACAGGCACCGAACCCCGACCGCTTCTAGATCCTAAAGTCAAGTAAGGAAGGTATCTTCGAATACCCAGCAAAAACACTCGGTACGTTTCAGATGGTTGATTAAATACACTCAGTGCTTTCTATAAATTCAAATCTACCAACCCAGAGGCAACCACAACTATTTAGTTTTTCTCTTAAGCATCAAAAACGTAACGAGCAGCACAGACAATGAAAGACCTAGCCTCTCTGAAGCATCTACTTCAAAGAAGCAGATGAAAATACCACAACTTTTCTATTTTGAAGAGGGAGATTTTGAGATTTCATATTTGGTGCTACCACTCCGTATCGCTTTAGAACTGAAACTGACTCCCAGGATTGTTCAAAAAGCTCTCTTACCACCCTGGAAGTCAAGCCAGGCTCTCTCCTCTCTGCATAACTGTAGGTGTCAAGTTCTGCCTCCAGTGCCATCACCCATGTTTGGACAGGTGTAGCTAATTAAAAGTCAGCCCATGTGTTTGATGCTGAATGCACCTCTGCAGCTGTTTTGAGTTCATTATGTTACCAGCAGTCAAAGTACTTCCAGCAGTAGTCAAGTTGTGCAGCCTCGCTGTTTCAGTACTCCCAAGATTTACCAACATGCAGTAAGAGAGGCCCTACACTACAGCACTCTCATCCTAGGAGGAATCAACAGGCTTCTTGTTCTTCCATAGCCATCCCAAAACACGTAGGAAAACAGCCCCTGGACTGAGAGACAGCAGTAAGCGACTGACAATGACAACATCCTCAAGGAACAAAGCCAAAACCATTAAAATTGCATTATTAAAGATGGAATATCACAGTCCATACAAAAGCATAGAAGTGGGATTTTGTACAGACACCTCAAAGGGTCTCTGGACTGCTTCACCAAGTCCACCTTGAAACGCAGAAGCACCAGGAGAGCAGGAGAAATCCTCATGACAGCCGTACCATAACAGAAAGCAAAAGGTATACATAGCACAACAAATGGTACACGTGCACACGATGCCACATTTCTCTTTTACAGGACAGCTTTTATGACCAACCCTTGCACTTCTCAAGTCTCTTTGGGGAGGGTACAAAGGTCTGGACTGTGAGCACCTACTGACCCCGCAAGCATCGCTTGAGCTCCCATACAAAGGCCATGCACACAATCTGCTGGCCAGCACGAGGCACAGTCACCAGAAATATTTATTTACAGCTCCTTCAGACTGCTCATCCTCTTGATGTGCTGTGACGATGAAACCTGAGAGGAGAAAGTCAGAGTGGCAGAAGCTGGACACCTGTTATCTCGCCAGTGGGCACGAGCGCAACTTTCATAGAATCACAGAATGGTTTGGGTTGGAAGGGACCTTAAAGACCATCTCATTCAACCCCCTGCCATGGGCAGGGACACCTCTTACTAGACCAGGTTGCCCAAAGCCCCTGCCAGCCTGGCCTTGAACACCCCCAGGGATGGGGCATCGACAGCTTCTCTGAGCAACCTGTGCCAGGGCCTCACCACCCTCACCCCTGACCACCTCAGCTGGGGACACGACCTCTTACCTTCTGGCTGATGTTGCCAAGTGGGCACAAGTCTCCCCTGGCACGTCCTTCACCCAGTGAAGGCACTTCTGCCCTGCCTGGTACCCAGATGACACAAGTATTTTGGCAGAAAACCTTCTTTTGCCATCACCTCCCGAATCCACGCTAAGGGGCTCTGCTGATGAAATCTCATTTTCTGAGAGGCCCGCGACACGTAACTTCATTAACCCTCCTCCATTAACCCACTCCTGTCTAAGGAGTTTATTCAGCATCTAGAAGAGGTGAAGCAACATTGCTTTATTGCAACTCCTGTATTACAGATGCCACAGCTAAGAGGAAGAAAAAACTCCGAAAATACTTAAAAATATCCAAGAGTATCAAAACCAACTTTAGAAACTAATAAATAAATAAAAAAATTCTCTATCAGCAGCAAGACCAAGACCCTACTCAAATCTAAAGCATGGGAGGAGGCTAATGCTTCGGACTATGCTTTTCTAAGTTTTTATGTTAAAGGTTCAGATTGCAGTAATTCTTTAACGATGACACAACTGGGCCAAGGACCGGGCACAGTGCAACCAGCCCCTTCTTTCCGCTGTATGTAATGCAGGCAGAACTTCCCAGACAACTTCTGAAAGCAACCCCCTTCAAAAAGATATTTTTAAGAAAATGCCGAGTATTTCCCTGATACAAGACTCCAGTTATGCAAAAATCCATCATGTGGACATAGTACCACGTGCCCTATATCAATCCTGAAACTGTACAGAAGAAAGATGTCCAGAACTACTGTCCTTCTCTGAGCAAATTAAAATTAGAGCAAAATTACTAAAAACAGCTTGAACATCTATCTTCCTCAAAATCTGAGCTGAGAAGAGTTTTGAGTATGGCAAAAAGCTAAAACATTTCATGAGGTGCCTTACTTTCTTTTAGTTTTACGACTTGCTATGTAATCAATAGCTCAAGTTCATGCTTTCTAAATTAACAAATTTATGTAAATAGATCACAAAGAATATTAAGAACAGACCAACAAGGACAGAAGCAAGGATACAGTAAAATTAACTAGTTTCACTATTTCTATTTCAGGAACAAGGGTGGTTCAACCTGCCAAATATCACATCTGATCTTCTCCAAAGTTAGGTTTTTAACTCAATTACTTTTTTTTTTTTTTAATTCAGCCTATAAACACCAGTAAACCTAACATTGCGTTGTATAAATGTGGCCAGCATTTCTTGGAAATGTAAATTCTGATATCATCTAAAAATGCAACTACGACAATTTTTACACCAGCACAACTGAATCAAAGTGATCTTTCCATAGGCTCATTGTTCACTCCAGACAACCTTACGTATACCAGCATACATTAACCTGACCTGACCAACTAAAAACAAAACTACAAAATACTTTGCTCCTAATGTTTTAAAATAAAGCTATATGAGAATATGAAAGATTTGCCAATAGCAAAACAGCAGGAAAAAGAACCCAAAGTACCAAAATGTACCAAAACTTTTTTGTAAAGTACCAAAGTACCGAAACTTTTCTGATCACGCACCGCATCAGTAAAAGCTTGGAGCACACCCCCCCAGTATATTCGTACTTCTAGATAACTTATAAATACGGCTGCATGAATGTGTTATACATATTACAAAACATATACAAAACCAGAAATTTAAAAAGCAGAAGATTAATTAAAGCTATATGTATATTTTGATTTATTTATAGTACCAAAAAAATTTTCTTCCCGCACCTCAACAGGACTTGGAAGCATGCAAACAACTCTGGAGACCACTGGCTTAGACTGTCCAAGTGGTGAATGTCATCCTTAAGAAATGTACACCGTTTCAGAACCTAGAATGTGATTTCCCCTAAAGTAGCCAAAATGCAGTTAACTTTTTTTCTAGTAATGCAGTTTGACCAGGCTGCTCTTACATGTCTGTTGCTAAAAACAGACATTCAAGCGAATCTCTGTATCATCCTTTTACTTTTAACAGCAATTACATTTGTTACATTCCACCAAAAGCTGAGACTTCTAGAGGTGTAGGCAGGACACAATGCAAAGACGGCAGCATTTAACACAGGAGAATAGTATTCTGCTAGAGATTACTTAGTTTCATGCTTGCAATAGGTAAATCCATTTAGACACATCACAAATCCTACCTGAAATTAGCAGTCTCACAAAACTACTTAAATGTTTGCTGCCTTTCTATTCTCATACATAGAATGAGAATGCTGACCTGACGTTCATGCTTAAGATCCATCTCTAATAATTCCCCATCAAATACAACAGTATTAGAAGAAGGAGTGAAAGGAGGAAAAAAGGTTGTTTTAGTACAAAGCCAAGTCCAAATCCAAAAAACAAAAAAAAAAATATAGCCAACAATGAAGACAGGCCTGACGTGAAAGGTAAAAGCTACAAAAATAAGGCTTTCCTCCCACTGTCTGCTTTCTGCAGAGAAGGAATCCTTTAGTTTGCCATGATTTTTGTATCACCAATTGTATTGGGTTTACATGGAAAGGTTTTGGTGGCAAGGGGCTGCAGGGTGGCCTCTGTGAGTAGAGCCCAGAAGCAGCCCTGCAGCCCCCAAGGTGAGTGCAGCAGGAGGGCAGGAGGTGCTCCAGGCACGCAGCACAAGTTCCCCTGCGGCCCGTGGAGAGGCCCCTGGTGGAGCAGGCTGTCCCCCTGCAGCCCACGGGTCCCACACGGAGCAGATCTCCACGCTGCAGCCCGTGGAGGAGCCCCCGGTGGAGCAGGTGGATGTGGCCTGGAGGAGGCTGCGGCCCATGGAGAGCCCCCGCAGGAGCAGGCCCCGGGCCGGAGCTGCAGCCCGTGGAGAGGAGCCCACGCAGGAGCAGGGGGTCTGGGGGGAGCTGCCGCCCGTGGGGGACCCGTGCTGGAGCAGTTTGCTCCTGGGGGATGGACCCCGTGGTACGGAGCCGTGTGGGAGCAGTTCTGGAAGAGCTGCGGCCTGTGGGCAGCCCCCCAGGCTCAGTTCGGGAAGGACGGCATCCCGTGGGAGGGACCCCACGGGGAGCAGGGGCAGAGAGGGACCGTGAAGGAGCGGAGACGAAGCGCCAGGGACTGACCACTGACCGCAGCCCCCATTCCCCATTCCCCTGCACCGCTCGGGTGGGGGGAGGAGGTAGAACAGGGTGGATGGGGGGAAAGTGTTTCTAGTTTGCTTTTAGCTCTCACTAGTCTGCTAGAGATAGGCTATAAATTACATTAATCTCGTTATGCTTTTTTTTTTTGCCGCCTGTGATAACAATTGGTGAAATGCTGAACGGTGTCCCTGACCATATCTCTACCTTTGAGCCCTTTTCCATCATTTTCAAGCCTTGTTACTTTGAAGAAGGGAAATGAAAGGGCGATTGTGGTGGTGTTTGGCTGCCCATCAGGGTAAAACCACCACACCAAAGCTTTTCACTGATCACCCGCTGAAAACTGCTTCATTAGAAGATGCTGACTTTAACTTAAAGAATACGCTATTAAGAAAGTGGAGACCTGAAAAATCAGAGACCTGAAAATCTATAGAGGTATTCATATACCTCATATTCAATATAGAGGTATTCAATTCATGTAAACATAGAATGGCTCAGGTTGGAAGGGACCTTAAAGATCATCTAACTCCATCCCACCATCACAGGCAGGGATGCCACCCACTAGATGAGGCTGGCCAAGGCTCCATACAGCTCAGCCTTGAACACCTCCAGGGATGGGGCAAGTTCTTCTAGTTGTTCACACTTCTTGCCTGATAAAGTGACTAGGTGTTTAAAATGTATTCAAGTGAACAAGCGGGACAGGTAGAAGAATCAGCACTATTAAGGATTTTGAGTACCTGCACCCCACATTCCCATTTCTGCATACGGATAAACAGAGAAACACCAGCAAGACAACACGTTGACCAACTTAGCCTTATCTTGATCCAGCACTCCCTGAGCATGTAGTAGCAGCAACCTAAGACAGTCATCAGAAAGACTCTAACTGCATCAGTACAGTTGACTCAAAAAACCCGATGAAGTGGCAGGGGAAATTATGGCCCACTTACCAAGCCTACATTTGTTATGTGAGAATGCTATTTACAACGTCACATGCTGGAACTTGTTCCCAAGCTAGCTAAACCTACATGCTTAATTGACTCAATAGACAATGCTGTATTGTCAAGACTAATCTTTTCCTACAGGCTACAGTTTCTAAACCACAAATGCTTTTATCCATTTTTATTTTCTTAGCATTTCCCAAACCAGAAAACTTGAAAATATACACACACAAACTGTACATTTCAGTAACTATTAAAATGCACATATTCATATGAAAACTGACTCATCAGAAAGTCCAAGCATTTTTAAAGAACATGAGAGTCAACGGGTTCTTTAGGTTTGTATTTCAGAAATCCAAGACTGAAGTGACTTGGCTAGCAAGAAAGCCTGAAACCAGACTCACGTCACCAATACACACCATGTGATGCATGGAGCAGCAGCTCTTGCATTGTAGTAGATTTTGACTGAGCCACTGTATGAAGTATTTATTTTGAGTTACTGGCAAAGAGTAAGGTTTGGAGAAGAAAGAAACCTAGTTAAAGTCTGAGAAACTGTCAATTTAGAACTAATTTAAACAAATGTTTCCTTGGATGCTCCAGACTACTTTTTATTCATATTGATGAAAAATGCTTCCAAGAAAAAGCATGTTTAGAAAAAAAGTGAGATCAGAAAATAAGACAAGGATTTACACAGCAAACAAGTCTTACGAAGTGAAATAGAACTTGAGTTTTTCAGCATTTCTATGCCAACTATCAAAATAACTGGTGAATTTTAGGAACTGAAGAGGTTCAATTACTATTTGTTTAAAAAGGCAAACTGACTCAAGCTTTTCTATTAGCAGCTTTAGAAAGCTGAAGTTCACTAACTTAGGAGCCACCAAACAATTTTGTTTAATATTTCTCCTACCTTCCCCAAAACTGATGAAAATAAACACCTCAGAGATCAACAATATTAAATCCCAAAAAGCTGTCGATCAGTTTGAGGGGAGGTGGGGGAGGAAGAGACAGGGAACATACCAAAAACATTTACACTGTGCTTTCTGAAACTACTAACAGAACTGAAGGCATCATAATGCCGTAAAACAACTGAGATTAGTTGATTAACTGATAGCTACGAATCACCTGGTCTAAAAGTACCTATAAACCACAGAACAAAATAAACCCAACAGCCACCAAAAATAGGAAGACAAAAAGTCAAGCCAAACATTAAAGACATCCACATGCTTATGTATCTAATCTTTCTGTACAGAATGGTCATTTAATGAGTTTACTTTTAATATTATTACATTTAATATCATGAAGACTGTCTTTTAACTTTTTTTCTTTTTGTCATCAGTATCCCAACAAGATAGTACTCAACAACAAAACACTTTCCCTTTTAAAAAGCAATGCCTCACTGTAGAGACTGCCTTCAAAATGATGTATTCAAGTATATGCAACAGTTCTTGGATTCATGACTGATATGGTTGAGCACGTTGCATCTAACACGCTGCTGATAAAACCTGTGTCAGATACTCTGCCAGCTCTCGTGCTTAATCAACTCAAGTTGAAAACAACCTTCTACAACAACAGAGGGTTAAATTAACAACCACTTTGTCTTTCTTCTACTGCCTCCCTCCCCTCTAATTTTCCACATCAAGCTTCCATCAGATTTATACCGTAGGAGGATAAAACAGCTTTGCAAAAAACACATTACCCCCTTTAATAACATGCTGAAGAGTATCTGGTTCCATTCGTTTCACTTTTTCCTGATCTTCACTAAAATATCCTCATTCAACTCAACTGCAAAAATTAAAGAAGTTGTAAATAGAAAACTATTAAAGTATAAAAAATGGACTCCAAAAAGCCAAGCCATGTTGGGAAGATGTTCTTTCAGTTGCCACAGGGTCTAATGATATTTTGACAAGACTACAATTATGCTTCTGTTACAAGAACAGATCTTGTTCTCCACGTCTTGCCAGGGTAATACTGCTTTTAATTAACGCTTTTGTTGTGAAGTGTACCCTCAGGCAGTAATAAGTTTTATAATAATTTCAGTATGTAGCATGTATTTCCCCACACCATTTATTCAAAAATTCTCATCGTTCAGCCTCATAGATAATGTTGAGGCCTTACTTCCCAGAACTCTTCAAAACATGGTTAAACTCTGTTGTGTCTACCAAGGCACTGTTAAAACTTGTCTTCGTATGACTGCTTTCCCCTGCTTCCTCATGAAGGAAGGAACATTATGTGCCTATCAGGCTGGCACTACCACAAGAAAACCAAATTTCCTTTTCAACTTCAGTCTCTATTTCCCTTTCAAGAATCAGCACGTATGTCTTCTTTTCAAATGGCTGATAAATGCTTTTAGTGTATTGTCTTTTTCATCAGAATTACAACCATTGCCAAAGTGACATGAGGTGCTGATCTTCAGTTACATTTATTGATCACTAAGCGCGTTTTATACACATACACAAGTGCACTTTTATTCTTACAACCCACCTCTCAAATTTGAATAGTCTCGCTAAAGGAAGTCACAAACCAGAGCTTCAGCAAACAAACAGGCAATTACTGAAGCCACAGAAATCTAGACACATATTTATCCGAAGTCTGAGACAAGTAAAGTACTGTGTGGGAAATGTTATGAAATCCCCGTCAAGAAAACTAGGCCTCAAATTTAATCCACTGCCTTCTCTCTACCACAAACAGCTGTGAATTAACGAACTCATTTTTGTTTTAAATAATATTACTTAATAAAACACGACTGTCTAATTAACTCCACAAGAAGGTGGGAAGATTCAAACCAATTCTTATATACCAATTAAAATTGGCTTCACAAAGAGTTTGGATAGCTTGCATTGGCTTTGAAAAGCACAGTCAATACGCAAGCTGTCGCCTTTTCAGACTGCAGGGACCCATTTTTATCTGACACATATGTTCTTTGATCATATTCTAGATAAGAAATTAAAGTCTTAAATCTCACACTGGAGTATTCAAGCTTTTTTAAATTAGTGGTGTCTATATTTTAGTAGATTCAGTTCTCTGAAGTGTTCAAGCACTAAAACCTATGCTAAGTTTACACCTTTTCCAGAGAGGAGTTAACATTATATATTATTTCCATTTCTTTTCCATTACTTCTGCGTTCCGCCAATAACACAAATCCAGTATTCTGTATGATCTCTCAAAAGAGAAATTAATTTCAGAATCCTAACTCCATTTCATACGGAAATGATCCTCAATTTCTTCTGCATGGTTCTTTCACTTCAGTGAAAGCAAACATTTAAATAGGACATGATTTGGCAAGAATACATTTACATATCGTCAGAGAAATTCATGAATGACAGTATATGGCCTATATCAAGAAGGCCAGACTAGGTGACTGCCATCTCTACTGCTTCCAAATTAAATTCTCTTCCTTTTGCTGGAAGGTGTATCAGCCTAAAAGGGCACCATTTGAATTTCAAGGTCAGGTTGGACTCATTCACACAGTCTAAAATCTGATGAATCAGTAAAAAAAAAAAAAAAACAGCAGGTTGAATTCTAAGTTGTGTTACTGTGTATTTACAAAAGCAATCAGTGCAAAAGTTCGAAGGCTTGCAACACCACAGAAAATTAAGTTAGTCTACTTAAACAGCCTAACAGACGTAAGACCACTCACACAATTCTGTTGTTTGTGTGTACATGTCATTTTTAGATTCAAACCTACCACAACTTTGAGCTTTTTCAATCTTAACTGCCAGTTTCTTCTGCACCCTTGAGATACTTGTGCAGCAAATAACTACTGATGGACTAAGTAAGAGGTCAAAGCCAAACCATAAATAAAGATCTTAAGTTCCCAGGCTTTCCTTACAAGAATCAGCAAATTATCAAAATCAACAGAAATCCACTGCTAGCTTCTGAACCACATGGTATAAGCATTGATTAAATAAATTACCCTTCTGACCCTTCCCTTTTTCTTTAAAGAAAAGCCTGACTCAGTTACTCAGTTCTTAATATGTTTCTTGGTATGAAGTAAAATGTAACCTTGGAATGAAAATGGAGTCTCCAAACAGAAGCAGATTGAATAACAAGTGTTAAAGCATTAGACTTCTGGTAATTGATTTTAATAATGTTAACACCAGATCACTCACTAAAGAAGGAAGTATTCAGCCACATAAAAGTCAACCTGTACATTAGCTTCAGTTAACTGCAAAATCAAGAAGTATGTGTCTTGATACAGAGCATTAATTTAAAAGGAAATTAAAGCCATTAATTTTTACAGTCTACTAGGTGACGTTATAACCAATGGTGTATCTAGTCCTTTTAAAATGAAAAAATAGGTCACAACCTAGGGTATAAAAATACATATAACTCACAACCAAGATCTCTTCCTTCTCTCTCTTTTTTTTTTTTTTTTTTTTATGATTTTGGTCATACTGGCTAAGCTGCATAAAAAGTTACCCCATGAAGACTATTAAAGACAGACAACTCTACCTCACAAAATAACTTCAAATACAAAAAAATCCAGAATCAGAACTACAACCTGTAGATCTTAGACGCATCTGGTAATTCCTGCTTTGGAAGAACAGAAATGTCACGCTATATACGATATATATAAGTCCTTAACTGGATTTACACAACACACTGAAATATAACACTGTTAGACCTTTTCACTCCATGGGTGTGTCAATCACTGAAATTCTATATTGAACATTGAGAATTGTAGTGACATTTATTTCTTAAAACAAATTTGTGTGTTTTAACTCCAACTTCTGAATAAAATTAAATTGTTTACCTTCTCACTTATGTATCTGCTGTCAACCTTTCATTCTCCCATCAGAGTTGAATACATCTTTCTGTAATGAACACACGCACTGAAACTATTTGCTCTATCATCATGTAGTAGAAAAGTTAATTAAAACATTCAAAGTTTACTTTAGTTTTACACAGCACAGCAGTTAAACCAAGCAGGTCAACTGGAAGAACAAGTCATAAATCAAGAAGGAGCTGTGTATAGCAAGGAACAGCTTCAGTTTTTATTCTGGTTTTGAGATTAACCACAACTACAGCAACTATTTACACAAGGAACAGAGAAGAGACTAAAAAAGCACTGAACTTTTTACAGTTCGTAAAATATCAAGGTGTATTCACACTTCTAAACGTCTAGTAGAATATCTAATGACAGACAAACGGTACAGGCTTGATTTTTTTTTTTATCATCATCAGTTCCTCCAAGAATAAACCATGACCAATTCCTATACTAGCAGACCTGCACCTGCACACCCCTTCTTTTCTTGCTTCCCCACATCAACTCCTGTTGGTCAAATACTCAGCATTTTTTATCATCCTCCTTGAGAGAATCATAGAATATCCCTAGTTGGAAGGGACCCATAGGGATCATCAAGTCCAACTCCTGGCACCACACAGGTCTGCCCAAGAATTTAGACCATGTGACTAAGTGCACAGTCCAAACGCTTCTAAAATTCAGACAGGCTTGGTGCAGTGACTGCTTCACTGGGGAGCCTGTTCCAGTATGCGACCACCCTCTCGGTGAAGAACCTCTTCCTAGGCCCACGGCGAACAAACCACCTGTATTTTCAGAGCAAAAAACATTGTATAAGAGAAGCTTATCCCTCAGGCTGCTAAACCAAGCCCAGCTCCACTGCAGGAAATAGTATGCTAGTTACACTGCTGAGAAGAGTAATACACCATCATATTGTACAGGCATGCAATTATCATTTCGAACCACCATTACTACTTACAACTAAGTTAAACCACTGCCCATTCTATTGCTTTTGTGGAACAACTTTGTTTCGTACACAAGGGAGAGAAATGAGGAACTGCCAGTTCTGCATTATTTCTCAGTTCCTTTCTACTGCAGTTTCCCTATAAGCCCTCCCCAGGTTACCTGCACTACGAGTCTGGACATTCCTCCACACTGCAATTCGGCTGGTAGCTGTGCTTCAGGAACTTGCAAGCTCATCAATAACTGTACCTACACAACTTTTAACAAAGTTATGCTATTGCACTTTTCTTTCTAAAGCTTGGTATGTTTATTAATTGTTTCACTGATGTACACTTCTACATCTAAGATTTTTGCTTACATGTGCGTACTGACAAAAATTCTGAGGACTGGCAGGACTAATTCTGATTTTACCTAGACCAGAGTTGCAACAGAACTACTACTGAAGAGCTGTGCAGCATAAGTACACTAGCTTCTGTGTTAAATATGCCACTTAAAAACAGAGCAACTAGATTATTTTTCAATAGAAAAATAATCCTTAGACCTCAAACACTTCTATTTTATAAGAGCTTATTTTCCTCCATTTTATTGAGAGTATGCTTTGATTAAGTTATTACTGGAAATAGCTTTGCAGGAGTATTAAGTCACTCAGAAGTCATTCATTAGTTAAGCTGTATGTTTTTCCCGTCATAATTTTGAATACGAGGTGCACAAAATCTGTAGTGTTAACAAACTGAAATTAGTATTCTGATCCCTTATTAAAAGTTGTTACACTAGTGTATTTATTTCATCCAGACTTTAAATCCCTTCAAAGCACTGGACAAACCAAAATCCTGTTCAGTATTCATAGGCTAAAATATACAGATATAATCTTATATAAAATATGGACTGATAAAAATCCAAGCTATCTTCCTCCCAGTGCTCTTTACAAAAAAGACACTATTTCAGGCCTTCCAGTTTAGCTAGAGTTTTTTTTTTTTTTTTATCTGATACATTACAAGGAAAAAGATTCCATACAAAAGCAACAAAATTGAGTTTCAAAACAGATGTTAGCTACCTTAGCGCAATACATCGTACTGACTAATAGCTCAATACCCAAGGTAGCTTCTTAAAATAAATAAAACACATAAAAACATAAATAAAAAACCCACACACCTTGCTGACTTCAGTTAAACTTAGTTCAAACATCAAGTTTGTAACAACAGAAAAACTAAGGTTATGAATATTGTTATAAGTGTTTAAAAACAACCTTGGTCATTCGAGTATCAGTTACAGAATGTATACTGGACTACAGCTAAGTATTGTTTTTTTTATGTATATATATATTTATATATATGTTTTTTAAACTTGCGTGTCCCAAGTAACTGATCTATAGTGGTGGGACTGGAATGGACTAGAATTACTGAACCTTGGTTCAGTTTCTGTGTAACAGGAAGGTAGTAACTCCACACAGACGTCTGCAATAAAACTTCCTCAATTTCAGTTTACAAGCCAGACAAACACCTATGTTTTCGCTGTTGTTGTTTCCCTTCTCCATACAGCTGCTTAAGAACTGCTTTTCCCCGTTATTTTATTTGCTATTTTAAAGTTCACAGTAAGCTATACATTAATGCATGGTTGTATTTTAAAAGAAGTCTTTTTATACCAACTCAACCATACTGTCACCCATGTATGTATGACATAGTCCTAGTAGATGACTAACATTTACTGTTAGACACTGAAATAGAAAATCTTGGGCCATTCTATAAATTCCTCCATTCAATGAAATCTGTGCTTCTATATGGAGCATGGAAATGTAAATTCCACAACAGAAAGATGTGCAGATAACATACCTACACCGCTCATATACAAGGAGGTTTTTGTTGTTGTTTCTTTTTTTAAATCAAGTATCTCAAAATGCAATATTACAAGTGAAACTTGGTAGGCTTTCTTTGACTACAACTCTCACAACAACTAACTGTATCAGCTCCCTGAATGTTAGATTAAGGGTAGCTAGTTTTGTTGAGCATCACCATCACTGACAGACCATGCATACAGGCTTAACTGGAAAACCCGAAAGGACCCCTTTTCTGGAGGTTCATAACAGAATTTGGATTCAAGGACAGCAAAGTATAAACGTTATGCCTATTACTTGCTTACTCTTGGAATGACTGTGTTTAAAACTCACAATGAATTTGTTTGCAACTAGCAACAGAAGAATATTGCTTAGAAACTAGAGTCAAGAATTAAAAGGAGACATTTAAATAAAGCTTGTTTTTTAAATATTTATATAGTTTCTCCTGTAAGTGTAGTTTTATCATTCAACACAGCCATTATACAGTTGTTAAAAATATCATTTCAGTAGAGTAAAAACAGACTCCTATGAAATCTCAGATATATTTATTGCAGACAATACAAATGCATTGAAGCCTGTCTGAAGCTGCCAAAGATAGAGCAACGTAACGTCCCTCAATTTCTCCACAGGAAATGTTAATATGATGTTACATTATAGAGAGTAGTATTGATAGTAATTCTAAAAAGGAAAAAAAATTAAAAAAACCTCCTCAAAACATCAAAAACACATTTACTATGTCCCAGAGAGTAAAACAAAACTGTTTTACTAGCTCCAAACCTTCTTCTAATCTTTTAGGATATTACTAACAATGCAGGGGACATGAGAGGAGGAAGAGAACTACACACAAAAAAACACCAACTATCACACTCATTTACTACAATTCTGTATATGTCACTAATGCTATACAATTATTATAAAAATCCTAAGAAATAATTGGTTTATGTTATACTGAACATTGAATTAAAAATACTAAAATCCATCAGCAACACATTAGTTAAAACAAGCCACACTGTAAAGTAAAACTGGATTTCTGTGTCAGATGGAGTGACTCCAAGTGCATCTCTGCTGCAGCAGCACTGCTTTAAGGGGCTTCGTTTACTCTCGTGCACAGCCCACCTCACCTCCTCTAAGCAGCCTCACCATGAACTGGGTCAGAGAAGCAATCAGTTGAAATAAATACCATACTAGAAAAAATACTTTGGTGTGCAGCTCATGGTGTAACTACACAAATAACTGCCAGCACAACAGCTCTGAAAAGCAAGAAACACTTTCTCAAAGTCTACAGAGTTTTGTTTTTTTTTTTTCCACTCCTCAAACCCCACGTGAACATAAGAACACCTTTAACCATATCACGCCCTGCTGTCTTCCCATGAGTTTTACTCACATCTCACGCACCATGACAAGGTCTCCCATCACCAACTCATAGGAAAAATTAAGACTAACTGTAGCAGGAAGAACTACAAAGTGGCTCCCAAAACAGACCAACAACTATGGCAAACATAATGGCCATCTCTGTGTGTAATTGTGCCCCCCGGATGGTAGCTGAATCCATACTGATCCATTTTGTATTCAGCTGCGAGGTTACACTTGCGACACTTCTTTTTAATATGTATATATAATCAAACTACATTAAAAATAAAGGACATACTTCCCCAGTGGATTTATATTTTAATCTGTTCTATCTAGTCCAGAAACCCATAATTACAGAACACCGAGAGAACAAACACGGAAGATGATTTCATAGGCAAGCAGCAATTTCTTCTACTTTGAATACAATTCCCTGCTATTATGACTTAACACGCAGCGCCTATCACTGAAGAAGTCATTTCGTGTGCTAGCTGAAATGCGATTACTGTGCTACATACCCAGTAACCTATCAGAGCTCCAAGCAAATTAAAAGGAATTGCATAAACACAATCACAACACTGAGCAATAACCTAGAAAACCAATATACATCGTTCAAGCACTCCAGGAAGGCAAGTCCCTGTATAAATAATTGAACTCTACATACGAGACAATAAGAAAATCCTATCCAAAAGTATTGGTTTCAAGAGAAACTACACCCCATTTTAAAAGTCATTAGGTATGAGCTGTCCACCAGAATCTATGCTATAGGCTTTACTCTGCCGTATAGAGCCATTTTGTGGAGGAGCACATTAACAGGAGGAAGAAGGGTTGTGGGATCTCCACCCCTGGAGGTTCTCCAGACTTGGCTGAACAGTCACACCTGACCCGATCTAGCGTTAGCCACGTTCTGCTCTGAGCAGAAGGTTGGATAGATGACCAACCTTCATTAAACACTATATTGGCTACATAGCAATTAAGACACAAACATTTGCATTTGTGAACTTAGAGAGGGAAAAAAAACCACAAACATGTCTAGATCACATGGCACATCCACATCTCTTTGCATCTTCCAGTCTACCTAAGATTCCTAACAATCCTGAAGCTCCTATGCCAATTCAGTCAACCTTCACTGCTTAGAGAAGAAAGTTTTCATCTCACTTGAACTTGAATCACACAAGGGTTTTGTTTGTTTGTTTGGTGGTGGTGTTTTAAAAGACCCAGATGATTACCCCTTATTATACAACTACTGATCACCACATATGGAAACAACAAACTCAACTATCACAAGATAGTTACAATTGGTTGACAATCTTAATTAGTGCCAAGTACTCTTATTTTGGTAACAAAACTGTCTTGACATGCAGCCACTATCCTTCAGTGTTGTACAGTATGTATCTGGTGACTATAAGCTAAGAAATAAGGCACAGCATTGACAAACTATTTTATAACTAAACTCAAAAGTCGAATTTGAAATGATGATTCAAAAGCAAGGTTCGGGTTGACATTCTTTCTGCATTACTGGAATGACATATACGAAGAAATAATCTGTCTTCCAAATACCTTGGTATCGCTTACTTCTCCAACATCACATACATTCAATTAAAAACCTACAGGTGTGTGTGTGTGTGTGTAGTATCAGCTAAAAGACAAATATTTCATTCTGGAAATGAATCTCTTGTATTTATTTTTTTTAATGACATAAAGCATCATTTTATCACACCACCATACTTCCCTTTTGTTGGAGCAGTTCTCACACATGGTCGGGAAGCAAAGACCTTTCCCTTTCAGGGCAAATGCACCAGCGTTAAGAATTTGTATCCCAGAATTCATACAGAAAACTTCTGGGGACACGGCTATAATAGCAGGCATTAAGTTTCAGAAACTGATGACTAGAAGATCTGATTAGGAACAGCAAAGGTTTTTTTGTTTCTTTTGTTAAAAAGGCAGCTACAGAATAAGGATAGGTCCTGATACGACATGAGCAATTAATACTATTAAATAAGAACCAGGAAGTAGAAGTCAGCAGCTTTTGCAACAGAGATAGGCCTGGTCAACTTCCACAGGGGCCTATGGACTACGATCTGTGCTGGAAAAAGGAGCACAGCAGCAGCACAAAGTCTCCCAGAGATAGAATTTTACTCATGGTAATCTGCTGACTGCAAAAAAATGAAAAAACCATACAAAGTCAAAGGACAATAAACAGCAGAAGGAATAAAATGAACATGGGTTTACCTTTTTTTTATTGTTGTTTAAGATGGAAGGCTCAGAATGATGGGTGCTGCACAACATCTTAAAAATAAGAACAACTGGAAGAGGCTCACAGAAGGGCTACAGGGATCACTGAAGGGAAAAAAGCTTCTGCCCCAGAAGACCCAGCAGATTAGGACTCCTCAAGTTTCAGAAAAAAAGATAATTTGCAGAGAAGATCAATCTTGAGCAGCATGGAGAAGCATCAACTGTTCATTGTCACTTCCAAAATAAGAACTGGGCACCACTGATTGAAGCTGATGGGAGCCAAGTTTAAAACAGAAAAAGGCGTTTCTTCATGCAGTGGATAGATGGCCAGAGTGAAATTCCTTGCCAAAGCACACAGCAGATGCTAAAAGCTTACATGGTCTCAAGGGGAGACAGCACAAGTCTTGGAGGACAGAGCTAGACAGAAACCATACCTGGCTCAGGATACTCCTGGAATGAAAGTGGCTGTAAGCCAGAGAGTACTCAGAGAGAGTATCACATACACTTGACTTGTTCTTAGTCCGTCCTAGAAATTTAAATTTACTCATGACCACTACCAGCAACAAGATATTGTGTTGGACAGTACTTGGTCTGAAGCAGCACGGACACGTTTACAGAGATGCTGCTAATAAGCCATCTTATGAGAGCAAAGCTGGCAGGGCTCAGCAGTTGCTAGGTTTTAAAAACTGAACTTCTAATCAAGAACAGTAGATAAAGACTTCGGGAGAACAGCGTAGCTACTTCTAACTGCCTCCCAGCTGCTAGCATTCTCATTTCTTATCTCCAAGTCAACTATACAGCATCTGATTTATTTCCTTCACATCATCATTATATTTATACCTTAGATGTATCACACAAAAGATACCTATATGAAACAACGCTAAAAAATTACCATCTGATTCTGCAGGTCAGCCTTTCTGTGTCTGCCAAAAGCCAAATATTGGATCTGTAGGATCCCACCTACCCACCAGAGAGGTAACAGCTAATAGGTTCTCTGAAATGCTGGGCAGGAACACGAGCTAACCAGCCTAATAGCTTTGAAAAAATATATTTTTTCTTTAACAGAAATATTGCCTATGATGCAAGTGATATACTAACCCCAATGGAAAGCAACTGGTCCTACCGAAGCGAAAATGAAGATTGCCTTATGAAGCAGAACAATGGGACAGAACCAGTTGCTACAGCGCTGCAGCCTGTGTATCTTCTTTTTATAAATTTTTTTTTGACTCATAAGTTTGATAAAGTAACTGCTTCCAAGAATTCACATCTTATTTATTTTTCTGCAGCTTGAAAAACAGACAAAGATTTTAGTTGGAAGTCAAGAACTGAACCACATCCTGAACAACAAAGTAACACGTGCATCTATTTCTTTTACACAAAGCGCATCTTGCAGTTGGACTAAATCAAGACAAAGTACACACATACCTACTCACATACGGTAGATGGGACGGGGATATTTTAATCAACAGCAGGCAAGTAACTGAACAGCTACTATTCTAAGCTCTCGTAACTTCATATCACAGCTGCAGGTAAGGGCAATACAGATCAAATACCTTTACCTGCAGAGATAAGTATACGATAGTTGTTCCAGATACTTATGAATTAAAGGCATCATGTAAAAGCAAACTTACATCCTTGCAAATCTCTCTCATATAAACAGTTTTACAAAGTTAAAGCAAAAAAATATACGCAGATCCTGGCAAAGCAACAAGCACCAGAATCTCCCATATTTCAAATAAATTCCATACAAACAAACTTGTTCTGTGAGCACAAAAAAAAGTGCCTAATGTCTTCCTGTGGGGAATAAAGACTTCTTCATGTAAGCTTATTTACATTAAATTTATCCATTCCAAAAGCCAGCAATCTTCACTTTACTGCAACTCCCTCAACAACTGGATAAGTTAGCTATTACCTTGGTTTAGAAAGCATTTTAAATCCTCCCCCTTCAGTTTCACAGAGCAAGCATCTGAAGACATTCTGAAAGGGCAAAACTTGGCAGAGGGCAGGGGCTACGCTCCTCCTGCGAGAGGACTGCGGAGTGGAGGAATCAATTACAGTTCACACGCAACCTCCGAGTTGCTCACCATCACAGCATAAACAGGATTCAAATTGTAGCCCTGAGCAAAAGCCACACAAATAGCTGCGCCAGAAGAAAAAAGCTCCCCTCCTGCCTACCCCCATTCCAACGCAACCTTAAAACCAGAAGTTGGACAATGGGCACCACAACTTTTAAACTGAATTAAGAATCATTTTTCCTGGAGACATTACCATGCACAACTGACATCAGGAAAACAATGATTTGTCCAAATTCCTCCACAAATGTCTATAACACAAAGCTGATCGTGTTAGGACCCACCTAACTGTGAATAAAAAACGGGCACAGATTTGAGTTGCAAAATATTTTTTGAGGAATTAAAACTTCCTTTGACCTTGTTAATAAGGATACTTTAAAATGTTAATTCTTAACTAAATGGTTATGGTTATTTATACTAAAGGTTCTTCCTTATGCCTAGCCAATGACTAAATTATCAGGATATTGTGAAATACCAATAGATTTTTTCCAGTTATTAGTCATTATGGTGAAAAAAATGGCAAAAACAACAAAAAAACAAACGTAAGCATACAGATTATAACAGTTCTCTTAACACTACACATCTGAAAGTTCCTATCCTCTGTTACCTAGTAATTACTTGGTCCCAATATCATAGTTCTGCTTTAGAACAGCTTCAGAGAACGATTCCTGTAAGGAAAAACCTGAAAGACCAGCTATGAAAGAAAGGGAACACTTATTTCAGTCCAAATGTTAAACTGACTGGCTAGAAGAGTGTAAGTGTCACATAAAGATGGAAATTAAGTACACGCGTGTTTAGGGAAAGAAGTAGGAAAATGAAACATGGCTCTGCACTGATGATAATGTGATTATGTCAACAGCAGCCTAAGAAAAAGCTCTCAAAACCTACCCATTCACAAACCAGAATGCAGGCGGTTTTAGCTTAGTCAGGCTCATGCCTACAAAGCACTGCAGCCAGGGAATGTGCCACCAACTGCACTCACTAAGACTGGGAGTGTTTAAAACTTTTTACTGTTAAACAGGCGTAATTCATCCTGACCTAACGGCAAGCAGAGACGTCAAGGGACGGCTCTGCTCCAATTAACGCACAGTATTTCTTTATTTCTAGAAACACGTTGTTGTTATATATACAAAAACGGCCTATAAAGTCAGGCATAGAAGGTGCTTCTAAGACTACCAGCTAGGACGATGAAGATTCATGTTCGATACACAGCTACCGTTGCATGTCTTTATTACCAAAACATTTTTAAACTCAGGCTAGAGAACAAGAAGTCCACGCACCGTCCTTTGTAAACAAGGGAAACGCATGCAATCTGCACTGTACCACTCCGTCCTGTTACATTTTGTTTCAAACAATAAGATTTCCACTATAAAATTTTTAGCATTATTAGTAGCCCTCATGCTAAGAAAGCTTTTATTGGGACAGTGATTCTTTAATTTCACCTTTTCTTTGTAACAACCTTTTATACTTCAGATTACACTTTTGTAAATATTTCCTTGTAAATATTTTCCTTGTAAAAATTTCCTATCCTTATTTAATGCAAAGCTGTTCAGTCTGATAAAGATTTTTTCAATAATAAAGTATTAAAGAACACCACTGAGTTGTGTGTACCAGGTATTTAAAGTCTTCCAACTACACCATCAACACAGTAAACGTGGAAAGGAATTTCTTTTACTCTCTCTTAGCATTCTGAAGAGACCATGTACATTTTAGATGAAAAGTAACTGCAGAGGATCTGCCAAACAATGTTCTGAAAAAGTGACATGAAAATAGAAAGAATTTTTTTGAGATCCCATGAGAAAATATACCTGGAATTAAAGCTCACTTAGGGAGTTGTGCTTCTTTCCTTTCCCCAAAGGATTCCATTTTGCACATACAACCCGTGCTTGTTTGCTTTCAGATAACGTACTGCTACGTCACAGATGGCTAATTTTACAACATATCCGGAAAATACAAAACGTTTACTTAACATTTCAGTTACAACAGGTAATTAGAAAGGGAAAGGCATCCTTAAAGCAATAACTATTTGAATAAACTCACGTAGTGCAGACAGACTACCGACAAAGCTCTCCATAAATCAGAACCCTTTGGAGATAAACTAGCAATAGTAAATGACCTTTACTTGACTTACCTGTAAAACAGTTCAGCAGGAAAAAAAAAAAAAAACACAACTGGCTTCCCAACCTCAGTGTGATAATCAATAACTAAACTTACTGCTAACACCAATCTAAGTTAACAAACCGCATGCCAGAGTCTCAACAAAAGGGATCTGGTCTTTCACTATGACACAGCAAAGTCTCATTAGTGAAATTAAAGCAAAGTCCACGACTGTTTTCAGGACAGCTTTGTTTCCTTAGCAACTGCCATGACTGACACGCAGCACACTGGTAAAGGTCTTACTTTACAAGGCAGCTTTATATTATTAGTTTGACTTAACCAACCATTTAGAAAACCTAGCTATACTTGCCTGAAACACCGCCTGAAGTTACTTTGTTAAAACCAGATTAAACACCAGCTGAGCGAATCCCAGAAAAGGAACTCCAAGAAGCACTTCAGGAGGCCGTGAAACAGGGACACAGTCTGGTTATGCCTTCTGAAAACTCCTGTTCTCCAAACAAACCTCCAGTATTAATTAACAAACATATATATATACACATATATAATATATATACACACACATATATCTGTATATATACATACGTATAAGGTACAGTTTTCATAAAAAAGACAAACTTCCCCCGTGCTCTAGATATATTTTATCTGGTAAATTTCCAAATATCCCCTTACACAAAAATGAAGTTTAGCAAGCTGTTTGTGTGACTATGTCCTGCCATTACACGGCATTTATCTGCTAACATACCAGCACAGCCTCCTCCCAAGAACATTTCACATTATGAAAACTCCTCGGACGTCAAGTTTCCCCTGCAGACAGTCCTGTCCTTCTTCCACGACAACTAGACGCTATCCTTTAGCATACAGCAGGTTGGGAGGCCTTTGAAAAGCGGTGGAGTCTCCCTGACACTTTTTGGAGACCTTCAAAAGCCGCCAGATGTGGTCCTGGGCAGCCTGCTCCGGGTGCCCCTGCTTGAGCAGGGGTGGGACCAGATGGACCCAGAGGTCCCTTCCCACCATTTTGTGATGCTGTGATCCCAGCCACGTCCTAGGGACACCCGCCAGAGGACTGCTGCTACTCATAGAAGATTCACGTAAATTTCCCGCATTCAACCACGGGAAAATTTCTCTAGGAATTACTGAAGAAATTGAGTCATTTAAATATTAGGGGGGTTACATAATCATGCACATATTGCTTGGAAGGAAAAAAAAAAAAACTTAAAAGAGGGAACAACTTTCATATAAAATAGCGAAAGACTGAGTTCTATTAATGAGTTTTACTGTGTAAGTATGTTTGGACTGTACAAACAAATGCAAATACACTGCAATCTACAAAATCGTTAGGAAACAAAATTAATAGAACTGAGCAGCTATCAGTTTCAAAAGGTTAAACTAAATCGAATTACATCATCTGAATTTGTTCCCAGCTGTGAAGATAAACACATGCAGTGGTCTGGCCACATATAAAAAGAGGAGAAACATCTCTGATTTGGCTGACATCTCTATATAGTCATTTACCTCATTTTTGTGTTTTTTTTTTTTCCCTTTGGTTGGCTGGCAGAGGGAGGATACGTCTAGTCTTAATCAAGAGTCTGACCAAAGTTGCTTGCAGTTAATACCAGAGTAGTTTTAACAGTTAATCTTGTATTTCAACCTTGAGTAAAACACCTTGATCTCCTGGGAATCATCCAGTAATTGCTGATGTCTGATATAGGAAAATGTTTTTTTGGGAGCAAACTAGGAACAAGTACTCTCCTTTCATTTTACATGTGATCCAATTCAGGTCCCACAGTTAAATATTTCAGCATGCCCAGTGCACTAACAAGTTACTTTCTCTGAAGTCTACTGTAAAGATGGGCAAACTGAGTGAAAAACCCACTTTGCTTGCTCTGTGCTAGCTTTTAAAAACATGCAGTTGTGCCACAAGTGCAGAGGAAAGTGGAGGCTTTGCATATGAAATTTTCAACCTACTGATTTTCTTCATTTGCAGAAGAGGACAGATAAGGAAGCAACAGATGAATCTTATAAAAAGGTCTGATATTTGCCACATACTACTCAGAGTTCAATTGCATTTATTCATAAGAGTAATGAGTTTAATACATTTTTGTAAAAATTGGTGGGGTAGTGTCTGTCTTGGATTTATGGGAGCTTTCAAATTAATATCATTTTATTTTACTGCTTTCTACTGAGTGAGAGTTTCCATATTGTAGCTGATGGGTTACAGGTTACACTATGCTACAAACCAAATGACTACTAAAAAAACTCCTATAATTCTTTGTCATCTTCAACACTCAGAAGAAAGGGTAAAGGATAAGAGAGTCCAGAAGACACTCATCTTGATTTATATCAAATTCTTGTTTGTCTTTAGAAGAGGTCAAGACCTGAGCAAACAGAAGTGGTTCCATAGTGGCGTAATTGCTTCCATGGAGCTCGATGCTACTACTTTTAAACAAATACAACCTGACAAAATCTTTAATAAGTGGAATAGCAGAAGCATACTTTACAAATATAGAATTCTGATTAACCCTGTATCAGAAGCCTCTTATTACTGATCAGAGAGACTCTAAGATTTCTCATTATGAAAGACTAGTTAGTAAAGAATTCAGTCACAATTGTAGCAGTCGCCACATTACAGTTTTCAGACCCCAGTAAGATAAACTCATCTCAAATTAGATGTAGGAGATAGGTATGCATGGCTATAAAAAAAGTATTATATATTTGAAGTACATAAACCGAAAGTTTTCTCAACAGATAAATAGGTAGTAATTCTGACCAACTCCATAACAGAAATAGAAAGGTTTAACTTTTATGTTTGATACTTGAAACAACCACATTTTTCCACCTTAATGAAAATTGTGTTAATACAATCTTAATTTCCCAAGTATGCCACTGCTTTCTCTCTCCAGTGCGTGTATTCGGATCCAATTTAGATTTTTAAGAACTATATTCATCATCTTCTACAGTTGGCCCATGCTCCCCTACAGCACTAGCAGCTCTCAGTGGAGGTTTGATCCAATGATTTTCAGAATTCATGGAAAAGTTCCAGTAGGCACTGAATCAGACACTATAAAGCACAGAGATCATTTTTAAGAGATATATTGAGAGGCAAAACCTGTGGGAGGAAGAAAGGTGCAGATCAACAGCCAATTAAAAAAAAACATCCTCAAAGAATTTAATTATCTTAAAACTAACTACAGATTCTGTATTTGTCCCTGGTTTCATTTTTTCTGAGAATAATTAATATAAACACGCTCATAAATAAAAGGAAAATATGTTAATGAAAACCACAGGGTACATATTTTGTTTACCAAAAAATCACATCAGCTTAATAAAACTGTTTTTGGAAGAGTCCTATAAAATTATCTTGTATGGCAGTATACTGAATGCAAAGATATTATCAGTACCTCTGCAACTTTTCTTAGGCAAAACAAAATCAAACACAGGAGAAGCACCGTGTGCCGTTTCTTTCACCGATGCCCACCCAGTGAGCTGGCTGCACGTTCCCTGAATGGAGAGAACTGGAGGTGTGCTTTCATCCTCCTTCCAGCTCAGGCTCAGTACTAACACAAATAACGCAAGCTTGCCCATCTTCTTCTTCCTCCCTTTTAAAGATACGGAAATCTTTAGTACAAGTGCACGGTCAAACTAGTTTCTTTCATTGTTCTTTCACAAAACAAATTTCAGGTTTCTTCAAGTAAGAGGCAGAAGGAAAGATATACGCTCTAGTACTTGGTCTTCCAAGACCAAAAATCTTAAATTGCCAAAAAACATACCACAGTGTGTTCTACTTCAAAAGCATTTTAGCTAATATTTCTCTTCTCTAGCTACGTTCTGAAACTGACAGTGCCCATTTTCCGCTGCACAAATCTCATGGAATTTTTTAGATCAACGATCTCATGAATACTTTCATAAAGTCAGAAATCACCAATATAAACATGAAATGATTTTGACATATTACAAATAGAATTCAGCAAACAGAAAAAAACTTCAATTTCTTTTTAGTGTAAGTATGAAAAAGTAGTCAAGCCTGCCAAAAGCGGTGGTTGCAGTTTTGGTTTCCAACAGTATACCTCTTTTAATGCCAAACTTGCCTAAACTATAGAACCACAAACACAAGAGCTCCCATAACTAATGATTCCAAATATGCAATTCCCCAGTAAATTTAGGTATTCAACAAAATATACAACTGTGGCAGCAATTTTTCCAACAAACGCTTTCTGCCCTGGGAGGTTAGAAGGGTGGGAAGCAGAGGAGGAGGAAGGGAGCAAATGATATTGCTGAAGCAGTTGGTTCCAGACAGGGGCAAAAATAGAGACGCGAAAGAAATTTAAAACAGCATTGCTGGTTATTTTTCATGTATGACATAATACTCTTGTACACACAGAGTCCCATGAGTTAAAGAAAAAAAAAACATAGCTCCCTGTTATCTTAAAACCGTTCAGTATCTTAAAACCATTCAGCTTCACTCCATACAGCCATGCCTCTGTGTAGAGTAAGAAAGAAATGCGTAACAATCTATTTTTAAGGTTTCTGCCAGATGGGTAAACACCTCAAACACGCCCACAGATACTAATGAAAACCACCTTGGCCTCCTTCAGGAAGTCATTCAACACTTCACAGAAAAAATAGGAAGTTGTTGATAAACTGCTTGCAAGAACTACTTCCTGTAGGAAAAGTAATTACAAGACTTGTTTGCTGGACAATCAGTTAACTTTTCCCCACACTACAAAATGTGAAGTATTGCACGACCTCTGTAAGGATTAAAAGCCTAACGCTGAGTAAAAATGGCCCACGAACAATCCCGAAATCGAACTGAGCCCGTACGCATTTCAGCTTTGGGGAACTGTCGCCTGCTCCTCCCGTGGCATATTTTCTTTTGCCTAGAGAGTGATCCACTATCTTTCTCCATAGTTCACTGAAATGTCAACCAGCAGCTGGCTGACAGGAAGTGGTTAAAAAGCAATGCAGTTGACATCGCCACAGAAACCAAGCAAGTCTCTTTGACTGCATGCTTAAGAATGGGCTAAAGCCTACCGCACAACAATGCCGGGATGACTCAGCTATGACCACTTAGGAACCAGGCAAGTCTCGACTAATAAGTTCTATTTAAGTAGCAGTTTCAGTAAAAAAAATAGAATTAGTTTTACCAGCTGGATAGCAAGCATGTTTGAACTCACCGGCCAAAATCATCTGCATTTTCATTAACAGAAAATTACACTCGAGAGTCCTACTCATAACAGCAAGATGAATGCTAATGAGTGGAAATCATACGTTGGCCATTCGTGCATAAAGGGGACTGTTTATCTAGATGACAGACTGATTTACCAGAATAATTCTGGATCACTCGACACTACCACTCTCACCCTCCTTCAATAGGCTCTGATAGGTGTGTGGCATGTATCTGGCCTCTATACACATAAACACACGCATTTATTAGGCCAGACAGGTATTTCCCCCCTATCCTTACTATTTTTTAATTTATCTCTTTGCACAAACCACTGTACGTGTGGTGCTTTACCTTTTGCTTAGTGGAAGCGACTAAAATCCTTACAGTATTAAGTACGAAACTCACTTTTAAATTATTCGGTTTGCAATGTAGCGTATTATGATAACTATAACCATAAGGCTTACTGACATCTGGAAAAAATCTAATACTGTTACCTATTCTGCAAAGATCTTTCTAGAGCCTGATTACCAGACCGTTCATGGAGTGGCTACAGAACAAATGGAAACAAAGAGCAATGCAGCCAATCCAACAAAAAAGCTGAATACTTGGAAGAGAGACCAAAAATCAGCATAGAAGGAACCACATTAAATTTATTTAGCATCAGGAATCTCAGTCCTCATGCTCTGAGCAAAAACGTAAGGTATAACTAGACAAGACATGATTTTAACAAGTTTGCACATATGAAATTGAACTTATCACTCAACAATGAAAAAAGCTTCTGAAATACAAACTTGTTACTTAAAATTAATTCTCAAAAATACTTTGGATTTCTTAAACATACAAAGAAAACGTTTTGCTAGTACTTAAAAATATTGGGTGTTTTTTTTTTTCTTACAAATCTTCACGAACTCCAATGAAGTTGGGGGATCTCACCTGTAGATAGCATTAAACAATCTTTTAAGAACCAGAAACGTGCTTCAGAAGTGTGAACAGAGCCTTCGGAACTGTCCTCATTAGCCTCTCCATACCACGGCATCACCCAAGGAAAGCCAAAAGAAAACAGCCCATTAAGCTGTTTAAAATCTCCCAAGGTCAGCATGTGACCCAGCAGAGAGAGGTTCAGAAAGTACAGCCTTTATTTTTATTCCTAACAACCTGGTTTGTTTCCACTCCTTTCCCCTTCAAGACACATCCTTCACAGCTAGCAGCTCTTTCAATCATTTACTTTGGATGTCTGCTCAAGAACAAACGATCTTGCACATGCAGATGAGTTTGCCAGACTTGTGTGTACTTTCCAGTCTCAGGCTCTTTATTGTTCTTGCTGAAACCTGACCCTTTGAAATGGATACCAGAACACCAAGAAAGGACAAGAAACTTGCAGGAAAAAAGGAAAAGATTTTTTTTTTTTGTGATAATAACGAAGCTGCACAAAAGCTTTCCAAGATCAAAACTTTCACTCTGATTTCACCTGAATAAGCATAATTTAAAAATCAACTTTTTGTGTAAAGACACTTTGTATCTCTTAAGTTGGTCTACTTTCTGTAAAAAGGACAGCATTAACAAAAGCATTTGTAAGAGTAAAACTTAAAAAGCAAGCATCTATTTTTCAGGTTTCGTAAGTTGTTCTTTAAGAGCTTTCACTAACACAGTCAAAACAAGAAAGTTTGCTTTTCATTTCAAAACTCAGTCTGTGCTTTCCTCAAGGCCCAATGAGCTACCGATCTCAAATGGCATAAACTCGCATTGTTCCAAGAAATTCTACTTGTGCCCACTGAAGTTCACGCATTCTAGAATATGCTGATCTGTTAAACTGCACCAAAGAAAATACCACATCTTCGACATCTTTAGGTAACGCTCATTTTTGTTTTCCTAACACAAAATGATAGCTTTCAAAAGTAACATTCAGGCTCAAGTAATTTCAGATAGCTTCTGTAACCTATTTTTGGTTTTTAAAAGTGACACTAATTTCTCTGTATGGAAGCACCACCACTATAGGAACAAGAACGTTTTAAGAAGTTCTGCGATATCCATTCTTACTGCAGACAACGTAAATTAGTTTTAAAAGCTACAAGCTCAAATACTTCAATCAAATGGAGGTATTAATGACAATGTTGTTTTTTAGCAAGAAAGGTAGGAATACAGATGTTTTACTTGGCAGAAACAAGTTTTACATAAATAACATACTGTGCTGCCCCTCCCCTCTCCCGGCCCTGAAAATGACACACAATGGGTTATTTAGAGCCTTCCAGTTAAATAAAAAGTTCAAAATATAGTCAAAATATTTGAGGGCCAATTATGCGTCATGGTGGGCACGCTTGCAGAAAGAAGGACAAGCTCCTGCTGTTTCAGAAATGGCAAAAAAGAAAATGCTCCCTGATGGACTAGCTGTCAGATGGCTGGCATATGTAACCCCTCCTCAGTTACAGAAAAGGTGATACTAATTTCACTGCCTGAAAAAGCCACAGCAGTAGGAACAAGAAACAATGTTAGAAGTTCTGCAATTTCCCTTTCACTGCAGGGAACGCAGATGACTTAAGAGTTACAGACCCAAGTACTGCAATCAAACACATATTAACTTCCTCATGAGTGGAGTAGACAGCAATGTTTTGACTCTGTACTTACACAATTGTACTTATTGACAAACCAAGAGGTCCTGATATAGTCTCACTATAATAGTCTAAAGTTAATCTGTGTTTTAAATCTGTATCATAAAAACAGGTAAAGTGTATTTTGACCTGAATGAGAACTCCGGCAAGATCCAGCAGATCCAAAGGTCATGTTTAAAAATCACAACATGCTTTTCATTGATTTTTTAGTATACAATATAATGGACAACATTCTTCAGCTGAGATTTAGATAGGATAAATATTCACAGAGCAACATACAATTTTCAGAAACAGTAGTGGTGATGTGGGAGAAATTCCTCAATGGCAGGATCTCCTCTCCTACTATACATAAGGAGTGTGTTTTTAAAATACGTATTTTAAACACAGTGAACTTTACTAAAATTCCAAGACCTTGGAAATTCCAAGACCTTGGGAAAAAAAAAAAAAGAAAAAAGAAAATACAGCTAACTGAAAACAAGTTTTACTTACTTAAGAAAGTATCTCTGTCCAGATGGTGTCTTTGCCATCTCCCAACCTGGTGGCAAAGGTACATCATCAGGGATCTCAAAGGAAGACTGGCGGAGATGTTGAGAAGACGGAGCTCCGGGTCCAGTCACTACTCCAGAGGGTGTAAGCGTCCCTGGAGAAACGGCTCCCAGCTGCAGCGATGCTGGCGAGGAATGAGCTCGGACATGCTGAGGGGTCAGGGCTCCTGCTGTCCCTGCATCAGTGCTGGCCTGTCAGGAGTGAACGTATTCCCCATCAGATTTTTGTACTTTAGCAGAAATACATCTGTTAGAAGACATTTCACATTAAGTGAATCTTTCAGAAGAAATTCTGAAGTTAGTCATTTCTAATGCTCTGCTCTTTTTGCAGTTGTTGCTGTTCAATAGTCTTGAACTGGGTTGGTTAACTGGCATAAGTCCTTGCAAAAGTCAGTATTAACTATAAATAACTCCTTTCAGTTTTATTTTGAAAACTAAAGTTCTTAATCCTTGGTGCGGGCTTAAGAAGAAACCACGTCTCCAGTCAGCAGACCACCCACAGCACGCTGCGTGGTTCATTGCTGGACTGCACCCACCCATTCCCATCGCACCCCCGTCCTGCTGGAGGAGTTACTTTCCCACTCTCCTTTTGAAACGGGGGTGCAGGGTGCAAGGACACCCCGCACACACCCTCCACACGGCTTTAGGGGATTGCACAAGGAGAAAAGCAACGCAGGCATGCCCACTGACTGCAGCGAGCTCCGAGAGAGGAAGACTCCTGAACTCGACAACAACAAAAAGGTACACAGGACTGAATAGAGAATTCCCTAACCCTCGCACAAACTGCACTTTAATGGTATCGGGAGCTTACAAAGAGCCTGCCCGAGCTTTATCTAAAGCAAGCTTCCGTGCACGGTGTAACCGGTCAGTCAGAAGTGACTCACAAAACCATTCACACGAGCCGCCAGTCTGAGGTGCCCACAGCTCCTCTGCCAGTAGTAAACACGCGTCCACCATGAAAGAGAAAAAGCAGCTCTAAAAACTGGATTAAAACACTAGCTTTTCTGTACGTTGACAGATTAATTAGTTCTGTAGAGACACCAGAACAACATGGCCACCTACAATAAGATGCACGGATCAGCCCTTGCCACACCTCCCTACGCAAAGGATTGCACCATACACGAGGCCCCATTTACAACTCGTATGGAGGCTTTCCGCTCCAGCTGTGCGTGAGCACGCTCCAAGCTTCACACGGTGCACTGGAACCGAACTGCCTTACTCTGGGATATAAACACAACACGCAAGTTGCGATTCAACTGAATTTGGGGTGCTTTAGTTCTTGAGAGTTACAGAAACGTGAAGTCCTCTCCTGTTCAACTCTATTGTTAGGGCACAACTGAACGAAAAAGGGAAAATGAAAGCGGTCTTTTAAAATACGACGGCCAACAATGAAGCAAATGATTCTCTGGCTTCAGCTGAATTTCAGGTCTATGTTTTAGGAAATGCTGACAGAGATGAGGGACAACGGCCCAGCTGAGGAGCAGGCGTTACAGACATGGGGTAACGTACCCAGGCGAGACAACACCAAGCTTACAATCACAAGCTGGGTGAACGTCCCGCAAGTTCAATGCGTTTCGAAGGCCATTTAGCTACAGTTACTGCACTGGACACGACACAGCAGCCGTTGAGCGTGGGCCAGTTCACGTCCGTGCACAAGCACAGCGCGACGGAGCTCGCACAAGAGGGAGAGAACTCGGCGCAGAAACTTTCCGATCCCGTCCCGGAGCCCGGCGATGTCAGCCTGCAACTCAGGAGCAAGGGAAAAAACTACAGAGGCAACTCGGCCCCACCCCTCTCTATTTTCTTTTCGGCCTCACAACAGAAAGGCCGGGCTGATTTTCGACTGTTTGGAAAATGAATCAACCCCTAGGCGAGCCGTAAAACCCCCGACCCCAAACCCGGGCAGGATCACGGAGGGGCTGGCCGACCCCATGGAAGGGCAGCTTCCCTCCTGCTGCCCCCCCCCCCCCCCCCCCGGGGCCAAGAGGCGACCAGAAACCCCATTTATTTCCCCAAACCCCATTTATTCCCCAGCTGGGCCGCCGAGCCCGGCCCTCGGTGACCCCCTGGCGGTGGGCACGGGCCGTGTCCCCCCCCCCCCCCCCCGCACATTTGGGGCGGCGCCGTGCCCCCGGCCCCGGCCCTGCTCGCACCGGGGGAGGGAGGGCTCAGCCCTCAGCCTGCCCAGGCGGCGAAATGGTGGAAGCGCCGCTCCATCCATATTGTTTGGGAGAGGCGGGGGGGGGGGGGGGGGGGGGGGGGGGGGAGCGGGAAAAAAAAAAAAAAAGTTTGGCACGGCCTCCCACAGACGGGGCCGAGCACGGCGGGGCCGGGGCAAGTTTGGGGACCCCCTCCAAACTTCCCCTCAGGAGGAGGAGGAGGAGGAAGGGGGGAGGAAGGAAAGCAGCCAGCACCCCGGGGTCCCGCACCAGCCCCTTCCCCGCAGCCCGGGGTGGGCAGCACCGGGACCCCCCCCTCGGGCCCCCCCCTCACCTGCCGGGAGTGGGCTTTGGGCTCGGGCGGCTTGAAGAAGGAGTCGGGCAGCTTCCTCAGCCGCATGGGCAGCGTGTGCGGCACGTTGGCCCCCTTGGGGTTCATGACGGCGTTGAAGAGCGCCTCCAGGTCGGTCTCCGAGTCGCCCCGCACATGGACGATCTGGTGGCCCGCCGGCGGCGGACCCCCCCCGGGGGGCTGAGCCCCGCCGCCCGGGGTCCCCCCCGCCGCCGCCACCACCACGGCTCCGGGGGGCTGCGGAGGAGCCTGCTGCGAGGCCGGGGGCTGCGCTGCCGCCGGCGGCTGCTGCTGCTGGGGCTGCTGCGCTGGGGGCTGCCCGGGATCCATGGCTCCGGCGGGACACCCCGGCGCTGCACGGCGCGGGGCTCGGGCGGCTCACAGCCCGGCTCGGCGGCCCCGCATGCCCCGCGGCTCGGTCCTGCTGGCTCCGGGGGTTTCGTTAAGCCCTGAGCGGGGAAAGCCGGGCGGCCCGACGGCTCTGCTCTGCCCCCCCAGCCCCGGCCCGGCCCAGCCCGGCCGGCGCCTCCGTCCCGGCGGCGGAAGCGAAGTGGCGGCGGACGCCAAACAAAAGTTCGCAGTTACGCCCGCCCGAAGCGCTTTCGGCGCCCGGCTCCGCCCCTCCTGAGCCCGCCCGCACCGGATCCCACACGGGCAGCGGCCCGCCTGCCTGCGCCCGCCCGCACCGCCGGACAGCAGGAGGGGTTTTGGGGGGTGAAAAAAGGGGGTTCGCCGCCCGGACCCCCCGAGCCCAGACCCTCCCTGCACCCCGCAGTCTCTTTGTGCCCGAGCTCGCCCCTCCTGCCCGGCGCCCCTCTGTGCGCGCCCACCTCCCCCCTCCCCTGTCCCGCCCGCCCGCGCTCCCCAGCCGCGGGGCCGCGCCGCCAACCACAACTTTTACCCCCCCCCCCCCAGCTCCTGTCCCAACTTCCAGGCGCCCGCGCTCCCCTCCCCCGCCGCCCCGGGGTGGGGGGGCACCCCCAACACCCCCCCGCAAAAAAAACCACAACCCCCCCCCAACACCCCCACACCCAGCAGGGAGCTGCTGCCGAGCCGGGGCCTCGACCCCTAGCTGCCCCGGAGCACCCCCAGCCCCCCAAATCCCCCCCCCCGGGGCGAGGAAGAGGAGGAGGAGGAGAAGAACCGCCTTTAATTAATTAACCGGGCCGGCGCACAGCCCCGCACACGCCCCGATGTTATGTTAGGCTATGCACAACTCTCCCCCGGCCTCGCAGCGAGGTGTGGGGGTCCCGGCCCCACGAGCAGGGGTGTTTTAGGGGCAGAGCGCGCTGCCCCCGTAGCAGTGGTACAGGGCGTGCACGTGGCGCCGGCAGGGGTCCACCGCCAAGTAGGAGAAGGTCTGCTCGTGGCTCCTGCCCGAGGGGTACCGCAGGCCGGCCTCGTCCTGGGAGGAAGTGAAAAGAAGTGTGTTAATGGCGACGTGGAGGCCGGGCAGGGAATTCCTGAAAGCTGGGTGAAACGCGGCGCTTCGCCCCAACGGCGGGTTTCGCGGCAGAACAGGACAGACGCTGGTTTGTGCGAGGGTTTTGTCTCCATTCGGATCCTGACGCTACATCAGGCGCAGTACTTTTATCCATCCCAATAACCTTATAAGCTTAGCATAGCTGCAGTACTAATATAAAACGCAAAGTTAGGCACGTAAATATAGGATTACACGACACAAACCTAAAATACAGATGATTAAATATACAAGGATCCCATCACGTTTCATCAAAATACAAAATTATTTAGGGACTAAGTATGCAAAGCTGTTCTATCAATGAGTCTTTCTCAATGAACGTTTGCTTATGCATCCATTCAGCCTCAAATACTGAAGGAAAACCCTCACTGTAGCGCTTACTAACAACTTTGAACTGTTACCGAAAATGATTTGTGCACCAACCTGCAGAAAGCATCTGGAGAGAACCTAGACACCTAGCTGCACAATTCTACTTCTGAAAAAAACACGTTCAGCTGGCACCAGACACTACAAGAACTGGGCTCTTCAATTTAACGTCCTACTTCTGTGCGTGTCCAGGGAGGCTTCAGCCTTGACAGGGCGGCACAGCACAACACCCGCTTCGAATCCAGGTACACAGGAACTAGAGGGGGGCATTCAGGGAGGTGTTTGGTGCATTCAGCGTGGTAGTTGAACATCTTAAAAATCAACAAATATGTAGCTGGCACCTCCTGTCCCTGACACACTATAGTGCCATCCCGCTGCCCAACACCTTTATACAACACAACATGTGAAGAGATGTTCTGAGGGAGTTTATATAATGCATATATTTTCCATTTTCTTCAGGAAAATGTTAAACTCCTCGACTAAAGACTATTCCACATTAAAGGAACATCTCTCACAATCTTTTGTTGAAGCTGTCTTCCCTTGCATAAAATAATCCATCTTTTTTCTGGACCAAGAAATCATGGAAACAGTAAGCTCTCCTAGTGGTTAATGCAATCAGTCAGCTTAAAGGAAGAGCTCTGGGTTCCAGTTTGGGCTCCAAAGTTCATCTTTGGATTTTATCCAGTAGCTGTTGCAGGCACCCCAGTTTCTCTCCTGTTTTTTCAAGAGGATGAACCCCCTACTATATGTTCTGACATTTTCCCTTGAGGGATTATTCAGGACCATAAATCTTAAATTAAGATAAGCACCACCGTAAAAGCATTGTTTAAGACAGGTAGAGATTTGATACGTTTATTCACCGCATTTTCTGGTGGTAGTCAAATACCACAAGCTAAAAATAGCATTCTATTTTTAAGAAACAAAGCATACAAACCCTGTAGCTCCAATTTTAAGATACCTAACTCTCTACAGATGTTTTACAGGGATCCGTGTGTATCAAATGCTGGATTCTCAATAACAGTAAGGAGAGCAAGCTTTATGATTTTACAGTACTCAGCATCACAATGCCTTGGAGTTTGATCCAAAAGTGACTTAAGTTCATGCACAAAACAAAGAAAGCAAGAGACCAACGTCAAGATGTGATTACTGGTTAGATTAAACTTATTTTCTATTGCTATTGAAGATCCCACTTCTGCAGTCCTTACTGAGTCAATCTACGTCAGCTCAGTTTTTGACTGTTTAAAGACAAGTTTGCACATCAACACAAGAACAAAAATAACTTCTTGGTGATCAGGCGTTTCAAGAAACTCCAGAGTATAGCGAACCTGGTATGAGGAAAACAATAAATCTGATCAAGTTAAAAGGGTCCTTAAATTTATTTTAGTTAGTAAAGAGGCCATTAAAACAACAACAACAAAACTAAAGGATTTGACCATAAAGGCACTGGAATTTATGTGGAGTTACTCTGCTCCTTATAGCAATTGGGTGCATAAGGAATCATACCAATTCTATCTGCAGTTTGGACTTAGGTTCAGACATGTAGTGGGTGGAATGATTTGATGTGCTGATACAGAGTGGGATCATTTTACTTTTTCTTTGTAGGAATACAGATAATCTGCAGATGATTGAAAAAGAACACATGCATAGCGTAATACAGAAGTGATACTGCTGAACGTCTCTCGGAACAGCATCCTTTAATCAACATTTTTTAAAGAAGAATTTTTGAGTAAGTTATTTATTACAATGATTTCTAACATTGCTATAGTTAGGTTTCAGATAAAAAAGATTCCAAAATAGCAATTACCATCCAAATACGTCAGCTATAACAAAGTTTCACTAGCTCCAAGATTTAAAGTGATTTCTCTCGTGATAGCCAGGTCTACAAAGTTCTGATGCTAAACAGATCTGTAGATATTTATAACTACACCCTAATACCTTTAAATATCAAGATTGAGAGATCTGACTACTTCAGGATTAAATTTGTTCCAAACTGCTTTTTAACCATACCCCTTTCAGAGATTGTCACATTCCATCACTGATTTTGATACAATCACACCACAGAGTAATAGCTCTGTTGAGACAGACTTGCTAAAATGGAGGCACCACTCACAATTTTCATAGAATATCGATGACAGTTTACTTTCTGATTACCTGATTTTAATATTGTTCTTTTTTCTAGATATTGTTTACAAAATGAGATCTCATTAGCCAAAACTTAAAAACTAAGTAAAAAGAAAGCGATGGTGTCAGGATGGCGTTACATAAAATTAATTCCTGATTCCATTTGTACTTGTGCAAATATACAACTATTTATTTATCCATTTATTAATTCAGCTTGCAAAAATGTGGGTTCTTCTAACTTCTCAGCTGCAGTTCAAGTCACCTTTACCAAAACAGCTTTCCTTTATGTCAGGCTATGAGGGTATGTCCATTTCTTTCAGATACAAACCCAGAAAATATGGCTTATAAATTGTCACCTCATCACAAAATACTCTACAGTTACTTACTAAATGAACTCAGAAACTACATCTACTGCAGAAATGTTTGTCTCTTTGAGAGAAAGTTTTCATCAAAAGCACAAGACATTTGTGTTCTATTAAGTACCTTTCCTGTAATTTCCAAGTAGAGTTTTGTTTCACAGAACCATCAGACAATCCAGACCCATTTGCTTAAGAGTCTGTATGTTCTGAGGGAACTTTCTTCAAGATTTCATGAGTGGAAACCAGAATTTTAGAACTCTCCTTCACTTCACAAATTTTCAGAATATGCAGTAAAGCTGAACTTTCCCCCAAGGCTATAGAAAGGATTATATATTCTGTATTTACACTGGATTTTCTTTTGTCCATCCATTTCTTTGTTTTCAAAAAAATTTGCTGAATGTTGCTTTTTTTTTTTTTGCCTTTTTTTTTTTTTTGGAATACTGATGATATTTGATGTATAGCACAGACAGCTATGGGAGCTCTTAAATATCTAAACATCTACCTAAACATAGGAGTAGTCTGCAATGTTCATGCCCATATGTTTGATTCAGAGATGGGGGGGAAAAACATTAATAACAGTAAAATATCACATTATCAGTTGCGTTTCTTGTTTTACTTTATTTTTTATTAAAGTTTGCAGCCCAGTAGAAAGGTGAACTGTGATACATAAGTGCTTATTTTTAGAAAACATTTTAGAAGCCTTCTATGAATTACACATACTACTTAAAAGATGATGACCCACAGATGAACAACCGGGGTATTGGCAACCTAAAGAGAAGTTTGCGCAGTCTGAAATGACATCAGCTATTTCTTTCGGATGTAGGTACATTATCTGCTTACATATTCTGGTTACTCAAGAAGGCTTTGGAGTAGTAACAACTAAACGCCAGGTATGCTGAATCTAGCAAACATGCAGCCAGTTCTCAAACTTATCTTGATGGTAAATGCATGATTTTGCAAGAGAAACAGAAAGGAATGAGACTTGACAAGGGAGGGGAAAAGAGGTTAGCAGTCATCTCACCATTCTCACCCTTTCATATACTCAATTTTCTTGCAGTCTTTACAGTAACAGATGCAATACAAGCTATGCAGAAAGCTCTAGCAATATTTCAAGGAACAGAACTATATAAAGTCGAGTGGATTCTTAATCCTTACTTCTATCTTAAGCAAATATAGAATTACTCAGACCTAAAGATTTTATTTTTTTTTAATAAAGTAGTTTCTGGATAACTATTATGACTTTAAGTGTAATTCAGTAAACCTATTTTTAGTGAACTACCCAAATAAAACTTTAGCTGGTGATAATTGATGAAGAGTTACTCAAGAGTGCAAGCAGGATGAGATCAGGGACAGAGTTCATGAATAAACAATGGCAACAACTATGGAAAAATAACCCTTGAAAATGGAGTATTATATTTTTGTTATGTAAATGTCAATTCAATATTTTCATGCTATGCATGTTACTTCCAGTAAAATCCTGTACGATAAAATTGTTAATACTTACATATGCAGACACTCTGAAGACAGTTGAAGTAATGCTTATTTCTTTTGTTTCAGGATTCTTTTGAACACTGAAAACCAGGGGAATAATACATACTTAATATTTACAGTATTATTAGAATCCTTCATTCAATAAATATATTTATTAAATATATTTAAAATACATTTTAACATATTCATTGTTGTTCTTGCTCAAATTTGATCAACTTCAAATTAATAGTTTAAGTTCAACTCTTGTTACATTGACCATGAAAAGCTACACTGTTAGATAACAGGGATATTATGACAACTGAAAACTATTGAATAAAAATATGTCTAATCATCTGAATTGGTCTTACTGTTTTCAGCCACTAAATCTCAGCAATATTACCCAGGCCTAGAGTATAAAGTATCCAGTATGAAGTTTGCATTTTGATAGCTATGAAAAAGTGACTCAGCTAAAGATTTTGTTAAAATCCTTTCACATATTCTGCAAGAAAAAAAAAGCTGCAAAGTGAACCGCATCTTAACTCAGACTACAAATGGTAGCGTTAGTATTTTTAAAGAAATGCAAACTTCAGCTCATTTTTAATCAATATATAATTATGTTTTAAATTCATTTTTCCTCCTTTAGAATGTTGTATACATGGACAGCTATGCAACTCAGGATGGTATTATTTCTCAATTTTTCAATTTCTAGATATGTTTGTTGTGGACTTCCAGTTCTTCTGTCACTATTACTGATCACACTAAGATACTATTGCAGAATGGCCAGTTATCTCAACATATTTTTAAATAAATTATTTTCCTCAGGTCTGCTTTAAGTGATGCTTATATTTCTTCCTGAGTTAGATGGTGTAACTTGTATTAATTTATCTAATTTCACAGATTCTTATTTAAGATGACAGCGTGGATTAATTGAGCTTTATAGGTTCCATACTTACGGAGTTCCAAGGAGTACATAGCTCAGAATGTGCCTTGTCACAGGCAGGTTCAATCCCCTAGAAAGGTCCCCAAAATAGCCAAGTTTCTATAACGTGTGTTAAGCACAGTCTAGTTGTACACTGCACCAACTCCAAGCTATGAGAGCAGTTCCCCATCATCATTGCTTTCACAAAGCTTCTTTTTATAAGGACAAACAAAACGCAGGCCGACCAGCATCATTCGTGTTGATTCAACCTCTTTAACCGGTTAAAAAAATGACTTTAACTGATTTCATCTGCAGAGTAACAACAGTCATGTGTGAATTAAGCCTATACTGTGAAGTTGATCTTTCCTGTGGTGAGTCAGTAACGAGGCTTTCTCAGAATTTTTTGCTGTAACTCACATGTTGATAGACTCAGCAGTGGATTAAGACGGCATTGCTGAAACTGGTACCGGCCCCAGTTGTCTGCCTTACCACCCCTCATGAGATTAGTGCCTTCCCAGCAGGGACAGCTCAACTGGTTCATGACTCAGCTTCTGAACCACTGCAGTTTACAGACCAGCATATTAAGATAAACTAAAATGGATGTCAGTTTATGCTAACGTACAGGGCTGTAAACTCCAGCAGTTCAGGAACTGTTTAACCGTGTCTGCTAGAAGAGTGACAACTTTGAGAACAAGGTATAGAGCAGAAGTGGGGTCAACACTTTCTACCACACATCACCACCCTGAAAAGCTGCAGTTGTGTTTAAGTTACTCTGGCTCCACATTTTTCCATCTGAGAACAATAGCTTTCAATTTCTGGTTTCTACATTTTTGTATTATATACATATATATCTAGGATACCAAAGTAAGGAGTGACAGAAAATAAATCTTCGTATTTATTCCACTGCATTGAGAAATTTTCCTCTTGTGGTTAGCTTCCTGTAAGTCATTTTTCAGACTGAGTGTTTATTTCTAGTACTTTGGTTAATTTTAAGGCAAAATAACGTATCTGCCAAAATCAGATGAGATACTCCTCTTGCTGGCTTGAGAGAAACCAGGATGTTGTCTTTGACAAACTTTTTATTTTTTTTAAAGGTTTTAGAAAAATACTGCCTTGTCTTCTTGAAGATGATATTTTTCTGTAAAAATATTTTCATAATACCCACTTTTTTCTTCCAAATTGTTAAGTCCTACAGTACTAATTGAATATCAAAGTTTCTTCATCATTTCAATGTGAATCTATCCTCAGTTTATGAAGAAAAAATCTTTCTAATCATGTCTCAATTTACTTTGAATTGAACTTAAATCCTAACCTTACTGGCAATATTTTACTAGGCTTTCCAAACGTTAAAAGAACAACCCAGTGCTTTCACATAAATTCATTTATTTTCAGGGAAAGGAGAAGACACAGACGGAAGGAGAAGAGAAAAATAACAAGACACTACAGCAGCTGCCATCAGTGAAAGACACTGTCAGAAAAATCAGGAGTTTAGTACAGAAAACAAGATTTATCAACTTAGGAGATCACAAAGATTTGTAGATTATATCTTAACTAACGTGCTTTTGTCATGTAAATGTGTTCTTTAACCAAACCAAAAATACTACAACAATCATTTTGATTTTTTTTTAGGTTACTCAGGACACGACTGAAATTCTGGATGGACTCAGTTGGTCACAGGTTAATTACTGCTGGGTTAGTATCAACAAGTTGTTCATAAATTCATTATGAAGCAATTATTACTCATTTTCTGAAGTAGAAAACCTCTGCCATTTCATAGTTTGATTTGGAATTCCTTAGCTGTGCTTGTTAAATAGCTAGAGCAGTTATTTTCAAAAGATTGTTACACTCTCTCATTATAAAACCGTATAAGTGGAAATGGTTTAGTAAAATGAAATACCAAACCTTTTGACACTATTTTGAACTTTAGCGCCTGGGAGCTGGAACTCAGGAATGGCAAGAAGTAACTGTAAGAAAAAGAAGTGGGAAAACCTCGTAATAGGTCTGCTACTCTGGACACTAGAGACACTTTTGTGGAACTCTTCATATGAAGGCTCTTTCCCTTAAGAAAAACTTTTGGACCAAACAAACACCAGTAAGTTTAGTCTGGAAGCATACCGTGATTGGCCTAAGTTCACCTGTAGGGACTAATTTTTCAATGCACATCAACTAAGAGCTAATAATACTGTCAATTTGTTTTCTACCAAGTCTTCTGAGCTGTCAAGACAAAAAATAAAAAAATAAAGTACAGTTTATGGAACTTCTCAATACTGTAAGTTTACATCACTTCGCAAGTTTTTATCACTTTACAGAGAGTACAATGTATCTAGTGAGATTGCAATCCAAGATGAGAAGAAACCAGACACAGGATAACTGTCTAGAAAAGAAGAATTTAAAAATAGTTGGGTTTTGACAGGAATTTTAAGGTGAACCCTTTGGTAAAACAATTTAAGAGACCAATACTGTCATGAGCTATTATTTACAGAAAATAAGAGGCCATAAGAAAGTACTTTCATTGCTTTACTGTCTAGTATACATTGTGCAAAAATGAAGTAAGTGACACAGTACAGAGCACAGACTGGAAATTAGAAATCAAACAAGTCAAGACTGGCATGAGGGGTCCTCTTCAGAGCTTCATTGCTTACCCTTTCAATGTTTTTTTCTCTCTTAAGAAGGTGGTAACAAAAACAAAACAAAACAAAGAAAACACATCATCATCATTTTGGATAAACCAGGGAAAGGAAGAGTAGAGAGAAAGCAATGTGACAAATGTGACTGTGAATGGGGAGAGAAAGTCTGAAATGAGGAGATGGAAAACTTTTCTGATTGGATTGACAAATAAGTTTGTATCAAAGGAGCAAGATAAAAGATATAGTTACATTGTGACTTGTTTTTTCAAGTACTAGTCAGTGCAAACACCAGCTCCACTGGCAGTGAGACATCTACGGACATTAGTCACAGGAATGGAGAGACACACGGTAGATAAGTATCAAAGAACAGTGATGTCACATGAAGTGAACAGGTGTGTTTTAAAACTGTGGAGGATAGAAAGCTAGCTGACAACTGCAAAACAAAAAAACAAAAGTAGCACATGAGAAAAGTCACAGAAATACGTAATGGGACAACAGGGAATGGGTTGAGGATGTGGGAAAAGCAAACAATGAAAGCAGTATGAAATTTTGGGGAAGACTTTGGAAGGTGCTTTTGTGGTTTTGTTTGTTCATTTGTTTGTTTGTTTTGTTTGTTTTAATAATGAGAACTACTTAACATCCTTATCAGAGTTTACCATAGGAAAAGTAAGAAGGGGGAAAGGTTTAAGGAGACGTGAAAGCAAGGACGAGGAATGGCTCAGAACAAAGCTTTAACCTGTACAGGGGAAAAAAAAAAAAAAAAAACTCATCATCAAAAGGAAACAAGAAAGTGAAGGAACTGATTAGATTTGGTGTTTTGTCCTAGGTCAACTCAACAACACAAGAGCAGAAACAGTTGCAGTCAATGCACAGCAAACTGAGGCCAAGGATTAGCGTAAGGAACAGCCTGTTTCAAGTGCAACTATTTAAAAGAAAGGGAAGGAAGAGCTGAAGTACTGATAGATCCTTTTACATCATATTACGTATTTCTGAAGGACCCGCTAGATTTCTCTCTATGTGAAAATATCAAAAATGAAGTTCACACTAGTAAGAAAGCTTTGGTGACTAATCACAAGGTTCAAATTAATAAATGCAGCAACCCAATGTAGTTATTTCTAAAAAATCTTCTTGGAATATTTATAACTTTTTGTTTGTTTGTTTCAGTGGTTCCTTTAGAAGTATCAGCTGTTCTGCTGCTACTTTAATCATTTGTTTATAAAATTTTTAATTGTATAAATGATTAAAACTAAATTTTATAAATAATTCCCTGGAAACAGCATATGACTAAATCAATGCAGACCCTGAAAAGTATTGACTATTAGAAAATCTGGGGGCTGCTTAGCAGTTATTAAGGTTTTGTAAACTTCTTTGGTTAAGTATTACAAAAAAATGCCAAGAAAGAAGCCAAATATTTTGTTTTACATATTCTGTTTGGAGGCAGCAAGCTACACACAAGTGCTACAGAAGTCAAGAAATATTCAAGTGAGTCACTGAATCTAACCCTTTCACCATATCTTTGTTCAGGCAGACTTTACTGTTAAGTTTCACCAATGGCATTTTAAGAACAGACTCAACGATGAAGATAATTTACACATGATTTTTTTTTCTAGTGTGCTTGTGTATAATCTTAAAATAGGAGATGAAGTAACAGTTGGTAATCCCACCATTCCAAATACAGCCAAGGAGAAAAAAAACAAACAACAAACCCCACACAATTCCTGCTCTAAACAATTTGAAGTCTTTGTTTTGTTCACTCCAGTGCATTACGTAGTACAAGAACTCTGATAACATGGATACTATCTCACATTTCAGAGATCTGCAATTGTTTTTTATTGTTCAGATTCATACTGTCCTTTATACTATCCCACCAATACTGTGGTGGTAAAGTATAGAATATGAATACAATATAGAATTTTAGTAACATGGCTGATGAGCTGCATATTCCCATTAGCTCAGCTAGGAATGCATAACTGACAATGACATTCCATTTCCCACAAACAAGGAAGTACGAAAGTTTGTCAGTCAGTGAAGTCAGCATATGGGTATACCAAAACAGGGAGAAACTTGCTATTTTTTTTTTCCTGAACTGGCATCTTTGATCAGTCACCTCTAATCTCAAGCAAAAAATACATAAATGCCAAACAATTCCATAAACCAAACCCGGCAAAAAAATGTGTGTTAGCTCACTGTCATGCTGATAGCCGGGTTCTACCACAGCTATATGCTACAAGAAGTGTATCTGTGGAGCAAAGAATGCCAAAATCCAACTGAATTTTTAAAAATAATAATAATCAGATGGAATAAAGCATAAACAGAACTAAAAAATTCAACTGATGTTATTCAGTTTTTAAATCCTAAAAGCTTGAAAGTAGTCCAAGACTATCTATCCAAGACTAACTTGTTGATACAGTGGAAACACAACCTAGTTCCGGTGGCATGCGATATTTTCATTAGAGGACTACAGAAACAAAAGTCTTTAAAAAAAATCTTTAAAATGGGAGTGAACTACAAAACATCAATACCCATTCCTGTGATACAATAAAAAGGTTTTACGTAGGACAGCTGCCATTAAAATTACATATATTTTGCCACCGAAGTACTACCATCGTTGCGGGGTATTTTAATAGCTGAATGTAAATAAGCTTGCAGGTTTATTAAATAACGGACCTATTTTTGAAGCAGTAATGCACAGTAAATTTACAGTAATTCACACAAAGTATCTATGCCCAGCACATACATACACATTTGTATAGAAAAGAAAACACTTGCCTCACCAGGTCTTTATATAAAGCTTTTGTAGTTTCTAAGTATGGACCAAGCATGTCTTCAAACTGGCAAAGAGCTCCTCCAATACAAAGATGCTTAAAAAGACAGAACAGAAATTCTTTGCGGTCTGATTGACTGAATAAATCATAATGGTCCGAATCTTCCAGAAGCAAGACCTTATGGAACAAGAAAATAATAAAGAAATTAAATAGACAAAAATTTCTTATTTGTGATTAAGTATACAAACAACTACTTTGCTGTATATCACACAATTATGTTCATTATGTTTTATATGAATGAGGGATGGAAATAGTTAGTACTTTTCTCTAAATCCTTCTTCCAATGATGCAATTAGATTTAAAATACTGTCAATACAACTGTCAGATTTGTTCCCACAAAACATAAGGGAATATTTTTCAAGAATCTTGTGATTCATTGCTTAATTGCTCATCAACCTAATGAAACAATCAATAACCTGAAAATAATCTAGCTCTATCTGGTATGTTGATCACTACCAATTAGTTTGTCTTTGGTAACTTTGACCGCATTTGCTTTTTGCCTCTAAGCTTTTACAGTTATCTCACATTCCTAAAGGAATCCCAGAGGAGATCACTCAAATTCACACCATTCTTTACTGCCGAGTTTAGTGAGCGTTTATCTGTACCACGGATAAGCCAGGCATGCTATTCAGCTGCTTCCATGTGTCCCACCTGCCTTTTGCTGCAATATTATGTGAACACAGGGTTTTTCCTAGATTATCCCCGACACTGCCAGCTGTAAGGGTGGGCAGAAACTAATTCAGCACAACAACAAAATGTAGGTACCAACCTAGATGCAGGCAAACAGGTCTAAGCTAGACTTGAACTTACTGCTCTGTGGCCCTTTTTAGCTTCGCTACCCATCTGAGTAACAAAGGATCAGGACAGCAGCTGTTGTTGGTGACTAAATACATATTCCAATCCCCTCCTTGGCTGAACCAAGAGAAGGCAGGTCAAAATGAAACACGAAGTTTTACAGCTGAGGGCCACCCTCTGCCACCTGCTGACACCAGGACACTGGACAACTTGCTGCCCCCTACAGTCTACAATTCTAGGGTGCTGACTAATCTAATCTTAAGCTTTTGAGCTCAGTTGTGGAAGATCTGACTCTTAGCTCTTTCTGCCATCTTAAATCTTGTAAGTAGGAATCATGCTCATTACAAACGAATGTGAGTCCTTCACCCTGTAAAAGCAGTCACGCATTTCTTCCAAGGGAAGGAAAATGAAGAGAGACTGAAACTCCAATGACTCATTTTAAATGTTGCCTCTAACTTTATTACATCAAATATACTTAATTTTCAGAAAACATTTCACACAGACCCAACTTATAAGTAAATAGATAGCATTTTGAACTGCGAGGCTACAAACCACATCTGAAATTCAAACATGAGCTTGAGTTCTCTGCTTTTCCCAGAACTTTACAAGACAGACCAGTATTTCAGGCCACATCCTGTAACCAGTGTCACTGGTTCAAATACATCGTCTTCAAAGGATTTGCCAAGTGCAAATGAGTGCAACTCTATAATTATTAAGTACTTACGTTGATTATATATACAAGGAAGAGCAAAATCCAGTTCTCCCACACTATGCTTTGCTAATGCTAAACAAACATAAGTAATAAAAATTTGTTTTAGCTTATGAAGTCAAAAGAAACACTTACAATGAAGACGTTGATTAAGAAGGTGACACTCTTAAGAGAGATTCTTTTTCAGAATCATCTGCTCTCTAACACCTCCACTGGAATGTCACAAACAGAATTTTCACCTTGCAGGCCTGTTTAAGGGTTATATTTAGTCCTTTTCCAATGTTACCGTACAAAATCATTTCTCTTTTCTTAGTTTCCTCTCCTTTATTTCAGCTCAAAATATCTGAAGCTACGTTTCCTTAAATACCTTCACATATGATATGGTCAGCATTCCTGGTGAAGAATGCTTCAGGATGCAGTTATTGAGTGCATTCAATTTCATAAGCTACCTGGATGGTTGGGTGAACCTGCAGCTCTGGGTGTCATAGGACCTTTCCATTGGCACCACTTGTTTTTCTAGGAAAAAGAGTAGCTGGATTTCCCCACACATCCCCAAGCAGTGACTGCTTGTCAAAGTGGTGGGGAGAAGAAAGTTTTGCCTTTTTCTCCTACTTAAAAAGATAAGAGGGCCCAACTGGAAAATAGCCACTGTCTTGATACTCAGGCACTGCAGTGCTTTAGTCATTTCTATCACATGGCTGTCGATTCCCATTTTTATCTTCAAAGGTACTGTCAGAAAAAAAATACTGGAAAAATACTGAAAAACGTGTCCTTTGGAACCTAACGGAGTACAAGAAATTAGAAAGAATTATTCATTGCTATACTGACCTTCCTTAATTCATCAGAGATAAGAATATCATCATAATATTCATCATAACATTTCACAATGTGTCCAGTTTCTCTAACAATTCCTTCAGTGTAGAGCCGATCAAAAAATGACATGGAAATCTGTGTACAGGGCACTACTATAGCTTCAATTTTTGTCACTTTGGAACCTGGAATATAAAGGAAAGAGTCACATCAAGCCTGTTGTGATAAATACAAGAGAAGAATTTCCATGTAGTAATTGTTTCACAATTATTCATAATTTGATATGGTGTGGAAATAATTAACTTCTGTAAATGGTTGTGTGGCACATTCTTAAAAAAAAAATACAGACCACATAAGTATGACTCAGTCATACAGTTCCTCAAAAAACAAAGAAAGCTGAGAAACAAGGGTAAAGAAAACATTAAATTCAGCCAAACACTAACACTACATTAAGACTCATGTGTTTGCTCCCCCTGTTGGCAACAGTATCAATCATAATAGATAAAACACCATGTGAAACTCCACATCACATTAGATCACATCCTAGAAAATCATATTCCACAACTTAAGCTATATCTGAGAACAAAATACCACATTTAAAGTAGAAAAGTCACTAGCTGCTAACAGCAGCCAGCAAAGCAAAACAAAATCCCACAACCCCAACACATTTTTTGTTTATCTGAACTTTTCACAAAGTTATTTTGTAGCTACCTACTGTAAGCTTTACTAGTTAGCTATTTCAGAAGATGAAAAAAGTACTGTCAGCATTTCCTGCATGAATAAGGAGTATTCTTTCTGCAACCAATAAGTACAGGTATATTTTCCTTTTTTTTTTTTTTGTTTGTTTGTTTGTTTGTTTTCTGTGCTTGTGAGTCATCTGAGGCTGGATCTTCTTGGTCATAGACATTTAGTGCCATCTGAGATGCTTTGTAGTACTTTGTTTAACAAGGTATCAGTCCATAAGGGCACGTATCTTCTTTATATACAGTGTTACATCTACAGATCTGTATGCATGGTGTTGGTAACTTGAGACATCTTAAATAGCATTGGACTCATATGTTTAAGAAGCACTGGACACAGTCCAGTTCCGTCTGCTCTCTACAGACCAAGGGTTCAGCGAGACACAGGGCTTTGAGCAACCTGATTTAGTGGGAGGTGTCCCTGCCCATGGCAGGGGGTTGAAACTAGACAACCTTTAACGTCCTTTCCAACCCAAACCATCCTATGGTTCTGTGAACATGTGCTCTGGTCATCTCCAAGCCCCCCCCGAACATCCTTCAGAGTGCTTCTGAAAAGGAGAGGAAGAGAGAGCACGACAGAGGATGAGCATGAGGGAAAACATGAGGGCGAACACACTGGCAATGTTTCTCAGCAAAGATAATATTCACAAAATTCCAACTGTCTAGGAGTTTACTCTCATCTTTTCTCATTTGTAGATTCCCTCAATGGTAGACCAGTCAACATCATACTATCAAAAGACTGTTAATTGTACAATTAATTTAAGTGGTGAGCTGACAAACTGATCTAAAGGATCACTAGGAGTAATATTTTGGAAATTTCCAAATTTCACTCTAGACAACAGTATTTCAGGAACAGAAACATGTCAAAAAAGAGCTGCATGAACTATGGCGCTTCCAAAAGCGTATATGACTCTCCATTCTGATCCTAATCTTTGCAAGCATAGCATAACCTAACGTTTCTCTTCCGTCACACTTCCAAAAATCTCAGATATTATCCACAGAGATTATTTATTCACAGGTTAAGTCTTAACAGCAGACTTTTGATACATAAATCCAGGTAAACTGTACACCTACCTGATCAACACTAAGAAAATCAATTAGAGAGAAGTTATAAATAGATGGCTTGAAAATGTGTCTATTAAGCTAAAAGTACCGGCATGAAATTGTACATTTTTTTTACTGGGTCAATGTGATATAAAGAAAATCAATTATATGAAAAAGTTTGGCATTTAATTGCTTGGCTTCATATCTACAGATATGGTTATGACAAAGGGTAACTTTCGTTAAAGAAAAAGTTTTAGGATATTCTCTTTGCTGTCCACATAGGGATTATCAAAAAATCATTAAATTATGTAACCAAAATCACAAGTCAGAAAAAAAGGTGACTTAAAGCTTCTTAACCTAAGCAGGGAGGGAAAGGAGACCTTTAGTTAGTTAGTTAGTTATTACTTCCTTCCAACCCCTCATCCATGGACTCCTCTAACTTTCAGTTCTCTGGATTCCTTTCACAGGGTTATAAATTTATTTTTTTGAGATTTAATAAGAGATAAATCGGCCTCTAACATATAAATTATTTTGTAAAGATAAATGAATCAAAAACTGATTCAAGATTAATAAAAATCAGATGTTAAATAAGTTGGGGGAAAAAAAAAAAAAAGAAAAAAGAAAAAAGAGAGAGACATCTTACATTTTCCCAGTTCTCCAGCTCAGAGTATAAGAAAGTGACCAATTTATAGGCCTTCAGTTTGTTAGGATTTTACTGGGGGAGAAGGAAAGGAAAGGAGACACACTTCTGCTCTGAAAAAAGGTGTCCTGAAAACATCCATTGGAAGAAAAAATAAAATCAAGAGCCTATTCAGTACTTCAAAAAACTAAACTGTAAATGGAAAAGTTTGAATATACTGGAAGCTCCTATTCTCCATTTGAGAGGTGAGGCTTGAAACAAGATTCAGAATTTCCTGGAAAAGAGTAACCAGCTTTAATAACACTGTAAAAGTGAGCAATAAAATAGGAAGAAGAAATGTCCCGACAACTCTGCAAATGGAAAACAAAGAGCTGAGAAGTACCGAAAAAAAACTTCTTCGTTTTGGAACATCTACAAAGTGCTGCCAATATACTTTTAAATGAACATGTTGCTTATCTAGTATGGGGGAGATAAACCCCAGAAGAGATACATTTAGAATTCCTCCAATGTTTAAAAAAGTCTTGTTCCTCAAGGAAACCTCTTTCAACTTGCTATTTACAAACCAGTTTACATAGAACATATGTAATGCAAGTTTAGGACTCAGTAATAAAAAGTTGGTACTTCTGAAGTAAAATTTGTAAGTTCAAATGACATCTACAATTTTTGCAAATGAAAACCTGTAACAGCAGCCTAAAAAACTGATTATTTAAAGTTACCTCACAGATTTTTAAACCCAATTCCAAAACCAGAAACCATTTAAGCTTCAGGTACGTATGGCAACTCAGAGTCTTTCTTAGACAAATACTGAATTTTTACTTACAGAAAAAAGAATGTATCCCTATCCTTTGAAGATAAATTTTCAAGCGTTAATTGAGTTTAAGCAGATACAGTCCTGCCTCCTTAAGACTGCTGACAGGTGCAAGGCTGGTAATGTGTCAAAAGAAAAACTACCATTTAGTTTTCATTGCTGCTATTTAAAAATACAAGAGTCAATACATTAGTTGGAATGCATCAAATGTATTCCTTGTGCTGCTTCTATTTTAGAGATATGAAAGTAAGAGATGAAGGGAGCTTAAAATGTGACAGAACTGTCAGGTACTCTGTTAGGAAGTCAGGAAGAGGGGAAAAAATCCATCCCTACTGCAGTAAGTTAAAAAGTGTGGTGTAAGAAGAGGCAATAAAGCGTGTCTAATCAAAAGAAACAGGAGAATATCCTTACGTATAATTTACTTAAAATGTTGTATTTCAAGTAATGTTAAAACTGGAGTACTTAAGACATTGAATTATTGTGGGATTCTACTGGGAATTCCAGCATGTGGGGCAGCTGGGAAGAGAGGGACATTTTGCACTCCTTGATGCTGACTGGGAATACTATGTCTCATAAAATTAAGGTGAGGATGAAAGCAGCAAAGAGAAACAAACACTGAGATTAAACAACAAAATAAAAGCAATAAAGCCATAAAAGCAATAAAAATTATAGAGACAGATTTTACAGAAAGGAGACAGACAACTAATAGAGAAGAGGTGGAGATAAATGTGAAAGTGAAACCATAACCACTGAATTCAAAAGGAAAATAAACTCTTAGTAAGAAGGTAAAAGGGGACTGCAGCCTGAAAAAAGCAAACAAACAAACAAAAAAACCTCTAAAATATTATATTGAAGTTTTAAATAAAGCTGACAGGGTCTACAAATACTTTCTGTCCAAGTTCATGTTGGGGGAAGGGGGAGGTTTTAAGAACCTATCTAAACTCCACTTTATATTATGGATCATCCCCTAAAAAAAAAAAAATTACTTATATTTTGGTTTGCTAAAGAATAAATAATAAATGCAGTATTAGAATCAATCAAGATTACATAATTTTCTTCAGATTTTCTAAAAAACAAAACAATCCCCCTACCAGTAGTTTCACTCAAGAACAGAAACTTGTTTTTAAAAGTTACTCCACAGTGACAAGTAACTTCTATATCTGGATTAATATTTTAAAGTGTCTGAAGAAGAAAATACTAGATGATTTTGTACTTCCTCCCACTCAAAGCTAATTCTTACTATATTTTCAAAAAATGCACACGAAGACTAACTATAGAAAAATGTGCCAACATTCCTCACCAAAAATAGGCAAAGAATGGGAAGATGAAATTTTAAGAGCAAATGGGGTATACCAGCTGTTCAGGATTTAAAAAGGGAACCCTTCCAGTCCTCAAAACAAAATGCATTACTTCTGTGCTGAGGAAGATTGAGCAGAATCAGGAGTTAAGCTGGGATCCTTGGCAAGTGACCCTCTGCTCTTAACATGAGGTATGTAACCTACTGACCTTCACTACAGGGACTGACAATTCATAGGCTAGACAGATAGCCTTAAAAGATTCTTGCCCAAAGCAGGAAGAGGTTCACCCAGGCTTTGAAATATATTTATCTTCTCTTTGCCAGAGTGAAAAAGAGGCTCCTGAAGGGGGACTTGAGATTTTTTTTTTGCATGTTATATAATTCAATTGTTTTAACAGCAGGATAGTTTGGAAAATGGATTCTGCTGACAAACAGGTGTCAATGTCTAGTGTCACTGTATATAGTGTGGAAAACCTATGCCAATTCCAGAGAGATAAAGTGGAAAAGCTAAAAAATTCCAAAGCCCCATTAAATATTCACACATACTAAATTACTTGCAGACAAAACAAAAGAACTGAGGACTTCCCACAATACCCTTTTTAAATATTCCTATTAAGGAAAATCACTTTGGAGATGTCAGAGCTCATTTTACGTACAAAATCCCACTACATTATCACATTCAGTCTCCATGACAATTTATGTCTCATTTACATAATTAAAAAAAATGCAGTTTCAAAGTGTTGCCATAAAATCATGTGCTATTGGTCTTTCTTCATCAGCATCTCACCTACATCTTCAGACATAATCAAGTGTTATAAGTGTATAATGATAGGGCAAAAAAAATTAGAAGTCAATCTTATACCATGATGGCAACTACAGCAACCTATCACATGGATCTCTCTTTGCACCCAGATAACTTTTAATGTATGGATACAGCACACCCCTGAGCTCGTGTAAATACATTAAATAATTTTCTGCTTCCTCAGCTTTAATTTGTAACAGAGCAATAATCTCAATCTGTCCTAAATTAGGTAGCTGCATACGTAGAAAAGTGTCTTTCTCCAAATATTATCTAAGAACAAGGTATAATAATAATTCAGATTATTCAACTGAATAAATGGTTTTGTCTGGATAAATAATCAGGTTAACTGAATGTCACAGATATTAAAACCACCTCTAGTAGCTTGGTTTATGAATCAATGCAGGTCTCAGGGAAAAAAAATGTAAAATTTGTTAATTTAGTTTTAAAAAAAGTTAAAATATTTCCCTATTATTTAGTAAAAGAATTCATTCTTTAAAATATTTCAACCAGATGAAGGTACAATATATGAACTGTCATTATTACAAAATAGTAAATTAGAAGAGAACAGTTACAACACAAACTTTTTTTTTTTTAAGATTTATTCTAAATTTACCCAATGTAGTCCACTGTCCTGAAGGTGAGAGCAACTTTAAACTGGATTTCACATTTGGATCATTAAAAAATGCCTAATATTCAAATAAAAGAATAAGAGTTAATTAGATCAAACATAAAATCATCGTATCCAGTGCCTTAGATATTTTCAAAATAAATTCTAAGGATCCAGTTAGGAAGTGCATTCTGTATGATCTTTCACTTTGGATACCAAATTTCATACCACCAAATACATGCTTTTGTAACTTTGTGTTGCCATTATCTGGAAGATTCAATATCTTCATAGATGCCTATATATGCAGTATGAAGTTCTCGCAGTTAAGAACTTACAGTCCAAGAACAGACAAAAAGGATTAATGAAATCATGGGAGGTGCAGAAGGAAAATGAGATGAAACAATTCTACCTCTGCATGGAATGTTGAGATCAAAAATGAAATGCTAAAATTTACATTTTGTAAATAAAGTTGAAGTTTTGACAAGTGTAGATAGGTAGAAATTATTAAATTGATACAGAAGAAATCCATAAGTTATTGAAGGAATGGAAAAAATGTCCTACAGTAAGATTTCCAGTATTCCATTATTAATTTATCAATAAAAAAAGTGCATAGTTATGTTGATAGTTGACAAGTTTAAATGATAGATAAGTCAATTAAGAAAACCCACCCTGATGTGTACACATACCACCAGAGTGAATGATCACTGAACAAGCTGCTAAGGGAAATGATGGATTTTTCAATCTCTGCATCACCAAATCTCATTATCACCTCTCTGGGACACAGAGAGATCAGACTGTGTAAAGTAATGCTCGCCTCCTTCTCCATTAATTCACAGCTACTTAGAGTCCATCTCTTCTTAGTGATACTTTTACATTTTTAATTCAAAGGAGACAAGCATTGAGAACCTAAATGCATAATTTACAAAGCAAAACGTTTTTACAACTTCAATAATTTGAGATGTTTTTCAGTGGGAGATGAAGTATTAGTGTATTTTTGTGTGAATTCCTTTAAAATACCAAGAGGCTCAATTCTTCATCCAGAGTAACAATATAAAATAGACCTACGACAAATGAAAAGTTTTTTTTTTGTTTTAAACAACAGAGTTGAAGACGATACTGTTTTTAAAACCACAGGTGATCATTTTTTTTCCACCTGCAAACAAATGAACAGATTTGACTTTGCAAATAATAGAAGTCAAGGACACAAAATCAGCATGAGAGATGAGTCTCAAAAAGCTGAGCCCACAATTCCAGTATAAGGAATGGTACCCAGTAAATTTAAAAATGATGCATTGTCAGATACGTGGTGCATATGCACGCCTAATTATACTGTATATTTACTGTGAGAAAGCAGTAATAGCTCTAAGCTAACAGTATGAATGGCAGTGTATAAAGTCCTAGGTGGACTTCCCAACATTAAGCGTGGTGGCCAAAATGAGTATCCATCTCAGATTCCCATTCTCAGGCCTGAGCGATTAACTTGTTCTATCTTAAAACAGTAACAAGAGTATAGACTGAAATACTTTCAGTGGGCAATACAGTTAACCCATAAGACAGGGTTTGAGCACCATACCTAAATCACCTACTTTCAAAGTGAGCAAATAACATGTTAACATTCCTCCAGTGTTTTCCATCGTGTAGGTTTCCAGTATATGTAATTTCATAGTGAAAAAAAAAAAATCAAATACAAATGACTTAAAACTACCAAAACAAATTCATCCTTCTGATAGGGCTTAAACTGCTGGTCAAAACTGAACGCTTGTGCCGTGATCCTGCCGTGCATGGACCTGAAACGGAGAAATGAGAAGCAATATTCTGCATACACTCTAGATACTTACTCACTGTGCACATTTGCCTAGACACACTACATGAGGTCCCACTCAGACCAGTGACTACACTTTTTTTTTCTCTCTCTTTTTATCCACATACACACACACACACACAGCGCTCCGTGGACGGCTGGGGAAACACAGCTGTGGAGCTGCAAGAGACCGGGGCTGACGCTGGAAGACAAGGATCAACACCTTTCGCCTCAGAACAAGCGTTTTGCACCGCCGGAAAATACTGAGGAGACTTCCAAGTATATAATAAAATGGGGGGGGGGGGGGGGGGGAGGAGACCCGGACCCGCCGCCGGTTCATGTCGAGAGAGCTCTGCTCCGTCCTTCCCCCCCAACCTCCCCGGGGGGCAGCGGGCTTCCCCACGCCCACCACTTGAGGAGCCGGTCCCGAATGTCCCTGTCCTGCAGGCAGGGGAAGGCTTTCTGGGGCAGCGGGCAGAAGGCAAAGCCCACCGCGCCCCTCCGCTCCCCGGCCGCCATCTTAGAGCGCCGCCGCCTCGGCGGTTGCCTCGGTAACGGCGCGGCGCGGGCGGTGCGGTCCCGGCTCGCTCCCGCCGCGGGGCCCGGCCCCGCTCACAAAGGTTCCGCCGCCTCCTCCTGTCCCGCCAGGGCCCATCTTCTGACGGGATTTCTGTGGTTCTCACGAAGCAAACCCTTTCATTAAACATCAGCCCATTCCCCCCTTTCCTCTGCTCCTATCCATGCAATGGGAAAACTCAGGCTTGCCGAACGAGAGCCTGTGCACGCCCGCAGGCAAAGCCGGGAGTGGGACCACCCCTGTTGGCTGAGCCAACGCCACCCAGTCATGCCAAAGTGAATTACGAAACGCCCAAAGTTATGAATTTTGAAGCTGTAATGAATCAGGGCTTCTTCTTACTTCCCAAAGTGTTGAGCCATAGGGAAATCTTGAGGTTCTGCTTCCAGGCTTTTCCCACTGGAAAATTTGAGGAAAGTATGTTGACACTTAAGGAAGTTATTTGTAAAAGCCCAGTAAAGCAAGAGACGCCTCGCAAAATCTCGGAAATTTCCTGCCCTTTTCAGGGACAGCAGCAAGAGCAGACGGCTGCTGCCTTATGCTACATCCCCTAACAATCCACCCTGGCTCCAAAACCAGCTATGGCTTAGCTGCAAATCTCCAAAAATGTCATTTCCCATTAATCTGTTGCTTTGGCTAACCAGCAGACCCATTTATAAGTAAGAAGTTTAACAGTAGCTTTGTTTGTTTCTAATATTGTTTGTTTCTTTTGTTTCCTAAAAAAAAAAATAAAATCCCTGAAGCGGAATTGTGTCCGATTTGAGGGGAAAGCAGAGCACAAAGATGCAGCGTGTGCTGGGGGCCAGAGCGGAGAACAGTGATAAAACCATTGGCATTGGCCCTGGAAAGACATCCCACAGATTCAGCTCTGGGATTAATATAAAAATAATTTTTATCATGGGATAAAACAAAAAGCATGCCTTTCTACTTAGTACTTAAATATGATCAAAAAAGGTGACACCTGAAACAAATAATTGTAACCTTATTCCCAACACTTCTCCACCTACTCCAGTGCTACCTCATCTGGTGAATTCCTCTTGCCACTAATATTACTAGCCAGAGATTAAATAGCCCGAGTGAAAGAACTGGTTTGGGCAGGGAGTGATGTGTAGCAACAACTACCAAACACACATTCTCAATTTCAAGTTGTGTAGACTCAAATGCAGATTAAAAAAAAAAAAAAAGTAAAAAAAAAAAGTGAAACTTTAGGTCCTAGACTTCTGGGGAAAAAAAAAATAAAAGAACACTGGCTTTAGTGAGGATTTTCTGTGATTAAAATGTCGAATCAACAACTGTATGCTTAAATCCCACTGAAATCAAGAGTGTTTAAATGCTTTGATGAATCAGAGGTAAGGAAATGAGTAAGGACTTCAGAACTGGCTCAGGAGGATCAGGACAGGAAGCTCTAAACTACTGAATTAATGTCTTTAATATTGTGCAATGTACCTGTCGTAGTTTTATAATTCAACATTTCCAATTTTAAGCAGTTTACAGTAGTAAAAGTTAGAATGGGACTTGGAGTTTGAGCACTGGCTTCATCTTGTGTTGTCACAACAACACAAAGTAGATAGTTAAAGAACTCTTAAACATGAACATTTAACTTTTTTTTTTTTTTTGAGTTCATGCTGCTAAGGATTTTATGATCTCAGGGAAGATATTCTGAGGGAGGAAAATATGTTTTTCTGTTGCAGAATGAAGTCTTGTAAGCAATATATTATTAAGCAATAGTAGTACCTCATTCTTTGCCAAACCTATTTTCAGTATTGTTTGTTTTTCACGTATTTACTTACACATGATTTTGAAGAGTTTTACAGTCCTGAGTAAACCATGGCCTTTAAGTGCAAAGCAAACAAACCAGCCTTTCCATGGCAAACAAAAATCAAATTACAGAGGACCAGCCCTGTTGCACCTTTGCAAAGTGCATCAGTCTTTGAGGCAAAGGTCGGCTGTTGGCGGATCAGCAGCTGGTTCCAGGCAGGGAGGCGGCAAAGAACCCGAGCAGCAGCTCCTCCTGCCCTGCTGGCAGAAGTCTTCAACATCTCTGAGGGATAGTTAATCTGCACAAATTAGTGAAAGAGAGGAGGAAAGGGATAATTATCAGCATATATTTGTGAAAGAAGTAAGTCTTTCCAGTATTAAAATCACTGAATCACACAATGGTTAAGGTTGGAAGGGACCTTTGAAGGCCATCTGGTCAAACTGCCTGCTCAAGCAGAGACATCTAAAGCAGCTTGCTTGGCACTGTGTAAAGACAGCTTTTGAAGATCTCCAAGGAGGAGACTCCACAACCTCTCTGGGCAACCTGTGCCAGTGCTCCCACACCCACACAGCACAGAAGAGCTGCCTGGTGCTCAGACAGAACCTCTTGTGTTCCAGTTTGTGCCCATTGCCTCTTGTTCTGGCACTGGTCACCACTGAAAACAGCCTGGCTTTGTCCTCTTTGCACTATCCTTTCAGGTATTTGTAGACATTAATGAGATCCTCCCTCTGCTTTTTCTTCTTCAGGCTGAACAGTCCCAGCTCTCTCAGCCTCTCCTCAGAAAAGGTGCTGTAGTGCCTTCGTTATCTAAGTGGCCCTCCCTTGGACTCTCTCCAGTATGTCCATGTCTCTTTTGTACTCTGTGTGTGTGTGTGTGTGTGAGCAAAACTGGACACGGGAAGTGTCTGACTGAAAGTAAGTTATGGTCCAGATCCTGCATCTTGTTTGTACTGTGGTCAGAATAGGAAGCACTATGTATGACGGTGACTTCCAGCATCAGCAAAAGACTTACAGGATATCAACATCCATCTCTAGGTACTTGGACTGATAAAAACACCAGACTCACAAGTCCATGAGACAGACAGGAGAGAAAGGGCTTAATATCATGGAAGCTAATTAAAATTACCAATAACCTAGCAAATAGGAAAGACAATGACATGTCTGAACTTCCCCTTTACTCCACCTTCACACCAACTTCTGCCCTTCAGTAATGCAAAGGTGCAAGGCAGGAGTCCCTGTCCCCTTCAGAGCCAAGCTGAGGAAGGCAGACACCAACACCTCTGCTTGCAGATAAATGCCACAGGTTTTCTTTCAAAACACAACCAAAGAGCTCAAAGTGGCCACCTTCATACAATATGACTACAGCTCTCACCCAGAAAAAGGGAGATCTGCATTTTAGCATTTTTCAGTATGAGAAGGTCCAAGCTCACAGCTCCTAACTGCCTCAGCTACTGGGGTTGGTGTCGTGTCTCCTGTCCCAGCAAACTTATTTTTAGGTCATAGTGTCAGGACCCCAAGTGAGGTGCAGAGCAACCTCAGAGCAACTTGGCAACACACTTTTCCCCAGAGGTGTGCCTGCCTGCATTCTAGGCCAGTTCTGCAGTAACCTTGGGTCAGACAGCTGCAAGAGCTGTAAGGTGCCTCGATGGGAGCCTGGTCCTCTTGGTTTGGGAACTCTGTATCAGCCCTAGCTCTTGCCCTTGCTCCTTTCTGGATCTGTGTGGATGGCATGCCTGTGTCTGGCTGTGAACCTCACCCATCCTGAGCCTGACCTCAAACTCAACCTGTCTTGTCACTACAGATTGCCTGGTGACCTGAACTCGTGGTTGAATCTGGTCACTGCCACCGGACCTGCTTTGCTGTTCTGGCTGGGGTCTGTGGGACTGGGCAGTGCCAGGAAAGTCTCTGCCCTGCTGGCCTTGCCATCACCTGCAGCTCTCAGCTCATCCCCCTTTACAGAGTAGCCCAGTCTCATCTCCCTGACACACAGGACAGGGTGAAAAGATGGTTGTGTTTATGCTAGATTTGTCTGTGTTGCCTGTTTTAGTCTAATCAAGAGACTGTTACATTAATAACCTCTGCTTCCAGAGAACTTGTGATATATTGCTTTATATATGCACTGCAGCCTTTTATGAAGTTTAATTCAAAAAGCAGTCCCAAAATAGAAAATTTACAGTTTGCATCATAAAAAGTATTTAGAGATAAGTAGTAAAAGAAAACATGTGAGGCTAAATACCAAAAATGAGTGTAGGCATCAAAGCAACAAGCATTGCAATGCCTAAATTTTCTTTGGTCGCTGAAAGAGAAATATGAGATGCCTGGAGATGTGTAATAAGAATTAGAGTGAGGCCCAGGAAACCCAACGCAGTGTGTGTGACACCATCCAGGCCCATTCAAGGAAGAGAAGATTTCTCAGACAAAGGAGGAAACAAAAAAGATCAGACACTCTCATCTCATCTCCCCTTTACAGTTTACATACTCCCCTGGAGATTCACTGCCTTAAAGCTCTTCCTTGAAGGCTGGTTTCTAAACACCCTTTTTAAAATCAGATACAGGTTACAGTTTCTTTCAAACCACCAGAAAAGAAAAGGGTTACTGAGCTGCTGTTCCGCTTTTCGAGCAATATAAGAGTTGTTCATATGCACAAGTAGGAACTGGGATGCCCAGTTCCAAATTCATCCAGTACCCCTTTCTTCTAGGAACGCAAGCCAAGAACACACAGCTCACACACAAAGTTTTCAGTCACAGTTTACATACAAAGGCTTACAATGGATCTGGGTAATTGTATCTCAGAAACCATTTCTCCATGTAGAAAATAACATTTTACTATGGTAGTTAGAGAAAACAAACCTGAATTTGTCTCTATAACTTCTTGATTAGGGTACTTAGCCGGGCGGGGAGCAAATCTGGGGCCTGTCCAAGTGCCAAAGACCCTATTACTTTGATTCAGTGACTGCTTGGCTAATATGAAATATTGAAGTAATCTCGGATTTAGACATGAAAATTCTTCAGCAATACTATTTCAAACTCGTCTTATTGATCCTATTTTTTTTTCTTTGTTGGTTTGTTTATTTTTTAGTATTTGTAGAGAGGGTAGTAACTGTGTAGCCATACTGCGGGGCATTTTGTTGGTCACCCAGCAGAGTTTTTACAGATATATTAAGAATTATATTTTGTCTATGGATATGCTTTTGTCCTGATTGATTTCTGATACTCACATCTTTCCTGTTGAAAACATGTCTCTACATTGTTAACAAGTTTTCCATACTTTTAAAAGTGTAACATTTCATCTCCTTTCTACGTGCATGAAGACAGCAGTACCAGGCTATGGGATGTGCTGCTTTTCTCTGGGCAGTGATCAGGGTATTTGTAGGAGTTACCGAAGTTCTGGATGCTGGAGGCTTGACTCAGTTGCTTGACCCCTCAAGGGACTGGAACATCTCTATTGGGCTGTCAGATATGACACAAGACCTAAGGGACACATGTGCTCCTCCAGTCACCAGACTGGAGGTTGGGTGGGCATTTCAGATGGCACTGGATCTAGAGATGAGAGCTAAGACCTGGAGGTGTGTTTCAGCTTTGGAGATGTAATTTGAGGTGTCTACTTGTAAGCACTTACAGGCCAGCAAAGCTTCCATTATCATCAGGAGAGATCAAGATCTCAATTTAATTGCATAGAGAGGCGTTTCAGATGCCCAAGGTATCTTTCAGATTGCCCTAGATATTCCTTTTCTGATTTTCTGGAATGGCAGCTAGAGGCTGTGTCTACTCCAAGTAATGATATATCTGCCAGCTCCTTAAAGGGAAGCTCTGCTTTGTCTCAGGTGGAACTAGGTGCCCATGTGTAGGCAGCTGAATTGAGTCCCAAGTCAGTGCTGCCCCTAGAGTTTACGGACTTATTCAGCTGACGAAGCATCTACCAAACTGTGAGCTAAAAAGCATCCTAAGCTCCATACTTCAACTGTCTTGAATATGATATGAATATGAGTGTGATGGCATGGATACCTACTGTACATGTTACGTGTATACATCTACCTAACATGCCCCTAAAGTAAGGGTTCAGGGCTGAGCTCCAGCTGTGGAGGTGCTGGCTGAGTGATTGAAAAAAACATGCCTGTCCCTCCTATTGCGACTGCATTTAATCTCCCTCCCAGCTCCGTGCAACTTGTTCTCCGCCTGTGCCCTTTCTTGATAAAGGATCTGAGACTGTTATCTATTATCTTCCCCAACAGTGTTTTGCACATCCCAGCTTAGCCCCACTCCCCCATACCTACGAGCAAATGACAGCTATCTCCAGGATCCCAGTTCCTGTGCTCCTGCCCTTCCTCCCTCCCACTGTTGGCACATCCATCGTATCCAGCCTTGAGCTACTTTGTCTCTTCTCCTCCCACTCGCCCTCAGGAAGCTTTGCACCCTATGCTGCTTTCTGTGCCACACCATTCATGTTTTACAGCTTCTTCACTATACATAACGAAGTCACACAGTTGTTGACTTTCATTAAAAATATCGAGGAGAAATATCACCACTATCTTTTTCACCATTTTTTTTTCTTCTCTGAAAAGGGCTATATACAATGTCACTATTACATTTAAAATGATTCTTTTTGTGTTTTTTTTTTTTTTTTATGTTTGACTACTGAATTAAAATTGAGGTACTGTATTTATTTTGACACTTAGTTTGCTACATCATTCACGTTGATACTCCTTGGCTTTCCTTCTTGTTGAATGGGGTTTTCCAGGGGTTCCGTTCTTGGATTATCATATCCAAAATTCAGCGAGTACTGAGGGGTTAACAAAGTGTGATACCACATTTGAGGAGATTATAAAAGGTTTCAGCAGGGAAAAGACAAGCTTCATTTCAAAAGGAAAATGCATGTGGTTTTCCAGCAGGACATGTTTACAATATATACATATTTAGGGTGACTTAGAAGAAATCTGTGTGTGCTGAAATTAGCAAACAACAAGCGAGGGCTTGCCTGCAGTATTGCTTTTACACTGACAGGGGTAAGTCAGTGACAAATCTCAGCGTAGCTTGACATGGAAGGTTTGAAATCAGCATGCTTAGTACCTGCAGAGACCTTGAGTTCTCTCCTGCAGTGCACATGAGCTCAGTGTTTACAAATGCATCTCATGTATGCAAGCTACTCATCAATATACTTTGCTTTGAAAAAATTACCTCGTGAAAAATCAGGGTGGTCTCAATAAAAGTCTAAAGCTATGAAGGGTTAAGCCTGACTGCATTTTTTTTTTCTTGTTGAGAGGGTGGGGTTATGGCAATAGGGGAAGCTATAAACATGTAAGATTTGGAATGTAACACTGTTGCCTAACAAGACCTCTGTCTTTGACATTAAATTCAGCCTTTTTCAGGGCTGGCAGGCAAAGCAAGTTCTATTGCTCTTTTAAAAGCTGGGTAAGAGGTCATGTGACTGTTTTGCTTTCATAAAAATAGCTTTTATTGCAAAATCCAGTTTCCTTTGTCTACTGTTTATACTGTTTAAACAAAGTTTATAAAGCAGTGTAAAATAAGGTACCCAAATGTCATCGTTCATTCAGTCTGACGAGCATCCTTCATTGCATAATCATGAATCTTAACCTAGGCCATCTGAGGGGCTGGCAATCGAAACCCTCAAACAGACTGAGAGGGTGGAGAATCTGCTCTGTTTTCAGTTCTGTTTACTAAAATGGTGAGGTCTTTGCTGAACTGCCATATTTGTTCTCTGACCTTTGTGAAATGCCTTATGTGTGGGGTTTTATTTTAAATTTTTTAGTCTAAATTCCTATGCAGATTTGTTTCTTCCTATTGTTTCTGATGGTGTAAGGAAATCTATTCTATTCTTCTTAGAAAGGGGAGGGAAAGACAGTCTCCACTATGGATTGCATCTTCTGGGCTTTGGAAAACTGAAGTCAGTTCCCAATGTGACCACAAAGTTTCTACTGCAATTTAAGCAAGTAATTTAACACTAGATCCACAAAGGACATAGAAGGTAGCGTTGTTGGGCTGAGATGCCTATCAAGATCCAGATTCTTGGTTACATGTCTGGTCTACCACCGCAAAATGCGAAGAGATCCTCCCCCAAAGAAAACCACTCTAAGCAAAAAGCCACCTAAACTTGCCAAAAGGAAACAGCATGTGACAAAAGGAGAGGTTCCATGTGAATTAAGAGAACTGAGACGTGCCCTTGAATTGAAGTCTCCCTACAGTAACTCTAGATTCATTCTTACGCTCTTCAGCCCAACCAGTATTACATTTCTACACAAAAGAGACAATTTCAACAGCGAGGCTAACACAGGTTGGTGCTATACAGCCCTCTGATCTGGAAGCTATCAAAGGGGATGTATGGATACATATTTCCCCCATGGGTAAAGTCCAGCTTTCATCCACATGGATGAAAGGGTAATGCAGACGCTGGCTGTCTTGGTTTGTGCAGGATTCTGTCTACTGGGACAGCTCTGGGAGTGCTTACTGAAGCGGGCTCAGGAAGTCACACAAAAGAGGACAATCTGTGCCATGGATCCTGATAGTATTTATGTATAAGACAGGTATTTAACTGTTCCATAAAGTCAAGCCTGAGGTTGTTGTAGGCTTGTCCAGAGAAAGAAAGAAAATACAACAACAACAAAAAAAGTCATTTGGAGGGAGGGGAAATCTTTCTTCTTTTGAAATTTTCCAATCGCTTTGCTGTTTTCCTCCACAATTATGACTTCTGCTGGAGCCAATAGACTTATCAACCAAGACACTTATTTCTAGACATAATGCCAGCACTTCCTGTACTGTAAAAGGCAGAGGAAGAGAGATGCTTCATGCAATTCGCTCTGCTCAATTTGAGATTAAGATTCTGCCAGAGAAGTGGTGATAATGAGTTCCATCAGGCGCTGGGACTGTCCTTGGTCACCTCTGCAAATTCAACCCTAGGACAGACAAACATGTCTAAGGATCTAGGGATAATAAACACCTGGGAACAGACTGGCACCCATGTAAATGTCTGAAGGAAAAGATGCTTGTCATTCTACTCAACCTAAGAGACAGGCTATAGCAATCAGGACTAATTGAAGAGCGAGGGTAGCCTTTCAAGGATGTCTGTTTTGGATGCGTTAGGGCAGCACAGCCTGAAGTCAACAAGTATAGGGTCAATGTAGGAAACACTGGTGTTGTTAACATAGAACTATCAACCAGTTTGAACAAAAACTTGACATTTCTGTACTTTCTACCAAAAGGAAAAAAAAGAAAAAAAGCATTCTAAGGATTGTGCATTTTGGAAAAAACATATAAAAAAAAAAAAAAAAGAGGAAAAAGAGGTAACCATTTCAGTTGGACTTCCAGGAATCACGAGGTTAATTCTCTTTACAAACTCCTCCTCCTGGATCAATTGGTGTTTTTCTTCTCTATTTTCTATTCTAAGCTGCTGTTTGATTTTCTGTGCAGTGTTAGTGGTCTCATGATCGTAGTATGCCTCAGAAACCATGCTGAATGAAACAATTCCTCTCCCCAGACCCAGGTCCAAGTCTGCAAGAAGAGTGTGCAACTCTGGCTTACAGATGTGAATTGTGTGGCCTAAATCTTGTGCATGTCCTCTGGAAAGGAAACAAATGAGAGAGCTCACCACTTTGTCTACAGATGCCAATTACATAAGAATATACGTACACTGGTTTGCTTCAGTAATTTATCTGGTGAGAATAAATTTCCACGTGTAAAACAAATGAGCAAAAAGGCTGCAAATCCACAGTAATTATACCAGGATAATATATTACACAGGTGCATGAATTCTTCTGAAATCTCTCCTTGTATTGTTTTCCCCACCTGGTGTTTTCCTCTCCTTTCATTCCTCAAGTCTTCCAAATCATACTGTGCAGTTAGTGTGTCAGCATCAATCCCCTCCCTTTGACTCCATTCTGAAAGGACCAGTATAAAAGAAATGAGCTTCCTCTTAGCCTTCCAAATAAGTGATTATGGCTCAGTTACTAAAGCACTACTGTCTCGGTGAGGAAATGACATACTCCTTCTAAGACACAGGCTAGGTAAGAGTCTCCCATGTTTCTTATTCTGCACAGTATCATTTGAATAAAATGATATGCAGATGCTGTCTTAAAGTTTTTCCAAGAATATATTTCTTCTAATTGGAATAATAACAAGAAAAGATGAGCCAGAAACTATGCAAATTGATGAAAACCAATCAGTTCCATCCCCTGCAAAATAGATGGGATTGTTCTTCCTGTTCAGCTGACATGGTGAAGAATAGACAATCTGGTTTTATTTCTTAGGAACAAGTTCAAAAGGGAAGTGGCAACATTTTACTTTCAATTATAGTATTTTCTGTATTTCAGTTTCTGAAATAAAACTCTGCTTGCTAAAGATTAAGCTAAGAAGTGATCGATAAAGGTTTCAACGTACATACTTATCAAAATCAGAAGTCCCGACAGAAGGATGTGATGCCTTTTCCTTCTGAAGGATGTGTGATTTACTGTGCCCAGTCTGGCTCCCAGAGGATCGTTGCCATTTTCTCTGAAGTTTCAGTTGTCTTCCTAATCATGTTGTAGTTCATCTGAGGAATATTTAGACTAGAGTGGTAAATGTTTGGGTATTAAAACCATTTTAGAAGAAAAAATGGATCAGGGAAGAAACATTTGGAAAAATTATTTATACAACAATAGACCCAGAGATCCTTGCCAAAAATAGACTGGATGTTCTAGGCATGTGCATACAGTAAAATACTTTGTAATCTGAAGAAGGGGTGTTAAGGGTTTTCAAGCCTGTAAGCAAGACACAACAAATACTTCTTGCTGAGAGTAGCACCTCTCCTATGAAGAAAGACTGAGAGAGCTGGGGATGTTCAGCCTGAAGAAAAGGCTCTGTGGAGACTCATTGCAGCCTTTTAATACTTAAAGAGGGCTTGCTAAAAAGACGGAGAGCAACTTTTTACTTGGGCAGATAATGATAGGACAAGGGGGAATGGTTTTCAACTGAAAGAGGGAAGATTTATGTAGGTAGGGAAGAAATTCTTCACTCAGAGGGTGGTGAGGCCCTGGCACAGGCTGCCCACAGAAGCTGTGGATGCCCCATCCCTGGAGGTGCTCAAGGCCAGGCTGGATGGGGCTTTGGGCAACCTGGTGTGGTGGGAGGTGTCCCTGCCTATGGCAGGGGGGGTGGAATTAGGTGATCATTAAGGTCCCTTCCAACCCAAGTCATTCTATGATTCTGTGATTCTATGAAGTAGGGAAAGGATACGGTGCTCTAAATAAACCCATACCTTCCTTCAGAGCTCACAAAACTATCTTTCAAATGTATTCAGAATGGTACACAATTTGATGCTTTATAATGCTATCAGGAGATGTCCAAATTTTTCAGAAAACATTATTTGATTTTCTAGAGAGCTTGAAAGGCAAACAAGCATTTCAGTAGTCTGTAAGCACAAAGAGATACAAAGATTTTTCAAAAACACTTTTCTAACAGAACTTATTATGCCTGACAAGTCTGGAGTTGGCTGTAAGGTCTTTTTTTTTTTTTTTTTCTTGAAAAGTAAATGTAAATTAATACATAAATAAGTTTTAGTAGTACGGGATTTTTTGTTTGTTCTAACGTGACCTTCTCTCTCTCTCTCTCTCTCTCTCTTTTTTTTTTATTTCTTTTTTTTATTTCTTTTTTTTTTTTCTTCTCATTTTTTTCCTTGCTAACACTTTCTCTTCTCAATTTCAGTTTCCTGAAAGTCTTTCAGATGCTATTGCCACTACAGTTGTTGGAGTTCTGCCTTTTAATTCAACAGCAGAAGGACTGGAGCTTTACATACTATTCATATGTGAATATCTTCAGATGTAGATATATCACTCTTGGTGGATAACTGGATTTTCAATCTTCAGACATAATTTTTAAGAACACAGTTTTTCAGGTTAGATTTAGAACACACATTCAGTGTTAATAAGGGAATAGCAAAGTATTCCAGGAGTAAAAAAGGGGTCTCAGGAAGCAATTATTATAGCCATGTATTCACATCCTCATATTTGTCTTAAATTAGATCAATGGTTCCAAATATCCTGTGAACTGTAATTCTGTCAAATCATCTGGCTATAAGATAAACTTGATTAAGTTGGAAGAACTGAAGATCTTTTAAGGTGTGTAAGGAGGCTTTTATATTCAAATGTTGACAGAAATACATCAAATGCATTGGCATCTGGTTCACTGAGGAAATTGAATACATAGTCAAAGTTAACTTATCCCCATTCATTATGCAGTTAGCAAGCAACTTAAAAGGTTGGCAAGCTCTACCTCTTTCCCTCTGGGGAAAAATAAACATAAAGTGAATGCACTTCCTAGGATCCTGTTTATTTTAAGTGTCCTCCTTATTCCAGATTCTTATTTTACCAAAATCAACATATTGAATACCTCTTAGTGAAGCATTGATTGTAAACCTGTACCCTCCTCACAACATTATCAGAACCGACATATTTCTCAAACTCTCGTCCTATCACCCGACAAAAGCTCTTAGCTAAACAGTACAACACCGTGATTTGTGGGGAAGGCGGTGTTAAGAGCCCTAAATTGGCATTAAATGGAATAGGGATTGTTTGCTCCTTTTCATCTCATTGAACATACAGACTGTTGGCTGTGTTTATACTGCCGAGTTGATTCAAGCCTTGGGGCTGAATAGCGCTGTCTGGCTTTGCATCCCCACTCTGCAAGGTCAACTCTCTCTAGAACTGACTTTTATTGAAAACTGGAGCGGCCCACAACAGAGTAAAGGAGAGCACTAAGAATTAAGCAATACAACAATAAGTGTGAATGTCTGAGCTCATTCCTTGTTCCTTGTTTGTTTAGATATGCCCTAAAGAAAAATAAATAAAAAAAAAAAATCCAGTTGCTGTGAAAACTTAAAAACAAGTCACCAGGCTAACAGTGATGATGAACGCATTAGAAGACGTATTATAACTCTATAGGAGTAAGTGTCACAGCCTAGAAAGAGGGTTCCTCCCTGGTATTCTCAGTAATATTCATGTGTAGAGAAGCAAAACAGAGACCTGCTTCTCAAGATCATGGTCAGAGCAGTCAGGGATCACGATGAACTCCACTGCAGCACTTCTTACAAGGATCACAACGTATCTTGGTACAGCCAAAGCAGTAATGCCTGGCTGCACCCAAGGGCTGGTTACCCCTCCTGCATGTATGCGTGCACACAAACATACACACATGGGAGACAAAACTCACGCGTATATACATATCAATATACACATACGTAGATATGAAATAGAACCATCACTGCTCTTCAGCTAGTATGAAACTATCTGGTACTATAGCACTCAGAATAATTTTAAACTGCTGCTAAGAAATCTTCCTGACAATGGACCCATTGATTTGGGCATGGTCCTTTTAAGATGTTGCCCTGGGCTGCTGTTGGGAAGCTGCTTTGCAGCCTGCCAGATATGTCTTTTTGTTGTGTAACACCAAGGGTGGCTTAGGACATGAGGCCATGGAGGGGCCTGCTGAAAGACCGGTTAGTCTGGGAGAAGCCAAATCCGACATGAGTCAGATTCATGCTGCACCTTCCTGCAGTGTGGGGGTGGGACACTGCCACACGTCTCTTGGGCTCCGCCGAGTTCTTCCCAACCCAGAGACTTCTGAGCTTGCTGAGTTATCTCGAGGGTGAGCTAACACTTAGGCAGCGTGGACATTCAGGAGAGAAGAGCTGACAAAACTCTAGCACAACCCAGCAAGACAGTAGAGGTGTATCTTTTGTTTACTAAATTTGAAATAGCTTTTTTTCCCTGTCTTAAATCTTCCATTTGGAGTAACTCAAACTTTTATAGTGGAGTTGGTCAGATTGGAATTGAGAAACTTACTTGGATAACATTGAAGATTGTGCCTTGAAAGAATGAGTCTAGAGACCAGGAAGGTGTAATATTAAAACCCCACTCCAGTTTAATATTGAGCATGCTACAGCAGTGCATTCTCTTTCCTTGATATGTTCACAATGTGAGACAATATTAAAAACACAGCCATCTGTCCAATGCCCATGGCCAGATTATCTTTGTTGAAATTAAAACCAGGTCCTAGGTACAGGGATATATATGGTCTGATGGAAACCATAATCCACGTTCACACGACGCTATGTGCCAATGTGTTTAATTAGACCCTTAAACCTCCTCTGTAGCTACACTGCTGTAGGAAGCTACATGTAGGAGCACAGGGGATGAGTTTAGGCACTGAGCTGTTGGTGGTCCATGCAGTTTAACTGGCAGCACAGGTCTGTGCCAGGTAGCACTCTCCCTGACAATGTCCAAGCCCAGCTCAGGGCCTACCACAGTCCTGGGACTCTTCCCAAATGCATTGTGAACAAATCACCCTGCTCTAGATGGAAGGAGAGCTTAGCTGTGTTGCTGCAAGAAGTAACAAGGCACTTGCTTTTGGAGCCAGGGAATTGGCTCTGGTCCATTTTATGTATTGACGGAGTTATAAGCAAACTGATCTACACAGAGTCAGCCCAGCACCTCTACACCAAGCGTACCAGTGGCACCAGACACTTTAAGAATTAGGATGCAGAGATTTCAGATGTCCTCAGTTTAGGTTTGGAAGCACGTGTTTCATTTATTTGTGAAAGCACAAATCTTTGGTTATTTGGATAAAGGAGAATTCATCGCAAGTGAAGAAAGTTGCATCTACAGACACATGACCAGTTTGGCCAGGATATGCTGCAGGGTGTACTGGTGATAGTCAAGTTCTCACGTTATCATCTGTTTGTAGCTAAATTCAGCAACCTAGGTTTGAGATTTAGTGGGAAAACGTAAAAACACACAAACATACCCCCCAAAAATGACCAAAAATTAATCAAACCAAACCAACAAAACACCACCACCAAACAATAAAAAAAAGTATGCCAAGGGAAAAGGTGAAGAGAAGTCAGTAGGCCTCTCCTGGGTCTGCCTACAAGGGCATTCATACCATCTACCTCCAAAGGACTACATAGCACTTATACCTGAGCTAGCCTCTAAGCTCTTTCAAGTCATTAGAAACAAATAGGCAGTGTTAGGGACTGATTCCTCTGACCTATTTTAGATACATACCTTAGGGGCAGATTAATTGTGCTTTAAAAGGGCTTATTTCTCTGTAGTATTTACAAAGGAAGCAGGGCAATCATCTCCCACTCAATTTCTACACATCTAGAGGAGACGTATGAAACTTCTAATTCCTCGGTCTACATTGGTACCGTACATTTATTTTTTAACATCTTCTTCCATCTTTCTAAATACATCTATACACAGGACACCAAGGGGCAGCTTTCAGCTGGTGCCCCGTCTCCGCACGGTGGCCAGGCAGCAGAAGGCAGGGGTGCAGGGCCCAGAGGGGTGCAGGTGACACATGGTGGCCTTGGGGGCAGCTTGGGGACTTCCTCAGCACACGGCAAACACGGTGGCCATGGACCTGGTGGGACTATGCCTCAGCTACGGCTGCGGATTTACTGCATGTGAAACCTCCAGCTGCTCAGCTGCCAAAGGAAACAAGAGCAGCCACGGTAGTAATGTTCTTTATGGGAAATGAATAAGCACAAAAGGGCCATCCGATACCCGGCATGCTGATGTGCAAGGACTTCTTATTAAGGAAAAAAGAGATCTGAGGAGCAGGAAGAGATGTGAAACATGGTACTCCTGCTTTTTAAAATATGTTAATAACTCCATCATCCTTAACCCTTCAGCTTTTCTCTTCCACAGGGGGAGAAAAAAAAAAAAATGTAACTTTTAGACTCATTAAGTTTAATATACCTTGAGTTTAATAGTTCCTGGAGGATCTTAAAGTGCTGTATTAATTATGGGCCAGATGTTGCACGCAGTGCCAAGCTAAATTGACAGGACTGTGCAGGGCTTTAAGGGCTGTGCCCCAAAGTTATGTGTTTGTAGTAAGCTCTCAGGGGAAGGGTAACAAGGCTGGCAGCTGTGAACCACGGAAGGAGAATTTTGACCCAGGGAGAAAGGGAAAATCTTTATAGTTTTAAGAATTATTTTATTTTTAAAGTCTCTTCTATATGACTTCTGGAAAGGATTTACACGTTGGTATTCAGGAACTGAACTACGCATTTCCACTGGATTCATCTTGATCTGCTGCAGTCTGCTCTGCACATTTATTGCTCCTTCAGAGGAAAGGTGCTCTTCAGGTACTGTGTTTGTACTTGGTTTATAAATCATACCTGAGATTTTAAAATCTTTCAGAAAAACATGAACACCCAATTTCCATTAAAACAAATGGGAACTTCTAGTCCTATCAGGGGTCAGTACACACTTCTGAAACTACCTTTTAAAGCCTTGGACTATTATAACATTGTCCAAAAATTATTCCTTTCAGTATGTTGAATACCTTATTTCATGTTCTCTGCTTAGGAAAAAGAAAGGGAAGGGAAGGGAAGGGAAGGGAAGGGAAGGGAAGGGAAGGGAAGGGAAGGGAAGGGAAGGGAAGGGAAGGGAAGGGAAGGGAAGGGAAGGGAAGGGAAGGGAAGGGAAGGGAAGGGAAGGGAAGGGAAGGGAAGGGAAGGGAAGGGAAGGGAAGGGAAGGGAAGGGAAGGGAAGGGAAGGGAAGGGAAGGGAAGGGAAGGGAAGGGAAGGGAAGGGAAGGGAAGGGAAGGGAAGGGAAGGGAAGGGAAGGGAAGGGAAGGGAAGGGAAGGGAAGGGAAGGGAAGGGAAGGGAAGGGAAGGAAAGGAAAGGGAAGGAAAGGAAAGGAAAGGAAAGGAAAGGAAAGGAAAGGAAAGGAAAGGAAAGGAAAGGAAAGGAAAGGAAAGGAAAGGAAAGGAAAGGAAAGGAAAGGAAAGGAAAGGAAAGGAAAGGAAAGGAAAGGAAAGGAAAGGAAAGGAAAGGAAAGGAAAGGAAAGGAAAGGAAAGGAAAGGAAAGGAAAGGAAAGGAAAGGAAAGGAAAGGAAAGGAAAGGAAAGGAAAGGAAAGGAAAGGAAAGGAAAGGAAAACATTTCTTTTAATGATTTCATGGTAACATATTTGTCTTGAGTTTGAATTTTTGTCAATAACAAAAAAAACTAAAAGAACGTATTCTGCAAGGGCTAGTGTCATTTTTCTTCAGAATCTTCTAGCTATTACTTTCAAAAGAAATCTCCTCCTGTATTTTCT